>NW_026775581.1:17862680-19117680 GCF_030987335.1 Cornus florida
ACAAGTGTCACCTTTTCCATGGTCCACTTGTTGACTTTTTGTTGGAACACTTGGAAGCTTAGGATGATGACATGGGTAGGGTGGAGATTCAACCTTGTGAGGAGGCCTAGGATCATGACAAGTGGAGGGGTGTGATGTGTGTGTGTGTGTGAGAGAGAGAGGTAGTGTTAGTATAGTATTTGTGCCTAACAATTCATTTTAGTTAGTGGAATTTCTAGAAAATAACTTTGTTTTCCTCACTCTCACCTAAGCCATCACTGGAGACTTGAAATGTAATACCCCTAATTTTAAAAGGATAGTCTCGGCATTTTAATTTTAATTTTATTGTTTGTTTATTTGGTTAATTGCTAATTTCTGGTTGTTTAATTATTTATTTGTGCTTATTAATTGATATTTGACTTAAATTGATATATAATGGGTTTTTGTGCATTGTTTGGTTTGTTTAGATTATTAATTGTTGTGTGCTATTTTCGTAAATTATTAATTGTATTATTCTATTTGTAATTCATTGTTTTAAGATTAGGTTATTAAATTAGTGTAATTATTGTAATTAAGTTACGTGAGTTTTTTTTTTAAAATACATTAATTTACTTACGGTTCTTTTGGACGTCACCTAAGTGTAGCCGACATAGATTTTAAACGTAGGTTTTGTTGTATGGGCCGACTAAGATTAAGATTAGGGCCCTGTCACTAATATTACAAGGATTAGGGTTTTAGAGTTAAGCCAATAAATACGACCATTATACTTTAAGTCTAGGGTTTATTATCATAACACTTAGCTTATAGACGTAAACTGAGTTCTGCAAAAACAGGGGTTGAGAACAGAACACTATAAGGTCTGTCAAGGAAAAGAATAGAGAGGACCAAGGGGGTGTGGTGGTGGACTATCTAGAACCAGATGAAGCTTGACAGTGGTTCAGTGTTGCCGGAACAGTGGACACGACGCCGAGATTTCATAACTGAAATCACAAGCAAGTTCTTTTCTTCCTCCTTCCCTTTGGCTTGTGTTATGTGCACCTAGATAGTCTCTAGGAGATTAATTGGCCATTAACTGAACCTTGCATGATCTGTATATGTTTATTTGATCGTCTTTTATCTGTGACAACTAATCTACAAAACAATTCCGGCATATAAGTTTTATCGTCTCTGTTTTAGCATAAAATATCCCACTGTTTTAATTTTGTTTTGAATCTTACTGCATCAAACTAAGGTCTGAATTAATACTAGATGTAATTTAAGATCTGTAAGTTCAATTTAGAGGAGGAACAGTAAGGTTGGAGTGGCCGGAGATGGAGTAGATGGGCTGAAACGGAGTAGAAGGAGGTCGGAAGCTCTCTGAAAAGGTGAGAGCCGGCTCCATAGAAGTGGGACCCGGCTCCCACACATGTAGAGACAGCTCCAAGGTCCTTAGAGCCAGCTCCAGGCTTATTAGAGCCTGCTCCCAAAGTCATGGAGCAGGCTCTCTCTCAAATTGCTTCCTGAATGTGTTTTTAACACACTTTTTGAAGCTGTTGAGTGTCTGAACTGTTTTGAAAAAATTCTGGGACTCTCCAGAGTGATTAAGAAGTTAATTTTGGGTGTTAATAGGAATTTTAATTAATTAAAGTTTACCTCTAAATTAACAGAGCAAACCGTATAAAATTTATGCACATTGTATACGGTTAATGGATGGGTGAAGACTTAATTGCTTAAGCTTATTTTTGGGCATTCCAGTGGGATCTAATATGTTTATAAAATTGTTCTAAATGCATTATAGGGTCATTGATGTATTGAAGTTGATCTATGCATGCTTTGGAGGCTAATTGTTGAAATATTAAATCCTTTATGCAATTATATGGATTATCGTTTGGATTTCAATTACTAGAATATCAAATATCTTCCTACAATTATTTGGATAATGTTTTGGACTGTAAATTACTAAACTATTATTTACATATTGTAATTTGCATGGAAGTGGAGGATTGTATGCACCGGTATGGGACGGTGGCATACTAAGGACGGTTTAGCTCAAAATGCTAAGACTTAACCTACTGGATGAAAGGAATGGATTGTAAAATATTGAATCCTAAATTGTGTTTAAGTCAGATCAACTAACTAAGTTGAGTGACTTCCTGGAGTTGTTGGTTGTAGTTAAGTCATATTAGCTGAATAAGTTGAGTGACTATATGGACTGCGTTTTGTATGTCTCCTCAATGGATAATTGAATGACATACTCTGGATTTGAACGGACTTTAGATATATGGTTATGGTACCACGAGATGAGCTTGAGTCTTAGGCTCATTGGTTAGGGTGCGTATATGCAGTGGATGCGTAGCTGGATATAATAGGTAGGTGTACCCTATTAGGTCTAGGTACTTATGCCCACCTTTGGGTGCATTTTCGCATGCTGCCTTCTATTCTGGTTGAAACCCCTATTATAGTCCAGTCAATGTCCCTTAGTGCGGATATATTTATATATGTATGGACTAAATAGATAGTGTAAGATGTCTAGGGTGTATTTACGTAGTGGGTCACTGTATGGATTACAGTTAGATTAGAACTTGTTCGTGGGCCTGACCCATTCCTTTATTCTTTTTAGGTACAGGACGGTTCTAGCCTTTGAGCTTGGTCGTGCTGGTTGAGGACAGTTTCTCATTCATTAGATTACGTAGGACTCTTCTTTATGATCTAGCTTAGTTTTTTTTTCTAGTTCAGTTGACATTTTTATTTAGGGGTCCACTAGATGGATTCCCAAGTTGTACTCATAGAGGTTTTGGATTTGGAGTATTATTATTCAGTTTTATTTAGAAGATTTTATATTTCTTAATTCTTTCAGCTTTGTATTTTAAATTCTTAAATCTTTATATTCTGTGTTCGCTTTAAAATACTTTAATTGTTTTGATATTTCCCTCGGGATTTGGGCCTAGGCCTGATCAACCCGTGTCTCGGATCCGAAGGGTATCACAGTTGGTATCAGAGCACTCCAGGTTCAAGTGTCTCTATGATGTTTCGTATTAAGACTTACGCGTAGTGTTTTCTATTGATTAGAGCTTAAATTTCAGATTCATTGTATTCCTTTACGGTTCGTTTAAACTCGTACTGATATCTGTCTTTCTTTGTTAATAGTATGGTTAACGCTAAAAGATGACAGATGAACAATCGACAGAGGAAAGTGGCACGTAGGCAACAGGAACGCCTGCGACTTCAGGAAGAGTAGCATTTGCCAGAGTTTCAGGATGATGGTCAGTTCCATGAAGAGCATGAGGAAGTTCAGCAAGCTCGGGATCAGGTCAGAGATCCAGAGTAGCCTCCTCACATCAACGACCTCATTACTCGGGATATAAAAGCTGCACTTTGGAATTAGCCTCAGGTACAGCTGGCACCGTTACCAACACCGGTTGTTCAGACTGATACTTGGGAGAAGGCCAGGAGTTCTTTCACATAGGGGAGCCCACCTGAGTTCACAGGCTCCACCGATGTGAAAGCAGCTCACCAATGGAAACAGGACATAGAGCGACATCTTTGTTTGGTTCATTGCACGGAGGTTCAGAAGCAGATGCTTGCTACCTTCAAGTTGGTTGGAGATGCATTATAGTGGTGAGAGTCAGTTACCACCGCAAATGAGAGGATGGCATTGACTTACGATTAGTTCAGTGCACGCTTTGATGAGAAGTACTTCCCTTATGCAGTCAAGGCAGCCATAAAGACTGAGTTTCTTAATCTGCAGTAGGGGAACATGACAATGGAGGAGTATGAGTAGCAGTTCACGCATTTATCTCTTTTTGCACCAGAGGAGGTGGATACAGAGGAGAAGAAGCGCAATAGTTTCGTTAAAGGACTGATGTGGTCTATCAAGAGAGCTATTACAGGTAGTCCAGCCTATACTACCTATGCTCAGGTGGTAGACGCCGCTCTACAGCAGTATTAGTTGACCGTGGACTTCAGACAGGCCAAGGGTGAGAAGCGGGGTGACAGAGACTCTACTAATCAGTCAGCTGAGAAAGGAAATGGGAACGGACACCAATAGAATGACAAGGTCAAATTCGAGGGACAGCAGCCTTAGAAGAAGCACAAGGGTGGTTCAGATGCTCACAGAGATGTGGCACTTATTCAGCGACAGTAGAATGGGGGACCACATGTAGGACAGGGTCAGCCACAGGCTAACCGACAGAGGAGGCCATTTAGTACTTTCCAGGGTAGTTGCTATACTTGTAGAGAGTATGGTCATACCTCCAGGCAGTGTCCTAGAGCAAGATAGGGATAGGGACAGGGACAACATGTGCAGTAGGGGCAGAGGGCGCCAGTGCCTCTACTGGCTCCACATGTTCCACGGATTCAGGGACAGACGTATTCGGCTTTACCGGCATCGCCGCAGCCTCAGGGACAGGCACTGCAGTAGTTACATTATGGCAGGGTGTACAACTCTATGGCATAGGATATGCAGGCACCTCAGGCTATTGAGGGTAAGTTTCATATTCATGGTTTACATGGACGTGCTTTATTTGATACGGGTGCTACACACTCATTTGTATGTAGATCTTTTATTGCTTTATCTGGGATGGCAACTCGGGTATGCATTAGACCACATGGTATTTCTACACCATTAGGCAATACAGCCATTCTTCATGAGAGTGATAGGCTTGTGACACTAGATATTGGTAGACTCATATTTCTCCCCAATCTTTTGGTCCTGGACATGCACACTTATGATGTGATACTTAGGATGGATTGGTTATCGCATTACCATGCCCAAGTTGATTATTATGATAGGTCAGTTGTTTTCACCATACCTGGTCAGGACATGTACGTCGTCGCTATGCCATGTTCTAACGGGGTCACCAGTACTTATTTATTCCATATAGAGGAGGAAACAGAGGAGGGGACTACTGTATCATTGGATAACATACCAATTGTATAAGATTTCCCGGATGTATTTTAGGAGATTCCAGGGTTTCCGCCTAGTCGAGAGATTGACTTTGTGATTGACTTAGCTCCAGGTACTATGCCTATTGCTAGGGCATCGTATAGGATGACACCAGTGGAGATGTGAGAGTTGAGGGATCAGATTTAGCAACTACTTAGCCAGGATTTTATTCACAGGAGTACTTCACCTTGCGGAGCACCGATTTTGTTTGTGAAGAAGAAGGATGGTTCACTTCGGCTGTGTATAGATTACAGGGAGTTGAACAAGGTTACTATTCATAACAAGTACCCTTTACCCAGGGTTGATGATCTTTTTGATCAGTTGAGGGGAGCTACCTATTTCTTTAAGATTGATCTGCAGTCTGGATATCATCAACTTCAGGTTAGGGAGCAGGATGTTCTGAGGATAGCGTTTCTCACTAGATATGGATCTTATGAGTTTCGGGTGATGCCGTTTGGGTCGACTAATGCACCAGCGGTTTTCATGGATTTAATGAATAAAGTCTTCAGGGTGTACTTGAATCAATTTGTCATTGTCTTCATAGATGACATTTTGATTTACTCGAGGTCAGAGGACGATCATGCTAGACATCTTCGGATAGTCTTACAGACGCTTCGTGAGCACTAGTTGTATGCCAAGTTTGAGAAATGTGAATTTTGGCAGCGGGAGGTGAAGTTTCTGGGTTACGTGGTGTCAGAAAGGGGAATAGTGGTGGATCCAGCCAAGGTTTCAGCGGTGGTTGAGTGGGGACAACCTACTTCACCTACCGAGATTCAGAGTTTCCTCGGTTTGGCAAGATATTACAGAAGGTTCATCCAGGGGTTCTCAAAGATAGTGGGACTACTCACTCATCTGACTAAGAAGGGTGTACGGTTCATGTGGGATGAACATTGTCAGAAAGCTTTTGATGAGCTGAAGACTAAATTGACTTCAGCACCGATTTTGTCTACCCCACAGAGCGGAATATAGTATCTTGTCTACATAGATGCTTCTTTGCAGGGTCTTGGATGTGTTTTGATGCAGGAGGAGTGACCGATTTCCTATAGATCTCGTAAGCTTAAGCCTCATGAGCTTAATTATCCAACACATGATTTGGAGTTGGCAACTGTGGTCTTTGCCTTACGTATTTGGAGGAATTATCTGTTAGGTGAGTCTTTCAGATTATTTAGTGATCACAAGAGTCTACAATATTTGTTTACTCAACGGGAGTTGAATATGAGACAACGCAGATGGTTGGAGTTTGTAAAAGACTATCATTTCTTTATACAGTACCATCCAGGGAAAGCAAATGTGGTGGCAGATGCACTCAGTCGCCGACCTATTGGTAGTCTTTCTGCTTTATTCACCACTGAGTGGAATGCTTTGAAGAAGGTGGACGAGTTATCGAATGCTTTCATGGCTTGCATGGTGATTACACTTTCTATCATTTGCAAGGTTTTGAAGGCACAACTCACAAATCAGCAGTGCATTGACAAAGTTGCAGAGATAGCTTCCGAAAAGGTTCCATTCTACTATGTTGGGGCTGATGGAGGTTTACGATACAAGGGTCAATTAGTGGTACCTTCTGCTGATGAGTTGAAGGAGGATGTGATGACTAGTTTTCTGTTCATCCGGGAGGCGACAAGATGTATCAGGATATGAAGCAGTAGTTTTGGTGGGTAGGTATGAAGAATTGTTGACCTTAAGGATTTCATCCAATGACAATCTAGGTGTTTTGATGATAACAAACCATTAATGGTGTTTAAGGACTAATGTTTACATTGAGTGTTATATAGATTATTCACATTCAAAGAATGACCTCAATGAAGCACCAAAGATCATTCAAAGTATTCCATTACTCAAGATCACATAAAGGAAATAAATGGATACAATGAAGACATGAAGTTGCAAGGAACAAAATGCAATGTCCAAAGGTAGCTTGGACTTCAATGAGCAAGAAAGCAACTCAAAGGAAGAAAGAAAGCAATACTACCTCAAGCCTAAACGATCATGGACAATGCATGAAGAAAAGGGGTAGATAGGATGGTGAGTGTTTTGGATTCAATGTCAAAGTATTTATGAATCCATTTGAAGCTCATCTCTATAGGACCATGCATATCATACATCATTAGCAATAGACTTTAAACTTCAATACACATGTATTTAACATATGAAGTCTTTGCTAAGAATGAGTTAGTTCAAGCTTGCATAAGCTTTGAAAGAACTCAACTTAAGCTAGAAATGCTAGGACCATGCACATTAATCACAATACTTATTTTGGTCTCTAGAAAGAAAAGGAAAAGGCATTGAATTTTATATTTCATCTTTAAAGCCTTTGTTGCCATAATTTAGTAAATGACTCTAGGACACAATGAACTTGATATTTATCATCCTTATATGTCCCTAGACTCTTAGAAATAGGTCTTGAACTAAATTGAATCATTCATCAAAGTCCTAGGTGCTAGAAAAATGAATATCTCAAAAGAAGCAATTTTCAGCCTAGAAAATTTCCAGACCAGCTTGCACTCAAAATGCTATAACTATTTGTGTAGTTGGAATTTTTACATAAGGCCAGTGGAATTAGAAAGCTGGCTTCGAGCTCTTGAGTTTAGACTCAAATTTCACCTAAAAAGGATTTGAATTGAGAGAGATATAACCATCACAAGATGACTGATTCTGCTCTGCGAAAATTCTGACCAGGTTGCACTAAAATGGCCATAACCATTTCTGTGTTTAGAATTTTTGAGCAAAGCTAGTGGCATTAGAAAGCTTACTTCAAGGTAATAAATTTAGACTCAAATTTCACCTCATTTGGAGTTTTATGGACTGAGTTATGTCCATCTGAAGTCATGAACTTTTTCTGTCCAAACCAATTCAGCAGTAGCCTTCATGAAGCAAGAGCCACCTCTATAAGAAATAGAGCCAGCTCTCTTAAGGCTAATAGAGCCTGCTCCATGAAATAAAAGAGAAGGCTCAATGAGATGGAGAAGGCTCCATGAAATAAAAGAGAAGGCTCAATGAGATGGAGAAGGCTCCATGAAATAAAAGAGAAGGCTCTTTTCAATTCCAGTAGGCTTTTTAACGAAGGACTAATGTTTCCAACCAAAGAGCAAGCTCCAAAGAAATATAGAGCAGGCTCTCAAAGCTAGGGAGCCGCCTCTCTTGTTTTACAGAGCAGGCTCTTTCTAAGGAATAAATGAACAAAGAGACGGCTCACTTGTTTTAAGAGCAGGCTCTTTCTGGGTTTTGAACTGCAACGGAATTATTTTCATTAAATGTTTCCCAACAACCTGTAACAGCTATATTGAGTCTCAAAATTCTATAAATACAAAGGGCTAGTATGCTAAATAAACTACCATCATTGAGAGACATTATATTGCATCAAAGAGAGCTGTTGTTCTCATATCTTCTCTTCTTCTCTCTCATTTCACGCTTATTCTATTTTGAGAGATTCAATCAAGCATTCAAAGGGCTTTTGCTCTTATTTGAATCCTTATAGAGTTTGTGCTTTATTATTCACTTGAGAGATTATAAAAGCTTACATTCTTCACTTATATCATCTTCTCTCATTCATATCATTTATAGAGTTTGAGCTTCACTTATATTCATATATACTCTAGTTGAGAGCTAAAGTTTGTACATCAATCTTTGAGAGATATTTCTTGTGAGCTTGCACTTGTATATCTATCTTGAGAGAGATTCAATCTTGTATTTCAATTACAATCTTTTCTACAAACTTGTAAGGGTTGGTGTGACCCAAAAGAAGCCTAGGAGAAGGGTGTTCTCCTAGCAAGGAAAAGAAGTAAGGTCTTGCTTCATGTAAAGGTTTGCTCTCCACCCGCAAGGAGAAGCTATATTGGATTGGGAAGTCTCAAGAGGGATCTTGAGCCGAGGAGTAGGAGTTTCCAAACCTCGCAAAAATCGCCGTGTTGTAGTTTGCAATTTCTCTTCCCTTTTCTCTTTTATAATTATGCTTTAATTGCTTATTCCATATCTTGACCTCATATCTTGATTATTGCATAATTACTTAAATTGTTGAATAGAAATTGTATTTCTATATATTGCAAAAATTGTCCATTGTTTGGCATTGACTCTATTCACCCCCCCTCTAGAGTCAATTCTTGGGCAACAAAGGACATTGCTCTTTTTGTTTTGCAGTGTAGTACTTGTCAGATGGTCAAGATTGATCATCAGAGGCCGCCAAGAGCTCTAAAGCCACTGCCGTTACCAGAGTGGAAATGGGAGAGCATTTCTATGGATTTTGTGGAAGGGTTGCCAAATTCCTTCAAGGATCACAATTCCATTTGGGTCATCGTGGACAGATTGACGAAATCAGCTCATTTCTTGCCTATTCGCACTGACTTCACTTCGGAGCAGTTTGCGAGACTTTACATTACAGAGATTATGAAGTTGCATGGAATTCCATTGTCTATTATATCGGACAGGGATTTGAGCTTTGTGTCAGGATTTTGGAAGAGTTTTTAGCAAGCTTTGGGTATAGAATTACACCTTAGTACTGCTTATCATCCTCAGACTGATGGACAGACTAAGAGGGTGAATCAGATCATGGAGGATATGCTTCGGTCGGGTGTTTTTGATTTCAAGGGCCACTGGGAGGATTATTTACCGCTTGTGGAGTTTGCTAATAACAATAGTTTCCAGAAAACTATTGGGATGGCACCATTTGAGGCGTTATACGGCCAACCGTGTCGAACCCCTGTTTGTTAGATGGAGGTTGGCAAGAGCAGATTATTGGGTCCTGAGTTCATCAAGGATACTTCTGAGAAGATAGCTCTTATTAGGGATCGCATGCGCACTGCCCAGAGTAGGCAGAAGAATTATGCGGATAGTTGCACCCAAGCGCTGGAGTTTCAGGTTGGGGATCAGGTTCTACTCAAAGTGTCACCTATGAAGAGTGTAATGTGCTTTGGGAAGAAAAGGAAGTAGTCTTCGTGGTTTGTCTGTCCATTTATGGTTACGGATCGAGTTGGAGCTGTCGCTAATTGGTTGGCACTTCCGGATAATTTAGATCGCGTACATAACGTATTCCATATTTCCATGTTACGAAAATTTCTGCGAGATGAGGATCAGTATCAGCATATTGATGTTGGGGAGATTGAGTTGCAGCCGGATGCAACTTATTTGGAGCCACTGTGTCGTATCATTGACCGTTGGGATCAAATCCTTCGTAATAAGGTTATTCCTTTGGTGCGTATTCAGTGGAGTTATCACAATGAGGCTAAGTCTACTTGGGAATGGGAGGATGTCATTCGCTCGTAGTTTCCTGAAATATTGGAAGAAGGTAAGAGCGAATTCCGAGGACGGAATTCCTTTTGTTAGTGGGGAAGAATGTAATACCCCTAATTTTAAAAGGATAGTCTCGGCATTTTAATTTTAATTTTATTGTTTGTTTATTTGGTTAATTGCTAATTTCTGGTTGTTTAATTATTTATTTGCGCTTAGTAATTGATATTTGACTTAAATTGATATTTAATGGGTTTTTGTGCATTGTTTGGTTTATTTAAATTATTAATTGTTGTGTGCTATTTTTGTAAATTATTAATTGTATTATTCTATTTGTAATTCACTGTTTTAGGATTAGGTTATTAAATTAGTGTAATTATTGTAATTAAGTTGCGTGAGTTTTTTTTTCAATACATTAATTTACTTACGGTTCCGTTGGACGTCACCTAAGTGTAGCCGACATAGATTTTAAACGTAGGTTTTGTTGTATGGGCCAACTAAGATTAAGATTAGGGTTCTGTCTCTAATATTACAAGGATTAGGGTTTTAGAGTTAAGCCTATAAATACAACCATTATACTTAAAGTCTAGGGTTTATGATCATAACACTTAGCTCATAGACGTAAACTGAGTTCTGTAAAAACAGAGGGTTGAGAACAGAGCACTGTAAGGTCTGTCAAGGAGAAGAATAGAGAGGACCAAGGGGGTGTGATGGTGGACTATCTAGAACCATAGGAGGCTTGACAGTGGTTTAGTGTTGCTGGAACAGTGGACACGACACCGAGATTTCATAACTGAAATCACAGGCAAGTTCTTTTCTTCCTCCTTCCCTTTGGCTTGGTGTTCTGTGCACCTAGATAGTCTCTAGGAGATTAATTGGCCATTAACTGAACCATGCATAATCTGTATATGTTTATTTGATCCTCTTTTATCTGTGAAAACTTATCTGCAAAACAATTCTGGTATGTAAGTTTTATCGTCTTTGTTTTGGAATAAAACGTCCCACTGTTTTAGTTTTGCTTTGAATCTTACTGCATCAAACTAAGGTCTAAATTAATACTAGATGTAATTTAAGATCTGTAAGTTCAATTTAGAGGAGGAACAGTAAGGTTGGAGTGGCCGGAGATGGAGCAGATGGGCTAAAACGGAGCAAAATGAGGCCGGAAGCTCTTAGAAGCGGTGAGAGCCGGCTCCATAGAAGTGGGAGCCAGCTCCTACACATGTAGAGCCAGCTCCAAGGTCCTTGGAGCCTGCTCCAGGCTTATTAGAGCCTACTCCCAAAGTCATTCAGCGGGCTCTCTCTCAAATTGCTTCCTGAATGTGTTTTTAATGCACTTTTTGAAGCTGTTGAGTGTTTGAACTATTTTTAAAAAATTATGGGACTCTCCAGAGTGATTAATAAGTTAATTTTGGGTGTTAATAGGACTTTTAATTGATTAAAGTTTACCTCTAAATTAACAGAACAAACCGTATAAAATTTATGCACATTGTATACGGTTAATGGATGGGTGAAGACTTAATTGCTTAAGCTTATTTTTGGGCATTCCAGTGGGATCTAATATGTTTATAAAATTGTTCTAAATGCATTATAGGGTCATTGATGTATTGAAGTTGATCTATGCATGCTTTGGAGGCTAATTGTTGAAATATTAAATCCTTTCTGCAATTATATGGATTATCGTTTTGGATTTCAATTGCTAGAATATCAAATATCTTCCTGCAATTATTTGGATAATGTTTTGGACTATACATTACTAAAATATTATTTACATATTGTAATTTGCATGGAAGTGGAGGATTGTATGAATCGATATGGGACGGTGGCATACTAGGGACGATTTAGCTCAAAACGCTAAGACTTAACCTACTAGATGAAAGGAATGGATTGTAAAGTATTGAATCCTAAATTGTGTTTAAGTCAGATCAACTGACTAAGTTGAGTGACTTCCTGGAGTTGTTGGTTGTAGTTAAGTCATATCAACTGAATAAGTTGAGTGACTATCTGGACTGCATTTTGTATGTCTCCTCAATAGATAATTGAATGACATACTCTGGATTTGAACGGACTTTAGATACATGGTTATGGTACCATGAGATAAGCTTAAGTCTCAGGCTCGTTGGTTAGGGTGCGTATATGCAGTGGATGTGTAGCTAGATATAATAGGTAGGTGTACCCTGTTAGGTCTAGGTACTTTTGCCCACATTTGGGTGCATTTGCGCATATTGTCTTCTATTCAGGTTGAAACCTCTATTATAGTCCAGTGAATGCCCTTGGTGTGGATATATATATATGTATGGACTAAATAGATATTGTGAGATGTCTAAGGTGTATCTGCGTATCGGGTCACTGTATGGATTGCAGTTCGATTAGAACTTGTTCGTGGGCCTGATCCACTCCTTTATTCTTTTCAGGTACAGGATGGTTCCAGCCTTAGAGCTTGGTCGTGCTGGTTGAGGACAGTTTCTCATTCATCGGATTCCGTAGGACTCCTCTTTATGATCTAGTTTAGTTTTTTTTTTTTTTTTTCCAGTTCAGTTGACATTTTTATTTAGGGGTCCATTAGATGGATTCCCAAGTTGTACTCATGGAGGTTTTGGATTTGGAGTATTATTATTCAGTTTTATTTAGAGGATTTTGTGTTTCTTAATTCTTTCAGCTTTGTATTTTAAGTTCTTAAATCTTTATATTCTGTATTCGCTTTAAAATACTTTAATTGTTTTGATATTTCCCTCGGGTTTGGGCCTAGGCCTGATCAACCCGTGTCTCGGGTCTAAGGGGTATCACATGAAACCCTAGCCGTCATACCTTGATTGCAAGCTTCTTCTTCTCACCTTTTGGTCTTGCACTTGGAAGACAAAAGCTTCCTCACTCCATTGTCTACCATACCTTGTCTTGGATTTTCATTTTGTACAATTTTCCCTTGGTTTCTTTTGACACCCATTTTGGTAATTAGGTTTGGACTCCAATTGGGCTTGATTAACAGTGATACAGAAGAAGATATTGGGTTGAGGGGTACTGGGCTGAAAGCATGTGGTGATAAGTTTGGGCTTTGAGACATTCATAGTTTACATGGACTAAACAATTAACTTGGGCTTCAGTTGGGACACTGATGCAGTTAGAAAAAGGTTGGGCTTCACATGGATTATGTTTGGTTTGGATGACATGGCAGAGGTTATACAAGAATGAAGCCACGTATAAGGGTACTGCAGATAGGATAGAAGATTTTTTGAATTTTTAAATACATTAGATAAGATTTATATATTTATCCTGTATTTAAATAGAGGTAAGAGTTAGTATTCAGTTAGAATTATTTTAATTTGAATAATTTCTTAATTGTATTAGAATACAACTAGAATGCTTGTGTTTAGGAATTTGTTTTGTAATTTATTCTATAAATAATCAAAGAGGCATGCTGTACTAGGGGTCCCGCACCCTCAAAATCATTATTATTATTTGTTTGCTTTCTCAAGCTTTTTTAATAATAACATCCTTGCCATTTCTTCTTTCTCTTTATCCTTATCTTCTTATTCTCGTTCTCCCTCTTTCCTTCTGTCTCTCTTTCTCTCTCTCTTCTTGCTATATCCATTTTCTTCCCCTTTCTATTCTCTCAATCTTTTACTATAATTTTTCACTGATAAAGTCTTTTTAACTAAGGCAATTCTGAACTCAAAGAGGAATTTTTATTGTTCCCTTTTTTTCTTGCAATCACCTGAAAGTTAACTTTCTCAAAGGGACTATAGTTGACAATTTACATTTGAACCATATATTTGGTTCTGGCACGCCCGGTCTACATCAAATTAAAATCAGATCTTAGAAACTGATTTTAGCATCAACATTTTTGGCACGCCTGGTGGGACCCATAAGGTGAGCAAATTATAGTAAAGATCCCTCCAAAGCTATGAAATTCGAAAGGTGTGACTACAGGTGATAATATTGATGAAGAGAACCAGTAACTTGGCGTTGGTGATGATGCCAACTCATCTATTCCATCCGATCTTCCTTTGGGTCTGGTACTGGAATCGATTATGCAGAAAATTGATGCCCAGCAAGCACAGATCGGTGAAGTAAGGTCCCAGGTGGGGCAATCAAATCAAATCTTGGTTTCTCAGATACATAAGATGAGGTCAATGACTGGGGAATTAAATCAAATGATGTACGCTCAAATGAAGAAGATGAATCAGAAGCTCGAAACTAGTATATCGGCTAATCAAAATTGACATGATCAAGTCGAAGCATCTCATATTAATGAGTCCATATTTCAGTGTATGATAGCACCACTGATACATATATCCCGAGGACCTCGAACAAGCATTGTACCGCCAAGTGTAGGACTTGGTATTACAGTCGGCAATATACCATATCATACACTCGGCATGCCAATGGGGAATCCACTAATCTTATCATATCCGTCGACATTAAATACTGTGCCAGTGTACCAGCCACCAATGAATGATCAGCAAAATCAAAATGTGCAGCGTCCACATGTGTAGCCGATTCCACCAGTGAGAGATCAGCAAGAAGTGGTAGGCAACCTAAACCAAGGTAGGGTTAATCCATTGATACCTCTAGTGGCTGCTGGGGGGAAGTAAATGCCGATCATCAAAAGGAGTGGGTTAATCCATTCATTCCGCGGCACCCAAATGATCCTCCCGGAAGAAATGCAGGGATTGATAGGGCTCAGATTTTGGCTTTAATACAGGCCGAAGTAGCACAGGGTCGCAGACGTGCTCGGCCAGTATACAGAATGCCCTATCCTGATCATATCGATGCCCATGAGTTGCCAAGAAATTATCGGTATCCCAATTTTTCTATGTACAGTGGCAAAGAAAATTTCTCTACGGTGCAGCATATTACAAGGTTCACCGTACAATGTGGAGAAGCATGTCCTAGCCCTTGGTTAAGGATTAGGTTATTTTCTAGCTTTCTTACCGAGGCGACGTTTGAATGGTACAGTAACTTACCGGCCAATTCTATTCAGACTTGGGATGAGATGGAGGAGGCGTTTCATACCCAATTTTACCGAATAAAGACAGAATCTACGCTGGCAGACATATCTCGATTATCTCAGTTGCCGAGCGAATCGGTTGAGACTTTTGTTGCCAGGTTTAGAAGGACTAAACTTAAATGCCGAGTAAGTTTACCAGAACTAGAATACATCAAGTTGGCATTGAATGGTCTAGACATTAAACATCGCAAGAGGTTTGATGGGGTTGAGTTTCAAGATTTCTTCGACTTAGCAGACAAGGCTTCTCGGTATGAGGAAATACTAAAAGAAGAGAAAGAGAGGAAGAATTCTTCTAAGGGTACTTAGTACAAGGACCCTAATTATGAGGTATTCTCAGCAGAAGTTGGAGATGAATTAGAAGTTGACGTTGCAGAAGTCAATATCAAAAAGCCATACGTTTGTGAGGCGTTGGTTAAACCTAAACTAACCACGGGGGGCAATGCATCATCAACATTAACATCGGCAGCAAGGAAAGGTCTTGCCGATACCGGGAAAAGTTATTTTTTTGACTTGTCGAAAACCGATCAAATCTTTGATCACTTGATGGCTGATAAAATGATATCTTTGCCTAAAGGGCATAAGATTCCATCGTCAAGTGACTTAAAAGGAAAAGAGTATTGTAAGTATCACAACTCTTGGAACCATGCTACTAATGATTGCATTGTTCTACGAGGTGTATTACAGAAAGCTATTGATGAAGGTACTTTAAAATTCCCGGAGAAAACTTCAGAGACCATGAAGGTGGATACCAATCCATTTCCTACAATCACATCTACAAATGTGATAAGCTTAGCTAAGCGAGAGAATCGGCAGGAGGCGAAAATGATATCAGGTGAGTTCTTATCATCAAATGCGATACCCAAAAAGATGGCAGAACTGCAGAGACAATTAAGGGAGGCTCAATTGGCCTTAATTGACCATGCATGTTGCCCAAATTACAAAGGAAAACAAAAACGAATATAAGATGTGCCAATGGAGGTTCAACCAAAGAAGAAAGGAATTCTTGAGAGGCTTATTTTCCCATTGAGCCTGGAAAAGAGCCTCGGCAAGGTGGTCCCAGCAGCAGTCATTTGAAGGCAGGAAAGTAAAATCAGCAATTATATATATCTAGCCAATTTCATCCCCAAAATTGGCATCCCAGTTTTAAGAGGCAGTCGCTGGTTCAGTCAGAAATTTGGGTACAAAAAGGAGCCGATTCATATAAAGTGCGAACTGTGAAACTAAGGATAGACTCAGCTAAACATAGATGGACTCAAGTTAATCATCTAAAATTCCCTAAAGCTCAACAATATCAGAATGGAGGCCTAACTCGATCTCAGAAACGTAGGGAACAGAGGAGGAAAGCTGAAGAGAAAAGGAAAGCTGAAAAAGTGGGCACAGAAGAGTATACTGAGCAAGTCAATACGGCAGACAAAAACCAACAGGATAAGGAGCATCAGCCAACATGGCCCAGACGAAAAAATGAGTTCAAAATTCAGTTTGGTAGCTTCCCAGATGAAATGTCATGTAACATGGCATTTGTATCACCAGCGATGTTTCAGGCCCCATCGACGTCAAATGTAAGTATTGGAAAAAGGAAGACACAGAAGATAAAAGTAAAGCCAAGGAAAATGAAACTCAGCTAATTTAAAATTTATCGATTCTTTCTTCAGAATCGGTAGAGAAAGTGGTTTTTGAAAAACCTTTGTTAGCAATGACTCAATAACTCAAGCCTTTTTATGTTAAGGTGTGGGTAGAAGGTCAACCTATTAATCGCGTCTTGGTAGACAATGGCTCAGTTCTAAATGTTATTCCAGCAAATACGTTGAAGAAACTCAGCAAGAGTATGGAAGATGTTATTCCTACTGATGTAGCAATTTGTGGTTTCAATGGAGGCTCTACTAGCACTAAAGGGTTCCTTCCCTTAGAAGTAGAAGTTGGAGGTAGGACATCTTTTGCGGCATTCTTTATTATTGAATCCACGGCTTCCTATAATTTGTTATTAGGCCGTGACTGGATTCATCCAAATATGTGCATCCCATTATCATTACACCAGATGCTAATTTTTTAGGATGGAGATAAGGTGAAAATAGTGAATGCCGATGATAAGCCATTTGTGGCAAAAGTGTACTCGGCATATGCTGTTTTGTATGCTGAAGAATGTGTTCCTATTCGATTTGTGGGAACAACAGCCTATGGAAGACCAACCTCGGCAACTATGAGAAGAAGCCTTACCGATCGGGAAATCGGCGAGTTGCAGCAGGAGAATTCTAGGCCAAAGGTAGAACTCCCTTGGCTTACTATAATTGAAGAAGAAGTTGTTTATGGAAGCGAAACTTGAAAGAGAAGCAGCTCAGCAGCAGGCCTTTAGGGCCGTTTGCATTAGGTTACAAGCATACATAGCTGAAAAATGGGTAAAAAAAGAAGTAATAAGAGAGCCAGGACCATCGGTTAATCTTACTGAGGTCGATCGGTTTGATAATGAAAAGTTAGATGTAATTCAGTTGGAAGACTTGGAATTGGCACCGGCTAAGCTCGATGATCTTAAAGCAGAAACTCAGGATCCATTAAAGGAGTTGAATTTAGGCACTGACGCAGAGCCTAGACCAACTTATATCAGTGCATTGTTAGAACCAGAATTATAAGCTGAGTTTATCGGCATGTTGAAGCAATACAGTGACTGTTTTGCTTGAAATTATGAGGAAATGCCGGGTTTATCCAGAGATCTGGTATAGAACATCAGCTGCCCATTAAAGATGGCTACAAGCCATATAAACAGCCACATCGTCGAATGTCTCAAGAGGTGGTAAACAAAGTCAAAGTAGAAATCGAATGATTGTTGGATGCTGGCTTCATTCGAACTATGTGATACCCCCGGATTTCCGAATGCGGGTTGGCTAGGCCCACACCCGAATACCCGAGGATATCAAAACAAATTGATAATAAACGAACACAGAGTACAAAAGAATAAAGAAGAATAAATAAAATGCTGACAAGAAACTAAAATGATAATCTAATAATAAACCTCATAATATATTTCCATTAATTAATAAACTCTTCTGATACAACTGATCCTCCAAAATACAACTCGGGAATCCATACTGTGTGGACTCCTAGAAAATCCAAACTATACAAATGACAGTAATCTAAAACAGGAAACTGAATCATAAAGGAACTCCTATGTAGCATCGGAAGAATGAAGTAAACTGATCCCCGCTCAGCACGAACAACCTCTACTCGTGACGAACACCTGAAAAATAATGGTGGGTCAGGCCCACAAACAAGTTCTACTCTACTACAGTCCAAGCAGAGATCCGATACACGTATACATCCTAGTCAATCCAACAGTAACTAGTAGTCCGTATATATATATATACACACACTAAAGGAACCTCACTAGACTATAGGGTTGTCTCAACCTGAATAGTATGCAACATGCAAAACGCACATATAGTGGCATGAGTACCTAGACCTACCAAAGTACACAACTACACTATATCTAGCTACACATCCCTGGCGATATACACGCCCTAACCATTGATCTTGAGACTCAAGCTCATATCATGGCACCATACTTATATATAGAAAATCTAGTAACCATCCTATCCAGTATAAATTAATCCTCCATAAGTCATTTAACTTGTTCAACTGACCTGACTTGAATATAAGGAGGACTTAACATTTTAGTTAATCCATTCCCTTATATAATAAATTAATCATCCATAAGTCATTTAACTTGTTCAGCTGACCTGACTTAAATATAAGTAGGACTTAACATTTTAGTTAATCCATTCCCTTATATAAAATAGGTAGGACTTAACTAATAAGTTAATCCATCCCTAGAATGCCACCATCCCATACCGGTGCATTAAACCACACAATCCAACAATTGATATAACAATTAAGGAAATACATCAAACATTCCATAAATAACTATGATAAATATGATATCAAGTTATCACACAATAGGAATGACTTATTATTTCTTTAAACTTCCTATATCATATGTCCTACACAAACTGAATCTTATACATGATGATATTTTATTATACCGTTAAATAAGGATTCTATATATCCAATTCATCCTACACATTTAATCTCAATTGCTAAAATATTTTAAAAGATTAAATCCATTCGTTTGTTTAAAACATTCAAATAGCAAGCATCATTATGATTGAGTCTATTTAAATTTATTAAAACCCAAACCTAATCCCTATTTAATGTTCAGGAATCTTAAGCATGTTTATACGTTCCATCATTCCACAGATATGAAAATTACATAATTTAAACATGTAAAAATTCACATAAGAAATCAAATCCAAATCAAAATCATGCATTTTATTAATTCATAACACAAGAACAGATATAAACCAATTTCATAAAACCTATGTTCTAACCCAATTAAACATGCATAATTATTTAATTTTATGTGTTTAATAAATTCTGGAATTTCCTACACATGTACAGAAACACGAATCAAAGGGAAAGAGATAGAAGAATAACTTGCCTTAAACTTTCGGATTGAAAGTTAAACTTCTTCTTCCTTGATCTTCTCTCTAAAGGGTTTTCTCCTCCTTCCTTCCTCTTCCTCCTTCTCTCTCTAGAAAATATTACGTGATATATTTTCACTCCTTTTTCAACCTATAGTTGTGTATTTATAGGCTAAATAATAACCCTATTCCTTTTCCCAATCCAAATCAACTTAATAAAGAAAAATAAAAAAAATGAAAATATTAAAAAGGTAACTTAAAATATGTTACGTATATAATCTATGTATATCCTTATTAATTAAATAAAATATATACATTAGATTATTTATTAATACTAAAGTTACCATAATATTAAAAAATAACTTAAAACATGTTACGTATATAATCTATCTATATCCTCACTAAATAAATAAAATATATACATCAAATTATTTATTTATACTAAAGTTATCATAATATTAAAAAGTAACTTAAAACATGTTACGTATATAATCTATCTATATCCTCATTAAATAAATAAAATATATACATCAGATTATTTATTTATACTAAAGCTATCATAATATTAAAAAGTAATTTAAAACATAACACGTATCAAATCTATGTATATTTTTATTATTTAAATATAAAACATATACATAAGATTAAATATTACTACCCAAGTTACCATAAAAGTAATTAATAAATTACTTTCCTTTTTATATATATTAAAAACGTAAGTAAAATATGTTACGTATATAATTTATGTATATGTTTATTAAATAAATAAATTATACACAATTCATTATTTATTAATGGATTATCCAATAATACTTAAGTTACCATAATATTATAAAGTAACTTAAAACATAACACGTATCAAATCTATGTATATTTTTATTATTTAAATATAAAACATATACATCAGATTAAATATTACTATCCAAGTTACCATAAAAGTAATTAATAAATTACTTTCTTTTTTATATATGTATATAATATATATATATATACATACACAACTATCCATGGGTAATAATCCACACACATTCAACCTCCTATCCAAGTAGTCCATGGGACCCAATTGGTTAGCCCATTATTACTAACCATAACCATAAAAGAAAAATAAAATAAAATAATAAAAGAAAAGAAAACATTTAATTTACAATTAATCAAAACACTATTTAAGCACATAATCTAATTTAACAATTAACATATAAACAAATACAAATAATACATAGACACATAATCAAATAATCAAGAAATACCTAATTCAATTAAACACATAAGTAATTAGTCAAATAATCAATTAAATAATTAACAATACAATTAAAACAAATAAATAAATACCGAGACTATCTTTTTAAAATTAGGGGTATTACATTCTTCCCCCCTAACAAAAGGAATTCCGTCCTCGGAATTCGCCCTTACTTTCTTCCATTATGCTTGGAAACTGTGAGCGAAAAACATCCTCCTATTCCTAAGTAGACGCAACCTCACTATAAAGGCTCCACTTAACTCTAATATACCAAGTGGTATACAGGGTTCTTATATTTTAAGAAACATAATAATCATATGATGCGTAGGTTGTATCAAATAACAACGTAATCCTCCCAAGTCAACAAGGGAATGATCTACATACCTCCAAGTGCCATAGAATATATGCACAAACTCCTATGCACCCAGCGCTAATAATTTGGTAACGCTAATTCAGAGGCGACTGCCTCAATTGCAAAACACAATCCTCTAAAAGTCAATGTAATAAGTAAAATTGACCTTTCTCCAAAAATCGCCTTTCTTCCTACATAGAAAACAGAACGAGCAAACTACTCCCCGATAGAAAAACTCTAGTATACAAGTTCAACTATTTACAACATCCTACTGTTGCCTCCCAACCGCGTGCAGTTCATTATAAAGGGAAGTATCTATTTCCGACATATTTTTAAATGAAGTCGAGATCTGATTGTACAACCCTTACTTCCATTTCCAACCAACAAATGAGAGGTATGCATTGTGAAAGATACAAAACCTCCAAAGTTGTCACACTAACCTCCTTGTGCCAACAATATCACAGACAAAATTCCGACAAGTGAAGTAAACACTTCCAACAGTCTATGAAAATCTAGGATATACGCCTCAAACATATCCTTTATGGTCTAATTTAATCTCTCGATTAATTCCTCCGTTTATATATATGAAGTGGAGCTGCTGCTCCAAAATCTTCATAAAGCTCCTTCGAAATAGTACTTTGCATCCACTAATATGGACATCCACATGCTATAACACCACTATCACTGAACTATATAACTACTATGAAGTTCTAAAATAAGCACCACTCAAATTTATGTCCTCAAGCGATCTTTCTCAATCCACCACTCGGATTCCATATGGAAAATTGAAATTCCAAATCAATGTCGATCTTTTCCACCAACTATCACTCCTGTTTAGTTCAACTTCCATATTTGTTATAGGAAGTGGCTAAAGATTCCTATGATATCTAATGATCAACTTTCCACCTTTGTAGCAGGTTTTACACTTAGGGCAATTATATACACGTCCCTATCCGTACCTGTTCACCAAAACTGACATTTGATGTCGTGATGTACCTTCTAACCGTTTGGGTGTACCAAGAAAAATTATAAATTTCCATCTTAGTCGCCCGACAGTCATATCACTATTTATAAAAACTACTAACTCCTCCTCCAGTACCTTAAACTCCATCTGAGTAAGGTAACACCTTCTCTAGGGTCAGCTCCGATATTCAAAATTGACCTCCTGAACTACCTTGGTAATAACAAGTGTTATTATTCACACTTTGCATCCATCTAAGCCGTCTCGTGATCCGTTATATTCGTATGAACTGATATCTTACCAGCTCGATCAAAATAGACAAAATGAAACTGATTTAATTTTATCAGTCAACCAATATCCCATCTAGAATCCTGACCCTTGCATCAAATCAGCAATCCCTCAACTAAATCCGTGAAAATGCTCTGTCATTTCCACTTCAGTATAGAAAATAGCTGCAAAAATCCAGTGATCTCTGATGGCCCATCTCTACTATTTAATAAATATTAGACTTAGAGAAAAAAACACTATATTCCTCTTCCTGCCTGTCCTCCAAACATCTGCTTCATACTGTGAAGTATCATATTTCTACTAAGGTGAATAAAGAACTAAGAGTTGTGAAACTCAATCCTTGCATCCTCCATCAAATTTGTCTACAGAAAGTACCGTTAGTCCAGTACCACCAGCTTTCGTCTGTACCCATTGTTTAAATTAGAGCATCTTCAAAAGCGAATTCTGTAACTAAATCTATCCACCACTAATCTGTGATAAACTTACCGATATTGAAAGTCAACTGGTAATTCAATTTATCAATAGTCAACTATGACTTTAACTCAACAAAAGTCAACAAACTACGACATTTCCATACATACCATGCACCTCATCTTTATATAAGTGCTTGGTCTCACCATCTTGTCTTTGACACACCCTGTTTCTTTAAGACAAGTTAATGACAATCCGACTTCTTTGTTTAATTTCAAAAGAATATGAAATCTTTTCATCCTCTACATAAGTCATCAATTTCCTTGCAACAGCTAATTGTTGCAAATTATGACTAAAAAAATAATTCAATATTATTTATGGAAATGAAGAGACTTAGTTTCCTCCTCCGTGTGTAACACCGGCAAATTCCTCTGAATGACACACCCTCTTAAATAAATTATTGATTAAGAATTTACTGATGAATATTTATTCAGTCTTCTATCCTCATTCGGTGTCATTCCAATAAGTACTTAATCCAGTACTAAATCCTCCTTCCGACTTGGTAACAACTTCTGAAATTTTCAAGAAGATATTTAGCAAATCCAGCACCTCTGATATATCATCATGGCATTACAGTGATATTTATTTACCACTACCTCACGCATACTGAAATATTAACAACCACCAATATCATGGTGTTGTAATATGATACGAATCCATACCTAACGTAAAGTATATCAAACCAATCGTTCTAGATTGTTTGACTCATAGTGATGGTTTAATTATCCCATCCCAAAACACACCATAATGACACATGTCTAGGTCTAATAGATTGGCTAGATTTATGTGTATCTACCAAATCCTATGACCGTATGCTCACAAATCTAGCGTAAATAGCGCTATTAGTTCGTGTTATTAAAACAATAGTTAGCTGATCACACACTTGTGTCCCCAACTAAACCACATACTAAATCCTGAGTAATTAACAAAAAATAAAATAAAATACGTATGATAAACACAATAAAACAAGATATACTCCTACTTAGGATATCGTTCTTTCTAAAAAAAAAAAAAAAAAAAAAATCTCCTTTGAAATCAACCTTATGAGATTTTTTTCAAAATTTCCTTTTATAGTTTAATAAATAATCATCCAATCTCGAAACAAATTCTTTTAAAACATAGCTTAAAAACACAAATGTTTGCCTAAGCAAATACCAAGGGCTTAACCCTCATCCTTCTTATATGCGGAATGTAAACTGTCTAACTTGGCTTTTTAAAGTGAATTAGAACATCACAACATAATACCAATGCCCTCTTGCATGTAATTTAAAAATTATGTATTTCATTCTGATAAGAACACATCCGATCCCCAAACTCCTGAACAATACTTCTTATATACCTCTTTTAGAGATAATAAGAAAGCTTAATTATTTGTAGATTGATCAACCCCAATTCTACTAATAACATTCGCTATACTACTAGCAATTTAGATCACCTCGCACAATCATCCATCTTCAAGATTTAGTACCCTCTCTATTGGATGCACATAAATCTCCTCCATTAAGATCCTCTTCGGCTCCTACTCCTCGCTTGTCTCTTTTTTGAGATCAACTGAAGTTGTGTTGGCCCCGATATGCGGTGACCTATCACGTACACCTAAATCCTTCCTTGGCTTATACTTTTAAAGTAACGCCAAACGAACCTAAACATCGACCCTCAACTCTGCCTTCTGGCAAAGAAATCGATAACGTACTCCTTTACTCCTTTGGGTCTTTATCGCTTTTGCCTTGAACTCATCCTTTTCCTAGTGCCAACCATTCTATGACTATAGAATATAATTGACATCAGCTCCTCCTAACAAACCGTAAATAGAGTACAATGAATCCTAATACGGGCTCTAAGTTTTAAGAGACGCAACGCGGAAGTCACATAAAGAAAGACACTCCTAAGGACACTTGAACCTGGAGTGCTCTGATACCAACTGTGATACCCCTGGATTTCCGAATGCGGGTTGGCCAGACCCACACCCGAATACCCGAGGATATCAAAACAAATTGATAATAAACGAACACAGAGTACAAAAGAATAAAGAAGAATAAATAAATGCTGACAAGAAACTAAAATGATAATCTAATAATAAACCTCATAATATATTTCCATTAATTAATAAACTCTTCTGATACAACTGATCCTCCAAAATACAACTCAGGAATCCATACTGTGTGGACCCCTAGAAAATCCAAACTATACAAATGACAGTAATCTAAAACAGGAAACTGAATTATAAAGGAACTCCTATGTAGCATCGGAAGAATGAAGTAGACTGATCCCCGCTCAGCACGGACAACCTCTACTCGTGACGAACACCTGAAAAATAATGGTGGGTCAGGCCCACAAACAAGTTCTACTCTATTACAGTCCAAGCAAAGATCCGATACACGTATACATCCTAGTCAATCCAACAGTAACTAGTAGTCCGTATATATATATATATACACACTAAAGGAACCTCACTAGACTATAGGGTTGTCTCAACCTGAATACTAGGCAACATGCAAAACGCACATATAGTGGGCATGAGTACCTAGACCTACCAGGGTACACAACTACACTATATCTAGCTACACATCCTTGGCGATATACGCGCCCTAACCATTGATCCTGAGACTCAAGCTCATATCATGGCACCATACTTATATATATATAATCTAGTAACCATCCAATCCAGTATAAATTAATCCTCCATAAGTCATTCAACTTGTTCAGCTGACCTGACTTGAATATAAGTAGGACTTAACATTTTAGTTAATCCATTCCCTTATATAATAAATTAATCATCCATAAGTCATTCAACTTGTTCAGCTGACCTGACTTAAATATAAGTAGGACTTAACATTTTAGTTAATCCATTCCCTTATATAAAATAGGTAGGACTTAACATTTTAGTTAATCCATTCCCTTATATAAAATAGGTAGGACTTAACTAATAAGTTAATCCATCCCTAGAATGCCACCGTCCCATACCGGTGCATTAAACCACACAATCTAACAATTTATGTAACAATTAAGGAAATACATCAAACATTCCATAAATAACTATGATAAATATGATATCAAGTTATCACACAATAGGAATGACTTATTATTTCTTTAAACTTCCTATATCATATGTCCTACACAAACTGAATCTTATACATGATGATATTTTATTATACCGTTAAATAAGGATTCTCTATATCTAATTCATCCTACACATTTAATCTCAATTGCTAAAATATTTTAAAAGATTAAATCCATTCGTTTGTTTAAAACATTCAAATAGCAAGCATCATTATGATTGAGTCTATTTAAATTTATTAAAACCCAAACCTAATCCCTATTTAATGTTCAGGAATCTTAGGCATGTTTATACATTCCATCATTCCACAGATATGAAAATTACATAATTTAAACATGTAAAAATTCACATAAGAAATCAAATCAAAATCATGCATTTTATCAATTCATAACACAAGAATAGATATGAACCAATTTCATAAAACCTATGTTCTGACCCAATTAAACATGCATAATTATTTAATTTTATGTGTTTAATAAATTCTGGAATTTCCTAGGCATGTTTATACATTCCATCATTCCACAGATATGAAAATTACATAATTTAAACATGTAAAAATTCACATAAGAAATCAAATCAAAATCATGCATTTTATCAATTCATAACACAAGAATAGATATGAACCAATTTCATAAAACCTATGTTCTGACCCAATTAAACATGCATAATTATTTAATTTTATGTGTTTAATAAATTCTGGAATTTCCTAGGCATGTATAGAAACACGAATCAAAGGGAAAGAGATAGAAGAAGAACTTGCCTTAAACTTTCGGATTGAAAGTTAAACTTCTTCTCCCTTGATCTTCTTTCTAAAGGGTTTTCTCCTCCTTCCTTCCTCTTCCTCCTTCTCTCTCTAACTCTCTCTCTCTAGAAAATATTGCGTGATATATTTTCACTCCTTTTTCAACCTATAGTTGTGTATTTATAGGCTAAATAATAACCCTATTCCTTTTCCCAATCCAAGTCAACTTAATAAGGAAAAATAAAAAAATTAAAAAAATTAAAAAGGTAACTTAAAATATGTTACGTATATAATCTATGTATATCCTTATTAATTAAATAAAATATATACATTATATTATTTATTAATACTAAAGTTACCATAATATTAAAAGGTAACTTAAAACATGTTACGTATATAATTTATCTATATCCTCATTAAATAAATAAAATATATACATCAGATTATTTATTTATACTAAAGTTACCATAATATTAAAAAGTAACTTAAAACATGTTACGTATATAATCTATCTATATCCTCATTAAATAAATAAAATATATACATCAGATTATTTATTTATACTAAAGTTGCCATAATATTAAAAAGTAACTTAAAACATAACACGTATCAAATCTATGTATATTTTTATTATTTAAATATAAAACATATACATAAGATTAAATATTACTACCCAAGTTACCATAAAAGTAATTAATAAATTACTTTCCTTTTTATATATATTAAAAACGTAAGTAAAATATGTTACGTATATAATTTATGTATATGTTTATTAAATAAATAAATTATACACAATTCATTATTTATTAATGGATTATCCAATAATACTTAAGTTATCATAATATTATAAAGTAACTTAAAACATAACACGTATCAAATCTATGTATATTTTTATTATTTAAATATAAATCATATACATTAGATTAAATATTACTACCCAAGTTACCATAAAAGTAATTAATAAATTACTTTCTTTTTTATATATGTATATAATATATATATATATATATATATATATATATATACATACACAACTATCCATGGGTAATAATCCACACACATCCAACCTCCTATCCAAGTAGTCCATGGGACCCAATTGGTTGGCCCATTATTACTAATCATAACCATAAAAGAAAAATAAAATAAAATAATAAAAGAAAAGAAAACATTTAATTTACAATTAATCAAAACACTATTTAAGCACGTAATCTAATTTAACAATTAACACATAGACAAATACAAATAATACATAGACACATAATCAAATAATCAAGAAATACCTAATTCAATTAAACACATAAGTAATTAGTCAAATAATCAATTAAATAATTAACAATACAATTAAAACAGATAAATAAATACCGAGACTATCCTTTTAAAATTAGGGGTATTACAAACTATAAGGTATGTTGAATGGTTATCAAATGTAGTCCTTGTAATCAAGAAGAATGGAAAAGTACGTATATGTGTCGATTTCCAAAACATAAACCTGGCCACCCCAAAAGATGAGTATTCAATGTCGATAGCCGATCAACTGATTGATGCGGCTCAAAGCACCAAATTATGTCTTTTATGGATGGAAACTCAGGTTATAATCAGATTTATATAGCCGAGGAGAATATTCCAAAGATAGCTTTTCGGTGTCCTGGATCGATTGGAACTTTTGAGTGGGTGGTAATGCCTCTTGGTTTGAAGCATACTGGTGCTACGTATCAGCGGGTTTTGAATTCTATTTTTCATGATATGCTTGGCAAGTTTATGGAGGTGTATATTGATGATGTAGTAGTAAAATCAGCAATAAAAAAGGAGCACTTGGTTCATCTCAAAGCATCCTTTGAAAGGATGAGGGCTCATAAGCTAAAAATGAATCCTATAAAGTGTGCCTTTAAAGTATCGGCAAGAAACTTTTTGAGTTTCTTGGTTCATCAAAGGGGTATAGAGATTGATAGAAATTGATGTTAGTAAGCCAAGAAGCAAGAAACAGTTGTAGAGGTTATTTGGGCAAGTGAACTATCTTAGGAGATTTATTGCTAATACAGCTGGAAAGTTACATGTATTTTCCCCGCTACTCAAGTTGAAGCCGATGGAAGAATTCAAATGGGATGATACACATCAAAGGGCATTTGACCAAATTAAGAAATACTTGTCAAATCCTTCTATCATGATGCCACCAAGGAAGAAATGGCCAATGAAGTTATATTTATCGGCCGCTGAAGAATCCATTGGAGCTTTGCTAGCATAAGAGAATGAAGCAGGAAGTGAACAAGCAATATATTATCTCAGCCGAGTTTTAACTCCAGTCGAGTGTAGAAATACACCGATTGAGAAATTATGTTTGGCTTTGTATTTTGCAGTAGTGAAATTAAGAGTCTATATGTTGCCTATTTTGGTTTATATTGTTTGTCAAACAGATCTTATAAAGTATATGCTATCAAGGACATTAATCACAGGCCGGATTGGCAAGTGGGCTTTGGCACTAATGGAGTTCAACTTTGCATATGTTCCACAAAAGGCAATTAAGGGAAGAGCATTGGCAGATTTTCTTGCCGATCATCCCTCGTCTGAAATTGAATCACAAGTATTTGATGAGCTTGACTCGGCATCCATATTCATGACTCCATGTGCTTTAATGTTCGACGGGTCAAGTACCAACGAAGGCTCAGGAGCTGGTATAGTAATAATATCCCTAACAGGGAACCAAATTTCATTTTCCTTCTCTCTGGATTTCAGGTGCTCAAATAATCAAGCCGAGTATGAAGCATTGATTATCGGCTTGGGAATTCTGCTATAAATGGCAGTCAAATACGTCCACATTGTGGGGGATTCAAGTTTGGTGATTAATCAAATCTCGGAACACTTTAGATGTTTAAATTGGCAATTAAGGCCATTTCATTCATTGGCAACCCAATTGGTCAACCAATTTCACAATGTGATTTTGGAATTCAAACCAAGGGCCATGAATAAAATAACAAATGATTTAGCACAGACTACTTTAGGAATCAGGGTTCTGAGTGGTATGAGGGAAAGGATAATGAAAATTACATGCCAATCTCTTCCATCGGCTGAAACAAGAAATCAAGTTATGGAAGAAGTCTTTACTACTGATGTTGCCGAGTTGGATGATGATGATTAGCAAATCCTTTACATCTTGTTCTCATAATATCCAACTCCAGAAGCTGATCAAAAAATAAAAAGGAGTTCAGTCGATTATGTACTTATGGATGGAGATCTTTATAGGAGATCGGCTGATGATGGTTTGTTATTTTAGTGCATTACTAAGTTTGAGGGTTTGAAGATTATGGCCGAGGTACATGAAGGGATATGTGGAGCTCATCAAGTCGGCATAAAAATGAGGTAGTTGATACGCCAATATGTATATTATTGGCCTGGAATGAGAAAAGATTATATGACCTATGCAAAAGGTTGTATAGACTGTCAAAAGCATGGTCCAATGTAGTGGGTTCCAGCAATAGAGATGCAATTATTAGTTAAACCATGGCCTTTCAGAGGTTGGGCCATGGATCTAATCGGCAAGATTAATCCTCCTTCATCAAAAGGTCATCATTGGATTATTTTAGCTACCGATTACTTTACCAAATGGGTAGAAGCCGAGGAATACGTATTGGTAACTCATAATACCATTATACAATTTCTAGAGCGACATATCTTTCACCGATTTGGCTTAGCAGAAACAATTGTTGCCGATAATGGATCTGTGTTTCGAGTAAATGAAGTATTACAACTCGGCATTGATATGCAAGTGAAAATGGTAACTTCAACACCCTATTATGCTTAAGGGAATGGCCAAGTAGAGGCTTCAAATAAAGTTGTTATTGAAATTATTGAGAAGATGATAAAAGATAAACCAAAGCATTGGCATGAAACCCTTTCAGAAACGTTATGGGCTTACAAAAATTTGAAGCGAACAAGTACAGGAACAACTCCTTATCGGCTAACATTTGGCCATGATGTTGTGCTGCCGATGGAGTTAAATGTGAAGTCGGCAAGAGTAGCTTTACAACACAATCTTATACCTGTTGATTACAACGAAGCTATGCTTGCCGAGTTGGAAGATTTAGATGAAGTTCAAAAACTTGCTTTAGACCACCTTATGGTCTATAAAGCAAAGGTAATGAAGGCTTACAACAAAAGGGTAAAGTTTAAGTCATTTACAGAGGGTGATATGGTTTGGCAAACAATTCTTCCACCTGGGAAGGTGGATAGAGTTTATGCAAAATGATCACCTACTTGGAAAGGCCCATATTTGGTTCACCAAGTGTTGCATGGAGGAGCTTACAAATTAAAAGATTTAGATGGTGAAGTTTATGAAAGCCCTATAAATGGAAGGTACCTGAAGAAATACAAACCAATTATTTTGAACTTATGGAGGAAAAGAAAATCTCCACTAAGTCAAAATAATTTGGATTGTATCCCTTTTTTATTCTTGCAAAATTAATGCCATATGTATTTCAGTCTGAATAAAGACATAACTAAAATAAAATTCCAAACAATTGTCCAAAATATCATGTTGCGGACCCATAATTGTTCATATTTTGTTAAAGTTACTATGGAATTCTTCAAACTTGGCCTTGAAGTTTGCCCACGAGGCCTGGGATTGGTTCAGGATGATTTCTGCTTGTTTTTTGTTCTGTTCTAACTTTAGCATTTGGACTTGCAATGCTTTGAATTTGGGGGCTGCAAACTCAGCTTGGACCTTCAATTCTGCCACTTTGTTACCAAGTTGAGTTTTATCTGACTGTAGCTGAGTAAGTTCAGCCTGAAGTTTCTTTTCCTTGGCATTCAACTCAGCAGCCTCTTTCTTCAGAGACAAATGCAAATCCCTTCCTTTCTTTAAGGTTTGGAAAGTCTTTCTTTTTCATGATACTGGGAAGAGTAATGATCGATAGTATGGATTGATTCAGCATAAGTGGTAGTCAAAGAAGGTACTCAAAGTTGGAAGTTCTTAAAGAAAGCCTGATCATTTAAGGAGAATCCGGGGTAGCTACCAAGGAAAGAAAGTGTCTTGGCCAATTCATTTTTGAATGAAGGGGTGAGAGACAAATCTTGTTGTACCATTTGGGACAATATCTGGATGGCTTTTGTTACTTCTAAAGGGGTATCGGAGGTTTGTTCAGTTGGAATCACAGGAGTTTTAAGATCAGGTGAGTCAAACATAGAATCGAATAAAGAGTCAAGGGTTGCAAAGGGAGAACTTGGGTTGGTGCTAACAGGAATGGTTGGAATAACAAGATCTCTTTATACCTGAGAGATTGTTGGGTTAGTCATAGTCATTATCCAGTCTACAAGAATGAGTTACAAAAAGAAATCATAACTTATTTCATCAGAATCTCCAATCTGTTCATTAATCGAAGTTGCAGCCAGGTGTGGAGAAGACACGGGAGACCTTTGTTTCTGCCCCACTGATAACTCAATCTTTTCTTCCTCATCAACATGGTCTATAGAAATTTCTTGAATCGATTATTAGTCTGAAGATAGTGGAGCTTTCTGAAAATAATGCTGATTTAGTTATATTATGGGAATAAAGAAGTAATATATGAAATTAGGCAAAAAGGAAAGTACATTGGGAGATTCAGCAGTAGGTTTCTTTTTCTTGGATATGACTTCATCCTCATTAACTTCATCATCATCGATCAATTTAAAGTGTCTCTTGGCTCTTGCCTTTTTAGTAGGTTTCTTTCCTACAGTTTTCCTTCTTGTTGTTTTCTGAAAATGAAGTAATAGCAAGAAAAGTGGTATGCATCAAAAGAGTAAATATATGGTTCGTTTATAGGTATTACATGAGTAGCCGAAGATGGAGGTATACTTTGGAGAGGGACATAAAAATCAACATAGGTTTCCTTAGACTTGGTGGGTATGGATTTATTTGGTGCATTGGAATGTGTGCCTGAATTTATGATTAGTAAGCATATAAACAAAATAAAAGTTTATATGGAAAGAACCAAGATGTAAAACTTACCCTGCCGAGAGCGAGATCTGGTCCTACCTACAGGAGCTGTGGGAGGAGGATGAGTTAATGCCACATTTGTTGTATTCTCTGGTTCAGGAGCGGCAGTAAGGGCAATGGATTCAATGGAATCCATACCTTGAAAATTAAGGGAGATGAACTTGTAGGATCTGAGAAGATTGCACACAAGTTGGCTGAAGTCTATGGTTCTGGTAAAATTGATGTAGGATGCCCACCAATTCTCAAAGTTTGGATCAGACCGTGGCTCTTCAAGGAAAGGTTTATGCTGAAACTCTTCAAGGAGCTGAATAAATCGAATAATGATATCTTGAATTTGGTCAATGTTTGAAAGCTTGACCCGTCGATGATAATTCTTGTTATAAGAAAAGTGGGGAGGCACTGGGATCATTTGGGTCAGTCCAAATTGTTGGGCTAATTGAGCTGGGTTGTAAAATTCAACCCCAGTTAGGCTCTTGGGAAGATAGGGAGCAACAGTGTTACAAGGGATATCTCTTGCAATTAAGAAATGGCCCCATGAATTGTTGTAGAGTTTAATCTGTTCGGTTGAAGACTCGACAGTAGGAGAAAACAACCAGGATGGAGCTAGTTGACATTTAGAAAAAGGAAGGAATTGGGATTGAGTCCTGATTTTGTACTGATGATAGAAAAACTGAAAATAGTCATTAAAGGAATGGTTTTAGGTTTTACTCTAGCATACCCAAATGACAGCAAAGGATCGTTTGGAGCAGGCCGAATGAGGGGAGATAATTCAGGGAAATATGCATGCAGCCAGAATTGGTATAGCCAAAGTGGGCCTCCAGATCTTGCAAAGTTGGAGGTAAAGAGATCAGATAAGCCTCTATACAAGGACGCTAACAGGAATGGAGCTAAGGCCATGAGTTTTCATTTGGATAATGCGATGGCCAATTGGGTAAGGTCTTTGGTTATTTGGATATCAGGGGCAAACAACAAATACCTATACAACCACAATAGTAAAAACCCTATATGTTCTTGTTCATCTACGTCAGTCCCTTCTTCCCCTAACATTTCTTTTAAGAATGGTCAATGTGATTACACATAGGGTTTAGCCCCTTTTTGTTCTGGAAAGTAAAAGAAGGTTTCTTCATCTTGGAGGAGATAATTGATTTCATCTCCTCCAGGCTTTAAACCCGTTAGAAAACAAATATCCCTCAATGTAGGGGCCATTATGCCACAGTGCAAGTGTAGTGAATTGGTTGTGGGGGACTAGAAGTACAAAAAGGCAAAAAATAATGCTTGGTCAAAGGAAAAGGGAATCTTACTAAGCTAAATGAGGTCAAAGATACCTATCTTTTTCCATTGCTCTCCTTTTGTTGTTGATACACGATCTACCCAATTATTCCATTGGAGTATTAGTGGGTGCCATTTTCTGACGGAGAGAATTGGTCTGTCCCCTTCTACTGTCAGATAGAGAGTTTTGGAGAAAGGAAAGTGAGGCTCGGCTTGTGGATAAATCAGAGATAAGGAAGGAGGGAATCAATTAAGAAATGCTAGGCCAAGTCCCTTAGCATTTTCAGTGACGTCGATTAACGTGTTGGAATCCAGTTCGCCTAGATCTAAGGTTTTGATTGTTGATTTTGTTCGTTGTGTATGCGATGTCGCTTCTGGAAAAGGGTTTTCCAAATTTAGATCACTTTGTTTCGTTTGTTTTGAAGTCATGATTACAGAAAGGGTTAGATAGAGAGAAATTTGGAGAAAAAGGAAGTGTGTTGGGAAAAGAGAGTCTACAAGATGGAGTTTGTTTATGGAAAAGCCATGCGTGGTTGAAAGGTTAAAGGGATTACTGCGAGAATTAATGAGCGATAAGATGGGTTATCATAATTGATATGTTTTGGGAAGTGAGTCAAGATAAAGCTGATAGGATTATAAGAGGTATACAAAGTTACGATGCAATAGGTGTATTTAAATTTTGGAAGCCGAAGAGTTAAAATGGCTACCAAAATTAGGGGGCATTGTTGACACCCATTTTGGTAATTGGGTTTGGACTCCAATTGGGCTTGATGAACAGTGATACAAAAGAAGATATTGGGTTAAGAGGTACTGGGCTGAAAGCATGTGGTGATAAGTTTGGGCTTTGAGACATTCGTAGTCTACATGGACTATACAATTAACTTGGGCTTCGGTTGGGACAGTGATGTAGTTAGAAGAAGGTTGGGCTTCACATGGGTTATGTTTGGTTTGGATGACATGGCAGAGGTTATACAAGAATGAAGCCACGTACAAGGGTACTGCAGATAGGGTAGAAGATTTTTTGAATTTTTAAATACATTAAATAAGAGTTATACATTTATCCTGTATTTAAATAGAGTTAAGAGTTAGTATTCAATTAGGATTAGTTTAATTTGAATAATTACTTAATTGTATTAGAATACAACTAGAATGCTTGTGTTTAGGAATTTGTTTTGTAATTTATTCTATAAATAATCAAAGAGGCATGCTGTACTAGGATCCAGCACCCTCGGAATCATTATTATTATTTGTTTGCTTTCTCAAGCTTTTCTAAGAATATCATCCTTGCTATTTCTTCTTTCTCTTTATCCCTATCTTCTTATTCTCATTCTCCCTCTTTCCTTCTATCTCTCTTTCTCTCTCTCTTCTTGCTATATCCATTTTCCTCCCCTTTCTATTCTCTCAATCTTTTACTATAATTTTTCACTAATAAAGTCCTTTTAACTAAGGCAATTCTGAACTCAAAGAGGAGTTTTTATTGTTCCTTTTTTTCCTCGCAATCACCTAAAAGTCAACTTTCTCAAAGGAACTATAATTGACAATTTACATTTGAACCATATATTTGGTTCTGGCACGCCTAGTCTACATCAAATTAAGATCCGATCTTAGGAACCGATTTTAGCATCAATAGTTTCTAGAGATACAATTCTCTAGTGAGGTAGGGGGTATTTTATGTTTATACCCTTAGTGTTTTAATGTGTTGTTTGACATTAATATACATTATATGCATATTATTTAAATTCTAGGGTTGCATATAGATGAATATTGTATGTGACTAACTTGGGTTTCATATTGTACATGATTTACTTCTTGTACATATGTTATTTCATATGGTGGAGGATTAAAATCTAATGATTTATTATTGTGTGGCTATAGAAATTCTACATGATTCTTTCCAATTCTTTATTTGTGAATTTGATACTATGTTGTTGTGTAATCAAGGATTTGAAGCTCACTATATATTAGCATGATTGGATTTCCTATGTTGACAATATTATAGTAGCTTAGTTTCATTCACATTGTGAACTTGTAAATGCAAATGTCATTGTAGTTTTGAAAACTTAGGGTATGGATTGTGTTGTTACATGTTTAAGGCTTACAATACTAGCATGATTAAATCATTTATGTGAGTAACATAATGTTAGAATAAGTGTGTAGAAATTAAGGACTTGATTAAATGACTATTGAGTAGTCTACATTGTTTTAGTATTGTGAACTTATTGATATATTGTCCTCATGAGTGAATCATGATGTGTGTGTGCCACTTTGGCCTTAGGAGCATGGTGGTCATCATTTTGTTCATAAAGTTCATGAGGTTATAAATTGTGTGTGTATGACGACATGTATAACATGATTGAAGGATAGAAGCTATCCAAACTTGAGAAGTGGACATCGAGTCCAAGGGCTGAAATTCCCTATTCACACTGGGCAGTGGGGTGCGGAAGTGCACCAATTGTTTAATCATATAGGATATCCGGCAGAACATCACATTGCATCATGGAGTCACATGTGTGATTTACATCATAGCGGAGTCTATGCGTGGGTTGAGTTATAGTACTTGGAGTGGTGTAAACTTTATTATCCTACGAGCTTTATGGTAGTTATTCTTGCAAGTATATTCCTATTGTTTGATTTCGCATTTTACTTCAAGTTGACAATCCTAAGTAGTTGTAACTTGTTGTTAACATTGGTAGTTCTAATATTGTTTAATTACGTTGCTTGTTGTGGATTTCTTTCAAAATGTTTCAAAGATAGCTTTAGGATGATCCCTTACCATCCCCTTGAAACTAGACGTTAGGGAGCATGATCCACATGTGTTGTTTATATTATAATTGCAAAAACCTTTGAAACTTTAGGTTATATGCATACGCATTGTCCTACTGAGTAATTCGGTTACCCTCATTATACATGCTCAAAATATTCATAAGCTAATAAATTACATTGCCAAGACTATAAATTTACATTTCTATGGAAATAATTTCAAAATAATACATGTTTAAACTCAAAACTTTACAAATATGGTATCAATTACAAAAAGGTGATGAAAATAGACTTTATGTCTATGTCTAATCTCGTAAAGATACACCATCCATCTCTTCTCTTGCAAGCCCTGAAAATGTTTAAAATAAAAGGGTGAGCACCACCACTCAGTAGAGTGTCCCTAAGGCATGGCTCCTAATGCCCCGTGAGTAATATAAAGAAAAGGAGTCAAGATAGGAGGATTATACTATTGCAGGGAAAATAACAGAATCACTATACATGGCATTAGCAATAATATACATGTAAAAACTTAACCACATTCACGCACACATAAGTGTTAGAAAATATATATACTTTAAATGATATTTAAGATATAGCAACCCTTATACTAATATGCTATGAGATAATTAACAATATGCTAAGAAATAATTAATTAAATACGCAACTATATATTTAATTAAATATGCAAAATAAAGTAATAAATTAATAAATAATAAATAAAGAACCTAGACCGAGGCTAGTATTGGATACTATGTCCTTAAGACAGATTCGCCCTGCTATGGTACTAACGGACTCAATGACGTCTATCTCCCAAGATACAACAGTCTACATCCACTAGTAGCAGCATTACATACTCATGGATACGGCGAACCTCCTCCGTGTAATACTCTATCTAACTAAAAAATGGCTCAAACCAAATTTAATATGGCTCAATAAAATTGGTTTTGGGCCTAAGTGGCTCAGACCACTTGACCATGGCTTGAACCCACACCCATTTGGGTTAGGTTCATCTTGAGAGAGGGAACGAATAATGAATTGAACTATTTGCAAATGGCAGCCTAAGGGGGTATTTATAGAAATAAAAGTGCCTTTTCGGATTAGGTGTGTCTCTTCATCTTTGGACACTGATGAGCACTGAAAAGTGCGCGATTAAACCCCTTAAGCTTGAATATTCTAGGACCTTTATCTATCTTACTTTCTCATTTTAGATTAATTTCGTGTTATTGCCCTATTCAGGTGCTTATCCCAAAAATAAATCAATTCAGCCAAATAAGAGCATTAAAGTGGGAGCAAAATGAAGCAAAGTGTGGAAATTCAGCATGTTCGATCGATCTCAGCATTTCTTCGATCGATCGAAAGTTCATCAATCTAAATAGTTCAAGATGGATCCAAGTGTTTTTCCTTATCCAAAAGAATCCAACAAGTTCGATCGATCCAACATTTCCCAGATCGATTGAAATGATTCGATCTTATTTACACTTACCACCCACCTACCACTTTTGTCTTCTTCCCAAAAATATCCCAAAATATCTCAGAGATTTGTCTTTATTCAAAAAGGCGCCACCAAGGATGATCGATCTCTACAGCATTCGATGGATCTCAGCCAAGTTCAATCGATCTCAATACAGTTCGATCGATCAAACTTCCTCAAGTCAGAAAAAAGACAAATTCCAGCTCATTAAAAGTTGGCTTATGGTGCAATCATTGGAGGGACCTTGATGCACGAATCAAGACCATTAGTGTGACACTTGACCTACCTATATAAGGATTTGGAGCCATTTTTAGAGCATAATTCATGTAGGTTATATGTTATTCATAGTTCATCATATCTCATATCTTGGAGAGGAGGCTAGAGATTAGAGAGCTTTACACATTTTGGGAATTCTTCCATTCTTTTAGGGTTTCCATCAAGAAGGAGGTCATTCCTACCATGGAGATAGCCCTTGAGGGTTGGATGACTACTTCAATGAGTGGCCAAATATCTACTTGGGGCTAAAGTAGCCCCTAAGTTTGCTTCCTAGACTTAGTTCTTTGTATATTTTTGGGGATTTATTTGTAACAATGTTTTTATCTTGGATTTATATATATATCTTGTGGTTTCTACTTGATGTGTATTGATTAATGCTTTCAATTGATTATCTACTTCTAACCATATATCTATGTAGGCAAGAATGGATGATTCATGTGCTTCTCTCTAGATTTAGTGGAATTTATGCATGTCTATGTGTATGAATGAAGTTAATCAGATGCTCAAAACATAGAGCTTAATTGAACACTCTTGCAATTTATTTGATGGTTCACACTTGTTTCTTGATGGATTGTACCACACCTTTAGCTTACTTAGTTTAATTTCCATGTCTTTAGTGTAGATGTAGTGTAGTTGCTTTAAATTCATAGATAGGTGGACAATCTACTCTTGTTCCTTGGTATTCCATACTTACGATTGCATTAGATGTATGTTTTTAGATAGTTGTGTGTGCATAAATTATGGTTTCATTGAATGGATTTTGATCTCATTTGATATGTTGTGCTTTCTATTTGATTTGGCTTGACAATCTATACTTATTTGCTATCCATGCCTAGTTTCAATTAATGTCACACACATACACACAAATTACAAGTCAATCTCCACATTAATATACAATTGTTAGTGTCTAATGAAGTCAAGCTTAGTGGTGAACTCTAGTACCCCAAGTCCTCCCCTCTATATCTTTCTCTACTTTATTAATCATTGAATTTTGTTTACTTTAATTTCATTTGCATAATAGTTTAATCAATCAATCCAACCAATCTTTGATCACTCGACCTACTAACCCTATATATTGTTTCCATTGCAAAGGCACCCACAATCCTTTGGGACAATCCCTACGCACCCTAGCCATATTTTTAGTTAGAGGTAATAGTGGCTTTTATAAATTTAAAACTTGGCCACATTGCACACTTACACTCAATAGAGCAACATTTTCAAACTTTTGGTGCAACGCGACGACAGCCACTAGACACAACCATTTATATGTGTCTATTCATCACTGGACACAACCATTTAAATGTGCCTTTCTATTACTAGACACAACCATTTAGAAATGTCTCTTCATTACTGAACACAACTATTTATTGCACCTTTTAAGTGCAACACAACCCTTTGGCAATTTTAATTCAAAATACCAACAATCTCCTACATGAATGAAAATTGATTGCTTAAATGAAAAAATGATTATGCAGACACTAAAGAGAGTATAGTCAGAAAGTTACTGCATCAGGATAGGTAGCTTTTGGCTTTGAACCTTCCCTAGTGTTTTGCTATCGGATTTACTAGCTAACCATTGAACGCAATGTCTTGAACTGTTCGACCGTTTGTGTAAACCAATATAATAATAAACACACAGTACCTTTCCTCACAAAGTTGGTTCTCATTGTTGTGTTCATTTTGGCCTTGAACAAATCCTGGTATTCAATGAGTGCTCCAGAAAACTTAGCCTTTATAGTTCTTATAGAAGCGGCCCCACTTCATACTCATATAGCTGATTTTTTATTAAGAGTATCCTACTATACCCCACTTGAATTTTCAAGGTATAAGAGTCATTAAAAGCGTAGCTTATCCTAATCCTCGCTGTAGGTAGCACTGTCTCATCATAGAAATGGGTAGAAGATTTATATCTTCCCAATGTTTCTGGTGAGCCATTCAGAATTTCTGTTATCCCTTTGAACTTAGATCTTGGGATCTCCAATCAACTAGGTTGGGTTTCCATTAAGATGACTCGTTAGCTTTCAGCTTTAAACCCCATTCCGTTCGATGATCTGTATAATTGCTCTCTAATGCAACCCTCAATTTTATGTGGCCACATGGTTGTATTTAGAAATATTATACTCTGCAGAGATTTCTCCAATTGAGAGCAAATGTATACTTTGTGCCCTAAAATTGCTTATTGTTAGTAATATCCTTTTCTTCAGTGGCACAGGTGTAGACTTACTTTGAAATGTCCTCTAGGTGAAGTCTATTGACTTTCGTATTTGATTTATTCAAAGTTTCTAACTTTGAGTTATATTAAGAACATACAATTACACATTTAATATTAAAGACATATCTACTCATGGATTTGAACTCTTTAATATCCCACATCTAGATTACATCACTGTTACACCTCCAATTTAGTTAGATACCTCAATCTATGCAATATTAAACTTGGGATGCATCTCAACTACCCAATTTATTACTTTTCAGTGATCATATCCTGGATTGAAAGTGTGTAATTAATCACAGTTATTAAGATGCCTTGCAATCTTAACCAGTGATATACTTTGACTAATATTTGTATTTGAGATTTACATCTACAAAAGTTAGCTAGGCTTTTGTTGTCATAACTATTATTATTCCAATCTTACTCTATTCAGAATATTTTATATTATCAGATGTTAAATCTTTCATATCAAATATATAATTAGTATATCATTAATTTTTTTAAGGCATATAACGACTTATGCATCACATTTATGTCATTATCTCGGTACCAGCTTTAATCTAATCAAGGACTTATAAGCTTGCACATTTGACTCTTTAACTAGAACAAATAACCCAGCTCTTCAGTTAGAGAGAAAAAAAAAAAAACACTCTTCTAGTTGTTCCATAATATTTTCTTCGTATGAAACAACATGCACTATTGTTATCATAGTATAAATGATTTTTGGTTATATCCAAAATCTCTTAGGATTAAGAATCCTACATTTATAAGTATTTCTTATCTGGTGGGTAACTCATAACAAATTTCATCTATAGACAATATTCCCCCATAACTTTGGGATAATCTTGAAATTTTATATATGATATATTTCTTATGGTTTTCCAATTCTTGAAATACCATATATTAAATATTTCACCTCATCTACCTTTCCAAGGTTTTATATTCGCTTCTCAACAAGCATGTATAACAGTCTCTAGTGCATATATATTCACTTTATCTCTATCTTATTCTTATAATATGTCACAAACGTTACTGTGAATTAATGCTAGAGATATTAATTATAATGGACTTTTAATTAATATTTGCTTTTACATCTCTTGTATTTATGAATTGAGTTATTCATGTTTAGGTTCATGTTAAGTCAGTCATATTAACATGTCATAATCTTTCATGTGTCACACATCACATAACTCAATCATTTAAGCAAATAATTATCTTATTTTTTAAGCTTTGGATACAATCACCACAGAGTGAGCACTCATTTCTCAACTATAGTTCCTAGTTAAAAGTGAGTTCATAGCTATCATTACTAGCTTAGATTTAGTACACTCTTCTTATATCTCACTACTAGGTTATGATGAGCACCCACTTCTCAGCTATTACCGCTAGCTTGAAGTTAAGTTTGTTTAGTTATCAATTCTAGTAACTCATAGCTTTAGAAGTAGTAATTTGTTTTGAAGAATATTCTTCAAAAACTACTACTTTACAAGTAGTATTATTCCCTCCTATATAAGCAAATATAATATATAGCTCAAATAGCTTATGGCTAAAATGGCTACTCATCACCCTCGTGTTTTTTACTACCAACTTGAGAGCTAAAACCATCTAATATATTTTCATCCTCCTCTTAAGTTCTGTGCACCTCATTAATCATTTTAGCTTATAGTTAAGCTAACTAGTTTGCAACTCAGTAACATTTTAGCTTTTAGCTAAATTGTACATTAGAGCTAACTAGCTTGATTTAGCTTGTCTCGGTGTAATTGCTTAGTGTATCCATAACATTTTCCATTAAACTCTTTTAGAGTTATTGAAAAATCTTCTCTTATTCAGCCCATTCACAGCTACACGTGCCTTAAACACTAATATAGATCTTTTCCCTTGACTATAGGAGAACTGACGTAGTTGGATCAGTCAATTTTTGTTTGTTGTATTACGTACACAAACCAGTCATGAACTCGTACAAATATAATAATATTACAAATTAGATAAATTATATTGTAAAATTGAATTACTATGCACACTAAGTAATTCAACTCCATAGTTCAATATTATAGTAAACATTTATAAAAACAATATTGAACTTGCATAAATAAATATAACAATATTGTTTAATATTATATTACATGATTAATTATATCACATAATTAATCTAAGAAATAATAATAATCAAGAGCATAATTTACTTTCTTAAACCTTTGTGGCTCATTCTCCAATAAACATGCTAGAAAATCAGGAATAAAAGATTTACACGTTCTAGCCTTCATACTACCTCTAAGCTCATCTTTATTTTCATTGTATGATTTATGCACAAGAAAAAGATATGCAATACTGTTATGAGTATAACCTATCAAAAGTTTGATATAACGATCCACTCCATCACATGGTATAATATTATCCGTTTTGGGCCCGAGTCCGCATGATTTTATTCTTGGGTTTTATCCCAGAAAGCCTTCATACCAATCGTAAATAATGCCATCACATAAAAACAATTCACATTTCCTTTTCCTAAGCGATGTGGGATTGTGCACCTGTAGCTCGCCTGGTGTGGTAACCTGTCGGTGCCTTTTGCACCTGCCCACGGCACACCCACCCACAAGGTTGCCACATTTTTAAGTCTCACTTTAACTTTCTTAGGAGTAGAAACTGCAACCTTAGTTAGACACCCCCACACTTTTAAGAATTTATAGGAAGGTTTTTGACATTTCCATAATTCATATGGTGTCACATTAGTTTAAGGTATTTTATTGAGAACATAATTTGTGGAAAGCAAAACTTCCCCCCAAAAATTCTGAGTTAAATCAGAATTTACCAATATCGCATTCATCATATCTTCACGAATAATATCATGTTCTGAACAAATATTAGCACAAGTGTTTTGATCTTTTTGCTAAGTTGATTCTCAACCTCATTTTTGTAATGTTTAAAACATTTCTAAGGTTTTATATTTGCTTCGTAGCAAATATATATAACAGTATCTTATGCAATCATTGATAAAACTAACGAAGTATCCTTTTGGACCTCTTGTTGATACAAATTTAAGATAATATAATATACTACATCATATTACAAAATTAAAATAATTCAACCAATAGCTTCAATTTCATATAATATTGAACACATCAATATTTAGTATATTATCATATAATAATGTATATAACATTATTTTATTATATCTCAATTATTAGTATAATATCTATTTTTTTATATCTGAAATAGAAGCATATAATAAATTCTACGTAAGAAAGAATCTGTCTTAAGATTGTTGGTAAAAATATATGTGCTTCAAATAATATTTAAGATATAGCAACCCTTATACTAATATGCTATGAGATAATTAACAATATGCTAAGAAATGATTAATTAAATGCGCAACTATATATTTAATTAAATATGCGAAATAAAGCAATAAATTAATAAATAATAAATAAAGAATTTGGACCGAGACTAGTATTGGATACTATGTTCTTAAGACAGATTCGCCCCACTATGGTGCTAACGGACTTAGTAGCGTCTATCTTTCAGGATACAACGATCTACATCCACCAGTAGCAGCACTACAAACTCGTGGATATGGTGAACCTCCTCCGTGTAATACTCTCTCTAACTAAAAAATGCATTTATACTATATAAATAATGAATTGGGTGTAATCCAAACCAAATGGCTTGGACCAAAACAACCCTTTGGCAATTTTAATTCAAAATACCAACAAGAAGTCGATCACAAGAACTATCAATGCAAATGCTTATGCCATGATTCTTCCCGAACTAATCCCATGATCTCATCTTACACACAACTGCACTTTCCCAACCAATCCACCTTACTATACAAATCCACACTAAAGGCCTCTAACTCCAAATGGCATAAGTCTACCGCTTGTCCACCATTTAGAACACTGGCTAGTTATCCTTGGCATGAGACCATCAGTCATCAAACCATTTGGGGCCTAACAACAAAATCTCGGAAGCATGACTATCGTTTGTCTTCCATTGATCACAACCTTCCTTAACTTGAATCTCATCTTTCTTACATCACCCCTTTCACTCACACATTTCCCACCCAATGCATGAGTTAAAAATACCTCAATAAATGCTCGCCTTCCAACTTAAAATGACTAGACTCCTAGTTAGTGTCAAGAATGAACATGCCATTAATTATAATTAAAAATCATATTACATTAACATGATTCTATGATACACGGTTCAACATTTTAATTCACAAAATCAATTATTGATAAGTGCTCAAATGTGATGCATTTTAGCACCTAAGTTAAGGTATTCTAATCCATTCATCTATCTTTATTTTCTCGTTTTAGTACTAATTTATGTTTTTGTCTATTTTCAGGTCAATAAGGTTCAAACGGGCTAAATATGGTCCATTACAGCCTTTTTGGAGTTAAGAAAAAGTTCCAAGAAGATTCCAGAAAAATCTGGAAAAAGGTCAAAAATGAAGAATTTTGCCACCAGTGGGTTTGGATCGATCATAGATTTCTTCGATCGATCGAAGATACGTTGGCAGTGAACTGTTTTATTCCCACGCGCCCGAACTCCACCTACCACATAGCTGTGGGATTAGATATTTAAAAGGCTTATTTTTTGACTTATTCACTACTCCAAGGAGTTTGTATTAAAAGGGAATTGAACCATTTTGTAAGGGGGCTTTTTATCATTTTATTTTTATATTGTAATAGTTAGTTTCTCTCTCTAGAAAAGTTAAAGATTAGGGTTAGAAGAAAATAGAAGAGTGAAGGCTCCAAGAACACATCTCAAGATCTACACACTCTCTTTCTCTAGAATTCAACAAAGAAGAAGAGGAAAAAGATGGAGCCATGTTTGGGGATTGCCCTTGAGGTTGCAAGATCACATCCACCTCCTCCATGATTGGCTAGACTTCTCCTTGGAGCTTAGATGAGCCCCAAGTTTGTAAATCTAAACCTCAATCTCTTTCATACTTTTTGGGTAATAATATCTTATGATTAGTATTTTAGCCTTGTAAATTTAATGAATCTTGGGTTCTCCTTTGATTCTTATGAATTAATTCTTTCTATTGATTCTCTATGTGATTACATGTTGTCTTATGTGTGATTATTTGGAAATTATTCTCTACACTAATTTTTCTATATTAATTACATGTCTATGTGTGGTTAATTGCGAATCTAGTGATGGCTAGACATGGTTTTATTAGATGGGTTTGTCAATTAATTTAATGGATTATGCTTATGTTTGATGGGTTGTTCTATAATTTAATTCATGCTCGTAGATAGGTAGACAATCTATACTTGATTTGATATTCCATGGCTTATTATTGTAAATTTCATGATTATCTAGATTGATGTGTGCTATAATTGTTACTAGTTTGATGGGTCATGCTTAGGATTGATGGGTTATTCTACATTTAGTTTAATTGTTGGTTAGGTAGGCAATTCATACTTGAATTTGACGGTCCATGCTTAATATTGCAATTGTTAGTTATTACCCAGTAAATGACTCTAGAGGGGGGTGGTGAATAGAGTCTAAGTAGAACGATACCAAATAATTCGATTCAAAGATTATATAAGATAAACAATAAATGATTTATTGAAAATATGTCAATAAATAAACAGCATATGCAATAATATTTGATTAACAAAGTAAAAAAGGTAGAGAGAGAGAAAGCAAACTCAGATTACCAAGATTTAGCGAGGTTCCGAAACTCCTTCTCCTCTGCTCAAGATCTCTCTTAAGAATTCCCAAAAACCCAATAAGGCTTCTCCTTAAAGGTGGAAAGCAAACCGATACAAGAAGCACACCGCTTCTAAATCTTCTTGCTAAGACAACAATCCTCTCTTAGACTTCTGCTGGGTTACACCAACCCTTACAAAGATGTTTGAAATAATGGTAAAAGAAAACTCTCAGATTTGATGCGCAGATTAAGGCTCACAAACCTATAGCAAAGACTTGGTTTTGTGCAAAAGTAATAAAATATAACACATGTTACTAAATGTGCTTTTGCCACTTATTTATGTACTTATTATTATTATTATTATTATTATTATTATTATTATTATTATTATTATTTTACCAATTTAGCAATAGAAAATATAAAACAAAAAAATTTGCGAAACAAACTCTTACTAATGTTATGGCCTCAAATGTAATCCATTGAAATTGATTTTTTTAATAATGCATAGGTGATCGTGTTTTAATTAAATTTTAAAAACAAAATTATGAGAACTGAATTTACATGACACGAAGAGACACGTTTAAATCATTTTTGACCCAAACACAACATGTTTATTCTACACGTTTAACTAAATGAGTCATTTTTTACACGAACACGATATATTTATCTGACACATTTAATTAATTGGGTTAATCGTATTTATAGGGTCAAACATGACATGTTTAATTAGCAGGTCAATCCATGTTGACACGATTACGACACAAACACGATTAGCCCAAACCTCTTGTTAATTATTATCACCCTGGTATTTATAGGGGAAGTGAGTAACAATTGATTTTGGTGGGCATTAAATTAAGTAGGTGAGATTTGAGGATGTAGTAATTTTGCTGGGTTAATGGACATTGTATTATGGGTAAAAAGGTAATGTTAAGTTAGAAGTTATGATCTTGTTGGTAATAAGGTGATGCTATGTTAAAAGTATTGTCTCCTGGTTAAGAGGGTGGTACTGTGAGAGAGGGAGAGGGAGTGAGAGAGAGTAGAGTTTGATGTGTGAGTGAGATCATGGTGGGATTGAGTTTATTATAGTCTATGAAGCACAGACTCTCCTCCCATGGTCCCGTACCAGTGTCAGACACTTTTCGGACACAGACACGCATGTCCGAGGCTCGGACACGTGTCCTACGCTTCTGTGAAGTGTCCAGAAATTATTTTTTATTGGACACGGGGTGGACACGGTTCGGACACGCGGAGGACACGGGGTGGACACGGCTCGGATACATGGGGGACACGGTAGTGTATATTTTGTAATTTTTTTAAACATAGGACACTGCAGGGGACACGGTGGGGTATATTGTGTAATTTTTTTTAAAGATAAATGGGATACCTAATGTAATTTACTAATTTTAAAAGTTTAAAAGTTAAATTTTGAAAAAAAAAAAAAAAAAAAAAAAAACAATTCACTTCCTCTCTCAGGCTCTCCTCTTCTTCAATTATCTCTCTACGTGAACAAGACATTTTTTTTTTTTTAAGTTATATGAACAAGACTTTGTGAAAGACTGAAAGTATATATGTTTATTTATATACATATTTAGCCCATTATAGTTATGTCTCTTCTGCAAATTTTCGTTTAGAATTTGGATCAACTTTATTTTTTATTTATTTTCTATTTTGTCTTGTCTCTATTTTTCTTATAACAGAGATGAAATTATTGAAATTGGTCATGTTATTTGTTATTGTTTTATTTGTAATTTTGTATTTATATATACCTATTTGTTATTAGAAAAATGAATGTGCAAATGAATGTGCAAGGTTCTAGTAATTATATTTTGAATATATAATTATATATATATATATATATATATAGATATATTATTTTACTGGCGTATCCCCGTGTCTGTGTCCTATTTTTTTGAAATTTGTTGTATCGCCGTATCGGTGTTGTGTCGTACCCATATCCCATGTCCGTGTCCGTGTCCATGCTTTATAGGTTGTAGTGTATTGTATGTATATATGTGTGTGTGTGTGTGTGTGTATAGGAAGGTGGAAGGTGACGTCTGAGTGAGTGTTGTTTGCTGGTGCACTAATGGGTTATGCCATTGTGTGCATGGATACATTTGTTACTTTCTTTCTTATTTCTTTTCTCCTTGATTTATGATTATTATTTTTAATTAAATTTTATTTTATTTTATTGTTTTCGGGTAAATAAGAATGAGATTCAACTTTTTTTTCTTTATAATTTTTTACTTGTTTACAGCTACAATGATTTGTTCGTAAAATCTGCGTGAGTGTTAGACTTCTGTTTTTTACTGGTAAGATCGATTCAGCTTATTATAAATGCAGTGTTGTCAGGGGCAGATCCAAGTGTGCCTCAGACACATGCCCCCTGACCTGGCCCCACCCACTACTATGTATAGTAATTTTATAATTTATATATATATATATATATATATATATGAAATTTTCAATATAATGCCACCCCTAAAACTTTTAATTTCTAAAATCTTTTCTTAGTTTTTTTTTTTTTTTTTTTTTTCTTTTCAAATTTCTTTGATTTCCTTCAAAAAAGGTTAAATTTCTTGACTTCAATCAAATTCTATTTTTTTTTCTTTTTAAAGTTCTCATTTTTCTTAAAATTTTCTTCTCTTTTTTCCTACTTAAAATTTTTCTTTTTGTACTTGCGTATGATATATGTGGTATGTAAAGTTTTCAATAAAAATATTACTAAATAATAGCCTTTAATTGGATTATGATGTTTCACAGTTTCAGATCATTTTTCTTTTGAAAAATGAAGTAGCCTTCTATTTAAAATCGTATAAGCAACAACATGCATATTTTACTTTAATTTACAATATGTATGATTTTCGTCAAACTTATTCTTAATTAATAACAGATTACTAGTCACCTTCTCATATTTTTCTTTGGTTGCTTTAAAATTGAGGGAAATTCATTTTCATTTTTATTTTCAATCTCTTACTGATAAAAGAACTTGTTATCAAAAACCTCTTTCACTTCAAAATCAGTTTCAAGAATGAGTTTATCCACCAACTTCAGGATGGGCTAGATATCCCAAAGGCTTAATGGGCCCAAATGAGTGCCCAGATGGGCCGTCTAAGCCCGACTTCGATCTCCTTTCTTACGTATCTCTCTCTCCATTCATAAATTGTTCCAATTTATCGCATGAGACTTTGTTAGCAAAATCTAGAAGTGGTTAAGGTCTAATCTAAAAAAAAAAAAATTAAAAATAACACATCTCTCCTTTTTTTTAAAAAATAATAATAATATAGAAAAATATTATTTTATTAGTTTAATTTATTTGCACCTACACAAGTATTGCGAAGAATTCAATTTGAAATTCATTTCAACCTCATTTCATATCTAATCACTATGGGTTTCAAAATATTTTCATCAAGCATTGGAATGGAACAAATGCCATTCCTGCATCATTTCATGTTTGTGGTAAAAAAAACATTTCATTTCATTTCATTCCATTCTTCCTACAAAAAATAGTCTAATATTATGGAGCAATGTTAAACCTAATCAAGAATGCAAGCAAACCAATTTATTAATTAACAACTAGTTAAAAGTTGGATTTGAGACCGTTAATTTAAACAAAAATTTGAAGGGTCATTTAATAAAAAAGCCTTTAAGCTTGGGTGTGTTAAGTTCATGAAGAATCACAACTACCTAGAAGCCAACACAATACTTTTAATTCTTTGGTTAAAAAAAAATTATATACTTTAAATTCTTAATTTAAATTTTAGGTCATTGGCATTATTTTATCCCAAGTTCACACGTGTTCCATTTGCCCAGTCATTTACTTAAAATTTTAATGCATTAATTATGTCCCATGAGCCATACAAAATCCATCTTAGCCGTTGGATATGAAAACCCTAACTTCAATCCAATCATACTTTACTTCTTCCATTTAAGGCGGAGGCTCAGCTTGGTGCAATGGCGCCAAAATTCACTGCTAGCCCTTAAGAGGATAGGGAGAGAGAGAGAGAAAGAAAGGAGAGGGAAGTTGGTTCATGTTGTGGTCTCGCTCACTAAAATGAGTGGAATCGGAAAATAGTAAGTTTGTTGTTTATGACTCCTGATGTATTAGAAAAATATCATATTGCTTTGGTTCAAGATATTATTTTTCTTTTTTTACTTCTTAGGTTTTCTATCTTAATTGAAGTAAAACAAAATTACACTCTTATTATGAGATGGTCCTTAATACTTATGACATATTATGATTTATTTTTAATAGTGATAAAATGGATATATATATTTTTTTATGCTACTGGAATACAGTCCCTTGGAGCACCCCATAGAGTGCGGTTTTGAACTCTTTTTTTCTTTTTACCAATTCACTTTTATCAAGACACAGCATTTATGGAGAGAGAGAAAATAAACTTAAAAGACATATTTATTTTATATTTAGGGAAAATTACATATAAATGGAATCAAAGTTTCATATTTACTTAGAGGCTGAGTCAAAGTTCCATATTTCTCTAAAATGGATTGCTGAGGTGGCACATGATTTTTTACTGTTTAGAAATTGTGGTGCCTAAAATACCCTTCCGCGAAGGTACTACTTTTTCTTCGAAGGTACTACTTTTTTGAACTGAAGGTACTACTTTTTGGTGTCCAGGTACCATGTTTTTTAAACACCCGCGAAGGTACTACTTTTTCTCCGAAGGTACTACTTTTTTAAACTGAAGGTACTACTTTTTTAAACTGAAGGTACTATTTTTTTATTAGGGAAGGGCATTTTAGGCACCACAATTTTTTAAACAGTAAAAAATCATGTGCCACCTCAGCAATCCATTTTAGAGAAATATGAAACTTTGACTCAGTCTCTAAGTAAATATGGAACTTTAACACCATTTATATGTAATTTTCCCTTATATTTAAGTGATCGGTTATATGCTGAGGTGATCGGTCACATCATATACAATTTGTCATTTCAATAAGGCTATGTGACCAAAGAAAAGTTGGACCTGAGAAAGAGTGCATTTTGATGATTGTTGCAATATTTAACATGATTATTGTGCTAGTGTTGTATACGCAGTTAGAGTTCAAGAATCTATGCAAACCCAAAGTGCATGTAGGGCAAACATTCAATTTTCAATTTGGATAAATTGCACTCACACTTTCGGGTTGTTAAAGTCTGGTAGATACAATTTAGGTCCTTTTTGAGTTTGCTAAATTGAACAATGACACCACAAATCAAGATAAAAATACTTTATTATCCTTTGACTTATGAATTAACTTATTTGAATGATGTATTTATGATTTTAACCTTCCCAAAGCATTTTAAAGGGACAAAATTAACATCCACATGTGTTATTTTGACAATTTTGATCATTGACACAGGGGAGACACTATATCTACGCTCTTTTGATTATTTACAACTTTGTGATCTTTATTTGCCAATAAACTCTAATAAATCCTAAACTACCCATAATAATTGACCAATAATTAAAAATAATAATAATAATAAAGACTTTTGGCCACTTGATTGTAGATAGTTTATTTTATTTTATTTTTATCTTGGCATGAAACTCATACACCTAACCTTTAGAACAAACTTATAATATTATTGTAATTAATATATATTATATTTGGCTACAAGTATTACTACCTATTCACGAAAATATTCATTGCCTATTTTTTATATTATTATTGGGTTTGTTACCGATTTGATTTTTGCTATTAAACATATGTGAATTGAGAGTTGTGCAAAGTGTCCCAAAGTGTCGACTAAGTATCCAAAATAATAAAATTCCACTTTTATTTAAATTTCACTTTTATTTATGGACAAGAGTATATGAAATGTCAAATACGTGTCCGAGAAGTGTTAGTGTTTGACATGAACATGATACTCCATCGTGTTTGTGCTTTCTAGATTCAGAGTAATGAAACTTGATTTTGAAGCAATTTTTTTGGATTCGTGAAGCCATCAAAAGGAATTTGCTATGAACGTGGAGATCAATAAATCTCTAAATTACCACACATGTTTAAACTTGTTTGTATATATAGAGGTTATTGTTCTTTGATTGGAGGAGTATGGAGTTTGGCTTTTGTTAGATGTTTTTGAAACTTTGGATATAGTATTGTGGTTACTGGGTGTTTGTATATTTTGGTTATCTACGTTTTTCACTGTATAAGCCAACATTGCGAGGATGTGAAAGATTATTAGCTATTTGGATAATGTGGCCCCATTTATAGACTATATAAATTATAGCAAGATATGATCTTACGGGATCTAAAACCTTGGATCATTTAGGGTTAATTATAGTGATATCTAGGGGTAGAAGTTAGGTAGGCCCAGCCCAGTTCGGTTCTAACCCGAATTTAATCTGAAGTCGGGTTGAGTCGGGCCAAACCTATGACAATATTCTAACCCCGAATATTTTGGGTCCGACGGGTTAATCTGTTCAACCTAGGTTTTTCCTCTTTTATCCCTTTTTATTTTTATTTTTTAAAAACAAATATGCAAATAACATTTATTCTTTTTCCCTGTTTGAAATCATCAATTTTATCTTAGAAATTTTTGTGCGCTTTCAATTTTAATACAACAAAAATAAAACTTACCTTATTTTCTTTTGAATGTAAAAATAAAAAACCTTTTCTTTTTATTCGTTATTAAATAAAGTTTTATTTTAAATTATTCCAAAAGAAACCCTAAAACAAAGTTATACAAGGCAAACTCCAAAATCCATGGCAAACTCCAAATCCTAAAACAGTTTTTTTTTTTTTTTTTTTAACAAGACAAACTCCAAAATCTACCGGAGGCCCTAACCCAGGGCTATCGAGACATCTGTAAACTTATACAAATATACATATCTATAATACTCTAAAAGTGTAAGCCTCTTCTCTCATTTCTTAATATATTTTATTTTTTTTAAAATATAAAAAATCTAGTAAAGTCTCGTTAAATCACATTCATACCAAAAATCTAATAACATCTCATTAAATCAGTTTAGAATACATACCTCATCAAAACACATAATGATTCATACGTGTTTAAAAACATCCCTTTCCTTTGTAAAAAATTCCAAGTCTAATCCACAATATATTCCAAAAAAAAAAAAGTACCATTTCAGCCAAATACATGAAGCAAAAAAGAAAAATAAAACACTCTAAAAAAAAAGTACCATATGTGTGTGTGTGTGTGTATATATATACACACAATTCTAAAAGTGTAAAGATATATTCCCAAAAAAAAAAGGGTAATGTACACTCACACCCCCCTAGGTTTGGATTAAAGACAGCCATATACAACTTGATGAGGATAATCTCCGACTAGAAGTGAAAAATCCTGATTACAATTGTGGGGAATTATCTGACTACAGCGACAGTGCTGCCTTTAGTCCAGGAAGTGATGATGGGATTGAGTTACCAAGGAATAGTGTTCACAGACACATTCAGGGTATAGTGTTTAAGTATGGTGACGGGTGAAATCAAAATTGTGAAGGATCATTTGTTTGATGATATCAAACATTTTAGGACCGTGTTGAAGGAGTATTGTGTTCAAAAGGGCTTTAAGCTGGTGATGGGGAAAAATGAGAGGAAAAGAGTCACTAGTCATTGTGGGAATCCAGGGTGTCAATGGGGAATCTGTGCAAGCCTACTGCCAGATAAGGTAACATTTAAAGTAAAGCGTGTAGGACCAGAACACACTTACATTAGAACCACCAAGAACCCAGTAGTGACATCCACTTTCATTACAGACAAGCTTACCAATAAATTCAGAAATCAACCTAACATTGATTTAGAGATTTTGGAAAGAGATGTTAGAGACACATTTAAGGTGGAAGTGACTAAGGTATGTTTGAGGAGAGCTAGAAAGAAAGCCTTAGAACAGAGTGAAGGAACCCACATAGCTTCATACAAGAAGTTGTGGCAATATGCAGCTGAGGTTCAAAAAACTAACCCAGGGAGTTTAATGTTTATAAAACATTCAAAAGATGACTCAACAAGGTTAACAAGGTCTAAGAGATTATTTTTATCATTTGCGGCTGTGTACAATGGGTTCAGAGATGGATGCAGGCCATTTATTGGTCTAAATGGTTGTTTTCTGAAAGGTCCCTTTGGCGGTATCTTAATTTGTGTAGTGGGGTTTGATGGAAATAATGGGTAATACCCATTTGCAGTTGCTGTGGTAGAGTCTGAAAGTAAAAATAGTTGGAAATGGTTTTGGGAACACCTACACAAAATCACAGGTGACACAGTTGGGGATTTGCCTTGGGTTATTATGACTGATGGCCAAAAGGGTATATTACCAGCTGTGGATGAAGTCTATCCTCATGCTTTAAAAAGAAGGTGTTGCAGGCATATCTATGCCAATTTTAGGATAATATATCCCAAGGTTAGGTATAGAAAACTATTTTGGGTAGCAGCAAGGGCTTACAATGAGTTAGACTTTAAGAAAGCCATGAGATAGCTACAAACAAGTTCTGAAGGAGCATGGCAGTGGTTGATGGATCACCCACTTGAAACATGGGCAAGGCACAAGTTTGATACGAGGACCAAATGTGATTTTGTTACTAATAATGCAGTAGAGTCATTCAACTCATGGCTTAAAAAGGTTAGGGGCAAACCTATAACTGCAATGTTGGAAGGTATAAGGACCAAACTTATGACCAAATATCATAAAAGGTTTTAGAAATGTGCTATTTGGGTTAATTTGATAGTCCCAAAAATCAGAAACAAATTAAACATTGTTATTGAAAAGGGTGGGACATGTGAACTGATCTGGCCTGGAGGTGACTTCTATGAGGTAACCGAGGAGTTAGAGATGAAGTATATTGTGAATCTTCATAGCAAGTCTTGTGATTGTGGGGAATGGCAGCTCACTGGTGTGCCATGTAAGCATGCAACAACATGCATTACATGGAAAAGAGAGCATATTGAAGAGTATTGTAATGATTTCTTTAGTAGCCGTACTTATTTCAAAGCTTATAGAAATCTGATACATCCCATGCACCATGAGAGTAAATGGGATGAAGTAGATAAGGCAGAATTACTCCTTCCAGATTTGAAAAGGCCTATAGGCAGACCTAGAGTTGCAAGAAAGAGGGAAGCTAATGAACCACAAGCTACTAAGAGGTCAACTATTCTAATATGCAGCATATGCAAAGAAAGTGGACACAACAAAAGGGGGTGTCAAAGGGCTCCAATTCAGAACAAAAGAAAGAAAGGGTTAAGGACATCAACAACACCATCAACTTCTGCAGCAACACCATTAATTACAGCACCAACAAAAGCACAACAAAAAAGAAAGAAAGGTCTAGGAGCAAGCAAATAGAATTAACTAACTGGGCTATTTTGGTCTATAATAAGAGATACTTTATTCACATTGGTCAACTCAGGAGTCAACGGGTAATAAGGTAAAAAAAAATGTACCTTATATATATATACACACACACTATTCCAAAAGTGTAAGGAAAATTCTCTATTTCTAATAATTTTTCATATGTTTTAAAATAAAAATATTTTTCACTAAATAGTTTACCTTAAATGATTTTTTACTAACAATATTTTCATATAAAAGTGTATATTTAACTAGTTTAAAAACAACCCATTCTTTTTCAAAAATTCTAAAGCCTAATCCACAATATATTATTAAAAGAAACCCGAAACAAACTTATACAAATATTTTCTTAATAAGACAAAAATGGTTAGAAATTAGATTAGTAGATACAGAGAGCTAAAGCCTAAAACTTCAAAATTTCCTGGAGGCACTAACTCACTGAGTTATCGAGGCATCTACAAATTTATACAAATATACATATCTATAATACTCTAAAAGTGTAAGCCTCTTCTCTCATTTCTTAATATTTTTTATTTTTTAAAAAAATAAAAATATCTAATAAAGTCTTGTTAAATCACATTAACACCAAAAATCTAATAACATCTCATTAAATCACTTTAGAATACATACCTGATTCATACGTTTTTAAAAACATCCCATTCCTTTTCAAAAATTCCAAGTCTAATCCACAATATATTTCAAACAAAAAGAAAAATTAAAAAACCTGAATGTACCATTATAGCCAAAAATAGGAAACAAAAAAGAAAAATAAAATATTCTAAAAAAAGGGTGCCAATATGTGTGTGTGTGTGTGTATACTATTCTACAAGTGTAACTATGTAAGGATATATTCAAAAAAAAAAAAAAAAAAAAACGCACCATTATAGCCAAAATATACAAAGCAAAATATATATATATTAAAAAAACGTACCATATATATATACACACACACACACACAATTCCAAAAGTATAAGAAAAATTCTCTATCTCTAATAATTTTTCATATTTTTTAAAATAAAAATATTTTTCACTAAATAGTTTACCTTAAATGTATTTTTAGTAACAATATTTTCATATAAAAGTGTATATTTAACTACTTTAAAAACAACCCATTCCTTTGCAAAAATTCTAAAGCCTAATCCACAATATATTATTAAAAAAAAAAAAGTAAAAGAGTTTTTAAGAAAGATCATTAATTGGTTTTAATTTTTTTTTTTTTTTTTTAATATTCTCACCAACCTCCTTGAGTTGCCTATATTCTCATATTTCATCCAAGAAGTTGAATGGCCAACTTCTAATCGTTAAGCTTTTTCACTTGACACATTAAAATATTCTTGGTCAGATTTGGATGGAGAATTGAAGATTAGTGATGCGCAAAAGTGTGCTCTTCTTCGTATCCATCTCCCAACTTTTTGAATATTTTTTTATCATTAAAATTTTCTTGAATTTTTTTCTCTCCTGCCAAAAGTTTCATCTTGTGAGAAAATTACTTTTTCAGACTCATGCTATTGAGAAGAAAGTGAAACTCTTATTATTATTATTATTATTATTATTATTATTATTATTATTATTATCAGGAAATTGAATTAATTGGCTTTACTACCTCTTCAATTAAAAATGAAGAGGAATCAGGGGAAAAAAATGAAAATAATGTTCCTAAGCACGAAGTAGGGAATGTATGCCTCTTTGTGTGACCAAGAAGTGGTACATCTGATTTAAGGGTTTTGTTTTTAAAATTAATTTCTATTGATTATGGTCGAAATATGTTATATTGGCAAATATATTATGCTAGACTTTAAGCAAAGGTACAAATTTTCGTGAAATTGGATAGCAGCTCCTCAAGGTTGGTTAACAAATTTGTGATAACCGTGTCATCCTTATCCTTTTTTTTTTGACATTTATTTATTTACCCATTTCTTTTCTTTTTGCCTTAGGGTTTTGTGTTCGGAAGTGTTTTCCGACATCGCATGCATTCACTTTAATTTAATCTAAATTAATTGTGTAGAAAAACATGCTTGTTTAATTTCATTTTCTAGGGGTACGAATGCATAGTTTCTTCAGAAATATTTTCATTTTTAGGGGTTCTTTGTGTAGTTAACTTTTTGAGATATTTTGTCTTAGAGACCTTTTTGCAATTATTCTTGTGAGATATTTAGAAGAGGGACCATTTTGTAATTTTAAAAAAGTGTGACAAGTGTCACCTTTTCCTTGGTCCACTTGTTGACTTTTGGTTGGAACACTTGGAAGCTTAGGATGATGACATATGTAGGGTGGAGATTCGACCTTGTGAAGAGGCCTAGGATCATGACAAGTGGAGGGGTGTGATGTGTGTGTGTGTGTGTGAAAGAGGTAGTGTTAGTATAGTATTTGTGCCTAACAATTCATTTTAGTTAGTGGAATTTCTAGAAAATAACTTTGTCTTCCTCACCTCTCACATAAGCCACCATTGGAGACTTGAAACCCTAGCCTTCATACCTTGATTTCAAGCTTCTTCCTTTCACCTTTTGCTCTTTCACTTGGAAGACAAAAGCTTCCTCACTCCATTGTCTATCACACCTTGTCTTGGATTTTCATTTTGCACAATTTTCCCTTAGTTTCTAGAGATACAATTCTCTAATGAGGTAGGGGGTGTTTTATGTTTATACCCTTAGTGTTTTAATGTGTTGTTTGACATTAATATACATTGTATGCATGTTATTTAAATTCTAGGGTTGTATATAGATGAATATTATATGTGACTAACTTGGGTTTCATATTGTTCAAGGCTTATACGTGACTTACTTCTTGTATATATGTTATTTCATTTGGTGGAGAATTAAAATCTAGTCATTTATTATTGTGTGACTATAGAAATTCTACATGATTCTTACCAATGATTTATTTGTGAATTTGATACTATGTTGTTATGTAATCAAGGATTTGAAGCTCACTATATATTAAGCATGAATGGATTTCCTATGTTTACAATATTGTAGTAGCTTAGTTTCATTCTCATTGTGAACTTGTAATTGCAAATGCCATTGTAGTTTTGAAGACTTAGGGTATGAATTGTGTAGTTACATGTTTAAGGCTTACAATACTAGCATGATTAAATCATTTATATGAATAACATAATGTTAGAATAAGTGTGTACAAATTAAGGACTTGATTAAATGACTATTGAGTAGTTCACATTGTTTTAGTATTGTGAACTTATTGATATATTGTCCTTGTAAGTGAATCATGATGTGTGTGTGCTACTTTGGCCTTAGTAGCATGGTGGTCATCATTTTGTTCATAAAGTTCATGAGGTTATAAATTGTGTGTGTACGACATGTATGACATAATTGAAGGATAGAAGCTATCCGAACTTGAGAAGTGGATATCGAGTCCAAGGGCTGAAATTCCCTATTCACACTGGGCCAGTGGGGTGTGGAAGTGCACCAGTTGTTTAATTATATAGGATATCCGGCAGAACATTACATTGCATCATGGAGTCACATGTGTGAGTTACATCATAGCGGAGTCTATGCGTGGGTTGAGTTATAGTCCTTGGAGTGGTGTTAACTTTATTATCCTACTAGCTTTATGGTAGTTGTTCTTGCAAGTATATTCCTATTATTTGATTTTGCATTTTACTTTAAGTTGACAATCCTAAGTAGTTGTAACTTGTCGTTGGCATTGGTGGTTCTAATATTGTTTAATTGTGTTGCTTGTTGTGGATTGTTTTCAAAATGTTTCAAAGATAGCTTTAGGATGATCCCTTAGCTTCCCCTTGAAGCTAGACATTAGGGAGCATGATCCACATGTGTTGTTTATATTACACTTGCAAAAACCTTTGAAACTTTAGGTTATACGCATACGCATTGTCCTACTGAGTAATTCGATTACTCACCCTAGTTGATTATTGTTTTTCAGGCAAGGAAGTACTCTTCTTGGATGCGACCCATCCATTGCTCGGCTTGCATTTTCATTTTGGGGACATCTTTTGTATGATTATAACATACAAGTGTTAGCATGATGTACTTATCTGTTGAAGTTGACAATGTGTAATGAAATTAGAAGCATGCCTTGCTTCCTTTTATATGTGTAATAAGTACCTTAGCACTCTCTTTTGATGCAACTTAACATTTATGTAATGAAGTCTAGAGCTAAACACTTTTAATGTATGCAAAGTATTTCATTTTGTATCATATTTTTATCTTTTTATTACTGCATGCACTTGGGGGCATTTTCATCATTTTACTTTACTTTTTATTCTTGGTTTGGACCATAGTTGATCTTAGAATCACATTTGGATGGGGGTTGCTTCACAAAAATTTTCCAAAAAGTCCCATTTACCCCTTGAATTTCAAAATTTTCGAAAACTGTCAGGTTGCAACCCATCGATCGTTTTTCATAACGATCGGTCACAATTGGGTGCGACAGATCACACCTGTAAAATTTCAGTGATTTCCATTGGTCGTTTTCCTGACAATCGATCGCACCTAGGCACATCATTTTTAGGCCAAAATTTTGACCTTTATGACCGATCGCACCTGGAACCATTTTATTTTGCCTTCATCGTTCGTTATTTTATGACCGATCGCACCTGTGCACATTTTTAACAATTTTTTGTAAAACTTCGGAATTTCATATCTTTTTCGTTCTAACTCCAAATCAAGTAATTTTTAAGTCTAAGTTTATTAATTTTTCATTGGCTATCCAATATTATGCATGGTGGCATCCATTTCTGTTTGAGATGACCATTTTACCCCTAGTGGCATCCTTGTTCGTTCTAAACCTTAGCTTTCGCATTTGTTTCTTTTTTAGTCTCGTGACTTCTCGGGAAGTCACTTTGGCGTCTTAGAGGTGGTGTCCATCTCTAGATACCTCTTCTCTTTTTCTTACTTTCGCATTTCAGACTTGTTATCGGGTCAATTTTCGGGTTACTCACTAACGCACCGGGTTCTTTAAAATTCGGGCTGTCACAAGTGGTATCAGAGCGTCTGAGTTCGAATACCCTAGGACAACGGGTTTTGGATTCATTTCATGCTTCTTGTTGACATGCTTGGATGGGTTCAAATTTTTACGTGCTTATGTGCTTAAGTGTTTAGATGCATTCCTTAACTGTATTAGCATGATCTATATGTTGCTTACATTATCATGTCTTACGTTAAATACCTTCATTGAGTGAGTTGCATGTGGTCACGAGTGCTTGGAAGTGATTAATCATCCTTCCTCATCACTCATCGTGTCTTTGACTTACACGGTTGATAGAGTGTTTAAGGAACAAGGAGCTTCTCATTTCAAGTTTCATGCATGGTTAGATGCACATATATTTCTTGGAGCATGCTAGTTGTTATGTTTACGTGTATGGCCTAACATATATCATATACTAGTCGTTATGTTAAGCATGGGTACGTTTAACATGATTATATACAAGTTGGTTAGATACTTAGAATCTTGAGTTGACCTTTTACCAAAGTATGTTAGTTGATAGTTTTGGCCATTGCATGTTACGTGTTTTATGCCTTATGATGTATGCTAACTGTTAAGTGTTATGATTAAGTGTTATGTGTCTGTGTTGACCTTGTGCATTGTTCATGCTCGGTTGGGTAAGAGAGATGATAAGACATTGTTTCTTGGGGTTCGTAGTATCCTTAGATGCATTTTTGTTAGTTAGGATTTCTCCCTAGGGTATGAGGGATTTGTTTTGCAAGGTCTCCACGGTGGGAACCTTTTTGTCTATTTTGATGGTTTAGTGGTTTTGATGTCATGGGATGGTAATGGTGTACAAGTTGAGTAATTAATTTCATGGGTGTGATTAATCACTCGCTCTTGTTTCATTATAGAGTGTAGATATGATGAATAATGAGTACGAGTTAACGGGAGATATTGCTAAGGATAGGGCTTGGATCACTTTGCTTGGCTTCTTAGAGTCAAAGCCTCCTTTGTATGTGGGTGAATCGGGTTCCTTGGAGGCGATCCAGTGGGTGGATCAAATCTCAAGGGCGTTTGGGATGTTGTAGATTGAAGATGGAGACACGAAAATTAGGCTTACTATTTCACAGCTCAGAGGTGTAGCGAGTGTTGGTGGAAATCGATCACCAGTACTCGTGTCATTAAGGGATTGGACTTGGAGACTTTTCAGGAATTGTTTCTTGACAAGTATTTTCCAGTGACGGATAGAAAGGAGTTAAGGAGGATGTTCATTGCACTAATTCAGGAGATGGTGAGCGTTACGGAGTATGAGGCAGAGTTTACCTCATTGTCTCGCTTTGCGCCAAAAATGGTGCAAATTTGGCCAGAATCTGTTTTTATTTTATTTTATTTTATTTTGGAAACCGTGACGGATCTGAAAATTTTTGAATTTTTCAAGGGAACCTATTTTATGTCCTAGACACTTTGTATGACCAAAAAATGAAATTGGAACATTTTTGCAAAAATGTTAAATTTTGGGATCATACTTAAGCAAAAATCGTATTTTTGAATTTTTTTTTTTGAATAAAAGAAAAGAAAATGAAGAAGTTTAGGAAGCTCGGTGCTCCCTAAAGATGGCTAAGTTTAACGTTGATAGCTCGATAGGATGGAAATCCCATTAGTCTTCATAAATTAGATCTCCACATTTATGATCATGTTTTGGGTTTTCAGTCTGGAATTGATCCTCCTAATTGTTGAACACCTAAACAAAACTATGGGGATTACTAAACCTACAAATTTAATTAAGTTTACATCTCATCAGGCTGGAATTAATGAAGCTTTAACGAAGATAGAAGGAACAAGAAGGATTGTTATTTGTCAAAGCAAACTCTGTTGCAATGGTACTATTAATATTTCTTGATGCTATATATATATATATATATATATATATATATATATATAAATGGGTTTAGTGCAAAAAACACCCTTGAAGTATGCTTACAGTGCATATCACATCCTCACGTGCAAAAAACACCCCTCAAGTTTTAATTTGGTGCAATTCGGTCCCCCTGACACATTTAAAATCTATATTGACCAAATTACCCTTATTAAATAATTTTATAAAATATAGAAAAATACATTTTTTTTTTTTGTAAAAAGACCGAAAAAGGACAATGTTTTTCCCTTATCATCTCTTCAACTCTGCCGCCGCCTCCTCTTCCTGCTCCCCCACACAAGACTGGTTCTTCTTTGTGATGATGATATTGACTTTATAAAAAGTCCAAAGAGGTGGAAAGGGTAAGAAGAAAAGGCTTCTTTTGCTGTTTGTAGCAGCAATTTTAAAGAATGGTTGAAATTCACCTTCAGAAATGGCGCCGCCTTCGGAAATGACGTGAGGGCCCATGCCATCGAAATTCACCCCGGCGTGACCAAGATTATGGTCAAAGGCGGTGGCGACGGGGTCGAATTGTTGTTGAATGAGCTGGTGGTGGATGCGTGGAGGTATCAGCTTTCGGCGTCAGCGAAGCTGGAGTTAGCCAGTGCTGTCAGTGCCAAAGGTGAGCTTGTCGTGACGGTGCCTAAGGCTGGAAGGGGATTTGGAGAGGGAGGAGAGGGTTGGGGAGGATTAGGCCGGCTCGTCCTTGTACAGTAATCAAATTTAACTTCCTTTTTTATTGCCTGAAATGTGGGTTTTTTTTATTTCTTTTTTATTTTTTTTATTTTTGCATTTTTTTTTGTTTTTGAGCTCTGTTTTTATGGAACGCATGAATTGGTTCTATGCTTTTCTTGTGTTTCTATCAAGAAACATAGCTTAGTTATCTATAGATGTTTAATGCCTTTCAAAAGTGATATTTTTTTACAATTTCAATTCCAAACACCATTCTTAGAATCATTAATGTGCAAGTCAATCAGTTCTTTTTTGATTCATAATTAACTTGGTTTGTGAAGTTAATGTGCGGCTTTCTTTGATATTATTATTATTATTAAATCGTGCTAATGAATCTATGAGTGTGTATTAGCAAAAACAGAGATAAGAAAATTGGATCTCAGAGAACTGACAGAAGAAAAGCTGCCAACACTTAGATGCGGTTTAGCAAACAGCACATTCCAAACTGGATATTACAACAAGGCTGGTTTAGCAAACAACTCATTATATTTCGTCTTCTATTGGAGAGTAAATTGAACCAATTAGATTTATTTGCAACAAGGCAGGTGACTGATACTGAAATTTTCGGTTTGGTGGAGACGACGAGCACTGACGGCATAGGATAATTGCAGTGGAGAGATAATTGCATGGGTATTTTAGAAAGAATAAAAAGGATAAAATAGGTATTATAATATTAATTTATGTCAGATTTATGACAAATGAGTAATTTTGCACAATACCAAAAGGTTAAAAATATTTATTACACACTTTTTTAAATAAAAAATAAAAATATTATAAAAAATATTCGAGAGCCTTTTTTTGCACTTATCCTGTATTCAGGTGCCGAATCAAATTGATCAGAGGTGGTTCCACGGCGTTAAAGTTTGAGAGTGACGTATTATTGCAGTAGTTATCATCTTCTTCGATAATAAAGAGAACTGGGATACAGAGCTTGTGCCAGGCTGTTTTCAGTTATTTATATTTATTGCATTGTCTTCTTCTGAAATTTTCCACCTCTAAATACATATATTTTGAAATAAAAGATGGATGATGCCACATGGGATATTCGGCCGCTATTGGAAATTTAAGAAGAAGAAATCTAAATGGTAGGGATAAGCTATATATATATATATATGTGGTAGGGATATCAAGTCATGAAATCAAAATGCATGGGAAATATCGCGTAGCAGTTGAAGGACTGTATAGTGCTTTTATACAGTAAAAATAGTGCTTTTATTCACTTTCGCCAGTTGTCTGATGGAGTACAGTAAATCTGACCCAAACCCCACGCATCGTCATTTTCATGATAGCTGGCATTTTTTATTTTTAAAACGACCTTTTCAAAAAGTAAACAATGTTTTGGATGAATACAAAATATATATATATATGTATGTGTGCATCAGTTCACGGACTGTTCTTAGATAATCTTACCCGATCTCTCTCTCTCTCTCTCTCTCTCTCTCTCCATCAATTTACGGTCCTCTCTCACTCTCATCTTCTCCATTTCTCACACACTTAGTACATTTTTTTTACACAGGGCCGGCCGTGGCCGCCTTGGGCCTTAGATTTTAGAGGGCCTCAGTAGGGGTTGGAAAAAAAATAAAAATAAAAAATAAGTTAGGGCAAGTTTCAGACGACTCAATCTGCTTCGACACTCCGCAGGGCGCAGCCTCCGCTATCGCCTCAGGTGACAAGGTATGTCCATCCTCTCTCTCTCTCTTCTCTTCTCTTCTCTTCTCTCTCCTTTTGCATGAATCGATCTTTTATATATGTTTCTTTCTTTCGTTCATCTCATCATTTGATTTGTTCTAACTTTGGTTCGTTTGATTCGGGCCTTCCAATAGTGAAAAGTAGCTAGGGTTTTGTGTGTCACTGTGTGTGTGATGGCTATCAAAAGCTGAATGAATATACTATGGTTCTCTTAGTATTTTAATAAATGTGTGCCTTTCTACATGTATCTTTCATGGCGATCGAGTCCATAATCTATGGCAGGTACTTTTTTTTTTTCCCCCCTCCCTAAGTCCACTCCAATCTCACAACAGCAGCAGCCATACCCCTTTTCCTCATAATTTTTTGCATTTTCACATTCAATCCCACGAAAATTAAGGATCCCTTCTAGTGGATTGAGGTAATAATTAACTTTTTCAATCTCTAAATTATGCTCATAATTAAAAGTACCAAATTAAGGGTATTTTTATTTTTATTTTTATTTTTATTTTATTGTTATATGAAGATACATATATACCACCATTATTGATGTTATTTGAAGTTGGCTCAGCTAGAATTTCAGTTAATAATATTGTCAAAGCACTTGCCATCAGAATGTACAAAAACATGGAAATCAAGAGCAGGCTTTAACAAAATAAAAGTTAATGGTTTTTTCTATTAATTTGCGCAGGTCTTCTGTAGCATTGATCAATTAATCACTGCGAGTTATTGGCTCCCAAAAAAATTAATATTTGTGGCCTCCACTATATATGATAGTGGAGGCCACATATAACCTAATAGTCCCCCTACTTCTTCAGTATTACAAGTTTGTAATCATCAAATTTTAGTAGCTATATAAACAATGAATGTAAAAGAAGCTGCAGTTTTTTGTTCTCCATTTAACTGTTCTCTTCATTTTTTTATTTTGCGCTTGTGAAAATTTTGCACTCTTTAATTGATAAATTTATTGTTATTAGTTAGTTGTCTTATGCACATTGCACACGCGCACAATTATTTATTGGTGGTGATAAAAATTTATAGTTATTAGTTTATTGTCTTAAACACACAACACATGAGCACAATTATTTATTGGTGGTGATAGATTTCTAGTTATTAGTTAACTGTCTTATGCACACTATACTGGCGCACAATTATTTGTTGGTGGTGATAAATTTATAGTTATTAGTTAGTTGTCTTTTGCACAATGCACAAGGGCACAATTGTATTAGCTATAGAATTTGAAAACATCGTGTTAAAATTTTGCACTCTTATAATTCTTTTTTGTGCGTGTGAAACTTAAGGCCTCACATTTGAAAGTTCGCCTAGGGCTTCTCGGCCCTGTTTTTACACCTTTTATCTCCATGACACATCTCCATCTTTGTTGTAACCTTATACATCTCTCCGTCAACTGATTTTGAAGGCACCACTCTCTCTCTCTACCCTAAATATCAGATCATGCCTCCTCAATCATTAGGTACCTAACTCCTCTTGTTCTTCTTCTTTCTATTAAATCTTTGCTCATATATTATTTTATTCATGTTTTGCATCTTTCTTTTTTTTTTTTTTTTTTAAGATGTGAATGAAAATGCTTCTAATTAAATATTTAAGTCTATGTTTTTAAATTTAGTTTAAATTTTGCCCTTTTAATATAGGTTTTATTCTTTCAAAGAAGAAACAATTTGGATTGAGTAGAGCCAGAAAAAAGAGTAAGTTATTTTGTATTTATTATTTATTCTATTTTATTTATTTTTATTTAAACAAGGTTATTGTCATTTTGATAAATTTATGTAGATGGTAAGGGAGTCATTACCCAAATGGATTTACTGCAACTTTTTGATAGTTTTAGAGAAGGATTGCAAAAGTTTAATTAATATTATAAAATTTGGGAAGTGACTTTGTATTGCAATAAGAGATGGGACTGTAGCAAGACATGTTAGGTTCTTGAGAAGTCAAGGAGTTACATTACTTCTCATCCATACTCTAGAGTACTAATGCCCAGCTGCAAGGGTCAAATTTCAGTCAGTTATTGTTTTCATTCCCGAAAACAGATTCCATACTAAATTTTGTTTTGGTGCTAGTTCTGAGAAATAAGACACAAGTACATAATGGAAGCATATTGTTCACAGCTTGAAATGTTGTCAAAGATTTAAATTAGTTTGATTATATTTTACCTCTTTAAGGAATTTTTATTAACATTTCTATTTTTGTACCTGATACTTTAAAATAAGCAAGGAAGATTTTGGCTTGATGTGATTAAAATATTTTATATATTCGTTGCTATTTGTTACTATATTTTTGCCTTCAATGATGTTTTTATATTATGCCTCCTTAGGAATCGTTCATCCTGGCGTGTTTGGTCATTACATCAGAACATGGATGTTTCCAAACTTCAACGCAATTGTAAGTTTAACATCTTTTTGTGATTTTCTTTCTCTAGCCCTGGCATAATTCCCAATTTGTGTTTGATCATTAAATGGCAGACTTCGTAAAGATTTTACAGACGGTTCTATAAACAAGGGTTGAACAAAAGTTTAAGAGAAGGGTCGATGCAGTATGGTAATGTTGATTTGGCTAAGCCTTCCCAATTCAAATACATTACTGTTATCGACTTTATGTGGATGCGCAGTAAGGCAAAGAGGTATGATGTATTCGAATTTGCTTAAGGAACGTATTCGCGTTTTGGACAAATCTATTGGGTCAATGCTGAAACACCCTGTGATAGTTTTTATTTGGATAGCTCCACCCAAGGGATGGTACAAGCTGAATATTGATGTCTTTGTAAACAAAGAGAGTGATGGTACCATAAGAGGAAGTACTGGAGGAGTCCTCCGAGGACTTGTTACAACAATGCATTTGATTTCTATTCCAAATCTGGCTTCTAGAAATGAAGTATTATTAGTTGGCATTTGTCGTATTTTGATGAAGTGTTGCAACATGGCACGTACGTGGAGAATATAATATTGGAGTGTTTTGATAAGAATGTTATTGAAGTGCTAAGGCGTAACAAGCATGTACCACAAGAGTATTCGCAACTTTATAGGTTAGATTTCAATTATTTATGCTTTAAAATTATTTATACTTTAAATTTAGATTTAAGTTTTCGCTTTTGTGTAAAAATTATTGTTATGCAGGGATATTTTTGATTTGCTAGCCCTATTCAACAAGTATATGGTAGAGTTCGTATATCCGACGGGAAATGAAGTTGCCAATCGATTAGCATATTTAGTTATACAACCGAAAGTCGATTTAGCTGGAAAATGATCAACGGTATGATCAACGACTCAAAGATGATGATATTCAGAAGAGAATACGATTTCATATGCCTGGTTATTGCCGAGAAAGATTGCAAGTCGTCGATTGGGAGTTTATTGACATGGTTTAATTGTTTGTATAAAATCTCTAGAGTACGATTTTTCTATTTTCTTCCAACACTGTGCAAGTGCAATTCTATAGTGCATCAAATTTGTGCACCATTCTCTACAAGAAAACGGTCTTTACACTTTTTGTATATTTTTGACAAAAATGACTTACAGCATAGGCCTAAATACTCATATAGATCGTGATTGTCGTATTATTTGCTTGTTGGTAATAATCTTTATCTTTTCTAACTTGTGCCTTCTAGATTGATCAAACTTGTATGGATTGAGAAAGAGTGGTTACTACATACAAATTATAACAAGTTTTCATTACTTGGGAATTGGCGAACAAAAACTCAAAACTAGTCTAATTTGACCAAAGAAAAGTTGGACCGTTGAAAGTGCATTTTGATGATTGTTGCAATATTTAACATGATTATTGTGCTAGTGTTGTATACACAGTTAGAGTTCAAGAATCTAAGCAGAATGAAAGTGTATGTAGTGCAAACATTCAATTTTCAATTTGTGTTGTTAAAATGTGAATACAATTTAGGTACTTTTTGAACAATGGCACTTTTTTAGTTTGCAAAATTGAACAATGAAACCACAAATCAAGATAAAAGTATTTTATTATCATTTCACTTATGAATTAATTTATTTGAATGATGTATTTACGATTTTAACCTTCTTTAAGTATTTTAATGGACAAAATTAACCTTCACATGTGTTATTTTGACAATTATGATCATTGACAAAGGGGAGACACTATATCTATGCTCTTTTGATTATTTACAACTTTGTGATTTTTATTTGCCAATAAACTCTAATATGATACTCATCGTGTCCATGCTTTCTAGATTCATAGTAATGAAACTTGATTTTGAAGCAATTTTTTTGGATTCTTGAAGCCATCAAAGGGAATTTGCTAAGAATGTGGAGATCAATTAATCTCCAAATTCCCACACATGTTTAAACTTGTTTGTATATAGAGGTTATTGTTCTTTGATTGGAGGAGTATGGAGTTTGGCTTTTGTTAGATGTTTTTGAAACTTTGGATATAGTATTGTGGTTACTGGGTATTTTTATATTTTGGTTATCTACTTTTTCACCGTATGAGCCAACATTACGAGGATGTGAGAGATTATTTGATATTTGGATAATGTGGCCCCATTTATAGACTATATAAATTATAGTAAGATGTGATCTTACGGGATCTAAAACCTTCGATTATTCATGGTTAATTATAGTGATATCTAGGGGTAGAAGTTAGGCAGGCCCAGCTCAGTTCGGTTCCAATCCAACTTTAATCTGAAGTCAGGTTGAGTCGGGTCGGCCTATGACAATATTCCAACCTTGAATATTTCAGGTCGGACGGGCTAATCTGTTGAACCTAGGTTTTCCCTCTTTTTTCTCTCATTTATTTATTTATTTTTTTTGAAAAAAAAAAAAAATATGCAAATAACATTTGTTCTTTTTCCTGTTTGAAATCATCAATTTTATCTTAGAAATTTTTGTGTGCTTTCAATTTTAATACAACAAAAATAAAACTTACCTTATTTACTTTAGAATATATATATATATATATATATATATATATATATATATATATATATATATATATATATAACCTTTTCTTTTTATTTGTTATTAAATAAAGTTTTATTTTTAAATTATTCCAAAAGAAACCCTAAAACAAACTTATACAAGGCAAACTGCAAAATCCTAAAACAAAATTTTTTTTTTTTTACAAGGTAAACTCCAAAATGATACTAACCCACTTTGCTATCGAGGCATCTGCAAACTTATGCAAATATACATATCTATAATTAATACTCTAAAAGTGTAAGCCTCTTCTCTCATTTCTTAATATTTTTTAGTTTTTTGAAATATAAAATATCTAGAAAAGTCTCGTTAAATCACATCCATACCAAAGATCTAATAACATCTCATTAAATCACTTTAGAATACATACCTCATCAAAACACATAATGATTTATACATTTTTGAAAACATCCCTTTCCTTTGTCAAAAATTCCAAGTCTAATCCACAGTATATTCCAAAAAAAAAAACAGAAGAGAATGACCCATTACAGCCAAATACACGAAGCAAAAAAGAAAAATAAAATATTCCAAAAGAAGGTACCATATATGTGTGTGTGTATATATATATACACACACACACAATTCAAAAAGTGTAAAGATTTATTACAAAAAAAAAAAAAAAAAAAAGAAAAAAAGAAGAAGAAGGAAAATATATATTGATTATGGTCGAAATATGTTATATTGACAAATATATTGTGCTAGACTTTAAGCAAAGGTACAAATTTCCGTGAAATTGGATAGCTGTTTCTCAAGGTTGGTTAACAAATTTGTGATGACCATGTCATCTTTGTCCTTTTTTTTCGACATTCATTATGTATTTATTTAATTATTTATTCGTCCATTTCTTTTCTTTTTGACTTAGGGTTTTGTGTTCGAAAGTGTTTTCCGACATCGCATGGATTCACTTTAATTTAATTTATTGTTAATTCCCAAATTAATTGTGTAGAAAAGCATGCTTGTTTAATTTCATTTCATAAGGGTACAAATGTATAGTTTCTTCGGAAACATTTTTATTTTTCGGGGTTCTATGTATAATTAACTTTTTGAGATATTTTGTCTTGGAGACCTTTTTGCAATTATTCTTGTGAGATATTTAGAAGAGGGACCATTTTGTAATTTTTAAAAAAGTGTGATAAGTGTCACCTTTTCCTTGGTCCACTTGTTGACTTTTGGTTGGAACACTTGGAAGCTTAGGATGATGACATGTGTAGGGTGGAGATTCAACCTTGTGAGGAGGCCTAGGATCATGACAAGTGGAGGGGTGTGATGTATGTGTGTGTGTGAGAAAGAGGTAGTGTTAGTATAGTATTTGTGCCTAACTGTAACGACCCTGTATTTTTCAACCCAGTGTGTCCTGTGATGAACCGAACTGGATCCAAGATGCGGAAGCAAAAGAAACAAAAGGGCCTCAAGAGATGTACGCCATCCCTAGGTACCACGATGACTCCCTATGAAGCCACAGAATTCAAATGAATAAAGTGCGGAAGTAAGACAAAGACAAGTCCTTAGAGATGTACGTCATCCCTAAGGCACAAGAATGGACTCTCAAAGAGTTTCGAGACTCAACGGAAACAAAATGATGAGAAGGGCATCAAAACCCTACAAGAGAAGAGCCAAGGGTAAAATGTTCATTTTACCCTAAGAGGAAGGAATTTAACTTTCAACAAGTCAAATTAGATCTAAAACATCCTAAAACACCCTTTAGTAACTTCACATGAAGTCCCAAGGCCAAAGGAAGAGAAATCCCAGATGAACCCTATCTCGGTTCAAACCAAATCCGACACCCTCTCACTAAAACAAGGATATCCTGAGCTATGAGAAAATTCTGAAACTGAAAATAATACCATTGGAAAGATAACAAAAAATTAATGAAGTTAGACTCAAGAATCACCTGATTCGGAGTTCGGGCGGAAAAGATATCAAGTCCTGAAGTAGAAGGAAGGGAAACCCTATCCCGGTTTAAACCAAATTCTGACACTATCTTACTAAAACTTGAATATATTGAGCTACAAGAGGAATCTGAAGCTGTAATTGGTACCATTGGAAAGCTCATTTCAACGCGGTCAATTTAGACTCAAGAACAGACCAATTCGGAGTTAAAACGAGTGAGATATGGCCCATTGAAAAAAAATGTCTGGAGTAGGAACAATGTTCGCGGGCGCCCGCCCAAAACCCGCGGGGGCCCACCAAACACGGTAGATTCTTGCGGGTGCCCTCCAGAACACTGCGGGGGCCCACCAAATGAGGCAGAGGGGTGGTCTGGAACTTCAAAAATTGCAGGAACAGTGTTCTTAGCAGATTTTTGAGTTTGGAGCGCGATTTATGAGGTCAAGATGACATTTTTCGGAAAAACATGAAAAGGAAACTCCCCCTAAAATCACATTTTCTATGTGACAGAGTTGAGAACGGAATTTATTTCCCAAAGGAAATCCCCAAATCTCCCTTAAATCAGTTTAGGCTCAAAACGGTGAAAATGCAACTTTGCACCAATCATACATTTGACCCCAAATGCACTTCTAAGTTGAAACGAATAGGTACGCACACATAATAGGTGATTTTGAGCATGTGGGAATGGTCCATGGTTCCCGAAAATGGCCGAGTCAAAATCCGACCCCCAAACGGCCAAAAAGGCGAAAATGAATCTAAAATTGAAACTTTGAAAACTAAAATCAACAAATGACTTCAAATGACCATTTGGCCCTTGGCCACACTTCATACATGACTATTGAGATCCTATGGAAGAATCAAAATGGAATTCCTACACCCAATGCAAACATGGTGAAACAAAAACTCAATAATTTTCAATATTTTCATAATATTCCATGAAGTCAAAAATTACATAGTATATGAAATACATGTTATTGGCCTCCGGCATCATCTCATACATGTCAAATACATTGTAAAGAGTGTACTCATGTACACATTACATATATGGAATCAAATATATACATTTTTGACATAAAAGACTATAAGTGGCATTCCAAGCCAATCTTTACAAGAGTTAAAAACCTTCAAGTATAGAATCATCCAAGCATAATGAGCATCTTGAATCTTGATTCCTGTACCTGAAAAATGTCCCCACTACGTGGGTTAGTAACATAAAGCTACTCGTAGGAAATGAACATGCATTGACCTAGCATTTTACAATTCTATCACCTTAAGGTGAAACATGTTAAAGGGGCTCATGCCACCTAACGTCTATATCAAGTGAGACTTAGGGAGCATCCTAAGCTACTCATGCAATTCAAAGCGAACAACGACATACAAGTATATATGCTCAAATATACTAAACAATATAGAAACATGTTATGCGACATATAAGCATACATCTCCAAGTATACTAAACCATATTAAGACAAGTCATGCAATGCCTAAGCATATCTACACAAGTATACATTAATATGGAAATTTCATGAATCAAGTACACAACCACAAGTATACTAAGCAAAAATGATTGCGCATGAGACAAGTATACACGTCACAAGTATACCACATGCAATTAAAACTCACAGAACAAGTATACAAGTTCAAGTATACTAAATAGTATTCAATTACCCCAAACAAGCATTAATTCTCAAGTTACAAGTAATCCATGATTAGCAACTTGGATTACGACCCACAAGGTACCACCTAGTGCGCACTTATGACTTAGAAGACTCTTGTCTCCGTACTAGAGCCAAACCCTAGCCATCATATAATTTATGTCCTCACAAGCTTTCCAAAATCAATAAGTTCAAAACTTATACAAAATCAAATGCAAGTTACCACATTCCATACACACGCAAGGTTAATTTCACACAAACTATGTCCTAGAATTCAAGTCTAAATAGCATATGACATGTCATTTCCTCAATATGCAATTTATACATAAAGCAAGAATATTTTACAACAATTGAACAACATTACCATCCTAAGCCACAAGTACTAAATAGGCTACAATTTAGTATCAAGCTTTCAAGGAAATCAATTGTAATATTCTAACAAGTTATATACCTACACAAGATATATATAAACAAGTTATACAAGTCAATGATATTCTATATCATGCTAAGTCCAATTACCATTTCAAGATGCCATAAGTACTAATTCTACATCTAATTAGTAATATGCTCACAAGGTAATTAATTTCACTACATTTCAAGGGATTTTCAACTTAACATGAAAAGTCTCTAGATTTGAAACCAATCCCTAATAACCTCAAATTAAAATATGTTAAACAACATAGTATGCTCAATACATATATCAAATCAAAAGAGCAAAATGGGCAAGACATCATCATGCAGATTTTAATTAATTTAAATTAGTCAAATCTCTAGATTTCACAAATTATTCAAATGATTGCAAATTAATATATATCAAGTACCAAATCATGGTTATACCATATCTCAAGTCTAAAATGGAATACAAGTAAAATACAATTTACTAAAATTTAAATCAAATTAAATCCATTTAATCTCTAGACTTGAAAACTCATTTAAATCATACCAAATTAATATATTTCAATGATTAACTCATAGCCATGCCATTTACCAAGTCTAAAATGATTTATACGCAAGATATGATAAATCACTAATTTCTCAAATTAGCAAAAGACATGCATACAACTTATATAAGTATCAATAGCTTGTAAGAAACAAAAATATAACCCTATAACATACCCTACCTCACTAGAGAAATGTCTCTCTAGAATCCAAGGCAAATCAACACAAAATGGCAAACACTTTAAGGGTTATGTAAAGGAGGATGAGGGAAACAAAAAGTGTTCCAACCCTCATGGTCTAAGGTAAGTGGAAGGCCATCAAAAATCAAGATCAAGGCCAAAGGTTTCAAGTTCCATCCATAGAGGCTAGGGTTTTTGGTGAGGAAGGAATGAAATATTGAGAAAATGTGTGAGTGGAGGAAATAGAAATCTTCCACTCACTATGTGCTCTTACACCATGGTCAACACACACATCTATGGTCAATTGCACAAAAACCTTCTTTAAAACCATAATCCCTAAGTGGCCCAAAAACAATTGCAAGACTTAATTTGGAGCATACACTTGTCACAAATCCAAGGCTCCATCCTAAGTTTAATCTCAAGCCTACACTTGTCAACCATCCAAGCCATCAAGTGCACTAATCCTAGGCCAACAAGTGGGTGAATCTTCACCCTCCACATGTCCTCATCCAGGGCCTCAAAGTGTCCCTACACAAATGTCAACAAGTGGACCAATGAAAGTGTGACACTTGTCACACTTTCTGGAAATTGCAAAAAGGTCCTTTTTGAAAATATTTTCCAAATTGAATTGCAAAATGGTCCCTAAGACGAAAAATAATTACTTTACAGTAATTACACAAAAACCCCAAAAGTTTAGAAAATTATAAAAAGGTTATGCACCTATACCCTTTACAAGAAAAGTAAACACTTAGCATGTTTTTCTACAAAAGTGAAAATACACATAGCATAGAATTTAAATATCGCGGATGCATGCAAAACTGGAATCAAATCCGAACACGAAAAGTGGGGTTATGCCAACAAAGTGACAACCAAGAAAAAGACGAAAGGTGAATAGTGCCGAAAAATGAAAATGAGGAAATGACTCAGTCCTCACAAGAAAGTTGTCAATCCAAAGGAAAGAGTCTTCGAAACCATTCCCAAGCACTCGAGAAGACACCAAGAGATGAAAAACCAAACTCAGAAAAGGAAAAACAACGGAAAAAAGAAAAAAAAAATATATATATATCCGTAAAATCTGAGAAAAGGAAAGGAAGAAAAATGATTGGGTCGTTAGAACCTTCCCACCTTAAAGGGATTTCGTCCCCGAAATCCAGCCCTAATAAAACAAAAGGCGAAACCAGGATAACTACAAAGTACATCTCTAAGTATCCCACACAACATGCTACGAAAACAAATCCCAAAACCGAAAGACAACATACAACCCAATGTCATTCGCACCCACGTGCTCATGACAGGAAAACCTCTTCAAAAGAAAAGTGACCTCACGGCCACACGACAAGTCAAAGGTCACACATAGAACCCAAGGTCAGACAAAGGAACGGAAGACCACAACCGTAAGCATCCCTCCGGATGAACTATCATACAGATATGAAAACAACCACCAAAAGAACTCCAAGATATCTACGTATCAAATCAAGGTACTGAACAAAGACGACATGGCAGTACAAATAGCGACCAGAACCCGCCCACGACGTACTCAAATGTGTGGTAGTAATGACAGTACCTACTGCCCGCCCACACTTACTCGTCAGTAAGGTAGCATCGACGGCAACTAGCACCCGCCCACAACACACAACTTGTACAGTAGTATGACAGTATAAGGCACTAGTTCATAACCTGCCCCCACTAGGTCTACCCATGAAACCTTTCGATACAAATAACATTAATGCCAAAAATAATCAATACCAAAAGCACCACGAAGGCCAGACATTTTGTGAGAGTTGAGATATGGTCCAAGGACGTCCGGCCGGACTATCCTGTCCAATCCCAAATTCTGACAACAATGCCATAGGTATCGCTACGCTTGAGGCCTTAAATTCTCAATACAGCCAAGCTGACAACTCCAATGTTTCAAAATACTTCCATAACAACATCAATCAAGAGTCCTAATCCTGAAAAACAAGTCAAAACATCCAGAAACCAAAATGAATCTCATTATAAGACATTTCATCGAAAGTCCTACATATCTCCCTGAAACAGATCAACTACAAAACTACATCGAAGTCAAACATCAGATTCACATCCCTATCATGGATGACTAGATCCTCGAAACATAAGTTCACCAAGTGGCACACATATCAAAATTCTGATAATAATCAAAATCACAAAATGAGTCTCTCAAAACCGTACTTGCCAACACCAAGTTAAGTCAAAATTCCTCAATTTCCATTCATAAACAATTACTGGAACTACGATTCCTCAAAACTATACATAGTCACAACTAGGATGAGACAACTCCACAAACAAGCCACATCCAACAACAATCCTTCAAAACTCCTCCTAAGAGTCAATCACATCAAGATTTCCAAAATTGAAACAAGTTCACATCAAAAGAGCATTGAGCTCACCTCACGAATCAAACAAATCCTCAATGATATGGACACAAGTCCCTGAAAAATGATCTCACACCAATCCACTCACTTTGAGCACCACAACCCATTAACAATCATGGCAAAAACTCCCCAAGGGAAGACACGGAAAAAAGGGAACCACCAGTCCTAAGAAGGATAATACCACAACTCTGTCTCTGAAACGAAAGACATAAGGTTAAAGACTTCACCCCTTACATGGAAGTAAGTCGAACAAAATCAACCAAATCCTCACCAAGGACTCAAGACAACAATGGTGATCCTCACAGACCAGCCAACCTCAAAGATGTGCACAACGCAACGAAGAGAAGAGACTCACTCCTTGTGAAGTCCCTTACTCGAACCAAGAAAAGAGAAAAAACCCTACTCTCCTACAAATGTCAACACGACGAGTACGAAAGGGGAACAAAAGGAAGAACTAAACATGGAAGTCATGTAAATAATAAGGAAATGCAACTACCAAGAAGGTAAATTTACTCACATAGATAAAATTAAGGTCACATACAGCACGTCTCCACGTAAGCACAAAATCGTGTCACTAAAGTACAATAACAACATGGCATCTCTAAGTATACAAATAAGGCATGCTAATGCCACACAACAAGAAAGCAATGTGGACACACTTCCACCTACTCATGCATCACAATATCATAATTTATACTACTAACATGGTAGTAAACGAAACTGCAGAAGATAAAAATGATGCAATAATGAACCCTATGGACGTCGTGTCTTAGAATGTCTAGGTAAAAGGAAAGACCAGTCCTAGCCATAAACTGTCTCCAAAAACCCAATGTGACAACAACTTGTCTCAAAACAAATATGAGCCCTTACCACAATGGTAAGACTCTAACAATCCAACTCCAAATCTAGAGGTGACACTATAAGTGACACTAACAGTGTAATGCTCTCTTTACCCAAAGCATCAATCAATCAACTTGATCCCAAAAGCGTCATCACGCAAGAAAACTCCAAGAAAATGGCAACTATAACCATACCAACAACAGCTAAATCAATCACTACGACTGATCCTCAAAATAAACATCATCATCATCGTTCAAAAGGAAAACGCCTATCACAACAAAACCAACATTGATTCCATCCGAACTGCACTTGTACCTAGCCAATACGGTAGCATGACAGTGCCACGCACCCGCCCACAAACGTACCTACCCACGAAAATCGCAATCCCAGAGGAATTATCCCGGACAACCAAGGATCCTAAGAGGTCTATAACCTCATCATGGCCCAAAACCAACAAATCCAGCACTACGGCAACGCCAAATGACTCACCTCATGAGAGCCTAAACAAAAGGTGTCTCACCACCTACCTCAAAACCAATGCTAGGTCGACAACAATCTACACTACCACAAAACTGTGACTACAATCACCATCAACCTCAACTCTTGCCTCAATGACCAATCTCGTGTCATGCCAAATTTGCAACACAGTTATGCATATACAAATCTAATATAGCATACATCATATGTCATGCTCTTTACAATGGAATCCAAACAAGCTATACAGTTAGCATACCACATATAGCACATACACATGTTATCAACCAAAACATGTTATCATGAAGCATATAAGCACATAGAGCATTGCAACATAAGCATGATATGCACCCAAAACCCGTCGTCCAAGGTATTCAAACCTAGGAGCTCTGACACCACTTGTAACAACCCTGGATTTTTCAACCAATTGTGTCTTGTGATGACCCAAACCAGATCCAAGATGCGGAAGCAAAAGAAACAAAAGGGCCTCAAGAGATGTACGTCATCCCTAGGTACCACGATGACTCCCTATGAAGCCACGGAATTCAAATGAATAAAGTGCAGAAGCAAGACAAAGACAAGTCCTTAGAGATGTACATCATCCCTAGGGCATAAGAATGGACTCTCAAAGAGTTTCAAGACTCAACGAAAATAAAATGATTAGAAGGGCATCAAAACCCTACAAGAGAAGAGCTAGGGGTAAAATGGTCATTTTACCCTAAGAGGAAGGAATTTAACTTTCAACAAGTCAAATTAGATCTAAAACATCCTAAAACACCCTTTGGTAATTTTACATGAAGTCCCAAGGCCAAAGGAAGAGAAATCCCAGATGAACCCTATCCTGGTTCAAACCAAATCCGACACCCTCTTACTAAAATAAGGATATCTTGAGTTATGAGAAAATTATGCAACTGAAACTGGTACCATTGGAAAGATAACAAAAAATTAATGAAGTTAGACTCAAGAATCACCTGATTCGGAGTCCGGGCGGAAAAGATATCAAGTCCTGAAGTCGAAGGAAGGGAAACCCTATCCCGATTCGAACCAAATTCTGACACTACCTTACTAAAACTTGAATATCTTGAGTTACAAGAGGAATCTGAAGCTCTAATTGGTACCATTGGAAAGCTCGTTTTGACGTGGTCAATTTAGACTCAAGAATAGACCAATTTGGAGTTAAAACGAGTGAGATATGGCCTGTTGAAAAAAAATGTCTGGAGTAGGAACAGTGTTCGCGGGCGCCCGCCCAAAACCCACGGGGGCCCACCAAACACCGCAGATTCTTGAGGGCGCCCCCCAGAACACTGTGGGGGCCCGCCAAATGAGGTAGAGTGGTGCTCTGGAACCTCAAAAATTGCAGAACAGTGTTCTTAGCAGATTTTTGAGTTGGAGCGCGGTTTATGAGGTCAAGATGACATTTTTCGGGAAAACACGAAAAGGAAACTCCCTCTAAAATCACATTTTCTATGTGACAAAGTTGAGAACATAATTTATTTCCCAAAGAAAATCCCCAAATTTCCCTTAAATCAGTTTAGGCTCAAAACGGTGAAAATGCAACTTTGCACCAATCATACATTTGACCCTAAATGCACTTCTAAGCTGAAAGAAATATGTACGCACACGTAATAGGTAATTTTGAGCGTGCGGGAATGGTCGATGGCTCCCGAAAATGGCCGAGTCAAAATTCGACTCCCCAACGGCCAAAAAGGCGAAAATGAACCTAAAATTGAAACTTTGAAAACTAAAATCAACAAATGACTTCAAATGACCATTTGGCCCTTGGCCACACTTCATACATGACTAATGAGATCTTATGGAAGAATCAAAATGGAATTTTCACATCCAATGCAAACATGGTGAAACAAAAACTCAATAATTTTCAATATTTTCATAATATTCCATGAAGTCAAAAATTATATAGTATATGAAATACATGTTATTGACTTTTGGCCTCATCTCATACATGTCAAATACATTGTAAAGAGTGTACTCATGTACACATTACATATATGGAATCAAATATATACATTTTTGACATAAAAGACTATAAGTGGCATTCCAAGCCAACCTTTACAAGAGTTAAAAACCTTCAAGTCTAAAATCATCCAAGCATAATTAGAATCTCGAACCTTGATTCCTGTACCTGAAAAATGTCCCCACTACGTGGATGAGTAACATAAAGCTACTCATAGGAAATGAACATGCATCGACCTAGCATTTTACAATTCTATCACCTTAAGGTGAAACATGTTAAAGGGGCTCATGCCACCTAACGTCTATATCAAGTGAGACTCAGGGAGCATCCTAAGTTACTCATGCAATTCAAAGCGAACAACGACATACAAGTATATATGCTCAAGTATACTAAACAATGTTAAAACATGTTATGCGACATATAAGCATACATCTCTAAGTATACTAAACCATATTGAGACAAGTCATGCAATGTCTAATCATATCTACACAAGTATACATTAATATGGAAATCTAATGAATCAAGTACACAACCACAAGTATACTAAGCAAAAAGGATTGTGCATGAGACAAGTATACACGTCACAAGTATACTACATGCAATTTAAACTCACAGAACAAGTATACAAGTTCAATTATACTAAATAGTACTCAATTACCCCGAACAAGTATCAATTCTCAAGCTACAAGTAATCCATGATTAACAACTTGGAATTAAATACAAAAACAACAAATAGTGGAAAGACTAGGACATGCGGTCGCTAGACCAAGCAAGTATTTTCGGGTAATTACGACCCACAAGGTACCACTTAGTATGCACTTATGACTTAGAAGACTCTTGTCTCCATACTAGAGTGAAACCCTAGCCATCATATAATTTATGTCCTCACAAGCTTTCCAAAATCAATAAGTTCAAAACTTATACAAAATCAAATGCAAGTTACCACATTCCATGCACAAGCAAGGTTAATTCCACACAAACCATATCCTAGAATTCAAGTCTAAATAGTAAATGACATGTTATGTCCTCAATATGCAATTTATACATAAAGTAAGAATATTTTACAACAATTGAACCACATTCCCATCCTAAGCCACAAGTACTAAATAGGCTACAATTTAGTATCAAGCTTTCAAGGAAATCAATTGTAATATTCTAACAAGTTATATACCTATACAAGATATATATAAACAAGTTATATAAGTCAATGATATTCTATATCATGCTAAGTCCAATTACCATTTCAAGAGGCCATAAGTACTAATTTTACATTTAATTAGTAATATACTCACAAGGTAATTAATTTTACTACATTTCAAGGGATTTTCAACTTAACATGAAAAGTCTCTAGATTTGAAACTAATCCCTAATAACCTCAAATTAAAATATGTTAAACAACATAGTATGCTCAATACATATATCAAATCAAAAGAGCAAAATGAGCAAGACATCATCATTTGGATTTTAATTAATTTAAATTAATCAAATCTCTAGATTTCACAAATTATTCAAATGATTCCAAATTAATATATATCAAGTACCAAATCATGGTTATACCATATCTCAAGTCTAAAATGGAATACAAGTAAAATGCAATTTACTAGAATTTAAATCAAATTAAATCCATTTAATCTCTAGACTTGAAAACTCATCTAAATCATATCAAATTAATATATTTGAAAGGTCAACTCATGGCCATGCCATTTACCAAGTCTAAAATGATTTATATGCAAGATATGATAAATCACTAATTTCTCAAATTAGCAAAAGACATGCATACAACTTATACAAGCATCAATAGCATGCAAGAAACAAAAATATAACCCTATAACGTCCCCTACCTCACTAGAGAAATGTCTCTCTAGAATCCAAGGCAAATCAACACAAAATGGCAAACCCTTCAAGGGTTATGTAGAGGAGGAAGAGGGAAATAAAAAGTGTTCCAAGACTCATGGTCTAAAGTGAGTGGAAGGCCATCAAAAATCAAGGTCAAGGCCAAATGTTTCAAGTTCCATCCATGAAGGCTAGGGTTTTTGGTGAGGAAGGAATGAAATAATGAGAAAATATGTGAGTGGAGGAAATAGAAATCCTCCACTCACTATGTGCTCTTACACCATGGTCAACACACACATCTATGGTCAATTGCACAAAAACCCTTCTTTAAAACCACAATCCCTAAGTGGCCCAAAAATATTTGCAAGACTTAATTTGGAGCATACACTTGTCACAAATTCAAGGCTCCATCCTAAGTTTAATCTCAAGCTTACACTTGTCAACCATCCAAGCCATTAAGTACAGCAATCCTAGGCTAACAAGTGGGTGAATCTCCACCCTCCACATGTCCTCATCCAAGGCCTCAAAGTGTCCCTACACAAATGTCAACAAGTGGACCAATGAGAGTGTGACATTTGTCACACTTTCTAGAAATTGCAAAAAGGTCATTTTTGAAAATATCTTCCAAATTGAATTGCAAAATGGTCCCTAAGACGAAAAATAATTACTTTACAGTAATTACACAAAACCCCAAAAGTTTAGAAAATTACAAAAAAGGTTATGCACCTATACCCTTGACAAGAAAAGTAAACACTTAGTATATTTTTCTACAAAAGTGAAAATACACATAGCATGGAATTTAAATATCGTAGATGCATGCAAAACCGGAATCAAATCCGAACATGAAAAGTGGGGTTATGCCAACAAAGTGACAACCAAGAAAAAGACGAAAGGTGAATAGTGCTGAAAAATTAAAATGAGAAAATGACTCGGTCCTCACAAGAAAGTTATCAATCCAAAGGAAAGAGTCTTGGATACCATTCCCGAGCACTCGAGATGATATCAAGAGATGAAAAACCGAACTCAGAAAAGGAAAAACAACGAAAAAAAGAGAAAAAATATATCTGTAAAATCTGATAAAAGGAAAGGAAGGAAAATGACCGGGTCGTTACACTAACAATTCATTTTAGTTAGTGGAATTTCTAGAAAATAACTTTGTCTTCGTCACATCTCACCTAATCCACAATTGGAGACTTGAAACCCTTGCCTTCATACCTTGATTTCAAGTTTATTCCTCTCACCTTTTGGTCTTGTACTTGGAAGACAAAAGCTTCCTCATTCCATTGTCTACCACATCTTGTCTAGGATTTCCATTTTGCACAATTTTCCCTAGGTTTCTAGAGATACAATTCTTTAGTGAGGTAGGGGGTGTTTTATGTTTATACCCTTAGCGTTTTAATGTGTTGTTTGACATTAATATACATTGTATGCATGTTATTTAAATTCTAGGGTTGCATATATATGAATATTGTATGTGACTAACTTGGGTTTTGTAATACCCCTAATTTTAAAAGGATAGTCTCGGCATTTATTTATTATTTTTATTGTATTTTTGCATGATTATTTGGTTTAATTATTTTATTTAATTGTTTACCTATGTGTCATGTGTTTTAAATTGATTTAAGTTATTTGTTTTTTTCTTTAATTGGCGTTTATTGTTTAAGTGTTTTTAGTTATTTAATTGGGTTATTTAATTGGAAATTAATTAGTTAAGTGGATTTAATTATGTAATTGTTTAATTCTGCTTTAAGTTACAGTTAACTTTGGGGTTGGAAATTTCACGCCGTAACAAAAGTAGTTTCATGGGCCGACTAGGTTTAGAATTAGGGCTCTGTCTCTGATTAAACACGGATTAGGGTTTATGTTTTTACGCCTATATATATATGGTTACTCTGTATCAAGGGTTGGAAAAACAAAACCCTATTCACGTACCCAAGATACAAAGAGGGAAACAGAGAGAAGTTGAGAGAACAGAGCGTCGTAATGATCTGTCAAGGAGAATAACAGAGAGGACCAAGGGAGGTGTTTGGTGGATTAGATCAGAACCAGAGGAGGCTAGAAGGTAGTCAGTGGTTGCCGGAAAGCTTAGAACAACGGCGTCAAGGTTCTGTTTATAAAACTGTACAGGCAAGTTCTTCTCTTTCTCCTTCCCTTTGGCTTGTGTTCTGTGCACCTAGACAGTCTCTAGGAGATTAATTGGCCTTAAACTGAACCATGCATGTTTGATATATAATTTGCTTGATCGTTTTATCTGTGCACAATTTATTTATAAAAGAATTATAGCGCGTATGTTTTCTTGACTCTGTTTTGGCATAACGTCCCACTGCTTTAATTTTTATTTTGGATCTTACTGAAATCAACCGAGGTCTGATTGGATACTAGATGTAATTTAAGACTTCAAATTTAAAATTGGAGGAAGAACAGAGGGGTTGGGATAAAACTGATGTCGCAAGTTAGTTTCAGTATCGTTCTTCAACAACGCTGGTTTAAATGGCCTGATTAAACTCTGTAATTGCTTTCAAAACTATTGTAAACAATCTTGGGGAATGCTTCTAGACTAAATTACGAGTCCTAAGTTTGGTTTTAAAAACTAACAGAGGGTTAGGAATAAGCCGGAGAAGGAGCACAAGAGCTGAAACACGCACCGGGGACGAAGGCTCACACAGAAGGTGAGAGCCGGCTCCATGGGAGTGGGAGCCGGCTCCCACAACAAAGTGGAGCCGGCTCTAGGAAGTCCTAGAGCCGGCTCTAGGCTGGAAAAGAGCCTGCTCCAAATTCTGGAGCAGGCTCCCTTGTTCTTTTTGGTTTATTTTAATTTTTTTTAAGTTTTTCTACGTACTAGGTTCACTGTTTGGGCAATCTGGGTTATTAACCGGTTTTAAAATTCTAGTTGGGTGTTAAATAATAATTTTAACTTGTAACTAAGGTCTTGAATTGTATAAATTTACCCCTTAGTTTAAATGGAATTAACAGTACGCTATTTGACAACTTTGCGTACAGTTAACGGCTGGAAGGAGATTTGTTGATTAATTTTAATCTGATGGTTTAGGGTGCTATAAAATGATTCTAAATTTATTTTTGACGCACGGTGAAGTCTTTTAAAGTAATATATTGGACTTGTGGCATAGTGGGGGCTCTGTGCTAAAGGCTACAACACAGTATAAGTATATGACTTAGTATTCTGTTACCGGATGGAGGGAACTAGATCGCTTAGTTTAATCTAGCGATTTATTGGACTATAATATTATTATAGAACTAATTTTAAATACATGATAGGGTCATTGTTTTTATTAAATTTGAACTATGCATGTGTTGGATGTTAATTGCTAGAATAGTTTATTCTCCGATGCAATTACATGGATTATTACTGGATTTTATTTGCTAGATTGTTAAGATTCCTTCTGCAAGTATTGGATGGTGGTTTTTGGACTGTAAATTATTGAACTGTTATATATGTTGTAATTTACATGGATATGGAGGATTGTATGTACCGGTATGGGACGGTGACATACTAGGGACGGTTTAGCTCAAAACGCATAAACCTAACCTAATGGATTAATGGAATGGATTGAAAGATATCGAATCCTAATTGTGGCTAAGTCAGATCAGCTGTAACCAAGTTGGATGACTTCCTGGATTAACGGATGGTAGTTAAGTCATATCCACTGAATAAGTTGAGTGACTAACTAGTTGGTTTATTGTAGGTCAGTTTGATAAATAGTTGAACTGCTTACCCTGGATTTGGACAGACTTTATATATATGTTTATGGTACCACGAGTTGAGCTTGAGTCTCAGACTCGTTGGTTAGGGTGCGTATATGCAGTGGATGCGTAGCTGGTTATAATAGGTTGAGGTGTACCCTGTTAGGTCTAGGTACTCATGCCCACCTTTGGGTGCGTATTCGCATGTTGCCTTCTATTCAGGTTGAGACCCCTATTATAGACTGGTGAATGTCCCTTAGTGTGGATATATTTATACGTATGGACTAAATAGATATTGTGAGGTGTCTACGGTGTATCTGCGTATCGGGTCACTGTATGGATTGCAGTTAGATTAGAACTTGCTCGTGGGTCTGACCCACTCCTTTATTATTCTTTTCAGGTACAGGACGGTTCCAGCCTTAGAGCTTGATCGTGCTTGTCGAGGACAGTCTCACTTTCATCTGAATACGTAGGACTTCTCTCGATGTTTCTAGCATTATCTATTTTCAGTTTTCAGTTTCAGTTTCAGTTGAACTTTTGATTAGGGGTCCATCAGTGGATTCCCAAGTTGTAACCTTGAAGTTTTGGAGGATTGGAGTTTCATTTTTCAGTTGTCCATGGAGGATTTTATAATTAATGTTTCTTTCAGTTTTATTCTATCTTTATTGTTCTTTTTGTCATCTGTGTTCGTTTTAAAATACTTTAATTGTTTGATATTCCCTCGGGTTTGGGCCTGGGCCTAATCAACCCGTGTCTCGGATCCGAGGGGTATCACAGTTGGTATCAGAGCACTCCAGGTTCAAGTGTCTCTAGGACGTTTCGTATTAAGACTTCCGCGTAGCATTTTGTTTATATAGAGCTTATGTTTAGGATTCGTTGAATTCTTTTACGGTTCATTTAAACTCGTACTGATGTCTGTCTTTCTATGTTAACAGCATGGTTAACACTGGAAGAGGACAGAACATGAATAGTCGACAGAGGAGAGCAGCACGTAGACAGCAGGAACGTCTACAACGTCGACAAATGGAAGAAGAGCAGCAAATGCCAGGGTTTCAGGAGGAGCTGGAGGAAGTTCAACAGACTCAGGGTCAGGACAGAGATTCAGAGATTCCTCCACACCTCAATGACCTTGTTGCTCGGGCTATAGAGGCTGGGGTAACAGCTGCACTCCGGAACCAACCACAGGTTCAGCAGGCACCTGTACCAGCACCAGTGGTTCAGACGGATTCTTGGGGAAAGGCTAGGAGCACTTTCACAAAGGGGAGTCCACCTGTATTCTCAGGCTCAACCGATGCGAGAGCAGCTCACCAGTGGAAACAGGACATTGAGCGTCATCTTCGTTTGGTTCAGTGCACGGAGGTTCAAAAGCAGATGCTTGCTACTTTCAAGCTAGTTGGGGATGCACTACAGTGGTGGGAGTCAGTTACCACCCCAGAGGAGAGGATGACATTGTCTTATGATGAGTTCAGTGTTCGCTTTGACGAGAAATATTTTCCCTATGCAGTCAGGGCAGCTATGAAGACCGAGTTTCTAAGTCTGCAGCAGGGAAACATGACAGTGGCGGAGTATGAGTAGTAGTTCACACGCTTGTCTCTCTTTGCACCGGAGGAGGTGGATACAGAGGAGAAGAAGCGTAACAGTTTCGTCAAGGGACTGATGTGGTCTATCAAGAGAGCTATTACAGGTAATCCAGCCTATACTACTTATGCTCAGGTGGTAGACGCCGCGCTACAACAGTATCAGTTGACTGTGGACATCAGACAGGCTCGTGGTGAGAAGCGGGGTGATAAAGACTCTGCTAATCAGTCAGCTGAAAAGGGGAATGGCAATGGTCATCGGCAGAATGACAAAGGCAAGTTCCAAGGACAACAGCCTTGGAAGAAGCACAAGGGTGGTTCAGATGCTCACCGGAATGGGGCACCTATTCAGAGGCAACAAAATGGAGGACCACAGGCAGGACAGGGTCAGCCACAGGCTAACCGACAGAGAAGGCCATTTGGTACTTTCCAGGGTAGTTGTTACACTTGTGGAGAGTATGGTCATACCACCAGGCAGTGTCCTAAAGCAGGACAGGGACAGAGATAGTATGTGCAGCAGGGACAGAGGGCGCCAGTGCCTCTACCAGCTCCACAGGTTCCACGGGTTCAGGGACAGACACATCTGGCTTTACCGGCACCGCCGCAGACCCAGGGACAGGCACCACAGCAGTTGCACTATGGCAGGGTGTATAACCCCAAGCCACAGGATGTTCAGGCACCTCAGACTATTGAGGGTAAGTTTCATATTCATGGTTTACATGGACGTGTTTTATTTGATACGGGTGCTACACACTCATTTGTAGCTAGGACTTTTGTTGCTTTATCTGGGTTGAGGACGAGGGTATGCACTAGACCTCAGGGTATTTCTACACCATTGGGTGATACAGCTATTATACATGAGAGTGATGGGCCTGTGACACTAGATATTGGCAGACTCAGATTTCTAGCCAATCTACTGGTCCTGGACATGCACACTTATGATGTGATACTTGGGATGGATTGGTTGTCTCACTACCATGCCCAAGTTGATTGTTTTGATAGATCTATTATTTTTACCATACCTGGTCAGGATATGTACGTAGTAGCTATGCCACGTTCTAAAGGAGGCGGTAGCACCTATTTGTTCCATGTGGAGGAGGAAAAGGATGAGGGGATTACTGTGTCATTGGATAACATACCAATTGTACAGGATTTCCCGGATGTATTTCAGGAGATTCCAGGGTTGCCACCTAGTCGCGAGATCGACTTTGTGATAGACTTAGCTCCAGGCACTGCGCCTATTGCTAGGGCACCCTATAGGATGGCACCGGTGGAGATGAGAGAGCTGAGGGATCAGATTCAGCAGTTACTCAGCCAGGGTTTTATTCGTAGGAGTACATCACCTTGGGGAGCACCGGTTCTGTTTGTGAAGAAGAAGGATGGTTCGCTTCGTTTGTGTATAGATTACAGGGAGTTGAACAAGGTTACGAGTCGTAACAAGTATCCTTTGCCCAGGATTGATGATTTGTTTGATCAGTTAAGGGGAGCCACATACTTCTCCAAGATTGAGCTGCGTTTTGGGTATCATCAGCTGAGGGTTAGGGAGCAGGATGTTCCTAAGACAGCGTTTCTCACAAGATATGGTTCTTATGAGTTTCGTGTTATGCCGTTTGGGACGACTAATGCACCTGCAGTGTTCATGGACTTAATGAATAGAGTCTTCCGGGCTTATTTGGATCAATTTGTTATTGTCTTTATTGATGACATCTTGATCTATTCTCGGTCGGAGGACGATCATGCTAGACATCTTTGCATAGTCTTGCAGACGCTTCGTGAACACCAGTTATATGCCAAGTTCGAGAAGTGTGAGTTTTGGCAGCGGGAGGTGAAATTTCTGGGTCACGTGGTCTCAGAAAAGGGGATAGCAGTGGATCCGGCCAAGGTTTCAGCGGTGGTTGAGTGGGGACAGCCCATATCACCTACTGAGATTCAGAGTTTTCTCGGTCTGGCCGGATATTACAGGAGATTCATCCAGGGGTTCTCCAAGATAGCAGGACCACTCACTCATCTGACCAAGAAGGGTGTACAGTTCGTGTGGGATGAACACTGTCAGCGAGCTTTTGATGAGCTGAAAAGGAAGCTGACTTCTGCACCGGTTCTGGCTACTCCGCAGAGCGGGATAGAGTATCTTGTTTACACGGATGCTTCATTGTAGGGTCTTGGATGTGTATTGATGCAGGAGGAGCGACCGATTTCTTATGGATCTCGAAAACTTAAGCCTCATGAGCTTAATTATCCAACACATGATTTGGAGTTGGCAGCAGTGGTTTTTGCCTTGCGTATTTGGAGGCATTATCTGTTGGGTGAGTCCTTCAGATTATTCAGTGATCACAAGAGTCTGCAGTACTTGTTCACTCAGCGGGAGCTGAATATGAGACAGCGCAGATGGTTGGAGTTTGTAAAAGACTATCATTTTTCTATACAGTACCATCCAGGGAAAGCGAATGTGGTGGCGGATGCACTCAGTCGCCGACCTGTTGGTAGTCTTTCTGCTCTATTCACTACTGAGTGGAATGCTTTGAAGAATGTAGATGAGTTGTCAGATGCTTTTATGGCTTGCATGGTGGTTACACCTTCCATCATTCGCAAGGTTTTATAAGCACAACTCACTGATCAGCAATGTGTCGACAAGGTCACAGAGATAGCTTCCGGAGAGGTTCTATTCTACTATGTTGGGGCTGATGGAGGTTTAAGATACAAGGGATGGTTAGTGGTACCTTCTGCTGATAATTTAAGGAAGGATGTGATGACTGAGACTCACCATTCTGAGTTCTCTGTTCATCCAGGAGGCGATAAGATGTATCAGGATATGAAACGGCAGTTTTGGTGGGCAGGTATGAAGAGGGACATTGCTCTTTTTGTTTCTCAGTGTAGTACTTGTCAGATGGTTAAGATTGATCATCAGAGGCCGCCAGGAGCTCTACAGTCACTACCAATTCCGGAGTGGAAATGGGAGAGCATATCTATGGATTTTGTGGAAGGGTTGCCAAATTCTTTCAAGGGGCATAATTCCATATGGGTCATTGTGGATAGGTTGACCAAGTCAGCTCATTTCTTGCCTATTTGCACTGACTACACTTCGGAGCAGTTGGCGAGGCTTTACATTTCAGAGATTGTGAAGCTACATGGCATTCCATTGTCTATTATATCGGACAGGGATTCAAGCTTTGTGTCTGGATTTTGGAAGAGTTTTCAGCAGGCTTTAGGTATGGAGTTACACCTTAGTACTGCTTATCATCCTCAGACTGATGGACAGACTGAGAGGGTGAATCAGATTATGGAAGATATGCTTCGGTCGTGTGTCCTGGATTTCAAGGGTCACTGGGAGGAATATTTGCCACTTGTAGAGTTTGCTTATAATAATAGTTTCCAGAAGACTATTGGGATGGCACCTTTTGAGGCGTTATACGGTCGACCGTGTCGATCACCTGTTTGTTGGATGGAGGTTGGAGAGAATCGATTCTTAGGTCCTGAGTTCATCAAGGATACTTCTGAAAAGATTGCTCTTATTCGAGATCGCATGCGTACTGCCCAAAGTAGGCAGAAGAGCTATGCTGATCGTCGTACTCGTGCTTTGGAGTTTCGGGTTGGGGATCAGGTTCTTCTCAAAGTATCTCCTATGAAGGGTGTTATGCACTTTGGGAAGAAAGGGAAGTTGTCTCCGCGGTTTGTCGGTCCATTCATGATTACGGATCGAGTGGGAGCTGTCGCTTATCGGTTGGCACTTTCGGATAATTTGGATCGCGTCCATAATGTGTTCCATGTTTCCATGTTGCGGAAATTTCTGCGTGATGAGGATCGGTATCAACATATCGATGTTGGGGAGATTGAGTTGCAGCCGGATGCAACTTATTTGGAGCCACCATGTCGTATTGTTGACCGTCGGGATCAAATCCTTCGCAATAAGGTTATTCCTTTGGTTCGTGTGCAGTGGAGCCATCACAATGAGGCCGAGTCCACTTGGGAATGGGAGGATGTCATTCGCTCGCAGTTTCCTGAAATATTGGAAGAAGGTAAGGGCGAATTCCGAGGACGGAATTCCTTTTGTTAGGGGGGAAGAATGTAATACCCCTAATTTTAAAAGGATAGTCTCGGCATTTATTTATTATTTTTATTGTATTTTTGCATGATTATTTGGTTTAATTATTTTATTTAATTGTTTACCTATGTGTCATGTGTTTTAAATTGATTTAAGTTATTTGTTTTTTTCTTTAATTGGCGTTTATTGTTTAAGTGTTTTTAGTTATTTAATTGGGTTATTTAATTGGAAATTAATTAGTTAAGTGGATTTAATTATGTAATTGTTTAATTCTGCTTTAAGTTACAGTTAATTTTGGGGTTGGAAATTTCACGCCGTAACAAAAGTAGTTTCATGGGCCGACTAGGTTTAGAATTAGGGCTCTGTCTCTGATTAAACACGGATTAGGGTTTATGTTTTTACGCCTATATATATATGGTTACTCTGTATCAAGGGTTGGAAAAACAAAACCCTATTCACGTACCCAAGATACAAAGAGGGAAATAGAGAGAAGTTGAGAGAACAGAGCGTCGTAACGGTCTGTCAAGGAGAATAACAGAGAGGACCAAGGGAGGTGTTTGGTGGATTAGATCAGAACCAGAGGAGGCTAGAAGGTAGTCAGTGGTTGCCGGAAAGCTTAGAACAACGGCGTCAAGGTTCTGTTTATAAAACTGTACAGGCAAGTTCTTCTCTTTCTCCTTCCCTTTGGCTTGTGTTCTGTGCACCTAGACAGTCTCTAGGAGATTAATTGGCCTTAAACTAAACCATGCATGTTTGATATATAATTTGCTTGATCGTTTTATCTGTGCACAATTTATTTATAAAAGAATTATAGCGCGTATGTTTTCTTGACTCTGTTTTGGCATAACGTCCCACTGCTTTAATTTTTATTTTGGATCTTACTGAAATCAACCGAGGTCTGATTGGATACTAGATGTAATTTAAGACTTCAAATTTAAAATTGGAGGAAGAACAGAGGGGTTGGGATAAAACTGATGTCGCAAGTTAGTTTCAGTATCGTTCTTCAACAACGCTGGTTTAAATGGCCTGATTAAACTCTGTAATTGCTTTCAAAACTATTGTAAACAATCTTGGGGAATGCTTCTAGACTAAATTACGAGTCCTAAGTTTGGTTTTAAAAACTAACAGAGGGTTAGGAATAAGCCGGAGAAGGAGCACAAGAGCTGAAACACGCACCGGGGACGAAGGCTCACACAGAAGGTGAGAGCCGGCTCCATGGGAGTGGGAGCCGGCTCCCACAACAAAGTGGAGCCGGCTCTAGGAAGTCCTAGAGCCGGCTCTAGGCTGGAAAAGAGCCTGCTCCAAATTCTGGAGCAGGCTCCCTTGTTCTTTTTGGTTTATTTTAATTTTTTTTAAGTTTTTCTACGTACTAGGTTCACTGTTTGGGCAATCTGGGTTATTAACCGGTTTTAAAATTCTAGTTGGGTGTTAAATAATAATTTTAACTTGTAACTAAGGTCTTGAATTGTATAAATTTACCCCTTAGTTTAAATGGAATTAACAGTACGCTATTTGACAACTTTGCGTACAGTTAACGGCTGGAAGGAGATTTGTTGATTAATTTTAATCTGATGGTTTAGGGTGCTATAAAATGATTCTAAATTTATTTTTGACGCACGGTGAAGTCTTTTAAAGTAATATATTGGACTTGTGGCATAGTGGGGGCTCTGTGCTAAAGGCTACAACACAGTATAAGTATATGACTTAGTATTCTGTTACCGGATGGAGGGAACTAGATCGCTTAGTTTAATCTAGCGATTTATTGGACTATAATATTATTATAGAACTAATTTTAAATACATGATAGGGTCATTGTTTTTATTAAATTTGAACTATGCATGTGTTGGATGTTAATTGCTAGAATAGTTTATTCTCCGATGCAATTACATGGATTATTACTGGATTTTATTTGCTAGATTGTTAAGATTCCTTCTGCAAGTATTGGATGGTGGTTTTTGGACTGTAAATTATTGAACTGTTATATATGTTGTAATTTACATGGATATGGAGGATTGTATGTACCGGTATGGGACGGTGACATACTAGGGACGGTTTAGCTCAAAACGCATAAACCTAACCTAATGGATTAATGGAATGGATTGAAAGATATCGAATCCTAATTGTGGCTAAGTCAGATCAGCTGTAACCAAGTTGGATGACTTCCTGGATTAACGGATGGTAGTTAAGTCATATCCACTGAATAAGTTGAGTGACTAACTAGTTGGTTTATTGTAGGTCAGTTTGATAAATAGTTGAACTGCTTACCCTGGATTTGGACAGACTTTATATATATGTTTATGGTACCACGAGTTGAGCTTGAGTCTTAGACTCGTTGGTTAGGGTGCGTATATGCAGTGGATGCGTAGCTGGTTATAATAGGTTGAGGTGTACCCTGTTAGGTCTAGGTACTCATGCCCACCTTTGGGTGCGTATTCGCATGTTGCCTTCTATTCAGGTTGAGACCCCTATTATAGACTGGTGAATGTCCCTTAGTGTGGATATATTTATACGTATGGACTAAATAGATATTGTGAGGTGTCTACGGTGTATCTGCGTATCGGGTCACTGTATGGATTGCAGTTAGATTAGAACTTGCTCGTGGGTCTGACCCACTCCTTTATTATTCTTTTCAGGTACAGGACGGTTCCAGCCTTAGAGCTTGATCGTGCTTGTCGAGGACAGTCTCACTTTCATCTGAATACGTAGGACTTCTCTCGATGTTTCTAGCATTATCTATTTTCAGTTTTCAGTTTCAGTTTCAGTTGAACTTTTGATTAGGGGTCCATCAGTGGATTCCCAAGTTGTAACCTTGAAGTTTTGGAGGATTGGAGTTTCATTTTTCAGTTGTCCATGGAGGATTTTATAATTAATGTTTCTTTCAGTTTTATTCTATCTTTATTGTTCTTTTTGTCATCTGTGTTCGTTTTAAAATACTTTAATTGTTTGATATTCCCTCGGGTTTGGGCCTGGGCCTAATCAACCCGTGTCTCGGATCCGAGGGGTATCACAGTTGGTATCAGAGCACTCCAGGTTCAAGTGTCTCTAGGACGTTTCGTATTAAGACTTCCGCGTAGCATTTTGTTTATATAGAGCTTATGTTTAGGATTCGTTGAATTCTTTTACGGTTCATTTAAACTCGTACTGATGTCTGTCTTTCTATGTTAACAGCATGGTTAACACTGGAAGAGGACAGAACATGAATAGTCGACAGAGGAGAGCAGCACGTAGACAGCAGGAACGTCTACAACGTCGACAAATGGAAGAAGAGCAGCAAATGCCAGGGTTTCAGGAGGAGCTGGAGGAAGTTCAACAGACTCAGGGTCAGGACAGAGATTCAGAGATTCCTCCACACCTCAATGACCTTGTTGCTCGGGCTATAGAGGCTGGGGTAACAGCTGCACTCCGGAACCAACCACAGGTTCAGCAGGCACCTGTACCAGCACCAGTGGTTCAGACGGATTCTTGGGGAAAGGCTAGGAGCACTTTCACAAAGGGGAGTCCACCTGTATTCTCAGGCTCAACCGATGCGAGAGCAGCTCACCAGTGGAAACAGGACATTGAGCGTCATCTTCGTTTGGTTCAGTGCACGGAGGTTCAAAAGCAGATGCTTGCTACTTTCAAGCTAGTTGGGGATGCACTACAGTGGTGGGAGTCAGTTACCACCCCAGAGGAGAGGATGACATTGTCTTATGATGAGTTCAGTGTTCGCTTTGACGAGAAATATTTTCCCTATGCAGTCAGGGCAGCTATGAAGACCGAGTTTCTAAGTCTGCAGCAGGGAAACATGACAGTGGCGGAGTATGAGTAGTAGTTCACACGCTTGTCTCTCTTTGCACCGGAGGAGGTGGATACAGAGGAGAAGAAGCGTAACAGTTTCGTCAAGGGACTGATGTGGTCTATCAAGAGAGCTATTACAGGTAATCCAGCCTATACTACTTATGCTCAGGTGGTAGACGCCGCGCTACAACAGTATCAGTTGACTGTGGACATCAGACAGGCTCGTGGTGAGAAGCGGGGTGATAAAGACTCTGCTAATCAGTCAGCTGAAAAGGGGAATGGCAATGGTCATCGGCAGAATGACAAAGGCAAGTTCCAAGGACAACAGCCTTGGAAGAAGCACAAGGGTGGTTCAGATGCTCACCGGAATGGGGCACCTATTCAGAGGCAACAAAATGGAGGACCACAGGCAGGACAGGGTCAGCCACAGGCTAACCGACAGAGAAGGCCATTTGGTACTTTCCAGGGTAGTTGTTACACTTGTGGAGAGTATGGTCATACCACCAGGCAGGGGTCCATCAGTGGATTCCCAAGTTGTAACCTTGAAGTTTTGGAGGATTGGAGTTTCATTTTTCAGTTGTCCATGGAGGATTTTATAATTAATGTTTCTTTCAGTTTTATTCTATCTTTATTGTTCTTTTTGTCATCTGTGTTCATTTTAAAATACTTTAATTGTTTGATATTCCCTCGGGTTTGGGCCTGGGCCTGATCAACCCGTGTCTCGGATCCGAGGGGTATCACAGGTTTCATATTGTTCAAGGCTTGTACGTGATTTACTTCTTGTATATATATTATTTCATTTGGTGGAGATTTAAAATCTAGTGATTTATTATTGTGAGGCTATAGAAATTTTACATGATTCTTGCCAATGATTTATTTGTGAATTTAATACTATGTTGTTGTGCAATCAAGGATTTGAAGCTCACTATATATTAGCATGAATGGATTTCCTATGTTGACAATATTGTAGTAGCTTAGTTTTATTCACATTGTGAACTTGTAATTGCAAATGTCATTATAGTTTTGAAAACTTAGGGTATGCATTGTGTAGTTACATGTTTAAGGCTTACAATAGTAGCACGATTAAATTATTTATGCGAATAACATAATGTTAGAATAAGTGTGTACAAATTAAGGACTTGATTAAATGACTATTGAGTAGTCTACATTGTTTTAATATTGTGAACATATTGATATATTGTCCTTGTGAGTGTATTATGATGTGTGTGTGCCACTTTGGCCTCAAGAGCATGGTGGTCATTTTGTTCGTAAAGTTCATGAAGTTATAAATTGTGTGTGTACGACATGTATAACATGATTGAAAGATAGAAGCTATCCGAACTTGAGAAGTGGACATCGAGTCGAAGGGCTGAAATTCCCTATTCACAATGGGCCAGTGGGGTGCGGAAGTGCACCAGTTGTTTAATCATATAAGATATCCGGCAGAACATCACATTGTATCATGGAGTTACATGTGTGAGTTACATCATAGCGGAGTCTGTGCATGGGTTGAGTTATAGTCCTTGGAGTGGTGTAAACTTTGTTATCCTACTAGCTTTGTGATAGTTGTTCTTGCAAGTATATTCCTATTGTTTAATTTCGCATTTTACTTCAAGTTGACAATCTTAAGTAGCTGAAACTTGTTGTTGGCATTGGTGGTTCTAATATTGTTTAATTGCATTGCTTGTTGTGGATTGCTTTCAAAATGTTTCAAAGATAGCTTTAGGATGATCCCTTAGCATCCCCTTGAAACTATATGTTAGGGAGCATGATCCACATGTGTTGTTTATATTACACTTGGAAAAATCTTTGAAACATTAGGTTATATGCATAGGCATTGTCATACTGAGTAATTTGATTACCCTCATTATACATGCTCAAAATAATCATAAGCTAATAGATTACATTGCCAAGACTATAAATTTACATTTCTATGGAAATGATTTCAAAATAATACATGTTTAAACCCAAAACTTTACAAATATGGTATCAATTACAAAAAAGTGATAAAAATAGACTTTATGTCTATGTCTAAGCTCGTAAATATACACCATCCACCTCTTCTCTTGCAAGCCCTAAAAATGTTTAAAATAAAGGGGTGAGCACCACCACTCAATAGAGTATGCCTAAGACATAGCTCCTAAAGCCTCGTGAGTAAACATATAAAGAAAGGGAGGTCAAGATAGGAGGATTATAATATTGCAAGGAAAATAATAGAATCACTATACATGGCATTAGCAACAATATACATGTAAAAACTTAACCACATTCACACACACACAATTCCATCACAAGAACTATCAATGCAAATCCATGTTTATGCCATGACTCTTCCCGAACTAATCCCATGATCTCATCATACACACAACTATACTTTCCCAACCAATTCACCTCACTATACAAATCCACACTAGAGGCCTCTAACTCCAAATGGCATAAGTCTACCTTTTGTCCACCATTTGGAACACAAGGTAGCTATCTTTGGCGTGAGACCACCACTCATCAAACCATTTGGGGCCTAACTACTGAAATCTCATAAACATGACTACCGCTTGTCTTCCGTCCATCACAACCTTCCTTAACTTGAATCTCATCCTTCTCACATCACCCCTTTCACTCACACATTTCCCACCCAATGCATGAGCTAAAGATACCTCAATAAATGCTTGCCTTCTAACTTAAAATAACTAGACTCCTAGTTAGTGTCAAGAATGAACATGCCATTAATTATAATAAAAAATCATATTACATTAACATGATTCTACGGTACACGGTTTAACATTTTAATTCACAAAATAAATTATTGATGAGTGCTCAAATGTGATGCATTTTAGCATCTAAGTTAGGGTATTTTAGTCCATTCATCAATCTTTATTTTCCGTTTTAGTACTAATTTATGTTTTTGTCTATTTTCAAGTCAATAAGGTTCAAACGGGCTAAAAATGGTCCATTACAGCCTTTTTGGAGTTACGCAAAAGTTTCGAGAAGATTCCAGAAAAATCCAAAAAAAGGCAAAAAATGCATAATTTCGCCACCAGTGGGTTTGGATTGTAGATTTCTTCGATCGAGCGTATCTTCGATCGATTGAAGAAATCTTCGATTGATCGAAGACACGCTGGTAGTGAGCTCTTTATTCCTGCGCGCCTAAATTCCACCTACCACATAGCTGCGGGATTAGATATTTTAAAGGCATATTTTCTAACTTGTTCACTACTCTAAGGAGTTTGTATTAAAAAGGAATTGAACCATTTTTTAAGGGTGCTTTTTTATCATTTTATTTTTACACTGTACTAGTTAGTTTCTCTCTCTAGAAAAGTTAGAGATTAGGGTTAGAAGAAAAGAGAAGAATGGAGGCTCCAAGAACACATCTCAATATCTACACACACTCTCTCTCTAGAATTCAACAAAGAAGAAGAGGAAGAAGATGGAGCCATGTTTCGGGATTACCTTGGGGTTTCTAGATCACATCCACCTCCTCTATGATTGGCTAGACTTCTCCTTGGGGTTTGGATGAGCCCCAAGTTTGTAAATCTAAACCTCAATCTCTTTCATACTTTTTGGGGAATAATATCTTGTGATTAGTGTTTTAGCCTTATGATTTTAATGAATCTTAGGTTCTCCTTTGATTCTTATGGATTAATTCTTTCTATTGATTCTCTATGTGATTACATGTTGTCTTATGTGTGATTATTTGGGAATTGTTCTCTACACTAGTTTTTCTATATTAATTACATGTCTATGTGTGGTTGATTGAGAATCTAGTGATGGTTAGACATGGTTTTTATTAGATGGGTTTGTTAATTAATTTGATGGATTATGCTTATACTTGATGGGTTGTTCTACAATTTAATTCATGCTTGTTGGTAGGTAGACAATCTATACTTGATTTGATATTGCATGGCTTATTATTACAAATTCTATGATTATCTAGATTTATGTGTGTTATAATTGTTACTAGTTTGATGGGTCATGCTTATGATTGATGGGTTGTTTTACATTTAGTTTAATTATTGGTTAGGTAGGAAATTCATACTTGAATTTGATGGTCTATGCTTAATATTGCAATTGGTAGTTGTTACCCAGTAAATGACTCTAGACGGGGGAGGGGGTGAATAGAGTCTAAGTAGAATGATACCAAATAATTCAATTCAATGATTATATAAGATAGACAATAAATGATTTATTGAAAACGTGTCAATAGATAAATATCATATGCAATTATATTTTATTAACAAAGTAAAAAGGGTAAAGAGAGATAAAGTAAACTCAGAACACCAAGATTTAGCGAGGTTCAAAAACTCTTCCTCCTCGGCTTAAGATCCCTCTTGAAACTTCCCAAAAACCAATAAGGCTTCTCCTTAAAAGTGGAGAGCAAACCGGTACAAGAAGCACACCGCTTCAAAATCTTCTTGCTAAGAGGACAATCATCTCTTAGACTTCTGCTGGGTTACACCAACCTTTACAAAGATGTTTGAAATAATGGTAAAAGAAAACTCTGAGATTTGATGCACAGATCAAGGCTCACAAACCTATAGCAAAGACTTGGTTTTGTGTAAAAGCAATAAAATATAACACATGTTACTAAATGTGCTTTTGCTACTTATTTATGTTCTTATTATTATTATTATTATTTTACCAATTTAGCAACAGAAAATATAAAACAAAAAAATTGTGAAACAAACTTTTACTAATGTCATGGCCTCAAATGTAATCCTTTGAAATTGATTTTTTTTTAATAATGCATAGGTGATCACGTTTTGATAAAATTTTAAAAACAAAATTATGAGAACTAAATTTACACAACACGAAAAGATACGTTTAAGTCATTTTTGACCCAAATACGACATGTTTATTCTACACGTTTAACTAAATGAGTCATTTTTTTACACAAACACGATATGTTTATTTCACACATTTAATTAATGGGGTTAATCGTATTTATAAGGTCAAACACGACATGTTTAATTAGCGGGTCAATCCGCGTCGACACGATTACGATACAAACACGATTAACCCAAACCAAATCCTCTTGTCAAATATTGCCACCTTGGTATTTATAGGGGAAGTGAGTAACAATTGATTTTGGTGGTCATTAAATTAAGTAGGTGAATTTGAGGATGTAGTAATTTTGTTGGGTTGATGGACATTGTATTACAAGTAAAAAGGTAATGTTAAGTTAGAAGTTATGATCTTGTTGGTAATAAGGTCATGTTATGTTAAAAGTATTGTCTCCTGGTTAAGAGGATGGTACTGTGAGAGAGAGTGAGAGAGTATAGTTTGACGTGTGAGTGAGATCATGGTGGGATTGAGTTTGTTGTAGTCTATGAAGCACGGACACTCCTCCCAGGGGCCCCGTAGCAGTGTCGGACACTTTTCGGACACGGACACGTGTGTCCGAGGCTCGGACACGTGTCCGACGCTTCTGTGAAGTGTCCAGAAATTATTTTTTATTGGACATGGGGTGGATAGGGTTCAGACACAAGGAGGACACGGGGTGGACACGGTTCGGATACGCTGGGGACACGGCGGGGTATATTTTGTAATTTTTTTTAAAGATAATTGGGATACCTAATGTAATTTACTAATTTTAAAAGTTTAAAAGTAAAATTTTGAAAAACTAGAAAAACAACTACAGACAATAGAGTATTACACAAAAAAATTATTTTCTTTCACTTCCTCTCTCAGTCTCTCCTCTTCTTCAATTATCTCTCTACGTGAACAAGACATTTTTTTTTATTTTTTAAAGTTACATGAACAAGATTTTGTGAAAGACTGAAAGTATATATGTTTATTTATGTACATATTTAGCCCATTATAACTATGTCTCTTCTGCACATTTTTCGTTTAGAATTTGGATCAACTTTATTTTTCATTTTGTCTTGTCTATGTTTTTCTTATAACAGAGATGAAATTATTGAAATTGGTCCTGTTATTTGTTATTGTTTTATTTGCAATTTTGTATTTATATATACCTATTTGTTATTAGGAAAATGAATGTGCAAATGAATGTGCAAGGTTCTAGTAATTATATTATGAATATATATATATATATATATATATATAAAATTTTATAGGTGTATCCCCGCCGTGTCTGTATCCTATTTTTTTGAATTTGTCGTGTCGCCGTATCCGTGTTGTGTCGTACCCATATCTCGTGTCCATGTCCGTGCTTCATAGGTTGTAGTGTATTGTATGTATATATATGTGTGTGTGTGTGTGTGTGTGTGTGTGTGTGTGTGTGTGTGTATGGGAAGGTGGAAGGTGATGTCTGAGTGAGATTTGTTTGCTGGTGCACTACTGGGTTATGCCATTGTGTGCGTGGATACATTTGTTACTTTCTTTCTTATTTATTTTCTCCTTGATTTATGATTATTATTTTTATTTAAATTTTATTTTATTTTATTTTTTTCGGGTAAGATTCAACTTTTTTTTCTTTGTAGTTTTTTACTTATTTACAGCTACAATGATATGTTAGTAAAATCTGTGTGAGTATTAGACTTCTATTTTTTATTGGTAAGATCGATTCAGCTTATTATAAATGCAGTGTTGTCAGGGGTGGATCCAAGTGTGCCTCATACACATGCCCCCAGACCTGGCCTCGCCCACAACTATGTATAGTTATTTTATAATTTACTTATATATATATATATATATATATATATGAAATTTTCAATATAATGCCACCCCTAAAACTTTTAATTTCTAAAATCATTTCTTAGTTTGCATTTTTTTTTTTTTTTTCAAATTTCTTTGATTTCCTTCAAAAAGGTTCAATTTCTCGACTTCAATCAAATTCAATTTTTTTTTTCTTTTTAAATTTCTCATTTTTCTTAAAATTTTCTTCTCTTTTTTCCTACTTAATTTTTTTCTTTTTGTACTAGCGTATGATATATGTAGTATGTAATTTTTTCAATAAAAATATTACTAAACAATAGCCTTTAATTAGATTACAATGTTTCACAATTTCAGATCATTTTTCTTTTGAAAAATGAAGTAGCCTTCTTTTTAAAGTCGTATAATCAACAACATGCATATTTTACTTTAATTTACAATATGTATGATTTTCGTCAAACTTATTCTTAATTAATAACATATTACTAGTCACCTTCTCATATTTTTCTTTGGTTGCTTTAAAATTGAGGGAAATTCATTTTCATTTTCATTTTCAATCTCTTACTGATAAAAGAACTTGTTATCAAAAACATCTTTCACTTCAAAATTAGTTTCAAGAATGAATTTATCCACCAATTTCAGGATGGGCTAGATATCCCAAAGGCTTAATGGGCCCAAATGAGAGCCCAGATGGGCCGTCTAAGCCCGACTTCGATCTCCTTTCTTATGTATCTCTCTCTCCATTTATTTAGGTACTTTTTGAACAATGACACTTTTTTAGTTTGCTAAATTGAAAAATGACACAACAAATCAAGATAAAAGTACTTTATTACCTTTTAACTTATGAATTAACTAATTTGAATGATGTATTTATGATTTTAACCTTCTCAAAGCATTTTAATGAACAAAATTAACCGTCACATGTGTTATTTTAACAATTATGAACATTGACGTAGGGGAGACACTATATCTACGCCCTTTTGATTATTCAGAACTTTGTAATCTTATTTGCCAATAAACTCTAATAAATCCTAAACTACCCATAATAATTGACCAATAATTAAAAATAATAATAATCATAAGGACTTTTGGCCACATGATTGTAGATAGTTTATTTTATTTTATTTTTATCTTGGCATGAAACTTATACACCTAAACTTTAGAACAAACTTATAATATTATTGTAATTAATATATATTATATTGGGCTGCAAGTATTACTACCTATTCACAAAAATATTCATTGCCTATTTTTTATATTATTATTGGGTTTGTTACCAATTTGATTTTTGCTATTAAACATATGTGAATTCAGAGTTGTGCAAAGTGTCCCGAAGTGTCGGCTAAGTATCTAAAATAATAAAATTTCACTTTTATTTAAATTTCACTTTTATTTATGGACAAGTATATGAAATTTCAAATACATGTTCGAGAAGTGTTAGTGTTTGACATGAACATGATACTCTATCGTGTCTATGCTTTCTAGATTCAGAGTAATGAAACTTCATTTTGAAGCAACTTTTTTGGATTCGTGAAGCCATCAAAGGGAATTTGCTATAAATGTGGAGATCAATTAATCTTCAAATTCCCACACATGTTTAAACTTGTTTGTATATAGAGGTTATTGTTCTTTGATTGGAGGAGTATGGAGTTTGGCTTTTCATATTTTGGTTATCTACTTTTTCACCGTATGAGCCAACATTACGAGGGTGTGAGAGATTATTAGATATTTGGATAATGTGGCCCCATTTATAGAATATAAATTATAGCAAGATATGATTTTATGGGATCTAAAACCTTGGTTTATTCAGGGTTAATTATAGTGATATCTAGGGGTAGAAGTTAGGCAGACCCAGCCCAGTTCAGTTCCAATCAGACTTTAATTTGAAGTCGGGTTGAGTCGGGCTGGCCCTATAACAATATTCCAGCCCCAAATATTTTGGGTCGGACGGGCTAATCTGTTCAACCTAGGTTTTCTCACTTTTTTTTCCCTGTTTTTTTTTTTTTTTTTTTTTTTTTTTTTTTTTTTTTTTTTCTCATTGTTGTTTTTCCCTGTTTGAAATCATCAATTTTATCTTAGAAATTTTTGTGCACTTTCAATTTTAATACTACAAAAATAAAACTTACCTTATTTACTTTTGAATATAAAAATAAAAAACCTTTTCTTTTTATTTGCTTTAAATAAAGTTTTATTTTTAAATTATTCCAAAAGAATCCCTAAAACAAACTTATACAAGGCAAACTCCAAAATCCTAAAACAAATGATTTTTTTACAAGGCAAACTCCAAAATGACATTAACTCATTGGGCTATCGAGGCATTTGCAAACTTATACAAATATACATATCTATAATTAATACTCTAAAAATGTAAGCCTCTTCTCTCATTTCTTAATATTTTATATTTTTTTTAAATATAAAAAATCTAGTAAAGTCTTGTTAAATCACATTCATACCAAAGATCTAATAAAATCTCATTAAATCCCTTTACAATACATACCTCATCAAAACACATAATGATTCATACATTTTTTTAAAACATCCCTTTCCTTTGTCAAAAATTCCAAGTCTAATCCACAATATATTCCAAAAACAAAAAAAAGAAGAAGAAGAGAACCTACTATTACAGCCAAGTACACAAAGCAATAAAGAAAAATAAAATATTCCAAAAAAAAAAAAAAGGTACCATATATGTGTGTGTGTGTGTGTATATATATATACACAATTCTAAAAGTGTAAAGATATATTCCAAAAAAAAAAAAAAGAAAAAGGAAAAAAGAACGGACCATTAGAGCCAAATACACGAAGCAAAAATATATATATATATTAAAAAAAAACGTACCTTATATATATGTATATACACACACTATTCCAAAAGTGTAAGGAAAATTCTCTATTTCTAATAATTTTTCATATATTTTTTTTTAAAATAAAAATATTTTTCACTAAATAGTTTACCTTATATGTTCTTTTACTAACAATATTTTCATATAAAAGTGTATATTTAACTAGTTTAAAAACAACCCATTCCTTTTCAAAAATTTTAAAGCCTAATCCACAATATATTATTAAAAGAAACCTGAAACAAACTTACACAAATATTTTTTTTACAAAACAAAAATAGTTAGAAATTAGATTAGTAGATATAGAGAGCCAAAAACTGAAACTTCAAAATTTCCGGAAGCACTAACCCACTGGGTTATCAAGGCATCTACAAATTTATACAAATATACATATCTATAATACTCTAAAAGTGTAAGCCTCTTGTCTCATTTCTTAATATTTTTTATTTTTTTTAAATATAAAAAATCTAATAAAGTCTCGTTAAATCACATTCATACCAAAAATCTAATAACATCTCATTAGATCACTTTAGAATACATACCTGATTCATACTTTTTAAAAAACATCCCTTTCCTTTTCAAAAATTCCAAGTCTAATCCACAATATTTCAAACAAAAAGAAAAAGTAAAAACGAGAACGTACCATTATAGCCAAATACAGGGAGTAAAAACAGAAAAATAAAATATTCCAAAAAAAGGGTACCAATATGTGTGTGTGTGTGTATATATATATATACTATTCTACAGGTGTAACTGCAAAAGGATATATTCCAAAAAAAAAAAAACAGAACGCACCATTAGAGCCAAATACACGAAGCAATATATATATATATATTAAAAAACACATACCATATATATATATATATATATATATATATATATATAGATATAGATATATGTACACACAATATTCCAAAAGTGTAAGAAAAATTCTCTATTTCTAACAATTTTTCATATTTTTTAAAATAAAAATATTTTTCGCTAAATAGTTTACCTTAAATGTATTTTTACGAGCAATATTTTCATATAAAAGTGTGTATTTAACTAATTTAAAAACAACCCATTCCTTTGCAAAAATTCTAAAGCCTAATCCACAATATATTATTAAAAAAAAAAAAAGGGTTTTTAAGAAAGATCATTAATTGGTTTTAATTTTTTTTTTTATTATTCTTAGCGACCTCCTTGAGTTGCCCATATTCTCATATTTCATTCAAGAAGTTGAATGGCCAACTTCTAGCCGTTACGCTTTTTCACTTGACACATTTAAATATTCTTGGTTAGATTTGGATGAAGAATTGAAGATTAGTGGTGCGCAAAAGTGTGCTATCCATCTCCCAACTTTTTGAATATTTTTTTATCATTAAAATTTACTTGAATTTTTTCTCTCCTGCCCAAAGTTTCATCTTGTGAGAAAATTATTTTTTCAGACTCCTGCTATTAGGAAGAAAGTGAAACTCTTCTTTTTATTATTATTATCAGGAAATTGAATTAATTGGCTTTACTGCCTCTTCAATTAAAAATGAAGAGGAATCAGGGGAAAATAATGTTCCTAAGCACGAAATAGGAGATGAATGCCTCTTTGTGTGACCAAGAAGTGGTGCATCTGATTTAAGGACTTTGTTTTTTAAATTAATTTCTATTGATTACGGTCGAAATATGTTATATTGGCAAATATATTGTGCTAGACTTTAAGCAAAGGTGCAAATTTCCGTGAAATTGGATAGCAGCTTCTCAAGGTTGGTTAACAAATTTGTGATGACCGTGTCATCTTAGTCCTTTGTTTTTCTGACATTCATTATTTATTTATTTATTTATTTGTCCATTTCTTTTCTTTTTGCCTTAGGATTTTGTGTTCGGAAGTGTTTTCCGACATCGCATGCATTCACTTCAATTTAATTTATTGTTAATGCCTAAATTAATTGTGTAGAAAAGCATGCTTGTTTAATTTCGTTTCCTAGGGGTACGAATGCATAGTTTCTTTGGAAATATTTTTATTTTTCGTGGTTCTTTGTGTAATTAACTTTTTGAGATATTTTGTCTTAGTCTTAGAGACTTTTTTGCAATTATTCTTGTGATATATTTAGAAGAGGGACCATTTTGTAATTTTTAAAAAGTGTGACAAGTGTCACCTTTTCCTTGTCCACTTATTGACTTTTGGTTGGAACACTTGGAAGCTTAAGATGATGACATATGTAGAGTGGAGATTCAACCTTGTGAGGAGGCCTAGGATCATGACAAGTGGAGGGGTGTGATGTGTGTGTGTGTGTGTGTGAGAGGTAGTGTTAGTATAGTATTTGTGCCTAACAATTCATTTTAGTTAGTAAAATTTCTAGAAAATAACTTTATCTTCCTCACCTCTCACCTAAGCCACCATTAGAGACTTGAAACCCTAGCTTTCATACCTTGATTTCAAGCTTCTTTCTCTCACCTTTTGGTCTTGCACTTAGAAGACAAAAGCTTCCTCACTCCATTGTCTACCACACCTTGTTTTGGATTTCCATTTTGCACAATTTTCCCTTAGTTTCTAGAGATACAATTCTCTAGTGAGGTAGGGGGTATTTTATGTTTATACCCTTTATGTTTTAATGTGTTGTTTGACATTAATATAAATTGTATGCATGTTATTTAAATTCTGGGGTTGCATATAGATGAATATTGTATGTGACTAACTTGGGTTTCATATTGTTCAAGGCTTGCAGGTGATTTACTTGTATATATGTTATTTTATTTGGTGGAGAATTAAAATCTAGTGATTTATTATTGTGTGACTATAGAAATTCTACATGATTCTTGCCAATGATTTATTTGTAAATTTGATACTATGTTGTTGTGTAATGAAGGATTTGAAGCTCACTATATATTAGCATGAATGGATTTCCTATGTTGACAATATTGTAGTAGCTTCGTTTCATTCACATTGTGAACTTGTAATTGCAAATGTCATTGTAGTTTTGGAGACTTAGGGAATGGATTGTGTAGTTACATTTTTAAGGCTTACAATACTAGCATGATTAAATTATTTATGTGAATAACATAATGTTAGAATAAGAATGTACAAATTAAGGACTTGATTAAATGACTATTGAGTAGTCTACATTATTTTAGTATTGTGAATTTATTGATATATTGTCCTTGTGAGTGAATCATGATGTGTGTGTGTGCCACTTTGGCCTTAGGAGCATGGTGCTCATCATTTTGTTCACAAAGTTCATGAGGTTATAAGTTGTGTGTGTACGATATGTATAACATGATTGAAGGATACAAGTTATCCGAACTTGAGAAGTGGACATCGAGTCTAAGGGCTGAAATTCCCTATTCACACTGGGCCAGTAGGGTGCGGAAGTGCACCAGTTGTTTAATCATATAGGATATACGGCAGAACATCACATTGTATTATGGAGTCACATGTGTGAGTTACATCATAGCGAAGTCTATTCGTAGGTTGAGTTATAGTCCGTGGAGTGGTGTGAACTTTGTTATCCTACTAGCTTTGTGGTAGTTGTTCTTGCAAGTATATTTCTATTGTTTGATTTCGCATTTTACTTCAAGTTGACAATCCTAAGTAGTTGTAACTTGTTGTTGGCATTGGTGGTTCTAATATTGTTTAATTACGTTGCTTGTTATGGATTGCTTTCAAAATGTTTCAAAGATAGCTTTAGGATAATTCTTTACCATCCCTTGAAACTAGATGTTAGGGAGCATGATCCACATGTGTTGTTTATATTACACTTGCAAAAATCTGTGAAACTTTAGATTATACGCATACGCATTGTCCTACTGAGTAATTCGATTACCCTCATTATACATGCTCAAAATAATCATAAGCTAATAGATTACATTGCCAAGACTATAAATTTACATTTCTATGGAAATAATTTCAAAATAATACTTGTTTAAACCCAAAACTTTACAAATATGGTATCAATTATAAAAAGTGATGAAAATAGACTTTATGTCTATGTCTAAGCTCATAAAGATATACCATCCACCTCTTCTCTTGCAAGCCCTGAAAATGTTTAAAATAAAGGGGTAAGCACCACCACTTAGTAGAGTATGCCTAAGGCATGGCTCCTAAAGCCCCGTGAGTAAACATATAAAGAAAGGAAGGTTAAGACTTTTAAAGCCCCGTGAGTAAAGCTATCTTTTAAAGCCCCGTGAGTAAACATATAAAGAAAGGAAGGTCAAGAAAGGAAGGTCACAAAATCAATTATTAATGAGTGTTCAAATGTGATGCATTTTAGCACCTAAGTTAGGGTATTTTGGTCCATTCATGTATCTTTATTTTTCCGTTTTAGTACTAATTTATGTTTTTGTCAATTTTCAGGTCAATAAGGTTCAAACGGGCTAAAAATGGTCCATTACAGCCTTTTTGGAGTTAAGTAAAAGTTCCAAAAAGATTCTAGAAAAATCCGAAAAAAGGTCAAAAATATAGAATTTCGCTACCAATGGGTTTAGATCGATCGTAGATTTCTTTGATCAATCGAAGATACGCTGGCAATGAGCTATTTTATTCCCATGTGCCTGAACTTCACCTACCACATAGCTGTGGGATTAGATATTTTAAAGGCTTATTTTCTGACTTGTTCATTACTCCAAGGAGTTTGTAATAAAAGGGAATTGAACCATTTTGTTAGGGGGCTTTTTATCATTTTATTTTTACATTATAATAGTTAGTTTCTCTCTCTAGAAAAGTTAGAGATTAGGGTTAGAAGAAAATAGAAGAGTGGAGGCTCCAAAAATACATCTCAAGATCTATACACACACACTCTCTCTAGAATTCAACAAAGAAAAAGAGGAAGAATATGGAGCCGTGTTTGGGGATTGCCCCTTGAGCTTCCAAGATCACATCCACCTCCTCCATGATTGGCTAGACTTCTCATTAGGGCTTGGATGAACCCCAAGTTTGTAAATCTAAATCTCAATCTCTTTCATACTTTTTGGGGAATAATATCTTTTGATTAGTGTTTTAGCCTTGTGAATTTAATAAATCTTGGGTTCTCCTTTAATTCTTATGGATTAATTGTTTCTATTGATTCTCTATGTGATTACATGTTGTCTTATGTGTGATTATTTGGGAATTATTCTCTACACCAGTTTTTCTATATTAATTACATGTCTATGTGTGGTTAATTGAGAATCTAGTGATGGCTAGACATAGTTTTTATTAGATGGGTTTGTCAATTAATTTGATGGATTATGCTTATACTTGATGGGTTGTTCTACAATTTAATTCACTCTAGGATTCTACACTAGCACAGGCGCACACTAGCATTCATTTGTGGGGTACATGCTTTGTTGATTATTGATTTGATTATATCCCTATTGAGCTAGTAGTGCATTGAAAGCTTGCATTCTTGATAAAGGTGGATAACAAACCCTTTTCACTCAGTAGTAGAGATTCTAACCTCATCAAGCACTGAATTTCTCGTGCTGAAAGGTGGAGGGCCCAAACTCTAGGTTAATAATCGAACTTGTACAAAAAAAAAAAAAAAAGAAGTTGTTGCAAATAAAAAAGTGAGGACTTCTCCCAAAAGGTGTGAAGTGAGAAATGATTAGATAGAGGTTGTTTTGATTTGTAGCCTAGTTGATTTGAGCTTATAAGTCTTTAGGGTTGTTTAAACACCTAATGCCCTAAAGCCGTCCGATTTGGGAGTCATTGACTTAACGCTCGACCTTATGGATCGCTAGAAAGCTTAATAGATCAACACATTGCACCATGCTTCCATCTTTGATCCTTAGGATTAGGAAAAAAAAACAACAAAGAATTCGAGTGAAAATACTAAGCGCACCTAGATCATTAAAGTTTTAATAAAATATTCATTTTTGTCTTGATTATCAGTACTAGATTTGTGTACTAGCTTGAGACCGGATGTGATAATTTCTTTAGTTGGCTTAAATAGCAACATATTTGATGCCGATTCACTTAAAAAGGATTTTAGAGTTGTTTTGATTTGCATGATCATTATCTTGATGTGTGGAGGACCATATTTGCTTGCTTGATGTTGAAATTTTGGGAGATTGTTTGGAAATGGTTGAAAAATTGCATACTTGAGGTAGTTTTCTCTCGATGCTTGTTTGGAATATTGGTGCCTCTTTAGTGAGACTGAGCTTAATATTTGTGGGTATCATTTCTGGAAACCCTCACAAGACTTCACTTGTCTACTAGGGGTAACCTAGGGGTTTAAAAGGCTTATTGCATGTGCTAAATGCAATCGTGTTCCCTACGAAAGTGGCGTTATCTATTTATTGCTTTCTACTTCGTAGTTGTTTAGTTGTTCATTTCTTTCTTTACTTCGTAGTTTATTGCTAGGGACTAGCAATATCTAAGTTTGGGGGTGTGATGAGTGCTCAAATGTTACACATTTTCGCACCTAACCGAGGGTATTTTAGTCCATTTATCTATCTTATTTTTCCGTTTTAGTACTTATTTGTATTTCTGTCTATTTCAGGTCAATAACGTTAAAATGGGCTAATTTTGGTCCACTAAGGCCTTTTTGGAGTCAAACTAAGTCTTAGTGAGAATCTGGAGCAAAAAGAGGCTGATCTGGAGCAAAAAGGAGGTTGATGCTGAAAACTGCCAAGCTGGATCGATCGAAGAAAAGTTAGATCGATCGAACCCTGATCGATCACACCATACCTCTGATCGATCACGCTGTTGCTTAGATCGATTGAACTATTCGCAGAAGTTATTAAAAAGCAAATCTGAAGCTCAGTTCGAACCAACTCGAGTTGTACTTGAAAGAAGAGATCCTAGGGCCGAGTTCTCACATTTTTGGGCTCTAAAAACCTTGTATATATGAGAGATTGAACCATTTTTGCTGAGAGATTCATATTTTACATTGTAATTTCTATATTTTCATTAGTTTTCTCTCTTTAGAAAGTTAGAGATTAGGGTTAGAAGAAAAGAGGGAAGTGGAGGCACATCTCAAGAATACATTTCTAGATCCATATACTTTCTATCTCTTGAGCTTCAAAGAAGATGAAGAAGAAGAGGAAGAAGAAGATGGAGCCATGCTTGGAGCTTACCCTTGAAGGTTTCATGACCACATCTACCTCCTCCATGATTGGCTAGATCTACATTTAGGGCTTGGATGAGCACTAAGTCTTGTGTAATCTAAACCCTTGTATTTCTATTTTTGGGGATTTATATATATTGTTGTGATTAGTGGTTAGCCTTGTGATTGTTGATTCAATTATTCCTAGTGATTCTCTATTTTAATTACATGTTGTCTTATGTGTGATTATTTGGAAATTGATCTCTACACTAGATTCTCTATGTTGGTTGCATGTCTATGTGTGATTAATTAAGAATTTAGTGATGGCTAAGCACGGTTTTCATTGAATGGATTTGTTAATTAGTTTGATGGATTATACTTATACTTGATAGGTTGTTCTATAATTTAATTCATGTTTGTAGGTAGGTAAACAATCTATTCTTGATTTGATACTCCACACTTATTATTGCAAATTCCATGATTCTCTAGATTGATGTGTGCTCTCATTAGACCCATTTGTTAAATAATTGATGGATGATTCCTTTGTCTTGGTGGGTTTTTCTACACTTAGTTTACTTCTTGGTTAGGTAGACAATTCACTCTTGCATTAGATAGTTCACACTCTTACATGCAAATTGTGTTTATGTTTGTGGCCACATCCAGATTGCAATAATGTATTCCCCATTAATGGAAAGCAAGTGGTTAATTACATGAGCTTAATGGTGATTCCAACACCGTAAGTCCTTTATTCATATCTCTTAAATCCCTAGCTCAACTTAGTTTTATTTTAATTGCATTTTCAATAATTGAAGTTGTTCAATCATCTCATCAAATCTCTTTGCAATTTTGTGATACATTAGAGTCGAAGTAAATTCCAACACGTATAATCTCTGTGGACGATCCCTACTCGCTATACTTCATTAGTTGTAGTAGTGGTTTTATAAATGTAAATTTGACTAGAAAGGCTTCCTAAACCACAATCATATTTTAACCTTGCAAAGCAACCTCTCGCATTAAAAAGTCCGTGTTCTAAACACATGGGAAGGGGCTCGTTAAATTTTGGCGTTGTTGCTGAGGATTAACGGTTTTGTTGGAGTTAAACTACACAATATTGTTCATTTGATTGCTTCTATTTTTATTTTATTTTTTATTGTATATTCTTTTCTTACTCTTGATTTTATTTGTCAATTAGGTATTTGACTACAAGAAAGGCAAACATTGGATCTTAAAGCAATCATTGGAGCTTAAAGCTAGCATTGGAGTTTGAAGTTGCTTAAGGACTTTTGTGAGTATTTCTTGAAAATCTTGTAGTTTAATTATTTCACTTCTTTGAATGCTTGTGATAGCCCTTATTGAGGCTCATTTTATTGCTTAAATTTTTGTCCATTGGCCCGTGTGGAGACTATTATTTGTTGCATTTGGATTTTAAATGTGGATGGACCCATTGTTTGATCCAAGTTTGGGGGAAAATTACTTCCCTTCACCATACATCCCTCCACCATATTTTGATCCTTATGAGATTGAGTCCTATGCATTTCAAGCATCATCATTTGACAATGGACTTAATCACTTTCATGATCCTCCTTATGACTATTACCCTCCCCTACCATTTTATGAAGAACCACCTCCATCACCTTATTCATCTGAGTTTCAAAAAAAAGTGTTAGCTCTACTTGATAGGCTTAATTCACAAACTCAAGATATTAATTCTCATTCTCAAATCTTAGCCAAGCTTAAAGCTCAAGTTGAGCAAATTGCAAGTACTTTTTCTTGTCAAGAGGAGGAGGAAGAGGTAAATGAAAAAATGGCAAGAACTTCAATTTATATAGATAAGGATGATGAGAATGAAGAGGAGGATGAGACAAGTGAGCTAATGCCTAGCACTCTATCTTGTATAGAGGAGGAAGTGGCAAATGAGTTAGTGGCTAATTCAATAAAGCACAACATGACTTATAAGGATTTTCCTTATTTTGATAATGATTTAATTCCGGCTTTTGATATTTTAGAGAGTGGGGAGATGTTGACCACTATAGAGGTAGAAGAGGAGGAGGAGGAACTTGTTGAAGAGAGCCTTCCTTCTATTGTCTCCAAAGACCTTCTTGAGACATGCCTTTTTGAAATGTATAAAAATTGTGATTTTGACCTTAAAAGCTCCAAAAATGAAATGAACTCTCTAATGGACTCCTTAGCTACCTTGGAAAGTGAAGAGATGGTGATCATTGAGGAAGAGAAATGGGATGAAGTGAATGCAATTCCTATTAATCCGATTGAGTCCTTAAAAGACTTTGCCTTACCAAGTGCAAGGCCGCCCATTATTGATTTCATTTTCAAGATTGTGGATAAAAGGAAACAAATTGCATCTTTCATAATTTCTTTCCAAGTCATTCTTTTGGGACGTGTTTACATTGTTGTGAGAGAGGATCCACTTGGGAAAATTGATAAGAGGGTCAATGAGGATGTTTTATATTCATTTTTTGATACGTTCGACTAGTGAGTCGAACCAACGTCTTGCTAGAGACGTTAAACACTAGCATTCGTAGAGTTTTCAACTCTATTCCTCTCCCATTTATTTTTATCTTTCAATTCTTGAGGCGTCTATATATGTTCCATTGAGCTTCATTGAAGATTTCATGCATGTTAGGCATAAACACTAGTTTTTCGTAGAGTTTTTAAAACTTTATTCCTCTTTTTTTTTTATTATTTATTTTATTTTATTTTTCATTCTTGTGTACATTCTTCCATCCATTTTTCAATCTCCATTCTTGTTACCATCATTGGGGCTTAGCATAGGATTTTCAGCAATTTCAGCTTAAAATTAGGCATTTAGTGCCTGTTCGATCGATCACATGAGATATTCGATCGATCGAACATCATCTCTGCATACTCAACCCCCACATAGACTCCACTATAATGTAACTCACACATGTGACTCCATGATGCAATGTGATGTTTTGCCGGATATCTTATATGATTAAACAACTGGTGCACTTCCGCACCCCACTGGCCCAGTGTGAATAGGGAATTTCAGCCCTTGGACTTGATGTCCACTTCTTTTGTTCCGATATCTTCTATCATTCAATCATGTTATACATATCGTACACACACAATTTATAACCTCATGAACTTTATGAACAAAATGATGACCACCATTCTCTTAAGGCCAAAGTGGCACACACACATCATGATTCACTCACAAGAACAATATATCAATAAGTTCACAATACTAAAACAATGTAGACTACTCAATAGTCATTTAATCAAGTCCTTAATTTGTACACACTTATTCTAACATTATGTTATTCACTTAAATGATTTAATCATGCTACTATTATAAGCCTTAAACATGTAACTACACAATCCATACCCTAAGTCTTCAAAACTACAATGGCATTTGCAATTACAAGTTTACAATGTGAATGAAACTAAGCTACTACAATATTGTCAACATAGGAAATCCATTCATGCTAATATATAGTGAGCTTCAAATCCTTGATTACACAACAACATAGTATGAAATTCACAAATAGATCATTGTCAAGAATCATGTCGAATTTCTATAGTCATACAATAATAAATGACTAGATTTTAATTCTCCACCAAATGAAATAACATATATACAAAAAGTAAATCACGTATAAGCCTTGAACAATATGAAACCCAAGTTAGTCACATACAATATTCATCTATATGCAACCCTAGAATTTAAATAACATGCATACAATGTATATTAATGTCAAACAACACATTAAAATACTAAGGGTATAAAAATAAAACACCTCTACCTCACTGGAGAATTGTATCTCTAGAAACCAAGGGAAAATTGTGTAAAATGGAAATCCAAGACAAGGTGTGGTAGAAAATGGAGTAAGGAAGATTTTGTCTTCCAAGTACAAGACCAAAAGGTGAGAGGAAGAAGCTTCAAATCAAGGTATGAAGGTTAGGGTTTTAAGTCTCCAATGGTGGCTTAGGTGAGAGGTGAGGAAGACAAAGTTATTTTCTAGAAATTCCACTAACTAAAATGAATTGTTAGGTACAAATACTATACTAACACTACCTTTTTCACACACACACACACATCACACCCCTCCACTTGTCGTGATCCTAGGCCTCCTCACAAGGTTGAATCTCCACCCTACACATGTCATCATCTTAAGCTTCCAACTGTTCCAACCAAAAGTCAACAAGTGGACCAAGGAAAAGGTGACACTTGTCACACTTTTTTAAAATTTCAAAATGGTCCCTCTTCTAAATATCTCACAAGAATAATTACAAAAAGGTCTCTAAGACAAAATATCTCAAAAATTTAATTGCACAAAGAACCCCAAAAAATTAAAATGTTTCCGAAGAAACTATGCATTCGTACTGTTGACCAAGAGAGGGGGGTGAATTGGTAAAATCATTTTCAAATAAAGCTAGAAGATAACACAAAACAAGTAAAAACAGCAATGCAACATGTTTTACAAGGAAACCCTCTCAATTAGGGAACACCTTGGGTCTTGGCCTCAGCTAATGCAAGCATCCACTAGTTATAAGTAAGCTGTTATACACTCAGCTGTCTCACTCTGTGCACACACCCTTGTATCAGAAGTGGACACTAGCTTTCACACACTTCACTTCACACACTAGCTCAACAAAGTGTATACACACACTCTTCCTGTCCTAGGCAACCCTGCCAGGACCAAACAAGCTCTCTAAGCTCACCAAATACATTATAACAAATGTAAAACAGCAATCACAAATCCTTGCTTCAATTGAAATAAGACTGACAGCTCAGTATCTCAGATTACCACTTCATAACAACAATCTTCAGCAATTATATCTTGAGGGGTAAAATGGGAATTTTCTCTCGAGATTAATTCAATAGCATCATACTCAGTCTCCATTCACTGTGGTACTCATGTTCATAATTTTTCATCACTGAAGTATAGCATGAGAAAACATATAGAATTAAGACTCCCCTTGTTTCAGCAAACACACTGTTTAAAACTTAGGGTTGAGTACTGAAATTTCTAGCAGACCATAATTCTATCACAAAACCAACTTCAACATATTAGATTCATCAAAATACACTTTCTAGAAGATTAAGATCTTATAATATAGCAAGGCAAAACCAATCAGTGCTTGAATCTAAGAATTTATCAGAAAATTAAGTAAAACTGATGAGCTCACTGTTCATTTTTGATTTCAGCATGATTTCAACAATAGCTTACTACTGAGCAAGTTTAAAAAGGTGATTTATACCTGTGACAACACCCAGGAAAGACCTCAGCACCTTAGAACAAAAAATCAATACTCAGTTCAGCCCTTGCAGCAGTAAAATCAACAGCACCATAATCATCTCTACTAAAGCAATCACATAGCTTGAATCAGTAGGTTTTTCTAACTTGAATCATCACCAAAAACTTCAAAAAAACTTGTTAAATTAGGGCTCTCGAGATAGATCAGGCTGTAGCTCAATGTCTCTCCACTCTCACAAGGCTTGAGCCCTAAAAAGGCTATAACAACATATATATATGGACTCACAAGGTGCATAGACCTTCATACACCCATAGAATATACCTGTCACCTCAACCCAATCATTGGAAAAGTATAATGCAGATATTTTCAAGAGCAAGAGCCAATTATAGAAGGCCACCTCAACAATTTTGTCCCTATACACACTGAAATACACATATACACCACTATACTGCAAATTCCATTTAGCTCGAGACTTAGCCTCCAAGAAATGCAATATTCTTGCATATTCACTTACTTTAGGACCACTGAAACGTGTTACTCCCATGAGTAAAGAAAGGAATTACCAAAATACCCTTGCAACAGATTTTTAACTTCACAACTAAGAAATAAACCTGAAGCTGTATAAATGACAATGATGATTCAGTCAAGTCAATCTAGTGCAATGCAGTATCCTGAACATATGAGTATGTGTTGAATACAACTGAGAAATGACAATGCTACCCCTGGAACCTCTTGTGATAATTTGTATAAACTGAATCCATACATAATTCAGTAATTTCAGCAAGAACATGAAGCAACACTATGATGAAAACACTATATGAAGGGTACATCACTGATGAGAAAATGACCACACTGCCCTTGAGGCATATTTAAATCATCATTGAATGAAAAATCCTTTTGAAGCCACTACAACAAGGTTTTTGACATTAAAGAGGCAAACAATGTTTAAGGAACTTTAGGACCAACACGTACCCCTAGGAAATGAAATAAAACAAGCATACTTTTCTACACAATTAATTTAGGTGTTAATAATAAATTAAATTAAAGTGAATGCATGCGATGTCGAAAAACACTTACGAACACAAAATCCTAAGGCAAAAAGAAAAGAAATGGACAAATAAATAAATAAATAATGAATGAATGTCGGAAAAACAAAGGACTAAGATGACACGGTCATCACAAATTTGTTAACCAACCTTGAGAAGCTGCTATCCAATTTCACAGAAATTTGTACCTTTGCTTAAAGTCTAGCACAATATATTTGCCAATATTTCAACCATAATCAATAGACATTGATTTTAAAAAGAAAACCCTTAAATAAGACGTACCACTTCTTGGTCACACAAAGAGGCATACATCTCCAATTTCGTGCTTAGGAACATTATTTTCATTTTTTCCCCCTGATTCCGCTTCATTTATAATTGAAGAGGTAGTAAAGCCAATTAATTCAATTTCGTGATATAGATAATAATAATAATAAAAAGAAGAGTTTCACTTTCTTCTCAATAACATGAGTCTGAAAAAGTAATTTTCTCACAAGATGAAACTTTGAGCAGGAGAGAAAAAAATTTAAGAAAATTTTAATGATAAAAAAGTATTCAAAAAGTTGGGAGATGGATACGAAGAAGAGCACACTTTTGCACACCACTAATCTTCAATTCTTCATCCAAATTTGACGAAGAATATTTAGATGTGTCAAGTGAAAAGGCGTAATGGTTAGAAGTTGGCCATTCAACTTCTTGAATGAAATATGAGAATATGGGCAACTCAAGGAGGTTGCTGAGAATATTAAAAAAAAAAAAAATTAAAACCAATTAATGATCTTTCTTAAAAACACTTTTACTTATTTATTTATTTTTTATTTTTTTAATAATATATTGTGGAGTAGGCTTTAGAATTTTTGCAAAAGGAATGGGTTGTTTTTAAAGTGGTTAAATATACACTTTTATATGAAAATATTGTTAGTAAAAATACATTTAAGGTAAACTATTTAGTGAAAAATATTTTTATTTTAAAAAATATGAAATTTTTTTGAAATAGAGAATTTTTCTTACACTTTTGGAATAATATGTGTATCTATATCTATATATATATGTATGGTACTTTTTTTTTTTTTTTAACATATATATATATATATATATATATATATATATATATATATATATATATGGTACGTTTTTTATTTTATTTTTTTTAAATATCTATATATATATATATATATATATTTTTTTTTTACTTCGTGTATTTTAGCTCTAATGGTGCGTTCTTTTTTTTTTTTTTTTTTTTTTTTTTTTGGGAATATATCCTTACACAGTTACACTTGTAGAATAGTGTGTATATATATATATATATATAGAGAGAGAGACACACACACACACACATATTGGTACCCCTTTTTTGGAATATTTTATTTTTCTTTTTTGGTTCCTGTATTTGGCTGTAATGGTACGTTCTCATTTTTTACTTTTTCTTTTTTGTTTGAAATATATTGTGAATTAGACTTGGAATTTTTGAAATGGAATGGGATGTTTTTAAAAACGTATGAATCAAGTATGTATTCTAAAGTGATTTAATGAGATGTTATTAGATTTTTGGTATGAATGTGATTTAACGAGACTTTATTAGGTTTTTTGTATTTAAAAAAAAAAAAATATATTAAGAACAGAGAGAAGAGGCTTACACTTTTAGAGTATTATAGATATGCATATTTGTTTAATTTGTAGATGTCTCGATAATCCATTGGATTAATGTCTCCGGGAAATTTTGAAGTTTCAGGCTTTAACTCCTTGTATCTATTAATCTAATTTCTAACCATTTTTGTATTGTAAAAAAAATATTTATATAAGTTTGTTTCAGGGTTTCTTTTAATAATATATTGTGGATTAAGCTTTAGAATTTTTGATAAGGAATGGGTTGTTTTTAAACTAGTTAAATATACACTTTTACATGAAAATATTGTTACTAAAAAAACATATAAGGTAAACTATTTAGTGAAAAATATTTTTATTTTAAAAAATATGAAAAATTATTAGAAATAGAGAATTTTCCTCACACTTTTGGAAAAGTGTGTAATATATATATATCTATATATATATATATATATATATATATATGAGGTACGTTTTTTTTTTTTTTCTTTTTTTTTTTTTTTTTTTTTTTTTTTAATATATATATTTTTTGCTTCATGTATTTGGCTTTAATGGTGTGTTCTTTTTTTGTAATGACCCTGTCATTTTACGTCCTTTCTTTTTTCAAAAATTATCTTTTTTCGTCTTTTCCTTATTTCGTCTCTTCTCGTTTTTCACTTTTACTTGCATAACCTCATTTTTTGTGCTCGAATTTGATTCTGGTTTTGCATACGTCCATGATATTTAAATTCCATGACATCCACATTTTTACTTTTGAAGAAATGCATATTAAATGCTTACTTTCTTTGTAAAAGTTATGAAAATAAGACTTTTTGTAATTATCTATAACTTGAGGGGTTTTTGGGTGATTAAATAAAGTAATTATTTTTCGTCTTAGGGACCATTTTGCAAATTAATTTGGAAGATATTTTCAAAAATGACCTTTTTGCAATTTTCGAAAAATGTGACAAGTGTCACATTCCTATGGTGCCACTTGTTGATTTTGTGATAAAACCACTTGGAGGCTTAATCTCATGACACATGGAGGGTGGAGATCCACCCACTTGTTGTCCTAGGATTGGTGCACTTGTTGGCATGGATGGTTGACAAGTGTAGGGTTAATATTTAATCTTTGAAGCTTACTTGGATTCATGACAAGTGTAGGACTCACCTTTAGCCTTGCATTAGTGTGTGTGTGAGAGGTAGTGCAAGAGCGCCTAGCGAGTGGAGAAGCCCACCAAATTAGCTTAAGATTTACACATTTTAATTCATTCATCACTTTCCTCTCAAGAACCCTAGGAAGCCACCATTGGAGAAAAGCTTGACTAGTAACTTTGACTTCATTTTTGGTGCCCTTTCACTCACCTTAGAACTTTAAACTTGGAATACTTTAGGTTCCTCCCACTCCCCTCTACAAAACCCTTGTTTAGTTTTTCATTTTTAAGCTTGGTTGCCTTGGATTCAAGAGGAACAATCCTCTTGTGAGGTAGGGGGTGTTATCATTTATCTTTCAAGTGATTTTATTTATTCCTATAGTGATATCTAAGTTATATGTTTGTCTTGTATTAAAATGAGAAATAAATGATTAATTGTAACTTGAATGTAATTCACTTTAGACTTGATAAATAACCTGACCATGGCTTGATTCATAACATATGTTAATTTGAGGTCATTTAGAGTCGTTTTAAAAATCTAAAGGGATTAATGAATTAATTTGATTAATTTTTATTTATATGCTCCTATGACTTAAATCAAGTTTTGAAGTGATTTATATAATAACCATGACATGTACTACAACATATATTAAATTGAGCATGTTTAGATGAGAAGTGAAATCTAGGGAATTTAGTTGTTTTATTTAATTGTTCAAATTATGATTTTAAATTTATATTATACTTGTGAGGCTATGTTCTTGTTGTTGAATGATATTGTTGTAATTAGTGGCAAATTGCATAATGATTATTCAATATTCTTCATGCCATTTTAGTTGAGAACTTAGGGCATGTATTGTGTTTCCAAAATTGATTTGTGCATGTTGATGGCTTTACATTGTATATATATATGTTATGTTGATACATATATGTAATGTGCACAAAATGTTGATTTTGGAAACTTGGGGATGCCATTGTTATGACTATGGCTAGGGCATGGTTCTAGTATGGGGGAAAGTCCTTCTACAAGTCTAGTGCACACATAGGGAGGTTACCCATGGGCTAGTAACCCTAAAGTAATCACATTGTCGGTTTGATCCGGCGTGACGTCCAAGTATCCACTTTGGTTTGATTTCGCATTTAAATTCCATGTTGTTAACTTTGTGAAATTACATCTCATTGTGTTATGTTGAAAGTTTTATTGTCACTTGATAGCATGAATTAAATGGTATTGGATTGTAACTTGGTACAAAGATAAACCCATGCATTCCCTACGAGTAAACTTGTTTACTCACCCCTAAGTTAATGGGTGTTTTGCAGGTAAAGAAGCCTTAGTGTGGGACGCACAACATTCTTAGACTTACTAGAGTTCTTGAAGTATTTTTGATGACATAGAATATGCATATGTTAGCATATCTTGTCCTACTTTGCTTACTTTGATAAAACTTGTACTTATTGTCTAAGTTACGTAATGTGTACTTAAGTGCACCTTTTGACACTCTTAGAATATGTATGTAATGAGGCCAACGGCTAAGGACACATATATGCCATGTATGCTACTTTATCTTTATAGTTGTATGTGGAACTTAAGGGATTTCATCCATTGAAGGGTCATATTTTGCATATGACGTCCCATGAGGCCGTAGGCCATTGTAGCACATCTATTTCATCATAATACATTTGCGTACATGCTCACTTAGGCAAAATTCACACCATTTCATGAAATGAACTTCCTTTGGACACTTTTTGACATTTTAAATTGCAAATCTGATGTGAGGGCATTTTAGGGATTTTAGCTTGACAAATTAATTCCGTTTTTCACATGGTCACTTAGAAAATGTGATTTTAGGGGGGGTTTCTTCTTCGTGTTTTTCCAGAAAATGCCATCTTGGTATCGGAAATCGTATCCGAAGTTCAGCTCTCAGTTTTTAAATTTAGCAGCTTTTTGGACCCTCTGGACCAGTTTTCTTGGGAGGGAATTTTGGGTATTTCACATTGCGTATTTTTCAATTTTTCTTGAGAGTTACGTAGAAAACTCAATTTTGAGTGGGTTTCTTCTTTGAGTTTTTCCAGAAAATGTCATCTTGACCCTTAATTTCCATTTTTCCCGAAAAAACCCCTGCTGCCTGGGTTTCTTGCTACCCATTCTGCCGCCTTCACATCTAAACGGTTACGAGGGGTTTCGTAACCGGTTAGATGAGTGTGGGTAGTGTATTTCTCGTGAATTTTGGCCTCCTAACTGGTTAGGAAGGTCTCCTAACCGGTTAGATGTTCATGGGTTGCCTCTTTTGGACCGTTTTGCCCCTTCTTCTTCCGTTAGCCATATCTTCTTCATCCGAACTCCGAATCAAGTGATTCTTGTGTCTAAATTCATTAATTTTTCGTTGTCTTTCCATTGGTGTGCTCGGTGGCACCCACTTTTAAGCTGGAAATGACGATTTTTCCCCTAAGTTCATTCTTGTTCGTTTTTGAAACGTTGCTTCTGCATTTGATTCCTTTGGGTTCTGTGACCTCGTTGAGGGTCATAGTGGTGTCTTAGAGCCATGTAGTATCTTTAGAGACCGTTGTTTTGTCTTTTGCTTCCACATTTTGGATCCGTTATCGGGTCATCTTTCGGTTCATCACTGACGCACCGAGTTGAAAAACTTGGGCCGTCACATTTTTCCTTTTTTTTTTTTTTTTTAGAATATATCTTTACACTTTTAGAATTGTGTGTATATATATATATATACATATTTGGTACCTTTTTTTTTGGAATATTTTATTTTTCTTTTTTGCTTCGTGTATTTGGCTGTAATGGTAAGTTCTCTTCTTCTTCTTTTTTTCCTGTTTTATTTTTTATTTTTTATTTTTTTATTTTTTTTGTGGAATATATTGTGGATTAGATTTGGAATTTTTGACAAAGGAAAGGGATGTTTTTAAAAACGTATGAATCATTATGTGTTTTGATGAGGTATGTATTCTAAAGTGATTAGTGAGATGTTATTAGATCTTTGGTATGCATGTGATTTAACGAGAGTTTACTAGATTTTTTTATATTTAAAAAACATAAAAAAATATTAAGAAATGAGAGAAAAGGCTTACACTTTTAGAGTATTATAGATATGTATATTTGTATAAGTTTGCAGATGCCTCGATAGCCTAATGGTTAGTGTCATTTTGGAGTTTGCCTTGTAAAAAAAAAAATTTGTTTTAGGATTTTGGAGTTTGCCTTGTATAAGTTTGTTTTAGGGTTTCTTTTGGAATAATTTAAAAATAAAACTTTATTTAATAACAAATATAAAGAAAAGGTTTTTTTTATTTTTATATTCAAAAGAAAATAAGGTAAGTATTTTTTTTTTTTCCTAAATGGAGGAAATTTTTTCATAAATAAGGTAAGTTTTATTTTTGTTGTATTAAAATTGAAAGCGCACAAAATTTTCTAAGATAAAATTGATGATTTCAAATAGGGAAAACGAACAAATGTTATTTGCATATTTGTTTTTTGTTTTTTTGTTTTTGTTTTTTTTTTTTTTAAAGGAAAAAAAGAGGAAAAACCTAGGTTGGAATCGAATTGGGCTGGCCTGCCTAACTTCTACCCGTAGATATCACTATAATTAACCCTAAATGATCCAAGGTTTTAGATCCCGTAAGATCATATCTTGCTATAATTTATATAGTCTATAAATGGGGCCACATTATCCAAATATCTAATAATCTCTTCACATTCTGGGCAGTAACCAGGCACATGAAATCGCATTCCCTTCTGAATATTATTATCTTTGAGTCGTTGATCATACCGTTTATCATTTTCTAAATAAACTTTCGGTTGTATAACTGAATATGCCTATCAATTGGCAACTTCATTTCCTGTCGGATGTACGAACTCTACCATATACCTGTTGAATAGGGCTAGCAAATCAAAAATACCCCTGCATAACAATAATTTTTATACAAAAGTGAAAACTTAAATCTAAATTTAAAGTATAAATAATTTCAAAGCGTAAATAATTGAAATCTAACCTATAAAATTGGGAATACTCCTGTGGTACGTGCTTGTTATGCCTTAGCACTTCAATAACATTCTTATCAGAACCCTCCAATATTATATTCTCCACGTTCATGCCATGTTGCAACACTTCCATCAAAATACGACAAATCTCAACTAATAATACTTCATTTCTAGAAGCCAGATTTGGAATAGTAATCATATGCATTGTTGTAACAAGTCCTAAAGAATTTCGGAGGACTCCTCCAGCACTTCCTCTTATGGTACCATCAGTCTCTTTGTTTACAAACACATCAATATTCAGCTTGTGCCATCCCTTGGGTGGAGCTATCCAAACAAAAACTACCACAGGGTGTTTCAGCGTTGACCCAATAGATTTGTCCAAAACGCGAATACGTTCCTTAAGCATTTTCGAATACATCATACCTCATTTGCCTTGAGGGACTCTACTGCGCATCCACATAAAGTCAATGACAGTAATGTATTTGAATTGGGAAGGCTTAGCCAAATCAACATTACCATACTGCATCAACCCTTCTTCTCTTAAACTTTTGTTCAACCCTTGTCCATAGAACCGTTTGTAAAATCTTGACGAAGTCTGTCATTTAATGATCAAACACAAATCGGGAATTATGCTAGGGCAGAGAAAGAAAATCACAAAAAGATGTTGAACTTACAATTGCGTTGAAGTTTGGAAACATCCATGTTCTGATGTAATGACCAAACACGCCGGGATGAACGATTCCTAAGGAGGCATAATATAAAAACATCATTAAAGGCAAAAATATAGTAACAAATAGCAACGAATATATAAAATATTTTAATCACATTAAGCCAAAATCTTCCTTGATTATTTTAAAGTATCAGGTACAAAAAATAGAAATGTTAATAAAAGTCCCTTGAAGAGGGAAGCTATTGCTAAACACGATAAAATATAATCAAACTAATTTAAATCTTTGACACCATTTCAAGCTGTGAACAATATGCTTCCATTATGTACTAATGTCTTATTTTTCAGAACTAGCACCGAAACAAAATTAGTATGGAATCTGTTTTCGGGAATGAAAGCAATAAATGACTGCAATTTGAACCTTGCAGCTGGGCATTAGTACTCTAGAGTATGGATAAGAAGTAATGTAACCCTTTTCTTTATTCAAGATATCTTTAGTGATAGAGAGTTACATTATATTCATCGTGCAATAGAGATGGAAAAGATAATCATCGACCTATCTTTAGCATGATTTTGTGTTCATAACAAATCCGTATGGAGATGAGCTCTTTGGAGGTAGCAAGACTACCACGCATTCTCACCGTCGGCAAGGTTTCGAGGCTGCCATTGGATAGAAGGCACATGTTCAAAGTAGATGGTGGGAGTGTTGAGAGAAAGAAATAAAGACTGCAATCGTGCCTCGATGGTCGTTTAGAAAGAGAAGTGGGAAGCCTAGAGAAGACAGAAGAGTGGGCTACGAAGCCAATGAAGGTGACGAATGGGGTGACTGACTCCATTGCTGGACTCACTGCTTCTATTCAAGCTACCATCATGCAAAGCGGCAAATAGGGTTAGAAAAGAGGGAAAACGTGAGTGGTGAGAGGCCTTTTTAAAGCTTGATGTATGGCTGTACCGAGTGGGATGCTCTGCCATTATGGGGGAAAGCAAGAAATGACAAATTCTATGGTTCGAGGAAAAGCAAGGAATGGGGAATTCTATTGGATGGTCTGTCGCTCCATCTGAGGTGCCATCCATTGTTCGGGACAAATGGGGATTTTTGTGGTGGTTTAAAGGGTGTAAAAGCTGAAGAAATAGTAGACACGAAAAGAATAATCACTTCGGTCACGGACAGAGGGGAGACACCAGCGTCTGATGGTGTGGGATGGGGATGTGAGTTGTGGGGATGTGAGTTATAGGGCAGTGGTGTAGGAAGAATGAATGCTGGAGCTCACTTAGACAGTAGCATTGCTCATAGATCGAGATGAGAGGTTTTTAATTCAAGAGGAGGATTGGTGGTGAGATGTGGATGAAGGGCCATAAACCAACCTATGATATATACCAACGTCGGCCACCCATGTGAATTGCAAACCGAAATTCACGTAAAAATTAGAAAAACTAAATTCCATTAAATTTAAATTTCCATTTAATAAAAACGATTAAACAAATAAATAAACACAATTAAATAAAAATAATTAAATAAACAATTACCTAAAAACAATTAAGCAAATAATTAATAAAACAATTACGCAAATAATCAAATAAAATGCAAATAAACCATAAACTAAATTCCAGGAATAGCCTTTTAAAATTAGGGGTATTACATTCTTCCCCCCTAACAAAAGGAATTCCGTCCTCGGAATTCGCTTTTACCTTCATCCAATATTTCAGGAAATTGCGAGCGAATCACATTCTCCCGTTCCCAAGTGGACTTAGCCTCATTGTGATGACTCCACTGAACATGAACTAATGGAATAACCTTGTTACGAAGGATTTGATCCTGCCGGTCAACAATATGACACGGTGGCTCCAAATAAGTTGCATTCGGCTGTAACTCAATCTCCCCAACATCGATATGCTGATACCGATCCTCATCTCGCAGAAATTTCCGTAACATGGAAACATGGAACGCATTATGGATGCGATCCAAGTTATCCGGAAGTGCCAACCGATAAGCAACAGCTCCAACACGATCCGTAATCATGAAAGGACCGACAAACCATAGTTACAACTTCCCTTTCTTCCCAAGGCGCATTACACCCTTCGTATGTGACACTTTGAGTAGAACCTGATCCCCAACCTGAAACTCCAAAGCACGTGTGCGATGATCCGTATAACTCTTCTACCTACTCTGAGTAGTACGCATGCGATCCTTAATAAGAGCTATCTTCTCAGAAGTATCCTTGATGAACTCAGGACCTAAGAATCGGCTCTCGCCAACCTCCATCCAACAAATAGGCGATTGACACGGTCAGCTGTATAACGCCTCAAATGGTGCCATCCCAATAGTCTTCTGGAAACTATTGTTATAAGTAAACTCCACAAGCAGTAAGTAATCCTCCCAGTGGCCCTTGAAATCAAGAACACACGACCGAAGCATATCCTCTATGATCTGATTCACCCGTTCAGTCTGTCCATTAGTCTGAGGATAATAAGTAGTGCGAAGATGCAACTCTGTACCCAAAGCCTGCTAAAAACTCTTCCAGAATCCAGACACAAAGCTCGAATCCTAGTCCGATATAATAGACAACGGAATACCATGTAGCTTTACAATCTCTGTAATGTAAAGCCTTACCAACTGCTCCGAAGTGAAGTAAGTGCGAATAGGTAGGAAATGAGCTGATTTGGTCAACTTATCCATGATGACCCAAATGGAATTGTGACCCTTGAAAGAAGTGGGCAATCCCTCCACAAAGTCCATAGAAATGCTACCCTATTTCCACTCCAGTATCGGTAGTGGTTGTAGAGCTCCTGGCAGCCTCTGATGATCAATCTTAACCATCTGACAAGTACTACACTGAGAAACAAACAGAGCAATGTCCCTCTTCATACCTGCCCACCAAAACTGCCACTTCATATCTTGATACATCTTATCTCTGCCTGGATGAACAGAGAACTTAGAGTGGTGAGTCTCAGTCATCACATCCTTTCTCAAATTATCAGCAGAAGGTACCACCAAACGTCCCTTGTACCTCAAACCTCTGTCAGTCCCAACATAATAAAATGGAACCTCCCCAGAAGCTATCTCTGTAACTTTGTCGATACACTGCTGATCGGTGTGTTGTGCTTGTAAAACCTTGCGAATGATGGAAGGTGTAACCACCATGCAAGCCATAAAAGCGGTGACAACTCATCTATATTCTTCAGAGCATTCTACTCAGTGGTGAATAAGGTAGAAAGACTACCAACAGGTCGGCGACTGAGTGCATCCGCCACCATATTCGCTTTCCCTAGATGGTGCTGAATAGAAAAATGATAATCTTTCACAAACTCCAACCACCTGCGCTGTCTCATATTTAGCTCCTGCTAAGTGAACAAGTACTGCAGACTCTTGTGATCACTAAATAATCTGAAGGACTCACCTAACAGATAATGCCTCCAAATATGTAAGGCAAAGACCACTGTTGCCAACTCCAAATCATGTGTTGGATAATTAAGCTCATGAGGCTTAAGCTTCCGTAATCCATAAGAAATCGGTCGCTCCTCCTGCATCAAAACACATCCAAGACCCTGCAACGAAGCATCAGTGTAAACAAGATATTCGATCCCACTTTGAGGAGTAGCTAGAACCGGTGTAGAAGTCAACTTCCTTTTGAGCTCAACAAAAGCTCGCTGACAGTGCTCATCCCACACGAATTGTACACCCTTCTTGGTCAGATGAGTGAGTGGCCCCGTAATCTTAGAGAACACCTGAATGAACCTCCGATAGTATCCTGCCAATCCGAGAAAACTCCGGATCTCAGTAGGTGAAGTAGGCTGTCTCCACTCAACCACAACTGAAACCTTGGCTGGATCTACTGCTATTCCCTTTTCTGACACCACGTGACCAAGAAACTTCACTTCCCGCTGCCAAAATTCACACTTCTCGAATTTGGCATACAGCTGGTGCTCATGAAGTGTCTGTAACACTATCTGTAGATGCCTAGCATGATCGTCCTCCGACCGAGAATAAATTAAGATGTCATCAATAAAGACAATAACAAACTGATCCAAATAAGCCCAGAAGACTCTGTTCATTAAGTCCATGAACACTGCTGGTGTGTTAGTCGTCCCAAACGGCATGACACGAAACTCATAAGAACCATATCTCGTGAGAAACGCTGTCTTAGGAACATCCTGCTCCCTAACCCTCAGCTGATGATACCCAGAATGCAAATCAATCTTAGAGAAGTAGGTGGCTCCCCGTAACTGATCAAACAAATCATCAATCCTGGGTAGCGGATACTTGTTACGAATAGTAACCTTATTCAATTCCCTGTAATCGATACATAGGCGAAGTGAACCATCCTTCTTTTTCACAAACAGAATCGGTGCTCCCCAGGGTGACGTACTCCTACGAATAAAACCCTGGCTGAGCAACTACTGAATTTGATCCCTCAGCTCTCTCATCTCCACTGGCGCCATCCTATACGGTGCCCTAGCAATAGACGTAGTGCCTGGAGCCAAGTTAATAACAAAGTTGATCTCACAACTAGGCGGCAACCCTGGAATCTCCTGAAATACATCTGGGAAATCTTGTACAATCGGTATGTTATCCAATGATACAGTAGTCCCCTCCTCCGTTTCCTACTCTACATGGAACAAATAGGTGCTATCGACCCCACTAGAACATGGCATAGCGACGACATACATGTCCTGACTAGGTATGGTAAACACAATAGACCTATCAAAGTAATTAACTTGGGTATGGTAGTGAGACATCCAATCCATCCCAAGTATCACATCATAAGTGTGCATGTCCAGGACCAATAGGTTGGCTAGAAATATGAGTCTGCCAATATCTAGTGTCACAGGCCCATCACTCTCATGTATAATAGCTGTATCACCCAATGGTGTAGAAATAACCTGAGGTCTAGTGCATACCCTCATCCTCATCCCAGATAAAACAACAAAAGTCCTAGCTACAAATGAGTGTGTAGCACCCGTATCAAATAAAACACATCCATGAAAACCATGTATAAGAAACTTACCCTCAACAGCCTAAGGTGCCTACATATCCTGTGGCATGGGGTTGTACACCCTGCCATAATGTAACTGCTACGGTGTCTGTCCCTGAAGCTATAGCGGTGCCGATAATGCCGGATAAGTCTGTCCCTGAATCCGAGGAACCTGTGGAGCTGGTAGAGGCACTGGCGTCCTCTGCCCCTGCTGCACATGTTGTCCCGACCCCTGTCTCTATCCCTGTCCCTATCTAATTGTAGGACACTGCCTGGAAATGTGACTATACTCTCCATAAGTATAACAACTACCCTGGAAAGTACCAAATGGCCTCCTCTGTCAGTTAGCCTGTGGCTGACCCTGTTCTTCCTACGGTCCCCCATTCTGTTGACATTGAATAAGTGCCACATCCTTGGGAGCATCTGAACTACCCTTGTGCTTTTTCCAAGACTATTGTCCCTAGAATTTGCCCTTGTTATTATGTCGGTGTCCGTTCCCATTCCCTTTCTCAGCTGACTGATTAGCAGAGTCTCTATCACCCCGCTTCTCACCCTTGGCCTGTCTGATATCCACAGTCAACTGATACTACTGTAGCACGGCGTCTACCATCTGAGCATAGGTAGTATAGGCTGGACTACTTGTAATAGCTCTCTTGATAGACCACATCAGTCCCTTGACAAAACTGTTGTGCTTCTTCTCCTCTGTATCCACCTGCTTCGGTGCAAAGAGAGACAACCGTGTGAACTGCTGCTCATACTTTGCCACTGTCATGTTTCCTTGTTACAAATTGAGAAACTCAGTCTTCATGGTTGCCCTGACTACATAAGGAAAATACTTTTCTTCAAAGCGTGCACTGAACTCATCATAAGTCAAAGCCATCCTCTCCTCTACGGTGGTAACGGACTCCCACCACTGTAGTGCATCCCCAACTAGCTTGAAGGTAGCAAGCATCTGCTTCTGAACCTCCGTGCACTGAACCAAGCGAAGATGTCGCTCGATGTCCTGTTTCCACTGGTGAGCTGTTCTCGCATCGGTGGAGCCTGTGAACTCAGGTGGGCTCCCCTTTGTGAAAGAACTCCTGACCTTCTCCCAACTATTAGTCTGAACAACCGGTGCTGGTAGCGGTGCCGGCTATACCTGAGGCAGATTCCGAAGAGCAGCTGTTACCCTAGCTTCTATAGCCCGAGCAATGAGGTCATTGATGTGCAGAGGAAACTCTGGATCTCCTCCCTGATCTCGAGTCTGCTGAACATCCTCTTACTCTTCAGGAACTGACCATCATCCTGAAACTTTGGCAAATGCTGCCCTCCCTGAAGCTGCAGGCGTTCCTGTTGCCTACGAGCCATTCTCCTCTGTCGACTGTTCATCTGTCCTCTTCTAGCGCTAACCATGCTGTTAACAAAGAAAGACAGATATCAGTACGAGTTTAAACGAACTGTAAAGGAATATAATGAATCCTAAACTTAAGCTCTAATTAAGAGAAAACACTACGCGGAAGTCTTAATACGAAACATCCTAGAGACACTTGAACATGGAGTGCTCTGATACCAACTGTGATACCTCTCGGATTCGAGACACGGGTTGATCAGGCCCAGGTCCAAACCCGAGGGATATCAAACAATTAATATTTTATAACGAACACAGAATACAAAAGGAAAAAAGAATAAATAACAAGAGTTGAAAAGAATACTAATATAAAATCCTCAATCGATAAAACTTAGTAAAATCCAACTGTCAAAACCTCCATGATTACAACTCGGGAATCCATCTCTAGTGGACCCCTAACAATAATTCCAAACTGAAAAATAAAAACAACTGAAAGAAACATCCAGAAAATAAGCTATGGAGAGAATCCTACGTAGTCGGTGGAATGGAGGTCCGTATCCGCTCTGCATGACCAAGCTCTAACCCTGGAACTGACAAGCACCTGAAAAATAAAAGAGTGGGTCAAGCCCACATGCAAGTCCTAATCCAACTGTAATCCATACAGCGCCCGATACGCAGATACACCCTAGATACCCTCAACATAACTAGGTAATCCATACATATACATATAAATCCACACTAAGGACATTCACTAGACTATAGTAGAGGTCTCAATCTGAATAGAAGGCAACATGCGAAAACGCACCCAAAGGTGGGCATGAGTACCTAGACCTAACAGGGTACACCTACCTACTATATCCAGCTACGCATCCACTACATATACGCACCCTAACCAACGACTTTGAGACTCAAGCTCATATCGTGGTACCATAATCATATATCTAAAGTCCGTCCGAAATCATAGTATGTCATTCACTCATTCAATGAGGAGACGTACAAAATACCATCTAGATAAGCACTCAACTTATTCAGCTGATGTGTCTTAACCATAACCAATTAATCCAGGGAGCCATTAAACCTATTTAGTTGATTCAACTCAAACACATTAATGGGTTCAATATTTTACAATCCATACTTTCCATCCGGTAGGTTAGGTCTTAGCGTTTTGAGCTAAACCGTCCCCAGTATGCCATCGTCCCATACCGGTGCATACAATCCTCTATATCCATGTAAATTACAACATATAAATCATAACTGAGTAATTTACAGTCCCAACTAGTATCCAAATAATTTCATAAATAGTTTTGTTATACTAGCATTTGAAAATCAACAGTAATCTATGTAATAGTAGAAAAGTTTACTGTTTTAACTATTTAGATCCCAAAGCATGTATAGATCAAAATAAATATATGGAGGACCATATCATGCATTCCAGGTAGGTTTTTAAAACCATTCTACATCCCATTACATTGCCAAAATTTAGTTAGGCAATTAATCCATCTTTTCTCCATTAACCGTATAGAAAAATTAGTAATTTTATACCGTTTGTCCGATTGACTAAATGTAAGCTTTTAGTCCTTTAAAGGTCTTAATAATACCTAGGATTAACTTTTTAGTCATATAGTGAAGTCCCAAACTTAGTCCAAACAGCCCCCAACTGCTACAGTCTCAAAATTAATCGTAAAAACCAAAATTCAGAGACTATATGTGAGAAAGAGCCTTCTCCATATTTTGGAGCAGGCTCTAAGACACTTGGAGCTGCCTCCTCGGAGGGTAGAGCCGGCTCTACCTCTCCTAGAGCTGTCTCTATGGGGGAGCCAGCTCTTTGCATTACAGAGCCGGCTCTCTCCTCCTCCTCGAGCCTCCTTCAACCTCTGTTGCTCCTACGACTTTCTGCAGTGTTTTCGGCCATTCACAACCTGTCTAGTTGGTTTTAAACTGATCCTAAGAGTCCCATCTAAGTCCAGTATCATTCCCAAGATGTGTTTATAGCAGTTAAATACAAAAACAGAGGCTACAGATTCATCAGATTTTTCATGCTTTAAGAAACAACCTGATCACAGATACGCACAAACTGTAATGGAACAAATTTTCACATATACAGAACATTGATATAACATCTATTATACATAATAAACTCAGTTAAATGTTTTAATTAAATCCTAGAGGCTATCTAGGTGCACAGAACACAGGCAAAGGGAAGAAGAAGAAAAAGAAGTTGCTTGTTCAAACTTTGCTTGTTCCGGCAATACAAACCACTGTCAAGCCTCCTCTGCTTCTAGTTAGTCCACCACCACACCTCCTTAGTCCTCTCTATTCCTCCCTTGACAGACCCTACAATGCTCTGATCTTACAAAACCCCTCTCTGTTTTCACTCTGTAAACTTGAGACGTAAACAGAGCTCTCGTATTCCCAAAACCCTAAATCCACACACTGTTATATATATAAAGGGATGTAAAATAAATCCTTATTCCCTATAGGTGTAGAGATAGAGCCCTAATCCTAATCCTTGTTGGCCCATAAACCAACCTATGATATATACCTACATCAGCCACCCATGTGAATTGCAAACCTAAATTCACGTAAAAATCAGAAAAACTAAATTCCATTAAATTTAAATTTCCATTTAATAAAAATGATTAAACAATTAAATAAACACAATTAAATAAAAATAATTAAATAACTAAGCAAATAATTAAATAAAATAATTACGCAAATAATCAAATAAAATATAAATAAACCATAAACTAAATTCCAGGAATAGCCTTTTAAAATTAGGGGTATTACAACAATCCTCTAGTGAGGCATTTTGAGAAATCCTGAAACCCTAGCCTCAATTTCTGAAATTCGACCCCCTTTGTAATGACCCAGTCATTTTCCTTCCTTTCTTTTTTCGATAAAATCTTTTTTCGTCTTTTTCCCTATTTTGTCTTTTTCCCGTTTATCGTTTTTCCTTGCATAACCTCATTTTTTGTGCTTGAATTTGATTCTGGCTTTGCATGCATCCATCATATTTGATTTTCATGATAATTGAATTTTTAGTTTTGTAGAAAATACGTTCTAGTTGCTTACTTTTTCATAAAGGGCATGGATGCATACATTTTTTTTTTTTGTAAATATTATTAATTTTGAGGTTTTTGTGTAATTATATAAAATAATTATTTTTCTTCTTGAGGACCATTTTGCAATTTAATTTGGAAGATATTTTGGAAAAGGACCTTTTTATAATTTTTGGAAAATGTGACAAGTGTCAAATTCTCATGGAGCCACTTGTTGGCATTTGGGGTGGAGAGACTTGGAAGCATAATCTTGTGACATTTGGAGGGTGGAGATTCACCCACTTGTTGGCCTAGGATAGGTGTATTTGTTGGCTTGGATGGTTGACAAGTGTAGGCTTAAGATTAAGCCTAGGAATGAGCCATTGATTTGTGACAAGTGTAGGCTCACAAATTAGTCTTGCATTGTGTGTGTGTGAGAGGTAGTGTAAGAGTACATAGTGAGTGGAGGAATACTAGATCCTCCACTCGCCATTTTTCACTTCATTTTTTTCATTTCACTTGTTCTCAAAACCCTAACCTGGCCATCATTGAAGGAAAAGCTTGGTTTAGAGCTTTGACTTCATTTTTGGCCTCCTTCTATTCACCTTAGACCATATACCTTGGGAGATAAAAGTTTTCTCTCACTCTTCTCTTCATAAACCCTAGACTTTTTATCCATTTTGTGCTTGGTTGTTTTGGATTATAAAGATTCAATTCTCTATTGAGGTAGGGGTGGAAGTATGTTTATATTTTAAGTGTTTTATAATCCTTTGCAGTTTCATATACATTGTGTACATGCTTTTAATATGATAGTCTTGCATATTATAGGAAACCCTCACTTTTGACTTAGGGTTTATTGATATAAGCATGTATGATATGCTAAATTCTACTGTTTTCACATGTGGTAGTAATATAGAACTCTTGTAAACTAATAAATGCTATATACAATTTTTATTGTCTTGAATTGTTATATTATAGTGGTGATAATTCTATATTCTTGTTGAGGACTTATCGTGATTATTTTAGAAGCTTGTTGCTAAAATGTTAAAGATTAGTATATAAAGCTTATTGTTGAGGCATGGTTTAAATTGATAAGTTGGTGGTATTGTATTGCATATTATATCATGTTAAGGACTTGTCATTTATTATACCATTTTAGACTTGGAACCCTAAGACATGGATTATGTGGTTTCAAAAATACTTGTGCATGGAAGGTGGTATATATGCCTTAATATTTATGTATAAGTTTTGAACTTGCTATATTTTGGAATCTCTTGGGACATTGTTACAAGTGACATGGTTAGAGTTTGGCTCTAGTGCGGGAGGTGTGAGTTCTCCCCATTTATAGTGCGCACTAGGATGGTATTCCGTGCGGGCTAATGCCTGGAATAACCGTTTAGTTCTTGGCTTTATCCAAGATTTGATGTCCAAGTATTCTATTAATTGATTTCGCATTCATTTTCTAAGTTGACAACCAATGCTTAATTGTGACTTGTAATTTTGGTTATTGGCGAATTAATGTTGTTAAGTACATTGATATTGTTATTGTTTTGTGATGGAATCATTGCATTAGTTTAGGATGATTCCTTAGAACACCTTGAACATATACGTTAAGTGGAATGCTCCATTGTATTCGTCTATATTGATCTTGTAATAATATTGAAACTTTAAGGTATACGCATATGCTTCTTCCTATAAGTAACTTGATTACTCACCTTAGTGGTTTGGGTTGTTTTACAGGTAAATAGACTATGTTCTTGGATGCTCATCATCCTTAGGGGCTTGCGAGCAATTTGAAGCATTTTTGTATATTGACATGCAAATGTTTAGCATGCTTTACTTTTGATGATATATTTTGTATACCATGGGTGAATGGTATTTTAAAAGCCAATGTAGCTTTCTTGATGTGTAATGATACTTAACTACTTACTTTTGACATTATTATCATGTATGTAATGAGGCCAAGGGCCAAACATGTTTACTTTTGCACTTGTATTCATTTAGTACTATATTTTGCTTCAAAAATGTATTTTAACCAACTTGGGAGGTTTGCCATATGAAATTCTTGTAATTGACATGTATGAGGCCATGAGCCATTCTTTTACATTCAATTATTTATATTAAGTTTGTTGACATGTTCACAGACTCGCATCTCCTTGAAAATCATTTTTAAACCTTTGTTTTCGAACCAATTCATAATGGGGTTTGAGGCATGGGTTAAACCTCAATACTTTTGGTGTATAGCAGGTCCTACAGCACCTTCTCGAGTCATTTTGGCTGTTTGAAATGCCATTTCAGTCAACCGATGGTGGTGGCTTCCCCGAGCGTGTGCACAAAACAATACACAAAACTTTGAGTTTGGAAATTAGTGTCAAGTGGGTACCATAATTTAAATTTATAAACCGCTTAACACCTATACTATGTAGTACGAGTGAGAAGGGATCGTCCCAAGGGATTGAGGATCGTACTAGGTTGAGGAATCAAGATTAGGGTTAGTAGGTCGAGTGATCAAAATTGTGGTTGGTTGGGTGAATTAAACTAGATGCAAATTAAACTAAAGTAAACAATAATGCAATAAGGAGAATAAAAGAGAGAGAGATCTTGGGGTTTAGAGATCACCACTAAGCATAGCTTTTCTATAACTTTAATGAATGATTAATGAGGGGAAGAACATGTATTGCAACAAAGTTTGTGTGTGTGGTTGTTTCAACCAACATGGATGACAAATTAAGCATATATTGTCTAAACAACATAGTAGGATAGCACAACATATCAAATTAAGCCATTATTCCTTTCTTTAAGCTCATAATCCAAACACATCACAAGGTTAGAAATATATGTTACTTGCTTTTATAAGTATGGAACATCAACAAGAAGCATGGATTGTCCTCCCATTTAACAACAACATTACAACTAAGCTAATGACATGAAATTAAACTAATTAAACTAAGGGAGAGGTACAATCCATCAAGAAATGAGTATGAACTATCAAATAAACCACAAGAACATGCCATTAAGCACTATGTCTTGACAATCTCTAGATCTATAGCATCAATACACATAGACATGCATTAATAACACAAAAAATAGAGACAAACACATGAGCATCTACTCTAGCATACATAGACATATGGATAGAATGAAATGATCAATTGGAAACATTAAACCACATAAATCATTGAATAAACAAGATCTATACATATAAAAGTGTCAAGACATGAATCACAATACAAATCCCCTCAAAAATACATAAATCAAGACGTAGAAAGCATGCTTAGGGCTAACTCTAGCCCCAAGAGGATGTTTAGCCATTCATGGATGGTGTCCTCCAACCCTCAAGGGCAAGCTCCATGGAAGAAATCTGCTCCTTGGTTGATGAAGAGTCTCCAATGGTGTCTCTAGCCTCCTCCTCTCCTTTGTTTACTCACTAAGTATTATCTTCTCTAAGTATGTGTATATATGTAAAAGTGGCTCATATTCCTTATATAGGTAGGTCAAAAATCATCCCAAATGAGTAGGACTCGTACACTAATAATCCTCTATTGTTTGGATTTGAGACAACTTTTAATGAGCTAGAATTTGAATTTTTCTCGGGATTTGGAAAGTTCGATCGATCGAACTTGAGGTGAGATTGATCGAACATGGCTGAGATCTATCGAATTGAAGTTGGATCGATCCTCAATGGCGGCGCCTTTTTGGATAAAAACAAATCTGAGATATTTTGAACATATTTTTAGGAAAAGGACAAAAGTGGTTAATAGGTTGGTACAGCTGGATAAGATCTGGTATGTGGATAAGGACAAGAAAGTTCGATCGATCAGAGAATGATATTGGATCGATCGAACTTTTGGGATCTCTGAAGATGACATCATGGCCTGGATCTACCTTGGAGTGCTGAGATCGATGAAAGTTGGATCGATAGAACTTTTCTTGAGATTGATTGAAGTTGCTGGAATTCCACCCTTTGCTTCCTTTGGCTCTACTTTGCTCATTTCTTTGATTCGTCCCAGAATTGCTTCAATTATGCTTTTATTTGGCTGAGTTAGCTTATTTTGGAGATAAGTACCTAAAAATGGAAATAACACGAAATCAATACAAAACGGGAAAATAAGATAGATAAAGGTTCTAGAATACTAATACTTAAAGGGTTTAAATACGCACTTTTCAGCGCTCATCATACCCCCAAACTTAAATATTGCTAGTCCCTAGCAATGAACTTAAAGGAATGAAATGAACAACTATACAGCTATGAACTAGAAAGCAATAAATGGATAACGCCACTTTCGTAGGGAACACGATTGCTTTTAGCATATGCAACAAGCCTTTTAAACCTCTAGGTTACCCCTAGTGGACGAGTAAAGTCTCGTGAGGGTTTTCAGAAATGATACCCGCAAACATTAAGCTCATTATCACAAAAGAAGCACTAATATTGCAAACAAGCATTGGGAGAAAACTACCTCAAGTATGGAATTTTTCAACCCTTTCCAAGTAATCTCCCAAAATCTCAACATCAAGCAAGCAAGTATGGTCCTCCACACATCAAGAAAATGATCATGCAAATTAAAACAACTCTAGAATCCTTTTTGAGTGGACCGGCATCAAATATATTGCTATCTTAGCCAACTAAAGAATTAATCATATCTTTACCCTCAAACTAGCACACAAATCTAGTACCGTTCATCAAGACAAATAGTGGACCTTTTATTAAAGCTTTATTGTTCTAGGTGTGCTTATTTTTTTTTTTTTTATTTTTTTTTTTTATTTTAGGATCAAAGATGGAAGTATAGTGCAATGTGTTGATCTATTAAGCTTTCTAGCGATCCATGAGGTCGAGCGTTAGGTTAATGACTCCCAAACCAAACGGCTTTAGGGCATTAGGTGTTCAAACACCCCTAAGGACTTACAAGCTCAAATCAACTAGGTTACAAATCAAAATAACCACCATCTAATCATTTCCCACTTCTCACCTTTTAGGAGAAGTTCTCACTTTTTATAACTTTTGAAACTTTTTCTTCTTTTTTTTTTTTTTTTTTCAAGTTTAATTATTAACCTAGAGTTTGGGCCCTCCATCTTTCGGCGTGAGAAGTTCAATGCTTGATGAGGCTAGAATACCGGCTACTTAGTGAAAAGGGGTTGTTATCCACTTTTATAAAGAATGAAAGCTTTCAATGCACTACTAGCCCAATTGGGATATAACCAATTCAATAGTCAACAAAACATGTACCTCATAAATGAATGCTAGTGTGCGCCTGTGCTAGTATAGAATCATAGAGTGAATCTAAAAAAAATCACAAAATCAAGATGATGTGGACCACAAGTGTAAGCAAGATATCAATTTTTCAAAAAATTTACTCCTAAATGGCATCCACAAGGCATATAAGGAGTATTGGACTCTTAAGTCAAGCAATTTTAAATTTTAAGCAATATAGTCCTCTAAAGATCAAAATCATAGCTAACATGGATCAATCATATAAAATCTCTCAAATACACAAGTCATGCTCAAAATTTTGAATATAAAAACAAACACTGCAAAACACCTTACCCCCAAACTTAAATAGTACAATGTCCTCCATGTGCAAAGAGAACAAAAGGAAAGAGTATACCAGTACAAGCAAGGCAAAGAATGGTTGGGACAGAAGTATTTAAAGTGGGTAGCATAGCCCCTCCAAACTTAGGATTAACTGTGGTCCTGAAATTTTGCACTTGGATAAACTCATTAGATAACGAAAAGGGATAATCATAGTGCACGGTGGAAATGTAAGTGTATATGGGATAACAACTGAAAAATAGAGAGAGGTAAAAGGGTGGTCCTAAAAATTTTGGGCAGTACTCTCTCTCACTGAAGTAAATGGGATGCACCTGATAGAGTTAAACAGATAGTTATAAGAATATGAAAATATGACATCCATACAGAAAACATATATATATATATAAAATAAAGTACAGTACATCCAGTATTAGAGCCGACAGACACGGCTACAAAAATAGTATAACAGTATAAAAAATATGCAGAGATCACAGATATATAAAATGACAGGAGGAAAGGAATAGAGAGATTAGGAAGAGGAGGTAGGATGGGTTGGTCGTACTCCGTAAATATCTCTGGATAGGTCTCTGAATGCGGTCATGACATCCGTACGGAGGGAAGCAATATCAGCTCTAATGGAGACAGCATCCTCTCGGAGAGAGACCGTGTCGGCGTGGATAGATACTACAGCATCCTCTAAAGTCTGGAGTCGCTCTTTAAAGCCGGGTGTCTGTACTGGAGCCTTAAGTGTGGCTGGATCAGGAGAATGATGATCCTGAGCCTGCTCCTTGTCATGAATGGGTGACCCAACTGGAGAGTGCTGCTCTGCATCCTCTGCAGGCTGCTCCAAATCGATGTCCATATGTACGGTAGCCGGATCGACTGGTATATCATCCGCTACCGGGCTTGCTGCTCCTGCTGCCTGCTCCTCTGCCTTTAGATCCTCAGCTGCCTCGACAGCATCATCCCTCAGGCTCTTAAAAAGAGCATTGTAGCTCTTATCCCAATCCTTCTTCTTGAAGGAACAGGCCCCAGACTTAGTCTACTCCCGTGGCTGGAAGGGATAGCGCTGGTCTCGTAGAATCTGGGTGATGAGATGGCCAAATGGAAGATACTTAGCCCTTTTGGGCTTGGCCTTGCTGATGTGGTCGACATACAGCTTCATTATGATGCTCCAGATGAACATTGGAATAGATAGCCAATGCCCTGTATAGAATGCATACAGAGCTGTCAAATAGTCGCTGTGCCTCTATGTCTTATAGCCGACCATAAAGATATTACGGAACAGGACAGAGTCAAAAAACCACAGGTCATCTGAAAGATAGGTCCGGGTGGCATAGGTCTCGCCACCGGCATAGTGACCTGTGAGTAAAACGGCCATGTCTGCATAAGTGGGCTTGTAGAGAATGGGATACGTGTCCTATAACTCTAAAGGGCAGACGTGTGGACACTGGCAAGATCTGGACAATGTGTCCCCAGTGATGCGCATCGGGTAGCCATTAATGGTGGTCTGCAGCTCCACCAGGTTACTCGGGGCAAGTCGGAGGTTTTGGTAGAACATCCGAACCAACCTCAGGTACACTGGGTATGAGACAGGGGCTAGTATGGCTGAGATGCCCCATCTGAAGAAATCATCATATGCTGACCGGGTAAGCACCGATTGGGAAAAGAAGTCTGTGTCGAAGACTGACTCATGCGCCACTTGAAGGCGTGAGTATCTACGTAATGGCTGGTCTAACTCCTGGGCTGGCTGAGCTGGCTGTGGTGGTGGGAATGGAATGTGCTCAGCCTCAGCATCACCGTGTGAAGAAGATGCTCCGTCTGAAGACTGTAGGTGGCTGTCAACTGGAGACTGAGGTGGAGTGGGCTTCTAGGCATGAGATGGACCCGCCTCGTCATCCAAACTCGGCCAGCCCCTGCGGTGATAGTGTTCGCGGGTTACAGTCTTGACCCTAGCCATGGTCTGCAAAATAAAAGGAAAAACTTGCAAAGGAAGTTAGTGCCAATATAAAGAATTAAAACACAGTTCATAGAATCATGTATGTCAAATAGGATAAACAAAACAGATAGGGAACATGAATCTATTTAAGTGACATGATATGAAACATGCTAGATAGTATAAGTATGGAATGCATCCAATGTGGAAAATACAGGCATTGGGCATGTATGAGATGGCATGAAACATAAGAGATGGTGTGTGAGATGTGTGAAACAAATCTGTGAAGTTCGATCGATTAAGAATGAGTGAGAACGATCTGTTACAGATCAATCAAATAAAAAGTTCGATCGATCGAACTGTGAAGTGAAATTCGAAAAGTCACAGATCTGTAACGTGGATGGCATGAGGCCTTCACGAACATAGTCGTGGGCCCATCAACACAACAAAACATCAATCTTAATCACTTTATGAGGCCCATACTCCCAAAAATCGAAACAAATCACAAAATATAAACAACTATATATACATATATATACAAAGAGCTTCACACTTTATCAATGGAGATTTTCAACACCAAAATAGCTTAGATCTAGCATTTAAAGCATGTATTGAACAAATTGAAGCTTGAAATCACAAGAAGGAGGTTCGGATCTTACCGGAGTGAAGAGAGAAGTGGAGATGTGAAGGGGGGTGAAATGTGAGTCAAGATTCGAGAGGAGAGAGAGTGATTCGACGCTTAGGATGCTCATTGGAGTCTTGCCGGAGATGGGGAAGAGTTGGGATGCAACGACGAAGGGGGAACAAGGGTCTGAGATCGATTCAAGTTGAATCGATCGAATGGCCCTGAATCGATTTTAAAAACATTTCCTTGCCAGTTTGATCGATCGAACTGAATCTCAGATCGATCGAACTGACATCGTTCTCTCCTCTTAAGTGACAAAGTATTTTTGTGATTTTTGAAAAAGTAAAATAAAAATAAAATAAAATAAAAAGTAAAATATTTTTAGGATTTTTGAAAAATATTTATTTATTATTTTTATTTTAATTTATTATATTTTTTTTAGAAAATAAAAATAAAAATGACAATAAAAATTAAATTATAAAATATATATTTTTTTGGAAAATAAAAAAAATGACAATAAAAGTAATAAAATATATATATTTTTTGAAATTTAAAACAAAGTCAAAACAAAGTCAAAATTGAAAAACAAAGAACAAAGATTGATCTTTCCAAGATGGATCACAGAATACCTTCGATCGATCGAAAATGCATAGAATTGAAGAAATGTTCGATCGATGAGATAGAGAGGCTTTTGGATGCAGGTGGGTGCAGGTTCAAAATTTTTCTAAGTGTTGGAACTGCAGATCGATCCAAGATGAAGTTGGATCGATGGAAGAAGTTTAAATCGATCTAGGAACAAGTTCGAACGATGGGACAGAGAACTGAAATATGCAGGTTTTGTTCAAACCATTGGACAGAGAGTGATTTGGATGCTGGTTTGATGCAGGTGGGAAGTTCGATCGATCGAACTCATTTTGAGATCGATCGAACTTATGAAAAATGCTCAATTTTAACATAAAAGCTCATGTAATCCTAATTACAGTTCCTAGCAATGCAAATGAACCCAAAGCCAATATCTAGACTTCGCAAGAAATGAAATTAAAGATAGAAATGAGGGAGGAGTAGGGTTTTGACACCCTACGAAATGTCTTGCTAGTCTTTAACATCTCTAGCAAGACGTTGGCCCTTTTAGCCCAGATTAAACATCTTGTAGTGCATCCCCTCCTCAATGGGGTGATAAGTGCTTTGAACTCCACCCAACAAATGGTTCTTTACCGAACTTGTTGGATTAAGCTCAAAAGACGTTTTCGGTCCTTGGTCAAGACAATCTTTGGGCTTTCATGCCCTTTGAAAACAAGATTTTAGAACAACTTTCTTTGGTTTCAAGGTTGAAGATGGACTTTTTGAAACTTTGGTCTTACACAAAAATTCAACTCCTTCACATTTAAGGTCATGACATTTCTCTACAACATTAATCTCTTCATACTTGTCAAATGAATTGGGGGTTGGATTAAAAATATTCAACTTTACCTTCATATAGCCAAATGAAATCTTCATTATCCCCGTCCTACAATTAATGTTGGCATTCGCGGTTGCCAAGAAAGGATGGCTAAGGATAACGGGAATTTGGCTCTTAGGATTTGGGACCGGTTCTGTGTCAATGACAACGAAATCAACGGGAAAGGAGAATTTATCAATTTTAATCAATACGTCCTCAATGATACCCCTAGGCTTTTTGATTGATCGGTTTCAAGTCTCCTAAGCCTAATTTGACATATACCGAGTATGGAAGAAGATTAACACTTGCTCCTAGGTCAAGAAGAGCCCGATTAATGATATGATCACCAATGATACATGAAGTGGTAGGTGAACCGGGGTCCTTAAACTTTGGAAGAGTGTTATGCTGCAAAATTGAGCTTACTTGCTCTGTTAAGACCACTTTTCTAGGTGCTTGGTTTTTGTTCTTGCTCTTTTGGGTGCATAAGTCTTTTAAGAATTTGGCATAAGCTAGAATTTGCTTGATTGCATCCAAAAGTGGAAGATTGACTTTCACTTGCCCAAACACGTCCATGATTTCATTTACTTTGGCCTTTTGCTTGTTATTTGAAATAGATCCTTTTAAGGCATCCGGAAATGGAGCTTTTGGTTCAAAAACCTTTTAAGAAATTTTCTTTGAAGTCTCTTCAATACAAGAAGTTTTCAAATCATTTTGAAAATCTTTCTTTTCAAGATCACTTTTCAAATCACTTTTCAACACATTCTCATTTTTATGGTCATGCACATGCAATGAAGGAGGAATATGATATGAAACGGGACGGGTGTCAACTTTTGGTTGCACCGATTCACTCTCTTCATTTGGACATACCCACTTGGTTGTCCACAATCTTTCCACTTCTCAAGGTAGTTACCGCATTGACATGCTCTATTGTGTGACCTTCCGATGGGGAATGAGTCTCCATAACACATTATTGCTTTGGTGAGGCATTCAAAGGCATTTTTCCCTTCTCTCTTGCATTTAGAGTGCTAGCTATTTGCCCTACTTGGGTTTCTAGCTTTGCGATGGATTGAGAGTGAGAATGAAGTAATTGTGTGTTTGCCTCTAGAGTGCCCAAAGCGGTCAAAAATTTTTCTTCAAAAGCGGGACTTCTAACATTTGCTTAGGATTAGAAAATTGGTTTCCTTATGATTGGTATGATGATCTAAAACCTTGGGAACCTTGGCTTTGTAGTGGAGGTGGAATGTATTTCCCTTGAAAACCGCCTTGGGAAGGGTTCGAGCCCTCCCCTTGGTTTTTCCAAGAGAAATTCGGGTGATTCCTCCAACTAGGATTATAGTGATTGCCATAAGGATTGTTCCCTTGATTAGCAAAAATAGCATTTGCTTGTTCATGATGCTCACTTTGCACATGTCCATGGGGACACTTGGAAGTAGAATGTAAAACACTTGAACAACTCATACATGTCTCATTAGATGCATGATGAGAATGGTTAGGGAAGGAAGATACTTGATTCGCCGAGCTTTGGTTGATCAAAAATTAATCAAACCTTTGAGATAATGATTTCATCTCGACGGCAATTTCATTGGAGTGGTCGACTTGATGTAAGCCAACACTCTTCCTACCACTAGAATTTCTACCATTCTTCGAAGATAAAGTATGATGCAAAGAATTTTCACTCATGTTCTCATAAAGATGCCACACATCATCCTCATGCCTATCAATGTAAGAGCCACCCATAGAAGTATCAACCATGCCCTTGTAATTATCCGATAAGCTCTCAAAGAAATATTGAACTAATTGCCATTTGGGTATGTCATGATGTAGACACTTCCTAAGTAATTCATTAAAGCGTTCCCATGCCTCATGAAATGTTTCTCCATCCCCATGTGAAAATTCCCTAATTAAAGTTCTCCTGGCATTGGTCTTAGAAACCGGATAGTACTTATTCAAGAACTCTTTTTGCATTTCCGCCCAAGAAGTTATTGAAAAAGGCCTAAGATTGTTAAACTAATATTTTGCCTTATCTTTAAGGGTGAATGGAAAAAGTTTAAGCCTTAAGACCTCTTCCGGCATGTCCGTGTATTTCACGGTGAAACATACTTCAAGAAACTCATCAAAATACTTGTAAGGTTCTTCACTTGGAAGTCCATGATAGTTAGGAAGCATTTGTATTGTATGGTTTGTGGCTTGATTTCATAGTGATGTGCTCTAAATGGTGATAATTGAATGCATGTGGGTGCATTATATTCATTAGGCACATAGTGATCTCTTAAAGCAGGGGGAGGATTAGCAATTAGAGGTGTAACATGGGCACCTTGGTTGCCTTGAATGATGGGAGGTGGTGGAGCATAGATTGGCCTTGGCATTCCCAATGGAACTTGGCCTTGTCGTTGTGGTGGATGAACGAATGGCCTTGGCATGCCTAATGGAACTTGCATGTTATCATGATGCACATTGGGGTGGAGGATACCTTGTTGGTTTATGTGACCAAGGTCCTCCACATGGTCGTTATTGTGTCCTTCCATTGATGAAATGGATTGACTAGAACTACCTCTTCCCCTAGGGTTTCGAACAATGGATTCAAGATGAAAATTTAAAGGGACAAGGTGGGTCTCAATGATCTACGACCATGTATGCATAATGTAACACAACAAGCAATAATGATAAACACTCCACCTTCACAACAAATTAATAATCAACAAACTTCTTCCACATACAATGTTCCCATACTCCCATGCTTTAACAATATACAAGAAAAGTAAATTGCATCCACGTGGGCTCACGATTTATCTAAGAATTGAAATACAAACCTCCACGCGGGCCGACGATTTAACAAAGGGTTTGAGTAAGAAAAAGCTCACAAAGGTCATTTAGCACTTCAACTCCAAATTTTTAGCTTTTAGCTTAGCAATTTTTATTTTTATTATTTATTTATTTATTTATTTATGATTTTAGCCTTTTTCCTTGCTTGCTTAGCTCCTTTGCTTGGAATACTCCTTTGCTCACCTTCTTAGCCCAATGCTCTTAGTTAAACAAGAACAAACACAATAAGTAACAAAAATTGAAAACAAAATAAAGACACGATCAAAAGAGTACTAATTCCTAATTGATTCCACAAATACGACGTTGCCAATCAATCAATCCCCGGCAACGGCGCCAAAAACTATAGTGGCTTCCCCGAGCGTGTGCACAAACAATGCATAAAACTTTGAGTTTGGAAATTAGTGTCAAGTGGGCACCATAATTTAAATTTATAAACCGCTTAACACCTATACTATGTATTACGAGTGAGAAGGGATTGTCCCAAGGGATTGAGGGTCGTACTAGGTTAAGGAATCAAGATTAGGGTTAGTAGGTTGAGTGATCAAAATAGTGGTCGGTTGGTTGAATTTAACTAGATGCAAATTAAACTAAAGTAAACAATAATGCATTAAAGAGAATAAAAGAGAGAGAGATCTTGGGGTTTAGAGATCACCACTAAGCATACCTTTTCTACACCATTAATGAATGATTAATGAGGGGAAGAACATGTATTGCAACAAAGTGTGTGTGTGTGGTTGTTTCAACCAGCATGGATGACAAATTAAGCATATATTGTCTAAATAACTTGGTGGATAGCACAACATATCAAATTAAGCCATTAATCATTTCTTTAAGCTCACAATCCAAACACATCACAAGATTAGAAATATATGTTACTTGCTTTCATAAGTATGGAACATCAATAACAAGCATGGATTGTCCTCCCATTTAACAACTACACTACAACTAAGCTAATGACATGAAATTAAACTAATTAAACTAAGGGAGAGGTACAATCCATCAAAAAATGAGTATAAACCATTAAATAAACCACAAGAACATGCCATTAAGTACTATGTCTTGACAATCTCTAGATCTATAGCATTAATACACATAGACATGCATCAATAACACAAGAAATAGAGACAAACATATGAACATCTACTCTAGCATACATAGACATATGGATAGAATGAAATGATCAATTGGAAACATTAAACCACATAAATCATTGAATAAACAAGATCTATATATATAAAAGTGTCAAGACATGAATCACAATACAAATTCCCTCAAAAATACATAAATCAAGAAGTAGAAAGCATGCTTAGGGCTAACTCTAGCCCCAAGAGGATGTCTAGCCACTCATGGATGATGTCCTCCAACCCTCAAGGGCAAGCTCCATGGAAGAAATCTGCTCCTTGGTTGATGAAGAGTTTCCAATGGTGTCTCTAGCCTCCTCCTCTCCTTTACTTCCTCACTAAGTATTATCTTCTCTAAGTATGTGTATATGTGTAAAAGTGGCTCATATTCCTTATATAGGTTGGTTAAAAACCATCCCAATTGAGCTGGGCTCATACACCAATAATCCTCTAATGATTGGATATGAGACAACTTTTAATGAGCTGGAATTTGGATTTTTTTCAGGATTTAGGAAATTCGATCGATCGAACTTGAGGTGAGATTGATCGAACATGGCTGAGATCTATCGAATTGAAGTTGGATTGATCCTCAATGGCTGCGCCTTTTTAGATAAAAACAAATCTGAGATATTTTGAAGATATTTTTGGGAAAGGGACAAAAGTGGTTAGTAGGGTGGTATAGCTGGATAAGATCTGGCATGCGGATAAGGATAAGAAAGTTCGATCGATTAGAGAATAATGTTGGATCGATCAAACTTTTGGGATCTCTAAAGATGACATTATGGCATGGATCTATCTTGGAGTGCTGAGATAGATGAAAGTTGGATTGATCGAACTTTTCTTGAGATCGATCGAAGTTGTTGGAATTCCACCTTTTGCTTCCTTTTGCTCTACTTTGCTCCGTTCTTTGATTCATCCCATAATTACTTCAATTATGCTCTTATTTGGCTGAGTTAGCTTATTTTGGGGATAAGTACCTGAAAATGGAAATAACACGAAATCAATACAAAACGGGAAAATAAGATAGATAAAGGTTCAAGAATACCTAAGCTTAAGGGGTTTAAATACGCACTTTTCAGCGCTCATCAGATGGCTTTTGGGAGCTTGAATGAATAGTAAAACACACATTTCAGTAGCCATTTTCACTATTTGGGCTTATTTCGGTCGACCGATGCCTTATTTCGGTCTACCGTAGTGACCTCCCCTTAAAAACCAGCTTTCAGGAAAGTTTTCATCCATTTGGGTCATCCGAAATGCCATTTCGGTCGACCGAAATAGCACACATGCACAGTTGCTTCCAAATTTTGTTTCAGCATTGTTGTTCCAACTTTAAATGGTCATAACTTCTTCATTTCTAATCCAAATGGGGTTATTCTTTAGCCTAAATTGAAGAATTTTTAGTTAACTTTCCAATGGTACCAATGGTATTCTCAGATTCAAATCAAAGTGGGAGTTATTCATGTTTTAGTGAGGTAGTGTCAGTTTTCGTTTAAACCGGGAAAGGGCATTTTGTGGGATTCTTAGCCAAAGTTCTTAGAACCTATTGGAATATTGTGAAATGATTAGATTAGGTTTTATTCACCTTTTTTGACTTATTTAGAGTCAATTTTCTCTTTTTTTTTGTGAAGTGACCATTTTGCCTTTGATTAACGAATTTTACCCGTTTTAACTCTAGTTTCCTCTTTCGCTCTTTTTAAGTTCCGTGACTTCATGGAAGGTCATATTGGTATCTTAGGGATGACTTTTATCTCTAAGGACTATGGTTTTATCTTTTGGTTCCGCATTTCGGATCCGTTACCGAGTCATCTTTTGGTCATCACTGACGCACTGGATTTACAAAACTTGGGCCATCACACCCTTCCCTAAAAAATTAGGTTTTCCACTTTGAAGATCTAACCTTCCTCTATTCTTTATCTAGAACACCTTTTCATAGTTTTTCAATTTTAGTTCATTTGCCTTAGATTCTATAGGTTCAATCCTTTAGTGAGGTAGGGGTTGTCCTATATTTATACTCTTGTTGTATCTTTTGTTTCTTAGAGTTGATATACATTGTATGCATGTATTTTGAATTCTAGGGTTGTATCTAGATGTATATTACATGAAATTAACTTAAGGCTTTGTTCTGATTAAGGCTTTTACATAATCTTTAACTTGTGTTAAGTTTGTTTCATTAAGTGATGTCTTGAAATCTAGAGATTTTCATTAGTGTAATTTATAGAAATTCTATATATTTTTTGTCAATGATTTAATTGTGTATTTGATACTATGTTATTGTTTAAATCATGGACTTTAAGCTTATAGTATACTAGCATGAATAGATTTCATAGGTTCATTATGTGGTAGTACTTGGATTTGATTCATTTTGTGAACTTATTCATGTAATTGCCATTGTGGTCTTAGAGACTTGATTGTGTAAATATTGTGAAGCCTATATTGTTTTAATATTATGAAATTTTGATATATTTACTTGTGAGTAAATCATAGTGTGTGTGCATGTGTGTGTGTGTGTGAGCCACCTTAACTTTAGGAGCATGGTGGTCATCATTTGGTTCATAAAATTCATAAGGTTATAAGTTGTGTGTGCACGGCTTACATAACATGATTGAAGGATGTTGATGTGGTCCTTGTGAGGGTCGCTACACCATATCAAGCTTGAAGAGTGTGCATTTTAAGGCGAGGGCCAAGAGTTTTACATTTATAGAAGCCACTACTACCTTCACTAAAAATATAGCTAGGGTGAGTAGGGATTGTCCTAAGGGATTGTGAAGATCGAACAATGTCGTGGAATTGCTATTAGGGCTAGTAGGTCGAGTGATCAAACAATTGGTTTGTTGGTTGATTAGAGAGCAACTAAATTAAACTAAGTGATAACAAAACAATGCAATTAAGAGTAAGTAAGAGAGAGAGAGATCTTGGGGTTTAGAGATCACCACCAAGCAATGCATTCCTATACCATTGACAAGTGAATAATGAGGGCAAATGGTGTTTTGCAATATTGGTGTGTGTATGTGTTTGGTTGATTCAGCAAGCAAGGATGACTAGTTAAGCATGTATTGTCTAAACATCATGTGAAAGGCACAATATATCTAAGCAATGAAGCATATATTGTCTAAACAACATGTGAAAGGCACAATAGATCAAAACAAGTCATTAATCATTTCATTAAGCTCACAATCCAAATATAACACAAAGGTTAGAGACATATGCTACTTCTATTCAAACGCATGGAACATCAAACAACAAGCATGGATTATCCTCCCATTTAACACTACACTACAACTATACTACATCTACAATACTAGCATGAAAATAAAATAGGGGAGAGGCACAATCCATCAAGGAATAAGTATAAACAATCAAGAAAATCACAAGAGCATTCTTTTAAGCACTATGTTTTGACAATCTCTAAATCTATAGCATCAATACACATAGACATGCATCAATAACACAAAATCTAGAGACAAGCACATGAACATCTATTCTAACATACATAGACATATGGATAGAATGAAATGATCAATTGGAAGCATTAAACCACATAAATCGTTGAATAAACAAGATCTATATATATTAAAGTGTTAAAACATTAATTACAACACTAATCCCTCAATAATACACAAGATTAAGATATAGAAAGCATGCTTGGGGCTAACTCTAGCCCCAAAAGGATGTCTAGCCACTCATGGTGATGTTGCTCCAACCCTCAAGGGCTAACTCCATGGAAGAAATCCGCTCCTTGTTGATGAAGAACTCCAATGGTGTCTCTAGCCTCCGCCTCCTCTAAGCTTGCTCTGCAAAAGATGACATGAAAATGATATTGGCTCCCCTTGTAAAAAGCAATCCTTATCCTTATATAGGTAGGTTAAATGACACCCAAAATGAGCTGGGGTCGTGCACACAATATTCCCTAATGATTGGATAAAGGATAACTTTCAATGAGATGAAAATTTAACTTTTTCGCACTGGAGGAAGTTCGATCGATCGAACCTTGGACTTGGATCGATCGAACTGGCTGAGATCCATCGAACTTAGGCTGGATCGATCCAACTGGTTGAGCTTTTTGGGAAAAGACAAATCCGAGATATTTTGGGAGATATTTTTGGGAAAAGGACAAAAGTGGTTAGAGGGTGGTACAGCTGTGGATAGGATCAATCATTTGAGTAAGGACAAAAGTGTTCGATCGATCGAAGGGTGGTGTTGGATCGATCGAACTTTGGACTTTTTGCTTTTGGGTCAAGGCTTGGATCTATCTTGAAATGCTGAGATCGATCAGTGTTCGATCGATCGACCCTTGAAGTTGGATCGATCGAACTTTGTTGCTTCCCACCTTTGGCTTCATTTGCTTTCTTCTTTCTCCACTTTGCTCCTTTCTTTGTTTAATCCCATAATTGCTTCAATTAAGATCTTTTTTGGCTGAGTTAGCTTATTTTCGGGATAAGTGCCTGAAAATGGATAGAAAAAGGTACTAGAAAGTAAAGGAATGAAATGAACAACTATACAACTATGAACTAGAAAACAATAAATGGATAACGCTACTTTCGTAGGGAACACGATTGCACTTAGCATATGCAACAAGCCTTTTAAACCCCTAGGTTACCCCTAGTGGATGAGTGAAGTCTCGTGAGGGTTTCCAGAAATGGTACCCACAAACATTAAGCTCATTCTTTCAAAAGAGGTACCAATATTGCAAACAAGCATTGGGAGAAAACTACTTCAAGTATGCAATGTTTCAAACATTTCTGAGTAATCTCCCAAAATCTCAACATCAAGCAAGCAAGTGTGGTCCTCCACACATCAAGAGAATGATCATGCAAATCAAAATAATTCTAGAATTCTTTTGAGTGGACCGGCATCAAATGTGTTCTATCTAAGCCAACTAAAGAGTTAATTACATCCTTACCCTCAAACTAGCACACAAATCTAGTACCGATCATCAAGACAAAAAGTGGACCTTTTATTAAAGCTTTATTGTTGTAGGTGCGCTTATTCTTTTCACTTATATATATATATATATATATATATATATATATATTTATTTATTTATTTATATTTATAGGATCAAAGATGGAAGCATGGTGCAATGTATTGATCTATTAAGCTTTCTAGTGATTCATGAGGTCTAGCGTTAAGTCAATGACTCCCAAACCAGACGGCTTTAGGGCATTAGGCGTTCAAACACCCCTACGGACTTACAAGCTCAAATCAACTAGGGTACAAATCAAGATAACCTCCATCTAATCATTTCCCACTTCTCACCATTTGGGAGAAGTCCTCACTTATTTTTATTTTTATTTATTTATTTGAATAAACAATTATTAACCTAGAGTTTGGGCCCTCCACCTTTCGGCGCTAGAAGTTTAGTGCTTGATGAGGCTAGAATCCTGGCTACTTAGTGAAAAGGAGTTGTTATCCACCTTTATCAAGAATGAAAGCTTTCCATACGCTACTAGCTCAATTGGGATATAACCAATTCAATAGTCAACAAAGCATGTACCCCACAAATGAATGCTAGTGTGCACCTGTGCTAGTGTAGAATCCTAGAATGAATCTCAAAACAATCACAAAATCAAGATGATATGGACCACAAGTGCAAACAAGATATCAATCTTTCAAAAAATTTACTCCTAAATGGCATCCATAAGGCACACAAGGAGTATTGGACTCTCAAGTCAAGCAATTTTTAAATTTTAAGCAATATAGTCCTCAAAAGATCAAAATCATAGCTAGATATGGACCAATCATAGAAATATCCCTCAAATACATAAGTCATGCTCAAAATTTTGTATTTTAAAACTAACACTGTAAAGCACCATTCCCCCCAAACTTAAATGGCACAATGTCCTTAATGTGCAAAGAAAACAATGGAAAGAGTATACCAGTGCAACTAAGACATAGAATGATCGGGACTGAAGTATCCGAAGTGGGTGGCATGGCCCCCCCCAAACTTAGGATGAACTGTGGTCCTGAAAATTGGCACTTGGATAAACTCATCAGATAACAAAATGGGATAAGTAGTGTACAGTGGACATACAAGTGTAAATGGGATAAACAGATAAAGAAATGAGAGAGGTATAAGGGTGGTCCTGAAAATCGGGAAGCACTCTCTCACTAAAGTCACTGTGATGCACCTAATGGAGTCAAACATACAGAAATGAGAATATAATCATATGACATCCATAGCAAAAACAGATATATATAAAACATATAAAGTACAGGTACAACAGAAATATCAAAGCCGACAGACCGGCTGCAAAAATAATAGTACTGTACAGTGACAAAAATAAAGTATCAATAGTAGAGAGGGATCATGAGATAGAAGGAACTGGGAACTCAGGAGGATGAGGCAGGACGGGCAGGTCGGGCTCCGTGGATATCTCTGGATAGTCTCGGAACATAGTCGCGACATCCGTGCGGAAGGCAACAAAATCAGCTCTGTGAGCTGTGAGATCAGCTCGTATGGAAACAACAGCATCCTTAAGAGTCTGCAGGCGTACTCCAAAGCCGGGGGTCAGATCTGGAGCCTCAGGCATAGATAAATCAGAAGAAAACTCCCGAGTCTGCTTCTGGTCGTGAATGGGCAACCCAGCTGGAGAGTACTGCTCTGTGGCATCTGCAGGGCGCTCTAAGTTAATATCTATATACTCAGCAGCTGGATCGACTGGTGCGTCGTCCGCTGCGGGATCTACTACTGCTGCCTCTGCTGCTGCCTGTGCCTCTGCCTGTGCCTTCTCTGTAGCCACTACTGCGTGTACCTACAGTCTAGTAATAATGGCGTTGTAGCTCTTAGTCCAGACTTTCATCAGAAAGTGACACGAACCTCTCTCGGGGTGCTCCCGAGGATGAATAGGGTAACGCTAATCTATAAGAATCTGGGTGATGAGGTAGCTGAATGGAAGAGACTTAGCCCATCCAGGCGTCTCTTTGCTGATGTATTCGTCATAAAGCTTCCTCATCACGCTCTAGATGAGCACGGGAATGGACACCTAGTGCCCAGTGTAGAAGGCGTAGAGGGCTGTTAGATAATCCCCCCTCCGCTGAATCTTGTGCCCGGCCATGTAAATGTTTCGGAAGAGCACAGAATTAGTAAACCACAGGTTATCTGGAAGAAATGTCTGGGTGGTGAAGGTCTCACCAGCAGCATGGTGACTTGTAAGAAAGACCGCTATGTCGGCATATGAAGGCCTGTATAGCCTCGGATATATGTCCTAAAGCTCTGGAGGACAGCGGTGTAGGCAGTGGCAAGAGCGGGCTAGCGAGTCCACTGTGATGGTGATCTGATGGCCATCTATAGAAGTGACCAGCTCTGTTGTGGTACGCGGGGATGGTCGGAGGTTCTGGTAGAACAACCGTACCAGCTGTGGGTAGACTGGCTCTGCGACTGGGGCAAGAATAGCGGCTATGCCCCTCCAAATGATATCATGGTAAGCTGATCGGGTCAGCACCGATTTAGAGAAGAAGGCCGTGTCGAACACTGACTCATGGTCGACCGTCATATGCGCATATCTAGGCGCCAGCCTATCACGCTCCTGGGCTGGCTGAGCTGGTACACGTGAAAGCTCAGCTCCAGTATGCAGTGGAGATGGTGATGGTGTAAATGCAGGATGAGCCGTAGAGGTGGATGGTATATGGTCATCCTCAGCCTCATGAGATGGTGACTGAGGTAGGGTAGCCTGTGCTGGCTCCTCCTGTGCATGAGAGGGCTCTACTGGCTCCTCTGTACGTGGTCTAATGTGTTGGTGGGGCCCGTGTTGCCTATTGGCAATGATCTTCCTCTTAACTATGGCCTGCAAAAAGAAAAAGAAAAACTTGCAATGGGAGTTAGTGCCAGAATAAGAAATTTTAAGCACAATATAGAAACATGTATGTTAAGTAAAAATAGATAAAACAGATATGACATGAATCTATGCAAGTGGAAACATGCTAAATAATGTAAGTATGAAATGCATCCAATATGGAATATCACAGGCATTGGGTATATATGAGACAGCATGAACATAATACATGATGAATAAAGTATGTGTGTAAGATATGTGAAGTTCGATCGATCACAAAAAGAAGTGAGATCGATCACAAAAGTTGGATCAATCGAACATAAGTGAGATCGATCTCACAACTTCGATCGATCTGAGACATGAGCTCGATCGATCTCTCAAGATTGATCTGAGATACAAGTTCGATCGATTGAACTATGCGACGAATGTAAACAGTCACAGATCTGTGACTTTGGAAGCATGGGGCCCACACGGACGTGTTCGTGGGCCTATCAACACGACAAAACAACAAATATCATCACCCAATCATGGCCCATCCTCCCAAAATAGATCAAACACATACATATATATACGAAGCGTATACACATATATATATACATGGAAACTCAATGCTTCGAAGCTTCAAAAATAGAGATTCAATCATGTATAAAGCAAGAATGCAACATATAAAGCATCTAATCATCATATTGAAGCTTAAATCATAAGTGAGATCTCGTATCTTACCCAAATCGATGAGAGAAGTGGAGATATGAACGAGTGAAGATGAATCCGAGAAGGGAGAGAGAGATTGGCGCTTAAATCTCGCCGGAGATAAGGAAGATGCGAGTGGATGCGGTGGCGATGAGGGGAGTAAGGGTTTGGAGGGTTGGATTGATCTAAATGATCGATCTTGAGACCTTCCAGGTCTATTTTAAAAACATTCTCGACAGAGTTCGATCGATCGAACTTCAACTGAGATCGATCGAACTTTTGATGAAGTCTCTTCAAAGTATTTTTGGATTTTTGAAATTTTTGAAAAATGCAAAATTAAAAATTAGAAATTAGAATTAAAATTAAAATTAAAAATTCTAAAATAAAGTAAAATAAAATAGAATAAAATATTTTTGTTTTTGTTTTTTTTTTTTTTTTTTTGAATAAATTAAATAAACAATAATAATTAAAAACTAAATAAATTAAAATATTTTTGAATTTTTGAAAACTATTTGAATTATAAAATGAAATGAAATGAAAATAAAATAAGATAAAAATGAAAATATTTTTAAATTTTTTAAATTTGAAAAGTCAAAACAAAGTCAAAATAATGAAATGGAGAATTGAGATCGATTGAAATAAGAGTTCGATCGATCAGACAGAGAGCAAAAATATGCAGGTTTTTGGCTCAGAAAATTGGCCAAGTGTTGGAACTTGAAGATCGATCAAACTTGGAAGTTGGATCGATCGAAGAACTTTATATCGATCTTGGAATGTTTCGATCGATGAGACAGAGAGGTGAAATATGCAGGTTTATACAGGCTCAAAATTTCTCTAAGTGTTAAATCATGAGATCGATCGAACTTTGGAGTTGGATCGATTGAAGGTCTCTTGATCGATCTAAGAATTGGTTCGAACGATGGGACAGAGAGGTGATTTGGATGCAGGTTTCTGCAGGTCAAAATTTTTTCTAAGTGTTGGATGCAGAATGGAGTTCAATCGATCGAACTCAGGTTTGAGATCGATCGAACTATGCAGAATGGTCAATAATGACATGAAAGCTCATGCAATCCTCACCAAAGTTCCTTTCAATGCATATGAACCAAAAACAAGTATCTAGACTTCGCACGAAATGAAATGAAAGATAGAAATGAGGGAGGAATAGGGTTTTGACACCCTACGAAAACTTTTGCTAGTTTTTAACGTCTCTAGCAAGACGTTGGGCTCTTTTAGCCTGGATCAAAGATCTTATAATGCATCCCCTCCTTGTTGGGGTGATAGATGCTTTGAACTCCACCCAACAAATAGTTCTTTGAAGAACTTGTTGGATTAAGCTCAAAAGAAACCTTTAGTCCCTTGTCTATGCAATCACAACCTTTGGGCTTCCATGCCCTTTCAAAGCAAGAATTTGAAACAAGACTTTTAGAATGCAAGGTTGAAGATGGTTCCTTTGAAGTTTTGGTCTTACACAAAAGCTCATTTCCTTGACATTGAAGATCATGACATTTACCTACAACATTAACCTCTCCTTCATATTTGTCAAATGGATTGGGCGTGGGATTAAAGATATTCAACTTTTCCTTTATTTGGCCAAATGAAATCTTCATTATCCCCATCTTACAATTGATGTTGGCATTAGCGGTTGCCAAGAATGGACGGCTAAGGATAACGGGAATTTGGCTCTTAGGATTGGGGACCGGTTCCGTGTCAATAACAACGAAATCAACGGGAAAGAAGATTTTGTCAATCTTTATCAAAACATCCTCAATTATCCCCCTAGGCTTCTTAATGGATCGGTCGGCAAGTTGCAAAACTACCGACGTCGGTTTCAATTCACCTAGGCCCAATTTGACATAAACCGAGTATGGAAGAAGGTGTTAATAATGCATGATGTAATAGGTGAACCGCGGTCCTTAAACTTTGGAAGAGTGTTATGTTGCAAAATTGAGCTTACTTCCTCGGTCAAAACCACTTTTCTTGGTGCTTGGCTCTTGTTCTTCCGCTTTTGGGTGCACAAGTCTTTCAAGAATTTGGCATAAGCCAGAATTTGCTTGATTGCATCCAATAGTGGAAGATTAACTTTCACTTGCCTAAACATTTCCATAATTTCATTGGTTTTTGCCTTTTGCTTGTCTTTTGAAATGGATCCTTTTAAGGCATCCAGAAATGGAACTTTTGGTTCAAACACTTTTTCAGAATTTTCTTTTGAACTTTCTTCAACACAAGAAGTTTTTAAATCATTATGTTTCAAATCATTTTTCAACAAAACTTTTTCAACATCATTTTTTAAAACTTCTTTTTCAAACACATTTTTCAAGACTTTCTCATTCACAAGATCATGTACATGCAATGAAGGAGGAATGGGATGTGAAACGGGATAGGTGACAACTTGAGGTTGCACCGGTTCACTCTATTTATTGGACATTCCAACTTGATTGTCTACAATTCTACCACTCCGCAAGGTAGTCACCACATTATCATATTCGATGGTGTGGCCTTCCAATGAGGAATGGCTTTCCACAACACATTGTTGCTTAGTTGGGGCATTAATAGGCATTTTTCCCTTATCTCTTGCATTGAGAGTGCTTGCTATTTGCCTCACCAATGTGACCTCTCAATGAGGTCACGCAACCCAAAGAAAACGAATGCGGAAACGACATTTTAAAAAGGGACACGAATGAACCTAGGGGCAAAAAGGTCATTTCCAAAATGAAAGTGGGCGGTACTGGGCACATCATTGGAAAGAAAACGAGAAATTAATAAACTTAGACTCAAGAATCACTTGATTCAGATTCCGGATGAAGAAAATATGGCTAACGGAAGAAAAAGGGATAAAAAGGTTAAAAGGAGTCAACCCAAGACCATCTAACCGGTTACAAGACATTCCTAATTGGTTAGAAAACAAAACAGAATGACCATAACACTGCCACAAGTCATCTAACCGGTTAAGAGATTAAGCCCACCCGCACAGCTGTACTACAGATCAACGAAAAGCAGACAGCTAGGATTTTTCGAAAGAAAATGGGCTTTTGAAGGCCAAGATGACATTTTCTGAAAAAATACGAAGAAGAACCCCCCCTCGAAAATTGAGTTTTATACCCGGAAACACAGAAGAAAATGAAAAAAATACACTGTGAATTACCCAGAATGCCCCTAAATCGGAAAAAGGGCAAAACTAAAAAAAAATGCAACTTTGCACCAAGTATGCATTTGATCCTAAATACATTTCTAGGCTGAAACGAACATGCACGCAAGCGTAAAATGATAAAGTAGATGCGCTACAATGGCCTACGGTCTCATTACAATCCATTTAAAAAATTTGACATACCAAACCTCCAATTTTCACAAAATAGGCTATAATGGCAATACTTGAGTTTTCAAAATGTACTTATGAACTTTAAAGTTAATGGCCCTTGGCCTCATGTCATATATACAAAATAAGTATCGACAAGTGTACTTAGATGCATATTACACATCAAGGAAGCCACCTTAACTTCTAAAATACCATACACCCATGGTATACAAAATATATCATCAAAAGTAAGCATGTTAAACATTTGCATGCCAATGCACAAAAATATTTCAACTTGCTCATAGGCCCCCTAAGGATGATGAGCATCAAAGAACATAGTCTCCTTACCTGTAAAATAACCCAAACAACTAGGGTGAGTAATCAAGTTACTCGTACGAAAAAGCATATGCGTATACCCTAAAGTTTTAATATCATTGTAAGATCAATATAAACGAATACAAGGAATTATTTCACTTAACATCTATGTTCAAGGTGTTCTAAAGGATCATCTTAAGTTAACTTAAATGATTCTATCACAACACAATATCTATATCAATATACTTAGCAACATCAAATCGCCAATAGCTAAAATTACAAGTCATAATTAAGCATTGATTGTCAACTTGGAATTGAATGCAAAATCAAATAGTGAAAAACTTGGACATCAAATCCCTGAGTAAACCAAGACCTAAACGGTTATTCCGGGCACTAACCCGCTGAGAATACCACCTTAGTGCGCACTATAAATGGGAAGAACTCATACCTCCCGCTCTAGAGCCAAACTCTAGCCATGTCATTTGTAACAATGTCCCAAAAGAATCAAAAATCATAATTAAGTTCAAAAGTTATATACAACAATTAAGGTATGTAAACCACCTTCCATGCACAAGTAATTTAAAACCACACAAACCATGTCTTAGGGTTCCAAGTCTAGAATGGCATAACAAATGACAAGTCCTCATCATGATATAATGTACAATATAATACCATTAACGTATCAATTTAAATCATACCACAACAATAAACTTTATATACTAGATTATAACATTGTATTAATAGGCTTCTAAAATAATTACCAATAGTAATCAACAAGAATATAGTGTATTACCATAAAAAATACAGCAATTCGAGTCAATAAGAATTATATATAAAATTAATAATTCTACACAAGATAAATATACATCAGACATGCTTAAAAATCAACAAACCCAAAGTCAAATGTGAGGATTTCCTATAATATGCAAGACTACAATACTAAAAGTATGTACACAATATATATTAAACCCCAAAGGAACATAAAACACTTAAAGCATAAACATACTACCACCCCTACCTCAATAGAGAATTGAATCTCTATAATCCAAAGCAACCAAGCTTAAAATGGGAAACTAAATTAGGGTTTTGTAGAGGAGGGTGAGAGGAAATTTTTACTTCCCAAGGTTTAAAGTCTAAGGTGAGTGGAAGGAGGCCAGAATGAAGTAATAAGCTCTAAGCCAAGCTTTTCTTCAATGGTGGCTAGGTTAGGGTTTTGAGAGTAATGGGAGTGAGGAAGATGAAATGAATGTGGTGAGTGGAGGATTTAGTATTCCTCTACTCACCATGTGTTCTTACACTACCTCTCACACACACACTAATGCAAGACTAAATTTGTAGCCTACACTTGTCACCAATCCATGGCTCCTTTTAAGACATAATCCTATTCCTACACTTGTCAACCATCTAAGCCAACAAGTGCACCTATCCTAGGCCAACAAGTGGGTGAATCTCCACCTTCCACATGTCACAAGATTAAGCTTCCAAGTGACTCCACCCCAATGCCAAGAAAAGGCTCTATGAGAGTGTGACACTTGTTACACTTTTCAAAAATTACAGAAAGGTTATTTTCCAAAATATCTTCCAAATAAAATTGCAAAATAGTCCCTAAAACGAAAAATAATTACTTTGCATAATTACACTAAAACCCCAAAAATCAAGAATGTTTCCATGAAACTATGCATCAATTACGAAAAAGTTAGCAACTAGAATATTTTTCCTACGAAAGTAAAAAAATACAATTATCTTGGATATCAAATATCATGGATGCATGCAAAGCCGGAATCAAATTCGAGCACAAAAAGTGAGGTTATACAAAGAAAAACGATAAACGGGAAAAAGACGAAATAGGGAAAAAGACGAAAAAGGAAATTACCGAAAAAAAAGAAAGGAAGGAAAATGACCAGGTCATTACAACCTACCCTCCTTAAAAGGATTGCATCCTCGAAATCAAGTCGTACCTAAAAGAGAAAACAAACTGGGATACCGAGAGCAAACCTCCTGTTCGAGCTTCCAGGTAGCCTCCTCAATGCCGTGATGTCTCCACAAGACCTTAACCACTGGAATGGTCTTAGTCCGCAAGACCTGCTCCCGTGAATCAAGAATCTGGACTCGACCCTCCTCGTAGGTCAAGTATTTATCAACAATAACATCTATCCACCGTAAAACATGTGATGGATCTGGCTCGTACTTTCTCAACATAGAGACATGAAAGATGGCGTGAACCTTATCCAGGTCTGGCGACAACGCCAAACAATTAGTAACTTCACCAACGCACTCCAAAATCTAAAATGATTAAATAAACCTAGGAGATAACTTGTCCGTCTGTCGAAATCTCAGAAGTCTCTTCCGTGGAGAAATTTTGAGAAAGACGTGGTCCCCTACCTCAAAAGACAAGGATTTCCTCCTACTGTCAGCATAACTCTTCTGCTTGTTCTGAGCTATAGCCAACTACTGCCGTATCAGCTTAATCTTCTTTGTAGTCTCAAGGACAATATCGGGACCCAAGGTGACTGTTTCACCTACCTGGGTCCAACAAACTGGAGATCTGTAAGGTTTGCCATACAACGCCTCAAAAGGTGCCATGCCATTACTGGTCTAGTAACTATTGTTGTAGGCAAACTCAACCAAGGGTAAGTAGCCTTCCCAACTACCCCCAAAATCCAAAATGCAAGCCGGTACCATATCCTCCAATATCTGAATGGTACGCTCCGACTGACCGTCAGTTTGAGGATGGAATGCCATGTTGAAATGAAGCCCCGTATCAATAGCCTCTTGAAAACTCTGCCAAAAGTGAGACTTGAATCTAAGATCCCTATCCGAAACAGTGGATACTGGAATCTCGTGAAGCCTAACAATTTGTCTCACATATAACCCACTAAGTCTCTTTGCGTCATCTGTCACTGCCATAGGCAAAAAGTGAGCTGTCTTAGTCAATCTGTCAACAATGACCCAAACGACATCATTCCCTGCCTTGGATCTTGGAAGTCCTGTCACGAAATCCATAGTGATGTGCTCCCACTTCCACTCTGCCACTGGTAGTGGTTGTAACAAACCCGCCGATCTTTGATGCTCTGCCTTCACTTGCTAACAAGTAAGGCATTTAGCCACGAACTGAGAAACATCCTGTTTCATGCCTTTCCACCCAAACTGTCTTCGCAAATTGTGATACATCTTCGTACCACCAAGATGAACTGTGAGTCGAGAATGGTGAAAATCCCGAAGAACAACGTCACGACAAGACAAGGGAACAAACATCTTCCCTCTATACCTAAGACCATTGTCTGAATGCAAGGTCCAACCCTCTACATTCTCGCCTCCTGAAATCTAAATATGGATGGACTTCATCTCCCCATCCTCCTGCTGTGCCTCAATAATGCTGCTAACTAGAGTCGGTTAAGCCACAAGGTAAACAAGATAGCCGGTGAAACATCCTCATATGATTGTAAACCAAAATCTGCAAGCTCTTTTAGCATCTTCCATCTGTGGATGGAAATGCTAGCAAGAGTACTCTATGACTTCCTATTTAATGCATCGGCCACCACATTGACCTTTCCCGGATGATAGTGCAACTCAAAGTCGTAGTCCTCCATGAACTCAACCCATCTGCGCTGTCTCAAGTTCAAATCCTTTTAAGAAAAAGATATTTGAGACTCTTGTGATCGGAGAAAATCTCGAACTTCTCCCCGTACAAATAATGTCTTCACCCTTTCAGGGCAAAGATAACCGTTGCCAACTCCAAATCATGTGTCGGATAGTTTAACTTATGAGATTTAACTATTGAGGGCCATAAGCTACCACCCATTCAGTCTGCATCAGAACACACCCTAAGCCTTCTTGTGAAGCATCATAATAGACCACGTAACCCAAACCACGTTCAGGTATGATCGAAACTAGAGCCAATGTCAACCTAACCTTTAACTTCTGAAAAGTAGAATTACAATCCTCATTCCATATGAACTTGACTCCCTTATGAGTAAGTCGAGTCATAGGTACCGCTAGACGCAAGAAATCCTGAACAAATCTCCTGTAGTAGACGGCTAGGCCAAGAAAGCTCCAAACCTTAAACACTGTCTTAGGATGCTCCAATCCATCACAGACTCAATCTTTGACAGATCCACTGTAACATCACCCCTTGACACGACATATCCAAGGAACTTTACCTCCGGTAGCCAAAATTTGCATTTCTTGAACTTGACATACAATCAGTTATCCCTAAGGATCTGCAAAACTGCTCTCAAGTGATACTCATGCTCTTTCTTCGAAGCTGAGTACACGAGAATGTCATTAACTAACACCACCATAAATTTGTCAAAATAGTTACTGAATATAAGGTTTATCAAATCCATGAAAGCTGTTGGAGCATTGGTCAAACCAAATGGCATCACCAAAAACTCATAATGGCTATACCGTGTATGGAAAATGGTCTTGGATATATCCTCATCCCTAACTCTCAACTGATAGAAAACCGATCTCAAATCAATCTTTGAAAAGCATGTCGCTCCTTTTAACTGATTAAACAAGTCATCAATCCTAGGCAAATGATACCTGTTCTTGATCGTAGCATGGTTCAACTTGTGATAATCGATGCAAAGTCTCAAAGACCCATCCTTTTTCTTCCCAAAAAGAACTGGTGCTCCCCATGGTGGAACACTAAGACGAATAAACCCCTTAGCTTTCAAATCATCCCCCTTCAGCTTATCAAGCTCTGCCGGTGCCATACGGTATGGTGCCATAGAGATGGGCGCTGTACTCGGAATGACATCAATGGCAAAAATAACTTCCCTTAAAGGAGGTAACTCTGTCAGTTCTTCTAGAAAGACATCAACAAAATCCTCAACAACTACTGGAAGAACACGCCCAAACTGCTATCCTCATCAATTAGCAAACTAGCCAAGTAGGACCTGTGGCGACTCCAGTCACCAATGCTGAAAACCATCGCCGGGTGGGAATCGCTCCGATCCTAATAAAATGGAAGCAATCTCCCTTGGGAGTGCAAACAGACACCCTCCCGCTGAAGCAATCGATCGTAGCCCCAAAGAATGATAACCAATCCATCCCGAGAATGACGTCAAAGCACGTCATGTTGAGAACAACGAAATCAAACTCTAAGGTCCACCCAGCTATCTTAATAGCACAACCCCGATAAACACGATCTAAAGATACTAGACCCCAACTGGCGTGTCAACACAGAGAAGACTATCCCCAAGTGTGACCTCTAGAACCAATGAATGTTCAAATGATGCAGAAATGAAAGAATGTGATGCACCTATGTCAACAAGAACCCGTGCCCAAGAACTAAAAACTGGAAAGATACCTCGAACTGAAGAGGTTCCTGTGGAAGCATTCGCCTGTGGAAGAGCGTAGGCTGGTCCCTGAGCCCTTGAGCCCTGCTGTGAACTGCCATGATAGCCTGACTGATGTGTAGAAGCAGTAGGTGTAAAGCCCCTGGTTGGATAAGTGCCAACTGGCGCCACTGGCTGTGGTGCCTGAGGAACTCTGAAACCAGACTGAACCACTACAGAATATACTGGTACTATTTGTGAATCTGTGCTACTATGTGACTTATTTAACAACTTTGGATAATCCTTCCTGAGATGACATGGTTGCCTGTAATAGAAGCAAACTACCTGCCCTGCTCTGGTAGAAATTGATGTCTGACTGGTCTGTGGTCGAAGTTATGGGCAACGAGGCTTGATGTGCCCCGGCTGCTGACAATGGTGACAAACCACACCCCGGGCTAATCCCAAAGATACGGGGACCTTAGGTGCAGAATGAATCTGCTGCGGTGTCCCCTGTGAATGCATACTGTTCCCTGCCTTGGCCTTCTTCCATTGACTCCCAGAAGGTGATGAAGTGTCTCCGCGAGACTACTTATGTGAACCCCTGATCCATAACTGATCCCGTTCCTCTGCTTCAACTAGCATAGCCCTTTGGACCACTTCTCTATAATTCCTGAGATCAAGAACTGAGACTCGTGGCCTGATATCAAGATATAGTCCATCCTGAAACTTCATTGCCCTGGCCTCATCTGTCGCCACCATATCCTCGGTATAACGAGAGAGAGAAGCAAATCATGTCCTGTACTCAATAACACTCATAGTGCCCTGATAAAGACCTGTGAACTGTATCCTCATCTCCCACCTCATAGCCCTAGGAAAGAAACGCTAGAAGAATAAATCTCTGAACTCATTCCATGTCATCAACCAAACATTGTGGATATTGGTCATAGACCTCCACCAGATATCTGCATCTCCCATGAACATAGAGGCAGTCAAAGAAATCCTCAACTTGTCCGTAGTTACCGCCATACTATCCAACTTGTGAACCATAAGGTCCAACTAAGCCTTTGAGACTAGTGAATCTAAACTCCCCGTAAATGGATCAATCTTAACCCTCTGTAGTCGTATGAAGTACTCCATTGCCTTATTGACTATCGATGCCTATGCTGGTGCTGGAATCTGTATCCTTGCCACCTACCTGCGTATCAATTCCTTTAGGGATTCAGCGATCCCCTGATTGATTCCCTGAGCCACCCGCTCCTTGTAAGTCGGTGCCCGCGGCGGATTAGCATCCACGCCACGAACTGGAATCCTAGGCCTTCTCAGACCCCTTGTAAACTCGATGTCATCCACCTGCTCCTCAATGCCCTGACGTGAAGACTCTCCACGCGTGACAACCATGATGCTAAACATACGAAACGAAAGAGGCCAATAATAACAAAAGTTATTATGATCGAATGCAACTTATACTACGAATGCACAAAACACAAAGCAAGACAAGGTATGCAATATACGGTCATGCTAAATCAATTAGAGAAAACCTTTTTAATGGTTAATTACTAAAGTAAATAAGCATACATGTCAAATAAGGATGCTTTTAAACACATAAGCATATAAGCATAACGACATGTTATAATACCAAGCACGTTATTAAGAAACACGTAAACATGATACAACACCAAAATATGTTATCAAAGGCATGTGAATATATCAAAGTAGATCAATAAAAGCATGATATGCACCCAAAACCCGTCGTCCTAAGGTATTCAATCCTAGGAGCTCTGATACCACTTGTGACAGCCTAAGTTTTATAAACCCGGTGCGTCAGTGATGACCTAAAGATAACCCGATAACGGATCTAATATGCGGAAGTGAAAGGTGAAACAATGGTCTCTAGAGATACAACACGTCTCTAAGACACCAATGTGACCCTCAATGAGGTCACAGAACCCAAAGAAAATGAATGCGAAAGCAACTTTACAAAAACTTACAAGAATGAACCTAGAGGCAAAAAGGTCATTTCCAAAATGAAAGTGGGTGCTATTAGGCATACCATTGGAAAGACAATGAGAAATTAATAAACTTAGACTTAGGAATCAGTTGATTCGGAATCCGGATGAAAAAGATATGGCTAACGGAAGAAAAAGGGGTAAAAAAGTCAAAAGGAGTCAACCCAAGACATCTAACTGGTTACAAGACAATCCTAACCGGTTAGAAAGCAAAACAGAATGACTATAACATTGCCACAACTCATCTAACCAGTTATGAGATTGAGCCCACCCGCACAGTTGTATTATAGATCAGCAAAAAGCTGACAGCTAGGGTTTTTCGGAAGAAAATGGGCTTTCGAAGGCTAAGATGACATTTTCTAGAAAAACATGAAGAAGAACCCCCCCCCCCCCTGAAAATCGAGTTTTCTACCCGGCAGCGCAGAAGAAAATGAAAAAAACACATTGTGAAATACCCAGAAAACCCCTAGATCAGAAAAATGGCAAAACTAAAAAAAAACATACAACTTTGCACCAAGTATGCGTTTGACCCTAAATGCATTTCTAGGCTTAAACGAACATGCACGCAAGCGTAAAATGATAAAGTATATGCGCTACAATGGCCTACAGCCTCATTACAATCCATTTACAAAATTTGACATACTAAACCTCCAATTTTCACAAAATAGGCTATAATGGCAATACTTGAGTTTTCAAAATGTACTTATGAACTTTAAAGTTAATGGCCCTTGGCCTCATCTCATACATACAAAATAATCATCGACAAGTGTACTTAGATACACATTACACATCAAGGAAGCCACCTTAACTTCTAAAATACCATACACCCATGCTATACAAAATATATCATCAAAAGTAAGCATGCTAAACATTTGCATGTCAATACACAAAAATATTCCAACTTGCTCATAAGCCCCTAAGGATGATTTGCATCCAAGAACATAGTCTCCTTACTTGTAAAAAAACTTAAACAACTAGGGTGAGTAATTAAGTTACTCACAGGAAGAAGCATAAGCGTATACCCTAAAGTTTCAATATTATTGCAAGATCAGTATAGACGAATACAAGGGATCATTCCACTTAACGTCTATATTCAAGGTGTTCTAAAGGATCATCTTAAGCTAACTAAAATGATTCTATTACAACACAATATCTATATCAATGTACTTAAAAACATCAAATCGCCAATAACTAAAATTACAAGTCACAATTAAGCATTAGTTGTCAACTTGGAATTGAATGCGAAATCAAATAGTGAAAAACTTAGACATTAAATCCTGGAGTAAACCAAGACCTAAACGGTTATTTTGGGCATTAACCTGCTGGGAATACCACCTTAGTGCGCACTATAAATGGGGAGAACTCGTACCTCTAGCACTAGAGCCAAACTCTAGCCATGTCATTTGTAACAATATCCCAAGATAATCCAAAATCATAATTAAGTTCAAAAGTTATATACAACAATTAAGGTATGTAAACCACCTTCCATGCACAAGTAATTTGAAACCACAAAAACCATGTCTTAGGGTTCCAAGTCTAGAATGGCATAACAAGTGACAAGTCCTCATCATGATATGTTGTACAATATAATCCATTAACTTATCAATTTAAATTATACTACAACAATAAGCTTTATATACTAAATTATAAAATTATAGTAATAGGCTTCTAAAATAATTACCAATAGTAATCAATAAGAATATAGAACTATCACCACAATAAATATAGCAATTCGAGTCAATAAGAATTGTATATAATATTAATAATTCTACACAAGATAAATATATATCATACATGCTGAAATCAACAAACCCTATGTCAAATGTGAGGATTTTCTATAATATGCAAGACTACGATACTAAAAGTATGTATAAAATAATTATTAAACCCCAAAGGAACTTAAAATACTTAAAGCATAAACATACTACCACTCCTACCTCAATAGAGAATTGAATCTCTATAATCTAAAGCAACCATGCTTAAAATAGGAAACTGGGAGTGAGAGGAAGCTTTTACTTCCTAAGGTTTAAAGTCGAACGTGAGTGGAAGGAGGCGAAAATCAAGTAATAAGCTCTAAGCCAAGCTTTTCTTCAATGGTGGCTAGGTTAGGGTTTTAAGAGTAATGGGAGTGAGGAATATGACATGAATGTGGTGAGTGGAGGATTTAGTATTCCTCCACTCACCATGTGTTCTTACACTACCTCTCACACACACACTAATGCAAGACTAAATTTAGAGCCTACACTTGTCACTAATCCATGGCTCCTTTTAAGACTTAATCCTACTCCTACACTTGTCAACCATCCAGGCCAACAAGTGCACCTATTCTAGGCCAACAAGTGGGTGAATCTCCACCCTCTACATGTCACAAGATTAAGCTTCAAAGTGACTCCTCCCCAATGCCAACAAGTGGCTCCATGAGAGTGTGACACTTGTCACTCTTTCCAAAATTGCAAAAAGGTCATTTTTCAAAATATCTTCCAAATTAAATTACAAAATGGTCCCTAAGAAGAAAAATAATTACTTTACATAATTACACGAAAACCCCAAAAATAAAAAATGTTTCCAAGAAACTATACATCCATGCCCTTTATGAAAAAGTAAGCAACTAGAATGTTTTTCCTATGATAGTAAATAATACAATTATCTTGGAAAAGTAAGCAACTAGAATGTTTTTTCTTCGAAAGTAAAAAATACAATTATCTTGGAAATCAAATATCATGGATGCATGCAAAGCCAGAATCAAATCCAATCACAAAAAGTGAGGTTATGTAAGGAAAAACGATAAACGGGAAAAAGATGAAATAGGGAAAAAGACGAAAAAAGAAATTACCGAAAAAAAAAGAAAGGAAGGAAAATGACCGGGTCATTACAAATAAAAAAAAAAAAATTGAAGAGAAAAGTAAAGATAGAACAACACACGAATATAACGTGGTTCGGGCTTACATCCACGACACACAAAGCCCAAAGGGCTACATTACTTTTATCATGAACTCTCTTGAAAGTGTTTACAAAGACTATTGGTTCTTGTGTTTCACAGTTGAAAGGTTGGGAACTGTAGATAGGCCTGAGCCGAACCGGATGTAGCCCAACACGCCCGACCAACTAGGCTGCTCACCATCCAAAAGATTCAAAAGTTATGCCCAATGCATATAGAGTAAAAAATAACAAGAATAAGCCTCCATTCGGGTCAATTTGTATTGGCCAACTGCCCCACAAAGGAGGGAGGCCCATCAACCTTCAACTTAGAGAAAAAATACAAGAAATTAAGATAAATGTAAACTTTTATAAATAGAAGTGAGAGAAGAAGAGAGAGACAAATTGTTTGGAGTGTAAAAAAATCTTTTTCTAATATAGAATGGCATTTTCTTGCATCTTCAACAATGTTTACACTTTTAATGTCAAATTCATGCTTACAGTGCTGCATTTCGGTATTATCACCATTCCTACTGTGTTTTGTGCCTTATAATGATCCTCAGGGGTATTTTAGTCATTTACCATCTTATGATACTCTTTCATGAAGCTTTAGGATGGTACATTGTATTTGCATCATAGTTCTCAAGCCTTTTCTACTGTTTTTGAGAAGGTTCAAGGTGTGATATTATGCTATAGGGTTATCTAGGGGCATTCATGTCATTTCATAGTTGTATTAGACCCTTTCACACTTTTCTAGTATACTGCATTGTATTGATCATCACAAAATTAAGGTGCATTGCATGTTTTACAATCTCAGTGACAGATTTTGTGCATTGTGTGACAAGTGGCTTAATGTGTGACATGTAGCTGTGGTCCTAGAGTGAGTGTATACACATAGAAATGCATTTCTTAAGCACCAAGTGTGGATGAGAATAATGTATGTGCAATGTGAGTTGTGATTTTCTAGTATATTAGAATACAAAATAGCTGAGGTGGTAGGGGTACTTTGGTCCTTTCAATAAGGGAATGTCAGAATATTCTCTAGCCAATGATTAGTTACAAGTTCCAGGTGTATATCCTAATTAGAGTAGGATTTGGATTGTTTGCTTGAGTATATATATACACTTACAACATTTTTGCAGAAACAAACCTCTTTTGTAAAACCCTAATTGAACCTACATTGTGTGTGACTCGAGAGCTGAACATGATCCATCTTTCTTGAGATTATATTTGATGATTTGAGCTTGGAATCCACTTAGAAAGATGCTTTGAGTGATTATAATGATGTTAAGCAGCTTGGTGTCCATTAGTTGTTAGTTTTTTGGTGCAGAGGCTGGATTGGGGGTTCATTTTTGGTTTAAGCTTGCTGTGGTGCTAAGTTAAGGTTTTTTTTTTTCCTAGTTGGTACTCACACACACATATCTCTTCTGAGACTTGAACTCCTGACCTCCCTTTGGGAAGTAAGAGGCCGATACCGCTAGTCCACTGGCCCATTGGTGTGCTAAGTTAAGGTTAAGATATGTATATTTTGGCTTTTTACATTTACTGAGTGCTTGTTCTTTAGCTATATGTTACTGCAAATGAATTTTGTATCTAAAACCTGTGATTTAAGTACTATTTTTGGTTTAGCCTTCTGATCTATGTACAATATGGTTATATCTTGCTATGTTGTGGTTGATTATCATTTGAGCAAGTTTGTATAGATATATTAAGGATGTTGAAGTTGAGTTTTGCACAGAACTTTGGTCATATCTAGATTTCGCTTTTTAAAACCCTAGTTCTTTAGGTTTTATGTGGTTTAAGACCTGTTTGGTGTTGATTTGTTATACATATGCTATATTCATCATGATAATCATCTGAGCATATATATTAAAGATTTAAGGCTGTGGAATTCATCTATGAGTTTGAGGGTACACGAAATTCCATTTTACCCCTCAAAAAATCTTGTGTAATGGATGAAGGTTAGGTTACAAACAAAGCACCCAGTTTTGATGGCTCCAATTATGATTTATGGAATACAAGGATGGAATCCTTTCTCATTTCACAGTCCTATGATATTGGCATGCAACCATCTATGGTTTTTCTGTTCTCAACTCAAATAACCCCTCAGTAGATGATAAAGCTGCTCTAGCAAATGATAGAAGAGCAAGGCATGATCTCCTCTATGCTCTCAAGTAACAAGAGTTCACAAGGATTAAAAATTTCAAGACAGCTAAAGAAATGTGGGATTCTCTCAAGGCTACTCATGAAGGGAACAATGTAATCAAGGAGAACAAGATACAACTCCTCAAGGTTCAATATAAAGGTTGTAAAATGGAAGAAAGATAAGCTATCTCAGAGTACTTATTTAGGGTCAATGAAATTGTAAACAACATGAAGGCTCTTGGAGAAGATGTTAAAGATTTTGAAGTGTAAGCTTTTATATGTATTGTGTGTGAGTTGAGAGTGTTCATTTGGTCCAAGCAAGGGTGCTGTAGACAAAGGGAGTACAGTGTGGACTTAGTTGTGCTAGAGTGTGTGTAAAGACTATGAAAACTAGTGTTTCAACTTGTACAAAAGTATGTGTAGAGTGTGAGACAACTAAGTGTGTAACTAATTGCATACAACTAGTGGAGGCATTATTGGTTGAGGCCAAGAACCAAGGTTTTTCCCCTAATTGGGAAGGGTTTTACTTGTAATATCCTTGTGTTAATTGTGTGGCTTCAAATTGATCTCAAATATATCCTTGTGTTTAAGAAGAATTGAAGTAGGATCAATTCACCCCCCCCTCTTGGTGCAATAAAAACCCACCTCTATTTATAGGTGAGTTGGAAAAGAGTTATAAACAAAGAATATCAAAGACTTGCTTTACAATTATTCTTGCTCTACAAGAATATGATTATAAAGGAAAGACTTTAAAGAAAGTCAAAAGACAAATATTATAACAATAAATCATTCCAATTAGGAAAAACTTGTTACTCAAGTATACTAACCTTAACAATATATTTAATTATTCAAAATCATTTCCGAGTAAATAAGAAATTGTGTCCCAAAGTTAAATGTTTAATAGGCTTGAAATGTTTGGAATGGGTTTAAGGGAAAGCTTGTCTTGTATTGGAATTTTTGGAAATTAAAGGATATTTATATAGAAGTGTGATAATGATTGTGCATAAATTAAGTAGCATAGACAGACACGGAACATGAACATGATCACGATACGACATAGATATGTTGACACTTTTAAAAAGTAGAACATGGGTACGGTGTGGATATGCTATATATAAATATGAATTTTTATAGGATAAAGTGCAAAAAAACCTCTCTATATACAAAATATGTAATTCTCCCTTATTGTTCATAAAATTTCCTACATTTTTCAATTTATGCAAATAAGGGCAAATTTTTAATTTAGTCAAAATTAAAAAATGAAATGACAAAAGTATCCTCGCCATATAAAAAATATATATAAATCAATTTATTTCCTTACACCAAACCAAACACCAAACTCTTTCTACAACATTCAATCCCAAACACCACCACCATCATCATCATTGTCGCGCCTTAATTTTTTTGCATGGGACCCATTCAAGCTTCTATCCCCTATATGGAGGCCAGTGGGGGTTTGATTACGCTTGGGGAAGGGGTTAGGCACCCCAAGATGCATGCTCGTACCAAGTATGGTTATCAGTTTTTTGGGTTAAGTTCCATTCCATTACATGATTATATTATGATGAATGAGATAAATGAAAAAGATTTAATTGAGGATGATGTGGGGGAGGAGATGATGGGGTGGGGGGGGGGGGGGGTAGGAAATGAAGGGTGAAAGTGGGAGTGAAATAATGGAGATGGGAGGGGATTGATTAATGTAGGGTTTCTTAAATTGCTTACATATTATAGAATTTGGGAATCAAGTCAAATGTAGTTCGGTAAGGTCAAGTTTAAGGACCTCCGTCCGCATGATGAATCATGGATGATTCGATTTGAGTTTATCTGCATGAAGTGAGTTGTAGCTAACTTAGATTTGAGTTTTAGGGCCTCTGCCCATGGGAAATGAGTCATAGATAACTCGAATTTGAGTTTTTATGTGAGGACATTGTCCCTTTTTCATTTTTCTCTATTTTCTTTTTTCATTTATTTTTGTGTTCAAATCATGTGGACAGGGTCGGGTAAGGTGCTCAGGAATTTTTCTCGGCACCATTCATTATTGCATATGGTACACATTTATCATTGTTGACATGTTGGGGTTTAATTTTATACTTGTGTGTGTTTATTTTCATTTTAGGGCATTTGTGTATTTAGAGAGAGTGTGAGCCTTACCCTTTACTTGTGCATTATATTGTGTGGTGGAGAGTGAGGCTAGTGATATATGTATGTATATGTATTGGTGAGGAAAGAGAAAGATGCATGACAGCCCACCTTCATCCCCTTCGCATTCACAGCTCTCTCTTGCCTCTCTTCTCTGGTTTTTTTTTTTTTGCCTTTCACTTTCACGCTTCATTTATATATAGTTCCTTTTGGATTTTCACTTAGCCATAGAAGAGTTTATGACGGGGATACTAAGATGAGCAAAACCCTAGTTTTTATTTTCATTTGAAAGCACTTTATTTTTTAAGGTGAAGCTAGAATATGGATTCTGAGGCGGCCATAGGAGGTTTTCCGTTCTCCTCGTCATCCTCTTCAGCCCTCCGAAGTTGTAGCTCAATCAGAGCATTTTTGGTTTGGCAATCTTTGGAGTTTTCACTCCAAAGTGAGGTAGGGGTGTAGTTTGTTGATGAAATATGTCCTCTTTGTGTTTTATGAGCATATTATGTGTGGCGCATGCATTAAGTGAGTGTGAGTGATTTTCATACACAATTATGGTTAACCTAGTTTCCAATTTTCATTTGTAGTGTCTAATGTTCTTGAATTTCATGTCTATATTACTTATTGAATTCATGACCATGGTTACATTGTACAATTTTGGTTTATATACATGTGTTATGTAACAACCTTTACCCTATCCAGACACAATATTATCCATTTTTGGCTCCCTGAACTGGAGACTTCCTAGTGGGTCACCCATCCTGGTACTAGTCTAAGTTAAGTATGCTTAACTCCAGAGTTCTAATTGGTTCACAGCCATTATGGCTTTAAAACACGTTGTGTCATGGAATGGTGATGAACCTAAATATAACACTTCACCTTTCCTAGGCGATGTGGGTTCATGAGACCCTGTAACCTGCTAGTGTGGAAGCACATCCACTATCTTACACCTGCCCACATCACACCCGCCCACAAAGATCATTGCAAATTGTATCAGAGCCAGAGCCTAAAGTAGTACCAGGATGGGTGAGCCTCTGGAAAGTCTCTGGTCCGTGGGAGCCAAAAGCGAATAATATTGTGTCATAGATGGGTGATGAACCTAAATATATCACTTCACATTTGCCAGGTGATGTGGGTTCATGACACCCTATAGCTTGCTAGTGTAGTAGCACGTCCAATGTCTCGTACTCGCCCATATCACACCTGTTGATGCATCGCTAGGTGCACCAATAATAAAACCGCACTAGCTATACCACAAATTCACAAGAAAGTGGCTAAGTAGGGGTATCAATCCACGAAGATTGCGAAGCTTATGGAAATCAAGTTTCAAAGGTTAATTTCGTGCTTATTAATGTCACAAAAGATGGTTGATTTGTTTATTTGTCGTTTGTATAAAGATTAAAATAAACTAAATTGAATTTAAAGAATAATTAAAGGGAGGCTAAGGAATTAAGTTCACCAAGACCTCGTAATCATGCATACTTGTAAATAACTTGGGGATACAATTACATGTGATATTAAAAGCGTAGAAGCATAAGAATAACTCCAACAATTTTTCAAAAAATCATGTAATTTAAGACGAAGCATAACCCATCTACGATTGGCATGGCTCATCCACCTAAACTAGGGTGTGGTATGAGCCATCTTCCCTAGGCATGGCCTATCAAGGCCTTAACATTACAAGTTTAGCACATGAAATCAATATTCTAGTATAGATTATCTTTGGTTGACATGAACCATCTACCTAACTACATTAATCTAAGGGTGTAGCATGGTCCATCTTCCCTTGGCATAATCTATCCAAATTTATACATAACATGCTTCTAAACCTATTTCATGAATATCAATCTTCAATGTCACATATGAAAATAATAAGAGTATAAGTATATAATCATGCTTTCTAAGACAAAAAGTACATGATATGTGACGACCCTGATTTTTCAAGCCAATGCGTCCTGTGATGAATCGAAGATTGACCCGATAATGAATCCGAATGCAGAAGCGAAAACAGAAAACAAGACTCTAAGAAGTCAAAGTGACATTCCATGAGCTCATGGAACTCAATGAGAACTGATGTGGTAGCAAAAGATCGAAAATATGACAAATAAGTCCCTAGGGGTAAAATGGTAATTTTCTAAAAATATGAACTTGGTGCCACCGAGCACACCATTGGGAAGACAATGAAAAATTAATTAAGATAGACTTAAGAATTGCATGATTTGGAGTCTAGACAAAGGAGAAACGGCATGACGAAGAAAAATAAGCACTTAAGGCAAAAGGATAAACTGGTAATTATTCAGGAAGATCCGGGTGCAACCAAGCATACCGTTGGAAAGACAATGAAAAGTTAGTCAAGTTCAAAAAAGAGTTCACTCGATTTGGAGTCCGGACGAAGGAGAAATGATGGTTTGAAGTTGAGACATTGCGGCGGCCCGATATGGCCATGGCGCGCATGCGCCAGCCCACTGGCGCCCCATGCGGTGTCCAATGGTATGCACATGCTGACAACAAGAAAAAAAAAAAAAAAAAAAAAAAAAAAAAAAAGAGTTTCCAGAATTGAGGCTTGAAACGGAGGTTGAGACGAGTTTTTCTGGAAAAATACGAAGAAGAAACCCCCCCTAAAATCGAGTTTTCTACCCGACCATGTGAAAGTAAACAAAAAAATCACACTGCAAAATCCCCAAAATTCCCCTGGATCAGAACTGGGCAAGAGGGCAAAAAGCTATTACAGTAACTGTCCACATCTGAGATAAAAAACGGGTTACCAAACGATTTTTTTTGAAAAAACACAAAGAAGAAACCCCTCCCGAAATCAAATTTTCTACTAGAAAGGTAAGAGAAAATGAAAAAAACTCACTATAAAATGCCCAAAATGCCCCTTCATGAAATCAGGTCATGAGGGTTAAAAAGCTGCTGAAATGCAAAACTGAAAGCTGAACTTTGCAAGGGATTTCCGGTACCAAGATGACATTTTCTAGAAAAACATGAAGATGAAACCCCCCCTAAAATCACGTTTTCTAAGTGACCATGTAAAGACCGGAATTTATTTCTCGAAGGAAAACCCCAAAATGCCCTAAAATCAAATTATACAATAAATATGTAAAATGAGTCCATAAGAGGCTCAAGTCACCAAGGATGAAGTTTTTGTTGAAAACAATCATGCACGCAAATGTATCTTACCCATTAAGACGTGTGACAATGGTCCACGGCTTAAAAATATCGCCGATACAAAATTTGACCCCTCCATGGCCAAAAAGGCAAAAATGAACTAGAAATGGAAAATTTGAAAACTAAAATTAACAAATGATTTCAAATTACCGTTTGGCCCTTGGCCACACTTTATGCATATTAAGTAGGTCCTAATGAATGTGCTCGTGTACACTTTGCATCACCCGATTTGGAAATGAACCCTTAAAGGCTCGGATTTTACTATTTTAGCTTAAAATGTAAAGTATGAAACTAAAATGCAAAAATGAAAACAAAATGGTGATTAGCCCTTGGCCACACCTTATACATATTAAATGAACGCTAGATAATGAATTTCATACCCGATGCACACTCTGGTGGAAAAATGTCATGCTAAAACCCTAATTTCTCATATATTCTCATTAAAGGCAAGATTTCAATATTTATGAATATACATGAGTTTCAAATATGGTTTGGCCCTTGGCCTCATATCATATACATAAAATGAGAATCAAAAAGTGTGCTTAGACACACATTACAAGTTTAGAACCAAATATACACATTTGACAAATAAGGCTACAAATGGCTTTTCAAGCCAACCTTTACAAGAATGGAACCTTTAAGTCCACAAATCATCCAAGCATCACGAGAATCTCAACCTTGATTCTTGTACCTAAAAAATGTCCCCACTACGTGGGTGAGTAACATAAAGCTACTCGTATGAAATGAGCATGTATCGACCTAACGTTTTACAAAGTTATTACATTAACTTAAAACAATTCAAAAGGGTCATGCCACCTAACGTCTGTGTCAAAGGTGAGACTTAGGGAGAATCCTAAGCTATCTTAAAACATTTCTAGCATAAATCACATCATTCATGCAATTCAAACAACATAGAAGCATGCTATACAAAGCAACAAGATATAGATCTTTAAAGCCATTGACTTGAAATCTAAAATGAGAAAAGAACTAAAGTGGGTTATGCCACCTAACATCTATGTTCCAAATGAATCTATAGGAGCATTCCTAAGTTGCATTTGAACAATATAGCATAGATATACTTAACAACATCAGAAACCTGCAATGATTCATTAGCAATCATAATGCCTGAATGTATTTAACAACATCAAAACCTGCAATGATTTATTAGAAATCATAATGCCTAAATGTACTTAACAACATTAAATCGCCAATAACCAAAACCACAAGTCACAATTAAACATTGGTTGTCAACTTGGAATTGAATGCGAAATCAAGTAGTGGAAGACTTAGACGTCAAATCCTGGATAAAGCCAAGATCTATGATTATTCCGGGCATTAACCTACTAGGAATACCACCCTAAGTGCGCACTATAAATGGGGAGAACTCATACCTCCCACACTAGAGGCAAACTTTAGCCACGTCTCTGTAACAATGTCCCAAGTGCATCCAAAATAAATAACTTAACAACTTATATACAAAATATGTATAAAGCACGAAACTACATTCCATGCACAAGTAGGTTGTAACCACATAGCTCATGCTCTAAATTCACAACTACTATAGGATGACAAATGGAATCTTCAGAGCGCGATTCGTTATGTGCTATAATAACATTACATGTTGAATCTTCAGTGTGCAATTCGTTACACGCTATAACAATATAATTTAATATTGAAAACATAAGCTGAAGAATCTAATACAAGTCTAAAATCATGCTTTAAACATACTACCAATGTCAAACTTATGATTAAATCAATAATGCAATAGAAATAGAAATTAATCAGGTAAACTAATTAATTTCTCTAAGTTTCAATTCTCAATCAAATGATCCCTAATTAATCCACGTTAAACAATATAGCATGGTCATTACATATACCAAATAAAAAACTTAATTAGGCCATTTGAACAATAAAATGGAATTTAATTAAATCATGATAATTAAATTCCTAAATTCTAAAACCACATCAAATGGTCCCAAATTAACATATGCTAGTATATAAGTCTTAGTTATCACAAATATCAAGTTAAAACACAATTAAGTCAATGGAACCTTTAAAATAGATTTTAATTAATATTTTTAATTAAAATCTCTAGATTTTCATACTCATTCAAATGCTCTCAAATTAAAGTATGTTAAAGAACATGCCAAGGCTTAATTTAAAAGCATATCACAAGTTAATTTCATACAAGGTACATCCATGAGAATTAAACTTTCACAAAAGATAATTATTAAATAAAAAGTGCAATTCTTATTCAAATAATTCTAATTTAATATATGTTAACAAACATATCAAAGCATAATTTATCATCATGCCACAATTCAATTCTAAGCTATATACATCCTTGTAAATTTAATCTTACACAAAGAATTAAATATTACTAATTTTCTAGATTTGATACAAGGCATGAAAACAAGTTGTATAATCATGGAAAATACTCAATACAACACATACAAAATCCTAAAACATCCCCTACCTCAATTTGAGATGAAAATCTCAAAAGCCACCAAAATGAAACGACTCCGAATCTGATAATACTTCGGGGTTTTGTCGGGGACAACGCCGTGAACATTAAACTCCAAAGAGGACATACCAAAATCCTAACTTGACCTAAAACCCGAACTCAAAAAATGACTAAAAATGGATTCTAATAAGGTGGAAAGATGCGCGTAGTCAAGACAAACACAAAACGCGAAGGCACTATGACTTTTTAACAAAGGGAAGAAGGTTTAATTGAGAGAAGAAGGGTGACAGCCCCCCTTGGGATGCCATGGCAGCTTCTGGTCATTCATCAAGAGAGGGGAAGATGAATTTTTAATTTTATAACCCCCTATTTATAGGAAAACCCTAAAAGTGCCCTGAATAGGCCCCGCTAGGTCCGGAAAAATGAAATTTGAGCAGACGCACTTAAGCGGAAAAACTCAGTGAACGAAAAAGAACCAAAATGAGAAAATATGAATAATGGAAGAAACGGCGTCAAAAACTGATTCCCGAACAAGTTCGGCGGCAACTAGGGCCAAAAACCCTAAAACTGGAAAAAAACGACTAGAAGGGAATTCTAAGAGTACGTGACTGGATGAAAAGTGAAGGTGAATCCCGTATGAGGATCCAGGCTCAAAATAAGGCATTTAGCAATAACTTTCATTAATTGCACAATAGCCCCTCCAAAAAGTGAAAACTGCACTAATGGCCCAGATTGAAAATATCTCCCAAAAATATTTTTTTAAAAACCTCTAAAATAAAATATCGTCAAAAGATATTTATGAAAAACACCCTAAGAAAAGAAAAAGATTCTGAAAAATTATGCATCTATGCCCCTATGGACACCGGGAGCAACCAGAGTACTTTACTGCAAAAGTAAAGATACGTATTTCGTAGAAACCACTTAGAATAAAGATACGTGAAGTCAAAAACCAACTCTGAACACAAAAAGTAAGGTTATGCCAACAAAGTGACAAACGGGGAAAAGACAAAATAGGGAAAAGGACGAAAAATGAATAGTGTTGAAAAACGAAAAATGTGGAAATGACTCGGTCCTTAAAGGAAGTTGTCAATCCAAAGAAAAGAGTCTCAGAAATCATTCTAGAGCACTCGAGATGACACTAAGTGGCGAGAAATCGAGCTCAGAAAAGAAAAGATCAACAAAAAAAATATCTGTGAAAATCTGAGAAAAAGAAAAGGAAGGAAAATGACAAGATCATTCCATGATACATATCCCTACATAAGTATTCTGCTCAGATTATAAATCAATTCAATGTAAGAACATAAATTGAATAAAACATGAACATCTTTATTCATGAAACTTATCACATACAATTGTTTTTCCCCAAATTAAATTACAAACTACATGATTACTTAATCAAGGCTACCTCAATCCCCTAGAAAGGGATTTAGCTCATCCTGGTGGTGGTAGAAGCTCTAATGATTGAAGAGGAAGACTCCATCTTCAGCTCCTTGGTAGCCTAAGCCAAGAACACTCAAGAATCTTAGCTATTTCCTCACTTTCTCTCTCTAGAACTTCCTAATTCGAATTCTATATTGATATACGATATGAAATACAACTCTATACAAGTGTATATAACCCCCTCTGCCCGAATTCAGTTCAAAAAGCCATTAAAATCATGCATTCAAGTGAGGAGGAGAGAGAAAAGTAACTGAAAATTCAAAATAATTCAAAGCTTCGCAGGTTGGCGTCCGGACGCCAGGAAATACGTCCGAACGCTGAGTGTCCAGGTCTCTCTTAGCGCACGCGCATGGTGCTGGCTCATGGGGCTATGGCATTGGGCATCCAGACACAAATTTAGCTGGCTATTGGAATTACACTTTTCTTAAATTTTTCAATTGCTGATCACGGATTGTGATGGGCGAAATGCACTAGGAGAGTGTGTCCGAACGCAAGGCTGAGGCCTTCATGTTTGACTTCTCTTTCTTGCTTAGCTTCTCGGGCCTGACTTCATTCTCAGGCAGAGTACGATCTTTAGACTTTTAAGTCCATTTTGCCGGGTTCCGTAGCTCTTTAAATACCCTGTCCATTAAGAAGTCTTAATATCCTACTTTTACACCATTTTGGAGATAAACCCAGAAATTAACGAATAAACACAAAAGTATATAAAACACACTTTATTAACATGCTAAATCGACTATACAATGCAATTAAGGGCGCTTAAATATGCAATATTCGACACTTATTACACCCCCAAACTTACAATTTGCTAGTCCTTTAGCAAATACAACTACAAGACATCCATTCTTTTGTGGGAGTGACGATTGCAGTTAGCATATGCAATAAGCCTTTTAAACCCCTAAGTATCCTTAGAGGATAAGTGAAGTCTCGTGAGGGTTTACTAGAAATGATACCCACAAACATTAAGCAACATGGCTCATTCTTATTAAATTGAAACATATGACCTTGTGGAAGGACTCTATCATGAAGACTACAACAAGTATGCATATAATGATACCTCAAAACAATATACAATTCCTAGCATTCATACGTCAACAAAATAGTCCACATACACAATCTTCAACATCTCATTTATAATAGAATTTCATCTCAAGTTCCTTAGAAGTGAACCAGAATATTCATTTTCTTTCCTAATGAATTTTAATCCTTTTATGACTCATACAATGGCTTCCACATCCTTAACTTGTCTTTCGAAATAATAATTCAAGGCATGAATTTTTTTTTTATTTTTTTATTTTATAACATATGGCCGTGCAATGTCCAAGTCCCTTAAGCTCTCACCCCATGTAACGAGCGTTGAGCTAACGACTCCCAAACAAAATGGTTTTAGGGCATTAAGTGTAAAGACACTCTGAAGGGTATAATGAATAGGCTACGAACTCAAACAAGCCATACATTTTACATTCTCCACTTATCTTCCTTTTTATTCGGTTTACAAAGTGAAAGATTGCAATTTTATTTTCTTTATTTTTTAATTTATTTTTTTCAATTCCAAGGACAATTTCTTTCATCCGACTTACTAATTCAGGGAACCAATTTTAACAAGAGCACAAAGAAGGAGATGCAATTTCCAGTGTGCTCAATGTGCATTGTGAAGTTACTTAGAGATGAAAGGCTAAAAAACAAGACATTTAAATTATGCAATGGATCTTTTTTCAGTTAAACACATATGCTAATAATCTTCAATCATTCCTTGATTTCATATATAAGCATACAACTTGTAGTCACCTAAATCTCCCCCCCCCCCCCCCCCCCCAAACTTAGTTCCAACTAACCAGAAATCATTTGCCTAACACACATTTTTTTTTTTATCTTTTAAGAATATATATTTTTTTATTTTATAAAAACCATAATTTGGCAATGACATAATACAACAATGCATATAATTGGTATCCCAACACCCCCAAACTTAAATGATACATTGTCCTTAACGTATGAAGACAAGTATAGAAGATAAACATACAAAGAAAGGTTTGGAAAAATACTACCAAGTGTTAAACATGCAAGCCATGCATCCAATCCCGTAGGAGATGCCAATTTCCTTCCCCCAAACTTTTACCTGATAATCTGTCAAAATAAATTAGGTACCAAGCATAAAACATAGACATTTATATAGATTGAAATCTAGAAAACCATTCATGCTTTATTATAAAACTGGGAAGAAAACCAAAATTCATACACATCAAAAAGTGCACCCATAAGTGTCATGCTAAACATGGCCCAAAACATAGAAATATCCAAAACACACTAAACAAAAATAAATCGCATGAATTAAATTAGCAAAGGAGCAATACAATGCTCAATCCTTCATCGGAGTATAAGAACATGATGGGCCTGGACCTGCACCACCACAATCAATAATCCACTCTTCCCACTTTTTAAGGTTGAAAACTGCCTTTGCGGTTGCACACGGTTCATTGCATGGAATAATAAACCCTTGGTCCTTAATTATCTTTGTGATTACATAGGGGAACGGAAAGGACCAATTTAATGAGCTCTTGGTTTGTCATACAATTAACTTGTTGTAAACCTTCAAGATTTGGTTCAAAATCATAGTGGCAAACGAAAACCAAAAGTCAATTTCTACTGCATAGAGAACTTCAAAGAATTCCACGCTTTGTTCTTTTGTTTTGCCTATTAGAAGAACATTCATGGCCAACACAACCTCTATTAACCAAATTCGGGGTGGTACAAAAGACTTTTTGGATGAGGTACTCTCAATGTTTGTGAAATCACTATGAATGATTTCTTTCAAAATATCCTCTAAGTCATCCAATAATTCAAGTACATCCGGAATTAGGCCAAAGAGAGGCTGACCCTTTATATCAATTGGGGAGTTAATGGGTCATCCACATGCACTAGCAAAATCATCCAATGTGAATGTAAGCATGGTGTCATCAATGGTTGTTGAAAGTTTGATTGGTTTCTCACATTTGTATGATAGATTCTGGTAGAATTGGCGAACCAAACGAGGATGGACAACATGATGACATGGCTAGAATAGGGATGCAAGGCCACGTTCCTTGAGATTTTTGACTACCCAATCTGTGTCGGGATGCCTTCGGAAAGTATTCCTAATGGCGAATCTAGTTTCAAAATCAAGGGGCCATTCACTCCAATTATGAATAAAGGCCTCCTTAGATGAACTAACACATTTTTCTCCAACATTTGGTGCCATTTGAAGTGAAAAAGTTGGTTTTGGGGAAATTTCACAAATAGCTAGTGTGCAACAACAAGAAACCTAGAGCAAGAGTATGGAATTTGATTTAGAAAACCACAATTTAGAGCAACAACAAAGATATATCATAGTCCCGACACATTATAATCATCCAACATATATAATTCCCTTTCTCCTCATGAATTAATGACGAATTGAAAGAGAGGAGAAGAAGTATTACCTTAGTGAAAGAGATGAAGTTGTTGAACTTTGATGTTGGAGACCTTGGAATCCTTGATTTATAGTATTGATGGAAGACGGAGAGGAATAAAATATGGATTGGTGGGGTAGAGTGGGTGAAAATAGGCTTGAGAGAGAGATGGGGTCGAAATATGAAGAGTGGGGGAAAATAAAATGAATTTGGGGGAGAATATATAAAGGCAAGTGAATGGGCCCCAAATTCTGGGCAGGTGCGTCCAGACGCAAGATGGTGTTTCTGGACATGGAGTGTCAAGGTGTGCAAGGTGCGCGCCTTGAGCTAGCCACGACACAAAGGGGGCACTGGGCGTCTGGACGCAAATAAGTGTGTCTGGACGCAAAATAGGTAGCGGCCTGTTTTTTTATTCCGGCCATTTGGAGGCCGGAACGGGATCCATAATTCACGAAACTTTTTGGACATGATGTACAAGTACTAGGACACCCCTCGGAACAATTGGAATTGAAAATAGATATGTTCCAAAAAATCCAATCATTTTGAGTTTTTGAAATTGGTTTGCTCTTTAGTGGTGCTGCATCCGGGCGCAAGGGGTTGCGTCTGGATGCTCATTTTCCAATTTTCTGGATTTTAATTTTTGGAAAATGGAGCCCAAAACGATCCCAAATTTTTTTAATTTTTTCAACAGAGCCTATTTGATGCCCAAGACACCTAGTATGACCAATAGAATTGAATTCCGAGCACTTTTGAAAAAGCGCTAAATTTAAGGTTCATACTGAGGAAAATTCCTATTTTTGGATTTTTTTAATTTTTTTACAAGAAGAGAGATGAAGAAGTTTAGGAAGCTTGGTGCTCCCTAAAGATGGCTAAGTTTAACGTCGATAGCTCAACGGCATGTGAATCTCATTGGTCCTCATAAATTGGATTTGTCAAGAGGACAGTCACCACATTTCCAACCGAGACTAGGCTATCAATGTAAGGTTTAAGCCTTTATCCATTAACATTGAAGAGATTCCCATTATTTTGATTTTATAGTTCAATTGCACCATGAGGAAATACTAAAATGATAAGGAAAGGACCTTCCCAACGTGATTGAAGTTTTTCGGGAAAAAGTCGCAGCCTTGAATTGAATAGCCAAACTTTTTGGCCCGGTGCAAAGTACTTTTTAACAATGTGCTTGTTATGGAATGCTTTTGATTTTTCTTTATAAATCTTAGAACTTTAATAAGCATCATTCCAAATTTCATTAAGCTCATTTAGTTGCAATTTTCGATTAGAGCCAGTTTGATCAAGATTGAAATTGAACCTTTTTGTGGCCTAAAAAACACGGTGCTCTAATTCAACCGGGAGACGACATGCTTTGTGATAAGTGTTGAAATATGAACATATTCAGCCCTAATCTAGGGTATTTTAGACCTTGCATCTATCTCTATTTTCCTGTTTAGTTTTAATTTGTGTTTTTGTCAATTTTAGGTCAATAAGGTTCAAACGAGCTAAAAATAGTTCATTAAAGCCTTTTTGGAGTCAAGCAAATGCATCGAGAAAATTTAGAAAAATGCCCTACGATCGATCGCAACTTCCTTGCGATTGATTGCAATGCCACGTCATCGATCATTCCACGTCAGTAATGATAAACCAAGGCAACAGGATTGTTCACAAAATCACGATCGATCGCAGCAGAAGTACGATTGATCGCACTGCCACGTCAACAGCTAAGTCAGCAGATAAGGCAGCCAGTTGTCATGATAAGAAAGCCACGTTAGCATGATCGATTGTAGGGAACTTTTAATCGATCGTAACTGCGCTAGTAGTGAGCTATTTTATTTCCTAACTTTGCCCAATTTTCACCTACCAAATGGCTACGGGATTGAATCATTTTAGGGCTTATTTTTTACCTAATTTAGGCTCCAAGGGTCTTGTATGAAAGGGTAATTGGACCATTTTGTAAAGAGAAAGTTAATTTTACATACTTTCCACTTTTATAAATTAGATTTCTCTCTCTAGAATTAGGGTTTTAGGAAGAAAAGGCAAGAACATCTCCAAGTCTCTAGGGTTTCAAATAAGAAGACAAGGAGGAAGAAGATGAATCAAGCCATGAGGATGGATCTTGGAGCTACTTTAACTATATTTACACCTTCCATGAGTGGCTAGACTTCTCCTTAGGGCTTAGATGAGCCCTAAGCTTATAATCTAAACCCTTATCTTTCATCTTTTTGGGGAATTAATGTTGTGACGGCCCTGGTTTTTCAAGCCAGTGCGTATTGTGATGAACCGAAGATTGACCCGATAACGGATTCGAATGCGGAAGTGAAAATAGAAAACAAGACTTTAAGAAGTCAAAGTGACCTTCCATGAGGTCGTGGAACTCAATGAGAACTGATGCGGGAACGAATGATCAGAAAAAGACCGAACAGGCCCCCAAGGGCAAAATGGTCATTTCTGAAAATATAAAATCCGGTACTACCGAGCACACCATTAGAAAGACAACAAAAATTTAATCAAATTAGACCTAAGAATCTCTTGATTTGGAGTCCGGATGAAGAAGATATGAAACTCCAAATTTTATAAAAATCACATTTTTGGGTTTGAAATCAATGCAGCAAGGGTACTTCACAAGGGGTAAAATGATCTTTTTAGACAAAACTGGATGTAACTGAGCATACCGTTAGATAGACCAGGAAAAAAATGATGAATCTAGACTCAAGAATCACTTGATTCGGAGTCCAGACGAAGAAGATATGAAACGTTAAAGTTTCATAAAAACCAACTTTTGGGTTTAAAATTAGTGCAGCAAGGGTACTTTACAAGGGGTAAAATGGTCATTTCAGATATAATTTGATGCAACCGTGCATTTCGTTATATAGACCAGCAAAAACTAATAAACTTAGACTCAAAAATCACTTGATTTGGAGTCCAGATGATAAAGATATGAAGCCTCAAAGTTTCAAAAAAATCAACTTATTTTCTGGGTAAGAAATCCGGGCAGGAATAGTGTTTTTATAGCAAGCAACATTTAATTTTTTTTTCGGAACTGAGGCGAAAAACGGACCATTAAACGAGTTTTTCTGGAAAAACACGAAGAAGAAACCTCCCTTAAAATCACGTTTTCTACCTAGTATCATGGAAGGAATGGAGAAAAACATGTGTTAAGATCCCTAAAATGCCCCTAGATCAGCCTAGGTCAAGAGGGACCCAAAAAGTTGCTACAAGATTTGTTTTCAGAATCTGCCCGCAACTGAGAGCAAAAATGGGCCAGAAGATGAATTTTATTGGAAAAACACAGAAAATAAACCCCTCCCGAAATCGAGTTTTCTACGTGACTCAAAATAGAATTAAAAAAAAAAACTCAATGTAGAATGCCCAAAATGCCCCTCCATGAAATCTGGTCATGAGGGTCATAAAGCTGCTAAATGTAAAACTGGAAGCTGAACTTTGCAATGAATTTCCGGTATCAAGACAACATTTTCTGGAAAAACACGAAGAAGAAACCCCCTCTAAAATCACATTTTCTAAGCAACCATGTCGAAAAAAGAAAATAAAACTAATGTGAAAGGTCTAGAAAGCCCCTAGATCAGATTATGCAACAAAGTTTCAAAATGAGTCCATAGGAGGCTCATTTCACCAAGGAAGAAGGTTTTCCCGGAAACAACCATGAACGCAAATGTAACTTACCTATTAGGACGTGCTACAATGGTCTATGGCTTAAAAATACCACCAATGCAAAATCCGACCCCCCAACTGGCAAAAAGGCAAAGATGAACAAGAAAAGGGAAATTTGAAAACCAAAATTAACAAATGATTTCAAATTACTGTTTTGGCCACACTTCATAAATGATTAATGAGACCCTATGAAAGAATAAAAATGGAATTCCCACACTCGATGCAAGCATAGTGAAGCAATGACTCCTCAATATTTTTATAATATTTCATGAAGTTAAAAGTTACATAGGATACAAATTAGATGTCATTGGCCTATGGCCTCATCTCATACATGTCAAATACATTATAAAGAGTATACTTATGTACACATTATAAAAATAGAATCAAATTTACACACTTTGACATATAAAGCTATAACTGGCATTTCAAACCAACATTTACATGAAATGAGAACTTCAAGTCTACAAATCATCCAAGCATGACGTGAATCCCAAATCTTGATCCCGGTACCTGAAAAATGTCCCCACTACATGGGTGAGTAACATAAAGCTACTCGTAGGAGATGAGTATGCATCGACCTACCATTTTACAATTATATCACCTTAAGGTGTAACATGTCAAAGGGGCTCATGCCACGAAACGTCTATATCAAAATGAGACTCAGGGAGCATCCTAAGCTACTCATGCAATTTAAAGTGAACAACGGCATACAAGTATACATGCTCAAGTATACTAAACAATGTTAAACACGTTATACAACATACAAGCATACATTTCCAAGTATACTAAACCACATTAAGACAAGTCATGCAATGTCTAAGCATATTTACACAAGTATGCATTTTATATGAAAATCTCGTAAATCAAGTATACCGATACAAGTATACTAAGATAAGAGAGATACGCCTAAGATAAGTATACACGGCACAAGCATACTAAATGAAATCTAAACTCATAGAGCAAGCATACAAGTTTAAGTACACTATACGAGATCTAAATGCACAAAACAAGTATACAGTTTCAAGTATACTAAATAAGATTCAAATATCTAAAGCAAGCATTAATTCTCAAGCTATAAGTAATTCATGATTAACAACTTAAAATTAAATGCGAAATCAAATAGTGAAAAGACTAGGATCCTTGGCTGCAGACCAATCGAGTTATTCCGGGTTATTAGCCCGCAAGGTACTACCTAGTGTGCACGTGTATAAGTTTTTCCGGGTAATTACGACCCATAAGGTACTACCTATTGCGCACTTCATATGACTTAGGAGACTTATGAATCCGTACTAGGGCCAAACCCTAGCCATCACATGAGTATGATCTTTATAAGTCTCCAAAAACAATAAGTTCAAAACTAATGCAAAATCAATAAGTTAAACCAAACTTATACATCTCAAATAATGTCTAAGAATCAATTTACATGCACAAGTAAGGTTGAATTCACACAAACCATGTCCTAGAGTTCAAGTCTAAATAGCATATGACATGTCAAGCCTCCAATATGCAATTTATACATGAAAACAAGAATATTTTACAACAATTGAACCACATTACCACACTAAGCCATAAGTACTAAATAAGTCCCAATTTAGTAACTAGCTTCCAAGGTAAACAATTGTAATATTCTAACAAGCTATATACTTACACAAGATATATCTAAACAAGCTATGCAAGTCAATGATATTCTATATCATGCTAAGTCCAATTACCATTTCAAGATGCCTCAAGTACTAATTCTACATCAAATTTGTAATATGCTCACAAGGTGATTAAACGGACTACGTTTCAAGGGACTAATAACCTATTACCTCCGATATCAATTTAAGTGACCAACACACTTAAAATAAAATTAATTAAGCTAATTAATTAATTTTTCTCTAGATTTTCAAATATATCCAAATTTCCTCAATTTAATATATGTTAAAGAACTCACCAAGGCCTACTTTAAGATCACATTACAAGTTGGTTTCATGCTTGATACAACTATGTGAATTAATCTTTCGCAAAAGATAAATATTAAATAAATTTTGCAATTCTTAATCAAATACCCCAAATTTAATATATGTTACACAACTCACCAAGGCCTAATTTACTAGCATGCCACAATTTAATTCTAAACTATATACCATCATTAGAATTAAATCCTAAACAAAGAAAATAAATAAATTAAATTCTAAAAACTTGAACAAGGCATGCTCACAAGTTGTATATGCTTATAAAACAATCAATACAACAATAATATAAACCTAAGACATTCCCTACCTCATTTTGTGATGAAATTACAAATCCCCACCGAAATGAAACCGCTCCATATCCGACGAAACTTCTAGGTTTTGTCAGGGACAACACGATCTACATGAATCCATAAGAAGCCCCCTCAAAACCACAACTTGACTTCAAACCCGAACTCAAAATTTGGCCAAAAACGGGTTCTAATAAGGGGGAAAGATGCGCGTGGTCGAGATAAACACAAAATGCGAAGGCACTTCGACTTTTTAATAAAGGGAAGAAGGTTCAAATGAAAGAAGAAGGGTGGCAGCCCCTTGGGCTTCCATAACAAGTTCTGGTCGTGCATGGAGAGGGGACAATATGACTTTTTAATTTTAAGTCCCCCTATTTATAGAAAATCTCAAAAAGTGCCCCTAATGGGCCCCGCCGGGTCCAGAAAAGTGAAATTTGAGAAGAAATAGCGTTGAAAATTGAGTCCCGAGCAGAATGTTATGCCCTGAACAAATTCGGCGGCAACCGGGGCCAAAAATCCTGAAACTGGATAAAACAACCAGAAGGGAATTCTAAGAGTACACGACTCGAAGAAAAGTGAAAATGAATCCTATACGAGGATCCTGGATCAAAATGAGGAATTTTTGCAATAACTTTCATTAATTGCACAATGGCCCCTCTAAAAAGTGAAAACTGCACTAATGGCCCAGAATGAAAATATCTTCCAAAAGTATTTTCTTAAAAACCCCTGAAATAAAATATCTTCAAAAGATATTTACGAAAAACACCCCAAGAAAAGAAATTACCAAAGAACTTTGCATCCATGCCCCTATGGACACCGGGAGCAACCAGAGTATTTTATTGCAAAAGTAAAGATACGTATTTCATGGAAACCATTTAGAATGAATATACGTGAAGTCAAAAACCAACTCCGAACACAAGGAGTGAGGTTATGCCAACCAAGTGACAAATGAGGAAAAGACAAAATAGGGAAAAGGACAAAACAGGAAAAAGGACGAAAAGTGAATAGTGTCGAAAAACGAAAAATGTGGAAATGACTCGGTCCTCAAAGGAAGTTGTCAATCCAAAGGAAAGAGTCTCAAAAACCATTTTTGAGCATTCGAGACGACACTAAGCGACGAGAAACTGAACGTAGGAAAGAAATTTCAACGAAAAAAATTCATCCGTGAAATTCTGAGGAAAAAGAAGAGGAAGGAAATGACCGGGTCATTACAAATGTTGTAAATGATGTTATAGACTTGTGTATATAATGAAATTTGGATTTTCCTATGATTCGTATGGTTAAATTTTTCCCAACAATTCTCTATTTTCATTGGATGTCTTTGTGTGATTAATTGAGAATTTAGGGATGGCTATGCATGGATTTCATTAGATGCAATTTTTGATTAATTTGATGGATTATACTTATGCTTGATGGATTACACTACACCTTTAGTTTTATTTTCTTAACTTAATTGTAGTTTAATTTCATTTCAATTCTAGTTAGGTAGACAATCCATGCTTAAATTTGATAATCCATGCTTATTATTGCAAATTGCATTATTCTCTAGATTGATGTGTGCTACAATTGTTGATTAATTAGATGGTTTATGTTTATGCTTATGCTTGATGAATTGCACTACACTTTAATTCATGCTTGTAGTTAGGTAGACAATTTATGATTGTATTTGATATCCATGCTCATTATTGCAATTAGTAGCCGCATTTTGTTTATAATATGATTTTTCCCCAAATAGTTGAAGGCATGTGATTTAGTGAATGACCTTAGTGGTGACTCCTATGCCTGAAACTCCTCTCCTATCTCTTAAACTATACTCACTTTAGTTTAATCCACATTGCATATTTTAGTTTAATCATTAGTTTAATCAAACCAAACCAACTCTCTTTACTATCTCATTAGCACTAAAGTTCAATTTGATTATAGAACGTGTTAAATTTCTTGGGACGATCCCTTCTCACTATACTTCATTGTATTAGTGTTAAGTGGCTTTTATAAATTTTAAAAGGTGATGCCCACTTGGCATTGTTAAAAGTAACACATTTTTGTGCACACACCTCAGTTGCATCGCGTTTTTGGCGCCGTTGCCGGGGATTGACGGTTTAGTTGGAATCAAATTAGGCATTAGTGGTTATTTGATTGCTTGCTTTAAATTTCATTTTTTATTTTTTCTTGTTACTTGTTACTTGTTCAATTCGGTACTTGACTACAAGGAAAACAAACATTGGATCTTGACGTTGTTTCGTAGGACCTTTGTAAGCAATTCTTGAAACTCTTGTAACTTAATTGTTCATTACTATATGCTTGAGAGATAAACCTTGCCGAGGAAAATTAGATTGTTATATTTCTTATCCAAGGATAGGCCCTTGTCGAGGCTATTATTTAATGATGAAAGCATGGGTCTTTGTCGCGGCTTTATGTATTGATATATTAAGGAGTTTGGGAACATCATACGTGGAGGTTGTGAATTGTTGTTGATTATTATGGCGAAGTTATTGTTGTTGTTGTGGTTGTTTCTTGTGCATGCATGGTCGAAGGTGACTTCATCTTCCTCTTCATCCTCTAAATCAAAATCTTGAATCATCCATTCAGCTATTAAGAGGTAGTTCTAGTAGAATTCTTCCTACTCTTGACCAGCCCATCACTTTAATGGAAGAACAAATTGAGAATCTAGGTTATATGGATGATTAAGGTATGCATCCACCCTTGGGAATACCACAAGTTCATAATATGCAATAAGCTAATAATGTACAACAACCTAATAATATGCAATAACCTCTTGGAATGCCAAAACCAAATGTGGTTCCACCAATTGGAATGCCACAATATCCTTTTATAACTTCCTCCTGGAGCTCAAGTAGTATACCCTCCTCAAGGTCATGTAGTGTATCCTCCCAATCCTCCAAGAGTCATTTGTGATCGTTACACTCCAAATGAAAATAATGCACCTGTAATGACTCGGTCATTTTCCTTCCTTTCCTTTTTCTGAAATTTTACGGATATTTTTTTTTCATTGATTTTTCTTTTTTGAGTTTGGTTACTCATCACTTAGTGTTGTCTCGTGTAATGACCCACTCCACCACATGGTATGATATTGTCTACTTTGGGCCTGAGCCTGCACGGTTTTTCTTTTGAGCTTTACCCCAAAAGGCCTCATACCAATTGAACTGACACACCTATATATAAGCACTTCACCTTTCCTTTTCCCAGGTGATGTGGGATTGTACACCCGTAGCTCGCCAATGTGGTAGTCTGCCAGTGTCTCGCACCCACCCACGGCACACCTGCCCACAAAGTCATCACAATCCACCCCCCTTGGAGGCCCGACTTCCCCGTCGGCACACTTCCGGCTGGATCAGGCTTTGATACCATTTATAATGACCTACTCCACCACATGGTATAATATTGTCTGCTTTGGGCCTGAGCCCGCACGATTTTGCTCTTGAGTTTTACAATAAAAGGCCTCATACCAATTGAAGTGACACACCTACATATAAGCACCTCACCTTTCTCTTTCCCAGGTGATGTAGGATTATGCACCCGTGGCTCGCCAATGTGGTAGCCTGTTAGTGTCTCGCACCCACCCACGGCATATGACGAGCCCTTTTCTAATGCGTTTAGAAAACAAGACTTTTTAATACGAGAGGTCGCTTCACAAGGTCAAAATATGAATGTGGTTTTGGAAACCTTTCTAGTCAAATCTACATTTATAAAAACCACTACTACAACTAATGAAGTATAGTGAGTAGGGATCATTCACAAAGATTATACGTGTTGGAATATAACTTTGACTTTAGTGTATCAAATAATTACAAAGAGGGAGATTGGTTGATTAAACTAAGGTGCAATGAAAATAAAATGCAAGTAAAGTAAACTACTGAGAGATAGTGATTTAAGAGATATGAAGAGAAGTCTTGGGGTGTATTGGAATTGTCACCAACCTTATTCACCAAACCACACACTTTCAACTAATTTGTGGAAAACATTCTTGTGAACAAAATGCGACTACCCATTGCAATATTAAGGATGGACCATCAAATTAAAGAATGAATTGTCTACCTAACCGACAAATAAACTAAGTGTAGCACAACCCATCAATTCTAAGAATGACCTATCAAACTAATCACAATTGTAGCACACATCAATCAAGAGAATCATGGAATAATAATAAGCCATGAAAAATCAAAGCAAGTAAAGATTTTCTACCTACCTACAAACATGAATTAAATTGTAGAACAATCCATCAAGCATAAGTATAATCCATCAAATTAATTGACAAACCCATTTAATGAAAAACCATGCTTAGCCATCACTAAATCATTAATTAATCACACATAGACATGCAACCAACATAGAGAATCTAGTGTAAAGATCAATTCCCCAAATAATCACACATAATACAACATGTAATAAAATAGAGAATCAATAGAAAGAATTAATCCATATGAATCATGTAAGAAATAATTCCTAATTTAATCACAGATAGACATGTAAATAGACTAGAGAATTAATAGGAAGAATTAAACCGTAGAAATCATAGAAATATACCAAGATTCATTAAATTCACAAGGTTAGAACACTAATCACAAGATATTATTCCCCAAAAAGTATGAAAAAGATAAAGGTTTGGATTACAAACTTGGGGCTCATCCAAGCCCAAAGGAGAAGTCTAGCGAATCATGGAGGAGGTAGATGTGATCTTGGAACCCTCAAGGGCAATCCCCAAACATTGCTCCATCTTCTTCCTCTTCTTCTTTGGTGAATTCTTGAGAGAGTGTGTGTAGATTTAGAGATGTGTTCTTCAGATGTGCCTCCAATTCCCTCTTTTCTTCTAACCCTAATCTCTAACTTTTCTAGAGAGAGAATATAAAATTACAATGTAAAAGTAAAATGATAAAAAAACTTCTTACAAAATGATTCAATTTCCTTTAAATAATAAGTCATTTTCTAAGCCACTAAGTCAGAAATATAGCCCAAAAATATCTAATTCCGTAACTTTTTGGTAAGTAGAGATCGGCGTGCTCAAGAATTAGATAGCTCACTGCCAGCACATTTTCGATCGATCCAACTTTTCTTCGATCGATCATAGAAAGTTCGATCATTCCAACTTTCGATCGATCTGGGTTCGATCGATCCAACTCTGATCGATCTCACTTTTCTCAGATCTATCCAACTTGGTAGTTTTTCAGCATCAGCCTCCTTTTGCTCCAAATTCTCACAAAGACTTAGTTTGACTCCAAAAAGGCCTTAAGAAACCATTTTTAGCTCATTTTAACATTATTGACCTGAAATAGACAAAAACACAAATAAGTACTAAAACAGGTAAATTAAGATAGATGAATGGACTAAAATACCCTTACTTAAATGCGCACTTTTCAGCGCTCATCACACCCCCAAACTTAAATATTGCTAGTCCCTAGCAATGAACTACAAAGTAAAGGAATGAAATGAATAACTATACAACTATGAACTAGAAAGCAATAAATGGATAACGCCACTTTTGTAGGGAACACGATTGTATTTAGTGTACGCAACAAGCCTTTTAAACCCCTAGGCTACCCCTAGTGGACGAGTAAAGTCTCGTGAGGGTTTCCAGAAATGATAACCACAAACATTAAGCTCATTCTCACAAAAGAGGCACCAATATTGCAAACAAGCATTGGGAGAAAACTACCTCAAGTATGCAATTTTTCAACCCTTTCCAAGTAATCTCCCAAAATCTCAACATCAAGCAAACAAGTGTGGTCCTTTACGCATGAAGAAAATGATCATGCAAATCAAAACAACTCTAGAATCCTTTTTGAGTGGACTGGCATCAAATATGTTGATATCTAAGCCAACTAAAGAAATGATCACATCCTTACCCTCAAACTAGCGCACAAATCTAGTACTGATCATCAAAACAAAAAGTGGACCTTTTATTAAAGCTTTATTGTTCTAGGTGCATTTATTCTTTTCACTCGATATATTTTTTTTTTCCCTAATCTTAAGGATCAAAGATGGAAGCATGGTGCAATGCAGTGATCTATTCAGCTTTCTAGCAATCTATGAGGTCGAGCGTTAGGTCAATGACTCCCAAACCAGACAGCTTTAGGGTATTAGGCGTTCAAACACCCCTAAGGACTTACAAGCTCAAATCAACTAGGCTACAAACCAAAACAACCTCCATCTAATCATTTCCCACTTCTCACCTTTTGGGAGAAGTCCTCACTTTTTATTTACTTTTGCATCCTTTTTTTTTATTATTTTTTTTTCAAGTTCAATTATTAACCTAGAGTTTGGGCCCTCCACCTTTTGGCATGAGAAGTTCAGTGCTTGATGAGGCTAGAATCTCGGCTACTTAGTGAAAAGGGGTTGTTATCCAACTTTATCAAGAATGAAAGCTTTCAATGCACTACTAGCTCAATTGGGATATAACCAATTCAATAATCAATAAAGTATGTACCCCACAAATAAATGCTAGTGTGAGCCTGTGCTAGTGTATAATCCTAAAGTGAATCTCAAAACCCCCCCCCAAACTTAAATGGCACAATATCCTCAATGTGCAAAGAGAACAAAGGAAAGAGTATACCAATGCAACTAGCAAAAATGACTGAGACAGAATTATCCAAAGGAGGTGGCATAACCCCCCCAAACTTGGGATTAACTGTGGTCCTGAAAAGATGGCACTAGATAAAAGTTTATTAGACAATAAAGGGGATAATAATAGTGCACAGTGGACATGCAAGTGTAAATGGGATAAGAAATTGAAGTAAGGAAAGAGGAAAAAGGGCAGTCCTGAAAATTTGGTAGCACTCTCTCACTGAAGTCACTGGAATGCACCTGATGGAGTCAATCACAGACAAATATATCAATACGCATATATGACATCCAAAAATAAAGTATGTATAAAAGAGAAATAAAGTATAGTACAGTACATCCAGTGTCTACGCCAACAGACTAGCCGCAAGTATATATAAGTAGCAAAAGATATGGCAGATATCACAGATATGTAATAGGAGAAGAAGAAATGGAAATATCAAGTGGAGGAGGAAGGACGGGCAGGGCGTGCTCCGTGGATGTCTCGGGATAGATCACGTAATACAGCTATGACATCCATACAGAGTGAAGCAATATCAGCCTGGATGGAAACCATGCCATCCTCCAGAGTCTGAAGATGCTCTCCGAAGCTGGGTATCTAAACTAGAGCCTTAGGTGCTGCTGGAGCGGGAGAATGATGATCCTAAGCCTGCTCCTTATCATGACTGGGTGACCCAAACGGAGAGTGATGCTCTGGGTCCTCTGCAGGCTACTCTAAATCAATGTCCATATGCATGGTAGCCAGATTGACTGGTACATCGTCCGCCGCCTGCTCTAATGTTGCTGCCTGCTCCATCTCCTCTCTCTCAAGCTCCTCAGCTGCCTATGCAGTATGCTCCTGTAGATTCTTGATAAGAGCCTTGTAGCTCTTATCCCAGTCCTTCTTCTTAAACGAGTAGGCCCCAGACTCAGTACGCTCCAGTGGCTAGAAGGGATAGTGCTGGTCCCGCAATATTTATATAATGAGATGGCCGAATAGGAGATACTTAGCTCGTTTGGGCTTGCCTTACTGATGTGATCAACATACAACTTCATCATAGTACTCTAGATGAGTGTAGGAATGGATAGCCAATACCCTGTATAGAAGGCGTATAGCGTTGTCAGATAGTTGTCGTGCCTCTGTATCATGTGGCCGCCTGTGAATACATTTCGGAATAAAACCGAATCGAAGAACCACAGGTCGTCTGGCAGTTAAGTCCGAGTGGTGAAAGTCTCACCACCTACATAATGACCTGTGAGTGCCACGGCCATGTTTGCATAAGAAGGCCTCCATAGAGTAGGATATGTAGTCTAGAGATCAGGAGGGTAGACATGTGGACATCGGTATGATTTAGATAGAGTGTCCACGGTGATACTGATAGGATGGCCGTCAATGGTAGTCCACTGCTCCCTCAGGTTACTCGGGGTAGGTCGGAGGTTCTGGAAGAACATCCTGACCAACCGCAGGTACACTAGATATGCAACATAGGCTAATATGGCTGAAATGCCCCTCCGATCTATGTCATCATATGCTGCTCTGGTAAGAACAGACCGGGAGAATAAGTCTATATCGAAGACTGATTCATGTGCCACCTGAAGGTGTGAGTATCTAGGCAATGGCCGGTTTAAGTCCTGGGCTGGCTGAGCTGGTGGTGGTGAAATAGAGGGTATGTGCTCAGCCTCAGCATCAGCTTGTGAAGAAGATGCCTCAGCCGAAGACTATAGTCTACTGTCAGCAGATGGAGACTAAAGTGGAGTAGGCTCTGCTGGCTCCTCCTGAATATGAGAGGGCTTTGGCTCAGGAATGGGGTCCTGGACATGAGATGGACCTGCCTGGTCATCTAATCTCCGCCTAGTTCTGCGATGATAATGTCTACGGGCAACAGTCTTGATCCTAGCCATGGTCTGCAAAATAAAAGGAAAACTTATAGAACAAGTCAGTGCTGGTATAAAGAATTAAAGCACAGTTTATAGAATCATGTATGTCAAATAAGATAGAAAAAACAGATAAGGAACATGAATCTATGCAAGTGACAAGGAATAAGTGACATGATGTGTGATAAAAGAGATGCTTTGACGAGTTCTTAAAGAATTAAAGCACGCCGTTGCCAGGGACCTTCATTTTGGCCATGATTAATGATCCATGGGACTCATGACGCTCTATACAAAAAGTTCTAGGAAGAATTTCTACATCTTCAGGCCGAGCCAAATCATTTCAGGTTGCAAGTAGCAAATTGGTGCAAGGCTGTAACAGCGCGGGCGCCGGTTCATTTTCCATCAGACTTTGGCCTCCAATTCATACCCTTTGTATGTGTGAATTTGGTCTTTAGTAAAACATAAAATATGAAGGGCTATAAGTAAGCTTTCCATATTCATAAAGTTTGCCTCATTTGGAGTTCGGAGCAAAGAGTTATGTCATTTTTACCAAAGGTGCACAGAACAGCCTGGCAGCAGTGATGTTCGACTTTGCTCTTCATTTTAGACCCGCCAAACTTGAGAACTGGACTTCCATTAAAACATAGCATACTTAGAGCTTTGAATTAGCTTTCCAAATCTTTAAACGGTTCATCATTTGGAGTTTGGAGCAGAAAGTTATGGCTATTTTACCAAAGTATCTTAAAGCTGAGTAAGTTGACTTCGACCGCTCGAAGTGCTTACTTCGAGCGCTCGAACTTTGGGCAGAATGCTCTCCGGGATCCATCACTTCAGCCCACTTGCACCTTGATTCCCTCATTTCAGATTCCATCTTTATGGGTTGGTTGGAGATGTCTTTTGGTGGGGAGTTGAGCCTTGTTTGGTGGGAGAGGATGTCTACAAAGGAGGAGAACCACACAAACAATATCATATCTCATCTTTGCTAGATTGGTGGAAAGAGAAAGAGGAGGAGAAGAGAAAGTTCTTGAAGCTACAACCAAGGAGCTCGAAAATGGAGGTTGCAACCAAGCTTCTTCCTTCTTCTAAAGCTTCTATGGGTAACTAAACCTCCATCTTAGGAGATGATGAGGCCCCTCCCTTGTAAGCATGTTCTAATTTAGGCTATATTTTGGGGATTACAATGTATATTCTTTGGTCTTTTCATGGTCTAGAGCATCTTGCCTTTTGTAATGGATCTTCATGTATTTAAATGATTAATGTTAAGTCAATTATCTATCTTTGATGGTTTATTCTTTTAATCATGTTGCTTGCACTCTCATGGTGACAATGGTAGTGAGATCATGGAATTGTTTTAATGGCATGGAGTTGGAGGACTTTGATAGATCATTGCTTAGGTGAAACCTTTGATGATTTATGCTTATTTCTTGCCTTTTTGTGCTTCATCATTTTATCTAGGGCTTGATAGTCTTTCATTCAAGTAAATGTGGTTAAGCTACACCTTAGTTAGGTAGTCTAAACATGTTAACCTTTGATGGATTATGCTTGCTTTAGATTTAATGAATTTCTTGAGGATATTATAGCAACCAAGTGTGCTATGTATCATGACCATATATATATATTGTTGTCCCCCAATTTAGCTCTAATCTAGCATGTGTATAGGGATGGAGGCGGATTCACTTCCATAGTCCTCTTTACTTGTATTTCATCTCCCTTCAACTCTTCCAAACTTTTAATTTATGCACCTTAATTTCATAGCTTAAGTGACAACCAACAAATCCTCTATGAACACCTCTATCATTCTAAAAAGACTCTAGACACTTAGGTTGCCATAGATTAGCGCAGTCCCAGTGGTTCGACTTACCCGACCAATAACCCTATTTTATAATGATTCGTGCTATTGCGAAGGTTGATTTATAATTGTAATCGACTCAACCGATCAATGTGAAGCATGCTAGACAGTATAAGTACGAAATGCATCCAATGTGGAAAACATAGGCATTGGGCATGCATGAGATAGCATGAAACACAAGAGATAGTGTGTGATGCAAATCTGTGAAGTTCAATCGATCACAAAAATGTGAGATCGATGTAAGTTCGATCGATCTTGAATAAGTGAGATCGATTTATTATTGATCGATCTGAGAAAAAGTTCGATCGATCGAACTATGAGGTGAAATTCGAAAAGTCAAAGATCTGTGACGTGGATGGCACGGAGGCCTCACAAACAACCTCATGGGCCCCTCTACACAACAAATTAACACTTTTGGTCACTTTCCTTGGCCCGTGACCCCCAAAATAAAAAATTAAAATCAAATTATAAAACCTATATATACATATATATACATAGCTTCAAAGCTTCAAAAATGGCAAGAACATCATCATAACATCTTCGATCTAACATGGAAAGCATGGATTCATGAAGATAAAGCTTGAATCAAAAGATGGAGTTCAAATCTTACCCAAAACCGAGAGAGAAGTGGATCAAAGGAGAGAAAGATGGAATCTGAGATCCGATATGAGATGGAGTTGCCGAAGGGTTCACCGGAGGTGGGGAAGTGAGTTTGCAGCGGCGAGGGACGAAGATGTGGGTGTTAGATCGATCTGTGGTATCGATCTAATAACCCTAGGTTTGATTTTTTTAAAAACATTCCTTTACCAGTTCGATCGATCGAACTGGAATCGATCTCTTCTCACTAAAAGATAAAATTGTTTTTGAAGCTTTTGAATTTTTGAAAATTAAAAATCAAAAATCAAAAATAATTTTTTTTTTTTGAAAAATAAAACTAAATAAAATAAAAATAAATTAAGTAAAATAAAAGTAAACAAAAGAATTATATTTTTGGAATTTTTGAAATATAAAATAAAATAAAATATTTTTGGGATTTTTGAAAAAATAATAGACAAAAAAAAAAATACAAGAAATAAAAAAAATTTTGAAAATTTAGAAAACCCCCTTTTTTTTAAAAAAAAAAAAAAATTAAATTCAAAATAAAATATTTTGGAGTTTTTAAATTTAAAATTCAAAACAAAAGTCAAACTTAAAGTCAAAACAGTAAATCAAAGAACAGAGATCGATCTCTCCAAGATCGATCTCAGAAGAACTCCGATCGATCGAACATGCAAAAATCTGCAGACATGTTTGAACAATGGGACAGAGAGGCCTTTTAATATAGGTTAGATGCAGGTTCAAAATTTTTCTACGTGTTGAGACTGCAGATCGATCCAAGATGAAGTTGGATCGATCGAAGAACTAAAGATCAATCTAGGAACAAGTTCGAACGATGGGACAGAGAGCTGAAATATGCAGGTTTTCTTCGAACGATTGGATAGAGAGGTGATTGGATGCAGGTTGGATGCAGGTATGAGTTTGATCGATCGATCGAACCTCCTTGGAGATCGATCGAACTGATGCAAAATGTCCATTTTCAACATGAAAGCGCATGCAATCCTAATCACAGTTCCTAGCAATGTATATGAACCTAAAACAAATATCTAGACTTTGCAAGAAATTAAATTTAAAATAAAAATAAGGGAGGAATAGGGTTGTGACATCCAACGAAATGTACTAGTCTTTAACGTCTCTAGCAAGACGTTGGGCTCTTTTAACCTGGATCAAACATCTTGTAGTGCATCCCCTCCTTAATGGGGTGATAAGTACCTTGAACTCCACCCAACAAATGGTTCCCTAGAGAACTTGTTGGATTAGGCTCAAAGGAACTTGTTGGTCCTTGGTCAACATGATCTTTGGGCTTCCATGCCCTTTAAAAACAAGATTTTGAAACAACTTTCATGGAATTCAGGGTTAATGATAAACTTTTTGAAATTTTGGTTTCATACAAAAACTCTATTCCTTCACATTTATGGTCATGATATTTCTCTACAACATTCACTACTTCATGCTTGTCAATTGAATTCGTGGTTGGATTGAAGATATTCAACTTCACCTTCATGTAGCCAAATGAGATCTTCATTATCCTCATCCTACAATTAATGTTGGCATTCGCGGTTGCCAAGAAAGGACGACCAAGGATAACGAGAATTTGGCTCTTAGGATTCGAGACCGGTTTCGTGTCAATGACAACGAAATCAACGGGAAAGAAAAACTTATCAATCTTGATCAATACATCCTCAATGATACCCCTAGGTTTTTTGATAGATCGGTCGGCAAGTTGTAAAACCACGAACATCCGTTTCAAGCCTCCTAAGCCTAATTTGACATATACTAAGTATGGAAGAAGATTAACACTTGCTCCTAAGTCTAAGAGAGTCTGATTAATGATATGATCATCAATGATGCATGAAGTGGTAGGTGAATTGGGGCCTTTGAACTTTGGAAGAGTGTTATGTTGCAAAATTGAGCTCACTTGCTCGGTTAAGACCACTTTCCTAGGTGCTTGGCTTTTGTTCTTCCTCTTTTGGGTGCAAAGATCTTTTTAAAACTTGGCATAAGTCAGAATTTGCTTGATTGCATCCAAAAGCGAAAGATTGACTTTCACTTGCCTAAACATATCCATAATTTCATTTGTTTTGGCCTTTTACTTGTCAATTGAAATGGATCCTTTTAAGGCATCCAGAAATGGAGCTTTTGGTTCAAAAACTTTTTCAGAATTTTTTCTTGAAGTCTCTTCAACCCAAGAAGTTTTGAAATCATTTTGCAAATTTTTCCTTTCAAGATCACTTTTCAAATCACTTTTCAACACATCCTCATTTGAAAGATTATGCATATGCAATGAAGGAGGAATAAGATGTGAAACGGGACGGGTATCAAATTGTGGTTACACCGGTTCACTCTTTTCATTGGACACACCTACTTGGTTGTCAATGATTCTCCCACTTCTCAAGGTTGTCACGGCATTGACATGCTTTATTATAGGACTTTCCAATGAGGAATGAGTCTCCACAACATATTATTGCTTTGGTAGGGCATTCAAGGGCATTTTTCCTTTCTCTCTAGCATTTAAAGTACTAGCTATTTGCCCCTACTTGGGTTTTTAGCTTAGCAATGGATTGAGAATGAGAATGAAGCAATTGAGTGTTCGCCTCTAGAGTGCCTAGAGCGGTCAAAACTTTCTCTTCAAAAGCGGGACTCCTAGAATTTCCTTGAGAATATGATTGATTTGGAAAATGAGAATTGGAGAATTGATTTCCTTATGTTTGATATGGTCTATATCCTTGGGAACCTTGGCTTTGCATCGGAGGTGGAATGTGCTTTCCTTGAAAACCACCTTGGGAAGGGTTTGAGCCTTCCCCTTGGTTTCTCCAAGAGAAATTCGGGTGATTCTTCCAACTAGAATTATAGTGATCGCCATAAGGATTGTTCCCTTGATTAGCAAAAATAGCATTGGCTTGTTTATGATGCTCACTTTGCACATATCCATGGGGACAATTGGAAGTAGAATGTAAAACACTTGAATAAGTCACACATGATTCAGTGGATGGAAGATACTTGATTTGCCGAGTTTTGGTTGATTAAGAATTGATCAAACCTTTGAGATAAGGATTTCATCTCGATGGCTATTTCATTGGAATGGTCAACTTGATATAAGCTAACACTCATCCTTCCATTTGAATTCCTACCATTCTTAGAAGATAAAGTTCAATGCAAAGAATTTTCACTCACGCTCTTATAAAGACACCACACGTCATCCTTATGCCTATCAATGTAAAAGCCACCCATAGAAGCATCAACCATGCCCTTGTAATTATCGGATAAACTCTCAAAGAAATATTGAACTAATTGTCATTTGGGCATGTCATGATGTGGACATTTCCTAAGCAATTCATTAAATCTTTTCCGTGCTTCATGGAACGTTTCCCCATCCCTGTATGAAAACTCTCGAATTGAGGTTCTCATGGCATTAGTCTTAGAAACCAGATAGTACTTCTTCAAGAACTCTTGTTGCATTTCTGCCCAAGAAGTTATGGAAAAAGGCCTAAGATTGTTAAACCAATATTTTGCCTTGTCTTTAAGGGCGAATGGAAAAAGTTTAAGCCTTAAGACCTCTTCTGGCATGTCCATGTATCTCACTGTGAAACATACTTCAAGAAACTCATTCAAATGCTTGTAAGGTTCTTCACTTGGAAGTCCATGATAGTTAGGAAGCATTTAAATGGTTTGTGGTTTGATTTCATAGTGGTGTGCTCTAAATGGTGGCAATTGAATGCATGTGGGTGCATTATATTCATTAGGCACATAGTGATCTCTTAAAGTAAGGGGAGGATTAACAATTGGAGGTACAACATGGGCACCTTGATTGCCTTAAACTATGGGAGGTTGTGGAGCAAATATTGGCTTAGGCATTCCCAATGGAACTTGGCCTTGTTTTTGTGGTGGGTGAATGAATGGCCTCGGCATGCCTAATGGTACTTGCATGTTATCATAATGCACACTGGGGTGTTGGTCTATGTGACCAAGGTCCTCCACATGGTCCTCATTATGTACTTCCATTGATGAAATGGATTGACTAGAACTTCCTCTTTCCCTAGGGTTTCGAATAACGGATTCAAGATGAAAATTAAGAGGGACAGGAGTAGGTTTCAATGATCTACGACCATGCATACACAACAAAACACAAACAAGCAACAAACAATCAACCATCACTTCACCTTAACAACAAATCAATTATCAAACTTCCTCCACATACAATGATCCCATACTCCCATGCTATTAACAATATGCCAAGAATAATAAAATTGCCTCCACATGGGCTCACGATTTATCTAAGAATTGAAATACAAGCCTCCACGCGGGCCGACGATTTAACTAGAGATTGAGTTAAGAAAGAGCTTACAATGGGTCCTTTAGCACTCTAATTCAATTTTTAATTTTAGCCCTGCAAATTTTTTAGATTTTAGCTTTTTCCTTCCTTTTGTTTAGCTCCTTGCTTAAAATGCTCCTTTGCTCACCTTCTAGCTCAATGCACCTAGTCAAAACAAGAACCAACACAATAAGTAACCAAAATGAAAATAAAAATAAAATAAAGACACGATCAAAAGAGTACTAATTCCTAATTGATTCCACAAATACGACGTTGCCTTCAATTAATTCCCGGCAACGGTGCCAAAAACTTAATGAGCCCCTTTCTAATGCGTTTAGAAAACGAGACTTTTTAATGCAAGAGGTCGCTTCGCAATGTCAAAATATGAATGTCGTTTCGGAAGCCTTTTTAGTCAAATCTACATTTGTAAAAACCACTACTATAACTAATGAAGTATAATAAGTAGGGATTGTCCACAGAGATTATACATGTTCGAATTTAACTTCGACTTTAGTGTATCAAATGATTGCAAAGAGAGAGATTGGTTGATTAAACTCAGGTGCAATGAAAGTAAAATGCAAGTAAAGTAAACTAGTGAGAGACAGGGATTTAAGAGATAAGAAGAGAAGTCTTTGGGTGTATTGGAATTGTCACTAAGCTTGTTCACCAAACCACACACTTTCAACTAATTTGGGAAAAATATTCTTGTGAACAAAATGCAACTACCAATTGCAATATTAAGCTTGGACCATCAAATTAAAGAATAAATTGTCTACCTAACCGACTAATAAACTAAGTGTAGCACAACCCATCAATTCTAAGCATGACCCATCAAACTAGTCACAATTGTAGCACACATCAATCTAGAGAATCATGGAATTTTCAATAATAAGCCATGGAAAATCAAAACAAGTAAAGATTGTCTACCTACCAACAAACATGAATTAAATTGTAGAACAATCCATCAAGCATAAGTATAATCCATCAAATTAATTGACAAACCCATTCAATGAAAACCAATGCTTAGCCATCACTAAATCCTTAATTAATCACACATAGACATGCAACCAACATAGAGAATCTAGTGTAAAGATCAATTCCCCAAATAATCACACATAATACAACATATAATCAAATAGAGAATCAATAGAAAAAATTAATCCATATAAATCATGTAAGAAATAATTCCTAATTTAATCACACATAGACATGTAAATAAACTAGAGAATTAATAGGAAGAATTAAACCATAGAAATCATAGAAATATACCAAGATTAATTAAATTCATAAGGCTAGAACACTAATCACAAGATATTATTCCCCTAAAAGTATGAAAAAGATAGAGGTTTAGATTACAAACTTGGGGCTCATCTAAGTCCCAATGAGTAGTCTAGCCAATCATGGAGGAGGTAGATGTGATCTTGGAACCCTCAAGGGTAATCCCCAAACATGGCTCCATTTTCTTCCTTTTCTTCTTTGATGAATTCTAGAGAGAGTGTGTGTAGATCTAGAGATGTGTTCTTGAGATGTGCCTCCACTTCCCTCTTTTCTTCTAACCCTAATCTCTAACTTTTCACAAGAGAGAATATAAAATTACAATGTAAAAGTAAAATGGTAAAAAGCTTCTTACAAAATGATTCAAATCCCTTTAAATAATTGGTCCTTTTCTTAGCCACTAAGTCAGAAATATAGCCCAAAAATATCTAATCCCACAACTTTTGGGTAGGTAGAGGTCGGCGCGCTTGGGAATTAAACAGCTCACTGCTAGCACATTTTCGATCGATCCAACTTTTAATCGATCTGGGTTCGATCGATCCAACTCTGCTCGATCTCACTTTTCTTAGATCTATCAGACTTTTCTCAGATCTATCCAACTTGGTAGTTTTTTAGCATCAGCCTCCTTTTGCTCTAAATTCTCACAAAGACTTAGTTTGACTCCAAAAAGGCTTTAAGAAACCATTTTTATCTCGTTTTAACATTATTGACCTAAAATAGACAAAAACACAAATATGTATTAAAACAGGCAAATTAAGATAGATGAATGGACTAAAATATCCTCATTTAAGGGGTTTAAATGCGCACTTTTCAGCGCTCATTAGCACACTCGCCCACAAGGTCATCACAATATGGTATCAAAGCCTAACCCAACCAGAAGAGTGCCGACGGGGACGTCGGGCCTCCAAGGGGGGTGGATTGTGATGACCTTATGGGCGGGTGTGCCGTGGGTGGGTGTGAGAGACACTGTTAGGCTACCACACTGGTGAGCTACGGGCGTACAGTCCTACATCGCCTGGGTAGAGGAAAGGTAAAGTGCTTATATGTAAGTGTGTCATCTTCAATTGGTATAAGGACTTTTGGGGTAAAGCCCAAGATCAAAACCGTGCGGGCTCAGGCCTAAAGTGGACAATATTATACCATGTGGTTGAGTGGGTCGTTGGAAATGTGGATTGTGATGACCTTGTGGGCGGGTGTGTCGTGGGCGGGTGCGAGACACTGGCAGGCTACCACATTGGCGAGCCACGGGTGCACAATCCTACATTGCCTGGGAAAGAAAAAGGTGAAGTGCTTATATGTAGGTGTGTCACTTCAATTGGTATGAGACCTTTTGGGGTAAAGCTCAAGAGCAAAACCGTGCTGGCTCAAGCCCAAAGCGGATAATATCATACCATGTGGTGGAGTGGGTCATTACAAATGGTATCAGAGCCTGATCCAGCTGGAAGTGTGCCGACGGGGACGTCGGGCCTCCAAGGTGGGTGGATTGTGATAACCCTGTGGGCGGGTGTGCCGTGGGCAGGTGCGAGACACTGGCAGGCTACCACATTGGTGAGCTATGGTGCACAATCCCACATCGCCTGGGAAAGGGAAAGGTAAAGTGCTTATATGTAGGTGTGTCACTTTAATTGGTATGAGGCTTTTTGGGGAAAAGCTCAGGAGCAAAACCGTGTGGGCTCAGGCTCAAAGTGGACAATATCATACCATGTGGTGGAGTGGGTCATTTCAAATGGTATCAGAGCCTGATCCAGCTGGAAGTATGCCGACGGGGACGTCGGGCCTCCAAGGGGGGTGGATTGTGATGACCCTGTGGACGGGTGTGCTTTCAGAAGGTGTGAGACACTGGCAGGCTACCACATTGGCGAGCTATGGGTGCACAATCCCACATCGCCTAGGAAAGGGAAAGGTGAAGTGTTTATATGTAGGTGTGTCACTTCAATTGGTATGAGGCCTTTTGGGGTAAATCCCAAGATCAAAACCTTGTGGGCTTAGGCCCAAAGTGAACAATATCATACCATGTGGTGGAGTGGATCATTGCATCTCAAGTGCTCAGAATTGGTTTCTGAGACTCTTTCCTTTGGATTGAGAACTTCATTTAAGGATCGAGTCATTACCACATTTTCATTTTTTGGACATTATTCACTTTTCATCTTTTTCCTGTTTGTCACTTTGTTGACATAACCTCACTTTTCATGTTCGGAGTTGAGTTTTAACTTCATGAGTTTTCATTCCAGTTGATTTTCTCGAAACACGTAGCTTTACTTTTGAAGAAAAGCTCGCTGGTTGGTTATTTCTCCCGTAGGGGCGTGTAAGAAAGGATTCTTCAGAAACATTGATGTTTCTTGGTGTATTTTTCGTAAATATCTTTTGAAGATATTTTATTTCAGGGGTTTTTAGGAAAATATCTTCTTCATTCTGGGTAGTTTTGCAGTTATCCCTTTTTGTAGGGGCCATTGTATAATGAACAAAAGTTATTACAAAATACCTCGTTTTGAGCCTGGATTCTCGTATGGGATTCATTTTCACTTTTCATCGAGTCACGTACTCTTAGAATTTCCTTCTGGTCATTTTTCCCAATTTTAGGGTTTGCGACCCTAGTTGCCGCTGAACTTGTTCGTGGCATATCTTTTTGCACGGGACTTGGTTTTCGAAGCCATTTCTTTGATTGTTAATTTTTTTTTTTTCATTTTAGTTCTTTTTCATTCATGGTGTTTTACCATTTGAGCGCGTCTGTAATGACCCGGTCATTTTTATTCTTTTTCTTTTTGCTCAAATTTTATGGATAAATTTTTTCCGTTATCTTTTCTCTTCTGTGTTTGGTTTCTCGTCATTTAGTGTCATATCGAGTGCTCGAAAATGGTTTCTGAGACTCCTTTCTTGGGATTGACAACTTCCTTTAAGGACCGAGTCATTTTCACATTTTTCATTTTTCGTCACTATTCACTTTTTGTCTTTTCCCAGTTTCCTTTTTCATTACATAACCTCACTTTTTGCCCTCGGATTTGACTCTGGCTTTGCATGCACCCATGATATTTAATTTCTATGATATCTACATTTTTACTTTTGTATAAAAGTATGCTAAATGTTTACTTTTCTTGTAAAGGGTATGGATGCATAACTTTTGATAATTTTCTTAACTTTTGGGGTTTTAGTGTAATTATGTAAAGTAATTATTTTTTATCTTAGGGACATTTTGAAATTTAATTTGGAAAATATTTTCAAAAATGACCTTTTTGCAATTTTCAGAAAGTGTGACAAGTGTCACACTCACATTGGTCCACTTGTTAGCATTTGTGTGGGGACACTTTGATGCCATGGATGATGACATGGGGAGGGTGGAGATTGAACCACTTGTTGGCTTAGATGGTTGACAAGTGTAAACTTACGATTAAGGCCACAATGGATGCTTGGATGAGTGACAAGTGTGTGTATGTTCCAAATTAAGTCTTGCAATTATTTTTGGGCCACTTTGGGATTATGGTTTTAAAGAGGGGTTTTTGGGCAATTGACCAAGACTTGTGTGTGTTGACCATGGTGTAAGATCACATAGTGAGTGAAGGATTTCTAATTCCTCCACTCACACTTCATCTCATTGTTTCATTTCCTCCCTCACCAAAAACCCTAGCCACCATTAGAGGAGCTTGATGCTTAAGCTTTGACCTTAATTTTTGAGGCCCTTCCACTCACCTTAGACCATAAAGCTTGTAATATTTTTTGTTCCTCTCATCCTCTTCTACATAACCCTTGAAGAGTTTGCCATTTTGAGTTTGTTTGCCTTGGATTCTAGAGAGACTCTTCTCTAGTGAGGTATGAGGTGTTATAGTTTATTTTCCAAGTGTTTTACTTACTTTTCTATGAAATATAAGTTGTATGCATGTCTTTAGTTAATTTGAGAAATTAATGATTTATCTTAGCTTGCATATAACTCATTTTAGACTTGATATATGGCATGGCCATGACTTGATCTTTATTATATATTAAATTGGAATGATTTAAATGAGTTTTCAAATCTAGAGATTAAATGAATTTAATTTGATTTAACTTCTAGTTAATTGTGTTTTGCTTGTATTCCATTTTAGACTTGATATATGGTATGACCATGACTTAGTGCTTGATATATATTAATTTGAGATCATTTAAACAACTTTTGAAATCTAGAGATTTAATTGATTTAAATTAATTAAATTCTATATGATGATATCTTGCTTATCTTGCACTTTTGATTGGATATATGTAATGACCATGCTATGTTGTTTAATATATATTAATTTGAGGTTATTTGGAATTGATTTAAAATCTAGATAATTTAATTATTTTGTTTAATTAGATTTTATCAAATGGCTCCATGGATCTATTTGTGTTTTAGAAATTGTTTCTATATTCAAATCATGGACTTGGACTTGTTGTGTATTCACTTGGTTGTGTTTTGAGTATTTGATAACATTGTTGTTATATTTATATTCATAAGAACATGTTTTCTTTATGAAATATATTGTTGTCTTGTGTAATGAATTGCACACTTTGTAATTGGCATTATATATGCTATTTTAGAATGAAAACTCTAAAGCATGGATTGTGTGGTTTTAACTTACTTGTGCATGGAAGGTGATTTCGTGCATTATTTAAATTACGTATAAGTTGTGAACCTATTTGATTATTTTGAAGTTACTTGGGACATTGTTACTGAGATATGGCTAGAGTTTGGCTCTAGTACGGGAGGTATGAGTTCTCCCTATTTTATAGTGCGCACTAGGGTGGTATTCCCAGTGGGTTAGTACCCAGAATAACCGTTTAGGTCTTGGATTTATCCAAGATTTGATGTCCAAGTCTTCCACTATTTGATTTCGCATTCAATTCCAAGTTGACAATCATGTTTAATTGTGACTTGTGGTTTTGGTTATTGGCGATTTAATGTTGTTAAGTACATTTGTGCATTATGATTTTTTTTTAAGGAATCATCGCATGTTTTTAATGTTGTTAAGTACATCTATGCTAAATTATCATATTTAGATGTTTTTGCATTTTAGATTTCAAGTTTACAACCTTGAGAATCTATGTCTTGATGCGTTGTATTAGAACTTTTAATTATACTAAAGCGTTATATTTAGTTGTTATCGTATTTTAGATTTTGAGTTGATAACTTTGAGAATCTATATCTTGTTGCTTTGTATAGCATGCTCTTATGTTGTTTGGCATTGCATGAAGGATGTGATTTATGCTAGAAATGATCTAAGGTAGCTTAGGATACTCCCTGAGTCTCACCTTTGACATAGACGTTAGGTGGCATGACTCTTTTGAATTGTTTCAAGTTAATGTAAAAATCATTAAAAAAATTGAGTCTATGCATGCTCATTCTCTACGAGTAAACTTGTTTACTCACCCCGATGTTACTAGGGGATTTGTTCAGGTACGAAGACTTGGTTCATGATATTTATCATTGCTTGGATGATTGAAGACTTGAAGGTTTTAATTCTTGTAAAGGTTGGCTTGAAATGCCACTTGTAGTCTTTTAAGTCAAAATGTGTATATTTGATTCCATTTATGTAATGTGTACATAAGTACACTCTATGCAATGTATTTGACTTGTATGTAATGAGGCCAAGGGCCAAAGACACTTATGTGATATGTATGCAAATTTTTAACTTCATTGTTGCTTATGGCATTGAAGGGTCATATTTTACGTACAATATGCCATGAGGCCATAGGACATTGTAGTATGTCTACCTTATACTATCACATATACTTACATGTTCACTTTGGCAAATAATACCCTTCTTGATGAAACAAAAAGTTAAGGTTGCATTTTTTTTGAGTTTTTACCTTATTCTATTCTAGGGGCATTTTGGGTTTTTCATAATGTGTTTTTTTTTTCATTTTTGCTCACGTGTTCAGGTAGAAAACTCAATTTCGGAGGGGGTTTCTTCTTTGTGTTTTTCCAAAAAATGTCATCTTGGCCCTCAAAAACCCATTTTTTTTTCGAAAAATCCTTACTGCCAGATTTTTTTGCTAATTTTAACACAAGTGTAATTGGTACTATTCATCGACTTTTTTTTGAAAAGTGTGACAACCGATCAGAAATTTTTGGGGGTCTTGTGGGTGTATTTTAAGATTGCATTTTCAATTTAGGCAATTTAAAAACCTCCTAAAACTCCATTTCCTTTCCTTGGGCAGTAGCTAGGAATGATTTTTACCCTCTTGACATATTTTTCTTGGGGGCATTCTGGGCATTTTGTAATGCATTTTTTTTTGTTTATGTTCATATTTTCAGGTAGAAAAATGGATTTTAGGGGTTGTTTCTTCTTTCAGTTTTTACAAAAAAGTCCGTTTAGATGCCCGTTTTTACTCTCAGTTGCAGCAGTAGTGGGTCGGCAGCACTGTAGCTGTCATGACCCTCTTTTTGTTTTTGACCTTTCTCCCTCGTCCAGACTCCAAATCGAGTAAACTTTTTTTTGAACTTAACTATTTTTTTGTTTTCTTTCCAATGGTGTGATCGGTTGCATCCAGATATTTCTAGATAATTACCAGTTTACCATTTTTGCTTTGTATGTCCGTTTTTCGTTGTTTTGCCTTTTCAGCTTCGTCCGGACTCTGAATTATGCGATTCTTGAGTCCATCTTGATTAATCTTTCATTGTTTTTCTGTTGGTGTGCTCGGTAGCACCCGAATCTATATTTTCAGAAATGACCATTTTGCCCTTGGGGCTATTTTTGTCCGGTTTTCTTATAATTCTCTTCTGCTACTTTCTTTTGAGTTCCGTGACTTCACGGGAAGTCATGGATGTGTCTCGAGAATAATATACATTCCAGGGACGTCATTTTCATGTAAAATGACTATTTTGCCCCTAGGGGCTTATTTGTCATATTTTCGATCTTTTACTTTCGCATCAGTTCTTATTGAGTTCCACGACCTCATGGAAGGTCATTAAAGTGTCTTAGAGATGTGTTATGCCTTAGGAGACCGTTATCTTGTTTCTAGCTTCCGCATTCTAGATTCGTTATCGAATCTATGTTCAGTTCATCACAAGACGCGCTGGCGTAAAAACGAGGGCCGTCACAGCGTCTGCGCAAATTCCACTTTTTCAGACCCGGCGGGCCCTTTCGGGCACTTTTAGGGTTTTACTATAATAGGGTGTTATAAAATTAAAAATTCGTCTTCCTCCTCTTCACACACTGCTGCATATCAGCCATGGAAGCCCTAGGGGGGCTGCCACCCTTCTTCTCTCAAATCGACCTTCTTCCTCTTTGTAAAATGCCGTAATACTTTAGTGTTTATTGTAGGCCTTGGCAAGGCGGACTTTTCCCCCTTATTAGAAACTAATTCTGACAATTTTTGAGTTCGGGTTTTAAGTTCGGTTTTGGATTTTCATGGTGCCTCAAAGGTTAAAGTTGCTTCCCTCGTAGTCCCCGACATAACCTAGAAATATTGTCAGATTCGGAGCGGTTTCATTTCGGTGGGGATTTGTGATTTCATCACAAAATGCGTTAGGGGATGTTTTAGGTTTAAATAAATGTTGTATTGATTTTTTTATAAGCTTATACAACTTGTATGCATACCTAGGTATTTTATCTAGAATTTAATTTAATTATCTTCTTTGTATAAAATTTAATTCTCATGGTTGTATGTAGCTTAGAATTAAATTATGGCATGCTATTAAATTAGGTCTTGATATGTTTATTAACATATATTAAATTGGAAGGATTTGAATAAGTATTGCAACTTTTATTTAATCTTTCACTTGTATGAAAATTTAATTCACATGGTTGTAACTAGCATGAAATCAACTTGTAATTTAATATTAAATTAGGCCTTAGTATGTTCTTTAACATATGTGAATTTGAGAATATTTGGAATTATTTTAAAATATAGAGAAAATTAATTAATTAGGTTAATTAATTTTATTTTAAGTGTTCTACTCACTTAATTGGATTTTTAACTTGATATTGTTGATGAGCTTGGCATGTTCTATCATATACATTAAATTGAGAATAATTGAATAGATGTTGAGACTTTTATTTAATTATTTTCCTTGTATGGAATTTAATTCACATTGTTGTACCTAGCTTGGAATGAACTTACAATGTGATATTAAATTAGGCTTTAATATATTCATTAACATATATGAAAATGAGAATATTTGAATGAGTGTGGAGAACTTTATTTAATTATTTTCTTGTATGAAGTTTAATTTACCTAGTTCTGAGTTAGGTAGAAATAACTTGTAAAGTGTTATTAAACTAGGCCTTGCTATGACCTTTAACTTATCTTAATTTTAGAATATTTGGAGTTACTTTGTAATCTTGAGAATTTAATTATTTAATTTAATTAAATTCCATTATATGCTTCCATTGAGGTAGTTAGGTATCGAAGTTATTTTCATGCTTAACTTGTAAATTTGGAACTTGTTGTATGATACATTATAGTATTCCATGAGTAGAAGTTATAGTTTAATTTGCTTATATACACATTATATATTTGACATGTTGTATGCCATTATAGCTTGAAGACATATGATGAATATTGTGTGTTTTACTTGACTTGTTTGTGCATGGTAGTTGACTAATATATTGTGTATATGTATTTTACCTTGATGCACAACTTGTTGATTTTAGGAAAGCTTACAAGGACATTGTAATATGTTACGGCTAGGGCATGGCTCTAGTACGGGGGATGAGAGCTCCCCCTATAACATATAGTGTGCACTGGTGGTTTCCTGAGGGCTAGTAACCCTAAAACACCAATATATGGTTTGATTCCGGGTTTAGTGCGCACTAGGTAGTACCTTGTGGGCTAGTAACCCGAGATCAGCTTGCTTGGTCATTGAGACCGTATGTTCTTGTCTTTTCGCCACTATTTGATTTCGTATTCAATTTCAAGTTGTTTAATATGGATTATTTATAACTTGCGATGTGGTGCTTGACATTTCAATTAGGTGTAGTATACATGTGCTTAGTATACTTGCATGCTTTGCTTTTCAATACAAGTTAATAGCACTAAATTATTATAACTTGTTGTTTCCGTATTTTAGATTTCAAACTGTGAACTTTGATAATCTATGCCTTGTTGCATTATATTAGAAGTTCTAATGTTAGTTAAAATTGCATTGATATTGTAATTTGGGTATTAATTGTTTAATGTAGCCTAGGATGATTCCTTAGAATCATTTGGAACATTGACGTTAGGTGGCATGAACCGTTTCGGTTGTTTTCGCATTTAGGTTACAAGTTGATAACTTTGAATACCTATGTCTTGTTGCGTTGCACTATATGCTCCTATGTTGTTAAATTGCATGAATGATGTGGTTTATGCTAGAAATGCTCTAAGGTAGCTTAGGATGCTCCCTGAGTCTCACCTTTGACATAGACGCTAGGTGGCATGACCATATGAATGGATTTATATCAACTTAATAAGTTTGTAAAATGCTAGGTCTATGTATGCTCATCTCCTACAAGTAGCTTTATGTTACTCACCCACGTAGTGGGGACATTTTTCAGGTACATGATTCAAGACTTGGGGCTTTGCATTTGCTTTGGGATGTCTTGTAGACTTGAAGTATTTATTTCATGAAAATGTCTGCATGAAATGCTATTTGTAGCTTTATAAGTCAAAACTTGTATATTTGGTTCTAAATATGTAATGAGCACTTAAGTGCGCCATTTAAGATGTATTTGACATGTATGTAATGAGGCCATGGACCAAGGGCTTTTTTGTATTTTAAGTACTTTTCTTTCTAAGTGATTTTATTGAAAAATAGAAAAACGGTATGTCTTAACTTCACTACATTTGCATGGGGTGTGGGAAGTATGCTTTAGCACTCCATAGGGTTTCTTTATTTATGCATGAAGTAAGGCCAAGGGCCAAACGGTCTTTTAAAACCATTTTATAATTTTTAGTTTCAAGTTTCTCTTTTAAAAGTCATTTTTGCGAAAATTTGAGGTTTAATAGGTAATATTTTGTATTTAGCGACTATTGAGGCTGTAGGTCATTAGAATGCATGTAAATATGTATATTACGTTTGCGTGAATGTTCAACTTGCACAAAATATCACATTTGTATGAAATGGATGCTTGTTTGTCTCAAGTTTTCCATTTAAGGCATTTTCTTTGTATTTTGAGGTTCGGATAGGTCGTATTTTGTATCGGGCATTTTTGGAAGCTGCGGACCATTACCGCGCACTTAAAATCACTGAATACATTTGCGTACGTGATCGTTTTAGCACACAACACCATTTAGGGTCAAATGAACACTTGGTGCAAAGTTGTTTATTGTTTTTCATCGTTTTTGACCTAATCTGATCTGGGAGCATTTTGAAAATTTATTTTGAAAAATATATTTCAGCCTTAACATGGTCACATAGAAAATGTGATTTTAGGGGGGGTTTCTTCACAACATTTTTCCAGAAAATACCGTCTCGGTCTTGAAAACCCCGCATCAAATCTGATTTTCTGTGCGCATATACACTTTTTGAAGAAGTCTGTTATAAGGGTATTTTGGGGATTTCATGTTAAATATAAAACTTTCTTTCGACATTGTCAGGTTGGAAAAATTATTTTGAGGGGGGTTTCTTCTTCGTGTTTCTCCAAAAAATGTCGTTTAGTGCCTCAAAACAGCACACGAATTTCAGTATTTTGCCTAGGTCACTATTCACTGCTGTCAAAATACTATTTACTGCTATCAAAATACTATTTACAGCCGCGGCGACTTCAAAACTTTGTTTTGATTTTTCTCTTCCATCCGGACTCCGAATCAGGTGATTCTTGAGTCTAACTTGATTAATTTTTCATCGTTTTTCCAATGGTGTGCTCGGTAGCACTCAAATCTTGCTAAAATTACCCTTTTGCCCTTGGGGCTAAACTTAACGCCCTAAGACCATCTGGTTTGGGAGTTATTGGGTCAATGCTTGTTACATGGGGTGATTAGAGAACTTAAGGAACTTGGACATTGCACATGGTTGTGCATATATATATATAAAAACAACACAAAATGTGTTCAAATAAATTCATGCCTTGTATTATAATTTCAAAAGATAAATTAAGGATGTGGAGGACTTTGTATGTGTAATGACCCGGTCATTTTCCTCTTTTTTTTTTTTCTGTGATTTCTTTTTTTCGTCCTTTTTCCTATTTTGTCTTTTTCCCGTTTATCGTTTTTCCTTGCATAACCTCACTTTTTGGGCTCGGATTTGATTCCGGCTTTACATGCATCCTTGATAACTAAATTCCATGATAATTGTATTTTTACTTTCATAGAAAATACATTCTTGTTGCTTACTTTTTCGTAAAGGGTATGGATGCATACTTTCTTGGAAATATTCTTGATTTTGGGGTTTTAGTGTAATTATGTAAAATAATTATTTTTCATCTTGGGGACTATTTTGCAATTTAATTTAGAAGATATTTTGGAAAAGGACTATTTTGCAATTTTTGGAAAGTGTGACAAGTGTCACACTCTCATGGAGCCACTTGTTGGCATTGGGGTGGAGAGACTTGGATGCATCATCTTGTGACATTTAGAGGGTGGGGATTCATTCATTTGTTGGCCTAGTATTGGTGCACTTGTTAGCTTGGATGGTTGACAAGTGTAGGCTTATGATTAAGCTTAAGAAGGAGCCATGGATTTGTAACAAGTGTAGGCTCACAATTTAGTCTTGCATTGTGTATGTGTATGTGATGTAGTGTAACAGCACATAGTGAGTGGAGGAATACTAGATCCTCCACTCACCATTTTTCACTTTATCACTTTCATTTCTTTTCCTCTCAAAACCCTAACCTAGCCACCATCAGAGAAAAGCTTGGTTTATAGCTTATTTCTTCACTTTGGCCTCTTTCCACTCACCTTAGACCTTGAACCTTGGGAAGTAAAAATTTCCTCACACTCTCTTTTTCAAAACCCTTGAATTGTTTTTCATTTTAAGCTTGGTTGCTTGGGATTATAGAGATTCAATTCTCTATTGAGGTAAGGGTGGTAGTCTATTTATATTTTAAGGGTTTTATAATCCTTTGGGGTTTAATATATATTGTTTACATGCTTTTAGAATTGTAGTATTGCATATTATAGGAAATCTTTATGATTGACTTAGGGTTTATTGATTTAAGCATGTATGTTGTGTATGTACCTTATGTAGGATTTATTAAAGTTGTATAGAACTCTTAATGACTTGTATTAATATACTACTGTGATGATAATTCTACATTCTAGTTGATTACTATTTATAATTGCAACTATTTGAGAAGCTTAATATTATAATGTTGTAATCTAATATATAAAGCTTATTGTTGAAGCATGATTTAAATTGATGAGTGGGTGGTATTATATTGCACATTATATCATGTTAAGGACTTGTCATTTATTATGCCATTTTAGACTTGGAATCCTAAGACATGGTTTGTGTGGTTTCAAATTTCTTGTGCAAGGAAAGTGGTTTACATGCCTTGATTGTGGTGTACAAGTTTTGAACTTATTCTTGATTGTGGACTCTCTTGGGACATTGTTTCAATTCTTATGGCTAGAGTTTGGCTCTAGTGCGGGAGGTACGAGTTCTCCCCAATTGAGATGTTCGCATTAGGGTGGTTTTCCCAGCGGGTTAGTGCCCGGAATAACCGTTTAGCTCTTGGCTTTATCCGAGATTTGATGTCCAAGTTTTCCACTATTTGGTTTCGCATTAAATTCCAAGTTGACAACCAATGTTTAATTGTGACTTATGATTTTGGTTATTGACGAATTGATGTTGTTATTGTGTTATTATAGAATCATTTAAGTTAGCTTAAGATGACCCCTTAGAACACCTTGAACATAGACGTTAAGTGGAATGATCCCTTGTATTCGTCTATATTGATCTTGCAATGATATTTAAACTTTAGGGTATACGCATATACTTCTTCCTACTAGTAACTTGATTACTCATCCTAGTCGTTTGGGTTATTTTATAGGTAAGGAGACAATGTTCTTGGATGCTCATCATCCTTAGGGACTCATAAGCAATTAGAAGCATTTTTGTATATGAACATGCACTTGTTTAGTATGATATACTTTTTGATGTTATACTTTTATATACCATGGATGTATGGAATTTTTGAAGCTAAGATGGTTTCTTTGATGTATAATGTGTATCTAAGTACACTTGGAAATGCTCGTCTTGTATGTATCACATGAAGCCAAGGGCCATTTAACTTTAAGTTTACATGTGTGTTTTTAAAACTCATGTTTTGCCTTAATAACCTACTTTGTGAAAATGGAGGTTTAAAAGGTCAATTTTTGTAAATGGATTAAAATGAGGCCGTAAGCCATTGTAGCGCATCTAGAACATCATTTTACGTTTGCAGGCATGCTCACATCCAGAAAACTCTTAAGTTGCAACTTTTTTTACTATTTTTGGAATGATTTATGGATTTTTAGGCAAAATTCATGCATTGTTTAAGTTTCAAGCTTCCCTTTTGGTTTAGCATGTTATATATGCTTGAATGAGGCTAGAAAATGCTTTTAAACTTGTTTTAGATCAATTGGAATACTTGTATAGCATCATGGTTTGACCGGGTGAGTTTTCCACACATTGCAGCAGCAGCTTTTGCTGCTATCTGCTGCGTCGGTCGACTGATGAGAGCCATCAGCCGACTGACACATGCTCGAGGAGCCATTCCAGTAGCCTTGTTAGTGAAATCATCATTTCGGCCGGCTAATGATTGGTGTTTGGCTAGCCGAAGGTTGAGGTTCGGCTGGCTGGTCCTTGCCGTTGGTCAACCGATCCTCCCTGGAACCATTTCTTCTCAGTTTTCTTGGACAGCCTTGTTGCACCAAATTTAGAGGGCTATATCTCACTTATTTTTAATCTAAATTAAGTCGTTCTTGAGTCTAAGTTCAAGAGCTTGGAGTTAGCTTTCCAACGGTACTAACCACACATCAAAACTCCATCTATAGTGAGAGTTATTTAAGTTTTAATGAGATTGGTCCGGGGCAACTCTTAAACGGAGAATGCCACTTTGTTCCTTTTCACATCTTTTCCGTCCGAACTCCGAATCAGGCGTTTCTTGAGCCCAACTTCATGCAATTTTTATTATCTCTTCAATGGTATGCATGGTAGCATCCATTTTAGTTAGAAATAACCATTTTACCCTTGGTTCATTTCTTATTGGGTTTGACATTCTTGCTTCATTACTTGGCTTATTTAAGTTACCTAGCTTCATGGGGAGTCATTTTGGTGCCTTAGGGATGACGTACATCTCTAGAAGTCATTTTATACATATCGCTTCTGCATTTCGGATCCATTATCTGGTCATCACTGACACACCGAGTTTACAAAACTTAGGCCGTCACAGTATGAGCCATCAAAGGGTTAAAAGTGCATTATAAAGAGAAAATTAAATTCAGGTTCACTTCTAAGGAACTTGAGATGAAATTCTATTATAAATGAGATGTTGAAGATCATGTATGTGGACTAGTTTGTTGATGCATGAATGCTAGGAATCGAATATTGCTTTGAGATGTCATCGTATGCATACTTATTGTAGTCTTTATAATAGATTTTTTCCCTAAAGTTATATGTTTTAATATATAGTAGAATGAGCCTTGTTGCTTAGTGTTTGTGGGTCTCATTTTTAGTAAACCCTCACGAGACTTCACTCATTCTCTAAGGATACCTAGGGGTTTAAAAGGCTTGTTGCATATGCTAAATGCAATCATCACTTCCATAAAAGAGGAGAAGTTTGTGTTTCAATTTTGTTTTGCTAAGGGACTAGAAAAATGTAAGTTTGGGGGTCTGATAAGCATTAAATATTGCATATTTAAGCGCCCTTAACTACATTAGTTAAGCCCATTATTTAGTCTATATATATAGATTAACTACATTTTTATATTTTTCTGTTTTTGCAGGTCTTATCACTAAAAAGGAATAAGAATAAGGTTTTAAGGGCTTTTTGCAGCACAAGTCATATCGGGCCTACATATCAAGTGGTTTTTAAGGAGAAATGACCTAAATAGGCGAGGGATGCAACCAGAGCTAAAGAAAGAAAGAAGAAACCAAAGTAGCATGCTTGGCATCCGGATGCAGGAACTGGCGTCTGTATGCCACCAACTAGAACCTCACGTCTGGATGCAAGAATTGTCGTCCGGACGCTAACCATCAGGACCTCGCGTCCGAATGTTATTCTTCGCGTCCGGACGAAAGGCCAAGTGCCCCCATTTTGAATAAGTCCGATTTTGTTCTATCTTGAGTGAAAATTTGAATTTAAACAAGTTATTTTATTTTGAAACTCATCTAAGGATAAAAAGGGGGCAAAGGCTTGAATCAAGTCAGTGAGTTTTGGTTTTTGAAAAGAGATTATGAGGAAGAGGATTTCTTTAGGGTTCTTGGCTGAGTTTTGCAACAATGGGTGAAAGAGGGAATTTCTTCTCTTCTTCAATCCTCGAGGTTACTGCCATATCCATGAGGGGCTAACTCCTATTCTAGGGAGTTGATGTAACCTAGACCAAGTAAACATGTGTTAAATTGTATTTCAATTTGGGGATTCTTATTGTGTATATTCAGTTTCATAAATTAGAAGTGTTTACATTGAATTGATGTATTTGGTTATCATTTGAATATATAATTTTGTTGATTTGTTTATTTTATCTTAGAAATCACATTGGCACAATTATACACTTGATTTCCTATAGTGACAATAGGAAAAAATTTATGGAATGGTTATATTGGCATGTAATTGAATATTTATATAGATTATGCTTAAGGAAGATGGACCATGCTACACCTTTAGATTAATGTAGGTAGGTAGATGGTCCATACAAACTAAAGATAATTTATGATATTTAGTCGTCGTCCTACCATAAGCTTAAAAGTGTGCATTAAGACGAGGGCCAAGTTTTACATTTATAAAAGCCACTACTACCTTCACTAAAAATATAGTTAGGGCAAGTAGGGATCGTCCCAAGGGATTGGAGTTGAATTTGGTTGTGGAATCAAAATTAGGGTTAGTAGGTCGAGTGATCAAACAAATAGTTGGTTGGTTGATTAAACTAGAGAGCAAATTAAACTAAATAATTGAATGCAATAAAGAGTGAGTAAGAGAGAGAGATCTTGGGGTTTAGAGGTTACCACCAAACAATACTTTTCTACACCCTTAATAAGTGACTAATGAGAGAAATGCGTGTTACAATATTGATGTGTGTGTGTGTTTGGTTGATTCAATTAGCAAAGATGACCAATTAAATATATATTGTCTAAGCAACATGTGAAAAACACTATATATCTAACAATTAAGTATATATTGTCTAAGTAGCATGTGAAAAGCACAATATATCTAGCAAGTCATTAATCCTTTTATTAAGCTCACAAGCCAAATACACCACAAGGTTAGAGACATATGCTACTTGCATTCAAAAGTATGGAACATTAAACAACAAGCATGAATTGTCCTCCCATCTAACAACTATACTACCACTACACTACAATTAAGCTAATGACATGAAATTAAACTAATTAAACTAAGGGAAAGGCACAATCCATCAAGCAATGAGCATGAACCATCAAGAAAATTACAAGAGCATTCCATTAAGTACTATGTTTTGACAATCTCTAGATCTATGGCATTAATGCATATAAACATGCATCAATAACACAAGAAATAGAGACAAACACAAGAACATCTATTCTAGCATACATAGACATATGGATAGAATGAAATGATCAATTGGAAGCATTAAACCACATAAATCATTGAATAAACAAGATCTATATATATAAAAGTGTCAAAACATGTATTACAACACTAATCCCTCAATAATACACAAAATCAAGATGTAGAAAGCATGCTTGGGGCTAACTCTAGCCCTAAGAGGATGTTTATCCACTCATGGTAATGCTTCTCCAACCCTCAAGGGCAAACTCCATGGAAGAAATCTACTCCTTGGTTGATGAAGAGCTCCCAAGCTTGTGTCTCTAGCCTTCTCCTCCTTTCTTCCTCCCTAAGAATAGCCTCTATTATGGTAGATAGATCATTCTCAAAAAGTGTGTCATATTCTTTATATAGGTAGGTCAAGTGACACATAAAATGAGCTAGGGTCATGCACAAAATATTCCCCAATGATTGGATAAAGGACAACTTTTGTGAGCTGGAAATTAAACTATTTCGCACTAGAGGAAGTTTGATCGATCGAACCTTGGACTTGGATCGATCGAATATGGATGAGATCTATCGAACTGAAGTTGGATCAATCCTCAATGGCGGCGCCTTTTTGGATTAAAACAAATCTGAGATATTTCGAAGATATTTTTGGAAAAAGGACAAAAGTGGTTGGTAGGGTGGTACAACTGGATAAGACCAATCATTTGGATAAGGATAAGGTAGTTCGATCGATCGAAGAATGATGTTGGATCGATCGAACTTTTGAGATCTCTGAAAATGTCATCATGGCTCAGATCCATCTTGAAGTGCTGAGATCGATCAGGTTGGATCGATTGAACTTTGATCTGAGATCGATCGAAGATGTTGAATTCCACCTTTTGCTTCCACTTGGCTCTTTTCTTTGATTCATCCCAGAATTGCTTCATTTCTGTTCTTATTTGGCTGAGTTAGCTTATTTTCGGGATAAGTGCCTGAAAATGGAAATAACACAAAATTAATCTAAAACGGTAAAGTAAGATAGATAAAGGTACTAGAATACCTAAGCTTAAGAGGTATAAATACGCACTTTTCAGCGCTCATTACACCCCCAAACTTAAATATTGTTAGTCCCTACCGATGAACTAAAAAGTAAAGGAATGAAATGAACAACTATGTACTAGAAAGTAAAAAATGGATAACGCCATTTTTGTAGGGAACACGATTACATTTAGCATATGCAACAACCCTTTTAAACCCCTAGGTTACCCCTAGTGGACGAGTGAAGTCTCGTGAGGGTTTCCAGAAATGATACCTACAAACATTAAGCTCATTCTTTCAAAAGAGACACCAATATTGCAAACAAACATTGGAAGAAAACTAACTCAAGTATGCAATTTTTCAAACATTTCTGAGTAATCTCTTAAAATTTCAACATCAAGCAAGTAAGTATGGTCCTCCACACATCAAGAAAATGATCATGCAAATCAAAACAACTTTAGAATCCTTTTTGAGTGGACCGGCATCAAATGTGTTGCTATCTAAGCCAACTAAAGAATTAATCACATCCTTACCCTCAAACTAGCACACAAATCTAGTACCGATCATCAAGACAAAAAGTGGACCTTTTATTAAAGCTTTATTGTTCTAGGTGGGCTTATTCTTTTCACTCGTTTGTTTATTTTTTTATTTTTTTTAATAGGATCAAAGATGGAAACATGGTGTAATGTGTTGATCTATTAAGTTTTCTAGCGATTCATGAGGTCGAGCGTTAGGTCAATGACTCCCAAACCAGACGGCTTTAGGGTACTAGGTGTTCAAACACCCCTACGGACTTACAAGCTCAAATCAACTAGGCTACAAATCAAGACAACCTCCATCTAATCATTTCCCACTTCTCACCATTTGGGAGAAGCCCTCACTTTTTATTGCTTTTGCTTTTGCTCTTTTTTTTTTTTTTTTTTTTTTTTTTTTTTTTTTTTTGTACGCAAGTTCAATTATTAACCTAGAGTTTGGGCCCTCCACCTTTTGGGGCGAGAAGTTCAGTGCCTGATGAGGCTAAAATCCCGGCTACTTAGTGAAAAGGGGTTGTTATCCACCTTTATCAAGAATGAAAACTTTCAATGCACTATTAGCTCAATTGGGATATAACCAATTCAATAATCAACAAAGCATGTACCCCACAAATGAATGCTAGTGTGCACCTGTGCTAGTGTAGAAGACTAGAGTGAATCTCAAAATAATCACAAGATCAGGATGATGTGGACCACAAGTGCAAGCAAGATATCAATCTTTCAAAAAATTTACTCCTAAATGGCATCCGCAAGGCATATAAGGAGTATTGAACTCTCAAGTCATGCAATTTTTAAATTTTAAGCAATATAGTTCTCAAAAGATCAAAATCATCACTAATATGGACCAATCATAGAAAATCTCTCAAATACACAAGTTATGCTCAAAATTTTGAATTTAAAGCTAACACTGTAAAGCACACCATTACCCCCAAACTTAAATGGCACAGTGTCCTCAATGTGCAAAGAAAACAAAGGAAAGAGTATATCGGTGCAATTAAAGCAAAGAATGGCTGGGACTGAAGTATCCAAAGTGGGTGGCCCCCAAACTTGGGATTAACTGTGGTCTTGAAATTTGACACTTGGATAAACTCATCAGATAACAAAACGGGATAATCAGTGCACAGTGGACATGTAAGTGTAAATGAAATAAAGCAGTAAGAGAGGTATAAGGGTGGTCCTGAAAATTATGTAGCATTCTCTCTCACTGTAGTCATTAGATGCACCTGATGGAGTCAAATAGATAGATATAAGAACATAATAGATGACATCCATAGCAAAAACATATATAAAAAAAATAAAGTATAGAGTACATCAAAAGATCAAAGAGATGGAGTATAGAAAGATAGAAGGAGTGAGAATATCAGGTAGGTGGGGCAGGACTAGCAGGGCGAGCTCCGCGGATATCGTGAGATAAGTCTCAGAGTGCAGTCATGACATCCATGCAGAATGTAGCAAAATCAGCTCGGTGGACCACAGCATCGGCTCGAATGGCAGCAGTATCAGCTTTGATAGCAACTACTGCATCCTCTAGAGCCTGAAGACGATTTCCAAAGCTGGGGATCTGATTAGGAGCCTTAGGTACGGATGAATCAGAAGAAAGATCTTGAGTCTGCTCCTCTGCCTGAATGGGTGATCCAATTGGAGAGTGCTGCTCTGCATCATCTACAGGTCGCTCTAATTAATGTCCATACACTCGACAGCTGGATCAACTGGTGCATCGTCAGCTACCGGGTCTACTGCTGCTGCTGGGGCCTCAGCCTCTAAATCATCTAAATCTAAGTCATCTACCGCCTGAGCTGCATCCTCCTGTAGTCATGCAATAATAGCATTATAGCTCTTGTCCCAATCCTTCTTCAGGAAGTGACAGGATCCTCTCTCAGGGTGCTCCCGAGGATGGAAAGGATATCGCTGGTCTAACAGGATCTGGGTGATGAGGTGGCTAAATGGGAGAGACTTAGCCCTTTAGGGCCTCTCTTTGCTGATATACTCATCGTAGAGCTTCCTTATCACGCTCCAGATGAGCCCGGGGATAGACCACGTGTAGAATGTGTAGAGGGCTATCAGATAGTCTCCTCACCGCTGAATCTTGTGCCCGGCCATATATATATTCCAAAAGAGAACAGAATCAAAGAACCATAGGTCATCTGGAAGATAAGTGCGGGTGGCGAAAGTCTCGCCATCGGCATAATGACCTGTTAAGAAAACTGCCATGTCGGCATAAGAAGGCCTGTATAGCCTGGGATAAAGCTCCTGTAGCTCTAGAGGGCATCGGTGCGGACAATGGCATGATTTCGCTAGTGTGTCCACAAAAATAGTAATCTAGTGGCCATTTATGGTAGTGATTATCTCTGCCGTGGTACGTGGGGATGGCCGGAGGTTCTGGAAGAACGCCCGAACTAGCCGCGGGTAGACTGGCTCAGTAACTGGGGCAAGAATAGCTACAAGGCCCCTCTGGATAAAGTCATCATAAGCGGATCGGGTCAGTACCGATTTGGAGAAGAAATTTATGTCGAAAACTGACTCATGGGCCATTGACATCTGTGTATATTTGGATGCGGGCCTGTCAAGCTCCTGGGCTGGCTGAGTTGGTGAAGGAGATGGAGATGGTGAATACTCAGCCTCAGCCTCATCCTGTGATGGAGATGGTGTAAACGCAGCCTGAGCCTATGAAGGTGACTGAGGTGGAGTAGGCTTTAATGGCTCCTCCTGTATAGGGTCATGGTCATGAGAAAGACCAGCCTCGTCATCAAAAGTGTGCCTGCCCCGATGGTGAAAATGTCCACGGGCTACAGTCTTGCGCTTAGTCATGGCCTGAAAAACAATTTAAAACTTGCAAAGGGAGTCAGTGCCAGAATAAAGAATTTAAAGCACAAAATAGAAACATACATGTCAAATAAGATAGACAAAACATATATGACATGAATCTATACAAGTGACAGGATGTGAACATGCTAAGCAGTATAACTGTAAAATGCATCCAATATGGAATATCACAGGCATTGGGCATTTATAATATAACATGACACAAGATAAGATGTATGGAATGTATATATGGAATCTGTGAAGTTCGATCGATCACAAAAATTGTGAGATCAATCTCACTCGATTGATCTGAGAAATTGAGAAACAAAGTTCGGTCGATCTAAGAAATATGTTCGATCGATCGAACTGTGCGATGTGAAAATCGAAAAGTCACAGATCTGTGACGTGGATTGCACGGGGCCTTCACGACATAGTCGTGGGCCTATCAACACAACATACAATCAATCCTACTCACTTTACAAAGCCCATACTCCCACAAATCGAATCAAAACATAAATTATATAGGCATATATACAAATCTATATACACACATATATATAACATGCATCAAGCTTCATCAATGGAGGTATTAAGCATCTAACCAACCTAAATCAAGCATGTAAAACATTTATGCATCAATTCGAAGCTCAAATCATAAAGTGGATCTTGAATCTTACCTAAAATATGAGAGAAGTGGAGATGAGATGCGAAGGTGTAAGAGATCCGAGAGAAGAAAGAAGTCAATGCTCACTGGATCTCACCAGATATTCGCCGGAAATGCGGAAGATGGATGAGTGCATAGTGGCAAAGATGAGGAACAAGGGTTTTGAGAATGAAAGAGGGTGAGATCAATCTTGAGACTCTCAGTTTCTATTTTTAAAAACTGTCCTCGACCAGTTCGATTGATCGAACTAAGATTTCAGATTGATCGAACTGTGATGATCTCTTTTCAAAGTATTTTTGGATTTTTTTTTTTTTGAAAAATTAAAAACTAAAATTAAAAATTAAAAATTGAAAATTGAAAATAGGAAATATTTTTGAATTTTTGAAAAATAAGAATAAAATAAAATAAAATCTTTTTGGATTTTTTAAATAAATAAAGTAAAATCTCTTTTTTTTTTTAATTTGAAAAATTAAGTAAATAAAAGAAAATCTTTTTGGTATTTTTGGAAAATAAAATAAAATAAAAATATTTTTGGATTTTTTGAAAAGAATAGAATAAAATAAAATTATATATATATATATATATATATATATATATATATATATATTTTGTTTGAATTTAAAATTTCAAAGTCAAAACAATAAATTCCAAAATTGAGATCGATCTGAACAAAATGTTCGATCGATCTGACAGAGAGGTAGAATATGCAGGTTTTTGGGTTCGGAAATTTGTCTAAGTGTTGGAACTCAAGATCGATCGAACTTGAGGTTTGGATCGATCGAAAAAGTTATGATCGATCTGAGAACAAGTTCGAACGATGGGACAGAGAGGTGATTTGGATGCAGGTGGATGCAGGTCAAAATTTTTTCTAAGTGTCGGATGCAGGTAGAAGTTCGATCGATCGAACTCTCATTTGAGATCGATCGAACTTATGCAAAATGCTTAATCACAACATAAAAGTGCATGCAATCCTAATCACAGTTCCTAGCAATGCATATGAACCAAAAACAAGTATTTAGACTTCGTAAGAAATGAAATTAAAGATTGAAATAAGGAAGGAATAGGGTTTTGACACCCTACGAAATGTCGTGCTAGTCTTTAACATCTCTAGCAAGACGTTGGGCTCTTTTAGCTAGGATCCAAGATCTTGTTATGCATCCCCTCCTTGTTGGGGTGATAGATGCTTTAAACTCCACCCAACAAATGGTTCTTTGAAGAACTTGTTGAATTTAGCTCAAAAGAAACTTTTGATCCCTTGTCAATGCAATCACAATCTTTGGGCTTCCATGCCCTTTCAAAGCAAGAATTTGAAACAACACTTTAAGAATGCAAGGTTGAAGATGATCCATTTGAAGTTTTGGTCTTACACAAAAGTTCATTTCCTTGACATTGAAGATCATAACATTTATCTATAACATTAACCTCTCCTTCATACTTGTCAAATGAGTTGGGTGTGGGATTGAAGATATTCAACTTCACCTTCATGTGGCCAAATGAGATTTTCATTATCCCTATCCTACAATTGATGTTGGCATTAGCGTTTGCCAAGAAAGGATGGCCAAGGATAACGGGAATTTGGCTTTTAGGATTAGGGACCGGTTCCATGTCAATGACAACGAAATCAACGGGGAAGAAAAATTTGTCAATCTTTATCAAAACATCCTCAATGATACCTCTAGGCTTCTTAATGGATCGGTCGGCAAGTTGTAAAACTACCGACGTCGGTTTCAATTCACCTAGGCCCAATTTGACATAAACCGGGTATGGAAGAAGGTTAACACTTGGTCGTAAGTCAAAAAGTGCCCCATTAATGATATGATCACCAATGATGCATGATGTGGTAGGTGATCTGGGGTCCTTAAACTTTGGTAACGTGTTATGTTGCAAAATTGAGCTCACTTGCTCGGTTAAAACCACTTTTCTTGCTGCTTGGCTCTTGTTCTTCCACTTTTGGGTGCACAGGTCTTTCAAGAATTTGGCATAAGCCGGAATTTGCTTGATTGCATCCAAAAGTGGAAGATTGATTTTCACTTACCTAAACATTTCCGTGATTTCATTGGTTTTTGCCTTTTGCTTGTCTTTTGAAATGCATCCTTTTAAGGCATCCGGAAATGGAGCTTTCACTTTTTCAGCATTTTTTTTTGAAAACTCTTCAACACAAGAATTTTTTAAATCACTTTGTTTCAAATCATTTTTCAACAAAACCTTTTCAAATTCATTTTTCGGCAAATTTTTCTTTAAATCATTTTCAAAATCATTCTTCAAATCATATTTTGAAGCTTTCTCATTCACAAGATCATGTATATGCAATGAAGGAGGAATGGGATGTGAAACAGGACGGGTGACAACTTGAGGTTGTACCGGTTCACTCTCTCCATTGGACATACCCACTTGGTTGTCCACAATCTTACCACTTCACAAGGTTATCACCGCATTAACATGCTCAATGGTGTGGCCTTCCGATGAGGAATAGGTTTCCACAACACATTATTGCTTAGGTGGGGTATTCGTAGGCATCTTTCCCTTCTCTTTTGCATTAAGAATGCTTGCTATTTGCCCTACTTGGGTTTTTAGCTTCGCAATACCCAAGAGTGCCCAAAGCATTCAAAAGTTTTTCTTTAAAGGCGGGATTTCTAGCATTTCCTTGGGAATAAGATTGGTTGAGAAAATGGGAGTTAGCAAATTGATTCCCTTGTGATTGATAAGGTCTATAACCTTCGGATCCTTGGTTTTGAAGTGGAGGTGGAATGTATTTCCCTTGAAAACTGCCTTGGGAAGGGTTTGAGCCCTCTCCTTGGTTTTTCCAAGAGAAGTTCAGATGATTTCTCCGACTTGGATTATAATGATTACCATAAGGATTGTTCCCTTGATTCACAAAAGCCGCATTGACTTATTCATTAGGTTCATTTTACACTTGTCCGTGAGGATAATGAAAAGTAGAATGAAGAATACTAGCACAAGTCATACATGATTCATTCGATGCATGATGAGAATGGTTAGGGAAGGAAGATACTTGGTTCACCGAGTTTTAGTTAATCAAAAATTGATCAAACCTTTGAGATAAAGATTTCATTTCGGCGGCTATTTCACTTGAGTGGTCGACTTGATGTAAGCCAACACTCTTCCTACCTTATGAATTTCTACCATTCTTGGATGATAATGTTCTATGCAAAGAATTTTCACTTATACTCTCATAAAGACGCCACACGTCATCCTCATGCCTATCAATGTAAGAGCCACCCATGGAAACATCAACCATGCCCTTATAATTGTCCGATAAGCTCTCAAAGAAATATTAAACTAATTGCCATTTGGGTATGTCATGATGTGGACACTTCCTAAGCAATTCATTAAAGCTCTCCCATACCTCATGAAACGTTTCTCCATCCCCATGTGTGAATTTTCTAATAGAATTTCTCATGGCATTGGTCTTAGAAACCGGATAGTACTTCTTCAAGAACTCTTGCTGCATTTCTGCCCAAGAAGTGATTGAAAAAGGCCTAATATTGTTAAACCAATACTTTGCCTTGTCCTTTAAGGTGGATGCAAAAAGTTTGAGTCTTAAGACCTCTTCCGGCATGTCCGTATATTTTACGGTGGAGCATACTTCAAGAAACTCATCCAAATGCTTGTAAGGTTCTTCACTTGGAAGTCCATGGTAGTTAGGAAGCATTTGAATGGTTTGTGGCTTGATTTCATAGTGATGTGCTCTAAATGGTGGCAATTGAATGCATGTGGGTGCATTGTATTCATTAGGCACATAGTGATCTCTTAAAGCAAGTAGAGGATTAGCAATTTGAGGTGCAACATAGACACCTTGATTTTGATTTCCTTGAATGATGGGAGGTTGTGGAGCATACATTGGCCTTGGCATTCCAAATGGAACTTGGCCTTGTTGTTGTTGTGGTTGGTGAATAAATGGCCTAGGCATGTCTAATGGTACTTGAATGTTCACATGATGTACATTTGGATGGAGGATACCTTGTTGGTCTTTGTGACCAAGGTCCTCTACATGCTCTTCATTATGGCCTTCCATTGATGTAATGGATTGGGTAGAACTAGAACTTCCTCTTCCCCAAGGATTTCTAGCTACGGATTCAAGATGCAAATCAAGAGGGACAAGATGTAAAACACACAAACACAATGAATAAACAAACACTTCGACTTCACAATAATTCAATGAAACTTCCACCACAAACACTTAACCCATACTCCTATGCTTTAACAACAATGATGCAAAGAACAATTAAGAATGCCTCCACGCGGGCTCACGATTTAACTAAGGGATTGAGTAAAGAAAGTCTCACAAAGGTCCTTTAGCACTTCAACTCCAAATTTAGCTTAGCTTAGCAAATTTTTTTTTTTTTTTTTTTTTAGCTTTCTCCTTTGCTTTGCTTTGCTTGGTAGCTCATTTGCTTGCCTCCAAGCTTAATGCACCTTGTTAAAGATGAACAAACACAATAAGTAATCAAAAAAAAAAAAAAAAAAAAGCAAAGTAAAGACACGATCAAAAGAGTACTAATTCCTAATGATTTCCACAAATACGACGTTGCCTAATCAATCAATCCCCGGTAACGGCGCCAAAAACTATGGTCATCGTCCTACTACAAGCTTAAGAGTGTGCATTAAGGCGAGGGCCAAGTTTTACATTTATAAAAGCCACTACTACCTTCACTAAAAATATAGTTAGGGCAAGTAGGGATCGTCCCAAGGGTTTGGAGTCGAATTTGGTTGTGGAATCAAAATTACGGTTAGTAGGTCGAGTGATCAAACAAATAGTTGGTTGGTTGATTAAACTAGAGAGCAAATTAAACTAAATAATTGAATGCAATAAAGAGAAAGTAAGAGAGAGAGATCTTGGGGTTTAGAGGTCACCACCAAACAATACTTTTCTACACCCTTAACAAGTGACTAATGAGGGAAATGTGTGCTGCAATATTGATGTGTGTGTGTGTTTGGTTGATTCAATTAGCAAGGATGACCAATTAAGTATATATTGTCTAAGCAACATGTGAAAAGCACAATATATCTAACAATTAAGTATATATTGTCTTAATAGCATGTGAAAAACACAATATATCTAGCAAGTCATTAATCCGTTTATTAAGCTCACAAGCCAATTACACCACAAGGTTAGAGACATATGTTACTTGCATTCAAAAGTATGGAACATTAAACAACAAGGATGGATTGTCCTCCCATCTAACAACTATACTACTACTACACTACAATTAAGCTAATGACATGAAATTAAACTAATTAAACTAAGGGAGAGGCATAATCCATCAAGCAATGAGCATGAACCATCAAGAAAATTACAAGAGCATTCCATTAGGCACTATGTTTTGACAATCTCTAGATCTATGTCATTAATACACATAGACATGCATCAATAACACAAGAAATAGAGATAAACACATGAACATCTATTCTAGCATACATAGACATATGGATAGAATGAAATGATCAATTGGAAGCATTAAACCACATAAATCATTGAATAAACAAGATCTATATATATAAAAGTGCCAAAACATGTATTAAAACACTAATCCCTCAATAATACACAAAATCAAGATGTAGAAAGCATGCTTGGGGCTAACTCTAGCCCCAAGAGGATGTCTAGCCACTCATGGTAATGCTTCTCCAACCCTCAAGGGCAAACTCCATGAAAGAAATCTACTCCTTGGTTGATGAAGTGCTCCCAAGCTTGTATCTCTAGCATTCTCCTCTTTTCTTCCTCCCTAAGAATAGTCTCTATTATCATAAATGGATCCTTCTCAAAAAGTGTATCATATTCTATATATAGGTAGGTCAAGTGACACACAAAATGAGCTGGGGTCGTGCACAAAATATACCCCAATGATTGGATAAAGGACAACTTTTGTGAGCTGGAAATTAAACTATTTCGCACTAGAGGAAGTTCGATCGAACGAACCTTGGACTTAGATCGATCAAATATGGCTGAGACCTATCGAACTGAAGTTAGATCGATCCTCAATGGCGGTGCCTTTCTGGATAGAAACAAATCTGAGATATTTCCAAAGATATTTTTGGGAAAAGGACAAAAGTGGTTGGTAGGGTGATACAACTAGATAAGATCAATCATTTGGATAAGGACAAGGTAGTTCGATCGATCGAAGAATGATGTTGGATCGATCAAACTTTTGAGATCTCTGAAAATGTCATCATGGCTCAGATCCATCTTGAAGTGCTAAGATCGATCATGTTGGATCGATCGAACTTTGATCTGAGATCGATCGAAGATGTTGAATTCCACCTTTTGCTTCGTTTTGGTTCCACTTGGCTCATTTCTTTGATTCATCCCAGAATTGCTTCATTTTTGCTCTTATTTGGCTGAGTTAGCTTATTTTCGGGATAAGTGCCTAAAAATGGAAATAACACGAAATCAATCTAAAACGGTAAAGTAAGATAGATAAAGGTATTAGAATACCTAAGCTTAAGGGGTTTAAATACGCACTTTTCAGCGCTCATCAATATTTAATTAATTTCATGTGCTGCAACATACCATTAAAGGACCATGATAGGCTATGCCTAGGGAAGATGATTCATATTAACAACCTAGTTTAGGTGGATGAACCATGCCAACCAAAGATGGGTTATGCTTAGTCCTGAAATGTATAATCTTCTTGAAGATGTTGTGGTAGTTTTATACTTCTGCACATCTTTTTATATATACAATTGTCTATCCCCAAGTTGAGTGCAAGTTAACATGTTTATAAGGTTGAGGTGAAGTCAATTTCCTAGCCTTCTCTTTATAAGTTCAATCCTTTCTATTCAAAGTATTTACTGTTTTATGTAATTTCAATTCATAGTTTAAGTGACAAATCAATCGAACTATCATTTCTTTTATCAACTAGAGAGTAATTTTACAATTTTGCCATAAACTAGCAATCATTGTGGTTCGACAACTCCCTACTATAGTATTGATCTACAATGATGAATGTGCTATTGTTATAAGTGGTATTTTTAAGTGGTACACATTTGTACACATCATGTGTGTCGAGTACCAAAGCACAAAAAGTGTGTAGTGTGGTTTGAATTTATAGAATGCCACTACCACTTCTAACTATTAATGTAGCTAAAGTAAGTAGGGATCATCCCAAGGGAAATGGAGTGTATTTTTGCTTGGAAATCAATGTTGGATTAGTAGGTCGAATGATCAAAAGATGGTTTAATTGATTAATTAAACTAAGATTCAATTAAAATAATACAAGTAAGAAACAATCCAGAAATTAGGGAAAGATATATGAGATAGAGGTCTTGGGGCTTAGAGTTCACCACTAAGCTTCACTTCACCAAACACTAGCAATTGTAAATTAATGGGGAAATTTAAGTTGTAACTTGTGTGTGTGTGCCACTAATTGAAAACAAAGCATGATGGATGGCAAATAAGCATAGATTGTCTAATCAATCTAGTGAGTAGCACAAACTATCAAATGAGACCATTAACCATTCAATTAAACCACAATTAGTGCACACATAAATATCTAGAGAAATGTACTCTTTGTATTCATAAGTATGGAACATCAAACAACAAGAATGGATTGTCCACCTACCTAAGAAATTAAAGCAATTACACTTCAACTAAGCTAGAGACATGAAAATTAAACTAATTAAACTAAAGATGTGGCACAATCCATCAAGAAATAAGTATGAACCATCAAATAAACCACAAAAGTTTTCAATTAAGCACCATGCCTTGACCATCACTAGATTAACAACATCAATATAAATAGACATGCATCAATTTCATTAAATCTAGAGACAAAAAACATGAACATCAATTCTAGCATATATAGACATATGGATTGAACTGAATGATCAATTGAAAGCATTAATCAATACAAATCAAGTAAATATTATAATATCTATATTTATTCATGATTAAAACATTTCTTACAACTAAAATTCCCAAAAATACAAAAAAGCTAGGTTTAGGAAGCAAGCCTAGGGGTTATCTTTAGCCCCCAGAGAAGGATTTAGCCACTCATTGTAGTGGTCATGGAACCTTCATTGGCTAGCTTGAAGGTTGGCATCATTATCTTCATCCTTACTTTCTTCCCAAAACCCTAGTTCCAAAAAGAGAAATATTTCTATAATTGGTAATATTTTCTATGATGATCTTTTTCAATAATGTTCAATAAATCAATTACATTCTACTTTGAGTAGGCACCAAGTCAGAAATATAGCCTATAATTGGAGGAAATTCACGGGTACACAAGTTAGGTAGAAATCGGCGTGCTCGGGAATTAGACAACTCACTGCCAGCAACATTCTCGATCGATCGAAGCTAATGATCAAAGATTCTCGATCGATCTAACACTTTACTTCGATCGATCGAAGCTAACGTGGCATCAAAAATATCTTTAGGGCCTTATCCACTTTGCTGAGTTGGCACTGCCTCATTTTGATCAATTGTAGACATCTTCGATTGATTGAAATTTCCTTCGATCGATCGAACTACTTCGGGTGCATTTTCTTGGCTTCTTTCCAACTTTGCGCCTTAGCTCCAAAATTGAGCTAAATGGCTCTTGTTAGCCTGTTTGAACTTTATTGACCTAAAATAGGCAAAAACATAGCTAAGTATCTAAGACATGAAAGTAAGATAGATGAATAGACTAAAATACCCTAACTTATGAGCTAAAATGCGTCACATTTGAAGACTTATCAATTGCCGTAAGGGTTGTTCCTTTGATTCACAAATGCGGCATTAACTTATTCATGATGCTCATTATGCACATGTCCATGAGGACAATTGGAAATAGTATGTAGCACACTTGAACATGTCATGCAAGACTCACTAGAATGATGATGATAAGGGAAGGAAGACACTTGATGAGCCAAATTTTAATTGATTAAAAATTGATCGAACTTTTGAGTTAAAGACTTTACCTCAGCAACTATGTCACCAGATATAAGCTCCAATTCTTCCTCCCTCCTACGAAATTTCTACCATTTCTAAAGGACAATGATCGATGCATTGAGTTTTCACTCATGCTTTCATACAATCTCCACATATCATCCTCATACTTATCCAAATAAGACCCTCTAATTGAAGCATCAAGCATGCTTTTATGGGTATCTGACAAAATTTCATACAAATGTTTGACAATTTGCCACATAGGAATGTCGTGATGAGGACATTTCCCAAGTAAGTCATTCAATCGTTCCCATGCTTCATGTAACATCTCCCTTTCCCCTTATGAAAACTTACGAATAGAAGTTCGCATGGATTGGTTTTGGAAACGGGATAATACTTCCTCAAAAACTCTTGTTGCATTTCCGCCCAAGAAGTTATGGAAAGAGGTCTCAAATTATTAAACCAATACTTTGCTTTGTCTTTTAGAGTAAATGGAAAGAGTTTAAGCTGACAAGCTCTGAAAAGTGCGCATTTAAACCCCTTAATCTTGAATGTTCTAGGACCTTTATCTATCTTATTTTCCCATTTTAGTCTAATTTTGTGTTATTCCCCTTTTCAGGCACTTATCTCTAAAACATGTCAAATCAGCTGAATTAGAGCATTGGGGGAAGCAATCTAAAGTCTAGTGGAAGAAAGGAGCAAAGTGGAAGCAAAGTGGTGAAAAAGTCCTATCCGATCGATCGAACAGAGCTATGATCGATCGCATTGCGATCGTTCCAACCATACCATGATGGATCTAACCCCTTGCCCTTATCCTCAGGAAAATTTCCTATTCGATTAATTCAACCCTTCCTTCGATCGATCGAACCTTTTGATCTTATCCTCACCAACCACTTTTGTCCTTTTCCCATAAATATCTCAGCCTTTGTCCTTATCCAAATAAATGCGCCGCCTTACTTCGATCGATCAGCCCTTTAAGGAAAGTTCTTCATTCTTCAAGGGTTTCTACTAAGAACAACCAATGAAGAGGATGAATTCAACCATAGAGAAAGCCCTTTAGGGTTGGATGACACCAATCATGAGTGGCCAGACTATTCTCTTGGGGCTACAAATAGCCCTAAGCATGCTTCCTAGACTTTGATGATTGTAATTAATGAGGATTGATGTTGTAACTATTGTTTTAACCTCTTATATATATAAATCTTGTTTCTACATGATTTGTATAGTTTAATACTTCCAATTGATCTTTTAATTCTATTCATATGTCTATGTATATCGGAATGAATGGTCATATGCTTTACACATGATTCTTTACATTTGATGCATGTCTATGTGTATTATAATGTTTGGTCTAGTGTAGGTCAAAACATGGTGCTTAATGGATTACTCTTGTGGTTTATTTGACAGTTCATACTTATTTCTTGATGGATTGTGCCACCGCCTTAGTTTAATTAATTTAATTTTCATGTCAATAGCATAGTTGTAGTTTAATTGCCTTAATTTCCTAGATAGGTGGACATTCCATTCTTGTTGTTTGATGATCCATGCTTATGAGTATAAGTAATATATTTCTCTAGATTCTTGAGTGTGCATTGATTGTGGGCTTATGGAATGATTAATGGCTTAATTTGATATATTGCTATTCACTTGATTATTTAGACAATGTATATTTACTTGGCCATCCAAGTTTAATATTCCAATTAATTGCAAACACTTTGTTTACAACACATAATCCCCCTAATTCATCAAATGTTGAATGTCTAGGTAAGCAATGCTTAGTGGTGAACTCTATATCCCAAGAACCCTCTCTCATTCTCTACATCTCACTTGTTTTACATTACGCTACTTTAATTTACATTGTAGTATAATTAAACCAACAAAACCCTCTTTTGATCATTCGACCTACTAAACCGATATTAATTCTAGAATACCTTTTCTTTCCCATGGGATGATCCCTACTCACTCTTACTACTTTAGTAGTTAGTAGTGGTAGTGGCAGTTTATAAATTTAAGCTTGGCCACATCTTTTTATCACACACCGAGGTTGATTGACACACCATAAACAATCGTCAAGTTTTGGCGCCGTTGCCGGGGATTGAGCAACGCCATATTCGGAATTAATTAGGAATTAGTACTCTTTTGATCTTGTCTTTACTTTACTTTATTTTGTTTACTTATTATGTTTGTTCTTGATTAACTAGGTACTTGGAGTCAAGGAAGCAAAACAAAGGAACTTTAAAGCAAAGAAGCAAGCTAAGCTAAGCAAAGCATAAAAGGAAAAAATAAAAAAATTTGCAAAGGCAGGCAAAAAGTTAAACATAATTTGAAATTGCTTAAGGGCCTTTTATGAGCTTTCCTAACTCTCTTTACTTAGTTAAATCGTCGGACTGAGTGGAGGCAATTATTATTTGCTTAGTTAAATCATCAGCCCACGTGGAGGCAATTTATTTCTTGCATTTGTTGAAAGCATGGGAGTACGGGATCAATGTATGTGGAGGTTTGTTGTTAATTAACTCGTTGCGAAGGAGAAGTGCTTGCTACTTGCTAGTTGTTGAGTTGTTTTTTGTTTTGATTTTGTATTATGTATGTATGGTCGTAGGTCTTTGAATCCTACTCTTGTCCCATCGAATTTTCATCTTGAATCGGTTGTTCGTAATCCTAGAGGAAGGGGTAATTCAAGTGACTCCATTTCATCAATGGATGTCCAAAATGAGGACCATGTTGAAGACCTTGGTCACATCGACCAACAAGGCATTCTTCACCCTAATATGCATCAACAACATGATAACATTCAAGTACCTTTAGGCATGCCTATACCGTTCCTTCCACAACAACAACAAGGTCAAGTTCCAACGGGAATACCTAGACCATTCGTTATACCACCACCTCCACTTCCCGTTGTTCAAGCAAATCATGGGGCTTATGTAGAGCCACCGGTTGTGAATCCTCCACTTGCTTTAAGAGACCATTATGTGCCAAGTGAGTATAATGCACCAACATTCATTTAACTCCCGCTATTTAGAGCACACCATTATGAGATTAAACCATAAACAATTCAAATGCTTCCTAATTATCATGGGCTACCTAATGAAGAACCTTATAAGCATTTGGATGAATTTCTTGAAGTGTGTTCCACTGTGAAATACACGGACATGCCAGAAGAAGTTTTGAGGTTAATACTCTTCCCTTTCACCCTAAAGGACAAAGCAAAATATTGGTTTAACAATTTGAGGCCTTTTTCTATAACTACTTGGGCAGAGATGCAACAAGAGTCCTTGAAGAAGTACTATCCGATGTCTAAGACCAATGCAATGAGGACTTCAATTCATGAATTCTCTTTAGGGGATGGGGAAATGTTTCATGAGGCATGGGAACGATTAAATGATTTACTTAGGAAATGTCCACACCATGACATCGCTAAATGGCAATTAGTTCAATACTTCTTTGAAAGTTTATCGGACAACCATAAAGGTATGGTTGATGCTTCTATGGGTGGTTTTTATCTTGATAAGCATGAAGATGATATATGGCACTTATATGAGAGCATGAGTGAAAACTTAATGCACCGATCTTTATCATCTAAAAATGGTAGAAATGTAGGTGGAAGGAAGAATGCAGGCTTGTATCAAGTTAATAATTCTAATGATATAGTTGCCGAAGTTAAGTCTCTATCCCAAAGGTTTGATTAATTTTTTATTAACCAAAACTCGGCTCATCAAGTGTCTTCCTCCGCTAATCATACTCATCGTCCTTCTGATGAATCATGTATGACTTGTTCTAGTGTTTTGCATTCTACTTCCAATTGTCTACATGGACATACGCATAGTGAACACCATGAGCAAGTTAATGCCGCTTTTGTTAACCAAGGGAATAATCCCTATGGCACTCACTATAATCCCAGGTGGAGGAACCATCCAAATTTCTCTTGGAAAAGCCAAGGAGAAGGCTCAAACCCTCCCCAAAGTGGTTTACAAAGCAAATATGTTCTGCCCTTATGCAAGGCCAAGGTTCCCAAGGTTATGGTTCATCTTACCAAGCATCAAATGGAAATCAATTTTCTAAGTCTCATTTTCTAAACCAATCTTCATATTCTCAAGGAAATTCAAGAAGTCCCGCATTTGAAGAAAAAGTTTTATCCACTTTAGGTACTTTGGAGGCAAATACTCAATTGCTTCATTCTCACTCCCAATCAATTGCAAAGCTAGAAACCCAAGTCGTGCAAATAGCTAGACCTTGAATGCAAGGGAGAAGGGAAAAATGCCTTTAAATCCTTCACCGAAGCAATAATTTGTAATGGAGACCAATTCCTCTTCGGAAGGTCATACACCTGAACATGTGAATACAGTGACCACTTTGAGAAGTGGGAGAGTTATTGACAATCAAGTTGGTGTTTCCAATGAAAAGAGTGAATCGGTGCAACCTAATGTTGACACCCGTCCCGTCTCACATCCTATTCCTCCTTCATTTAAAGTGAAAAATCTCTTGTTAAAAATGCTTCAAAGAATGTTTTTGAAATAGCTTTTGAGCCTAAAGCTCCATTTTCGGATGCTTTAAAAGCATCCACCTCTCTTGAAAAGCAACAAAACAAGGCTAATGAAATCATTAATGTGTTTAGGCAAGTGAAAATCAATCTTCCTTTCTTGGATACAATTTGACAAATTCCAGCCTATGCCAAATTTTTGAAAGATCATTGAGGATGTTTTGATTAAAATTGACAAGTTCTTCTTTCCAATCAATTTTGTTGTCATTGACACAGAACCGGTCCCAAATCCTAAGAGCCAAATTCCCATTATCCTTAGCCATCCTTTCTTGGCTACCTCCACTGCCAACATCAATTGTAGGACGGGGATAATGAAGATCTCATTTAGTCATATGAAAGTGAAGTTGAACATCTTTAATCCAACCCCTAATTCTATGGACAAACATAAAGATATTTGTGTTGTTGAAAAATACTTTCCAAATGAATTTGAAAAGAATGAGTCCTTGCTTTATGTTGAAATCCAAATGATTTGCCTTTGAAAAAGTTTTCAAAAGAGGTTGTTTTACAATCCAATGTGGAACGGGCATGGAAGCCCAAAAGTTTGTTGATCCAAAGCCACTGAAAGCACTTGAACCAAATGCAACAAGTTCCTTAGGGAATGGTTTGTTGGATGGGGTTCAAAGTTCCATTCACCCCATCAAGAAGGGGATGCCTTCCAAGATCTTTGATTCGGGCTAAAAGAGCCCAACGTCTTGCTAGAGACGTTAAACACTAGTGCTTCATAGGGTTTTCCAACCCTATTCCTCCCCCATTTCTTTTTATTTTTCACTTCTTGTGCCGTCTAGATACAATCTGGGATCTTATATGTTGTTTGAAGTTTTGATAAGGAATGCATGCACTTTCACTTTCAAATTAGGCATTTAGTGCCTGTTCGATCAATCACAAGAGCATCCTCGATGGATCAAACCTCTCTGTAATCACTTCTTTGCATGTTTTCAACTCTCTGTGTATCGTTCGAACTTCCTGTTCGATCGTTCCAAGCACCCTTCAATCGATCCAATGTTCCTGTGAACGATCGCAATTCCATACTTAGAAAAATTTTGGACCTCTGCATATTTTCAACTCCCTGTCCCATCATGCGAAATTCTCTACAGATTTTCAATCCTATGTGTATCGTTTAAACAGTTGGAATGATCGAGGTTTGATCAATCATGATCCGATCGTTCAGGTTCTCTATTGACTTTCTTTTGACTTTGACTTTTCAAATTTCAAATTTCAAAATTAAAAAAATTAAAAAATCAAAAATATTTTTCAATTTTCAAATTTCAAAAATTAAAAAAAATTTTAAAATATTTTGTCGTTTTGTAGGTTCGATCGATCTGAGACACTTTATAAATGATCGAACTTCGATTGATCCGATGAACCTCGTGATCGATGGCATATGTCGGACACAATTTTTAAAAATAGACCCAAAGGGTCATTTGGATCGTTCACATCAAATGTTCCAAGCCCTTTATCGTCTCTAAGTGCTCCAGCCTTCTTCTCAAGCTCCAGTTAACCTCCGTTGACCTTCACTTTCCAGATCTCCATCTTCTCTCTTCTTCTTTCTCTTGGTCCTCTTCTCTCCTTCATTTTTGGTATGTTTTTAATTTTCTTTTTCATTTTTATTTTGTTTTCATGTTGACCTTGCTTGCTATGATTAGATTCAATGCTTCAATGATTGATTTTGTTTCCATTTTTAGAATTGTGAGCATGTGTATATATGTGTATATATATATATATTTTATTTCTAAATTTGAATAGGGGGTCATGTGCCATTTTAAGCAGCCAAATATGCTTTGTTGAGGTGTATAGGGGGTCACGAGCCTTGAAGTGACCATTAGGATTCACCCTGTGCCTTCCATGTCACGAACGGGTGACTTTTCATTTCTCAGCAGGTTCGATCGATCACACCAACACTCTGATCAATCAAGAGCACGATCGATCCAATATATATGTTATGATCGATCTAACTTGGATCGATCACATTTTTCCTATGATCATTCAAACTTCACTATTTTGCATATTGATCTTCCTATACCCTCTTTTGTGTCCATGTTATCATATTTATGCCCAATGCTTGTGTTTTCCACATTGGTTACATTTTGTACTTGTCATGTCTAGCATGTTTCACATTATTTACTCATTCACTGTATATACTTGGCTGCATTACCACTTGCATAGATAGATTCATGTGCTCTATTCTGTGTTGTTTTTCTTAATCTGACAAGCATGCTTATATCTTTCGTGCTTTCATTTCTGCATCTTATACATCATTCCTTGTTACTAACTACAATTACAAGTGTCTCTCTTTTTACAGGCCATGACTAGGTTCAAGACCACCGCCAAGCGGACTTATGACAGCCGAGTGAGACCCCGGACTGAGGAACCAGCTCCCTCTCAGCCTGAGGGTCATTCTTATAGGGCGGTGAGCCCAAGCCACCTCCAACACCTGCACCTGTGCCACCAATGGCCAGCTTGCTATTGCCAGGGAGGAGGTTACTAAGAAGTTTGAACGACTCTCAATATCTTATGAGTCCATTTTTGATGAGGATACTTTTGCACGAGCTGCCACGACCAAGTGGTCGTACGACGAGATCTACTGTCTTCGCCTTTCTCCCATTTTGGCCCCCGTAACCAGCTCAGTCTACCTAAGGCTTGTTCGGCTTTTCTACCAGAACCTCAGTCCAGCCCCGAGTAACTTGACAGAGCTTTGGACCACCATTGATGGGCATCTCATCCGTATCACTATCGAAACATTATCGACAGTATCTTACTGCCCATATAACTGTCCTCCGGGGATTGATTACCCGACTTTACATAGGCCATCATATCCAGAGATGGCTACAACTTTTTATAGCACTGCCATTGCCCGCGATACTTATGCTATCTGGACCTATATGCTAGACTGGATATGGTCCTTTGATTCGATTTTATACCGAAATGTATATATGTCTGGGTACAAAACCCAATGGCGGGGAGACTATCTAGCAGCTCTATATGCCATTGATACAGGGCATTGGTTTTCAGTTCCTACACTCATATGGAGTGTCATGATAAAGCTGTATGATGAGTACATCAACAAGAGTGACCCGCAGTGGGCCAAGTTCCTCCCTTATGCACATTTGATTACACAGCTCCTTCGGGACCAGAACTACCCATTTAATCCAAAGGAGATCACTGAGACTAGGGCTTTCTATTTCAGATATGCCGACTGGATGAAGAGCTACAGTGCTCTTATCAAGAGTCTACAGGAGGAAGTAGCCCAGGCAGCAGAGGATGTAAAGGAAGAAGAGGAGGTAGAGGCAGCAGCAGTAGCAGAGGCAGCAACAGCAGCACCGGCAGCATAGAGAGTTGATATTGACCTAGAGCAGGAGCCTCCATTGGGATCAGCACATCCTTCCTAGGAGCAGAGCTACTATTCTCAGGGCCGGGACGAGCATCAGTCTATTGGTGACTCAAGATTGCACCATCAGGATGACCCAGTCATTCCTGACACTCAGGCTTAGCCAGACAGCCTAGGAGATCTTATTCAGAGATTAGAGGACGCAGTCTTCTCCCTGAGAGCAGACGTGACTACTCTCCACACGGATGTCATGACAACACTGCAGGATATATTTAGACATATCTGGGGTTCACACCTCGCCAGACCGTCATCTTCTACCTAACTTCTCTCGTTATCTTATATTTATACTCGTGTTTTCAGACTGATACTTTGATACTATTATTCCATTTTTACGGCCAGTCTATTGGCTTGATTACTGTGATGTATATTATACTGTTATTATTCTTAAATATTATGGATGTTTTAATACTATATTGACATATCCATTGATGATTGACCCAATTGTTAGGTGCATTACAGTGACTTTAGTAAGAGAGTACAGGCCATATTTTTCAGGACCGCCCTTATCTCTCTCTCTTTCATTTACTATCCCACTTGCACTTGAATGCCCACTGTGCACCATTATTATACCATTTGTTATTTGATGAGGTTTTATTCTAATGCCATCTTTTTAGGACTACAGTTAATCCCAACTTTGGGGGCTTATATCACCCACTTTGGATACTTGGGTCCCGCCCATTCATCACTACAGTTGCACTGATATATTCTTTCCTCTTTCTTTTATTCTCATTGCACATTAAGGACATTGTGTCATTTAAGTTTGGGGGTAATGTGTGTTCTTTGCATTTAATTCAAGATTTTGAGCATAACTTGTGTATTTGAGGGATTTTCTATGATTGGTCCACGATTAGCTATGATTTTGATCTTTTGAGGCCTATATTGCTTAGAATTTAAAAATTGCCTGAATTGAGAGTCCAATACTCCTTATATGCCTTGTGGATGCCATTTAGGATTAAATTTTTCGAAAGATTGATATCTTACTTTCATTTGTGGTCCACATTATCTTGATTTTGTGATTGTTTTGAGATTCACTCTAGGATTTTACACTAGCACAGGCACACACTAGCATTCATTTGTGGGGTACTTGCTTTGTTGATTATTGATTTGATGATATCCCTATTGAGCTAGTACTGCATTGAAAACTTTCATTCTTTACAAAGGTGGATAACAAACCATTTTCACTAAGTAGCCAGGATTCTAGCCTCATCAAGCACTGAATTTCTTGCGCAGAAAGGTGGAGGGCCCACACTCTAGGTTAATAACTTTTTTTTTTTTTTAAGAAAAAAAAAAAAAAAGTTGCGAAAGCAAATAAAAAAGTGAGGACTTCTCCCAAAAGGTGGGAAGTGGGAAATGATTAGATAGAGATTGTTTTGATTTGTAACCTAGTTGATTTGAGCTTATAAGTCCTTAGGGGTGTTTAAATATCTAATGCCCTAAAGCCATCCGGTTTGGGAGTCATTGACCTAACGCTCAACCTCGTGGATCACTAGAAAGCTTAATAAATCACTATATTGCACCATGCTTCCATCTTTGATCCTTAGGGCTAGTTAAAAAAAAAAAGCCAAGTGGAAAGAATAAATTCACCTAGATGAATAAAGCTTTAATAAATGGTTCATTCTTTGTTTTGATAATTGGTACTAGATTTGTGCGCTAGCTTGAGATCGGATGTGATCATTTCTTTAGTTGGCTTAGATAGCAACATACTTGATGTCGGTTCACTTGAAAAGGATTCTAGAGTTGTTTTAATTTGCATGACCTTTGTCTTGATGTGTGGACAACCATACTTGCTTGCTTGATGTTGAAATTTTTGAGAATTGCTTGGAGATGGTTAAAAAATTGCATACTGAAGGTAGTTTTCTCCCAATGCTTGTTTGAAGTATTGGTGCCTCTTTAGTGAGAAAGAGCTTAATGTTTGTGGGTATCATTTTTGGAAACCCTCACGTGATTTCACTCGTCCACTAGGGGTAACCTAGGGGTTTAAAAGCTTGTTGCATATGCTAAATACAATAGTATTCCCTACGAAAATGGCGTTATCCATTTATTGCTTTCTAGTTTATAGTTGTTTAGTTGTTCATTTCATATCTTTACTTCGTAATTCATTGCTAGGGACTAGCAATATTTAAGTTTGGGGGTGTGATAAATGCTGAAAAGTGTGCATTTAAACCCATTAATCTTGAATGTTCTAGGACTTTTATCTATCTTATTTTCTCGTTTTAGTCTCGTGTTATTCCCCTTTTTAGGCACTTATCTCCTAAACATGTCAAATCAGCTGAAATAGAGCATCGGAGGAAGCAATCTAAAGTCTAGTGGAAAAAAGAAGCAAAGTGGAAGCAAAGAAGTGAAAAAGTCCTCTCCGATTGATCGAATCGAGCTATGATCGATCGCATTGTGATCGTCCAACCATGCCATGATGGATCGAACCCCTTGTCCTTATCCTTAGGAAAATTTCCTATTCGATCGATCCAACCTTTCCTTCAATCAATCGAACCTTTTGATCTTATCCTCACCAACCCCTTTTGTCCTTTTCCCATAAATATCTCAGCTTTTATCCTTATCTAAATAAATGCGCCGCCTTACTTTGATCAATCAGAGTAACCATGTGATCAATCGAACTGCCTTAAATTACGTGTAAAACAAATTTCAAGCTGAATTGAAGGTGTGCGTGTGGTGTAATCATTTGAAGGTCCTAGTGCATGAGGTTTGACCATTAGGTGTGACATTTGAGCTACCTATATAAGGAATTTGGCTATTTTTAGCAAAGAGGTTGGTTAGTTAGAGAGAGAATTGACTACAGATTAGAGAGAAAAATTACATCTTGGGAAAGTTCGTCATTCTTTTAGGGTTTTTACCAAGAACAACCAAGGAGGAGGATGAATTCAACCCTAGAGAAAGCCCTTGAGGGTTGGATAACACCAATATTAGTGGCTAGACTATTCTCTTGGGGCTAGAGATAGCCCTAAGCATGCTTCCTAGACTTTAATGATTGTAATTAATGGGGATTTGTGTTACAATTATTTGACCTCTTATATATATAAATCTTGTTTCTACATCATTTGTGTAGTTTAATATTTCGAATTGATCTTTTAATTTTATTCATATGTCTATGTATGTCGGAATGAATGGTCATGTGTTTTACACATGATTCTTTAAATTTGATGCATGTCTATGTGTATTACAATGTTTGGTCTAGTGTAGGTCAAGGCATGATGCTTAATGGATTACTCTTGTGGTTTATTTGATGGTTTATACTTATTTCTTGATGGATTGTGCCACCTTTTTATTTTAATTAGTTTAATTTTTATGTCATTAGCATAGTTGTAGTTTAATTGTCTTAATTTCCTAGATAGGTGGATATTTCATTCTTGTTATTTGATGATCCATGCTTATGAGTACAAGTAATTTATTTCTCTAGATTCTTAAGTGTGCATTGATTGTGGGCTTATGGAAAGATTAATGGCTTAATTTGATATGTTGTGCTATTTACTTGATTGTTTAGATAATGTATGCTTACTTGGCCATCCAAGTTTAATATTCCAATTAATTGCACACACTTTGTTTACAGCACATAATCCCCCTAATTTATCAAATGTTGAATGTCTAGGCAAGCAATTCTTAGTAGTGAACTCTATGTCCCAAGAATCCTCTCTCATTCTCTACATCTCACTTGTTTTACTTGTTTTACATTGCACTACTTTAGTTTACATTGTATTATAATTAAACCAACTAGTGTGTCGTGGAACCCAGTTGCAATAACAGTGTAGTGTGGCCAAGTTTAAATTTATAGAATGGCACTACCATTACTAACTAAAATATAGCAAGAGTGAGAAGGGATCGTCCCAAGGGATATAGAGTGTATTTGTGCTTGGAAATCAAGGTCCGATTAGTAGGTCGAAAGTTAAAAATGGTTTGATTGGTTAATTAAACTACAATTTAAACTAAATAAAAGCAATGAGAAATGACTAGAATAAATGGAGTGTAAAGAATATAAGAGAATGGTCTTGAGACTTAGAGTTCACCACTAAGCATTACCTTCCAAGACACTCAATGTTTGATGGATTAGGGAGATTATATATTGTAATTGAAAGTGTGTGCCATTAATTGAATTAACAAGCATTGATGACCAAATGAGTATACATTGTCTAGCCAAACTAGTGAATTGCACAACATATCAAATCAAGCCATTATTCATTCCTTTAAGTCCACAATTAATGCACATTATCAAATTAGAGAAATATACTACTTGCATTCATAAGCATGGAACATCAAACAACAAGCATGAATTGTCCTCCCATCTAAGAAAGTAAGGCAACTACACTACATCTAAGCCAGTGACATGAAAATATACTAATTAAACTAAGGAGGAGGTACAACCCATTAAGAAATAAGTATGAACCATCAAACAAACCACAAGAGTAATCTATTTAAGCACAATGCCTTGACCATCACTAGATTCATAGTATCAACACACATAGACATGCATAAATGTCACAAAATATAGAGATAAACACATGAACATCCATCCTAACATATATAGACATATAAATAGAACTAAATGATCAATTGGAAGTATTAAACTGCACAAATCAATGTAGAAACAAGATTTCTATATATATATATCAAAAGTCAAGACAAACATTACAATACAAATCCCCTTTAATTACAAAGCATCAAAGTCTAGGAGGCATGCTTAGGGCTATCACTAGCCCCAAGAGAATGGTTTAGCCACTCATTGATGTTATCATCTAACCCTCAAGGGCTATCTCCATGGTAGAAATGGTCTTCTTCTCCTTGGTGGAAACCCTAGATGAGTGGAAGAGCTTTCTCAAGATGGTGTGTATCTCTCTCCATCTCCCTCTAATCTCTAGCCTCCTCTCTATGGTTGTATATCTTGTATATATGGTTCCAAATGGCTAAAATCCTTATATAGGTAGCTCAAATGTCATACCCAATGGTCAGACCTCGAACACTAAGACCTCCAAATGATTGCACCACGAGCACACCTTTTAATTGGCTGGAACTCTATTTTTCTCGCACGTGAGGAGGTTCGATTGATCACAAGGTTGCTTCGATCGATCGAACTAAGGCGGTGCCTTTTTGGAATAAAGACAAAGCTAAGATATTTTTGGGATATTTTGGGAAAAGGATAAAAGTGGTAGGTGGGGATAAGATAAAAAATATTCGATCGATAGAAGGAATGATGGATTGATCGAAAAGGGAAATTTTTTGAGGATAATGACAAAAGGTTCAATCCATCTTGGCATGGTTGGAACGATCACTGTGTGATCAATCAGAGTTTGGTTTGATCTATCGAAGAATGTTGTTTTTCACCACTTTGCTTCCACTTTGTTCTTTTCTTCCATTAAGCTTGAGATTGCATCTTTTATACTCTAATTCGGCTGAATTGACTTATTTTGGGGATAAGTGCCTGAAAAGGGAAATAACATGAAATTAAACTAAAACGGGAAAATAAGATAGAATAAGGTCCTAGAATGTTTAAGCTTAAGGGGTTTAAATACGCACTTTTCAGCACTTATCACATCCCTAAACTTAAATATTGCTAGTCCCTAGCAATGAACTACAAGGAAAATAAAGAAATGAATAACTTTACAACTATGAACTAGAAGGCAATAAATGGATAATGCCACTTCTGTAGGGAACACGATTGTATTTCGCACATATAACAAGCCTTTTAAACCCCAAGGTTACTCCTAGTGGATGAGTGAAGTCTAGTGAGAGTTTCTAGAAATGATACCCACAAACATTAAGCTTTTTCTCACTCAAGAGGTACCAATATTCCAAACAAGCATTAGGAGAAAACAACCTCAAGTATGCAATTTTTCAACCATTTCTAAGCAATCTCCCGAAATCTCAACAACATGCAAGCAAGTATAGTCCTCCACACATTAAGAAAATGATCATGCAAATCAAAACAACTCTAGAATTCTTTTTAAGTGAACCGGCATCAAATATGTTGCTATTTATGCCAACTAAAGAAATGACCACATCCGGCCTCAAACTAGCATGGTGCGGTCAGTACCAAATTGCAAAAGTGTGGCCAAGTTTAAATTTGTAAAATGCCACTACTACCTCTAACTACTAATATAGCTAGGGTGAGTAGGGATCGAAGGTATATTTGTGATGGAAATTATTGTCAGATTAGTAGGTCGAATGATCAAAGATTGATTGGTGATTGATTACTAAACTACAATGCAATTGAGGATTAATTCAAGTAAAAAGAAGAAAACAATCAAGAAAATAGGGAAAAGATATAGGAGAGAGGTCTTGGGGCATAGAGTCACCACTAAGCTTCACTTCATCAAATACTAGCAATTGTACATTAATGGGGAAATTTAAATTGTAACTTTGTGTGTGCATGTGATATTAATTGAAACTAAGTATGGATGGCAAATAAGTATAGATTGTCTAGCCAATTTTAATAAATAGCACAATCTATCAAATGAGACTAAGATTTCATTCAATTAAACTACAATTAATGTACACACAAATATCTAAAGATACATACTCTTTGCATTCACAAGTATGAAACATCAAGAAATAAGAATGGATTGTTCACCTACCTAAGAAATTAAAGCATCAGCGCTACATCTAGGCTAGAGACATGAAATTAAACTAATTAAACTAGAGATGTAATACAATCCATCAAGAAACAAGTGTGAACCATCAAATAAATCACAAAAGTGTTCCATTAAGCACCATGCCTTGACCATCACTAGATTAACATCATCAATACACATAGATATGCATCTAATTCATTAAATCTAGAGATAAAAACATGAACATAAATTCTAGCATACATAGACATATGACTAGAGCTAAATGATCAATTAAAAGCAATAATGCATACAAATCAAGTAGAAATCACAAGATCTATATTTATTTATAGTCAAAACATCTAGTATAACTAAAATCCCCAAAAATACACAAAAGTTAGGTTTAAGAAGCAAGCCTAGGGGCCATCTTTAGCCCCAAGAGAAGGATTTAGCCACTCAATAAAGTGGACATGGAACCCTCAAGGGCTAGCTTGGAGGTTGGCATCATCATCTTCATCATTGCTTTCTTCTTCAAAACCCTAATTCTAGAGAGAAAAGCTATCTATTCTATATTTGGTAATGATAATCATAAATCTACTACAATGATGTTCAATATATCAATTACACACTCCATTGAGTATGAACCAAGTCAAAATAATAGCCTCTGATTGGAGGAAATTCGTAACTATGCAAGGTAGGCAGAAAATGATGCGCTCGAGAATTAGACAGCTCACTACCAGTAGCATTTTCGATCGATCGAATATGTTCGATCAATCAAACACTTAGGCTTCGATCGATCGAAGCTGACATGGTACGAAAATATCTTCGGACTTTATTCAAATGGCTAAGCTAGTATTACCTTGATTTCGATCGATTAAAGATCACTTTGATCGATCGGGACTCCCGTTCGATCGATCGAAGTTGCCCTGATGCATTTTTCTTGGCTTCTTTCCAACTTTGCTCCTTAGCTCCAAAAATGATCTAAATGGCTCTTGTTAGCCTGTTTGAACATTATTCACCTGAAATAGGCAATAATACAAATAAGTATATAACAAGATATAGCATAGGATAGCCAAAACTAATATCAAAGATCCAAAAATCCATATATAGAAAAATAAGTGCAAGATCAAATATTCATAGAATCAATAATATCCATCAAAATCTGAAAATATTTAAATCAAATCCAAATAACTATCCAAGAAATATCCAAATATATCCAAATAAATATCCAAAAAAATATATCCATAGAGAAATTGGTTCACATTTCAGTGCAAAACAATATCATGCAAGTGGATGCAAAGGAATCAAATGTTACAAGTTTTAACTCTGTCAAGGGCATTTTGGTCAACTTTGGAATTTCTCAACACTTTGGGGGTAAAATTAGAATTTTTGAAAACTTTGGGGTCTAAACATTCAATTGCATTGTAAAAAAACTTCATAACAAAAATCATACAATAAATGAAAATCAATTGAAGGAATCATGCAATTCAACTTCAAATTTTGCAAACAAATTTCAAAATTTTCCTTTTTTGAATCATTTGAAACCCAACAAGTGTGATCACAAAGCATTTCAACAATAAAAGATCATTTTACCAAAATAATGTACTCAATCCAACTAAAACTTTGCAAAGAGGTCCATTGAAACATTTGATGCATTAAGACACGACTTAGCATTTCCAATTTTCAAAGAGTTCATGTCAAATCATGCTTGCAAGCAATTTAGACAACTTAAAACACATCCATGCACTTCATATTCAAGATAAGTAAAGGAAACAGGATGGAACTATGCTCACAATAAGTCAATTTTTCAATGCCATTTCAAAATCAATAGTTTAATTTGGAAAGCATTTGAAAATTTTCTTTCTTCTTATTCCAAAACCAACTTTAAAGTTGTTTACAAATTCCATTTCAAAGTACCAAAAATCAAACCACATGCCATTTTGCATTTTAAAATCAAAGTGTAGAAATTTTACGAAAATTCGGCATGGTTTCCCCTTAAAAATGGACATCCCAAAAATTTGCAGACACAACAAACATCCATTAACAATCAGTTTAAACATTTAAATCAGTAGCAATCCACAAGTCAACAATCAATTAGGGACACTGCCTGCAATAATCAACAAATCCAATGCAATTTACCCGTTCTCCTTCTAACAACTACCATCAACAACCACATTCCATATTCATTTGTTTTCATCAGCATTCAACATGCATCAGAATTCAGTCCCAAATCAACTGGTTCCAAATATTTTTGTTAAGCAACAATTTTTAACAAGAAATTTATATTTTTTTGTTATTTTTATTTTTCTATTTTTATTTATTTTGGTATTTTATAATTTTCTAGTTTGTTTTCAAATTATATATAAACAAAATTATATACAAAAAGAAAATTAAAGTGCAAAATTTAAAATGCAAAAAGAAAGCAAGAAATAGAATAAAAATAAAAATAAATTGAAGCAAAATAAAAAATAAAAATCTAAAAATTAGAACTTACCCAACAATTTTAGCGAGTAGAGGGGAGAAAAGGGAGAAATCTAGAGCAAAACGGAGGTTTTTGAACCTCACCGGCGCCGGAGAAGGTGACCATAGTCTTGCCAGAATCTGTAGGTGTCGGTGGAGCTAGATTTCGAATTTCCTTTGCCTAAATCGGCCGGAAATGGTGTTTTTGATGCTACCCGAGTAAGAAAAGAGAGAGAAAAGATGGGATTTGGCCTTTGGGCCAAAAATCTTCGCTAGATTTAATGGTGGAACGACAGCAAAGCTCGACCTCCTTGGGGGGGTTTCGTTAGGATGAGAGAAAGAGAGGATGGTGATGTGGGTGAAGAGTGAATGAGAGATTGAGAGTGAGGGAGAGAAAAGATGGGTGGTGGCTAGGGTTTAGAAGCGAGGAAGAAGATGAATAGGAAAGAAAAAGAAAAATAAAAAGAAAAGGAAAAAGAAAAAATAAGGAAAAATAGGGAGAAAAGAAAAAGAAAAAGAAAAATAGGAAGTTGAACCAGCCAAAAGGGATTTTCGAAATTTTCAAATGACACATTTTCGATCGATCGAAGAACTTCGATCAATCGAACCCTTAACTTCGATCAATCCAATATGGATTTCAATCGATTGAACTTAACTTTGATTGATCAAAATAGAAACTGAAGGGTCCTCATCACAGGGGATTTGATCGATCGAAGTGGGACTTTGATCAATCGAACTTGAGTTTAATCAATCGAAATGTCCCTAGCAGTACTTAAAATGCAGAAAATGGCTCTCAAGCCAAAATTTTCAAATCAACTCATCTAGGCGACGCAGAAACATGTAAAAATAGAAATGAGGGAGGAATAGGGTTGTCAATCCCTATGAAATGCACTAGTCTTTAACGTCTCTAGCAAGATGTTGGGCTCTTTTAGCTCGGATCAAAAATCTTATGATGCATCCCCTCCTTAACAGGGTGAATGGATTTTTAAATCCCACCTAACAAATGGTTCCCTAGAGAACTTGTTGGATTTGATTCAAAGGAGATCAATGGTTCTCTGTCAATGCAATTTTTGGGCTTCCATGCCTTTTCAAACTTTGTTTTCGAAACAACTTTCTTTGAAATCATTTTAGAAGATGAACTTTTGGAAATTCCACTTTCAAGCAACGACTCAACTTTTTCAAATTCATTGTCAATACACTCCCCCATAACACACACTTCTTCATGCTTATCCATTGAACTTGGGGTTGGATTAAATATATTCAATTTCACCTTTATGTGCCTAAATGAAATTTTCTTTATCTTCATCCTACAATTGATGTTGGCATTAGCGGTTGCCAAGAATGGACAGCCAAGGATAATAGGAATTTGATTCTTGGGGTTTGGGACCGGTTCTGTTTCAATGACAATAAAATCGATCGGGAAAAATAATTTATCAATTTTAATCAACACATCGTCAATGATACCCCGGGGCATTTTGATGGAACGGTCTGCAAGTTGCAAAACTACCGATGTTGGTTTCAAGTCTCTTAAGCCCAATTTAACATACACCAAATAAGGAAGTAGATTAGCACTAGCTCCTAAATCAAGAAAAGCCCAGTTAATGACATGGTCACCAATGATGTAAGAAGTAGTAGGTGAACCGGGGTCCTTAAATTTTGGGAGAGTGTTATTTTGCAAAATGGAGCTCACTTGCTCGGTCAAGACCACTTTCTTTGGTGCTTGGCTCTTGTTCTTCCTCTTTTGGGTGCAAAGATCTTTTAAAAAGTTGGCATAAGCCGGAATTTGCTTAATTGTATCCAAAAGTGGAAGATTGATCTTCAATTGCCTAAACACTTCAATTATTTCATTAACTTTGGTCTTTTGTTTATCAATAGAAATGGATTCTTTCAAGGCATTCCAAAATGGAGCCTTTGGCTCAAAAACCTTTTCAAAGTCTTTCTTCAAAACACCTTCAACCCAAGAATTTTTCAAATCCATTTTCAAATCATTTTTCAATACTTTTTCAACAAAGGGTTCGTGCACATGCAATGAAGGAGGAATAAAATGTGAAACAAAATGGGTGTCAACTTTTGGTTGCACCGGTTCACTCTCTTCATTAGAAGCACCTACTTGGTTGTCCACAATTTTTCCACTCCTCAAGGTTGTCACCATATTAACATGTTCCTCTATGTGACCCTCCGATGAGGAATTGGTCTCCACAACAAATTGTTGCCTTGGTGGGGTATTTAGAGGCAACTTCCCTTTCTCTTTTGCATTCAAGGTACTAGCTATTTACTTGACTTGGGTTTCTAGCTTAGCAATGGATTGAAAATGGGAATGAAGCAATTGAGTATTGGCCTCTAAAGTACCTAATGCGGTCAATACTTTTTCCTCAAAAGTGGGACTCCTAGAATTTCCTTGAGAGTAAGAAGATTGATTAGGAAAATGAGAATTTGAGAATTGGTTTCCATGTGATGACTGAAATGATCTATAACCTTGGGAACCTTGGCTTTGCATTGGAGGTGGAACATAATTTCCTTGCAAACCACCTTGGGGAGTGTTTGAGCCTTCCCCTTGGCTTTTCCAATAGAAGTTTGGATGGTTCCTCCATCCGGGATTGTAATGTGTGCCATAGGGATTATTCCCTTGGTGAACAAAAGTGGCATTCACTTGTTCTTGGTACTCATTTTGCACATGTCCATGGGGATAATTGGAAGTAGAATGTAAAACACTAGAACAAGTCATGCAAGATTCATTTAAAATATGATGAGTATGATTAGGAGAGGAAGGCACTTGATTCACCAAATTTTGGTTGATCAAAAATTGATCAAACCTTTGAGACAATGATTTCATTTCGATGGCTATGTCATTGGAATTGTCAACTTGATACAAGCCAACATTCTTCCTTCTACCTAAATTTCTACTATTTTTAGAAGATAAGGATCGATGCATTGAATTTTCACTCATGCTTTCATAAAGACGCCATACATCATCCTCATGTCTATCAAGATAAGAACCACCCATAGATGCATCAACCATACCCTTGAAATTATTTGACAAACTTTCAAAGAAAAAGTGAACCAATTGCCATTTAGGAATGTCATGATGTAGACACATCCTAAGCCAATCATTATAGCGTTCCCATGCCTCATGAAACAATTCCCCTTCCCCTTGAGAAAATTCTCGAATTGAAGTTCTCATAGCATTGGTCTTTGAAACTGAATAGCACTTTTTTAAGAACTCTTGTTGCATTTCCACCCAAGAAGTTATCGAAAAAGGCCTAAGATTGTTGAACCAATATTTTGCCTTATCCTTAAGATAAAAGGAAACAGTTTTAATCTCAAAACCTCTTCAGGCATGTCCATGTATTTCACGGTGGAGCATACTTTAAGATACTCATCAAACTGGTGGTGCTACATAAGCACCTTGATTCCTTTGAATAATGGGAGGTTATGGAGCAAAAATCGGCCGAGGCATTCCCAATGGAACTTGGCCTTGTTGTTATGGTGGAATGAAGGGTCTTGGCATGCCTAATGGTACTTAAATATTGTTATGATGCACATTAGGGTAGAGGATGCCTTGTTGGTCTATGTGACCAAGGTCCTCCATATGGTCCTCATTTTGCTCCTCCATTGATGAAATAGAGTGAATAGAACTACCCTTTCCCTTAGAATGACGAACAATGGATTCAAGATTTAAATTAAGTGGGACAAGAGTAGGATTTAATAACTTACGACCATGCATGCACAAATAAAACAAAAACAAGTAACAAGCAAGTAGCAAGTAACAATCCCTTCTCCTCCACAACAAATCAATAATCTACAATCCTCCACATACGATGATCCCATACTCCCATTCTTTGAACAATATGCAAGAAAAATTTAAATGCCTCCACGCGGGCTCACAATTTATCTAAGAAAATAAAGACTTACCTCCACACGGGCCAACGATTTAACTAGAGATTGAATTTAGAAAAGCTCACAAAGGATCCTTAAGCAACTTCAAATGATTTTTTAATTTTTTTCTTTGCCTTGTTTGCTTTGTAAATTTTTTATTTTTGAGCTTTTTGTGCTCTTACTTAGCTTCACTTGGCTTCTTTTGCTTCTCTTGCTCTTCAATTTCCCTTTGCTTTGCTCTCTTGGCTTAATGCACCTAGCCAATCAAGAACAAACACAATGAGTAACTAAAAATAAAATGAAATAAAAATAAAGACAAGATCAAAATAATACTAATTCCTAATTAATTTCCAAATACGATGGTGCCAATCCTCGACAATGGCGCCAAAACTTGGTGGGGTCAGTACCAAATTGCAAAAGTGTGGGTAAGTTTAAATTTGTAAAATGCCACTACTATCTCTATCTATCAATATAGCTAGGGTGAGTAGGGATTGTCCCAAGGGACCGGAGGTGAATTTGTGACGAAAATTAATCTCAAATTAATAGGTCGAATGATCAAAGATTGATTGGTGATTGATTACTAAACTACAATGCAATTGAGGATTAATTCAACTAAAAAGAAAGAACAATCTAGAAAATAGGGAAAATATATAGGAGAGAGATCTTGGGGTATAGAGTCACCACTAAGCTTCACTTCATCAAACACTAGCAATTGTACATTAATGGGGACATTTAAATTGTAACTTTGTGTGTGTGTCTGACATTAATTGAAACTAAGCATGGATGGCAAATAAGTATAGATTGTCTATCCAATTTTAATTAATAGCATAACCTATCAAATGAGACCAAGATTACATTCAATTAAACCACAATTAATGCACACACAAATATCTAAAGATACACACTCTTTGTATTCACAAGTATGGAACATCAAGAAATAAGAATGGATTGTTCACCTACCTAAGAAATTAAAGCATCTACACTACATCTAGGATAGAGATATGAAATTAAACTAATTAAACTAGAGATGTGATATAATCCATTAAGAAACAAGTGTGAACCGTTAAAAAATCACAAAAGTGTTCCATTAAGCACTATGCCTTGACCATCACTAGATTAACATCATTAATACACATAGACATGCATCAAATTTACTAAATCTAGAGATAAAAACATGACCATTAATTCTAGCATACATAGACATATGACTAGAGCTAAATGATCAATTGAAAGCATTAATACATACAAATCAAGTAGAAATCACATGATCTATATTTATTCGTGGTCAAAACATCTATTACAACTAAAATCCTCAAAAATACACAAAAGTTAGGTTTGAGAACCAAGGGCTAGCTTAGAGGTTGGCATCATCATCTTCATCCTTACTTTCTTCTTCAAAACCCTAATTCTAGAAAGAAAAACTATATATTCTATATTTGGTAATGATAATCATAAAATCTACTACAATGATGTTCAATAAATCAATTACACACTCCTTTGACTAAGGACCAAGTTAGAATAATAGCCTCTGATTGGAGGAAATTCGCAACTATGCAAGGTAGGTGGAAAACGGTGCGCTCGGGAATTAGACATCTCACTGCCAGCAGCATTTTCGATTGATCGAATATGTTCGATCGATTAAACACTTGGGCTTCGATCGATCGAAGTTGACATGGCACAAAAATATCTTCAAACTATATCTAAATGGCTGAGCTAGCACCGCCTTGATTTCGATCGATTGAAGATCACTTCGATCGATCGGGACTCCCCTTCGATCGATCAAAGTTGCCCTGATGCATTTTTCTTGGCTTCTTTCCAACTTTGCTTCTATGCTCCAAAAATGATCTAAATGGCTCTTGTTAGCCTATTTGAACATTATTCACTTGAAATAGGCAATAACACAAATAAGTATCTAAGACATGAAAATAAAATAGATGATTGGACTAGAATACCCTAGCTTAGATGCTAAAATGTGTCACATTTACGCACTCATCACACCCCCAAACTTAGATATTGCTAGTCCCTAGCAATGAACTATATGGAGAAGAAAGAAATAAACAACTAAGTAATTATGAACTAAAAAGCAATAAAAGGATAACGCCATTTTCGTAGGGAACACGATTGCATTTAACAAATGCCATAAGCCTTTTAAACCCCTAGGTTACCCCTAGTGGACGAGTGAAGTCTTGTGAGGGTTTCCAGAAATGATACCCACAAACATTGAGCTCTTTCTCACTAAAGAGGAATAGATATACAAAATAAGCATTGGGAGAAAACTACCTCAAGTATACAATTTTTCAACCCTTTCCAAGCAATCTCCCAAAATCTTAATATCAAGTAAGCAAAGATGGTCTTCCACACATCAAGAAAATGATCATGCAAATCAAAACAACTCTAGAATCCTTTTAAGTGGACTGGTATCAAATATGTTGCTATTTAAGCCAACTAAAGAAAGGATCACATCTTTACCCTCAAACTAGCACACAAATCTAGTCCCAATCATCAAAACAAAGAGTGCACCTTTTATTAAAACTTTATTATTCTAGGTGCGTTTATTATTTTCACTCAATTTTTTTATTTTATTTACTAACCTAGAGGATCAAAGATGGAATCATGGTGCAATGTGTTGATCTATTAAGCTTTCTAGCGATCCATGAGGTTGAGCGTTAGGTTAATGAATCCCAAACCGGATGGCTTTAGGACATTAGACGTTTAAACACCCCTAAGGACTTACAAGCTCAAATCAACTAGGCTACAAATCAAAACAGCCTCCATCTAATCATTTCCCACTTGTCACCTTTTGGGAGAAGTCCTTACTTTTTTTTTTTTTTTTCAACATTTAATTATTAATATAGAGTTTGGGCCCTCCACCTTTCGGCGTGAGAAATTCAGTGCTTGACGAGGCTAGAATCCCGGCTACTAAATGAAAAGGGACTGTTATACACTTTTGTTAACATGAAAGCTTTCAATGCACTACTAGTCCAATTGGGATATAACCAATTTAATAATCAACAAAGCATGTACCCCACAAATGAATGCTAGTGTAGAATCCTAGAGTGAATCTCAAAACAATCACAAAATCAGGATGATGTGGACCACAAATGCAAACAAGATATCAATCTTTCGAAAAATTTACTCCTAAATGGCATCCACAAAGCATACAAGGAGTATTGGACTTTCAAGTCAAGCAATTTTTAAATTCCAAGTATCATGGTCCTCAAAAGATCAAAATCATAGTCCAGGATTCTCAGATCATACCACATGCATAGAAATCAATTGTGACATGTAAGATATGCTAATACACCCCCAAACTTAATCTGTGTATTGTCCTCACTGTACAAAGAAGCAACAGATAATGGAAGTAAAAGGGACCCAGCAACGGAAGCTTAGCTTTGGAAGGCGCACGCCCAAACTTAGATTCCAAAAACCTATCTGAAAATGGTCACACTAATTACTGGTCAAAGTATATGTATCAATGATATAAGTGAGAAGTGATACTGAGAATTGGGCAAAAATCATGGCATATAACAAGATATAGCATAGGATGGCCAAAACTAATATCAAAGATCCAAAAATCCATATATAAAAAAATAAGTGCAAGATCAAATATTCATAAAATCAATAATATCCATCAAAATTTGAAAATATCCAAATCAAATCCAAATAACTATCCAAGAAATATCCAAATATATCCAAATAAATATCCAGAAAAATATATCCATAGAGAACTTGGTTCACATTTCAATGCAAAACAATATCATGCAAGTGGATGCAAAGGAATCAAATCTTACAAGTTTCAACTCAGTCAAGGGCATTTTGGTCAACTTTAGAATTTCTCAACATTTTGGGGGCAAAATTAGAATTTTTAAAAACTTTGGGGTCAAGACATTCAATTGCATTGTAGAAAAACTTCATGACAAGAATCATGCAATAAATGAAAATCAATTGAAGTAATCATGCAATTTAACTTCAAATTTTGCAAAGAAAGTTCAAAATTTTCCTTTTTGAATCATTTAAATCCCAACAAGTGTGATCACAAAGTATTTCAACAATAAGAGATAATTTTACCAAAATAATGCATTCAATCCAACTAAAACTTTTCAAAGAGGTCCATTAAAACATTTGATGCATTAAGACAAGACTTAACATTTTTAATTTTCAAAGAGTTCAGGTCAAATCATGCTTGCAAGCAATTTAGACAACTTGAAACACATCCATGCACTTCATATTCAAGATAAGTAAAGGAAACAGGATAGAACTATACTCACAACAAGTCAATTTTTTAAAGCCATTTCAAAATCAACATCAATAGCTCAACTTGCAAAACATTTGAACCTTTTCTTTCTTCTTGATCCAAAACAAACTTTAAAGTTCTTTACAAATTCCATTTCAAAATACCAAAAATCAAACCACATGCCGTTTTGGATTTTAAAATCAAAGTGTAGAAATTTTACGAAAATTCGGCATGATTTCCCCTTAAAAATGGACATCCCAAAAATTTGCAAACATGACAAACATCCATTAACAATCAGTTTAAACATTTAAATCAGTAGTAATCAACAAGTCAACAATCAATTAGGGACACCGCCCACAATAATCCACAAATCCAATGCAATTTGCCCATTCTCCTTCTAATAACTACCATCAACAACCACATTCCATATTCATTTGTTTTCATCAACATTCAACATACATCAGAATTCAGTCCCAAATCAGCTGGTTCCAAATATTTTTGTTAAGCAACAATTTTCAAAAAGAATTTTATATATATATATTTTTTTATTTTTCTATTTTTATTTGTTTTGGTATTTTCTAATTTTTTAGTTTGTTTTCAAATTACATATAAACAAAATTAAAGTGCAAAATTTAAAATGTAAAAAGAAAGCAAGAAACAGAACAAAAATAAAAATAAAATGAAGCAAAATAAAAATCTACAAATTAGAACTTACCCAATAATTTTAGAGAGTAGAGGGGAGAAAAGGGAAAAATCTGGAGCAAAATGGAGGTTTTTGAACCTCATCGGCACTAGAGAAGGTGACCGGAGACTCGTCAGAGTCTCGCCGGAATCTACAGGTGTCGCTGCAACTAGATTTCGGATTTCCTTGGCCTAAATCGGCCAAAAATGTTGTTTTTGATGCTACCCGAGCGAGAAAAGAGAGAGAAAAGATGGGATTTGGCCTTTAGTCCAAAAATCCTCGTCGAATTTAATGGTGGAACGGCAGCGAAGCTCGACATCCTTGGGAGGGTTTCGCTGGGATAAGAGAAAAAGAGGATGGTGATGTGGGTGAAGAGTGAATAAGAGATTGAGAGTGAGATAGAGATTTGGTGAGAGAGAGAAAAGATGGGTGGTGGCTAGGGTTTAGAAGAGAGGAAGAAGATGAATAGGAAAGAAGAAGAAAAATAAAAAGAAAATGAAAAAGAAAAGAATAAGGAAAAATAGGAAAAATAGGGAGAAAAGAAAAAGAAAAAGAAAAAGAAAAATAGGACGTTGAATCGGCCAAAAGCGATTTCTGAAATTTTTAAATAACGCATTTTCGATCGATCGAAGAACTTCGATCTATCAAACCCTTAACTTCAATCGATCTAATATGGATTTCAATCGATTGAACTTAACTTTGATCAATTGAAATGGCAACTGAAATGTCCTTATCACAAGGGATTCGATCGTTCGAAGTGGGACTTCGATAAGTCGAACTTGAGTTCAATCGATCGAAATGTCCCAGGCAGTACTCAAAATGCAGAAAATGGCTCTCAAGCTGGATTTTTCAAATTAACTCATCTAGACGACGTAGAAACATTTAAAAACAGAAATAAGTGAGGAATAAGGTTGTCAAACCTTACGAAATGCATTAGTCTTTAACGTCTCTAGCAAGACGTTGGACTGTTTTAGCCCAGATAAAAAATCTTATGATGTATCCCCTCCTTAACGGGGTGAATAGATTTTTGAATCCCACCCAACAAATGGTTCCCTACAGAACTTGTTGGATTTGATTCAAAGGAGATCAATGGTTCTCTGTCAATGCAATTTTTGGGTTTCTATGCCCTTTCAAACTTTGTTTTTGAAATAACTTTCTTTGAAATCATTTTAGAAGATGAACTTTTAGAAATTCCACTTTCAAGTAATGACTCAACTTTTTCAAATTCACTGTCAATACACTCCTCCATATCACACACTTCTTTATGCTTATCCATTGAACTTGGGGTTGGATTAAATATATTCAAATTCACCTTCATGTGCGCAAATGAAATTTTCATTATCCCCGTCCTACAATTGATGTTAGCATTGGCGATTGCCAAGAATGGACGGCCAAGGATAACGGGAATTTGATTCTTCGCGTTTGGGTCTGGTTCCGAGTCAATGACAATGAAATCGACCGGGAAAAAGAATTTATCAATTTTAATCAGCATATCCTCAATTGATGTTACCCTAGGGCTTTTTGATGGATCGGTCGGCAAGTTGCAAAGCTACAGAACATTGGTTTCAAGTCTCCTAAGCTCAATTTAACATACACTGAATAAGGAAGAAGATTAACATTTGCTCCTAAATCAAGAAGAGTCCAGTTAATGACATGGTCACCAATGATGCAAGAAGTAGTAGGTAAACTGGGGTCCTTAAATTTTGGGAGAGTGTTGTGTTGCAAAATGGAACTCACTTGCTCAGTCAAGGCCACTATCTTTAGTGCTTGGCTCTTGTTCTTCCTCTTTTGGGTGAAAAGATCTTCAAAAAACTTGGCATAAGCCAGAATTTGCTTAAATGCATCCAAAAGTGGAAGATTGATCTTCACTTGCCTAAACACTTCAATTATTTCATTCACTTTGGTCTTTTGTTTATCAATAGAAATGGATCCTTTCAAAGCATCCGGAAATAGAGCCTTTGGCTCAAAAACCTTTTCAAAGACTTTCTTCAAAACATCTTCAACACAAGAATTTTTGAAATCCTTTTTCAAATCATTGTTCAAATCATTTTTCAATACTTTCTCAACAAAGGGTTCATGCACATGCAATGAAGGAGGAAAAGAATATAAAATGGGACGAGTATCAACTTTTGGTTGCACCGGTTCACTCTCTTCATTAGAAACACCTACTTGGTTGTCAACAATTTTTCCACTCCTCAAGGTTGTTACCGCATTAACATGTTCAATTGTGTGACCCTCCGATGAGGAATTGGTCTCAACAACAAATTGTTGCTTTGGGGGAGGGGGGGTATTAGAGGTATCTTCCCTTTCTCTCTCGCATTCAAGGACTAGCTATTTGTTCGACTTGGGTTTCTAGCTTAACAATGGATTGAGAATGGGAATGAAGTAATTGAGTATTGGCCTCTAAAGTATCTAATGCAGTCAAAACTTTTTCCTCAAAAGCGGGACTCCTAGAATTTCCTTGAGAGTAAGAAGATTGATTAGGAAAATGAGAATTTGAGAATTGGTTTCCATGTGATGATTGAAATGATCTATAACCTTGGGAACCTTGGCTTTGCATTGGAGGTGGAACATACTTTCCTTGAAAGCCACCTTAGGGAGGGTTTGAGCCTTCCCCTTGGCTTTTTCTAGAGAAGTTTGGATAGTTCCTTCATCCGGGATTGTAATGTGTGCCATAAGGATTATTCCCTTGGTGAACAAAAGTGGCATTCACTTGTTCTTGGTGCTCATTTTGCACATGTCCATGGGGACAATTGGAAGTAGAATGTAAAACACTAGAACAAGTCATGCAAGATTCATTTGAAACATGATGAGTATGATTAGGAGAGGAAGACACTTGATTCACCGAATTTTGGTTGATCAAAAATTGATCAAACCTTTGAGACAATGATTTCATTTTGGCGGCTATGTCATTGGAATTGTTAACTTGATATAAGCCAACATTCTTTCTTCTACCTAAATTTCTACCATTTTTAGAAGACAAGGATCAATCCATTGCATTTTCACTCTTGCTTTCATAAAGACGCCATACATCCACATCATGTCTATCAAGATAAGAATGTGACGGACCAAGTTTTTCAACCCGGTGCGTCAGTGATGAACCGAAAGTGATCCGGTAACGAATACGAATTGCGGAAGCTAAAGGTAAACCAAGGTCTCTAGAGATAGGAGTCACTCCTAAGATACAAATGTGACCCTCCATGAGGTCACGGAACTTAAAGAGGATAAAAACGGAAACAAAGGTCAAAAAAGACAAAATTCATCATCCAAGGGGCAAAAAGGTCAATTCACTAGTAAAAGGAGAATCTTGACTCTAAACAAGTCAAAAAAGGTTAATACAACCCAATATAATCATTTTAAAACATTCCAAGAGGTTCCATAGACTTTGGCTAAGAATCCCACAAAATGCCCCGTCCCGGTTGAAGTGAAAACTGACACTGCTTCACTAAAACATACATAACTCCCACTGTGTTTGGAATTTAAGAATGAAATTGGTACCATTGGAAAGCTGACTCAAAATCCTTGAGTTTAGGCTCGAGAATCACCCCTATTTGGATTAGAAATGAGGAAGTTATGACCAGTTGCAGTTGGATGATCAGTGCTGAAACTCAACAGAGGCAAGGCTCGGGTTCAAGCTATTTCGGTTGACCGAAATGGACCTTCGGACGACTAAAATGAAAGTGCTGAGACCTGAAATCATGAAAAAAAGGTTCCAATTGCTTCGGTAGACCGAAATAAAGGTTTGGTCAACCGAAATGACCCTTGAACAGTGTTTTTAGCTATTGGAATGTGATGTTACTGTGCAAACACCAAACCATTTGACATCGGCCGATCGAAACACCTGGAAAACCTACTGTTGAACCTGCTATGAGCCTAAGGTGTTAAGGTACTACCTCAACTTTGAATCCCATGATACTTGAATTCAAAATGGATGTGTAAAACTGATTTCTCAATGAAAAATGGATATTTGAGTACAAAATAATGGCCCATGGCCTCATACACATCATTTACAAGATTTTGACCTCCTAAACCTCAAACTTGATTAAAAGACATTTGAAGCAAAACTTTGATACAAAAAGTGTCAAGATACAAAAATAGTTATGCTTGGCCCTTGGCCTCATTACATACATTCTTCTAATATCAAGAGTGATTAGTTAAGCATATTTACACATCAAAAAGGTTACATAATCTTCAAAAGTGCAATACATACATGGTATACAAAATATAATAACAAAAGACAAGTCATGCTAAACACTTGCATGCTAATATACAAAAATGCTTCAAATAGCTCAAAAGCTTCTAAGGATGATGAACATCCATGAACATAGTCTCCTTACCTGAAAAACAACCCAAACCACTAAGGTGAGTAATCAAGTTACTCGTAGGAGAAGCATATGCGTATACCCTAAAGTTTTAATATCATTGCAAGATCAATATAGATGAATACAAGGGAGCATTCCACTTAACGTCTATGTTCAAGGTGTGCTAAGGGATCATCTTAAGCTAACTTGAATGATTCTTTAGCAATACAATTCAATATCAATGTACTTAACAACATTAATTCGCCAATAACAAGAATTTCAAGCTACAATTAAGCATTGGTTGTCAACTTGAAATTTAATGTGAAAACAAGTAATGGAAGACTTGGACATCACGTCCCGGACTTAACCAAGATCAATACGGTTATTCCGAGCATTAACCCGCTGGGAAGACCACCCTAGTGCGCACTATCTCTATTAGGGAGAACTCATACCTCCCGCTCTAAAGCCAAATTTTAGCCATATCACATGTAACAATGTCCCAAGAGATTCCAAAATATATATCAAGTTCAAAACTTATATATATATAATAAGGCATACAAACCACCTTCCATGCACAAGTATTTTGAAACCATACAAACCATGTCTTAGGGTTCCAAATCTAGAATGGCATGCCAAATGACAAATTCACATTATGATATTATGTACAATACAATATCAAAAATTTATCAATTCAAGTTATGCCTCAATAACAAGCTCTATGTACTAATTATCAACATCATAGCAATAAACTCCTAAATAATTACAATTAGTAATTCACAAGGGCATAGAATTATTGTAACAACAAATATAGCAATTCATATCAATAGAGATTGCATACAACATCAATAATTCTACAAGTATCCCACATCACTAACACAAGTGAAATTTCTAGAATTCAGCATGCTACCAAATTATATAATCCTCATACACATGGTTTACACATATCATACATGCTTAAATCAATAAACCCTAAGTCAAGAAGTGACGGTTTCCTATAATATGCAATACTATTATATCAAAAGCATGTACACAATATATATTAAATCACAAGGACTATAAAACACTTAGAATATGAACATACTACCACCCCTACCTCAATAGAGAATTGAATCTCTATAATCCAAGCAACCTAGCTCTAAAGGTAAAACAAGTTTAGGGTTATTGAAGAGGAGAGTGAAAGGAATCTTTTCTCACCCAAGGTTTTTACTCTAAGGTGAAAGGAAGTGAGCCAAATTGAAGCGATAAGCTATGAACTAAGCTTTCCTCCAATGGTGGATTTGCTAGGGTTCATGAGAGATAATGAAATAAAGAAGGTAAAATGTGTAATGGTGAGTGGAAGGGCTAGAAATCCGCTACTCACTATGTGCTCTTGCACTACCTCACACACACACACAATGCAAGACTGAACCTTGATCCTACACTTGTCACTAATCTAATCCCTCTTCCAAGACTTAATCCTAGACCCACATTTGTCAACAATCAATGGTTACATGTGCACCAATCTAAGGCCAACACATGGATGAATCTCCATCCACCAAATGTCAAGAAGTCATGGTGCCAAGTCTCTTCACCTAAATGCCAACAAATGGCTCCATGAGAGTGTGACACTTGTCACACTTTCCAAAAATTACAAAATGGTCCTTTTTCAAAATATCTTCCAAAATAAATTGCAAAAGGTCCCCAAAACGAGAAATAATTATTTTACATAAGTACACTAAAACCCCGAAAGTTATAAATAATTACACTAAAGTATGCTTTACAAGAAAAGTACTAATCTAGCATGCTTTTCAAGAAAAGTAAAAATACCAATGTCATGGAAATCAAATATCATGAATGCATGCCAAATCGGAATCAAATCCGAGCACAACAAGTGAGGTTATGCAAGGAAAAATGAAAACAACTAAAAGACGAAATAAGGAAAAGACAAAATAGGAAAAAGACGAAAAAAAGAAAATCGCCGAAAATGGAAAAGGAAGAAAAAGACCGGGTCATAACAACCTACCCTCTTTAAAAGGATTTCGTCCCTAAAATCGAGTCGTACCTGAAAGAGAGAACAAATGGGATACCGAGAGCAAACCTCCTGTTCGAGCTCCCAGGTAGCCTCCTCAATGCCGTGATGTCTCCACAAGACCTTAACCAATGGAATAGTCTTGGTCCGCAAAACCTACTCCCGCAAATCAAGAATCTGGACTGGACCTTCCTCGTAGGTCACGTCCTCATCGACAACAACATCTGTCCACCATAAAACATGCGATGGATCCGGCTCGTACTTCCTCAACATAGATACATGAAAGACGTCGTGAACCCTATCCAGGTCCGGCGGTAATACCAAATGATAAGCAACTTCACCAACGCGCTCCAAAATCTAAAATGGCCCAATGAACCTAGGAGACAACTTATCTGTCTATCTAAATCTTAGAAGTCCCTTCTGTGGAAAAATCTTGAGAAAGACGTGGTCTCTTACCTCAAAAGACAAGGATCTCCTCCTCCTATCAGCATAACTCTTCTGTCTGCTCTGAGCTGTAGCCAACCGCTGCCGAATCAACTTAATCTTCTCTGTAGTCTCAAAGACAATATCAGGACCTTAGGCGACTGTATCACCTACCTCGGTCCAACAAATTGGAGATCTGCAAGGTCTGCCATACAATGTCTCAAAAGGAGCCATGCTAATACTAGTCTGGTAACTGTTGTTGTAGGCAAACTCAACCAAGGGTAAGTAGTCTTCCCAACTACCCCCAAAATCCAAAATGCAAGCCCATAGCATATCCTCCAATATCTAAATGGTACGCTCTGACTGACCATCTGTCTGAGGATGGAATGCCGTCCTAAAATGAAGCCCCGTGTCAAGAGCCTTTTGAAAACTCTGCCAAAAGTAAGATGTGAACCTGGGATCCCTATCCAAAACAATGGATACTGGAACCCCATGAAGCCTGACAATCTGCCCTACATATAGTCCACTAAGTCTCTCTGCGTAATCTGTCACTGCCATAGGCAAAAAGTGAGTCGTCTTAGTCAATCTATCAACAATGACCCAAACAGCATCATTCCCTGCCTTGGATCTCAAGAGTCCCGTCACGAAATCCATAGTGATGTGCTCCCACTTCCACTCTGCCACTGGTAGTCGTTGTAACAAACCTGCTGGTCTCTAATGCTCTGCCTTCACTTATTGACAAGTAAGGCATTTAGCCATGAAGTGAGAAACATCTCGTTTCATACCTTTCCACCAAAACTCTCTCCGCAAATTATGATACATCTTCGTACCACCAGGATAAACTGCGGGTCGAGAATGGTGAAAATCCCGAAGAACAACATCACGACAAGACAAGGGAATAAACATCCTCCCTTTATACCTGAGGCCACTGTCTGAATGCAAGGTCCAACCCTCTACATTCCCGCTGCCTGAAATCTGATCGTGAATGGATTTCATCTCCCCATCCTCCTGCTGTGCCTCAATAACTCTGCTAACAAAAGCCGGTTGAGCCACAAGGCTAAACAAAATAGCCGGTGAAACATCCTCATACAACAGCAAACCAAGATCTGCAAGCTCTTCTAGCATCTTCCATCTATGAATGGAAATGCTAGCAAGAGTACCCCGTGACTTCTTACTCAATGCATCAACCACAACGTTGGCCTTCCCCGGATGATACTGCAACATAAAGTCATATTCCTCCATGAACTCAACTCATCTGTGCTGTTTCAAATTCAAATCCTTCCGAGAGAAGAGATATTTGAGACTCTTGCGATCGGAGAAAACTTTGAACTTCTCCCCATACAAATAGTGTCTCCACCCCTTAAGGGCAAAGATAACTGCTGCTAACTCCAAATCATGTGTCGGATAGTTCAACTCGTGAGTCTTCAACTGTCGAGACCTATAAGCTACCACCCGTTCAGTCTGTATCAGAACACAACCCAAACCTTCTCGTGAAACATCACAATAGACCACGTAACCCAAACCACGTTCAGGTATGATCAAAACTGGAGCTGATGTCAACCTGACCTTCAGCTCCTGAAAAGCAAACTCACAAGCCTCATTCCATATGAACTTGACTCCCTTACGAGTAAGTCGAGTCATAGGTGCCGTTAAACGAGAGAAATCCCTAACAAATCTCCTATAATAGCCGGCTAGGCAAAGAAAGCTCCAAATCTCAAACACTGTCTTCAGACGCTCCCAATCCATCACAGATTCAATCTTTAACGGATCCACTGCAACCCCACCCCCTGACACAACGTGTCCAAGGAACTTTACCTCTGGTAGCCAAAATTCACATTTCTCGAACTTGGCATATAGTTAGTTATCCCTAAGGATCTGTAAAACTGCTCTCAGATGATACTCATGCTCCTCTCTCAAAACTGAGTACATGAGAATGTCATCAACGAACACCACCACAAATTTGTCAAGATAGTTACTGAATACACGGTTCATAAAATCCAGAAAAGCTGCTGGAGCATTAGTCAAACTAAATGGCATCACCAGAAACTCAAAATGGCCATACCGTGTACGAAAAGCGGTCTTAGATATATCCTCATCCTTAACCCTCAACTGATAGTAACCTGATCTAAAATCAATCTTCGAAAAGCATGTCGCTCCCTTCAACTGATCAACCAAGTCATCAATCCTAGGCAAAGGATATTTGTTCTTGATCATAGCTTGATTCAACTTGCGATAATCGATGCAAAGTCTCAAAGACCCATCCTTCTTCTTCGCAAAAAGAACTGGTGCTCCCCATGGTGAAGCACTAGGACGAATAAAGCCCTTAGCTTTCAAATCATCCAACTGACCTTTTAACTCATCAAGCTCTATCGGTGCCATACGGTATGGTGCCACAAAGATGGGTGCCGTGCCGGGAATGACATCAATGGCAAAAACCACTTCCCTTAATGGAGGTAACTCCGTTAGCTCCTCTGGAAAGACATCAACAAAATCCTCAACAACTGCCGAAAAAACACGGCCCAAACTGCTATCCTTGTCAACTAGCAAACTAGCCAAGTAGGATCTATGGCGACTCCAGTCACCAATGCTGAAAACCATCGCCAGGTGGGAATCGCTCCGATCTCCCACAAAATGGAAACATTCTCCCTTAGGAGTACAAATGGTCACCCTGCCGCGGAAGCAATTGATCGTTGCCTGAAAGAATGACAACCAATCCATCCCAAGAATGACATCAAAACCCATCATGTCGAGAACAACAAAATCATACTCCAAGGTCTGCCCAGCTATCTTAATAGCACAACCCCGATAAACATGATCCAAAGACACTAAACCCCCTACTGGTGTGTCAACATAGAGAAAACTGTCCCGAAGTGTGACCTCCAGACCCAATGAATGTGCAAATGATGCAGAAATGAAAGAAATGATACAAATGATGCACTCGTGCCTAAGAACTGAAAACTAGAAAGATACCTCAGACTAAAACAGTGCCTATGGAAACATCTGCCGGTGGAAGAGCATAGGCTCGTCCCTGAGTCCCTGAGCCCTGCTGTTAACTTCCACGATAGCCTGAATGATGTGTAAAAACAATAGGTGTAGAACCCCTAGCTGGATAAGTGCCAACTGATGCCATTGACTGTGGTGCCTGAGGAACTCTGAAACCAGACTGAACCCCTGCAGACTGTGCTGATACTGTGACGGCCCAATGTTTTTCAACCCGGTGCGTCAGTGATGAACCGAAAGATGACCCGATAACAGATCCAAATTACGGAAGCAAAAGATGAAATGACATCCCTAGGGACACAACATGTCTTTAGGACACCGAAGAGACCCTCAATGAAATCATGGAACCCAAAGAAAACAAATGCAGAAACAAGATTTCAAAAATGGACAAAAGGAACCCAAGGATAAAATAATCATTTCCATCCTAAAATTGAGTACTACCAAGCATACCGTTGGATAGACAATGAAAAATAAATGAATTTAGACTCAAGAATCACTTGATTCGGAGTCCGGACGGCAAAGATATCAAGTCTTGAAGTCGAAGAAAGAAGAGCCAAAACCTGACACCCCTCCACTAAAACTTGAATAACTTGAGCTACCAAATGAATCTGAAACTCTAATTGGTACCATTGGGAAGCTTATTTCGATGCAGTCAGTTTAGACTCAAGAACGGACCAATTCGGAGTTAAAACGAGGAAGATATGACAACTTGAAGTTGGAGGTGCAGTGCTGAACCAAGACACGCAAACACACCCTATAAACAGTACTTCGAGCGCTCGAACTAGGACTTCAAGCGCTCAAACAGTACATGCCCAAGGCTAAAACTTTCTACCCAAAGTTCGAGCGCTCAAACTCCTGTAGCTGCACCTGAAATGCAACCTTGAAAATGCAATTTTGAGGACTTTCTGGGCCTTTTTTGGAAAAAAGTTGTGAAGTAACCCTCCTCAAAATTATGTTTTCAGGTCAACCATGTCAAGACCAACATTTATTTTTCAAGTCAAATACCAAAAATACCCTTGAGGTCAATTTAGCAAAAATATGTAAATGAATGCTACTCTAAGTGTTCATTTCATCAAGAATGGTGTTGTGTGCCAAAGTGAACATGCACACATATGTAAAATGAGTAAATACACATGTTCCAATAGCTCATGGTCACATAACATGTCATATACAAAATACAACCTGTCAAACCTTGAATTCTCATCATTTCATAAGACAACTATGGGATTAAACTAGCATACATGTGATATAAATGTACATGGCACTTGGCCTCATGTTATACATACAAAACAAGCATCAAAGAGAGTACTTAGATACACATTATATGAAGGAAGCCATCTTAGCTTCTAAAATACCATACATCCATGGTATACAAAAGTATTACATCCAAAAGATAAAACATGCTAAACAAGTGCATCCTAATATACAAAAATGCTTCAACTAGCTCAAAAGCTTCTAAGGATGATGAGCATCCATGAACATGGTCTCTTTACCTGAAAAACAACCAAAACCACTAGGGTAAGTAATCAAGTTACTCATAGGAGAAGCATATGCGTATACCCTAAAGTTTCAATATCATTGCGAGATCAATATAGACAAATACAAGGGAGCATTCCACTTAACGTCTATGTTCAAGGTATGCAAAGGGATCATCTTAAGATAACTTAAATGATTCTTAAACAACACATAACAATGTCAATGTACTTAACAACATCAATTCGCAATCAACCAAAAATTACAAGTTACAATTAAATATTGGTTGTCAACTTGAAATTTAATGCGAAATCACATAATGGAAAACTTGGACATCTCGTCTTGGACTAAACCAAGATCAATATGGTTATTCCGGGCATTAACCCGCTGGGAAGACCACCCTAGTGCGCACTATCTCAATTGGGGAGAACTCATACCTCCCGCACTAAAGCCAAACTTTAGCCATGTCACTTGTAACACAATGTCCCAAGAGAATCCAAAATATATCAAGTTCAAAACTTATATATCATAATTTAAGGCATATAAACCACCTTCCATGCACAAGTATCTTTGAAACCACACAAACCATGTCTTACGATTCCAAATATAGAATGGCATAATAAATGACAAGTTCTTAACATGATATAATGCGCAATATAATACCACAACTCATTAATTTAAACCATGTCTCAATAATAAGCTTCGTATACTAGATTACAACATTTATAGTATTAAGCTTCTAAAATAATTACAATCACCAATAGTAATCAACTTGAATGTAGAATTATCATCACAAAAGTATAGTAATTCAAATCAATAAGAGTTATATACAACATCAATAATCCTACACAAGATACATACACAATATACATGCTTAAATCAAATAAACCCTAAGTTAATCATAAGGATTTCCTATAATATGCAAGACTATCATATTAGAAGCATGTACACAATATATATTAAACCCCAAAGGATTATAAAACACTTAAAATATAAACATATTACCACCCCTACCTCAATAGAGAATTGAATCTCTATAATCCAAGCAACCAAGCACTAAATGGAAAACAAGCTTAGGGTTAATGAAGAGGAGAATGAGAGGAAACTTTTACTAGTTAAGGTTCTTAGTCTAAGATAAATGGAAGGGCACCAAAATTGAAGAAGAAAGCTATTAACCAAGCTTTTCTCCAATGGTGGGTAGGTTAGAACTTTGAAGAACTAAGGAAAATGAAGAGGATAAGTGAAAAATGGTGAGTGGAAGGGCTAGAGATCCTCCACTCACTATGTGCTCTTACACTACCTCACACATACACACAGTGTAAGACTAGATCATGGCCTTACACTTGTCACTAATCCAATGCCTCTTCCAAGACTTAATCCTAAGCTTATACTTGTCAACAATCCAATGCCTCTTCCAAGACTGAATCCTAACCTTACACTTGTCAACAATCCAATGGTTACATGTGCACCAATCTAAGGCCAACACATGGATGAATCCCCACCCACCAAATGTCAAGAGGTCATGGTGTCAAGTCTCTTCACCTAAATACCAACAAATGGCTCCATGAGAGTGTGACACTTGTCACACTTTCCAAAAATTGCAAAATGGTCCTTTTTCAAAATATCTTCTAAAATAAATTACAAAAAGGTCACTCGAACGAAAAATAATAATTTTGCATAATTATACTAAAATCCCAAAAGTTATGAATAATTACACTAAAGTATGCATTCATGCCCTTTTGAAAAAATAAAAGTAACTAGCATGCTTTTCAGCAAAAGTGAAAATACCAATGTTATGGAAATTGAGTATCATGAATGCATGTAAAACCGAAATCAAATCCGAACACCCGAAGTGAGGTTAAGCAAAGAAAAATGATAAACGAGTAAAAGACGAAATAAGAAAGAAAAAAAATGAAAAAAACAAGATCACCGAAAATGGAAAAGGAGGAAAAAGACCGGGTCATTACAACTTACCCTACTTAAATGGATTTCGTCCCCGAAATCGAGCCGTACCTAAAAGAGAGAACAAATAGGGAAACCGAGAGCGAACCTCCTGGTCGAGCTTCCAGGTAACCTCCTCAACGCCGTGATGTCTCCACAAGACCTTAACCAATGGAATGGTCTTAGTCCGCAAAACTTGCTCCCATGAATCAAGAATCTAGACCGGACCCTCCTCGTAGGTCACGTCCTCGTCAACAACAACATCTGTCCACCGTAAAACATGCGATGGATCGGGCTCGTACTTCCTCAACATAGATACATGAAAGACGTCGGGAACCTTATCCAGGTCTGGCGGTAATGCCAAATGATAAGCAACTTCACTGACGCGCTCCAAAATCTGAAATGGCCCAATGAACCTAGGAGATAGCTTGCCTGTCTGGTTAAATCTCAGAAGTCCCTTCCGTGGAGAAATCTTGAGAAAGACGTGGTCCCCAACCTTAAAAGACAAGGATCTCCTCCTCTTATTAGCATAACTCTTCTGCCTGCTCTGAGCTGTAGCCAACCACTGCGGAATCAACTTGATCTTCTCTGTAGTCTCAATGACAATGTCGGGACCCAAGGTGACTGTATCACCTACCTCAGTCCAATAAACTGGAGATCTATAAGGTCTGCCATACAACGCCTCAAAAGGTGCCATGCCAATACTGGTCTGGCAACTGTTGTTGTAGGCAAACTAAACCAAGGGTAAGTAGTCTTCCCAACTACCCCCAAAATCCAAAATGTAAGCCCGTAACATATCCTGCAATATCTGAATGGTACGCTCTGACTGACCATCTGTCTGAGGATGAAATGCCGTACTAAAGTGAAGCCCTGTGTCGAGAGCCTCCTGAAAACTCTACCAAAAGTGAGACGTGAACCTGGGATCCCTATCCAAAATAATGGATACTGGAACCCCGTGAAGCCTGACAATCTGCCCTACATACAGTCCACTAAGTCTCTCTGCGTCATCTGTCACTGCCATAGGCAAAAAGTGAGCCGTCTTAGTCAATCTATCAACAATGACCCAAACGACATGATTCCCTGCCTTGGATCTCGGAAGTCCCATCACGAAATCCATAGTGATGTGCTCCCACTTCCACTCTGCCACTGGTAGTCGTTGCAACAAACCTGCCGGTCTCTGATGCTCTACCTTCACTTGCTGACAAGTAAGGCATTTAGCCACGAACTGAGAAACATCCCATTTCATACCCTTCCACGAAAACTGTCTCCGTAAATCGTGATACATCTTCGTACCACCTGGATGAACTGCGAGTCAAGATTGGTAAAAATCCCGAAGAACATCGTCATGACAAGACAAAAGGACAAACATCGTCCCTCTATACCTGAGACCACTGTCTGAATGCAAGGTCCAACACTTTACATTCCGGCCGCCTGAAATCTGATCGTGGATGGACTTCATCTCCCCATCCTCCTGCTGTGCCTCAATAACTCTGCTAACAAGAGCCGGTTGAGCCGCAAGGCTAAATAAAATAGTCGGTGAAACATCCTCATACGACTGCAAACCAAGATCTGCAAGCTCTTCTAGCATCTTCCATCTGTGAATGGAAATGCTTACAAGAGTACCCCGTGACTTCCTACTCAATGCATCGGCCACCACATTGGCTTTCCCCGGATGATACTGCAATACAAAATCATAGTCCTCCATGAACTCAACCCATCTGTGCTGCCTCAAATTCAAATCCTTCTAAGAGAAGAGATATTTGAGACTCTTGTGATCGGAGAAAACTTCAAACTTCTCCCCATACAAATAGTGTCTCCACCCCTTCAGGGCAAAGATAACCGCTGCCAACTCCAAATCATGTATCGGATAGTTTAACTCGTGAGTCTTCAACTGTCGAGACCCATAAGCAACTACCCGTTCTGTCTGCATCAAGACACAACCCAAACCTTCTCACGAAGTATCACAATAGACCACGTAACCCAAACCACGTTCAGGTATGATCAAAACTGGAGCTGATGTCAACCTGACCTTCAACTCTTGGAAAGCAAAATCATAAGCCTCATTCCATATGAACTTGACCCCTTTGCGAGTAAGTCGAGTCATAGGTGCCGCTAAACGAGAGAAATCCCGAACAAATCTCCTGTAATAGCCGGCTAGGCCAAGAAAACTCCGAACTTCAAACACTGTCTTTGGATGCTCCCAATCCATCACAGACTCAATCTTCGACGAATCCACTGCAACACCACCCCCTGACACAACGTGTCCAAGGAACTTCAGCTCTGGTAGCCAAAATTCTCATTTCTCGAACTTGGCATACAATTGGTTATCCCTAAGGATCTGTAAAACTGCTCTCAGGTGATACTCATGCTCTTCTCTCGAAGCTGAGTATACGAGAATGTCATCAATGAACACCACCACAAATTTGTCAAGATAGTCACTGAATACACGATTCATCAAATCCATAAAAGCTGCTGGAGCATTGGTCAAACCAAATGGCATCACCAGAAACTCATAATGGCCATAACGTGTATGAAAAGTAGTCTTAGATATATCCTCATCCTTAACCCTCAACTGATGGTAACCTGATCTCAAATCAATCTTCGAAAAGCATGTCACTCCCTTCAACTGATCAAACAAGTCATCAATCCTAGGCAAAGGATACCTATTCTTGATCGTAGCTCGATTCAACTTGTGATAATCGATGCGAAGTCTCAAAGACCCATCCTTCTTCTTCGCAAAAAGAACCGGTGCTCCCCATGGTAAAGCACTAGGACGAATAAAGCCCTTAGCCTTCAAATCATCCAGCTGACCTTTCAACTCATCAAGCTCTGCCGGTGCCATATGGTACGGTGCCATAGAGATGGGTGCCGTGCTGGGAATGACATCAATGACAAAAATAACTTCCCTTAAAGGAGGTAACTCCGTTAGCTCCTCTAGAAAGACATCAACAAAATCCTCAACAACTGCCTGAAAAACACGGCCTAAACTATTATCCTCGTCAACTAGCAAACTAGCCAAGTAGGATCTGTGGCCACTCTAGTCACTAATGCGGAAAACCATAGCCAGGTACGAATCATCCGATCTCCCACAAAATGGAAACAATCTCCCTTGGGAGTACAAATGGTCACCCTCTCGCGGAAGCAATCAATCGTAGCCCAAAAGAATGATAACCAATCCATCCCAAGAATGACATCAAAACCCGTCATGTCGAGAACAACGAAATCGAACTCCAAAGTCTATCCAGCTATCTCAATAGCACAACCCTGACAAACACAATCCAAAGACACTGGACCCCCTATTGGTGTGTCAACACAGAGAAAACTGTCCCGAAGTGTGACCTCCAGACCCAATGAATGTGCAAATGATGTAGAAATGAAAGAGTGTGATGCACTCGTGTTAATAAGAACTCGTGCCCAAGAACTGAAAACCAGAAAGATACCTCGAACTGAAGCAGTGCCTGTGGAAGCATCCGCCTGTGGAAGAGCGTAGGCTCGTCCCTGAGTCCCTGAGCCCTTCTGTGAACTACCATGATAGCCTGACTGATGTGTAGAAACAGTAGGTGTAGAACCCCTGGCTGGATAAGTGCCGACCGACGGCACTGACTGTGGTGCCTGAGGAACTCTGAAACCAGACTGAACCCCTGCAGACTGTGCCAGAACCATCTATGAATCTGTGCCACTATGTGGGTTATTCAACAATCTTGGACAATCCTTCTTGATATGACCTGGTTTCCTGCAATAGAAGCAAGCTCCCTGCCCTGTCTTCGTAGAAACTGAAGTCTGACTGGCCTGTGGATGAAGCTGTGGGCAACGAGAAATGATGTGCCCCGACTGCTGACAATGGTAACAAACCACTCCCTTGGCTGATCCCGAAGATACAGGAATTGTGGGTGCAGAACGATTCTGCTGTGATGCCCCTGTGAGTGAGTATTGTTCCCTGCCCTAGCCTTCTTCCACTGACTCACGGAAGATGATGAATTATCTCCACGAGACTGCTTGTGTGAACCCCGGATCTGTAACTGATCCCCTTCCTCTATTTTAGCTAGCATAGCCCTCTGAACCACTTCTCTGTAAGTCCTCAAATCAAGAATTGAGACCTGTGGCCTAATGTCAAGATGTAACCCATCCTGAAACTTCTTTGCCCTGGCCTCGTCTGTTGCTACCATATCCTCGGCATAACGTGAGAGAGAAGTAAATCGTGTCTCATACTTAATGACACTCATAGTGCCCTGATAAAGACCTATGAACTGTGTCCTCATCTCCCGCCTCATAGCCCTAGGAAAGAAGCACTCGAACAACAAATCTCTGAACTCGTTCCAAGTCATCAACTCAACGTTATGGACATTGGTCATAGACCTCCACCAGATATCTGCATCCCCCATGAATAAAGAAGCAGTCAAGGAAATCCTCAACCTGTCCGTGGGTACCGCCATACTGTTTAACTTGCGAACCATAAGGTCCAACCAAGCTTCTGAGACTAGCGGATCTGAACTCCCCACAAATGGATCAATCTTGACCCTCTGTAGTCGCATGAAGTACTCCAGTGCCTCATTGACTATCGGTGCCGGTGCCGATGCTGGAATCTGTACTCCTGCCACCTGCCTATGTATCAACTCCTATAGAGATTCAGCGATCCCCTGATTGATTCCCTGAGCCACTCGCTCCTCATAAGTCGGTGCCCGTGGTGGATTAGCATCCTGGCCACGAACTGGAATCCTGGGCCTTCCTAGACCCCGTGTGAACTCAGTGTCAACCACCTGCTCCTCAGTGCCCTGTCGTGAAGACTCTCCACGCGTGACAACCATGGTGCTAAACGTGTAAAAGAAAGGAAGCCAACAATAACACAAGTTATTATGACTAAATGCAACTCATACTATGAATGCAATGAAGCAAGAAGCAAGACTAGGTATGCAACTTACTATTATGCTAAAGCAATTAACAAAAGCTTCTTAAATAGTTAAGCACTTAAACAGATAAGCATACAAGTCGAACAAAGGTACTCTTAACCACATAGGCATATAAGCATAAAGACATGTCATACTACTAAGCATGTTATCACAAAACATCTAAACATGTTATAAAGTCGAAACATGTTATCAAAAGAATGTGAATGCATCAAAGTACATCAACAAACAAAAGTATGATATGCACCAAAAACCCGTCGTCCTAAGGTGTTTAAACCTAGGAGCTTTGATACCACTTGTGACGGCCCAAGGTTTTTCAACCCGGTGCGTCAGTGATGAACCGAAAGATGACCTAATAACAGATCCGAATTGCGGAAGCAAAAGATGAAACGACATCCCTAAGGACACAACATGTCTCTAGGAAACCAAAGAGACCCTCAATGAGATCATGGAACCTAAAGAAAATAAATGCGGAAACAAGATTTTAAAAATGGATAAAAGGAACCCAAGGGTAAAATGGTCATTTCCATCCAAAAAGTGAGTACTACCAAGCACACCGTTGGAAAGACAACAAAAATAAATGAATTTAGATTCAATAATCACTTGATTCGGGGTCCGGACGGCAAAGACATCAAGTCTTGAAGTCGAAGGAAGAAAAGCCAAAAATTGACACCCCTCCACTAAAACTTGAATAACTTGAGCTACCAAAGGAATCTGAAACTCTAATTAGTACCATTGGGAAGCTTATTTTGATGCGGTCAATTTAGACTCAAGAACAGACCAATTCGGAGTTAAAACGAGCAAGATATGACAACTTGAAGTTTGAGGTGCAGTGCTGAACCAAGACACGCAAACACACCCTATGAACAGTACTTCGAGCGCTCGAACTAGGACTTCGAGCACTCGAACAGTACATGCCCGAGGCCAAAACTTTCTGCCCAAACTTCGAGCACTCAAACTCCCCTTTAGGGCGCTCAAACTCCTGTAGCTGCACCTAAAATGCAACCTTGAAAATGCAATTTTAAGGACTTTCTAGGCCTTTTTTGGAAAAAAGTTGTGAAGTAACCCCCCTTAAAATTATGTTTTCTGGTCAACCATGTCAAGACCAACATTTATTTTTCAAGTCAAATACCAAAAATGCCCTTGAGGTCAATTTAGCAAAAATATGTAAATGAATGCTACTCTAAGTGTTCATTTCATCAAGAATGGTATTGTGTGCCAAAGCGAACATGCACACATATGTAAAATGAGTAAATACACATGTTCCAATAGCTCATGGTCACATAACATGTCATATACAAAATACAACCTGTCAAACCTCGAATTCTCATCATTTCATAAGACAACTATGGGATTAAACTAGCATACATGTGATATAAATGTACATGGCACTTGGCCTCATGTTATACATACAAAACAAGCATCAAAGAGAGTACTTAGATACGCATTACATGAAGGAAGCCATCTTAGCTTCTAAAATACCATACATCCATGGTATACAAAAGTATTACATCCAAAAGATAAAACATGTGAAACAAGTGCATGCTAATATACAAAAATGCTTCAACTAGCTCAAAAGCTTCTAAGGATGATGACCATCCATGAACATGTCTCTTTACCTAAAAAACAACCCAAACCACTAGGATGAGTAATCAAGTTACGCGTAGGAGAAGCATATGCGTATACCCTAAATTGCGAGATCAATATAGACGAATACAAGGGAGCATTCCACTTAACGTCTATGTTCAAGGTGTGCTAAGGAATCATCTTAAGCTAACTTAAATGATTCTTAAACAACACATAACAATGTCAATGTACTTAACAACATCAATTCACAATCAACCAAAAATTACAAGTTACAATTAAACATTGGTTGTCAACTTGAAATTTAATGCGAAATCACATAATGGAAAACTTGGACATCTCGTCTTGGACTAAACCAAGATCAATATGGTTATTCCGGGCATTAAACCGCTAGGAAGACCACCCTAGTGCGCACTATCTCAATTGGGGAGAACTCGTACCTCCCGCACTAAATCCAAACTTTAGCCATGTCACTTGTAACACAATGTCCCAAGAGAATCCAAAATATATCAAGTTCAAAACTTATATATCATAATTTAAGGCATATAAACCACCTTCCATGCACAAGTATCTTTGAAACCACACAAACCATGTCTTACGATTCCAAATCTAGAATGACATAATAAATGACAAGTTCTTAACATGATATAATGCGCAATATAATACCACAACTCATCAATTTAAACCATGCCTCAATAATAAGCTTTATACACTAGATTACAACATTTATAGTATTAAGCTTTTAAAATAATTACAATCACCAATAGTAATCAACTTGAATGTAGAATTATCATCATAAAAGTATAATAATTCAAATCAATAAGAGTTATATAAAACATCAATAATCCTACATAAGATACAAACACAATATACATGCTTAAATCAAATAAACCCTAAGTCAATCATAAGGATTTCCTATAATATGCAAGACTATCATATTAGAAGCATTTACGCAATATATGTTAAACCCCAAAGGATTATAAAACACTTAAAATATAAACATACTACCACCCCTGCCTCAATAGAGAATTGAATCTCTATAATCCAAGCAACCAAGCACTAAATGGAAAACAAGCTTAGGGTTAATGAAGAGGAGAATGAGAGGAAACTTTTACTAGTTAAGGTTCTTAGTCTAAGATAAATGGAAGGGCACCAAAATTGAAGAAGAAAGCTATTAACCAAGCTTTTCTCCAATAGTGGGTAGGTTAGAACTTTGAAGAACCAAGGAAAATGAAGAGGATAAGTGAAAAATGGTGAGTGGAAGGGCTAGAGATCCTCCACTCACTATGTGCTCTTACACTACCTCTCACACACACACGATGCAAGACTAGATCATGGCCTTACACTTGTCACTAATCCAATGCCTCTTCCAAGACTTAATCCTAAGCTTACACTTGTCAACAATCCAATGCCTCTTCCAAGACTTAATCATAACCTTACACTTGTCAACAATCCAATTGTTACATGTGCACCAGTCTAAGGCCAACACATGGATGAATCTCCACCCATCAAATGTCAAGAGGTCATGGTGCCAAGTCTCTTCACCTAAATGCTAACAAATGGCTCCATGAGAGTGTGACACTTGTCACACTTTCCAAAAATTACAAAATGGTCCTTTTTTAAAATATCTTCTAAAATAAATTACAAAAAGGTCCCCTAAACGAAAAATAATAATTTTGCATAATTACACTAAAATCTCAAAAGTTATGAATAATTACACTAAAGTAAGCATTCATGCCCTTTTTGAAAAAATAAAAGTAACTAGCATGCTTTTCAACAAAAGTGAAAATACCAATGTTATGGAAATCGAGTATCATGAATGCATGCAAAATCGAAATCAAATCCGAATACCCAAAGTGAGGTTAAGCAAGGAAAAACGATAAACGAGTAAAAGACGAAATAAGAAAGAAAAAAAATGAAAAAAAAAAATCACCAAAAATGGAAAAGGAGGAAAAAGACCGAGTCTTTATAGGTACCATCTGTAAATTTGTGCCACTACGTGGCTTATTCAGTAATCTTGGACAATCCTTCTTGAAATGACCTTGTTTCTTGCAATAGAAGCAAGCTCCCTTCCCTGTTTTCGTAGAAGCTGAAGTCTAACTAGCCTGTGGGTGAAGCTGTGGGTAGTGAGGTTGATGTGCCTCGGCTGCTGACAATGGTAACAAACCACTCCCTGAGCTGATCCCGTAGATACAGGGACTGTGGGTGTAGAACGGTTCTGCTGTGGTGCCCCCTGTGAGTGAGTTTTGTTCCCTGCCCTGGCCTTCTTCCACTGACTCTCGGAAGATGATGGATTATTCCCGCGAGGCTGCTTGTGTGAACCCCTAATCCGTAACTGATCCCGTTCCTCTATTTCAGCTAGCATAGCCCTCTGGACCACCTCTCTATAGGTCCTCAAATCTAGAATGGAGACTCGTGGCCTGATGTCAAAATGTAGTCCATCCTGAAACTTTATTGCCCTGGCCTCGTCTGTCGCTACCATATCCTCGGCATAACGAGAGAGAGAAGTAAACCGTATCTCATACTCAATGACACTCATAGTGCCCTGATAAAGACCTGCGAACTGTGTCCTCATCTCCGGCCTCATAGCCCTCGGAAAAAAGTGCTCGAAAAACAAATCTCTGAACTCATTCCAAGTCATCAACTCAATATTGTGGACATTGGTCATAGACCTCCACCAGATATCTGTATCACCCATGAACAAAGAAGCAGTTAAGGAAATCCTCAATCTATCCGTTGGTACCGTCATACTGTCTAACTTGCGAACCATAAGGTCCAACTAAGCTTCTGAGACTAGCGGATCTAAACTCCCCGCAAATAGATCAATCTTGACCCTCTATAGTCGCATGAAGTACTCCAGTGCCTTATTGACTATCGGTGCCGGTGCCAGTGCCGGTGCTAGAATCAGCACTCCTGCCACCTGCCTACGTATCAACTCCTGTAGGGATTCAGCGATCCCCTGATTGATTCCCTGAGCCACTCATTCCTCATAAGTCAGTGCCTGTGGCGGATTAGCATCCATGCCACGAACTGGAATCCTGGGCCTCCCCGGACTCCATGTGAACTCGGTGTCAGCCACCTGCTCCTAAGTTCCCTGACGCGAAGACTCTCCATGCGTGACAACCATGACACTAAATGCACGAAAGAAATGAGGCCAACAATAACTCAAGTTATTATGACCAAGTGTAATTCACACTATGAATGCACATGACATGAAGCAAGATGAGATATGCAACATACTGTCATGCTAAAGCAATTAACAAAAGCTTTTAAACAATTAAGCACTTAAGCATACATGTCAAACCAAGGTGCTCTTAACCACATAAGCATATAAGCATAAAGACATGTTATACTACTAAGCATGTTATCGCGAAACACCTAAACATGTTATAACGTCAAAACATATTATCAAAAGAATGTGAATGCATCAAAGTACATCAACAATGGCATGATATGCACCCAAAACCTGTCTTCCTAAGGTGTTCAAACCTAGGAGCTCTGATACCACTTGTGACGGCCCAAGTTTTTTAACCCGGTGTGTCAGTGATGAACCGAAAGTGATCTGATAACGAATACGAATTGCGGAAGCTAAAGGGAAACCAAGGTCTCTAGAGATAGGAGTCACTCCTAAGACACAAATGTGACCCTCCATGAGGTTACGGAACTTAAAGAGGACAAAAACGGAAACAAATGTCAAAAAAGATAAAATTCATCATCCAAGGGGCAAGAAGGTCAATTCACCATTAAAAGGAGAATCTTGACTCTAAACAAGTCAAAAAAGGTTAATACAACCCAATATAATCATTTTGAAACATTCCAAGAGGTTCCATAGACTTTGGCTAAGAATCCCACAAAATGCCCCGTCCCGGTTGAAGTGAAAACTGACACTGCTTCACTAAAACATACATAACTCCCACTATGTTTGGAATTTGAGAATGGGATTGGTACCATTGGAAATCTGACACTAAATCCTTGAGTTTAGGCTTAAGAATCACCCCATTTGGATTAGAAACGAGGAAGTTATTACCCATTGAAGTCGGATGATCAGTGCTGAAACTCAACAGAGGCAAGGCTCGGGTTCAAGCTATTTTGGTCGACCGAAATGGACTTTCGGATGACCAAAATGAAAGTACTGAGACCTAAAATCATGAAGTAAAGGTTCCAATTGCTTTGGTAGACCGAAATAAAGGTTTGGTCGACCGAAATAACCCTTGAACAGTGTGTTTGGCTACTGGAATGTGATGTTACTGTGCAAACACCAAACCATTTGACAACGGTCGATTGAAACACCTCTAAAACCTACTGCTGAACCTACGATGAGCCTAAGGTGTTAAGGTACTACCTCTACTTTGAATCCCATGATACTTGAATTCAAAATGGATGTGTAAAACTGATTTCTCAATGAAAAATGGATATTTGAGTACAAAATAATGGCCCATGGCCTCATACACATCATTTACAAGATTTTGACCTCTCAAACCTCAAACTTGATTAAAAGACATTTGAAGCAAAACTTTGATAAAAAAAGTGTCTAGATACAAAAATAGTTATGCTTGGCCCTTGGCCTCATTACATACATGCCTCTAATGTCAAGGGTGATTAGTTAAGCATCTTTACACATCAAAGAGGTTACATAATCTTCAAAAGTGCCATACATACATGGTATACAAAATATAATAACAAAAGACAAGTCATGTTAAACACTTGCATGCTAATATACAAAAATGCTTCGAATAGCTCAAAAGCTTCTAAGGATGATGAACATCCATGAACATAGTCTCTTTATCAGAAAAATAACCCAAACCACTAGGGTGAGTAATCAAGTTACTCGTAGGAGAAGCATATGCGTATACCCTAAAGTTTCAATATCATTGCAAGATCAATATAGACGAATACAAGAGAGCATTCTACTTAACATCTATGTTCAAGGTGTGCTAAGGGATCATCTTAAGCTAACTTGAATGATTCTTTAGCAATACAATTCAATATCAATATACTTAACAACATCAATTCGCCAATAACAAGAATTTCAAGCTACAATTAAGCATTGGTTGTCAACTTGAAATTTAATGCGAAAACAAGTAATGGAAGACTTGGACATCACGTCTCGAACTTAAACAAGATCAATACGGTTATTCCAGGCATTAACCCGCTGGGAAGACCACCCTAGTGCGCACTATCTCTATTGGGGAGAACTCATACCTCCCACACTAAAGCCAAACTTTAGCCATGTCACATGTAACAATGTCCCAAGAGATTCCAAAATATATATCAAGTTCAAAACTTAAATATATATAATAAGACATACAAACCACCTTCCATGCACAAGTATTTTGAAACCATACAAACCATGTCTTAGGGTTCCAAATCTAGAATGGCATGCCAAATGACAAATTCACATCATGATATTATGCACAATACAATATCACAAATTTATTAATTCAAGTCATGCCTCAATAACAAGCTCTATGTACTAATTATCAACATCATAGCAATAAGCTCCTAAATAATTACAATTAGTAATTCACAAGGGCATAGAATTATTGTAACAACAAATATAGCAAATCATATTAATAGAGATTGTATACAACATCAATAATTCTACAAGTGTCCCACATCACTAACACATGTGAAATTTCTAGAATTTAGCATGCTACCAAATTATATAATCCTCCTACACATTGTTTACACATATCATACATGCTTAAAATCAATAAACCCTAAGTCAAGAAGTAAGGGTTTCCTATAATATGCAATACTATCATATCAAAAGCATATACACAATATATGTTAAACCACAAGGACTATCAAACACTTAGAATATAAACATACTACCACCCCTACCTCAATAGAGAATTGAATCTCTATAATCCAAGCAACCTAGCTCTAAATGTAAAACAAGTTTAGGGTTATTGAAGAGGAGAGTAAGAGGAATCTTTTCTCTCCCAAGGTTTTTACTCTAAGGTGAAAGGAAGTGAGCCAAATTGAAGGGAGAAGCTATGAACTAAGCTTTCCTCCAATGGTGGATTTGCTAGGGTTCATGAGAGATAATGAAATGAAGAAGGTAAAGTGTGAAATGGTGAGTGGAAGGGCGAGAAATCCTCCACTCACTATGTGTTCTTGCACTACCTCTCTCACACACACAATGCAAGACTAAACCTTGATCCTACATTTGCCACTAATCGAATCCCCCTTCCAAGACTTAATCCTAGACCCACACTTGTCAACAATCAATGGTTACATGTGCACCAATCTAAGGCCAACACATGGATAAATCTCCACCCACCAATTGTCAAGAAGTTATGGTGCCAAGTCTCTTCACCTAAATGCCAACAAATGGCTCCATGAGAGTGTGACACTTGTCACACTTTCCAAAAATTACAAAAATGGTCCTTTTTCAAAATATCTTCCAAAATAAATTGCAAAAAGGTCCCCAAAACGAAAAATAATTATTTTACATAATTACACTAAAATCCCGAAAGTTATAAATAATTACACTAAAGTGTGCATTCATGCCCTTTACAAGAAAAGTACTAATCCAGTGTAATGACCTGGTCTTTTTCCTCCTTTTCCATTTTTGGTGATTTTTTTTTTCGTCTTTTTCCTATTTTGTCTTTTCCTTATTTCGTCTTTTAGTCGTTTTTCATATTTCCATGCATAACCTCACTTGTTGTGCTCGGATTTGATTCCAATTTTGCATGCATTCATGATATTTGATTTCCATGACATTGGTATTTTTACTTTTCTTGAAAAGCATGCTAAATTAGTACTTTTCTTGTAAAGGGCATAAATGCATACTTTAGTGAACCCGGTGATATGGACAAGGTCAAGATTGAGCTTTTTGATTTCCATGACATTGGTATGCTAAAATTGAACCAATTGCCATTTAGGAATGTCATGATATGGACACTTCCTAAGCAAATCATTAAGGCGCTCCCATGCCACATGAAACAATTCCCCTTTGCTTTGAGAAAATTCTCGAATTGAAGTTCTCATAGCATTGGTCTTTGAAACCGGATAGTACTTTTTCAAGAACTCTTGTTGCATTTCCACCCAAGAAGTTATCGAAAAAGGCCTAAAATTGTTGAACCAATATTTTGCCTTATCCTTAAGGGTAAAAAGAAAAAGTTTTAATCTCAAAACCTCTTCCGGGATGTCCGTGCATTTCACAGTGAAGCATAGTTCAAGATACTCATCCAAATGCTTGTAAGGTTCTTCACTTGGAAGTCCATGATAGTTACGAAGCATTTGAATGGTTTGCGGTTTAATTTCATAATGATGTGCTCTAAATGAGGGCAATTGAATGTAAGTGGCTGCATTATATTCATTAGGCACATAATGGTCACACAAAGCAAGAAGAGGATTCACAACTGGTGGTGCTATATAAACACCTTGATTCCTTTGAATAATGGGAGGTTATGGAGCAAAAATTGGCCAAGGCATTCCCAATGGAACTTGGCCTTGTTGTGGTGGTGAAATGAATGGTCTTGGCATGCCTAATAGTACTTGAATATTGTTATGATGCACATTAGGGTAGAGGATGCCTTGTTGGTCTATGTGACCAAGGTCCTCCACATGGTCCTCATTTTGCTCCTTCATTGATGAAATGGAGTGACTAGAATTACCATTTCCCTTAGAATAACGAACAATGGATTCAAGATTTAAATTAAGTAGGATAAAAGTAGGATTTAATGACCTATGACCATGCATGCACAAACAAAACAAAAACAAGCAACAAGTAAGTAACAATCACTTCTCCTCCATAAGAAATCAATAATCAACAATCCTCCACATACGATGATCCCATACTCCTATGCTTTGAACAATATGTAAGAAAAATTAAAATGCCTCCACGCGGGCTCACGATCTATCTAAGAAAATAAAGGCTTGCCTCCATACGGGCCGACGATTTAACTAGAGATTGAGCTTAGAAAAGCTCACAAAGGGTCATTAAGCAACTTCAAATGATTTTTCAGTTTTTTTCTTTACCTTGTTTGCTTTGCAAATTTATTATTTTTGAGCTTTTTATGCTCTTGCTTAGCTTCACTTGGCTTCTTTTGATTCTCTTGCTCTTCAATTTCCCTTTGCTTTGCTCTCTTAACTCAATGCAGCTAGCCAATCAAGAACAAACACAATGAGTAACTAAAAATAAAATGAAATAAAAATAAAGACAATATCAAAAGAGTACTAATTCCTAATTAATTTCCAAAAACGATGGTGCCAATCCCCGGCAACGGCGCCAAAACTTGTTGGGGTTGGTACTAAATTACAAAAGTTTGGCCAAGTTTAAATTTGTAAAATACCACTACTACCTCTAACTACTAATATGGCAAAGGTGAGTAGGGATCGTCCCAAGGGATCGGAGGTGTCAGATTAGTAGGTCAAATGATCAAAGATTGATTGGTGATCGATTACTAAACTACAATGCAATTGAGGATTAATTCAAGTAAAAAGAATAGAACAATCAAGAAAATAGGGAAAAGATATAGAAGAGTGGTCTTGGGGCATAGAGTCACCACTAAGCTTCACTTCATCAAACACTAGCAATTGTACATTAATGGGGAAATTTAAATTGTAACTTTGTGTGTGTGTGTGACATTAATTGAAACTCAGCATGGATGGCAAATAAGTATAGATAGTCTAGCCAATTTTAGTGAATAGCATAACCTATCAAATGAGACGAAGATTCCATTCAATTAAACCACAATTAATGCACACATAAATATCTAAAGATACACACTCTTTACATTCACAAGTATAAAACATCAAGAAACAAGAATAGATTGTTCACCTACCTAAAAAATTAAAGCATCTACACTACATCTTGGCTAGAGACATGAAATTAAACTAATAAACTAGAGATGTGATATAATCCAACAAGAAACAAGTGTGAACCATCAAATAAATTACAAAAAGTGTTCCATTAAGCACCATGCCTTAACCATCACTAGATTAACATCATCAATACACATAGACATGCATCAAATTCATTAAATTTAGAGATAAAAACATGAACATCAATTCTACCATACATAGACATATGACTAGAGCTAAATGATCAATTGAAAACATTAATACATACAAATCAAGTAGAAATCACAAGATCTATATTTATTCATGGTCAAAACATCTATTACAACTGAAATCCCCAAAAATACACAAAAGTTAGGTTTGAGAAGCAAGCTTAGGGGCTATCTCTAGCCCCAAGAGAAGGATTTAGCCACTCATTCAAGTGGATATAGAACCCTCAAGGGCTAGCTTAGAGGTTGGCATCATCATCTTCATCCTTGCTTTCTTCTTCAAAACCCTAATTATAGAGAGAAAAACTATCTATTCTATATTTGGTAATGATAATCATAAAATCTACTACAATGATGTTCAATAAATCAATTACACATTCCTTTGAGTAAGGACCAAGTCAGAATAATAGCCTCTGATTGGAGGAAACTCGCACTATGCAAGGTAGGTGGAAAACGGCGCGCTTGGGAATTAGACAGCTCACTGCTAGCAGCATTTTCGATCGATCAAACACTTGGGCTTCGATTGATCAAAGTTAACGTGGCATAAAAATATCTTCAGACTTTATCCAAATGGCTGAGCTGGCACCGCCTTGATTTCGATCGATTGAAGATCACTTCGATTGATCGGGACTCCCCTTCGATCGATCGAAGTTGCCCTAATGCATTTTTCTTGGCTTCTTTCTAACTTTGCTCCTTAGCTCCAAAAAAGATCTAAATGGCTCTTGTTAGCCTGTTTGAACATTATTCACCTAAAATAGGCAATAACACATATAAGTATCTAAGACATGAAAATAAGATAGATGATTGGATTAGAATACCCTCGCTTAGGTGCTAAAATGTGTCACATTTTAGCACTCATCATAACATACAAATCTAGTACCGATCATCAAGAAAAAGAGTGGACCTTTTATTAAAGCTATATTGATCTAGGTGCGCTTATTCTTTTCATTCGACTTTTTTTTTTTTTTTTTTAATCCTAAGGATCAAAGATGGAAGCATAGTGCAATGTATTGATCTATTAAGCTTTCTAGCGATCCATAAGGTCGAGCGTTAGGTCAATGACTCCTAAACTGAACAACTTTAGGGCATTAGGTGTTTAAACACCCCAAAGGACTTACAAGCTCAAATCAACTAGGCTACAAATCAAAAATACCTCTATCGAATCATTTCCCACTTCTCACCTTTTAGGAGAAGTCCTCACTTTTTTTATTTGCTTTTGCAACAACCTTTCTTTTCTTTTTTTTTTTTTTTTTCAACTATGAACCTAGAGTTTGGGCCTTCCACCTTTCAGCGTGAGAAATTCAGTGCTTGATGAGGCTAGTGGTGTGCGCCGTGGGGTACAACCAAATTTGTGCAAAATAGTGTGGCCAAGTTTTAAATTTATAAATGCCACTACTACCTCTAACTAAAAATATAGCTAGGGTGAGTAGGGATCGTCCCAAGGGATTGTGGGTATGTTGGCAATGGAAACAATGTATAAGGTTAGTAGGTCGAGTGATCAAGAGGTGGTTTGTTTAGTTGATTAGACTACAAACTAAACTAGATAAGCTCAATGTAAAATAAGAAATTTAAATGAAATTTAGAGAAAACAAGAGAGTGAGGTCTTGGGGTCTAGAGGTCACCACTAAACATCACCATTTTAGACATTCAATGTATAATTAATATGGGGAAACATGTGTTGCAATTTGAGAGTGTGTGATTGATTGTTTCAACAAGCATGGATGACCAATTAAGTATATATTGTCTAAGCAACCTAATGAATAGCACAATACATCAAACTAAGCCATTAATCCTTCCTTTAAGCTCACAATCCAAACACATCACATGGTTAGAGAATAATACTACTTGCATTCATAAGCATGGAACATCAAACAACAAGCATGGATTGTCCTCCCATCTAACAACTAAGGCAATTACACTACAACTAAGCTAAGGGCATGAAAATTATACTAAATAAACTAAGGGAGAAGCATAATCCATCAAGACATGAGTATGAACCATCAAATAAACCACAATAGTATTCTATTAAGCACTATGCCTTGACAATCTCTAGATCCATAGCATCAACACACATAGACATACATCAATAACATAAAAACTAGAGAAAAACACATGAACATCTATTCTAGCATACATAGACATATGGATAGAATGAAATGATCAATTAGAAGTATTAAACCACACAAATCATTGAATAAACAAGATTCATATATAAAATAAGTGTCAAGACAAGGTTACAACACAAATCCATTCAAAATATAAAGCATTAGAGTCTAGAAGGCATGCTTAGGGCTAACTCTAGCCCCAAGAAGATGTTTAGCGACTCATTGAAGTAGTCATCCAACCCTCAAGGGCTATCTCCATGGTAGGAATGACCTCCTTCTTGATGGACACCCTAGAAGAATAGAAGAACTCCCAAGATTGTATCTCTAGCCTATCCTCCTCTCTTTTCTTCCTCTCTAAGAATGTTTCTAAGTATATGTCTAAGTCTATGTGTTAAAAGTAGCTCAAATCTTTATATAGGTAGCTAAAGTGTCACAGCCAATGGTTTGGACTCGTGCACAAGGGCTCCTCTTAATGATTACACCATGAGCCAACTTTTAATGAGCTAGAACTTATTTTTTTTAAACTTGAGGAGGTTCGATCGATCGAACTGTAGTGAGATCGATCGAACTTAGGTGAGATCCATCGAATGCTGTAGAGATCGATCTGTCCTTGGCGGTGCCTTTTTGAATAAGGACAAATCTCTGAGATATTTTGGGATGTTTGGGAAAGACACAAGAGTGGTAGGTAGGGTGGTAGGTGTGGATAAGATCGAATATTTTTAATCGATTGAAGAATGGTTGGATTGATTGAACATGCTGAGATCTTTTGGATAAGGACAAGGGCTTGGATCCATCTTGAAGGGTCCAGATCGATGTTGCTTTAAATAATCGAAGTGATGTTGAGATCGATCAAACTTGTTGATTTCCACACTTTGTTTTATTTTGCTTCTACTTTGCTCATTTCTTCCATTCAGCTTGCGATTGCTTCTTTTAAGCTCTTATTTGGCTGAATTAACTTATTTTTGGGATAAGTGCCTGAAAAGGGCAATAACATAAAATTAGCCTAAAACAGGAAAGTAAGATACATAAAGGTCCTAGAATACCTAAGCTTAAGGGGTTTAATTGCGCACTTTTCAGCGCTCATCAGCTAGAATCCCGGCTACTTAGTGAAAAGGGGTTGTTATCCACCTTTATCAAGAATGAAAGCTTTCAATGCACTAGCTCAATTGGGATATAACCAAATCAATAATCAACAAAGCATGTACCCCCCAAATAAACGCTAGTGTGCGCCTGTGCTAGTGTTGAATCCTAGAGTGAATCTCAAAACAATCACAAAATCAGGATGATGTGGACCACAGGTGCAAGCAAGATATCAATCTTTCAAAAAAATTACCCAAAAAATTTACCCCTAAATGGCATCCACAAGGCATACAAGGAGTATTGGACTTTCAAGTCAAGCAAATTTTGAAATTTAAGCAATATAGTCCTCAAAAGATCAAAATCATCGCTAATAAGGATTTCACATCTTAATCATGCAATTAAAGCTCCCACTTTAAATAGAATGCAATAAAGTCACCTTACCCCCAAACTTATTGTCCTCAATGTGGAATGAGAACAATGAAAAAGATGGAAAGAATATACCGTGGTGGCAAAGATATGAAGCCCGGCAATGATCCAATATGAAGGACATCTCCCCCAAACTTGGAATAAACAACCTATTTGAATAACCACACTAGTAAACTCACATCAAATATCAAATCAAATGGAATAAGAATAATCAAATCATGCATTCTAAGGCAATATAACACAAGATGAAAGAAAGATATGAGATCAACCCCTAACTAAAGGATGAAAATATGCATGACTACACATAAGGGCACAATGGTGAAAAGTTGTTTGTTTGTTTGTTTTTTTTTTTTTTTTTTTTTTTTTATAGAAAACATGCAAAGAAAAAAATGCAAGAAATATGTAAAGTCGGTGCTAAGTTTAACGTCTCTAGCAAGACGGAATGCCATTTTGAAAGATTGAAATTTTTATTTTATTTTATTTTATTTTTTATAGAAACAACGATCGATCTAAGAATGATTGATCGAACTTCGATCGATCCAAGACCTGAAAACCTGCAGAAAGCTTCGAACGATACACAGAGAGGTGATTTTTTATAGTTCCAAAAATTTTCTGAGTATAGAACTGAGATCGATCGAAAGGGAAACTAGATCGATCGAGGAAACTCGGATTGATCGGAGAAGAAAGTTCAAACGATACACAGAGAGATGAAATGTGCAGGGAATCTTCGCATGATGAAACTAAGAGATGAGAGTATGCAGAGATGATGTTCGATCAATCGAACTTATTTTGTGATCCATCAAACAGGCAAGAATTCATGCATTTTTCATTACACACTAATCCAAGCAAGTTGATGATAATGGAGACACAGAGAATGAATGATACCAAAGGGGAAACAAATTGAACTCCCCTTGATAACATTGAGTGCATCACTATATCTCTTCATAGATAGGATCCACCAAGAGGGCGACTTCCATATGTCTTTGAAAAACTTGCCCCTGAATGTAGGGCTTCAACCTTTGTCCATTCACTTTGAATGTAGTTCCATCTTTTAAGATTTGTATTTCAACCGCCCCATGTGGCGCAACAGAATTAATCTCATATGGACCTTCCCATTTGGTTTGTAACTTCCCAGGAAAGAGTTTTAATCTAGAGTTGAAGTGCCATGCTTTTTGACCGGGTTCAAAAGATTTCTTCGCAATGTGTTTGTCACGAAAAGCTTTAGTTCGCTCTTTGTAGAGTTTAGCATTGTCATAAACATTGTGTCTCAACTCTTTCAACTCATTCAATTGAAGTAACCGATTCTCCCCGGCTTTATCAAGGTCAAGATTGAGCTTTTTAATTGCCCACATAGCCCTATGTTCTAGCTCAACTGGAAGATGGCAAGGCTTTTCATATACAAGTCTATAAGGAGACATGCCAATGGGAGTCTTATATGCTGTTCGGTAAGCCCACAAAGCATCATTCAATTTGCATGACCAATCTTTCTCGGTTATGTTTACCATTTTCTCAAGAATATTTTTAATTTCCCTGTTTGAAACTTTTACTTGCCCACTTGTTTGAGGATGGTAAGGGGTGGCGACTTTATGAGTAACGGAGTACTTAAGAAATAATTGCCTTAAGAATTGATTGCAAAAATGCTGTCCTCCATCACTAATCATGGCTCTTGGCATGCCAAAACGATTGAAAATATTGGATTTAATGAATTAAACAACCACGGAGTGGTCATTAGTTTTGGTAGCACAAGCCTCCACCCACTTAGAAACATAATCGATGGCAAGTAAAATGTATTGAAATCCATAAGACATAAGAAAAGGACCCATGAAATTAATACCCTAAATATCAAAGATCTCAACAATAAGAATATTTGGTAAGGGCATCATGTCTCTTCTTGACATCAATCCCATCTTTTGACATCTCTCACAGTCCTTACAAAAATTATAGGCATCTCTATGGATGGTGGGCCAAAATAACCCACTTTGAAGAACCTTCAAGACAGTCTTCTTTGCACTAAAATGCCCACCACATGCAAGGGTGTGGCAAAACACAAGGACACTTGGAATTTCACTCTACAGAATGCATATTCTCACTATTTGATCCGGAGAATATCAAAACAAGACAGGATCTTCCCAGTAGTAATTCTGGATGTTGGCAAAGAAACGCTTCTTTGCTTGCTTTGACCAATTAGTTGGAAGTTTGCCGATTGCAAGAAAGTTCACAATGTCAGCAAACTAAGTCATTTGTCCATTAGAAATTTGAAAGAATTGTTCATCCGAAAATGAATCACGAATTGGTGGGCTTGGGGAAGATTCTACCACTAACCTCAAAAGATGATCGGTAACCACATTTTCAGTGTCTTTCTTATCTTTGATCTCGAAATTAAATTCTTGAAAAAGCAAAATCCATCTTATCAAACGAGGTTTTGTTTCTTTCTTTATCAAAATATGCATCAAAGCAGCATGATCAGAATAGACAATGACTTTAGACCCTAAGAGATAGGACCGAAATTTATCAAAAGCATACACCACGGCAAGTAATTTGTAACGACCCAGTCATTTGCCTCCCTTTCCTTTTTCTTGAAATTTTACGAATGAATTTTTTTCGTTTAATTTTCTTTTCTGAGCTCTGTTTTGTGTCGCTTAGGGTCATCTCGAGTGCTCAGAATTAGTTTCTGAGACTCTTTTATGTGAATTGACAACTTCCTTTAAGGACCGAGTCATTTTCGCATTTTCACTTTTCGAACACTATGCGCCTTTCGGCCTTTTCCCTGTTTCGCCTTTTTCCCTTTCCCCATTTGTCACATTGTTCGCACAACCTCACTTCTCATGCTCGGAGTTGGTTTTTTATTTCACGTGCCTTCATCTTGAGTGGTTTCCCTTAAATACGTATCTTTACTTTTGCAAGAAAGTACTCTGGTTACTCCCGGTGCCCATAGGGGCATGGATGCACAATTCTTCAGAACCTTTTTCATTTCTTGGGATATTTTTCATAAATATCTTTTGAAGATATTTTATTTCAGGGGTATCTAAGAAAATATCTTTTGGAAGATATTTTCATTCTGGGACAGTTTTGCAATTAACCCTTTTTGTAGGGGCTATTGTGCAATTAATGAAAGTTATTGCAAAATGTCTCGTCTGGAGCCTAGATCCTCGTACGGGATTCATTTTTACATTTTGTCAAGTCATGGACTCTTAGAATTCCGTTCTGGTCGTTTTTCTCCAGTTTCAGAGTTTTTGGACCCAATTGCCGCCGAACTTGTTCGGGGCATAACTTTCTACTCGGGAATCGGTTTTTGATACCGTTTCTTCTGTTGTTCACATTTTCTCATTTTGAATCTTTTTTGTTCACGAAGTTTTGCTATTTGAGTGTGTTTGCTCAAATTCCACTTTTCCGGACCCGGCGGGGCCTGTTCGGGGCACTTTTTGAGATTTCTTTAAAAGGGGGGTGAAATATTTTATTTTTCATCTTCCCCACTCTCCTTGCATGACCTGAAGCAGCCATGGATGCCCATGGAGCTGCCACCTTCTCTCTCCTCCTTTGATTTACTTTTCCTAAGTGAAAAGTCTTCGGCCTTCACGGTTTTTGTTCCCCTCGACGTGTTCTACCATTCCCCCTTATTAGAATTCATTTCCGACCACTTCTTAAGTTTGGGTTTGAAGTCAAGTTTTGATTTTCATGGGGCTTCCTTCGGATTCATGTAGATCGTGTTGTCCCCGTCAAAACCCTTCGATTTCGGCGGATTCGGAACACTTTTCTTCCAGTGGGGATTTGGGGTTTTCATCTCAAATTGAGGTAGGGGGTGTTATAATTTACTTTCTTGCTATATTACATACTTGTGATGCTTATACAACTTGATTGCATGCTTGAATCACAAAATCTAGAGATTTTATTATTTATTTTTCTTGTGAAGGATTTAATTTTCCCGGTTGTCCATAGCTTTGTTTAATCATGTGGCATGATAGAATCATACCCCTTGATATGTAGATTGACATATATTAAATTTAGATTATTTGGACAAGTATTGAAGATTTTATTTAATATTTTATCTTGAATAAAATATTAAATCACGTGGCCTTATCTAGCTTTAAATCAACATGTGATAGCATATTATATTAGGCCCTAGCATGCTCTTCAACATAGATTAATTTGAGAGTAATCAGAGAAGTTTTGAAATCTAGTAATAGTTAAATAATTAGATTAATTAAATTGCTCCGAGTGTAATATTCACTCCATTGGAATTCCGACTTGATATTTGTAATGACCCGAATTTTTCGGATAAATTTTTTCCGTTATCTTTTCCCTTCTGAGTTTGGTTTCTTGTCGATTAGTGTCATCTCGAGTGCTCTAGAGTGATTTCTGAGACTCTTTTCTGTGGATTGACAACTTCCTTTGAGGACCGAGTCATTCCCACATTTTTCGTTTTTCGACACTATTCACTTTTTGTCTTTTTCCCTATTCCGTCTTTTCCTCATTTGTCACTCTGTTTGCATAACCACACTTCTTGTGTTCGGAGTTGGTTTCTAACTTCACGTATCTTTATTCCCAATGATTTCTATGACATACGTATCTTTACTTTCGTGAGAAAGTACTCTGGTTACTCCCGGTGTCCTTAGGGGCATAAATGCAAAGTTCTTTGGAAACTTTTTCTTTTCTTGGGGTGTTTTTCATAAATATCTTTTAAAGATATTTTATTTCAGGGGTATCTAAGAAAATATCTTTTGGAAGATATTTTCATTCTGGGGCAGTTTTGCAGTTTTCACTTTTTGGAAGGGTCATTGTGCAGTTAATGAAAGTTATTGCTCAATGCCTTGTTTTGAGCCTGGATCCTCGTATGGGATTCATTTTCACATTTCATCAAGTTGTGGACTTTTAGAATTTCCTCCTGGACGATGTTTTCCAGTTTCAGGGTTTCTGGCCCCGGTTTGCGCCAAATTTGTTTTGGGCATAACTCTCTGCTCAAGACTCAATTTTCAACGCCGTTTCTTCCGTTGTTCATATTTTCTCATTTGGAATCTTTTTTGTTCATAGAGTTTTTCCGTTTGAGTGTGTCTGCTCAGATTTCACTTTTCCAAACCTGGTGGGGCCCGTTCAGGACACTTTTTGAGTTTTCTATAAATAGGGGGCCTTTAAGTGAAAAATCAGATTTTTGCTCTCTCTCTCCTCTCTCTTCGCCGGATCTAGAGGCAGCCATGGCTGCCATCTTCTCTCTCTTCTTTTGAGCTTCCTCCCTTCATTGAAAAGTGGTGATGTCTTTATGTTTATTGTTCCCCTCGACGAGGCCTTCGATTCCAACCGATTGGAATTTCGTTTTGGCCATTTCTTGAGCTTGGGTTTGGAGTCAAGTTGTGTTTTTGATGGGGCTTCCTTGGGATTCATGTTCATGGTGTTGTCCCCGACAAAACCTAGAAGTTTTGTCGGATTCGAAGCCGATTTATTTTGGTGGGGATTTGAAATTTCATCTCAAATGGAGGTAGGGAATGTTTTAGACTTTTGTGTGTGTTGTATTGAGTGTTTAGCATGATTATACAACTTATATATGTGCCTTGTATCAAATCTAGAAAGTTAGTAATTTTTAATTCTTTGTATAAGATTTAAAATTCATGATGATATATAACTTTGATTTGAATTGTGGCATGTTAGAAAATCTTATTTTAATATGTTGGTTAACATATATTAAATTTGGATTAATTAAATAAGAATTGTTCTTTTTAATTAATATTTATCTTTTGTGAAAGATTAAAGTTCATGGCCGTACCTTGCATGAAATTGAGTTGTATTATACTTCTAAATTAAGTTTTGGCATGTTTGTTAGCATACTTTAATTTGAAAGTATTTGGTTGAGTTTGAAAATTTAGAGACTTTAATTAAGAGAATTAATTAAAATCTAATTTTGTGGTTTCATGGGCCTAATTAAGCTTTTGTGTGAATACATGTAATGACCATGATATGTCTATTAGCATATATTAAATTGGGGCCAATTGGAAATGATTTGAAATCTAGAGAGTTTAATTATTTTGATGTAATTAGATTTTATCTTGTTTATCCTTGGATCTAATCATGTTCTAGAAGGTGCTTCTATTTTAAGATCATGGATTTAGACTTGTGAAGTATTCACTTGATTGTGTTATATGTATTGAAGGGCATTGTTGTTAAATTTATATTCATGAGATTATGTTTCTATATGAATATATTGTTGGCTTGTGATTTCGTAGCATTATGGATATGAAATGCTTATTATGCACAATTGAGAGTTGTATTGCTAACTTGTTACTATGTAGTAGTAATATGTATAAGTTATGAACTTATTTGGCTTATTTTGGAATCTTGGAACATTGTTGAGTTGAGATGGCTAGGGTTTGGCTCTAGTACGGGGACGTGAGTCCTCTAAGTCATTGAGATAGTGCGCACTTAAGGTGGTTTTCCCTACGGGTTAGTGCCTGGAATAACCATTGAGGTCTCAGTAGAATTCCGAGCGTGATGTCCAAGTCTTCCACTATTTGTTTTCGCATTCAATTCCAAGTTGACAATCATGTTTACCATGTTGACTTGTGGTTTTAGCTATTGGCGATTTTGATGTTGTTAAGTACATCCATACTAAATTGATATATTTAGTTGATTTCACACTTTTAGATTTCTAGTTGATAACCTAGAGAATCTATGTCTTGATGTGTGGTATTAGATATTCTAATTATGCTAAATTGTTATATTTAGTTGATGTTGCATTTTAGACTTCAAGTTGATAACCTTGAGAATCTATATGTTGTTGTTTTGTGTAAGCATGCTCCTATGTTGTTGCTTTGTGTAAGCATGTTCCTATGTTGTTGCTTTGTGTAAGCATGACCCTATGTTGCTAAAATTGCATGAATGAGGTGATTAATGCTAGAAATGATCTTAGGTAGCTAGGATGCTCCTTGAGTCTCACCTTTGACATAGACATTAGGTGGAATGAACCACAATGATTAAATCATGTAAACTTGTAAAACGTTGGTCGATGCATGCTCATTTCCTACGAGTAGCTTTATGTTACTCACCCCTACGATACTGCAGCATATTTCAGGTACAAGAATTAAAGTTGAGACTTCTATTATGCTTGGATGACTTGTGGACTTGAAGACTTCCATTTTTGTGAAGGTTGGCTCGGAATGCCAATTGTAGTCTTAATTGTCAAATGTGTATATTTGATTTGAAACTTGTAATGTGTGCCTAAGCACACTTTTGATTCCCATTTTATGTATATGACATGAGGCCAAGGGGCAAACTTCTTTTAGAATCACATTTATGTCATGGATGTTGATTTTTGCCCTTAATGAGATTATATGAAATTCATGCGTTTTAGTATGCTATTTTGCATCGGAGCATGTATTGCGTAGAAAATTCATTATCTAGAATTCATTTAACATGTATAAGGTGTGGCCAAAGGCCAAACAGTATTTTGAAGTCATTTCATAGTTTTGAATTCCAAGTTTTCATTCCAAATTACATTTTTGGCATTTTGGCCGTTGGGGGGTCATATTTTGTATCGGCTATATTTTTGAGCCATGGACCATTGTAGCACATCTTGCTAGATAAGTTACGTTTACGTGCATTGTCTTTTCCGGGCAAAGCTTCTTCTTTGGTGAAATAAGCCTCCTACGGACTCATTTTTCACTTTTGTTGCATATTCTGACCTAAGGGTATTTTGAAAATTTCTTTTGGGAAATAAATTCAGTTCTTCACATGGTTGAATAGAAAACATGATTTTAGGGTGGGTTTCTGTTTTGTGATTTTCCAGTAAATTTCGTCTTGACATCGGAAATCGCTTCTGAAGTTCAGCTCTCAGTTTTTAAATTTAGCAGCTTTTTGGACCCTCTGGACCAGTTTTCTTGGGAGGGCATTTTGGCCATTTCACAGTGTGTATTTTTCGATTTTTCTCATGATTCACGTAGAAAACTCAATTTTGAGGGGGTTTTCTTCTTTGTGTTTCTCCATAAAATGTAATCTTGGCTCTCAAATTTCCATTTTTCCCGAAAAAACCCCTACTGCCAGGTTTTTGGGTCGCACCCTTACTGCCCCTTCACATCTAAACGTTTAGATGGGGTCTCGTAACCGGTTACATGTGCATGGGTAGTGTTTTGGTCGAGATTTTTGGCCTCCTAACCGGTTAGGAAGGTCTCCTAACCAGTTAGATGTTCTTGGGTTGGCACTTTTTGACCGTTTTGCCCCTTCTCTTCCGTTAGCCATATCTTCTTCATCCGGACTCTGAATTAAGTGATTCTTGAGTCTAAATTCATTAATTTTTCATTGTCTTTCTAATGGTGTACTTGGTGGCACCCACTTTTAAGCTGGAAATGATAATTTTGCCCCTAGGTTCATTCTTGTTCGTTTTTGAAACGTTGCTTCCGCATTTGATTCCTTTGGGTTCCGTGACCTCGTTGAGGGTCATAATGGTGTCTTAGAGCCATGTTGTATCTCTAGAGACCATTGTTTTGTCTTTTGCTTCTGCATTTTGGATTCGTTATCGGGTCATCTTTCGGTTCATCACTGACGCACCGGGTTAAAAAACTTGGGCCGTCACAATATTCGTGATGTGCATGCCACGTAGCTTCACATATATTAAATCTAGAATATTTGATTAGGTTTTGAAACCTTTCATTTATTATTTTTCTAGTATTAAAGTTTAATACATGGCCGTAACTTATATAGAATGTACTTGTATCTTGCTCTTAAATCAAGTCTTGGTATGTTTAATAACATACATTAATTTGAGATCATTTGGATGACTTCCAAAATCTAGAGATTTTAATTAAATGAAATAATTAAAATCCGTTCAATGGTTCTATGCACTTGATTAAGTTTCTAACCTTGCATACATGGTTTCCTTGGCATGTTCCTTCACGTGTATTAAATTGAGAACAATCGGATAAGTTAGAGACTTACACTTACTTGTTTTACTCATATGGGACTTAGTTCACTTAGTTGTCACTTGTATTCCATGGAACTATTAGCTTTTCATCATTTAACTAGAGCCCGTGTATCTTAATTTCATTAATGTATCTAATGAACTGGCACAATTGTCTTTGAATGATTTAATTATCCATGTATTGCTTAGTAAATAATTAAATCATTAATCTTATACTTGTGGTATTTTTACATCAATGGATTCTATGTGACATATATCCTAGTTTATAGTCTATGTAGATGCATACTTTGATTTCTTGACATTTCACATGCCATGTTAATTGAGAACTTAGGGCATGACTTGTATATTTCCAAAATCTTAGTTGTGCATAAAACGTGTTCAATGCATTACTTGTGTCTTAATGCTATCTTGACTTGCACAACATATTGATTTTGGAAACTTAGTGATATCAATCAAAATTGACATGGCTAGGACTTGGTTCTAGTACGGGGGAAAGTCCCTCTACACTATAGTGTGTAATCGGGGAAGGTACCCATGGGTTAGTAGCCCTAAAGTGATCCCAAGATTCCGGTTTTCTATAGTACGCACTCGGGGAAGGTACCCATGGGTTAATAGCCCTAAAGTGATCCCATGAGAATGGTTTTAATCCGGGCGATATCCAAGTTTCCACATTGGTTGATTTCACTCTTTAAATTTCAAGTTGCTATTCCTTAAAGATTTAAAACTCTTTTCTTGTTATATAAAATGTTCCAACCTTATTTGATTTCATTGATACTATGCCTTATCCTTGATTTCATACCTTGTCCTTGTCGTGCTAATTGAATTGTTTCAATCTTGTTAAATTTCTTTATTATCTTGTTTCATGTTACTTTATGCTACCATGACTTAGGAATGATCCTTTACGTGTAACTTGACTTAGATTCTAGGTGGCATGGACAGCGAGTAATGATTTATATCAACATGCAAAATCTCTAAATTCTTAGACTTCTAGTGTTATCTCTTAAAGATCTAAGAACCTTGTCGTGTTTTATGGAGTATTTTCCCACCTTGTTTAATTGCATAGATGTTATGCTTACTTCGTGTATTTAGATCTTATTTAGCATACTTGGAACTACACACTTGCTTCTTGTACCTGGATTCCGTTTAGCGTACTCTTGTCTTGTATACTTGCCTTGTGTGTTTCCGATCTTATTTAGTATACTTGTGTTTTGCATACTTACCTAGCATGTTGCATCTTCGTTTACTACACTTGTAACCGGTATGCTTGTATGTCGTGTATTTCATTTCAATTGCATGAGTAGCGTAGGATGATCCCTGAGTCTAATCTTTGACATAGACGTTAGGTGGCATGATCCCTTTTGAACTATATCATGTTAGTCCTAAAAATCTCTAAAGAAATCGAGTCGAACCATGCCCATTCTCTACGAGTAAACTTGTTTACTCACCTCGAAGTTACTGGGGGATTTGATCAGGTATGAAGACATGGTTCGTGATGCTTGCTGTTCGTTGGGATGGTTTCTAGCTTTTCAGTTTCTATTTCATGCAAATGTTAGCATAGAATATCATTTTATAGCCTTTTGTATAAAACTTGTATTATGTGCTTAAGCACACTTTTGGAATTCATTCTATGTATATAATATGTGGCCAAGGGCCAAACTTCATTTGTAATCCTTGTATATTCAAAAATGTAGAATTTTGCATTTAATGAGAAAAACGTGAAAACTAGGGTTTTGATATGTCATTTTCGCACCGGTGCGTGCATTGTGTATATAATTCATCCTTTAGCATTCATTTTCCATATGTGAGGTGTGGCCAATGGCCAAACACCATTTAGTTTTCATTTTTGCATTTTAGTTCACATATTGCATTTTTGGGCTAAATAGTAGAATCCGAGCCTTTAAGGGTTCATTTTCAAATTGGGTGGTGAAAGTGTGTTCCGGCACCTTCACTAGGTCTCATTTATCTTGTATGAAGTGTGGCCAAGGGCCAAACGGTCATTTGAAACCATTTCCTAATTTTAGTTTTCAAATTTCCCATTTCTAGTTTATTTTTGCCTTTTTGGCCGTTGGGGTGTCAAATTTTGCATCGGTGGTATTTTTAAGCCGTGGACTATTGTAGTATGTACTAATAGGTAAGTTACGTTTGCGTGCATGGTCGTTTCCGGGCAAACCTTCTCCTTTGGTGAAATGAGCCTCCTATGGATTCATTTTGCACTTTTATTGCATAATCTAATTTTAGGGCATTCTGGGATTTTCTTTTAGGAAATAAATTCCAGTCTTTACATGGTCACTTAGAAAACGTGATTTTAAGGGGGGTTTCTTTTTCGTGTTTTTCCAGAAAATGTCGTCTTGGTGCCGGAAATCGATCGCAAAGTTCAGCTTTCTGTTTTTTTTTTTTAGCAGCTTTTTGGACCTCCATGACCAGATTTCATGGAGGGGCATTTCGGGAATTCTACATTGCATTTTTTTTTAATTCTCTCACAAATCACGTAGAAAACTCAATTTTGAGGGGGGTTTTTTCTTTGTGTTTTTCCAGAAAAATTCATCTTCTAGCCCGTTTTTGCTCTCAGTTGCAGATAGTCACTATAGCAACTTTTAACCCTCTTGTTCAGTTCGGATCTAGGGGCATTTCGGGAATTTCCTTTGAAAAATAAATTCTGTTATTGACATGGTCATATAGAAAACATAATTTTAGTGGGGGTTTCTTCACAACATTTTTCCAGAAAATGTCATCTCGGACCCAAAAACCCCGCGCCAAAATCTGATTTCCTGTGCGCATTTGCACTATTTGAACAAGTCTGTTGTAGGGGCATTTTGGGGATTTTACTTCAAAAATAAAATTTTATTTTGCTATGGTCAGCTTGGAAAAATTATTTTAGGGGGGGTTTCTTCTTCGTGTTTTTCCAGAAAATACCGTTTAGTACCTCAAAACGGCACACGAACTTCAGCATTTTCCCCAGGTTACTATTCACAGCTACGGCGAGGTCAAAACTTTGTTTTGACTTTTCTCTTCCATCCGGACTCTGAATCAAGTGATTCTTAAGTCTAACTTGATTAATTTTTTGCTGTCTTCCCAGCGGTGTGCTCGGTAGCACCCGATTTTATTTTTTTTCAGAAATGACCATTTTGCCCTTAAGGCTATTTTTGTCCGATTTTCTTGTAATTCGCGGGAAGTCATGGATGTGTCTCGAGAATAATTTACATTCTAGGGACGTCATTTCTATGAAAAATGACTATTTTGTCCCTAGAGGCTTATTTGTCATATTTTTGACCTTTTGCTTCCGCATCAGTTCTCATTGAGTTCCACGACCTCATGGAAGGTCACTTTTACTTCTTAGAGTCTTGTTTCTATTTTCGCTTTTGCATATCGGATCCGTTATCGGGTCAATCTTCAGTTTATCACAGGACACACTAGCCTAAAAACCAGGGTCGTCACATAATTCTTTCTCGGTAGTGGAGTAATTCAGTTGAGCTCCTGAGAAAGTCTTACTTGCATAGTATATGGCGCATAGAAGTTTTCCTACCCTTTGTCCCAAAACTACTCCCATGGCATAATCAGAAGCATCACACATGATTTCAAATGGTAATGTCCAATTGGGAGGTTGCATAATAAGAGCAGATGATAGTAAACCATGAAGTGTACAGAAAGCATCAATGTATGCTTGATCAAAGACGAATGGAGTCTCCTTAGCGAGAAGATTGCACAAGGGTTTAGTAATTTTACTAAAGTCTTTGATGAAGCGACGATAGAAGCTAGCATGACCTAGAAAGGAGCGAACCTCTCTCACCAAAGAAGGTGGAGGCAATTCAGAAATGAGCTCAACTTTTGCTTTATCAACTTTGATTCCCCTTTTTGAGATGGCATGACCCAAAATAATACCTTCTTAAACCATGAAATGGCTCTTTTCCCAACTAAGAACAAGGTTTGTTTCACGACATCTTTTAAGCACTAGAGATAGATTTTTAAGGCATGCATCAAATGAAGACCCAAAGACTGAAAAATCATCCATAAAAACCTCTAGATACTTTTCCACCATGTCCGAGAAAATTGATATCATACACCTTTGGAATGTGGCGGGAGCATTGCACAAACCAAATGGCATTCGTCTATAGGAAAATGTGCCAAAAGGACAAGTAAAGGTGGTTTTCTCTTAGTCTAAAGGGTTAAGGGCTACTTGATTGTAACCCGAATATCCATCAAGAAAACAATAATATTATTGCCCGGCCAATCTCTCTAGAATTTGATCAATAAATGGCAAAGGGAAGTGATCTTTTCTAATGGCGGCATTTAACTTTCAGTAGTCAATGCATACACACCATGAATTGGCGGTATACTTAGAAATTGCCTCACCTTTTGAATTTTCAATCACCGTAATTCCTGATTTCTTGGGGACTACTTGGGTTAGACTCACCCATTTGCTATCAGAGATTGGATAAATGATACCTGTATCTAAAAGCTTTACAACTTCCTTCTTAACTACTTCTTTCATATTTGGATTCAATCTCCTTTGGGCATCTCTAAAAGGTTTTGCATCCTCTTCCATAAGAATGCGATACATGCAAATGGAAGGGTCAATTCTCTTTAGATCAGCCACACGCTATCCAATAGCTTCCTTGTTTTCTTTAAGCACATTTAAAAGATCATTCTCTTGGACCTCTTTAAGACTTGAAGAGATGATGACCGGAAAAGTCTCTTTCGGGCCCAAGAAGGCATACTTAAGATTGGAAGGAAGAGTTTTAAGATCAAGAGTGGGTGGGGAGACTAAAGATGGAACTGGTGGCGTACTAGAAAGTGGAGGAAGAGGTTTTTTTGGAGCTTTACAAGGTGGAAAATCCAAGCTTGCAACGGATTCCATTAAATCACTTACCTCTCTCATTGACCCCTCATTGTCAAACCCACAATTCCCATACATTTCAAGAAGACAAGATATAAGAAGATCCTCAGAGAGAAAAGATGAAAGATTGTCCTTAATTGACTTTTTCATAATCATGGAAAGAATGGACTCTTTAACAACGTTGTCTAAGACATCTATAAGACAACACTCGTCTTCATCAATTAGATGTCGACTTGCATTAAAAATATTAAGCTTAACCATCATGTTACCAAAGGAAAGGTTCATAACCCCAGATCTACAATTGATGGTTGCATTTGCAGTGACAAGAAATGGCCTTCCTTAGATGATTAGAATGTGGTTGGTAGGGTTGGCAACTGGTTTGGTATCAAGTACCACAAAATCAACAAGGAAGTAAAACTTGTCAACCTTGATGAGTATGTCCTCAACCATGCCCCTAGGTGTTTTGATGGATATATCGGCTAATTGAAGCACCACTAAGGTTGGCTTTAACTCATTCAAACCTAGTTAGATATACACGGAGTAGGGAATCAAATTAACACTCGCTCCTAAGTCAAGAACAGCTCTTTGAACCTCATGGTTTCCAATCACACATGAGATGGTCGGAGCACCAGGATCTTTAAACTTAAGTGGAGTGTTACATTGAATAATATAGCTCACTTGCTCAGTGAGAAACACTTTTTTAGGGCCTTGTCCCTTATTCTTTCTCTTTTGTGTGAAAATATCTTTCAAAATTTTTGCATAAGGCAGAATCTGCCTAATTGTATCCAAGAGAGGAAGATTTATGTTAACTTATTTAAACACCTCCATCATGTCATGGATTTTTCCTTCTTGCCTCCTAAAAAAGCGAAGTCTCTCTCAAGGCATAAGGAAATGGAGCTTTTGGCTCATAAGATTTTGCAACTTAAGCAGATGATAAAGAAGATTGAGAATTCCTATTAGGACATTATTCATCTAAGAAAGTAGGAATAGAATTGGAAACGGGACGGGTGTCAACTTTGGGTTGCACCGGTTCACTATTTTCACTTAGTTTTTGTGATACCCCTCGGATCCGAGACATGGGTTGATCAGGCCTAGGCCCAAACCCGAGGGATGTCAAACAATTAATATGTAACTGAACACAGAATACAAGATAAAATACGAAATAAAAAAAAATAATAAGCGAAAAGAATCTAGAAATACAAACCTTTATAATTAAATACTTAAAACCTGATAATCCAAAACTCCATAAGTTTACAACTCGGGAATCCATCCATTGGACCCCTTATTTAAATTCTCCAAAAGATACTGAAATAATAAAAATAAAATCCAAAGCTAACATAGAGAAGATTCCTACATAATCGGAGGAGTGAATAGCTGTATCTGCTCTGCACGTCCAACTCTGACTATAAGTCGGCCAACGATAAATCCTAAAACCCTAAATTTAGAAAAATAAAATAATTACACCGTGAAAAACTTAAACATTTAAATTAAACCAATTAAGTTAAATAAATTAAATTAAGTCAATTTAAAAATAACCCATTAACATAAAAATGAAAATACTCAATTAATCAATTCAAACAAAACCAAATAATCACACAAAAATACAATAAAAATAAATAAATAAATGCCGAGACTATCCTTTTAAAATTATTTAAAATTAGGGGTATTACATTCTTCCTCCCTAACAAAAGGAATTCCGTCCTCGGAATTCGCTCTTACCTTTTTCCAATATTTCAGGAAATTGCGAACGAATGACATCCTCCCGTTCCCAAGTGGACTTAGCCTCATTGTGTTGACTCCATTGCACACGAACCAAAGGGATAACCTTATTGCGAAGGATTTGATCCCGACGGTCAACAATACGACATGGTGGCTCCAAATAAGTTGCATTCGGCTGCAACTCAATCTCCCCAACATCGATATGCTGATACCGATCCTCATCTCGCAGAAATTTTCGCAACATAGACACATGGAATACGTTGTGTACGCGGTCCAAATTATCCGGCAATGCCAACTGATAAGCAACAGCTCCAACTCGATCCGTAATCATGAATAGACCGACAAACCGCGGAGACAACTTTCCTTTTTTCCCAAAGCGCATAACACCCTTCATAGGAGATACTTTGAGAAGAACCTGATCCCCAACCCGAAACTCCAAAGCACGAGTGCGACGATCAGCATAGCTCTTCTGCCTACTTTGGGCAGTACGCATACGATCTCGAATAAGAGCAATCTTTTCAGAGGTATCCTTGATGAACTCAGGACCTAAGAATCGATTCTCTCCAACCTCCATCCAACAAACAGGTGATCGACATTGTCGACCGTATAACGCCTCAAAAGGAGCCATCCCAATAGTCTTCTGGAAACTATTGTTATAAGCAAACTCCACAAGTGGCAAATATTCCTCCCAGTGGCCCTTAAAATCCAGAACACACGACCGAAGCATATCTTCCATAATCTAATTCACCCTCTCAGTCTGTCCGTCAGTCTGAGGATGGTAAGCTACTAAGGTGTAACTCCATACTTAAAGCCTGCTGAAAACTCTTCCAAAATCCAGATACAAAGCTCGAATCCCTGTCCGATATAATAGACAATGGAATGTCATGTAGCTTCACAATCTCTGAAATGTAAAGCCTCGCCAACTGCTCCGAAGTGTAGTCAGTGCAAATAAGCAACAAATGAGCTGACTTGGTCAACCTATCCACAATGACCCATATGGAATTATGCCCCTTGAAAGAATTTGGCAACCCTTCTACAAAATCCATAGATATGCTCTCCATTTTCCACTCCGGAATTGGTAGTGGCTATAGAGCTCCTGGCGGCCTCTGATGATCAATCTTAACCATCTGATAAGTACTACACTGAGAAACAAAAAGAGTAATGTCCCTTTTCATACCTGCCTACCAAAACTGCCGCTTCATATCTTGATACATCTTATCGCCTCCTGGATGAACAGAGAACTCAGAGTGGTGAGTCTCAGTCATCACATCCTTCCTCAAACCATCAGCAGAAGGTACTACTATACGCCCCTTGTACCTCAAACTTCCGTCAGCCCCAACATAGTAGAATGGAACCTCTCCGGAAGCTATCTCTGCGACCTTGTCAACACACTACTGATCGGTGAGTTGTGCTTGTAAAACCTTGCGAATGATGGAAGGTGTAACCACCATGCAAGCCATAAAAGCATCTGACAACTCATCTACATTCTTCAAAGCATTCCACTCAGTAGTGAATAGAGCAGAAAGACTACCAACAGGTCGGCGACTGAGTGCATCCGCCACCACATTCGCTTTCCCTAGATGGTACTATATAGAAAAATGATAGTTATTTACAAACTCCAACCATCTGCGCTGTCTCATATTCAGCTCCTGCTGAGTGAACAAGTACTGCAGACTCTTGTGATCACTGAATAATCTGAAGGACTCACCCAACAGATAATGCCTCCAAATACGCAAAGCAAAAACCACTGTTGCCAACTCCAAATCATGTGTTGGATAATTAAGCTAATGAGGCTTAAGTTTCCGAGATCCATAAGAAATCGGTCACTCCTCCTGCATCAATACACATCCAAGACCCTGCAACGAAGCATCCATGTAAACAAGATACTCTATCCCACTCTGCGGAGTAGCCAAAACCAGTGCAGAAGTCAGCTTCCTTTTCAGCTCATCAAAAGCTCGCTGACAGTGTTCATCCCACACGAACTGTACACCCTTCTTGGTCAGATGAGTGAGTGGTCCTGCTATCTTGGAGAACCCCTGGATGAATCTCCTGTAATATCCTGCCAGACCGAGAAAACTCCGAATCTCAGTAGGTGATGTAGGCTGTCCCCACTCAACCACCGCTAAAACCTTGGCCAGATCCACTGCTATCCCCTTTTCTGACACCACGTGACCCAGAAATTTGACCTCCCGCTGCCAAAATTCACATTTCTCGAACTTGGCATATAACTGGTGCTCACGAAGCGTCTACAAGACTATGCGAAGATGTCTAGCATGATCGTCCTCCGACCGAGAATAGATCAAGATGTCATCAATAAAGACAATAACAAACTGATCCAAATAAGCCCGGAAGACTCTATTCATTAAGTCCATGAACACTGCAGGTGCATTAGTCGTCGCAAACGGCATAACACGAAACTCATAAAAACCATATCTCGTGAGAAATGCTGTCTTAGGAACATCCTGCTCCCTAACCCTCAGCTGATAATACCCAGAATGTAGATCAATCTTGGAGAAGTATGTGGCTCCCCTTAACTGATCAAACAAGTCATCAATTTTGGGCAAAGGATACTTGTTACGAATCGTAACCTTGCTCAACTCCCTGTAATCTATACACAGACGAAGCGAACCATCCTTCTTCTTCACAAACAGAACTGGTGCTCCCCAAGGTGATGTACTCCTACGAATAAAACCCTGGCTGAGTAACTGCTGAATCTGATCCCTCAGCTCTCTCATCTCCACCGGCGCCATCCTATAGGGTGCCCTAGCAATAGGCGCAGTGCCTGGAGCTAAGTCTATCACAAAATCAATCTCTCGACTAGGTGGCAACCCTGGAATCTCCTGAAATACATCCGGGAAATCCTGTACAATCGGTATGTTATCCAATGGCACAGTAATCCCCTTATCATTTTCCTTCTCCACATGGAACAAATAGGTGCTACCGCCCCCTTTAGAACGTGGCATAGCTACTACATACATATCCTGACCAGGTATGGTAAAAATAATAGATCTATCAAAACAATCAACTTGGGCATGGTAGTGAGACAACCAATCCATCCCAAGTATCACATCATAAGTGTGCATGTCCAGGACCAGTAGATTGGCTAGAAATCTGAGTCTACCAATATCTAATGTCACAGGCCCATCACTCTCATGTATAATAGCTGTATCACCCAATGGTGTAAAAATACCCTGAGGTCTAGTGCATACCCTCGTCCTCATCCCAGATAAAGTAACAAAAGTCTTAGCTACAAATGAGTGTGTAGCACCCGTATCAAATAAAATACGTCCATGTAAACCATGAATAGGAAACTTACCCTCAATAGTCTGAGGTGCCTGAACATCCTGTGGCATGGGGTTATACGCCCTACCATAGTGCAACTGTTGTGGTGCCTGTCCCTGAGTCTGCGGCGATGCGGGTAAAGCTAGATGTGTCTGTCCCTGAATCCGTGGAACCTGTGGAGCTGGTAGAGGCACTGGCGCCTTCTGTCCCTGCTGCACATACTGTCCCTGTCCCTATCCTACTTTAGAACACTGCCTGGTGGTATGACCATACTCTCCACAAGTGTAACAACTACCCTGGAAAGTACCAAATAGCCTCCTCTGTCGATTAGCCTGTGGCTGACCCTGTCCTGCCTGTGGTCCCCCATTATGTTGCCTCTGAATAGGTGGCCCATTCCGATGAGCATCTGAACCACCCTTGTGCTTCTTCCAAGGCTGTTGTCCCTAGAACTTGCCTTTGTCATTCTGCTAGTGACCATTGCCATTCCCCTTTTCAGCTAACTGATTAGTAGAGTCTTTATCACCCCGCTTCTCACCACAAGCTTGTCTGATGTCTATAGTCAACTGATACTACTGTAGAGTGGCGTCTACCACCTGAGCATAGGTAGTATAGGCTGGACTACCCGTAATAGCTCTCTTGATAGACCACATCAGTCCCTTGACGAAACTGTTACGCTTCTTCTCCTCTGTATCCACCTCTTCCGGTGCAAAGAGAGACAAGTGTGTGAACTGCTGCTCATACTCCGCCACTGTCATGTTTCCCTGCTGCAGATTTAGAAACTCGGTCTTCATAGCTGCCCTGACTGCATAGGGAAAATATTTCTCGTCAAAGCGAGCACTGAACTCATCATAAGTCAATGTCATCCTCTCCTCTGGGGTGGTAACTGACTCCCACCACTATAGTGCATCCCCAACTAGCTTGAAAGTAGCAAGCATCTGCTTCTGAACCTCCGTGCACTGAACCAAACGAAGATGACGCTCAATGTCCTATTTCCACTGGTGAGCTGCTCTCGCATCGATTGAGCCTGAGAACACAGGTGGACTCCCCTTTGTGAAAGAGCTCCTAGCCTTTCCCCAAGAATCCGTCTGAACCAATGGTGCTGGTAGTGGTGCCGGCTGTACCTGAGGTTGATTCTGAAGTGCAGCTGCTACCCCTGCCTCTATAGCCCGAGCAATAAGGTCATTAAGGTGAGGAGGAAACTCTGGATTTCCTCCCTGATCCCCAGTTTGCTGAACTTCCTCCTGTTCCTTATAAAACTGACCTTCATCCTCTTGACGCTACCTATGGGCCGCTTCCCTTCATTGCCGATTGTTCCATCTAGTTCTTGCGTTAGCTATTCTGACAACACAAAAAGACAAACATCAGCACAATTAAACCGAACCGTAAAGAATACAATGAATCCTAAACTTAAGCTCTAAACAATAGAGAACGCTACGCGGAAGTCTTATACGATAAAATCCTAAAGACACTTGAACTTGGAGTGCTCTGATACCAACTGTGATACCCCTCGGATCCGAGACATGGGTTCATCAGGCCCAAGCCCAAACCCGAGGGATGTCAAACAATTAATATGTAACCGAACACAGAATAAAAGATAAAATACGAATAAAAAAAAAAATAAGCGGAAAGAATCTAGAAATACAATCCTTTATAATTAAATACTTAAAACCTGATAATCCAAAACTCCATAAGTTTACAACTCGGGAATCCATCCATTGGACCCCTTATTTAAATTCTCCAAAAGATACTGAAATAATAAAAATAAAATCCAAAGCTAACATAGAGAAGATTCCAACATAATCGGAGGAGTGAATAGCTATATCTGCTTTGCACGTCCAAACTCTAACCCTAGAACTGACGAGCACCTGAAAAATCAAGAAGTGGGTCAGGCCCACATGCAAGTCCTGATCTACTACAATCCAAACAGTAATCCGATACGCAGATACATCCTAGGAAGACTCAACAATATCTAGAGTAGTCTATATATGTATATAGTACACACTATAGGACGCTCGCTAGTCCAGTAGGTTTGTCTCAGCTTGAATAGAAGGCAACATGCGAATACGCACCTTAGGGTGGGCATGAGTACCTAGACCTACCAGAGAACAACACATATGTCCAGTTATCCATCCTAGGCGATATACGCGCCCTAACCATGGTCATAAGACTCAAGCTCATTCCACGGCACCGTATAATATATATATAAAGTCCGAACTCCTCCTAATACAATATACCATCCATCTGTGTAGTGGTCTGATATATGTATAACCAATCCATCCTGAAACCATAGTAGGTCATTCAATTCACAATTGATATGACACATGTAGGTGATGGACTTAACCTTTATGATTAATCCATAACTTAATCCAAATTTAGGTAAGCTTAGTGTCTGAACTAATTCGTACCTAGTATGACACCGTCCCATACCGGTGCATACCATCCTCCAGTTTACATAGTTAATAACACAGTATATCTATTTATTAACCACATCTCAAAATAAGCATAAATATAGTTTAGCATGTATACAACCAATTTATGCCTCCAATATAACATTTAGATATCCCATTGCAGTTCTTTATAAAAATAAAAGACTGTACACTTAGCTCCTCCAATTAGCGTAGTTGACGAAAACAGTATCATATACTAACCAACCATACTCCAAAATTTGCATAAATATAGTTTAACATGTGTATAACTAAATTGTGCCTCCAATAACAATTTTAGAATCCCAGTTCCAATCCTTTAAATTGACAAATCAAGATTATACAATTTATTTCTCCATATAATACCATAACTGATGCTGGTATGTTAGTTTGTAAACATCAGTTAATTCCAGCTAAGAACACATATATTTTAACAGTCATATGCTCTTAACATAGCTAACAATATGATTCATAATTTAAGATCATGCAATAAAACCAATTGCTAAAACAGAAAGCGGCGTAATGTAAATATTTAACCTTTCACTTACGAGCCCTCTATTTGATCTTAAATTAATTCCTATCCTCAATAACTGAATGTGAACTTGCTTCTTAACATTATTATAAGTCTCAAACATATATTTACAACATTCAGTAGCTTCAAACAGTTCCAGAAAATTCAATTTCAGCCAAACGAACCACAAAAAAATAGTTTCTGGACCTTTTAAGAGAGAGCAGGCTCTAGAAATTAAAAGAGCCTGCTCTTCTTTTCTTCAGAGCCGGCTCTAGGCTCATTAGAGCTGGCTCCACAACATCCTAGAGCTGGCTCTACCTTCTAGGAGCCGGCTCTAAGGGGTTATAAGAGCCTACTCCCTTTTCCCCTTAGCAGCTTCGTCCGCTTCATCGTCTTTTCTATTTTCTCTGAGTACCAGTTCTTGTAGAAATTTTTAGTGCATGTTTTAAGGCCTAATTTAGTTCCAGATTGATTGTAAAACAATGATATATCATTAAACTAGAATTGAAAACAAAATACTACACAACGAAGCCAAATTACAGAACTACAGTTTATTTACTATCTTTCTGAAACAACGAAGAACAGGTTCAATTCCATGAAGTTAAACATTGATTAAATATGCATAAAAGTTGTAATTAAGCCTTAGTTTAATCCCTGGAGTCTTCCTAACCATGCACAGAACACAGATTAGAGAGATAGAGAAAAACAAGACTTGCCTTGAGTTTCAGACTTTGAAACTCTAATTCCACAGTTTATGTAGTCTTCCTTGAATTGCTCTGCCAATTCCCTAAGTTCACGCTCTGTTTCTTAGCAGCCCTTGGTGATACAGACGTAACTTTATGTTTTCTAAAACCCTAAACCCCAGTATGTACATGTATATATAGGCGTCAATTTACCAAATCCTATTCCAACTCTGACTATAAGTCAGCCAACGATAAATCCTAAAACCCTAAATTTAGAAAAATAAAATAATTACACCGTGAAAAACTTAAACATTTAAATTAAACCAATTAAGTTAAATAAATTAAATTAAGTCAATTTAAAAACAACCCATTAACATAAAAATGAAAATACTCAATTAATCAATTCAAACAAAACCAAATAATCACGCAAAAATACAATAAAAATAAATAAATAAATGCCGAGACTATCGTTTTAAAATTATTTAAAATTAGGGGTATTACAGTTTTTCAACCCTATTATCAATTTGCTTACCACTTCTCAAAGTGATAATGGCTTGCACTTGTTCTTGGGAAGGGCACTCCAATCTAGGGTTTGCTTCTACAAAGTATTTGGCTTTTCGGTTCCTTTCAGGCTAGCTTGGTAGTTTACCAAGTTCTCTCGCATTCAATGAATTAGCTATCATCCCAATTTGGGATTCAAGCTTTGATATTGATTAAGAATGAGAATGCAACATTTTAGTGTTCATTTCCAAGCTACCCAAAGACACCAAAACCTTATCCTCAAATGTATAATTATTACAAAGTGCATGAGGATGATGAGAGCAAATTTAGGAATCATACACTTGAGGATATGAATAGTGATTTATTCTTTGATGAGAAGAAGATGAAACAAATTCTTAGTAACCTTCAATTCTTTTATGAGGAGGGACATATCTACTTTGAAAATTTTTAGCTTGAAAAAGACTTGAATTTTCATTCCACACCGGAATATAAACATTTGAATGAGGGTGAGCAAATGTGGCATTGACTTATTCAAAGTGTTTATTGAACACATGTCCATGGGGACAATTGGAAGTAGAATGTAAAACACTAGAACATGTTATGCAAGGCTCACAAGAATGATAGGAGTGATGAAAAGGAGATGATTTGATAACCAGTTTTTGACTCAATAAAAATTGGTCAAGTCTTTGAGAAAGAGTTTTGACCTCGTTACAATCTCCATTAGACTTCCAATTTGACACACTTTCAAATTTTTCTTCTTTTCATTAGAATCATGACTTACTCAAGAAGTGTGATATTTATGCAATGAATTTTCACTCATTTTTTTCAAAAAGGTGCCAAATATCATCTTCATGCTTTCCAAAATATGATCCTCCACATGATGTATCAACAATGTCCTTATGAGTGTCGGATAGGCTTTCATAGAAATATTGAACTACTTGCCATTTTGGAATGCCATGGTGTGGACATTTCCTTAGCAAGTCATTCAGTCTTTCCCAAGCCTCATGCAAAAGTTCTCTTTCCCCATGAGAAAATTCTCTAATAGCGGTTCTCATTGAATTGGTTAAACTTACGGTGTAAAATTTTTTTTTAAATTTATTTTGCATTTGTATCCAAGAAGTTATTGAATTTGCCCCCAAGTTGTTGAACCAATGTTTTGCCTTGTTTTTTAGAGTAAAGGGGAAAAAGGAGTAACCTAAGGACTTCCTTCAGGACATTCATGTATTTCAGAGTGGAACATATCTCAAGAAATTCATTAAGATGTTTATATGGTTCCTCATCATTTAAGCCATAGAAAAGTGGACACATTTGAATAGTCTCGGGCTTAATTTCATATTGATCGACCCCAAAGTTAGGAAGCATGATACAAGTTGGTGCATGGTATTCATAGAGATTGTAATGATCATAAAGGATCAATGGAGGAACCGGAGCTTGAACCCGGGAGGAAATTGGTTGAAAGGAAGATGTTCCATGAAATCCGGGTCTAGATAACCAAGATAACCCTCTAGATTTTCCATTGATGTGGTTATGATGAAGGGTGGGCTAGGACCGCACAAAATTCAAGCAACACACCAACAAAAATAACAAAGACAAGCACTTCTCCTTCACAACAAGTCAATCAACTAACCTCCACATACATTGTTCCCATACTCCCATACTTTCAACAATATGCAAGAAAAGTAAATTGCCTCCACGCGGGCTCACGATTTATCTAAGAAACGAAAGACTTGCCTCCACGCGGACTCACGATTTAACTAAGGAGAAAGTTAGAAAAGCTCACAAAGGGTCCTTAAGCAACTTCAAATGATTTTTAAATTTTTACTTTGTCTTGCTTTGCTTTGCAAATTTTTAAATTTTTAGCTTTTTAAATTTTTGTTTAGCTTTGCGTGGCCTCTTTGCTTTTGAATTTCTCTTTGCTTCACTTTCTTGGCTCAATGCACCTAGCCAAACAAGAACAAACACAATAGGTAACCAAAATAAAGTAAAATAAAGACAAAATCAAAAGAGTACTAATTCCTAATTGATTTTCAAAATACAAGGTTGCCAAAATCCCTGGCAACGGCGCCAAAACTTGGTGTGTCGTGGAACCCAGATGCAATAACAGTGTAGTGTGGCCAAGTTTAAATTTATAGAATGCCACTACCACTACTAACTAAAATATAGCAAGAGTGAGTAGGGATCATCCCAATGGATATGGAGTGTATATGTGCTTGGAAATCAAGGTCGGATTAGTAGGTCGAATGATCAAAGATGGTTTGTTTGGTTAATTAAACTACAATTTAAACTAAATAAAAGCAGTGTGAAATGACTAAAATAAATGGAGTGTAGAGAATATAAGAGAAAGGTCTTGAGACTTAGAGTTCACCACTAAGCATTACCTTCCTAAACATTCAATGTTTGATGGATTAGGGGGGTTATATGTTGTAATTGAAAGTGTGTGCCATTAATTATATTAACAAGCATGGATGACCAAATGAGTATACATTGTCTAGCCAAACTAGTGAATAACACAACATATTAAATCAAGCCATTATTCCTTCCTTTAAGTCCACAATTAATGCACATCATCAAATTAGAGAAATATACTACTTGCATTCATAAGCATGGAACATTAAACAACAAGCATGAATTATCCTCCCATCTAAGAAAGTAAGGCAACTACACTACAACTAAGCTAGTGATATGAAAATTAAACTAATTAAACAAAGGAGGAGGTACAACCCATCAAGAAATAAGTATGAACCATCAAACAAACCACAAGAGTAATCTATTTAAGCATAATGCCTTGACTATCACTAGATTCATAGTATCAACACACATAGACACACATCAATATCACAAAATCTAGAGATAAACACATGAACATCCATCCTAACATACATAGACATATGAATAGAACTAAATGATCAATTGGAAGTATTAAACTACATCAATCATTGTAGAAACAAGATTTATATATATATCAAAAGTCAAGACAAACATTACAACACAAATCCCCTTTAATTACAAAGCATCAAAGTCTAGAAGGCATGCTTAGGGCTATCTCTATCCCCAAAAGAATGGTTTAGCCACTCATTAATGTTGTCATCCAACCCTTAAGGGCTATCCCTATAGTAGAAATGGTCTTCTACTCCTTGGTGGAAACCTTAGATGAGTGGAAGAGCTCTCTCAAGATGGTGTGTATCTCTCTCCCTCACCCTCTAATCTCTAGCCCTCCTTTCTATGGTTGTATATCTTGTATATATGGTTTCAAATGGCTAAAATCCTTATATAGGTAACTCAAATGTCACACCCAATGGTCAGACCTCATGCACTAGGACCTCCAAATGATTGCACCATGAGCACACCTTTTAATTAGTTGGAACTCTATTTTTTCGATCGATCACAAGGTTGCTTCGATTGATCAAACTAAGGCGGCGCCTTTTTGGAATAAAGACAAAGCTGAGATATTTTTGGGATATTTTGGGAAAAGGACAAAAGTGGTAGGTGGGGATAAGATAAAAAAATATTCGATCGATCAAAGGAATGTTGGATCGATCAAAAAGGAAAATTTTCTAAGGATAAGGACAAAAGGCTCGATCCATCTTAGCATGGTTGGAACGATCACTTTGTGATCAATCGGAGTTTGGTTCGATCGATCGAAGAATGCTGCTTTTCACCACTTTGCTTTTCTTCCACTAAGCTTGAGATTGCATCTTTTATGCTCTAATTCAGCTGAATTGACTTATTTTGGGGGTAAGTTCTTGAAAATGGAAATAATATGAAATTATACTAAAATGGGAAAATAAGATAGAATAAGGTCCTAGAATGTTCAAGCTTAAGGGGTTTAAATGGACACTTTTCAGCGCTTATCACCCACAAAACCATGTTTTGATCTTTCGACCTAATAATCCGATATTGATTCTGGAATACCTTCTCTCTCCCGTGGGACAATCCCTACTCACTTTAATGACCCGGTCATTTTCCTTCCTTTCCTTTTTCTTAGATTTTTACGGATAAATTTTTTCCATTCATTTTTCTTGTCGGAGTACGGTTACTCATCACTTAGTATCGTCTTGAGTGCTCGAAAATGGTTTTCTAGGCTCTTTCCTTTGGATTGACAACTTCCTTAAAGGACCACGTCATTTCCATATTTTTTATTTTTTGACACTATGAACTTTTCATGCTTTTCCCATTTATCACTTTGTTGGAACAACCTCACTTTCTGTGTTTGGAGTTGAGTTTTGACTTCACGAGTTTTCATCTCAATTGATTTTCTCGAAAGGCGTAGCTTTACTTTTGAAGAAAAGCTCGCCGGTTGTTTCTTTATCCTGTAGGGGCATGGATGAAAGGATTCTTCAAAAATATTGATTTTTCTTGGGGTGTTTTTCATAAATATCTTTTGAAGATATTTTAGAAGATATTTTCGTTCTAGGCAGTTTTGTAGTTTCCCTTTCTTGGAGAGGCCATTGTGTAATTAACGAAAGTTATTGCAAAAATGCCTCATTTTGAGCCTAGATCCTCGTACGGGATTCATTTTCACATTTCATCAAGTCGTGTACTCTTAAAATTTCCTCACGGTCGTTTTCCCCAGTTTTAGGGTTTCCGGCCACAGTTAGCGCTGAACTTGTTTGGGGTATATCTTCCTGCACGGGACTTGATTTTTGACGCTGTTTCTTCCGCTGTTCATTTTTTTCATTTTGGTTCTTTTTTGTTCACTATGTTTTATCGTTTGAGCACATCTGCGCAAATTCCACTTTTCCAGACCCAATAGGGCCCTTTCGGGGCACTTTTAGTGTTTCACTATATATAAGGGGTTATAAAATTGAAACATTTTATTTTTTCTTCTTCTCCCACGATCCGCAGTAGCGGCTGCCACCTTTTTTTCTTCTTTAGCACCTTCTTCCCTCGTGAAAAATGTCGTAGTGCCTTAGCGTTTATCGTAGGCCTTGGTGAGGCGAACCTTTCCCCCTTATAAGATGTTGTTTCTGACCATTTTTGAGTTCAGGCTTTGAGTTCGGGGTTGGATTTTCATGGTGCCTCAAAGGTTAAAGTTGTTTCCCTCGTAGTCCCCGACATAACCTAGGAGTATCGTCAGATTCGGAGCATTTTCGTTTCGGTGGGGATTTGTGATTTCATCACAAAATGAGGTATGGGATGTTTTAGGTTTAATTATGTGTTGTATTGATGGTTTTATAAGCATATACAACTTGTAAGCATGCCTTTGTATTAATTCTAGAATTTAATTTAATTATTTTCTATTTTTAAGATTTAATTCTCATGGTTGCATATAGTTTGGAATTAAATTGTAGCATGTTATTAAATTAAGCCTTGATATGCTTGTTAACATATATTAAATTGGGAGAATTTGAATAAGTATTGCAACTTTTAATTAATCTTTCACTTGAATGAAAATTTAATTCACATAGTTGTAACTAGCATGGAATCAACTTGTAATGTGATATTAAATTAGGCCTTAGTATGTTCTTTAACATATATGAATTTGAGGACATTTGGAGTTATTTTAAAATCTAGAGATTAATTAATTTCTTTTAAGTGTCCTATTCACTTAATTGGATTTTTGACATGATATTATTGATGAGTTTGGCATGTTCTATCATATATATTAAATAGATAATATTTGGATAAGTTTTGAAAACTTTATTTGTTTATTTTCATGGCATTAAGTTTAATTTACTTAGTCGTAACTAGTGTATAATTAGCTTGTAATATGATTTGAAAGTGGGCCTTAATATATTCATTAACATACCTTGAATTGATAATATTTGAATAAGCCTTGAATACTTTGTTTAATTATTTCCTTGTATGAAATTTAATTCACCTAGTGATGCCTAGTGTAGAATTAACTTGTATCATGAAATTAAAATAGGCCTTGATATGACCTTTGACATATATGATTTGTGGAATTTTTGGAGTTACTTTGAAATCTTGAGAATTTAATTATTTAAGTTAATTAGATTCCCCTTTATGCTCCCATTGAGGTAATTATGCATTGATGTTGTATTCTTACTTAATTTGTGGGTTGGAATTTATTATATGGTTATATGATAGTATTCCATAAGTTGAAGTTATAATTTAACTGGTAAGTATTCACACTTTATTTATATAACGTTTAATATGCCATTGTAACTTGAATGCCTAGGGCATGGCTTGTGTGTATTCCATGACTTGGTTGTGCATGGTAATTGATTTTGGTGCATTGTGTATATGTGATATACTTGTTGCATAACTTGATAATCTTTGGAAAGCTTGTATGGACATTGGAAATTGTTACGGCTAGGGCATGGCTCTAGTACGAGGGATGAGAGTTCCCTCTATTTCATATAGTGCGCATCGAGTGGGACCCTGAGGGCTAGTAACCCAAAATCACCAATATAACAGTTTATTCCGGGTTTAGTTGCGCACTAGGTAGTACCTTGTGGGCTAGTAACCCGAGACCACTTGCTTGGTCATTGAGACCTTATGTCCTTTGTCTTTCCGCCATTGGCTAATTTCGCATTCAATTCCTAGTTGTAATTGTGGATTACTTTTAACTTGTACTTAGGTGCATGATACTTCATTTCTTGCTTAGTATACATGGATTTGTATACTTGTATGCCTTATGTGTCAAAAATACTTAGTATACTTGGATTTGCATACTTGTATGACATGTATGTCAACATTGCTTAGTATACTTAGAAATGTATATTTGAATATGTATGTTGCATTTCCATTTCAATATTGCTTAGCGTACTTGGTGTGTACACTTGTATATTGATGATTTACTTTCGAGATAACCTAGTATACTTGTGTCTTGTATCCTTGTCTTAAATACATTTCAATATTGATTATATACTTGTGTACGTATACTTGTAAATTGATTATCTTGTTGCGTTGTACCGCATGCTCATATGTTGTTTAAATTGCATGAATGATATGGTTTATGCTAGAAATGTTCTAAGGTAGCTTAGGATGCTCCCTGAGTCTCACATTTGACATAGACGCTAGGTAGCACAACCATTTGAGTTAAATTATAACAACTTAATAGATTTGTAAAATGTTAGGTCGTTGCATGCTCATCTCCTATGAGTAGCTTTATGTTACTCACCCACATAGTGGGGACATTTTTCAGGTACAGGAATCAAGGTTCAAGATTCTCATATTGCTTGGGTGATTTGTAGACTTGAAGGTTTCAATTCTTGTAAAGGTTGGCTTGAAATGCCACTTATAGCCTTATATGTCAAAATGTATATATTTGATTCTAAACATATAATGTGTACATAAGTACACTCTTTACAATGTATTTGACATGTATGAGATGAGGCTATAGGCCAATGACATCTAATTTGTATTCTAAACATTTCTACTTTCAAGGTTTATTATGAAAAAAATAGAAAAATGGCAAGTCATTGCCTCACCATGTTTGCACCGGGTTTATCATGCATGAAGTGTGGCCAAGGGCCAAACTGTAATTTGAAACCGTTTTATAATTTTAAGTTTCAAAATTCCCTTTTCATATACATTTTTGCCTTTTTTGGCCGTCGGGGGGTCGGATTTTACATCGGGTCTTCTCGGGAGCCGCAGACCATTCCCACGCGCTTGAAATCATTTATTGCGCTTGAAATCATTTATTACACTTGCATGTATATTCGTTTCAGCCTAGAAATGCATTTAGGGTCAAATGCATACTTGGTGCAAAGTTGCATTTTTTTGAGTTTTTGCCCTTTTTTTATCTAGGGGCATTCTAGGTATTTTACAGTGTATTTTTTTCATTTTCTTTCATGTATCTGGGTAGAAAACTTGATTTTGGGGGGGGGGGGGTGTTCAAGGCCCCATTTTTGCTCTCGGTTCTAGCAGATTTCAGAAAAGCATGTAGCAGCTTTTTTTTTTTTTAACCCTCTTGACCTATGCTGATCTAGGGGCATTTTAGGGATTTTACAATGTGCTTTTTTCATTTCCTCCACGTAGCCGGATAGAAAATGTGATTTTAGTGGGGATTTCTCCTTCGTGTTTTTCCAGAAAAATTCGTTTGAGGGTCTGTTTTTAGCCTCAATTCTGGAAAAAAATCAAAAATGATGCTTGCTGTCAAAACATTATTCACTGCCCAGATTTTTAACCCAAAAAGTTAATTTTTATGAAACTTTGGAGCTTCATATCTTCTTCATCCGGACTCCGAATCAAGTGATTCTTGAGTCTAGATTTATAAATTTTTCCTTGTCTATCCAATGGTATACACGGTTGCATCCAGTGCTTTCTGAAAAGACCATTTTACCCCTTGTCAAGTACCCTTGCCGCACTGATTTGAAACCCAAAAGTTGTTTTTTTTTTAAACTTTGGAGCTTCATATCTTTTTCATCCGGACTCCGAATCAACTTATTCTTGAGTCTAGATTTATTAATTTTTCCTTGTCTATCTAATGGTATGTTCAGTTGTATCCAGTTTTGTTTAAAAAGACCATTTTACCCCTAGTCAAGTACCTTTCCCATTTTATAATCTTAGCTTCTGCATTTGATTCTTTTGAGTTCCGTGACTTCATGGAAGGTTACCTTGGTGTCTTAGGGATGTATTATATTTCTAGAGACCTTGTTTCTATTCTCACTTCCGCATTTCGGATCCGTTTTGGGTCATCTTACGGGTCATCACAGGACACACTGGCTTGAAAAATCAGGGCCATCACAGGTGGTATCAGAGCTCCTAGGTTCGAATACCTTGGATGACGGGTTTTAGGTGCATATCATGCTTGTGTTGCCATGCTCTATGTGTTTAATTGCTTCTTGCTAACATGTCTGTTTGCTTATGTGGCAACTTGTTTAGAAACTTACCTTAACCGCTTTAGCATATGATTTATGCTTGTCTATCTTAGCATATAATATATGCTTATTTATTATAGTATGTTGTATATGCTTGTTTGCTTTAGCATGTCATATGTGTTTGTTCATCTTAGTATGATTATATGCAGCTTATCATCATGCTTCATGTCTTTTTCCTACATACACTGACATGCCTTATGTGATTTTTACTACTTGTGTGAGTAGGTAGCCTGTTGCTATGCTGTATGCTAGCTGTTTACTTTTTATGTCTTGTTTTGACATTCCATGTTGTTCTAGCCTTGTTGGTAGAAATTAATGCCAGGGTATTGTCTCTTGGGGTCTGTCGTATCCCTTGGATATATTCTTGTCTTGCTAAGTTTCTTCCTTGGGTAGGAGAAATTCATTCTGTAAGGACCCATGACGGGAACCTTCTTATCCTTTTTGTCGGTTTGGTTGTTTCGAGACCTTGGTCTGACAGTTGATACGAGTAAGGCTTATGTGAGGGGAAAATCACAGTCTTTGTTTGGTAGAGTGAGACGTAGGCTAGGGAGGCACCGTTTCATTTCCTTTTCCCTTCGTGGCATCACGACGTAGTCGAGGAATGTCCGGGGTGTTGGTATCATCTCTTGGGGTTTCGTGGTGACCTTGATATTATGACATCATTAAGGTCTTGTTTCTAGCGTCATAGGATGATGAGTCGGGATTGACTCGAATCCTTCCTTAGGGATTTGGGAGGTTTGTCTTCGTGAGCCTCAACAGCAAGGTTCTCATATCTCTTCCTTTTTTTTTTTTTTGAGGATGATTAGGGATTTAATAGGTGCATTGACCTAGGATCCTTCTTTGTCTTGCCTTGGACAGTTCTTACGAGCTAAGGTTGGGATGTGAGCATTTCGTGTAATTAATTGCATTGGTGCAATTAATTACTCTCCATTGCCATTTTAGGGTTCCGATAGGATTTTGTAGAGTTCCCATCAAACTCGTTGGCATCTTGAGTTGAGTTCTCTATTGATGTCTCATAATGGCTAGTGTTAGAACTATCCATTGCATTATTGTTACGTCTTGTGTGGCGTTGGGATTCCATCTAGGGTTTGAGTTAGTCTTGGGAAAGACTTGTAGACTCTTTGTTTCAGGAACCTTAGTGTTCATTCTGGGAGATGTTTCCTTTCCTCACAATGAGGGATTGGATGCATCCAGGTTTTTGGGATTCATTTTCAGTGAGTTCGTTCTTTTGAGAGGCATTTCATCCCTTCTTGCTTTTGACTTGTGGGATTGTTATTTGCATAGTCCTTTTTATATGTTTATATGCCTTGTTGTTCTGAGCATGCCGTAGAAACATGTTTAGGATATGTAACTATCTGGTAGTTATGTGATGATATAGATAATATGTTTTCCATTTACTATATCTGTTTAGCATGCTAGCACTGTAGGCGATGTGTAGCGCGTCTCTGATACTTGACCCCTATGCGATAGGTAGCATATTTGATTGCCCTGGTTCACTATGTATTTAGTTGTATGGTGCGATTTGGTTTTTATAATTTGATTTTATGAGTCGTGACATGGTCACCTTATATATGTATGTTTTATGACTAATTATTTTGTTTAGTTCATGCTTTTATCATTCATATATTATGCCTGGGGTTGTGTGACCTTGGTTGTCGTGATTGTGTGTGTGAGCTTGATCCAGTGTCTTGATTCCTAGGCATAGCCTTGTAGTACGTCAGTTTTAGGATGACGTAGAGGATTTTGGGTTGATTGCCTTGTTGGGAGTCGTTATGACTATAGCGATGGTGATGTTGTTTGATTTCGTAAAGTCCGATCCATTAGCTTGGGGGCATAAACTCGCCAGTCTTTGGATTCATGACTGCTGTTGTTGACAACGGTATTTTGAGACTTGGGGTTGTCAGTTTTCTGGTATTGAGGATTTAAGGCCTTAAGCGTATCGGTACCTATAGCATTGTTGTTAGAGCTTTGGGATTGGCCAGGATGGTCTGGCCGGACATCTTTGGACCATATCTCAACTCTCAAAAAATGCCTGGTTTCCATGGTGCTTTTGGTAATGATCATTTTGGACATTGATGTCATTTGTATCGATAGGTTTCATGGGAAAGCTTGTTGGGGGCAGGTGATGAATTAGGCCTTTATACTGTCATGCTACCACACAAGTTATGTGTGGTGGGTGAGTGCTAATTGCCGTCGATGCTACCTTGCATTACCTAGCTAGTAATGTACGTGTGGGTGGGCACTAGACATTGTCGATGCTACCGCACCTTAAGTACGTTGTTGGTGGGTTCTAGTTGCTATTCATACTACCATGTTGCTTCTGGTCGTGTTCCAAGTTTTGGTGTGTTATTGCCTTGGTCTCCATTGGGAAGTTGACATTGGGTTGTATGTCAATTCGTTTAAGGAGGTGTTGTCTCTCGGTTCGTGCTTTCTAATAAGCGCCGAATATTACATATTCAAGCACCCTTATTTGCATTAGTTAAGTCCATTAGTTGATCATATTGTATATTTTAGCTTCATTTGCATGTTTTTGTTTACTTTCAGGTTGGTTCCCCAAAGATAGTTAATAGAGAGGCCTTGATAAGTTCTTGAAGAATCAAAGCATGCCATTGCCGGGGACCTTCATTTTGGCCAAGCCAGTGATCCATTGAACTCATGATTATCCTTGCAAAAAGCACTAAGGGCGATGATCACGTCATCAGGTTGAGCAAAGATCATTTCAAGAAGCAAAGTAGAGGAAAAGCTGTAACATTGTGGGCGCCCGGAATACACCTGCGAGCACCCGCCAAAACACCCAGAAACTTTCAAAAAATATGGGGTCCCACTAAGTATTACGGGCCCCCACTGTATGCTACCACCAAGCCACCATGACACCATGCGAGCACCCGCCCTGCGCTGTGACGGCCCAAGTTTTTTAACCCGGTGCGTCAGCGATGAACCGAAAGTTGACCCAATAACGGATCCAAGATGCGGAAGCAAAAGATGAAAGCATAGTCCTTTGAGATATAAAACATCTCTAAGACACCAATGTGACATTCCATGAAGCCATGGAACTCAAAGAAAATAAAAAAGGAAACAAAGGTCAAAACGGGCAAAATCTATTAACCAAGGGGTAAAATGGTCAATTTACAAATAAAAGAGAAACATGACTCTAAACAAGTCAAAAAAGGTGAAAACAACCTAACCTAGTCATTTCACAATATTCCAAGAGGTTCTAAGAACTTTGGCCAAGAATCCCACGAAATGCCCATTCCTAGTTTAAGCGAACACCGACACTACCTCACTAAAATATGAATAACTCCCACTATGTTTTGAATCTGAGAATGGAATTGGTACCATTGGAAAGCTGACTCAAAATCCATGAATTTAGGCTTAAGAATCACCCTATTGGATTAAAAATGAAGTAGTTATGACCATTTAAAGTCGGAACATCAGTGCTGAAACAAAACTGAAGAGACAGCTAAATGAGGGCTATTTTGGTAGACCGAACTGGAGTTTCGGACAACCGAACTGGGCAAAAACTTTGTTGAAAACATATTTTTGAAGGGAAGTTATTTCGGTAGACTGAAATAAGCCATCGGTCGACCGAAATGACCCTGAACAGTGAAAAAGGCTACTAAAAATGAGTTTTTACTATGCAATAAAGTTTCCCAAAGCCATCGATCAACCGAACTAGCATTTTGGATTACCAAAATAACTTGAGATAGTGCTAAATGACCTGTTATGCACAAGAAATGTTGAGGCTTCACCCAAGCCTCAAACCCCAACATGAAATTGGTCCAAAAACATGATTTTAAACTATGTAAGCATACCAACAAGTATACTTTAAGTATTAAAGTGTGTTACAATGGCCCATAGCCTCATTACATATCATTTACTCCAAATCACATATCAAACCTCCAAAGTTAGAAAAGTTACATTTCAAGGGAGAAACTTAGAATCTAAATGCATACATTTAAACTTTAAGGTTTGTGGCCTTTGGCCTCATGTTATACATATCAAATAGGTCTCAAATAGTGTATCTAAGTACACTTTACATATAATAAGGCAAAAAGAACATAATTGAACCTAACTAAGTATTACAACATCAAAAGTAAAACTTAAACATGCTAACACTTGCATGTGAACAAGAACACTTGAAAAGAAGCTTCAAATCTCCAAACCACCCAAGGCAAGTACGAATCTCCGAATCTTGAATCCTGTCCCTGAACAATACCCCCAGTAACTTCGAGGTGAGTAATATAAAGCTACTCGTAGGAAATGAGCATGCATCGACTCGATTTCTTACAGATTTTTACATTAACATGAAACAATTCAAAAGGGTCATACCACTTAACGTTTATGTCAAAGGTGAGACTCAGGGAGCATCTTAAGCTACCTTATAACATATCTAGCATAAATCACATCATTCATGTAATTCAAACAACATAGAAGCATGCCATACAAAGCAACAATGTATAGATTCTCAAAGCCATCAACTTGAAATCTAAAATACGAAAATGACAAAAGTGGGTCATGCCACCTAACGTCTATGTTCCAAATGAATCTATAGGATCATTCCTAAGCTATATTTGAACAACAAAACACAAATCACAATATCTATGCAATCTAACCAACATAGAGGCATGCTATGCAAAGCAACAAGATATAGATTCTCAAAGTTATCAACTTGAAATCTAAAATATGAAAACAACTAAATATAGAAATTTAATTAGAATTTCTAATACCCCACATCAAGACATAGATTCTCTAAGTTATCAACTTGAAATCTAAAAGTGTGAAAATAACTAAATATAATAATTTAGTATAGTTAGAATTTCTAATACCACACATCAAGACATAGATTCTCTAAGTTATCAACTTGAAATCTAAAAGTGTGTAAACAACAAAAACGGATATACTTGGACATCAGTCAGATTAGACCGATTTCAGGGTTTCCTTTGGGCTACTAATCCATAGGCAACCTACCCAACATGCGTACTTTTGACTTAGAGGACTCTTGTCCCCGTACTAGAGCCGAATCCTAGCCATCAAGCAATGTCCCAAGCGATTCCAAAATAAATAAGTTAACAACTTATATACGTATTAAATAGTACACGAAACTATTTTCATGCATAAGTAGGTTGGAACCACACAATACATAATCTAAATCCACAACTACTATAGGATGGCAATGTAAAATCTTCATAGTGCGATTCGTTACACGCTATAATAACATCACATGTCAAATCTTTAGTGTGCGATTCGTTACACGCTATAACAATATAATTCTATATTGAAAACATAAACTCATGAATCCATTAAAAGTCCAAAATCATGATTTAAACATATAATCAATGTCAAACGCATGATTAAATCATTAACGCAATATAAACGAAGATTAATTACATAACCTAATTAATTTCTATAAGTTTCAAATCTCAATTAATGATCCCTAATCAATACATGTTAAACAACATAGCATGGTCATTACATACATTCATTCAAAATCTCAATTATGCGAATGGAACAACAAACTATAATTTAATTAAATCATGATAATGAAATCTCTAACTTCTAAAGCAACTCTAAATGGTCCTAATTTAATATATACTAGTAAACAAGTCCTAGTTATTACCAATATTAAGTTAAAAACTTAATTAAGCCAATGGAACCATTAAATAGATTTTAATTAATCCTTTTAATTAAAATCTCTAGATTTTTAAACTCATCCAAATGCTCACAAATTAAAGTATGTTAAAGGACATTTCAAGACTCAATTTAAAAGAATATCACAAGTTAATTTCATGCAAGGTACATCCATGAGAATTAAACTTTCACAAAAGATAATTATTAAATAAATAGTGCAATTCTTATTCAAATAATCCAAATTTAATATATGTTAACAAACATATCAAAGCCTAATTTTCTAGCATGCCATAATGTAATTTTAAGTTATATATCATCATGTGAATTAAATCTTAAACATAGAAAATAATTAAATTAAATTCTAGAACTTAAACCAAAGCATGCATACAAGTTGTATAAGCATTAATAGCATATAAGACAACAAAAATATGAAATTATACCATCTCCTACCTCCATTTGAGATGAAATCTCAAATCCCCACCGAAATGAAACGGCTCCGAATCCAACGAAACTTCTAGGTTTTGTCGGGGACAATACGGTGATCATTAAACACCAAGGAGGTCCTATCAAAATCCTAACTTGGCCTCAAACCCGAACTCAAAAAATGGCCAAAAATGGATTCTAATAAGGGGGAAAGGTGCAGCTCGCCAAAACGAATATAAAACACTAAGGCACTACGACTTTTTACTAAAGGGAAGTGGCCAAAAAAGAAGAGAGAAGGGTGGTAGCCCCTTGGCTACCATGGCTGCTGGCCAAGAGAGAGGAGAGAGAGAGAGAAAAAAAAATTTAACTTTTTCTCTTAAGACCTCCTATTTATAGAAAAACCCTAAAGGTGCCCCGAAAGGGCCCCGCTAGGTTTGAAAAAGTGGAATTTGAGCAGACGCACTCAAACAGCAAAACTCTATGAACAAAAAAGAACCAAAATGAGAAAATGTGAACAAAGGAAGAAATGGCATCGAAAACTGAGTCCCGAGCAGAGAGATATGCTCCAAACAAGTTCGGCGGCAACTAGGGCTAGAAACCCTGAAACTAAGGAAAAACGACCAGAAGGAAATTCTAAGAGTACACGACTTGACAAAAAGTGAAAAGAAATCCTGTACGAGGATCTAGGCTCAAAACAAGGCATTTAGCAATAACTTTCATTAATTGCATAATGGCCCCTCCAAAAAGTGAAAACTACACAACTGGCCCAGAATGAAAATATCTTCCAAAAAATATTTTCTTAGAAACCCCTGAAATAAAATATCTTCAAAAGATATTTATGAAAAACACCTCAAGAAATAAGAATATTTCTAAAGAACTATGCATCCATGCCCCTATGGACACCGGGAGCAACCAGAGTACTTTACTGCAAAAGTAAAGATACGTATTTCGTGTAAACCACTTAGAATGAAGATACATGAAGTCAAAAACTAACTCTGAACACAAAAAGTGAAGTAGTGCCAAAAAGTGACAAACGGGGAAAAGATAAAATAGGGAAAGGGACGAAAAGTGAATAATGTCCGAAAAATGAAAATGTGAAAATGACGCGGTCCTTAAAGGAAGTTGTCAATCCAAGGAAAAGAGTCTTCGAAATCATTCCAGAGCACTGGAGATGACACTAAGTGATGAGAAACTGAGCTCAGAAAGGAAAAGATCAACGGAAAAAAAAATATCTGTGAAAATCTAAGAAAATGAAAGGAAGGAAAATGACCGGGTCATTACATGCGCTGCGGGCGCCCGCTATTCTGCAGACAAGAGAGCATGGCCTACTTCATTTCACCTAATGTTATCCCCTTAATTGAGGGGATTGCTCTGTACATCTCTATGGATTTTGGGCCACGAATATAGAGTTGTTGGAAGGTTAAGGTTGCTAAATAGAAGGCTTGAACCATGTAATAAAACATATTTCATATTGTAAGGATATTTCTAGAGAGAGAAATATTGTGTTCTTGAGGGTTGTGTGTGTTTTGTGGCTCCTAGGTGCAAAAATGGAGGGTAAGATCACTTCTTCTCCTTCCTCCTTTGTTTCTATAGGTAACTAACTCCCTTTCTAGGGAGGTGATGAAGTCCTTACTTGTAAGCATGCCTTAGTTTTGGTTTATTTTGGGGAATGAAATATGTATGGGCTAAGTTTCATAATCTAGAGCTATACACATGTTGTAATGAATATTAATGTTTATAAATGATCATTTTGAGTTTATTATCTTGTCTTAGATTGTTTTCTCCCATTATCATATGGCTTGTATTTTTATAGTGACAATGAAAATGAGATTGTGAAATGGTTTTAATGGCATGTTGTTGGAGAAGTTTGATAACCCATAGCTTAGGTTCCTCCTTTAATGGACTATTCTTGGTTCTTAACTTCATGTGTTTTTATCATTTGATTGCGGGTTTGATAATCTCTAGCTTAGTGAGCATGTCTAAGGCCACACCCTAGTTTAGGTAGTTCATGCATGTAAAACTTTGATAGATTATTCTTGTCTATTGATTTCATGAATTTCTTAAAGAAAATGTAGCAATTTTGTGTTATTACATATTATGGTCATATATATATGTTGTTCCCCATATTAATCACAAGCTAGCATGTTTATAGGGTCAGTAGTTAATTCACTTCCCTAGCCCTCTCTACCTAAGTTTCCCTCCTTTTAATCTCCTTCAACTTATTATTTTATGCACATTTTAATTCCAAGTACCAAGTGACAAACCAAACAAAACTCTACACCCCTTTCATCAAACAAAGTGATTTTTAAAGACCTTGGTTGCCATAAACTAGCAGTCCTTGTGGTTCGACTTACCCCTATGATAGCCCTATTTTACAATGATTTGTGCTATTGCAAGGGTTGATTATAATTGGTAAACCTTCATCAACCGACCAATTTTTGGCACCGTTGCCGGGGACTTGCAAACGGTTTTGTAACCGAGGTTCAGGGATTAACTTTGGTTTAATTGTTAATATTGTGTTCTTGTGGATATTTTCTTGTTTGGTTTTGATTAATTTGTGTTTTAAGAATTCTTGTGAGATTCTAGGGCTCAAGGCTTGCCGAGGGAAAGCTAAAAAATTCGTAAGTTTAGAGGACTCCCGATAAGATTTTTAAAGTTCTAGTCTCAACAATTGTGAATATTTTTCATGTGTTTAACTTAGTGATATTTAACTTGTGAAGCCCTTGTCTAGGCTATTTCTATTTTACTGTTTTACAAGCATCGGTCCTTGTCAAGGCCATTTATTTTCTGTCCTGTTAATAATTGAGGAGAAAGGGAACATTGTATGTGGATGTTATGGTGAAGAAGTGTTGTATTTTTTGTGAATTGTGTATTTGTTGTTGGGATGTAGTTCATTATCTTTGCCAACTCTTGAAGCCCCAATTGATATAAATTCACTAGAAAGAACTCTTAGAAGAAACCTTAGGGAATCTGAAAATATAAGAGGAATTGAATCTGAATTTAATACAATGGCCGAAAATGAAGAAAATGTCGGGAACGAAGGAATCAATAATGATAGGGCTAAAATTCCAAATGTGGTACCTATTACTCTTAGGGACCATTTCATCCCTACCACTTATGCCTCTCCTTCCTGCATAGCGATGCCAAACATCGATGCAACCCAATATGAGATCAAATCTAGCATAATTCAAATGCTTCCATCCTTTCATGACTTTGAAAATGAAGACCCTTATAAGCATCTTGATGAGTTCCTTAAAATCTGTTCTACCATCAAGATTAGGGGCTTCCTTGAAAATGTACTTCATCTGCGTCTCTTCCCATTCGCCTTAAAAGATAAGGCAAAATATTGGTTGAACTCCCTTGTTGCAAATTTCATCACTACATGGGCACAATTGCAACAAGAATTACTAGAAAAATACTATCCGGTGAGTAAAACCAATCAAATGAGGCGTTTTATTCTTACCTTTTCCCAAATCGATGGGGAATAACTCCATGAGATTTGGGAAAGACTACAAGACCTCCTTAGGAAATGTCCGCACCACCTACTTCCAAAATGGCAATTGGTGCAAGCTTTCTATGATCGTTTAACCAAACCACATAGACTCATGGTTGACTCATCATGTGGAGGGATGTTCATGTCTAACAATGTGGATGAGGCTTGGACCTTACTCGAGAATTTGAGTGAAAACTCATTACAATATAATTCTCATCGGGCTCCAACCTCAAACAATGTAAAGAACACCAATCTCTGTCAACCAAAGACAATGAGGGAAGAATCTTCTCAAGTGGATGCCATAGCTCACAAATTCTATCAATTAATGGCACCACATCTCTCTCCTTGCTTGTCTCAAAATTCAGCAAGTGCGGTGTGTGCATCATGCACTAGCCCATTCCATCTCTCGGAAGATTGCCTCACACCAGAGCAATTTCCTAGTAACAATCAATAGCAAGTAAATGCTATATTTTCCAGGTCCAGATATAATCCTTACTCCAATACCTAGAATCTGGGATGGAGAGATCATCCAAATTTTTCATGGAGGCAACCCGCCCCACAAAATTTGACATTTCAAAATCAAGGGCATCCAAATCAGCCCTCTTCTCAATTTCCAAATAGGCAATTTAAGGCCTCTTCAAGTTACCATCCACCCTATAATCCAAATGTTTCTACTCCACCTCTTATGTTTCCAACTGATGAGATTATAGCTGCAAACAAGCAAATGATGGAATCTCTTAACAAGCAAATATTGGAATCCAATAAGCAACTTTTGATATCATTGCAGCTCACTCTCCAAATGGTTCATTCACATACTCAGTTAATAGCTAAACTTGAGAATCAAGTGGGACAAATAGCTAATTCAATGAACCAACTTCTTCAAAGAGATAAGGGAAAACTTCCCACTCAACCATTTGAGAATCCTAGAGGGATTCATGTGATTGACGAAGCCCCTCCTCCGAGTGGGCCTACTCATGAACAAGTTCAAGCAATCACCACCCTTCGGAGTGGTCGAATTATGGACAACAAGGTTGATAGAGGAAAAGATGAACAACTTCTTCCTCCCAAAAATCCAAATCCCATCTCATCTAATCCAAATTTCACTCCTGAAAATCCAAAGTCCAGCACTGAAAATTCCAAGCTTGTCACCCCAAATGTGGAGACTTCTTAGGAGCCTAAGGCTCTGTTTCCTCAACGTCTCCAAGAGTCGACACATTTTGGGAACAAAAGTTGTAAAATTCAGGACATGTGGGAGGTCTTTTAGCAAATAAAGATCAACCTACCTCTCTTGGATGCTATCAAGCAAATTCCTCCCTATGCCAAATTTCTCAAGGATTTGTGCACTCAAAAACACACTTCCAAAAGTCATTTACAGAAGAAGGTAAGACTAACTGAATAAGTGAGTGCGATAATTCAGCACAGCACCCCTCCAAAGTATAAAGATTCGAGTGCCCTGACAATCTCATGTGTCATTGGTGACAACAAGATAGAAAGGGCCCTCGTTGACTTAGAAGCGAGCATGAACTTGATCCCATATTCAGTTTACCTACAACTTGGGTTGGGAGATCTTAAGCTAACCTCCGTGGTCTTGTAGCTTGCCGATAGATCGGTCAAGCACTCACGGGGCATTCTTGAAGATGTCATAATCAAAGTGGACAAATTCTATTTCCCGGTAGACTTTGTGGTTCTTAACACAGAACCAGTCCATGATCCAAAGAAACATATTCCCGTGATCTTCGGTAGGCCTTTCTTAGCTACAGCTAATGCTTCGATAAATTGTCGAACTGGGGTGATGGATATCACCTTTGGAAATATGCAAGTCAAACTCCACATTTTCCATGTAACACAACATCCTTCCGAAGAGGATGATTGTTTTCTCATTGATGTGGTAGATGAAGTGGTCGAAGAATCTCTCCCCTTCATTCTAAGCTAGGATCCTCTTGAAACTTGCATGTCTCACTTTGATTTCACAAACTTTGATATCAATCAATCCATCCAAGAAGTAAATTCTTTGCTCGATATTGGTACTATCATGGACTTTCCTCCTTGGAAAGTGCCAAGAGAACTACTTCCTTAACTTTCCACTACTCCTCCAGTCCCTTCCTTGAAATCTCCACCACAACTTGAGTTAAAGCCACTCCTGGTCTACCTTAAGTATGTGTTTCTTAGTGTAAATAAAACTCTTCCAGTCATCATTGCATCAGAGCTTTTTAAGGACCAAGAAAATAGCCTCTTAGCAGTGCTACAAGAGCATAAAGAAGCTATTGGCTGGGCAGTGGCTGATTTGAACGGAATCAACCCTTCTATTTGTATGCATCGCATTCATATGGAGGACGACGCAAAACCTTTTAGAGAAGTGCAGCGTCGGTTGAATCCCAACATGAAGGAAGTGGTCATGAAATAAGTGATCAAGCTACTAGATGCAGGAATTATCTACCCCATCTCTGATAGCAAGTGGGTTAGCCCCACTCAAGTTGTTTCGAAGAAATTCGGCCTCACTGTTGTCAAAAATTTAGCGGGAGAGCTCATGCCATAACGCACCACCAGTAGGTGGCGTGTGTCCATTGACTACCGGAAACTCAATTCTACCACTAGGAATGATCATTTCCCACTGCCATTCTTTGATCAAATCCTAGAAAGGCTTTTCGGCCAAAGCTACTACTGTTTCCTTGATGGTTATTCCGGCTATAACCAAGTGGCAATTGATCCTCAAGATTAAGAGAAGACCACATTCACATGTCCCGTTGGAACATTTGCCTATAGACGCATGCCCTTTGGGCTATGTAATGCACCGGTAACTTTCCAAAGGTGCATGATGTCCATATTTTTCGATATGGTTGAAAATTTTTTGGAAGTATTCATAGATGATTTTTCCATCTTTGGATCTTCCTTTGACTCCTATCTCCACAATTTATCCCTTATGCTTCAAAGATGCAAGGAGATAAATCTGATTCTAAGTTGGGAAAATAGTCATTTTATTGTCTTGGGACATGTTATTTCTAAAAGGGGAATTAAGGTCAACAAGGCAAAAGTCAAATTGATCTCCAATCTTCCTCCTCCAAACTCTGTCCGACAAATCCGTTCCTTTCTTGGTCATGCCAGTTTTTATTGCCGCTTCATTAAAGATTTTAGCAAAATATCCCGACCTCTATGTAATCTTCTCGCCAAGGATATTCCCTTCAATTTTAATGAAGCATGTTTGGAAGCTTTCAAGAAGCTCCGTACTCTTCTCTCTTTAGCCCCAATCATGAAACCGCCAAACTGGTCTCTTCCATTTAAGATCATGTGTGATGCATCCGATTATGCATTGGGTGCGATTTTGGGCCAACGTGTGGACAAGCTTCCGCATGTTATCTATTACGCTAGCAAAACTCTCTTTGATGCTCAATTGAAATACACCACCACTGAAAAAGAGTTACTAGCTGTGGTGTATGCCTTGGATAAATTCCGGTCTTACCTTCTTGGATCCAAGGTCATTATCTTTTCAGACCATGCCGCTCTAAGGCATTTGCTGGCTAAAAAAGAGACCAAATCCCGCCTAATTCGATGGATACTCTTACTCCAAGAGTTTGACATTTGAATTTTGGGATAAAAAGGGACAGACAATGTCGTCGCTGACCACCTCTCATGTTTACTCTTTCAGAAATCTTCTGAATTTGCTGCAGTTCGTGATTCCTTTCCGGATGAGCATTTGTTTCAGATTTCTCATTCAAATCTCCCATAGTTTACGGATATTGTCAACTACCTTGTGGTAAGAAAAATTCCATCCAAATGGTCAAAACAAGAGAAAGATCAGTTCTTCTCCCAAGTCAAACATTTCTTTTGGAAAGATCCGGAATTATTCAAGTATTGCCCAGACCAAATCATCTGGCGATGTATTCCCAAAACTGAATTCTCAAGTGTCCTAAATTTCTGCCATACTCTTGCATGTGGCGAACACTTCGGTGCCAAGAAAACTGCTTACAAAGTCCTTCAAAGTGGATTTTATTGGCCCTCTTTGTTTCGGGATGCTTACAATTTCTATAAGTCATGTGAGCGTTGCCAAAAGCTCGGATCCATGTCCAGGAGAGATTGATGCCCCTTACCTCTATCTTAATCATAGAAATTTTTGATGTGTAGGGAATTGACTTCATGGGACCATTTCCATCCTCTTATGGCTATGAGTACATTCTTGTAGCTGTGAATTATGTGTCTAAATGGGTTGAAGTGAAGGCTACCAAAACCAATGATCATAAAATTATGGTCAAGTTCATTCAATCAAATATCTTCAATCGATTTGGTACACTTAAAGCCATCATCAGTAACGGAGGTTCTCAATTCTGTAACCGCTATCTTAAATCCGTCGTTCTCAAGTACTCCGTCACTCATAAGGTTGCCACACCTTACCAACCTCAAACAAGTGGTCAAGTGGAAATATCTAATCGTGAGATCAAGCATATTCTGGAAAAAAACGGTTCGACCGGACCATAAAGATTGGTCATTGAGACTAAACGATGTGCTTTGGGCCTACCAGACAGCGTATAAGACGCCCATTGGCATGTCACCATATCGACTTGTCTTTGGCAAAGCTTATCATCTCCTGGTCAAGTTAGAGCATCGTGCTTTTTGGGCCATAAAATGGTTCAACTTTGATATTAAACAAGCCTGCTCTACCCGCAAATTGCAACTCAATGAACTTGAGGAAATTCAAAATGATGCGTATGAAAGCGCGAAAATCTATAAGGCACTAAAGCATTTTGTGACAAACATATTGTCAGCAAGTCTTTTGTTCCTGGACAAAAAGTTTGGCTTTTCAATTCTAGGTTACAACTTTTTCCGGTAAACTCTATTCGCGGTGGGATGGTCCATATATTATCTCATCCGTCTTTCCTCATGGTGCAATTAAACTTCATGATCCCACAAATGGATCTCTTTTTAAGGTTAATGGCTAACTGCTTAAGCCTTATGTTGATGGCATAATCCCAATCTGGAGAGTAGAAAAAGTCCTATTGACGGACCTAATTTATGAAGACTGATGCAACATCATGGTTCGTCTAGCTATCGACATTAAATTTAGCATTCTTAGGAAGCAATTCTTTTAACTTCTAAGCTTCCCTCTATCAAGTTGTCTTAGCCAAGATTTTCTGGAAATTAGCTAAGTATAGCCAACATGTGAACTTTTTCAGAACTGTCTCGAATTACGTTCCAAAATTCACTTTAGGCTTACTTAGTCATTTTAAGGTCTCGGTACCATTTTCGGAAATTTTCAAGGTCATTTTGACAATTTTCTCAAAAATCCAAAAAATCATGGGAAATTCGAACCCCAAAATTAGCACTTTTCCAAATGAGCTCCGAATCCCATTCCGAGGGTTATACAAGGTGTCTAGGGTCTATAGGAGCTTAAGTTTCTAATTGGAGATTTTTTGACCCGGGCCCGACCTCTGTTCGGCCAAAATGGCAAGGAAAATTCTGCCTAAAAATACAGGCGCCCGCCAATCCTTGCTGGCCCCCGCCGAGTGCCTCAGGCCCCTTCCAGCTAAACGCTAGGCTTGACCAAAGCCAAGCCCTGCTCTGCGAGCGCCTGCTAAACTCCACAGATTCATTAAAAGGGCCCATTTCAAGCCCATTTCAAACCTTTTAACTTCCCTCTTTTTTCTCCCAGCCGAACCTCTCTCTTTTTGCTCTCTCATTCTTCCTCTTTATCCTCTTAACCTTATTTCCATCTTCCTTCTCCCATCTCCCTCACTCTCTCAAACCCTCATCTCACCCTCTCATCATTCCATCCACTTACCACCAAGAAAAAGGGACATTTTGTTCTCCATTGTTAGGTAAGCTTCTTCTCTCTCTTTTTATCAATTTTTGATCAATGGAGGATGGGATTGATTATGTAGAGGTGTAATATTTGTTTGGGGTTGTATATTGCATTTGCAGGGTCAATATTTTTGGGATTTTACATCTCCAATCAACCTTTGGCCCTCTTCCTTTTTGTCTTGCACACTAGGTGTTCGACGAATTGCCAAAGCCAACTTCTTCTTCCCAATGGCACCCAAAACCTCTTCTAAGCGTGCTCGCTCCTCCGAGGGACCATCCAAGGAAGCTCCCACGCCAAATTGGGCTGACTGGCCCATTGAAACCGAAGCCAAATTTGTCATTAAAGATGGATTCGAAGAAAATCCAAAAATAGCGTGGGCGGTCAAACAATTGAAGGACCATAGCTTAAAAGCTCTATTCAAACCACGCGCTAGCTCTTTCTATCCGCGCATAGTCCGCTAATTCTACTCCAACATGTTTTATTCACGTATGGAGCCGGAGGTCATTAAGACCACCATTGATGACACACCTTTTGAATTCACCATTCATAACCTTGCTATGGCTTTGGAGTGTCCATTGGTATCTCCCTTGGATGACGAGGACTAGCCTCTGTACGATGCTCCTCCCGAGGAGCTGAAATTGTCAGAAATTGTCAAGGATATCTACCATAACATGTATACTGGCAATCGTAAATCAAGCACGAATAAGTCATTCCTCCTGTGCCGGCTGTGGTTCTTGGACTCTGTCCTTACCAAAAATGTCCTTCCCGTTCCTAAACATTCTAAGTGTAAAGGGGTTTTTCTGCACACCCTTTATGCCGCTGAGTAGGGACATTGGTTTTGGGCCCCGCAGCTGATCTAGGACTAGCTTCTCAAGGTCTACAATGATCTTTTTATGACACAGTCAGATAATGCCCTCACTTGGGCACTTCCTTTCCCGTACTTGGTCATCAAGCTGCTTAAGAATAAAAAGTTCAAGGTCCCCCAAAGAGAAGATAAGAGCACTAAGGTATTCCTTTTTGACATTGGTGCATGGAAGTTAACTACCATCTGGCTCAAGACTTCTCGTTAAGCCCGCATTGGTGGTGTGTTTGAATGGGGAGGTCCCGCTGTCCCTTTTGCTCCTACACCGATTGCTCCTATACCTGTTGTACCACCACCACCTGCTATGTCCCATACCGACTATGACTCTCTCAACACCTGTCTTGATACCATTCAGCTGCAAGTCGAGACTATGGAGGAAACCCTTACAGACCTTTATAAGGAGACTAGGGAGGGACAGCAGCTATTGCAGACCATGCCACAATCTTTGATTGACTGACCTCCAGGTGGCACCGGTGGCTCATCCTCTATAGCGATAATGGAGTGATTTTCAGTTTTTATGTGACGACCCTGGATTTTTCAACCCAGTGTGTCCTGTGATGACCCGAAACGGATCCAAAATGCGGAAGCAAAAGAAGGAAGGTGACCTCTAGAGATGTACGTCATCCCTAAGGCACCAAAATGACTCTACATGAAGCTATGGAACTCAAATGAGCCAAGCAATGAAACAAGAATGCCAAACCCAAAAAGAAATGAACCAATGGTAAAATGGTCATTTTACACTAAAATGGGTGCCACTGTGCACACCATTGGAAAGATAACAAAAAATCAATAAGAATAGACTTAAGAATAGCATGATTTGGAGTCCGGAATACAAAGATATCAAGTTCTGAAGTCGAAAGAAGGGAAAACCCTATCCCGGTTAGAACCAAAAACAAACACTACCTTACTAAAACTTGAATATCTTGAGCTACAAGAAGAATATGAAGCTCTAATTGGTACCATTGGAAAGCCTATTTCAACATGGTCAATTTAGACTCAAGAACGGACCAATTTGGAGTTAAAACAAAGAAGATATGATAATTTGAAGTCGGAGGTACGGTGCTGAACCAAGACACAAACACACACACACATGAACAGTACCACGAGCGCTCATGCAAGGGATACGAGTGCTTGTATAGTGCAACCCCTAAGGCCAAAACCTACTACCCCATTTACAAGCTCTCGTGCGACATGGACGAGCGCTCGTTCTGCTAAAGGCTTAATAGAAATCAGAGTTTGAAATGTGATTTTGAGGCCTTTAAGGAACTTTTTTGGAAAAAAGTTGTGAAGTAACCCACCCCCCCCCCCCCCCTAAAATCATGTTTTCTAGTCAACCAAGTCAAGACCAACCTTAATTTTTCAAGTTAAAACCCCAAAATACCCTTATGCTCAGTTTAGGCTCAAAACGACGAAAATGTAAGCTTGCACCAAACATACATTTGACCCCAAATGCACTTTTAGGCTGAAACAAATTTGCACACAAACTTAATAATGATTTTGAGCATGCAGGAATGGTCCGCGGCTCCCGAAAATGGTCGAGTCAAAATCCGACCCCCTAATGGCCAAAAAGGCAAAAATAAACTTGAAATACAAATTTTGTAATCCAAAATTAACAAATAATTGGAAATTACCATTTGGCCCTTGGCCACACTTCATGCATGATTAATGAGATCCTACGGAAGAATCAAAATGGAATTCCCACACCAGTTACAAACATAGTGAGACAATAACTTAACAACAAGTCAATAAGAATAGAAATCATAAAGCTCGGATGCACTTAACAAGTCAATAACTTAACAACATCAAAATTTACCATGATTCATTCAAATCATAAAGCTCGGATGTACTTAACAACATCAAAATCGCCAATAACCAAAACCACAAGTCACAATTAAACATGATTGTCAACTTGGAATTGAATGCGAAATCAAATAGTGATAGACTTGGACATCTAAGCTCGAAATTCTGCCGAGACATCAATGGTTATTCCTGGCATTAACCCGCAGGGAAGACCACCCAAGTGCGCACTATCTCAATTGGGGAGAACTCATACCTCCCGTACTAGAGCCAAACTCTAGCCATGTCACTTGCAACAACAATGTCCCAAGACTCCAAAATAAACCAAATAAGTTCACAACTTATACATAACTTATATAATACATGAAAACACCTTCCAAGCGCAAGTAGGTTGAAACCATACAATCCATGCCTTAGAGTTTCATTTCTAAAATGGCATACATAATGTCAATTACAAGGTGTATAATTCATTACACAAGGCAACAATATATTCCATAAAGAAAACATGTTCTCATGAATTTAAATATAACAACAATGTTATCAAATGCTTAAAACACAACCAAGTGAATACACAACAAGTCCAAATCCATGATTTGAATATAGAAACAACTTCTAAAACACAAATAGATCCTTGGAGCCACTAGATAGAATTTAATTAAACAAAATAATTAAATTCTCTAAATTTCAAATCAAATTCAAATAACCTCTAATTAATATGTGTTAAACAACATAGCATGCTCATTACATCTATCAAATCAAAAGTGTAAAATGAGCAAGATAGGATCAAATAGAATTTAATTAATTTAAATCAATTAAATCTCTAAATTTCAAAAGTTGTTCAAATGATCTCAAATTAATATATGTCAAGCACTAAGTCATGGTCATACCATATATCAAGTCAAACGTGGAATACAAGTAAAACACAATTAACTAAAATTTAAATCAAATTAAATTCATTTAATCTCTAGATTTGAAAACTCATTTAAATCATTCCAATTTAATATACAACAAAGATCATGTCATGGCTATGTTATATACCAAGACTAAAATGAGTTATAAGCAAGCTACTACAAATCATTAATTTCTCAAATTAACAAAAGACATGAATACAACTTATATATCACTACAAAAGCAAGGAATACCCTTAGGTAATAAATTATAACACCCCCTACATCACAAGAGGATTGTTCATCTTGAATACAAGGCAAATCAACACAAAATGGCAAACTCTTCAAGGGTTCTGAAGAGGAGGCTGAGGGGGACAAAAAGTATTCCCAAGGTTAGGCTTGGAAATCAATGGAAGGCTCTCAAAAATCAAAGTCAAAGCTTAAGGCTTTAAGCTTCATCCATGGAGGCTAGGGTTTTTGGTGAGGAAGATAATGAAACAATGTGAAAAAGTGTGAATGAAGGAAATAAAAATCCTCCACTCACTATGTGATCCTACACTATGGTCAACACACACATCTATGGTCAATTGCACAAAAATCCTCCTTTAAAACCATAATCCCAAAGTAACCCAAAAATAATTGCAAGACTTAATTGTGAACCTACACTTGTCACAAATCCAAGGTTCCTTCCTAGGCTTAATCTCAAGCCTACACTTGTCAACCATCTCAGCCAATAAGTGCACCAATCCTTGGCCAACAAGTGGGTGAATCTCCACCCTCCAAATGTCAAGGGATCATACTTCCAAGTCACTGCACCCCAAAGCCAACAAGTGGCACCATGAGAATGTGACACTTGTCACATTTTTCAAAAATTACAAAAAATGTCCTTTTTGAAAATATCTTCCAAATTAAATTGCAAAATGGTCCCTAAGACGAAAAATAATTACTTTATTTAATTACACTAAAACCCCACAAGTTAAGAATAATTACAAAAAAATATGCATCCATACCCTTTACAAGAAAAGTAAACACTTGGCATGCTTTTCTGAGAACGTAAAAATACGCATTGCATTGAATTTAAATATCATGGATGCATGCAAAACCGGATTCAAATCCGAACACGAAAAATGTGATTGTGCATGGAAAAAGGATAAACGAGAAAAAGACGAAAAGTGAATAGTGTCTAGAAAATAAAATGTTGAAATGACACAATTCTCAAAGGAAGTTGTCAATCCAAGGAAAAGAGTATCGAAAACCATTCCGGAACACTCAAGATGACATCAAGTAACGAAAAACCAAACACGGAAAAGAAAAGACAACGGAAAAAAATATATATATCCGTAGAAATCTGAGAAAAGAAAAGGAAGAAAAAGACCGGGTCATTACAACCTTGCCACCTTAAAGGGATTTCATCCCCGAAATCCAGCCCCAATAAAACAAAAGGTGAACCCAGGATAACCACGGAGTACATCTCTAAGTATCCCACACAACATGCTACGAAAGCAAATCCAAAACTGAAAGACAACGTACAAACCAATGTCATTCGCACCCACGTGCTCATGTTAGGACAACCCTCAAAAGGAAAGTGACCATATGGCCACACCACAAGTTGAAACTCATACACAGAGCTCCAGGCCAAACAAAGGAACGGAAGACCACAACCGTAAGCATCCCTTCTGAAGAACCGTCGTACGGATCCAAAAACAACCACCAAAAGAACTCCAAGATAATCACATATCAAATCAAGATACTAAACAAGGGCAACGTGGCAGTACGAATAGTGACCAAAACCTGCCCATGAAGTACTCAAATGTGTGGTAGTAATGACAGTGCCTGGTGTCCTCCCACACTTACTCGTCAGTAAGGTAGCATCAATGGCAACTAACACTTGCCCACAACACACAACTTTGTACTGTAGCATGACAGTATAAGGCCCAATTCATAACCTACCCCCCACTAGGTCTACCCATGAAACCTCTTGATACAAATGACATCAATGTCCAAAATGATTATTACCAAAAGCACTGCGGAGACCCACATTTTGTGAGAGTTGAGATATGGTCCAAAGATGTCCAGCCGGACCATCTTGGCTAATCCCGAAACTCTAACAACAATGCCATAGGTATCGCTATGCTTAAAGCCTTGAATCCTCAATGCAACAAAACCAACAACTCAATGTCTCAAAATACTACTATTAATAACATCAATCACGAATCCAAAGCCTGACAAGCAAAACAGCGTCTCCAAAATCCCAGATATCATCCTGAAATAGATTAACTATAAGACTACTCATCGTAATCAAACATCGGATCAAAATTCCTATCATGGATAACTAGATCCTCGAAATACAAGTCCACCAAGTGGCACACACATCGAATCATGTCAACTAAGATCACAAAATAAATCTCTCGAAATCGTTCTTGGCATCACCAAGCTAAATTAAAATTCCTCAATTTTAATCCATAAACAATCACTGGAACAACAATTCCTCAAAACCACGCCTAGTCATACTAGGACGAGAAAACTCCATAAACAAGCCATATCCAACAACGATCTTTCAAAACTCTTCCTAAGAGTCAACCACATCAAGGTCTCCAAAACTAAAGCAAGTCTCTAAAAAGACGTTCTCGAAAGAGCATCGCGCTCACCTCACGAATCAAACAAATCCTTAATGATATGGACACAAGTCCCTGAAAAATGATCTCACACCAATCCACTCACTCTGAGCACCACAACCTGTCAACAACCACGGCAAAAACTCCCCAAGGGAAGACATGAAAGAAAGGGAATCACCAGTCCTAAAAAGGATAATACCACGACTCTATCTCTGAAATAAAAGACAACAATGTCAAAGACTTCACCCCCTACATGGAAGTAAGTCGACCAAAATCAACCAAATCCTCACCAAGGACTCAAGACAACAACGGTGATCCTCACAGACCAGCCAACCTTAAAGCTGTACACAACGCAACGAAGAGAAGAGACTCACTCCTTGTGAAGTCCCTTACTCAAACTAAGAAAAGGGAAGAAACCCTATTCAACACGACGAGTACGAAAGGGGAACAAAAGGGAGAACTAAACATGGAAGTCATACAAATAACAAGAAAATGCAACTACCAAGAAGGTAAATCTGCTCACATAGACAAAATCAAGGTTATATGTAGCACGTCTCCACGTAAGCACAAAATCATGTCACTAAAGTACAGTAACAACATGGCATCTCTAAGCATATAAATAAGGCATGTTAATGCCACACAATAAGAAAACAATGTGGACACACTTCCACCTACTCATGCATCATAATATCATAACTACTAACATGGTAGTAAATAAAACTGCAGAAGATAAAAATAATGCAACAATGAACCCTATGGACATTGTGTCCTAGAGTGTCTAGGTAAAAGGAAAGACCAGTCCTAGTCATAAACTAATTCCAAAAATTAATACGACCACAACTTGTCTCAAAACAAATGTGAGCCCTAACCACAATAGTAAGACTCAAATAATCCATCTCCGAATCTAAAGGTGACACTAACAATGCAATGCTCTCACAACCCAAAACATCAATCAGTCGACTTGATCCCAAAAGCGTCATCACGCAAGGAGAACTCAAAGAAAATGGCAACTATAACCATACCAACAACAATCAAATCAATCACTACGACTGATCTCCAAAATAACCATCACCATCATCGATCAAAAAGACAACGCCTATCAAAACAAAACTAATATTGATTCCATCCAAACTGCACTTGTAGCTAGCCAGCATGGTAGCATGACAGTGCATGCACCCGACCACAAACGTACCCGCCCACGAAAATTGCAATCCCAGAGGAATCATCCCGACCAACCAAGGATCCTAAGAGATCTATAACCTCATCATGGCTCAAAACCAACAAATCTAGCACTACGGCGACGCTAAATGACTCACCTCATGAGGGCCCAAATAAAAAGTGACTTACCACCTACCCAAAACCAATGTTAGGTCAACAACAACCTATACCACCACGAGACTATGACTACAATCACCATCAACCTCAACTCGTGCCTCAATAACCAATCCCGTGTCATGCCAACTATGCAACACAATTATACATATACAAATCTAATCTAGCATACATCATATGTCATGCTCTTTACAAAAGAATTAAATCATGTTAAACAAATGACATGTCGCATATAGCACATAGGCATATAAAAACCCGTCGTCCATAGGTTTTTGAACCCAGATGCTCTGATACCACCTGTGATGACCCTGGATTTTTCAACCCAGTGTGTCCTATGATGACCAGAAACGGATCCAAAATGCGGAAGCAAAAGAAGAAAGGTGACCTCTAGAGATGTACGTTATCCCTAAGGCACCAAAATGACTCCACATGAATCTATGGAACTCAAATGAGCTAAGCAATGAAACAAGAATGCCAAACCCAAAAAGAAATAAACCAAGGGTAAAATGGTCATTTCACACTAAAATGGGTGCCACCGTGCACACCATTGGAAAGAATATAAAAAATCAACAAGAATAGACTCAAGAATCGCATGATTCGGAGTCTGGATGACAAAGATATCAAGTTCTGAAGTCGAAAGAAGGGAAACCCTATCCCGGTTCGAACCAAAAACAGACACTACCTTACTAAAACTTCAATATCTTAATCTACAAGAAGAATATAAAGCTCTAAATGGCACCATTGGAAAGCTTATTTCAATTTGGTTAATTTAGACTCAAGAACGGACCAATTCGGACTTAAAACGAAGAAGATATGATAATTTGAAGTTGGAGGTGCAGTGCTGAACCAAGACACAAACACACACACACACGAACAGTACCACGAGTGCTCATGCAAGGGATATGAGTGCTCGTACAGTGCAAGCCCTAGGGCCAAAACCTACTACCCCATTTACGAGCGCTCGTGCGACATGGACGAGCGCTCGTTCTGCTAAAGGCTTATCAGAAATCAGAGTTTGAAATGTGATTTTGAGGCCTTTAAGGGACTTTTTTGGAAAAAAGTTATGAAGTAACCACCCTTAAAATCATTTTTTCTAGCCAACCATGTCAAGACCAACCTTAATTTTTTAAGTTAAAACCCCAAAATACCCGTATGCTCAGTTTAGGCTCAAAACAGCGAAAATGTAAGTTTACACCAAACATACATTTGACCCCAAATGCACTTCTAGGTGGAAACGAATTCGCACACAAATGTAATAAGTGATTTTGAGCGGGCAGTAATGGTCCGTGGCTCCCGAAAATGGTCGAGTCAAAATCTGACTCCCCAACGGCCAAAAAGGCAAAAATGAACTTGAAGTAGAAATTTTGAAATCCAAAATTAACAAATGATTGGAAATTACCGTTTGGCCCTTGGCCACATTTCATGCATGATTAATGAGATCCTACGGAAGAATCAAAATGGAATTCCCACACCCGTTGCAAATATAGTGAGATAATAACTTAACATTTTTTCAATATTTTCATAATATTTCATAAAGTCAAAACTACATAGGATACAAATACATGTCATTGGCCTCCGGCCGCATCTCATACATGTCAAATACATTGTAAAGGGTGTACTCATGTACACATTACATATATGGAATCAAATATACACATTTTGACATAAAAGGGCTATAAGTGGCATTTCCAGCCAACCCTTACGAGAACTAAAAACTTTCAAGTCTACAATCATCCAAGCAATGATGAACATCACAAACCAAGTCTTTGTACCTGAAACAGCCCCCCAATAACTTCGGGGTGAGTAAACAAGTTTACTCGTAGAGAATGAGCATGCATGACTCAATTTCTTTAGAGATTTTTACATTGACTTGAAACAATTCAAAAGGGTCATGCCACCTAACGTCTATGTCAAATGTTAGACTCAGAGAGCATCCTAAGCTACCTTAAAACATTTCTAGCATAAATCACATCATTTATGCAATTTCCAACGACATAAGAGCATACTATACAAGCAACAAGATAAAGGTTCCCAAAGTTATCAACTTGAAATCTAAGGTACGAGAACAACTAACCATTTAGCATAATTAGAACTTCTAATACAAAGCATCAAGACATAGATTCTCAAAATTATCAACTTAAAATCTAAAATGCAAAAACAACTAGATATGACAATTTAGCATAAATGTACTGAACAACATCAAAATTTACCATGATTCATTAAAATCATAAAGCTCGGATGTATTTAACAACATCAAAATCGCCAATAACCAAAATCACAAGTCACAATTAAACATGATTGTCAACTTAAAATAGAATGTGAAATCAAATAGTGGAAGACTTGGACATCTAAGCTCAGAATTCTGTCGAGACATCAACGGTTATTCCGGGCATTAACCCACAAGGAAGACCACCCTAAGTACGCACTATCTCAATTGGGGAGAACTCATACCTCCCTCACTAGAGCCAAACTCTAGCCATGTCACTTGCAACAACAATGTCCCAAGACTCCAAAATAAACCAAATAAGTTCATAACTTATACATAACTTATATAATGCATGAAAACACCTTCCATGCGCAAGTAGGTTGAAACCATACAATCCATGCCTTAGAGTTTCAATTCTAAAATGGCATACATAATGCCAATTACAAGGTGTGTAATTCATTACACAAGGCAATAATATATTCCATAAAGAAAACATGTTCTCATGAATATAAATATAACAACAATGTTATCAAATGCTCAAAACACAACCAAGTGAATACACAACAAGTCCAAATCCATGATTTAAATATAGAAACTAAAACACAAATAGATCTTGGAGCCACTAGATAGAATTTAATTAAACAAAATAATTAAATTCTCTAAATTTCAAATCAAATTCAAATAACCTCTAATTAATATATGTTAAACAACATAGCATGCTCATTACATATATCAAATCAAAAGTGTAAAATGAGCAAGATAGCATCAAATAGAATTTAATTAATTTAAATCAATTAAATCTCTAGATTCAAAAGTTGTTCAAATGATCTCAAATTAATATATGTCCAACACTAAGTCATGGTCATACCATATATCAAGTCAAACATGGAATACAAGTAAAACACAATTAACTAGAATTTAAATCAAATTAAATTCATTTAATCTCTAGATTTGAAAACTCATTTAAATCATTCCAATTTAATATACAACAAAGATCATGTCATGGCCATGCCATATACCAAGACTAAAATGAGTTATAAGCAAGCTACTACAAATCATTAATTTCTCAAATTAATAAAAGATATGCATACAACTTATATATCACTACAAAAGCAAGGAATACCCTTAGGTAATAAATTATAACACCCTCTACCTCACAAGAGGATTGTTCCTCTTGAATCCAAGGCAAATCAACACAAAATGGCAAACTCTTCAAGGGTTATGAAGAGGAGGATGAGGGGCACAAAAAGTATTCCTAAGGTTAAGCTTGGAAATCAATGGAAGGCTCTCAAAAATTAAAGTCAAAGCTTAAGGCTTTAAGCTTCATCCATGGTGGCTAGGGTTTTTGGCAAGGAAGATAATGAAACAATGTGAAAAAGTGTGAATGGAGGAAATAGAAATCCTCCACTCACTATGTGATCCTACACCATAGTCAATACACACATCTATGGTCAATTGCACAAAAACCCTCCTTTAAAACCATAATCCCAAAGCAGCCCAAAAATAATTGCAAGACTTAATTTTGAACCTACACTTGTCACAAATCTAAGGTTCCTTCCTAGGTTACATTTTTCAAAAATTACAAAAGGTCCTTTTTGAAAATATCTTCCAAATTAAATTACAAAATGGTTCCTAAGACGACAAATAATTACTTATTTAATTACACTAAAACCCCACAAGTTAAGAATAATTACAAAAAATTATACATCCATACCCTTTACAAGAAAAGTAAACACTTAGCATGCTTTTCTAAGAAAGTAAAAATACGCATTGCATGGAATTTAAATATCATGGATGCATGCAAAACCGGATTCAAATCTGAACACGAAAAGTGAGGTTGTGCAAGGAAAAAGGATAAACGAGAAAAAGACGAAAAGTGAATAGTGTCCGGAAAATAAAAATGTTGAAATGACACAATCCTTAAAGGAAGTTGTCAATCCAAGGAAAAGAGTATCGGAAACCATTCCCGAACACTCAAGATGACATCAAGTGACGAAAAACCGAACACGGAAAAGAAAAGACAACGGAAAAAAATATATATATCCGTAGAAATCTGAGAAAAGAAAAGGAAGAAAAAGATTGGGTCTTTACATTTTAGTTTCTATTTTGCTTTTCAATAGTACTCTTTTACTTTGTTTTGGGCCACGTTTGGCATTACTTTCAGCTCCTATTTTGAACTTATAACTGCAATGGTTTTTGCTATTTTGCATGAACACTTGGTTTTTGGTTAAATAAATTGCAGTTAGTTATTTTTATCTATGTCTGGATTTATATGATGCTTGTTGTGCATAGATGTGTTCGTGATAGGTTTCTAGATTCAAGTTTGGGGGCATGGCTTTTGGAATTCACATGGTGGCATATTGTCACACTGCCACAAAATTTCCTTCTCTCCTTGGTATTATTGTTCTTTGTCTTCTCATATTGAGGACAATGTGACATTCAAATTTGGGGGTACATTTTGGTATTGTATTTTTTCTTGCATGTTCTAACTTGATTCATGTAAGCTAATAAATTTAATTTTTGGGAAGCAAGGATCGTGTAATCTTAGAACTTGTTGGAGATTGAAGCATGTGTTTAATACTTTGTGTATAGAGGCAAATGATAAGTTTGAAAATAAAGAAAAATCTGAAATGATCATGTTGATTAAAATCGGTTTGTATAAATGCTTCAATTAAATTTTCATCGGATTTCATGCTCTTTTATACTTCACACTTCACAGATGCACACCGGAAACTAATTTTTGATGCATGTAACCTGATTGACCTTGATCATGACTCAGTTGATTTGAAGTGATGACCCTAATGAATGGATATCTTTGGCATTGATCTAAAAATAAAAAAAATAAAAAAATGATAATGACTAGTTTAAGTTCGTAGCCTTGCCAACTCGAGTTATTAAGCCCTTGGAGTGTCTTTACACTTAGCACCCTAAAGCCATCCGGTTTGGGAGTTGCTGGCCTAACACTTGCTACATGGGTTGGTTAGAAAGCTTAAGGGACTTAGGCATTTCACGGTCATTCACGAAATAAAAAAATAAATAAATATGGTTTGTTGGAGTTCGTAGCCTTGCCAACTCGAGTTATTAAGCCTTGGAGTGTCCTTACACTTAGCACCCTAAAGCTGTCCGGTTTGGGAGTTGTTGGCCTAACACTTGCTACATGAGTCGGTTAGAAAGCTTAAGGGACTTCGGCATTGCACGACCATAATATGTATGTAAAAAAAAAAAAAAAAAAAAAAAAAAAAAGTGTATTTTGAATAAATCATGCCTTAGAGACCTCACTTAAAAGGGAAATTCAATAATTTGAAGACTTGTGTTTTGAAATTGGAAAAAGAAGGTAAAAGCCACATATTGGGAATCCGGTTCACTTTCATTGAAGTTAAAGTTGATTTCTATTAAAAAGATTACAATTGAAGTATTTATATAGACTATGATGTTGATTCATGAGAATTGAAATGTGTTTAGCCATTGTGTTATGTCAAGGCTTCATATACACAAGGTAGTCTACAAAATGATTCCGTCTCCAATATTCTATTCCAAGTTGCAAATGAGCTGTGTGTGTATTTTCTTGCACCATGGTTGATGTAAGTGCATAGCATTTCAAATGTTGTCATTTTGTTAAGAGCTTCATTTTTTGTTTTGCTACGGGACTAGCAAAATGTAAGTTTGGGGGTGTGATAAGCACCGAATATTTCATATTCAAGCGCCCTTATTTGTATTATTTAAGTCCATTAGTTGATCATATTGTATATTTTAGCTTCATTTGCATGTTTTTGTTTACTTTCGGGTTGGTTCCCCAAAGATAGTTAAAAAAGAGGCTTTGATGAGTTCTTGAAGAATCAAAGCATGCCGTTGCCGGGGACCTTCATTTTGGCCAAGCCAGTGATCCATTGAACTCATAGTTATCCTTGCAAAAAGCGCTGAGGGCGATGATCGCGTCATCGGGCGGAGCAAAGATCATTTCAAGAAGCAAAGTGGAGGCAAAACTGCAGCATTGCGGGCGCCCGCCATACACCTGCGGACGCCCGCCAAAACACCTAGAAACTTTCAAAAAATACGGGGCCCCGCCAAGCATTACAGGCCCCCGCCGTGTGCTGCCACCAAGCCACCATGACACCATGCGGGCGCCCGCCATTCTACAAACAAGAGAGCATGGCCCTCTTTATTTCACTTATCCCCTTAATTGAGGGGATTGCTCTGCACTTCTCTAGGGATTTTGGGCCACGAATTTAGAGTTGTTGGAAGGTTAAGGTTGCTAAATAGAAGGCTTGAACCATATAATAAAGATATCTCATATTGTAAGGATATTTCTAGAGAGAGAAATATTGTGTTCTTGAGGGTTATGTGTGTTTTATGGCTCCTAGGTGCCAAAATGGAGGGTAAGATCACTTCTTCTCCTTCCTCCTTTGTTTCTATGGGTAACTAACTCCCTTTCTAGGGAGGTGGTGAAACCCTTCCTTGTAAGCATGCTTTAGTTTTGGTTTATTTTGGAGAATGAAATGTATGGGCCAAGTTTCATAATCTAGAGCTATACACATGTTGTAATGAATATTAGTGTTTAAAATTGATCATTTTAAGTTTATTATCTTATCTTGTCTTAGATTGTTTTATCCCATGATCATATGGCCTGCATTTTTATACTGACGATGAAAATGAGATTGTGAAATGGTTTTAATGGCATGTTGTTGGAGAAGTTTGATAGCCCATAGCTTAGGTTCCTCCTTTGATGAACTATTCTTGGTTCTTAACTTCATATGCTTTTATCATTTGATTGAGGGTTTGATAATCTCTAGCTTAGTGAGCATGTCTAAGGCTACACCCTAGTTTAGGTAGTTCAAGCATGTAAAACTTTGATAAATTATTCTTGCCTATTGATTTCATGAATTTCTTGAAGATAATGTAGTAATTTTGTGTTGTTACATATTATGGTCATATATATATGTTGTTCCCCATATTAATCACAAGCTAGCATGTTTATAGGGTCGGTAGTTGATTCACTTCCCTAGCCCTCTCTACCTAAGTTTCCCTCCTTTTAATCTCCTTCAACTTATTGTTTTATGCACATTTTAATTCCAAGTACCAAGTGACAAACCAAACAAAACTCTACACCCCTTTCATCAAACAAAGTGATTTTTAAAGACCTTGGTTGCCATAAACTAGCAGTCCTTGTGGTTCGACTTACCCCTACGATAGCCCTATTTTACAAATATTTGTGCTATTGCAATGGTTGATTATAATTGGTAGACCTTCATCAACCGACCACTTTCACATTCCTTCAGTTGGATCTTGAGGCGCCTGGAGATGTCCTTTAGTGATTTATGATCCTTACCTCGGTGTGACCTTGTGTTCGGTCCTTGTTCAATTCTTTCGGTGATTTTCCTAATTTCGAGGACAAAATTTCCTTAAGGAGGGTAGGTTGTAATGACCCAGTCATTTTCCTTCCTTTCCTTTTTCTCAGATTTTGAGGGATAAATTTTTTCCGTTGATTTTTCTTTTCGAAGTACGGTTACTCATCACTTAGTGTCATCTCGAGTGCTCGAAAATGGTTTCTGAGACTCTTTCCTTTGGATTAACAACTTCCTTAAAGGACCGCGTCATTTTCACGTTTTTCATTTTTTGACACTATGCACTTTTTGTCCTTTTCCCATTTGTCACTTTTGGCACAACCTCACTTTCCATGTTTGGAGTTGAGTTTTGACTTCACGAGTTTTCATCTCAATTGATTTCCTCGAAAGGCGTGGCTTTACTTTTGGAGAAAAGCTCGCCGGTTGTTTCTTTCTCCGGTAGGGGCGTGGATGAAAGGATTATTCATAAACATTGATGCTTCTTGGGGTGTTTTTTATAAATATCTTTTAGAAGATATTTTCATTTTGGGCAGTTTTGCAGTTACCCGTTCTTAGAGGGGCCATTGTGCAATTAACGCAAGTTATTGCAAAATGCCTCATTATGAGCCTGGTCCTCGTACGAGATTTATTTTTGCAGTTCGTCGAATCATGTACTTTTAGAATTTCCTCACAGTCATTTTCCCCAGTTTTACGGTTTTCGGCCCCGGTTTTCGGCCCCGGTTAGCGCCGAACTTGTTCGGGGCATATCTTCCTACACGGGACTCAGTTTTCGACGCCGTTTCTTCCGTTGTTCATTTTTTTATTTTAGTTCTTTTTTGTTCATGGTATTTTATTGTTTAAGCGCGTCTGCGCAAATTCCACTTTTTTGGATCCGGTGGGGCACTTTTAGTGTTTTACTATAAATAAGGGGTTATAAAATTAAAACATTTAATTTTCTCTTCTTCTCCCACATTCAGTAGCAGCCATGGCAGCCCAAGGGACTGCCACCTTCTTTTCTTCTTTTGCACCTTCTTCCCTCGTGAAAAATGTCGTAATGTCTTAGCGTTTATCGTAGGCCTTGGTGAGGCAGACCTTTCCCCCTTATTAGATGCCATTTTTGACTAATTTTAAGTTCGGGTTTCAAGTTCGGGTTTGGATTTTCATGGTGCCTCAAAGGTTAAAGTTGATTCCCTCGTAGTCCCTGTTATAACCTAGGAGTATCGTCAGATTCGGAACGTTTTCGTTTCGGTGGGGATTTGTGATTTCATCACAAAATGAGGTAGAAGATGTTTTAGGTTTAATTATGTGTTGTATTGACGGTTTTATAAGCATATACAACTTGTAAGCATGCCTTTGTATTAATTCTAAAATTTAATTTAATTATTTTCTATTTTAAGATTTAATTATCATGGTTGTATATCATGGAATTAAATTATAACATGCTATTAAATTAAGCCTTGATATGCTTGTTAACATATATTAAATTAGGAGGATTTGAGTAAGTATTGCAACTTTTAATTAATTTTTCACTTGAATGGAAATTTAATTCACATGATTGTAACTAGCATGGAATCAACTTGTAATGTGATATTAAATTAGGCCTTAGTATGTTCTTTAATATATCTGAATTTGAGGACATTTGGAGTTGTTTTAAAATCTAGAGAAAATTAATTAATTCGGTTAATTAATTTTATTTTTAAGTGTCATATTCACTTAATTGGATTTTTGACTTGATATTATTGATGAGCTTGGCATGTTCTATCATATATATTAAATAGAGAATATTTGGATAAGTTTTGAAAAATTTATATGTTTATTTTCTTGGCATTAAGTTGAATTTACCTAGTTGTAACCAGTGTATAATTAGCTTGTAATGTGATTTGAACGTGGGCCTTGATATGTTCATTAACATACCTTGAATTGAGAATATTTGAATGAGCCTTGAATACTATGTTTAATTATTTCCTTGTATGAAATTTAATTCACCTAGTGATGCCTAGTGTAGAATTAACTTGTATCATGAAATTAAAATAGGCCTTGATATGACCTTTGACACATATGATTTGTAGAATTTTTGGAGTTACTTTGAAATCTTGAGAATTTAATTACGTAAGTTAATTAGATTCCCTTTTATGCTCCCATTGAGGTAATTAGGCATTGATGTTGTATTCTTGTTTAATTTGTGGGTTGGAACTTGTTATATGGTTATATGATAGTATTCCATAAGTTGAAGTTATGATTTTACAGTTGTGCGTGGTAATTGATTTTGGTGCATTGTCTATATGTGATATACTTGTTGCACAACTTGTTAATTTTTGGAAAGCTTGTATGGACATTGAAAATTGTTACAGCTAGGGCATGGCTCTAGTACGAGGGATGAGAGTTCCCTCTTTTTCATATAGTGCGCACCGGGTGGTACCCTGAGGGCTAGTAACCCAAAATCACCAATATAACAGTTTTATTTCGGGTTTAGTTGCGCACTAGGTAGTACCTTGCGGGCTAGTAACCCAGAACCACTTGCTTGGTCATTGAGACCTTATGTCCTTTGTTTTTCCACCATTGGTTGATTTCGCATTCAATTCCTAGTTGTAATTGTGGATTACTTTTAACTTGTACTTAGGTGCATGATACTTCATTTCTTGCTTAGTATACATGGATTTGTATATTTGTACACCTTATGTACCAAAAATGCTTAGTATACTTGGATTTGTATACTTGTATGACATGTATGTCAACATTGCTTAGTATACTTAGAAATGTATACTTGAATATATATGTTGCATTTCCATTTCAATATTGCTTAGCGTAGTATATGTGTACACTTGTATATTGATGATTTACTTTCGAGATAACCTAGTATACTTGTGTCTTGTATACTTGTCTTAAATACATTTCAATATTGATTGTATACTTGTGTACATATACTTGTAAATTGATTATCTTGTTGCGTTATACTGTATGCTCCTATGTTGTTTAAATTGCATGAATGATGTGGTTTATGCTAGAAATGTTCTAAGGTAGCTTAGGATGCTCCCTGAGTCTCACATTTGACATAGACGCTAGGTAGCATGACCATTTGAGTTAAATTATAGCAACTTAATAGGTTTGTAAAACGTTAGGTCTTTGCATGCTCATCTCCTACGAGTAGCTTTATGTTACTCACCCACATAGTGGGGATAGTTTTTAGGTACAGGAATCAAGGTTCAAGATTCTCATATTGTTTGGATGATTTGTAGACTTTAAGGTTTCAATTCTTGTAAAGGTTGGCTTGAAATGCCACTTGTAGCCTTATATGTCAAAATGTGTATATTTGATTCTAAGCATGTAATGTGTATATAAGTACACTCTTTACAATGTATTTGGCATGTATGAGATGAGGCCATAGGCCAATGACATCTAATTTGTATTCTATGCATTTTCACTTTCAAGGTTTATTATGAAAAAAATAGAAAAATGGCAAGTCATTGCCTCACCATGTTTGCATCGGGTGTGGGAATTTCATTTTTATTCTCTTATAGGGTCTCATTAATCATGCATGAAGTGTGGCCAAGGGCCAAATGGTAATTTGAAACCATTTTATAATTTTAAGTTTCAAAATTCCCTTTTCATGTGCATTTTCGACTTTTTTGGCCGTCGGGGGGTCGGATTTTGCATCAGGTCTTCTCGGGAGCCGCAAACCATTCCCGCGCACTTGAAATCATTTATTACTCTTGCGCGCATATTCGTTTCAGCCTAGAAATGCATTTAGGGTCAAATGCATACTTGGTGCAAAGTTGTATTTTTTTGAGTTTTTGCCCTTTTCTGATCTAGGGGCATTCTGGGTATTTCACAGTGTGTTTTTGTGACGACTCTGGATTTTTCAACCCAGTGTGTCCTATGATGACCCAAATTATATCCAAGATGCGGAAACAAAATAAGCAAAATGGCCTCAAGAGATGTACGCCATCCCTAGGCACCACGATGACTCCCTATGAAGTCACGGAATTGAAATGAATAAAGTATGGAAGCAAGACAAAGACAAGTCCTTAAAGATGTACGTCATCCCTAGGGCACAAGAATGGACTCTCAAAGAGTTTCGAGACTCAATGGAAACAAAATGATGAGAAGGGCATCAAAACCCTACAAGAGAAGAGCCAGGGGTAAAATGGTCATTTTACCCCAAGAGGAAGGAATTTAACTTTCAACAAGTCAAATTACATCTAAAACATCCTAAAACATCCTTTGGTAAGTTCACATGAAGTACCAAGGCCAAAGGAAGTGAAATCCCAAATGAACCCTATCCCGGTTCAAACCAAATCCGACACCCTCTCACTAAAACAAGGATATCTTGAGCTAGAAGAAAGTTCTGAAACTAAAACTGGTACCATTGGAAAGAAAATGAAAAATTAATGAAGTTAGACACAAGAATCACCTGATTCAGAGTCTGGACAGAAAAGATATCAAGTTCTGAAGTCGAAGGAAGGGAAACCCTATCCCGGTTCGAACCAAATTCTGACACTACGTTACTAAAACTTGAATATCTTGAGCTACAGGAGGAATCTAAAGCTCTAATTGGTACCATTGGAAAGCTCATTTCGACGCGGTCAATTTGGACTCAAGAACGAACCAATTCGGAGTTAAAACAAGTGAGATATGGCCCGTTGAAAAAAAAAATGTCTGGAGCAGGAACAGTGTTCGCGGGAGCCCGCCAAAGACCCGCGGGGGCCCGCCAAACATGGCAAATTCTCACGGGCACCCGCCAGAACACTGCGGGGGCCCGCCAAATGAGGTAGAGGGGTGGTCTGGAACCTCAAAAATTGCAGGAACAGTGTTTTTAGCAGAAAATTGAGGTTGGGGCGTGGTTTTTGAGGTCAAGATGACATTTTTTGGAAAAACACGAAGAAAAAACTCCCCCTAAAATCACATTTTCTATGTGATGAAATTGAGAACGAAATGTATATGTCAAGGTAAAATCCCCAAAATGCCCTTGCATCAGATTTGTAATTAAAATGTTGAAAAGTGTCCAAAGGAAGTGCATTTCATAAAATGGTGTGAATTGTGCCTAAGTGAGCATGCACACAAATGTATTATATCTATTTAGACATGCGCCAATGGTTCACGGCCTCCGTAAAGACTCAATGCAAACAGTGACCCTCCAAACCTCCATTTCACCAGAATTTGTCTAAAAACATAAAATATGAAGACTAAGAGCATATGCAAAATTTGGAAAAGTGTTTGGCCCTTGGCCACACCTCGAATAAAGTAAATAGACCTCAAATGAAAACTCATAACCTAAAAATACCTCCCAATGCAAAAATGATACCTAAAAACCTTAGGTTTCTCAATTGTCCCCTTTAAAAGCAATTTTGCATGAGAAATGCATAAAGGTGAATCTAAATATAAATTGGCTCTTGGCCACTTATTACATATTCAAAATAAGTATCAAAAGGCGCACTTAAGTGCACATTACATGACTTGAACAATAAACACAAGTTTTTGACATAGTAAGCAAAATGGAACAAGATATGCTAACATGTGCATATTCTAACATAGCAAAAAAAATACTCCAAGAAGTCTAGCAAGTCTAAGATTGTTGTACACCCCACATTATAGCTTCTTTACCTGCAAAACACCCATTAACTTAGGGGTGAGTAAACAAGTTTACTTGTAGGGAATGCATGGGTTTATCTTTGTACCAAGTTACAATCCAATACCATTTAATTCATGCTATCAAGTGACAATAGGACTTTCAACATAACACAATGAGATGTAATTTTACGAAGTTAACAACTTAGAATTTAAATGCGAAATCAAACCAAAGTGGATACTTGGACGTCACGCCGGATTAACCGACAATATGGTTACTTTAGGGTTACTAGCCCATGGGTAACCTCCCTATGTGCGCACTAGAATATATAGAGGGATAATCCCCTGTACTAGAACCAAGTCCTAGCCGTAGCCAAACAACGACATCCCTAAGTTTCCAAAATCAACAAATTGTGCAACAACGTATATATATATCAACATGTATATACAAGATATCAACTATTCACCAAGCACAATCCAATTTTGGAAACTTATACAATACATGCTCAAAGTCTACAACTATTATGGCATGAAAGATGTCAAATACAAAGTGTGCAATTTCTTACACATAGCAACAATATATTCAATAAGGAAAAACATATTCTCATGAATATAAAAGTAACAACTATGTTATCCAATGCTCAAAAGTAATCAAGTGAACATATACCAAATCTAAATCCATGATTTAAATATAAAAACAACTTCCAAAATGCAATTGAATCCATGTAGTAATAAAATAGAATTTAATTAAACATAAATATTTAAATTCTCTAAATTCCAAGTTAATCCCAAATAACCTCAATTTAATATATATTAAAGGACATGTCATGGTCATCACATATATAACATCAAATAACAATTTAAGTGATTAAAATACTTAAAACAAAATTAATCAAGCTAATTAATTAATTAATTTCCTCTAGATTTTTAAACAATTCCAAATGCCCTCAATTTAATCTATGTTAGAGAACATGCGAAGGCCTATCCAAATATCACATTACATCATGATTTCATGCTTGCTATCACCATGTGAATTAAACTTTCACAAAAGATAAATATTAAATAAATTTTACAATTCTTATCCAGATGCCCCAAATTTAATATATGCTGTAGTACATGTTATGGTTATTATATAAATCACTTCAAAACTTGATTTAAGTCATAGGAGCATATAAATAAAAATTAATTAAATTAATTCATTAATCCCTCTAGATTTTAAAACAACTCTAAATGACCTTAAATTAACATAAGTTATGAATCAAGCCATGGTCATGTTATTTATAAAGTCTAAAGTGAATTTCATACAAGTTAGCATTATTCATTTATTTCTTATTTCAATACAAGACATGCATATAACTTAGATATCACTATAGGAACAAAAAAATCACTTGGAAGATAAATGATAACACCCCTTACCTTATTAGAGAAGTGTCTCTCTAAAATCCAAGGCAAATCAATACAAAATGGCAAACCCTTCAAAGGTTATATAGAGGAGGATGAGGGGAACAAAAAGTGTTCCAAGCTTCATGGTCTAAGGTGAGTGGAAGGCCATCAAAAATCAAGGTCAAGGCCAAAGGTTTCAAGCTCCATCCATGGAGGCTAGGGTTTTTGGTGAGGAAGGAATGAAATAATGTGAAAATGTGTGAGTGGAGGAAATAGAAATCCTCCACTCACCATGTCCTCTTACACCATGGTCAACACACACTAGTTTGGTCAATTGCCCAAAAACCCTTCTTTAAAACCATAATCCTTAAGTGGCCCAAAAATAATTGCAAGACTTAATTTGGAGCATACACTTGTCACAAATCCAAGGCTCCATCTTAAGCTTAATCTCAAGCCTACACTTGTCAACCATCCAAGTCAACAAGTGCACCAATCCTAGGCCAACAAGTGGGTGAATCTCTACCCTTCACATGTCCTCATCTAAGGCCTCAAAGTGTTTCCACACACATGTCAACAAGTGGACCAATGAGAGTGTGACACTTGTCACACTTTTCGAAAATTGTAAAAAGGTCCTTTTTAAAAATATCTTCCAAATTAAATTACAAAATGGTTCCTAAGACGAAAAATAATTACTTTACAGTAATTACACAAAAACCCAAAAGTTTAGAAAATTTCAAAAAGGCTATGCACTTATACCCTTTACAAGAAAAGTAAACACTTAGCACGCTTTTCTACAAAAGTGAAAATACACATAGCATTGAATTTAAATATCGTGGATGCATGCAAAATCGGAATCAAATCCGAACACGAAAAGTAGGGTTATGCCAACAAAGTGACAACCGAGAAAAAGACGAAAGGTGAATAGTACCGAAAAATGAAAATGAGGAAATGACTCGGTCCTCACAAGAAAGTTGTCAATCCAAAGGAAAGAGTCTTGGAAACCATTCCCGGGCACTCGAGACGACACCAAGAGACGAAAAACCGAACTCAAAAAAGGAAAAACAACGGAAAAAAAATATCCATAAAATCTGAAAAAAGGAAAGTAAGGAAAATGACCGGGTCGTTACAGTTTTTTTCGTTTTCTTCAGCGTTGCCGGGTAGAAAACTCAATTTCGGGGGATAGGAGTGGGGGGGGTGTTTCTTCTTCGTGTTTTTCCAAAAAATGTCATTAAGGGCCCTGTTTTTGCTCTCTATTCTGGCAGATTTCAGAAAAACATGTAGTAGCTTTTTTTTTTTAACCCTCTTGACCTATGCTGATCTAGGGGCATTTTAGGGATTTTATAGCGTGTTTTTTTTCATTTTCTTTCATGCAGCCGGATAGAAAATGTGATTTTAGTAGGGGTTTCCCCTTCGTGTTTTTCCAGAAAAAATCGTTTAAAGGTCCATTTTTAGCCTCAGTTCTAGAAAAAAATCAGAAATGATGCTTCCTGTTAAAACACTATTCACTGCCCAGATTTTTAACTCGTAAAGTTAATTTTTATGAAACTTTGGAGGCTCATATCTTCTTCATCCGGACTCCAAATCAAGTGATTCTTGAGTCTAGATTTATTAATTTTGCCTTGTTTATCCAATGATATATACGGTTGCATCCAGTTATTTCTAAAAATACCATTTTACCCTTTGTCAAGTACCCTTGCCGCATTGATTTGAAACCCAAAAGTTGGTTTTTTTGAAACTTCGGAGCTTTATATCTTCTTCATCCAAACTCCGAATCAAGTGATTCTTAAGTCTAGATTTATTAATATTTCCTTGTCTATCTAATGGTATGCTCAGTTGCATCCAATTTTGTTTGAAAAGACTATTTTACCCCTGGTCAAGTACCTTTCCCATTTTATAATCTTAACTTCCGCATTTGATTCTTTTAAGTTCCATGACTTCATGGAAGGTCACCTTAGCGTCTTAGGGATGTAGTATATTCCTAGATACCTTGTTTCTACTTTCGTTTCCACATTCCGGATCCATTTTGGGTCATCTTACGGGTCATAACAGGACGCACTGGCTTGAAAAACCAGGGCCGTCACACTCACTCTTGCTACTTTAGTAGTTAGTAGTGGTTATGGCATCTTACAAATTTAAGCTTGGCCACATTTTTTATCACACACCGTGGTTGGTTGACACATTACACCGTCGTTATAAGCCTTAATACCTCTTTCAGCATGTCCGTGTAACGCACGGTGGAACAAACTTCAACGAACTCATCTAAATACTTGTATGGTTCCTCATTGGTTAGCCCAAAATAGTTTCGGAGCATTTTGATGGTTTATGGCTTAATTTCATAATGATGTGCTCTAAATGGAGGAAGACGCATGCATGTGGGTGCATTATATTCATTAGGCACATAGTGATCTTTTAAAGCAATGGGGGGATTTGCAATTAGTGGCTCTACATAAGCTCTATTATTAGCTTGGACAATGGGTGGTGGAGGTGGCACAAAAAGTGGCCTTGGCATTCCCAATGGAACTTGGCCTTGTGGTTGAGGAGCAAGAGGTCTAGGCATACCGAGATTAATGTACATATTATCATGTTGTTGCACATTGGGATGAAGCATGACTTGTTGGTCTACATGACCAAGGTCTTCAATATAATCGTCCATTGATATAATGGATTCACTTGAATTACCCCTACCCCTTGGATTACGCACAATTGAGTCGAAATTAAGATTCAAAGGAACAATAGGGCAGTTTAAAGACCTACGACAATGTATGCACAAGACAAGACCACGACAAATTAATCAACAACACACAAATAGCAAATAAACTTCTCCTTCACAACACAAATCAATCAACAAACCTCCACATACATTGTTCCCATGCTCCCATGCTTTTCAATAATGCGAGAAATTAAGTTGCCTCCATACAGGCTGATGATCAACAAAGGAAAAAAATTGCCTCCACACGGGACGATGATTAATTAAGCAAGAGGAGTTTAGAAACACTCACAAAGGTCCTTAAGCAACTTCAAGAATTTTCAAGCCCTTTTTGCTTTGCTTTTGCAATTTTTATATATAATTTTTTTTTTTTATGCTTTGCTTGTTTTTTTTAAGCTTTACTTGAGGCTCCTTTACTTTGTTTTCCTTTGCTCCAAGTACCTAATCAAAGAGTAACAAAGTGAGAAACAAAATAAAATAAAATAAAAATAAGGATCAAAAGAGTACTAATTCCTATTCAATTCCTAATACGGCATTGCTAATCCCTGGCAACGGCGCCAAATTTTGACGGTGATACTTCCTTAGGTCGCTTGCATATGCCAAAATTGTGTGAGTGTGGTTCAAGAAAAGCCTTTTTGGTCAAATTTAAATTTATAAAAGCCACTACTACTACTAACATAGCAAGAGTGAGTAGGGATCGTCCCAAGGGATTTGAAGGTACTACGGAATTGAATTTGGATTAGTAGGTCGAATGATCAAAGAGAGGTTTGGTTGGTTGAATTAAGCTAATGATTCAATTAAAACATGCAAAGTCAGTAAGGAACATCAACCTAGTGGGCATAGGGAAACTGCAGAAAAGGACTTGGAAAACATCATTGTGACAGAAGAAATTGCTACAGGTGGAGGAAAACAATCAAAGAATAGAAATAAACCTTATATTCCACTATCAGATAGAGTGACCCAAGGGAAAAATGGAGGCAGTGGTTCACTGTCATAACCTTTTGAATGTTAGGGGTATGGAATGTCAAAGGTCTTAATAGACCTCCAATGCATAAGGAAGCTTAGCATTGGATTTCAGATCAAAAGCTTGATTTATCTATCCTTGTGGAAACTAGGGTCAAGGAAGGTAAATCTCTTAGAATTTAGAAGAAGATATGTTCTCATTGGACTTGGTTAGCTAACTACAAGTCTCACTTTTTGGAAAAGATTTGGGTTGGTTGGAATACAACCATTTTTTCTGTCAATTTAATTCATGAAGATGCACAATCTATGTTGCTGAAATTAAAACATTTGCAATCTAGGTTAAATGTGTATGTCACTATTGTGTATGCTGCTAAAAGATTTGGGGAAAGAAAGGAGTTGTGGAAGGCTTTAAAAGATCAAGCTGCAGTAATTGATAGTCCTTGGATAGCCTTGGGTGATTGGAATATAGTTAGATATAACTCAGAGAAGAAGGGAGGCTTAAGAATTCCTCAAAGCAGATTAGATGAATTTAATAATGTTATTTATGACCTCAAGATGGATGACATCCCTATTAATAATGGGGATTGGTCCTGGTGCAATAAGCAAAATATAAACTCTAGAATCAATGCTAAACTTGATAGAGTCTTGATAAATGACCTGTAGCTACAACAGTTTACTGATTCAAAGGCTTATTTTACACTAGCTTCCTTATCTGATCATTATGGTATGATCATTAATTAGCACTTCAATTATTTAGCAAGGCCCAAACCTTTTAAATTCCTGAAAATCTAGTGTATGCAAGAAGAGGTGAGAACCATTGTGGAAAAGGCTTGGGTGATTGATGGGGTAGGTAATCCATTTTACATACTTCAGCAGAAATTAAGGTTTGTAAAGAATGTAGTTAAAGAATGGAACCAGAAGTTAGGAAGTGTTCCAGATCAAGTCAAAGAAGTAAGGGACAATTTACATAAAATTTAGATGGAAATGGTCCTTCAACTTGATAATCAAGTCAGTATAAATTCAGAAAGGGAAGCTGCTAGTCATTTACAACATGTTCTTGACATTGAAGAGATTATGTGGGCTCAGAAATCAAGGGTTAAATGAATTAAGGAAGGGGATAGGTGTACAGCTTATTTCCACAATATTGTGAAACAAAGAAGGGGGCAAAATGCTATTACTCAGCTTGAGAATGTGAATGGGGAACTTTCTTCAAATCCTAATACCATTAAAGAGTGGTTGATTCAATTTTATTCTAATCTTTTTAAGTACAAATAGGGTATATTGCAAGAGGATATGCCTGCTAGGAAAAGCTTAAATCAAGAAGATTGTTGTGTTCTGGATAGTTGTATCTCTGCTGAGGAAATAAAGGGAGTGGTTATGGGATTCAATCCAGATACATCTCCAGGTCCAGATGGCTTTCCAGCTATGTTCTTTCAGAATTAGTGGAGTGTGGTTGGATCAGATGTGACAAAGGTTGTGCTATTCTTCTTCAACAGTAGCAAATTTCCTCAAGGTATTAACTCTACTTTTCTTGCTTTGATCCCTAAGTTGAATTATGGGCATAAAATTACGAACTATAGACCTATTGCTTTATGCAATTTGGTCTACAAGATTATTTCCAAGCTTCTGGCTAATAGATTAAGTTTAGTGCTACCTAATTTGATTTCCCAGAGTAGGTGGCTTTCATTAAGAATAGGAGATTACATGATAACATTTTACTAGTTTCTGACTTGGTCAAGGATTTTGGAAAGAAATATGGGGAACTTAACATGACTTTGAAAGTTGATTTAAAGAAGGCTTATGATTCTTTGGGGTGGGGTTTTATTTTAAGCAGACTGAAGGTTCATGGTTTTAGTGATCAATGGATAAATTGGACTCAAGCTTGTATTTCTACTCCCAAATTCTCTGTTTTGTGCAATGGTGTGCCTGCAGGGTACTTTTCTACTGCCGAGGGATTCAACAGGGTTGCCCTTTATCTCCTTTGCTTTTTGCCTTTGTTACTAAATATTTGAATCAGTACATTGATAGTGGGAGGATCAAACTGTGTAAATCAGTGTTCAATACTGGGCTGCAAATTTCTCATGTGTTTTATGCTGATGATTTGTTGGTGGTGGTCAAGGCTGAGGTAACAATAGCAAAAGCAATTGATGAAGTTTTCAAAAAATTCAAGGATGTTTCTGGTTTACAGGTTAATCAAGAGAAGAGTTTTGTTATTTTTCAAATTCAGTGAGATACAAGAGAAGATTAGCATCAATTCTTCAATTTCAGACTGAACAGTTCCCTTTCAAATATCTTGGGTTACCTTTGTCAAATAACAAGTTAAGGGATGGAGATTTCAGTAGCTTATTGAACAAAGTAAATTCTAGATTAAGTCACTGAAATACTATCAATCTCTCTTTAGCTGGAAGAGTTGAATTGATAGAGTCAGTTTTGTATTCTTACTTGTACCACTGGCTATTTTGGCTTTAAAATTCCTTCGAGGATCAAAAATCAACTGGAGAAGAGGTTTAAGCAGTTCCTATGGAGTGGCAAACAAGATTTGAAGAAACTTTCTCAACTAAAATGGAGTTCAGTAACTGTTCCTGTGGCTGAAGGGGGTTTCAACATTAGAAGAATCAAAGACATTGATTTGGCTACAAAAATGACTTTATGCTGGGATATTTTGCAGAAAAAGGACAAGCTTTTGGTACAATGACTTCAGGCTATCTATTTAAAAAGGTCTTCTTTTTGGAATGTGATTGGAAAGGTTGGAAACTCACCAATTTGGAAGCAAATGCTTGAAGCTAGACAGATTTTGTTGGATAATATTGATTTCAAGGTTGGAAATGGTTTAATCTTTAAATTATTAACAGATCTTTGGTGTGATAATCAAACTTTGATTCAAAAATTTGGTGCTACTATGTTTAGACAAATAAATAGAGCAGAGACTATTGTTGTTTACATAGCAGATGGAAATTGGTGTCTTCCTGTATACTGTACTGATGAGGTGAGGAATGCAATTCACAAAATTCCTTTGAAAGCTGGTAGTGATCTAATATCTTAGAGAGATGGTGGTTTTTCATTAAAATATGTATGGAATGTGTGTAGAGTCAAAAAGTAAAAGGTTAAATGGAGTAGAATATGTTGGAATGGTTGCAGACCAAGAGTTTCAATGGGAGTAAACATTATATTGCAAAATAAAAATTTCTCTTTTGTGAATCTACAGAAGAAAGGGACTACTTTAGTAACTATTTATCATAACTGCTATGAAAATGCAAACACAAATGATCATTTGTTCTGTAATTGTGTGTATGCTAAAGATATTTGGAGCAAACTATTTGATTTGTTACATCTGCAGTGGCAGCGGGCTGGTTCACTCAGTGAAATTGTAAATTGGTTTGTGGTGCAAACTGGTGCACACAACACTAAGTCTAAGTATCTCTGTGCAATATTTGCTGCCACTATATGGAAGATTTGGTTAATAAGAAATTTTGCCCTTCATAATAGAGTCAAAGATGATGCTGCCTATGTAGTTCAATCCATTATTTAGGATGTGCTTGCAGATCTTAATATTTCATTACAGGATTTGTTAATTGTGTTGCATTATAATGTCTTTAAGGCTGTTTGGTGGTTATTGGAAGGGGGTTGTCCTAGCTCATGGTGTGTTAATCTGCTGGGGTCTTGTGCTATACTTGGGTGTGCTATTGTAAAGGACAGTGCTCTACTATTTGTTGTTTGAGTTTCAGTTGTAATAACCTCTCCAAAAGACTGTCTTCAATTCTTGCAGGGAGTTTTGGTTTCTCTTCAAATGGCTGGTGATAATGAACTTTGTGATGAAGATTTTTGATATTTGAGCAGGCTTATAGTCATGTTCTCTTGTGTTTATTTCTAGTTTTTAGTCAGGTTAGATTTTGGTTGTATTTGGTAGGTTTTTTTTTAAATGGATTTAATCCATTTTTGGTTTGTTCTGGAGGCTTGTCCTCCTACTTGTAATTGTACTATTTTTGATTCATATATAAAACAAAAAATATAACCAAAAAAAAAAAAAAAAGTAATCTAAAGATTAAGGTGTAAAGAATAAGAAAGAAATCTTGGGACATAGAGTTCACCACTGAGCTTTACCTCACTAAACATTTAACATTTGTTAATTTAGGGGATTTCATGTTGTAAAACAAGTGTGTGTGCTATTAATTGAAATACTAAGCGTGGATGGTATAATAAGCATACATTCTCTAATCAAGCTAGTAAGTAGTACAACCTATCAAATAAAGCCATTAACCATTCAATAAAACTCACAATTAATGCACACAAAAATCTAAAGAAATGTACTACTTGCACTCATAAGCATAGATCATCAAATAACAAGTATGGATTGTCTACCTATCTAGGAATTTAAAGCAACAACACTACAAGTATACTAATGACAAAGAAATTAAACTAATTAAGCTAAGGAAGTAGCACAATCCATCAAAAAATAAGTATAATCCATCAAACAAACCACAAGAGTAATCAATTAAGCACCATGCCTTGACCATCACTAGATTTATAATTCCAACACACATAGACATGTATTAAACTCATAAAATCTAGTATAAGCACATAACTATTCATTCTAACATATATAGACATATGAATAGAAATAAAAGATCAATTGGAAGAATTAATCTATACAAATCATGTAAAAACACAAGATTTTGTATAATCATAGGTCAAAACATAAATTACAACTAAAGTCCCCAAAAATTACAAAGTACTAAAGTTTATGAGGCAAGCCTAGGGGCTATTTCTTGCCCCAAGAGAATGATCTAGCCACTCATGATTATTGTCATCCAACCCTCAAAGATTTTCTTCAATGTAGGCATCATCTTCTTCCTCTTGCTTTGGTCTCCAAAAACCCTAGTTTAGAGAGAGAAACTATACTAATTGAATACAAAAGTGTGTAACAAAAGTTGGGACAAAAGTTGGAAACCTATTGTAATGAATCAGTCATTTTCATTCCTTTCCCTTTCTCAGATTTTCACGGATATTTTTTTTCCGTTGATCTTTTCCTTTCTGAGTTCAGTTTCTCATCGCTTAGTGTCGTCTTGAGTGCTCTGGAATGACTTCCGAGACTCTTTTCTTTGGATTGACAACTTCCTTTGAGAACCGAGTCATTTCCACATTTTTCGTTTTTCGATACTATTTACTTTTCGTCTTTTTCCCTATTTCGTTTTTTTTCCTATTTTGTTTTTTCCCTGTTTGTCACCTTATTGGTGTAACCACACTTCTTGTGTTCGGAGTTAGTTTTTGACTTCACGTATCTTCATTCTCGGTGGTTTCCATGAAATACGTATCTTTACTTTTGTAGTAAAGTACTCTGGTTACTCCCGATGTCCATAGGGGTATGGATGCACAGTTCTTTGGAATCTTTTTCTTTTCTTGGGGTGTTTTTCATAAATATCTTTTGAAGATATTTATTTCAGGGGTTTCTAAGAAAATATCTTTTTGGAAGATATTTTCATTCTAAGGCAGTTTCGCAATTTTTACTTTTTGGAGGGTCCATTGTGCAATTAATAAAAGTTATTGCTCAATGTCTTGTTTTGAGCCTGGATCCTCGGATGGGATTCATTTTTCACTTTTCATCGAGTCGTGTACTCTTGGAATTTCCTCCTGGTCGATGTTTTCTAGTTTCAAGGTTTCTGGCCCAGTTTGTGCCAAACTTGTTTGGGGCATAACTTTCTGCTCGGGACTCAATTTTTGATGTCGTTTCTTCCATTGTTCTTATTTTCTAATTTTGAATCTTTTTTGTTCATGAAGTTTTGCCGTTTGAGTGCATCTGCATGAATTTCACTTTTTCAGACCCGGAGGGGCCCGTTCGGGGCACTTTTTGAGATATTTCTATAAATAGGGTGCCTTTAGTTGAAAAATTAGATTTTTCTCTCTCTCCCTCCTCTCTCTTGGCCGGATCTCATGGCAGCCTTGGATGCCATGCTTCTCTCTTCTTTTCCGGTCACTTCCCTTGGTTGAAAAGGTGTAGTATATTTGTGTTTATTGTTCCCCTCGCCGTGCTCTACCTTTCCCCCTTATTAGAACTCGGTTTTGGCCATTTCTTGAGTTTGGGTTTGAAGTCAAGATGTGTTTTTTATAGGGCTTTCATGGGGGTTATGTTCACGATGTTCTCCCCGACAAAACCTAGAAGTTTCGTCGGATTTGGAGCTATTCCATTTTGGTGGGGAATTGAGATTTCATCTCAAATGGAGGTAGGGAATGTTTTAGGATTATTTGTGTGTTGTATTATGTGTTTGCCATAATTATACAACATATATGTATGCCTTGTATCAAATCTAGAAAGTTATTAATTTTTATTTCTTTGTATAAGATTTAAAATTCATGATGATATATAACTTTGATTTGAATTGTGACATGTTAGAAAGTTTAGTTTTAATATATTTGTTAACATATATTAAATTGGGATTAATTAAATAAGAATAGCACTTTTTAATTAATATTTATCTTTTATGAAAGATTAAAGTTCATGGCTATACCTTGCATGAAATTGAGTTGTATTATGCTTCTAAATTAAGTTTTGGCATGTTGTTTAACATACTTTAATTTGAGAGCATTTGGCTGAGATTGAAAATTTAGAGACTTTAATTAAGAGAATTAATTAAAATCCATTTAGTGGTTTCATGGACCTAATTAAGCTTTTGAATGAATATATGTAATGACCATGATTTGTCCTTTAACATATATTAAATTGATTCCATTTGGAAATGATGTGAAATCTAGAGAGTTTAATTATTTTGATGTAATTAAATTCTATCTTGTTTATCCATGGATTTAATCATGTTTTAGAAGTTGTTTCTATGTTAAGGTCATGGATATGGACTTGTCGTGAAGTCACTTGGATATGTTTTAAGCATTGAGTACCTTGTTGTTAAATTTATATTCATGAGAACTTATTTCCAATATTGACTTGTGTAATGAATTGTACACTTTGTGTTGACATTATGTATGTCATTTTAGAATTGAAACTTTAAGGCATGGATTATGTGGTTTCAACCTACTTGTGCATGGAAGGTGGTTTTCGTACATTATATAAATTACGTATAAGTTGTGAACTTATTTAATTATTTTGGAGTCTTGGGACATTGTTACTATGATATGGCTAAAGTTTGGCTTTAGTGCGGGAGGTATGAGTTCTCCCCAATTGAGATAATGCGCACTAAGGTGGTCTTCCCAGTGGGTTAATGCCAGGAATAACCATTTTGTTCTCGGCGGAAATCCGAGACGTGATGTCCAAGTCTTCCACTATTTGTTTTCGTATTCAATTCCAAGTTGACAATCATGTTTAATTGTGACTTGTGGTTTTGGCTATTGGCAATTTGATGTTGTTAAGTACATCTATACTAAATTATTATATTTAGTTGTTTTCACACTTTTAGATTTCAAGTTGATAACCTTGGTTATCTATGTCTTGATGTATGGTATTAGAATTCTAATTGTACTAAATTGTTATATTTAGTTGTTTTTCGTACTTATAGATTTCAAGTTGATAACTTGAGAATCTATATCTAGTTGCTTTGTATAGCATGCTTCTATGGAGGTTAAATTGCATAGATGTTGTGATTTGTGATTTATTGTTCAAATTTGACTTAGGAATGATCCTATAGATTCATTTGGAACATAGACATTAGGTGGCATGACCCACTTTGGTTATTCTAGCATTTCAGATTTCAAGTTGATAACCTTGAGAATTTACATTTTGTTGCCTTGTGTAAGCATGTTCCTATGTTGTTGGAATTGCATGAATGATGTGATTTATGCTAGAATTGATCTAGGGTAGCTTAGGATGTTCCCTCAATCTCATCTTGACATAGACGTTAGGTGGCATAAGCCCCTTTAGCATGTTTCACCTTAAGGTGATCAAATTGTAAAACGTAGGTCGATGCATGCTCATTTCCTACGAGTAGCTTTATGTTGCTCACCCCTACGTTACTGGGGCATATTTCAAGTACAAGTTACAAGTTGGGGAGATTAGCATTTACTTTTGATGGTTTGGAGATTTGAAGTTCCTTTAAAGGCATTCTTGTTCACATGCAAGTGTTAGCATGTTTAAGTCTTACTTTTGATGTTGTAACACTTAGTTAGGTTCAACATGCTCTTTTTGCCTTTTTATGTGTAAAGTGTACTTAGATTCACTAATTGGGATCTATTTAATATGTATGACATGAGGCCAAGGGCATAGACTTTAAATTTCAAGTGTATGCACTAGATTCCAAGTTTTACTTTTGAAACGTATTATTTTCTAGCTTTGAGGTTTGGTATGTGAATTTGAGCAAATGTTATGTAATGAGGCCATAGGCCATTGTAATACATTTCAATATGTAAATTACACTTGCTAGCATGTTTATATAGCTTAAAATCATGTTTTTTAATCATATCCATGTTGGGGTTTGAAGCTTGGGTGAAGCTTCATCAAATCTTGTTCATAGCAGGTTCATTCTGAGCTTTTTGAGTTGTTTTGGTCAACCGATAGCCTTTGGAGTAGTTACGGCACAGTAATCATTCATTTCCAGTAGGCTTTTGGACTGTTTAGACCTATTTCAGTCATCCGATGGGTTACTTCGGTCTACCGAAACAACCAAGCCTTAAAGACTTGATTTTTGCTCTTAGCATGTTCATTTCGGTTATCCGATGGGTTATTTCGGTCGACCGAAATAACCCCTTTCACCCAACTTCTTCAGTTCAGTTTCAGCACTGATGTTCTGACTTCAAATGACCGTAACTTCTTCGTTTTAAATCCAAATGGGGTGATTCTTGAGCCTAAATTCATGAATTTTGAGTCAGATTTCCAATGGTACCAATTCCATTCTTAGATTCCAATCGTAGTGGGAGTTATTCATGTTTTAGTGAAGTAATGTCAGTTTTTACTTCGACCGGGATAGGGCATTTTGTGGGATTCTTGTCCAATGTTCTTAGAACCTCTTAGAATGTTGTGAAATGAATAAATTAGGTTTTTTTCACCTTGTTTGACTTGTTTAGAGTCAAATTTCTCCTTTTAATTGTGAGTTGACCATTTTGCCCCTTGGTTCATGATTTTTGGCCGTTTTGACCTTTGTTTATGCTTTCGTCCTTTTTGAGCTTCATGGCTTCATGGAAGGTCACATTGATGTCTTAGAGATGGTTTATATCTCTAAAGACCTTGGTTTCATCTTTTGCTTCCGCATTTCGGATCCATTACCGAGTCAACTTTCGATTCATCACTGATGCACCGGGTTGAAAAACTTGGGCCGTCACACCTATAAAATTGATTCAATTACATTTAAATACTAGCTCCCTTGAGTGGTCTCCAAGTCAAAAATTGGTCTTTGATTGGTGTAAATCTCACAGCTATAAAAGTTAGTGCAGTTTAGGCGTGTTCAAGAATAAAACAGCTCACTGCCAGCAATAGCTTCGATCAATCGAAGATGGCTTCGATGGATCGAAGCTTACTTTGATCGATCGAAGTTGATGTGGCATAAATATCTTGACAACTGGCGACCTTATCCACTGAGCTGGCACCACGTTCACTTTGATCGATCGAAGATCTTGTCGATCGATTGGGAACTCCTTCGATTGATCGAAGACTGTCCAATACAGTTTTTCTGACTTTTTTTGGATTTTCTTCATAACTCAAAAAAGGGGCTAATAGACTCTTTTTAGTCTGTTTGAACCTTATTAAACTGAAATAGACAAAAACACAAATTAGAACTAAAACGGGAAAGTAAGATAGATGAATGGACTAAAATACCCTACCTTAAATGCTAAAATGTGCAACATTTGAGCACTTATCAACTGATGACTCCTAAAAGGTATAAATATAATAATTGAATAACCAAAATATAAATAATAATTATAAAGGTACAATACTATTAATGTGTAGTATAAACCTTAATAACTACTAATGTGTAAAATATACCTTAATAACTATTACACGTATATAACCATATATATAGTTTATATATATTTATAATATACGTAGTACTAAACATATACATAATGCTTTAAGATATATATATATATATATATATATATATATATATATATATATATATATATATATATATCTACCCATCCATACCACTAACTTAAAAAATATATATATAAAATAACACCAATGAAAAATTTACAATTAACTAAATAATTTCGACTAAATAATTAATATTTAACTAACGATTAAATAAGCACTCCACAAACAATTCAAATAGCCAAGTAGATAAAAAATATATATATAATAAACACTAAATAATTAATATTAAAATGACAATCAAATAAAATCCTAAAATAAATGCACAAACAATTCAAATAGCCACGTACATAAATAATATAAAATAAAACAAATAAATAAAAGCCTTGAAAAAATTAGTGGTATTACAAGCTTAGTGAAGTTATTTGAGGTTTTGAGCTGCACAATCACTTTATCTTTTGTGTATGCTTGAATATGGTTGATGTTCATCATTTATATTGTATTTAGTGAGATGTGAGAGTTTATAGGGTCCAAGCATGGTTGCTTAGGACAGGGGGGTGCTTGTGAGCACTATGTTAAGCTTATGTGTGTGTGTAGAAGCTGTGAAAACTAGGGTTTCAACTTATACATGGGTGTGTGCAGAGTGTGAGACAGTTGAGTGTATAACTACTTGCATACAACTAGCGGAGCTTTATTGGCTATGGCCAAGAACCAAGGTTTTTCCCTATTGAGAAGGTTTTCTTTGTAAATGCTGTATGTTCTTGGTTCATTATTTTAAAGCTTTCAACCTACTACATTGTATCTATTGTAATTGACCAAGCTAAGGCAAAGAAGTTTTCAAAAGGACCAATTCACCCCCCCCCCCCCCCCTCTCGGTTCCTCAGATATTCCTCTTAACGTTTAATTTAAGAGTAATTATAAAGGATCATCTTAGAACTAGCACTTGAATTATATAGGACAAGTCCATTAAAGTATATATCAATACAAGAAAATATAATGAAACAGAAAGCCGCTAAGTTAAAACTACACATGGATGTTAACTTGGAAAATAAGATCCAAATCAAGTAAGAGGGATAACTTGGACTCACCCACACTCCCAATCATATGTACTGCATACACCGAAAAATAATTATTTTCGGGCTACTAACCTGCAGGGAACTAACCAAGTGGCTACTATAAATTGGGAAACTCGAGCTCACCTGCTAGCACCAAGCCCTCGCATTCTCAAGTATCAAAAAGGTCCCAAGTATCTCCAAAAAACCACCAATCAATCCCACAACGTATCATATAGATTAAAATCAATTAAACCACTTCGCAAGGGTACATAACATTCACCACTCAAGCAACATATGTCCTATAGTGCCGAATATTATCATGGCATTTATTTTGATACAAATGACATCAAACATGATAAGCTAAGATCATGGTTAGCACAAATACTATAATTGAAGGATTTCATCAATATAAACCATGACAAATGACCAATTGATAATATATCCATGTATTCAAAATAAAGCTTCCACCACCGACAATATAAGCACCAAAAATCATATAAGTTTAGACACTAACCTCACATAAATCAAACACATGAATCCATATACAAGCATATAATGATTTCCTCAAATATTATCATGTATATACATCTTGTGAGTATCTAAAATGTAGAGTAAATTAACGGCATGATTAATAACTTCATTTAGGAGCTAGGTTATCAACAATCATACATCATAAATACTCGCAACGCACACTACAAATGCATAACACACACAACACCTCAAAACATAAGGAAAACACTAGGTTAAAGCCATACTACACCCCTTACTTTACTAGGGAAGCAAACCCTAGAAATCAAAAGTGAAGAAGTGGCTCCAAATCCAAAACAAAACAAAGGGTTTTGTTGGCCTTGGTGTTCCCAAGCTTTCTCCCTTCTACGGCTAGTCAAGAAGATGAATGGAAGGCAAGTGAAATGAAGCTTTAAGCTTGGGCAACAATAATGGTAGCTTTAGTGAGAGAGAGGAAGACGAAGATTAGGAGAAAAAGTGGTATGATAATCGTGATATGATATCTCAACACCTACCCTTGCACTACCTCACACACACACACACACACACACACACTCAAATCCACCCTCCACTTGTCACTCATCTAACCCCCCACATGTCACGCAACTTTCATAAATTGCACAAAATCCCCCACATGAAAATATCTCAAAAGATACTACAACAATTGCCCCAAATAATAATATCACAAAAGAAAATGCTACAAATCCCCCAAATGAAATGATAATTGCATACATGTGTAAAATAAATCCCACAATGTCATGAAGATAAAATATGCCTTAACGGAATGAATGAAGTGTTGGGAATTATTCCCAAGCACGTGGCCCTACCTAGGCCCACGCGACCCGAAAATGAAAATACAATAAAATAAATATGAGAAAGAAATTAAAAAAGGAATGGTCCTTACACTGTATATGATCAATACAACAGAAAATTAGTCATATATATATATATATATATAAACAACTATTAAACATTCAAACTAATGCTTGATTAGCAATTTAGCAAAGCATAAAGTTTAATTTTCAATACAACATAAAATTAGTCATATATATTAAATTATTAATATATATATATAAACATTATTGTCCAGCACAAAACAACTATCAAACTAATGCTTCAAATTATAAGGAAAGTATATATTAGTACATAACAAAAAACAAATGTGAAATTTACCATTACCCAATGACCCCCCCAATCAATGGGAAAGGAATCCTTCGCCTTTTGGTCGCTAATTGCTATCAGTAAATCAACATGTGCTGGGTATAAACTTTGACCCCTCTCTCTCCTTTAGGGTCTCTCTCTCTCTCTCTCTCTTAGGTTAAAGTAGTATATCATATTCTCCTCCACTCAAATTGGGCCTTAGTTTATAAAAATAAAAATAAAAATAAAAAAATTAAGTTACAAGTGGGCTGGCTCGATTGGGCTGCATTAAAAAGAAACTAGACTAGGTTGTATTCTCCTCCACACAAATTGGGCTGCATTAAAAAGACGCCAGATTAGGATGTATTTTCCTCCACTTAGTTTGGGCCTAAGTATATATATATATATATACTTAGGCCCAAACTAAGTGGGTTAAAATAAAATAAAAATTAAGTTACAAGTGGGTTGTATTAAAAGAAATTGTATTTACATGGGCCCTGCAATTCATTTTATAAATAAAATATTTTTCATAGTATATATACTATATATATATGGCTTCACAACAAAATTTGGGGGCCCTCCAACATTGGGGGCCATGTGCGGTGGCACCATCCCCGCCACCCAAAGGCTGGCCCTGGCAAGGATTGCAATACACAAATAGTTTAAATCCAAGAAAAAATGGCAATGGCGAGTTTTGCCAGATGAAAGTCTTCGTTACTTTCTCTCTCTAGGAACCTCTACAATTCCTCCTCCCATGACGCTCTTCGCTACTCTCTCTAACCTCTTTCTCCAGAGGCTTCGCGTCGGGATTTGACGACAATGACGTCGTGGTGGTCGGCGGCGGCCCAGGTGGCTACATCCTCGCCATTAAAACCACTCAGCTTGGGCTCAAGATTACCTATATCGAGAAGCGAGGCGTGCTCGGCTGCATGTGCCTCAATGTGGGTTGCATTCCTTCTAAGGTACTCTCAACACATTCTTCTTCTTCTTAGTAGGATTTAGGGCTTCTGATACATCTCTATATGTTGTTGATTCATATGATAGTTTCTAATTTGCTTATTTTTGTGGTTTAATCGATTTCACTACTGGCATCCAAATCTAATTTTTCTATTTCATGCCTATTATTGGAGTTCTTATATATTGGGTTTATGCATTATTTTATTTATTTAATTTTTTTTTTTTTGATGAATTTGAAAGATACTGGACTTTCTGTTAGTTGAAGTTTATGTATGTGTACATATGCATATAGATATTCATTTGAAAGATACTGGACTTTTTGTTAGTTGAAGTTTATATAGTGAGAGAAACCCAACAACGAAAAAGCTCTAAGCATCAACGACCAAACTGTAGCGACCAGATCGACGAAAAAAATAACCTTCAACTTCATCAGTTGGAGGAGTTGCAGAGACTTATCAGTTCCGATGAGAAGAGCTGGGGTTATGAAAGCTTCATCGACCCATAGCTCAGTGATACAAACACAACGCTACACACACACTTTTTGCTTCCCCTAGAGACTTCCCAGGTGGGTTGCCCATCATGGTACTACTCTAGGTTATAGGTTAAACATGCTTAACTCCGGAGTTCTGGTAAGTTAATGGCCATCGTGACTTTAAAATGCGTTGTGTCATAGAAGGGTGCTGAGTCTGCATATAACACTTGTCTTTTTCATACCCAGGCGATGTGAAATTGTGCACCAATAACTCACCTAGTGTGTTAGCCTGCCAATACCTCGCATTCGCCCGCACATACTCGCCCGCATAGGTCACCACACGCATGGTCAGCTATATATATATACACACACACAAGAGAGAGCTCTATATTTTGGTGTGCTCTAGATCACAATTTATCCTGTGAGCTTGCTTCAAAGATCCAACTGATCGTTCCAGTTTAGTCTGTCAAAGACCCAACCGTAAAAGCTATCAACGACTAACCAATTATAGTGAAGAAGATAAGGATATTTTGGAAATTTTAATTTATTCAATACGTAACCTCAATAAAATTCGTCATTGACTCGTGTTAACTGTCATAGAATCGAGGTTCGTGCAAGTTAGTTTCATTTTCAAAAGAGATTCGAATAATTTACCATAGAAGAAGTCCCTGTAATTATGACAAACTATATGAGGGGTCTGTGAAATTTATCTTTTTTATTAATACAATCATTTAACTATTAAACGTGAGAAAATAATGTTGTTATCTATACACAAGGGCACCCATTAAAACTACTAATTTAAATATTAGAATCCATTTTTCATCTTTAAACGTACCGTTTTATCATAAAAGTAGTGAAAATTAAGAAGGGTTAAATGTAAAAAAAAAAACCCTGATATATAGGATTTGTGCAGAACTAGTTCTTACTTTTTGAAAATGTATATATTAGTTCATAAATTTCAAAAAATGTGCAAATAAGCCCATCGGACTATTTTTTGACAAAAAAATAAATATGAAAACCCTATTTTACCCTTTTGATTCCCATTTTGCCCTCACCCATATGCGCATATAACCCCCTCAAACCCATTTCCCGACAAAAAATAAATATGAAAACCCTATTTTATCCTTTTGATTCCCATTTTACCCTCACCCATATGCGCATATAACCCCCCTCATACCCACTCCCCCCTCTCCTCTTTTGTTCTTTCTTTCCTCAATATCTGCATATTATTTGTTTCCAAAAACCTGGATACATATACTTGGTAATGAAACCTAAATTAATTGATAAAAAAATATAATAAAAGCTGATAAGTATAATAAAAATATAAAAAAGCTTATATATACGTACTGATATAATAAAACTGATAATATAATAAAAACTATAATAAAAATATAAAACTGATAATATAATTGATAATATAATAAAAACTGATAATAAAAAAAATATAATAATCTGATAATATAAAAAATATAATAAAACTGATAATATAAATATATAAATATATATATATGCATATATATAATAAACTGATAATATAATTAAAAAATATAATAAACTGATAATATAATAAAAATATAATAATATATAAAAAAATATATAAAATCTGATAATATAATAAAAATTATAATAAAACTGATTAGTATAATAAAAATAAAAATAAAATATAATAAAAACTGATAAGTAGATGAATGGTACAAATATAAGATATATACATAGATGTATGTACGTACTGATAATATATATACATATATAATTATATATACACACAAAACACATATGCCTGAGTTGGTACTGATATGAATGATAACCATTCAATGTGTATTATTTGAGACTGGCTGTGACTCTTTTTACAGGAGGAGTCCTTTCCCTGAATTTGGAACAAGGTTTCAGATACAATGGCTTCTTGAGGGTATTATCATCATTTTACGTTGCCGAGATTTATAGTTATTACTTTTACTTTATTCAACTGAAATAAGGATATTACGTCAGTTTAAGTCTTCAGAGGCTTATTTGCACTAAATTAATAATATATGAAGGTTTTATATTATACAGAGACTTTTATGCACTATATCTATAGTAGATGGTTTTTTTTTTTGCACTTAACCCATTAAAAAACAAATAAAAAAATCAAACATGTTCAATCTCTCTCTCCCTCTCTTTTCTGTTTTTTTTTTTTGGAAAGAAAAGTTAAAAATCATTTAAAAAACAAAAGGAATAATTGCACTTACCTCCTTTGTAGATTGCCTAAATAACAAGAATCTCCCCTCCAATTTCTAATATAATACTAACCTCCCCCTCTAATTCAAGCTAGAGCAACACTTGACTCCGCTCTATTGAAGTCATGTTCAATATTTACTTAAGACCCAATAATGCCCATAAAAAACATATATTTTACATTAAAAACAATAGAAGTACAATGGCAATAATAATAATTATCCCTTAAAAAAAAAAAACTAATGAGCCTGTGAGAGAGATCAAGACATCCTTAACGGTAAGACATCCTTAACGGTACACTCTTGCGAGAAGAAAAATAATAATAGTAATAATAAAGACAAGTAGACAACTGCAGTAGTCCCGTCCGATACGTTACACCGTCACACAATGAATCCGTATCAAAGCTAAATTACCAATAAGTTGGTTGTCACCCTTACTTGCAATGATATAGAAGGCTAGCATACCCAACATGAGCTCCAAGGGAATGGGGAAATAAAAAATAAATAAATCAAAATCAAAATCATGGCTACTGCCAGGATGGAACTCGCTGGGAGGATCAAGGACCTGAGGCGGCAATTCCTGGACGACCTTAGTCGCATGATCAGTTATCTGGGAATGCTGGAGAATAGGATGACGGCCGTGGATAATCGGCTTCTGTAACACAGGTGTATTAGTAATAATAAAGCTTGTTTTCCGAACCTTTAAGTGTTGTTCCTTATTATTTCGGCATCTATTTGTTCAATGCTTGTTGATTCAAGATCTAGCATACCCGTGAAGAACTTGATCTCACTTCTTGAGATCATCAGAAATAGCGGAAGGTATGCAATATGTTGTGAGGATGTCTAGTGTGGCTGCTTTGGCATTCTTTGTCTGAAGGGCTACTATCTACATATAGAACAACAGAACAATAAGCAGAGGACACTTGAAATGCAATCTGAATGTGTGTGCACACGCGAACAAACACACACACACACACACAAACAGAGAGAGGGAGAGAGAGAGAGAGAACCTGCTGGTACGCCAAATCAAATTTCAAAAACTTCTCATCACAGCTCTCAACCATAGTGGCCAAACTTTTAAGATTTTTCACAGGCTTTCCATTAAATGCGTGAACCTGCACAAATATAGAGGGAAAAAATATATATATTCAGCAAATGACAGGCTCATGAAATTAGCGACAAAATTACAAGCACTTGCATCCATTAGCAGCTCATAACCTGAGTGTTGACAATATCCTCATATCCAATATTGATGTCAGCTGCAAGCACCTTTTACAAATTTGAAAGAAGAAATAAGATTAACAGAATCAGCACACTTCTATTGTGAAAGCATGAAAGACGTAACAGGAAAAACCTGAGAAACCACAACTAGCTGCTCATCTTCTGATTGTGGCAATTCATGCAAAAGCTTGTCCAATAGCTTTACTGGAGCTTCATATCCATAATCTTTACCATACTGGGGATAAATAATGCATAAAATAGCTGAGACAATGTATTGTAATGATAAACCTTAGGGAAGAATCATTTTTAAAAAAATTGTATTTTTTCATAATATATAGCATAATTCTCATGCAAGCTCTGTGAAATATTAGAGAGAGAGAGAGATGAAAGGTAGGGCACAGCCTGAGTGCACACAAGCCAATTACAAAAGGGTATTGCCGCCTAGAAGGTATTTATCTGCTGTGACCATTGGTTTGAGATATAATGAATTCCTGACGAACTTTCTATTGAAACAAAATTTCTAGATTGCTAAAATTGTATGCATGGTACAGAGTCTACAGACTTAGTTTTAAGTTTTATATCAAAAATATTTTTTCCTGAATTTTATTGAATGAGAACACAAGATTCACAACAAAAGAACATCTCCACTTAAATCAACCAACTCTAAACGTGCGGCCAACGTCCTGACTTCCCATGAAAGATCAAATATAACTCAAGTTGCAAACATAAAGGTAAATCTAATGAATCTATGGTCTTTGAATATTTTGAACAGGAAATCAGTTGACATTCTAGAAGAGCATTTTAGGTTGAAAAAGTTAATAAATACTAGGAGTAAAATTCTTCATTGTGCAAAACCTCAGACAGACCAAGCTAGAATTTGCTCAAAGCATGGTTGATGTAACAATTGAGCTTTGAACTTAAACTTTAACTTGGCTTTTGTAACTCACAAGTTTGAATGAACAAATGAACAAAGTTTGAGCTTATTTGTGAATGGGTCAGCTCTTTTACAGTCCTGATCACCAACATTCATGACTTTGAAACGTTTTGACCTTCCAAAGATTTTACTTTGATTACGTAATTAACTTAGATCACATGGTTTTGAGTTTCATCACAAAAGATTTATCATCCTATGCCACTAAACATGTCCTAAATAAGATTAATTATTACATCCCAAGTTTGTCTATTAAATTCTTTAGCTAGAAGAAAAGGCCATATTTCCTAGCATGAAGTCTAACTGATTTGTAATTTTAAGCCTGGCCTCAATTTTTTTTTTTTTTTTTTTTTTTTTGATAAGTAAGCCTGGCCTCAATTTTTGCTACATCAATTTAAGAACATTATCAACAAGAACACTAATACAGGTTTGAGTTTTCATCCTTTTAGTCCAAGCATATTGATATTATGATGCATTTCACAAAATGTGTGATCTTCTTTTCGACAAGTACAAAAGATAAAAATAAATAAATAAAAGGTCACAATGTGTGACCTTCAATCAATGGAAAAACTTGCTTCTCCACAATCAAAAGCCTAGAGTATGAATCATGGACACTAACAAACGACATGGTCACGAAACCCAACACAAGAAATCAAATCTTAAAAAAGTAAGATACAACCAAAAAACAAAATATATATATATATATATATAGTACTGTAGTATATACACCAAGCATTACTTCGTGATAAGTTAACTTTATATCCTTTGGTTGTAAACAAAAACTTGTAACTTACGATACACAACAATCAAGAGTCACTTTTTGTCATGTAAACAAAAATAACAGCAAGGACACGACATATATGTGCACATCCATGTACTTGAGTATATACAAGCACACTTCTTCCTCTGAACCTTCCTATATCATACTTCCATCTTAAACCAAATAATAATAATAATAATAATAATAATAATAAGTAAATTCCATACAAACAGTCAATTTAATTTTTCTTTTGTAAACCTTCTCAATGCTTAATGAATTTATATCCCAGCATTAAATATTTGTCGGTCACATGTTGGTGAGTCATGCCTCATCAGAGTCTAAAAAAGTGTCGGTTAGCTGTCCAAAGTTAAGAATTTTATTTCTGAACGGGATCTTCCATGATTAGTCCACAACATAAAAGCAATACAGAATAGATGAAAAGCTTTACACTTCTATAACAGGCACCCCATGTAGTAGGGATATAAGGTTTTGTTGAGTGAAGCTACATTGAGGTGAGTTGAGGTTAAACAATACTGCATGCACAATGCATTCATACACACAAACACGTGTTCAAAATTTTTGAAGAGAAATGCACACCTCAGAACGGAGATATGGAACGGATACAGTTGTAAAAACAAATCCTGCAATAATGTAATATGAGGGAGGTCTGCCTTTGTTGTGTGCCGGAATGAGCCTTCTGTGAGTTGCAAGTTTAATATCAAGTTTGAAAGTTTTAGAATCACGAAGAACTTTAATTGCTGCACTATCTCCAGAATATTTTTTGGTTACAAGGTAACTAAAACCAATGCGCTCTCCATGCCTAAAAGGAACTGAAAAATCACTAAGAGAGTTAATCCTATCCACAAGAAGAACATCAGAAGCCGCAAAAAGCACATCAGAAGCAAATGAATAAATAATGGAACAGAGACTAAACTTGAATATAACAATCTCCATTAATGAGTTTTCAGATACAACACTTAAAGATTAAGTCAAGCTGCAGCGTAAGAATAAACATTTTTACCATGCAAGTAACGAAAATTTCCTTGAAAACAAAAAAGCAGACCTCATGGGATTTATACAAAAATAATAATAATAATAATAATAAAATAAAAAAAATAAATGATAGAAGAAAATAATTAAGTGACTAAATATAACCGATCCAAAATTCCAGTGTATAAATATACTTTCAGCAAATCCAGTGACAGCATCAAAAGAACTCCAAAGTGTGATAGCTGTATCTTTATAAAAATCGAAATAATTTCTTTAATAAATAAGAAAATAAAAAAAGAAGTCATCGTTAGGGATGATCTTCACCATAAGGGCAGAGAAGAAAAATTACTCATAGAACATAGCTAAGAATTTATATTTTGTACTAACAATCTCTCAGAAACTAAAAGAACAAATATTATGCTTACAAGATATTATTGAACTAAAAACATCAAAATATGTGGTGATCGGGGTCTTGCTAGTGTCTTCCCGAGGCTATATAGAATAGTGATGGAGAAGATGATATCGATCGCAGACTGTTATTGGCTTGACAGCAGAAGAGTGACTTGGGATGTGTAGTTTGGGAGGCACTTTCAGGATTGGGAAATGGATGAGATCATTGGTTTTTTTGGAGTTGCATTATAGTCAGAAGATGATGGAGGAGGGCATAGATGAGTGATCTTGGGTTGGGTTGGCTCTATCCATGGTAGATTTGAGGTGCACTCTTTCTACAGGTGGCTGTTGGGCATTCAGGGTCCTTCATTCCAGTGGAAGACAGTTTGGAGCACCAAAGCCCCTATTAAGGTGGCTTTTTTTGGGTAGACAACGGCTCTAGGTAGATGATGACTATCGATAATTGGAGAAAGAGGCGACATATTATGGTGAGTCAGTGCTGCATGTGCAAGGAGGATGAAGAGTCGGTGGATCATCTTCTTTTACGTTGCTCGGCTGCTACAGAAAGTGTAGGGCATGCTTCTCAATCTGTTTCAAGTCCATTGGGGAGATCCATGGGCAGCATGCTGGAGTCTTTGAGGAGTTGTATAGGGGATTCTTCGCCTCGAGACGCTTGGAGGGTGGTTCCCCTTTGTGTGTGGTGGGGTCTGCAGAGGGAGAGGAATAGGAGGTCTTTAGAAGGAGAGGAGACCCAAGTTCTGGCTTTAAAATTTGCTATTTTGAGTTCTTTATTCTCTTGGGGAAAGAAAAGAATTGTATATCTTTAAATGAAGTTGTTGATAGCTTGATTGTATAGTTGTCTGTGGCTAGGTGGAAAGACTTTGTTTTTGTAATCTCTGGGTGTACTCCCCTTTTGAGGGTTTCTAATAAAATAATATATATTATATATATATCATACATTGTGGTCGGGAAAAATATATATATCATACATTTCTTTTGGCAATGCTATCTGTCAATTATAAAATTTTCTTATTTCATAATTAAATTATAAGGAATTTATAAAAATAATAGGACCATAAGGCATGCATAATATAAACAAAAACAATGCAAATAATTATAGTTGAGCGAGCTCAGTCTTTGTTTGGAGCACAAATGGTTCTCAAGTTGAGCTCAAACTCGGATACTACTCTTAAGAAGAAAAAAGCTACTCAAGATCATCTCAACTAGAAGCTCACATATAAGATCCTTCGTGAGAAAAGAGAAAAAATGAACTTTTTTTTAGAGCTCCTTAATTTATGAAGCTAAGCTCCAGTAGCCTACTACTCGATTTGACTTTTTTACAACCTTAAATATGGCAACAAGAGGACCATTACTAAAGCTATATGAAGAAAATAAAAATCAAGAGAAAATAAATGGTACTCCACATTTCAGTTTTTTAATCACTAATTGAGAATCATAAGAGCAACTGGACAAAATATAATTAGTCAAGAAGCCAGTACATACATACATGATACATAAACATTTTTGTCTGTATTAAAACGAAAAGAAAAAACAATGGAATTAAAGAAAATAATAGAGAATAAAAAATTATTTAGAAAATGAAAGGCAATTCAATAAATCATAAGACCTGAATGAAAAAATAAAATTAAGAAAAATATTTAGAGAAGAGTTGGGATGGGGGGTGAGAGAGAGAGAGACTTACCCGTTCCATCATTAGCAATATCAACCCCATCAAAGCTGAGGATAATATCTGATGGCATCAAAAACTTAGATTCTGGAGAAGTGGGATCAATTCTTTTTATACGAACACCCTTCTGATCAGGTTGCATCCCCATTGACAAACGCAAATCTACATTTTCCATCTTCTGCCACTCAACCCCAAGTATTGGGAATCCTAGAACATAAAATACAATAATGACAATTTAGCCACCAAGTTTTTCCTTCAGAAAAAAGAAAAAAAAAATACAATTTCAAGCTTCACATTAAGAACAATATTTGAATGACCAACGCCATTACAACTGCAGAAATGCAAGTAAAGTATGTTAAAAGATGGTAAGTATATCAAAAGATAAACCACATGTTACTTGACAACCCATGAAAATACGATCAAATGCCAAAAATGGAGCATTCGAAAGTTCGGCAACTTTTAGTTATTTTGCTCTTTGAACAAGGCATTCATGTACTTGACTACGTCAACCATATATGATTAAATTTTTTGTCACTTCTCCTTCTTTGCTTCTTCTCTTACATTGATTTTTAGTCATTTAAACCCTATTAACCAAACAGCATAACTTTTAAGTTACTAGCTACTACCAAACACATATGATCAACCAGTAATCACTGTTGTTCATTGAAATGTAATTTCTTTCAAATCACCAGGAACACTGACATTAATTGTACTAATAGCATCATAAGCGTTTGTATGGGAAGATAATTTCGCGTTCTACCTATAGCATGATGATTGTTTTAAAGAAATTTCATGGTACGGTTTAAGATTTTTCTTTCACAAAGTTTTCTATCTAAGAAATGATCAGTTTGTCTAAACTTGCTGACTGATCCAGAGCTCTAAGAAGCTTTTCTCCTCAAGACTGATTTTTCAGCAGTTGATGATGTGTATAGTGCTAATGAATTTCTTATCAATGCTAGTATATCAAACTGGACCAACTTTCTGCTTGACCAGCTACTTGGTTCTGTTGGGTATCTAAATTGCTTGATCCAAAAATAACATCTTCATACCATATCTAGAATGAATATGTCTCATACTTCTCAAAGGAACAAGAAATTTTAGAAAAAACCAAATATTACCTTTTGAAAACAATTCCGATAAAAAATGAAACGGGTTCAGGCACACTTGGACAATTTGCCCAAGGGGCAGCTAACATTCCACATGCAAATTGGTGATTGCACACTAAGAGCAGAATCACTACCAATCTCAAAATTGAATTCATCAAAAAAAAAAATCGCTGTAACATTCCACATGCGAATTTGTGGTAGACATAGTAAGTCTGGATTTACTGCCAATCTGCAGACTTAGAATCTAACTCTGGATTCTTAGAAGCTCTGTTGCACTGATTTTACGTCTCCAACCCTTACAATCTCCAAGGAGCAGCTTGGATTTATGAAACAGAAGAGTGAAATCTTAAACAAACAAACTTAATATTATTATAAAAACTATAAATATGATATGTGGTACATGTACATATACACACAACACAATTCTGGCACTTTAAAGGTGCTCCACATTCCCACACTCACGTGAAATTGTGCATTGGTACTTTGATGCCATACTCTTGCTTCCACCAACCAAAAAAAATTCTCCTGCTCTTGCACTTTGTCACTTAGCACTTGAGTGATTTGTACGACTGTTACTTTATCGTTCCTTAACACATCCTCCCATTTTTATCAAGGTTGTCAGGATCGAGATTCTACATAGGATCGTTGGGGGCTCCGTAGGATCGGAATCGTAAGATTCTAACAAACTAGTAGAAAAAGAATTCAAACTAACTTCTTAAACAATAATGTCTCTAAAATATAGCAAGAATAAGCCCAAAACACAAAAAACAAATGTATAAAAGTATCATTCCAAATATAGTTACATACAACTTGGGATAAATTCATACATATAGATCATAGAGAATGTAGTTCAAAAGGAAGAGCTTGCATGACAACTATGCAACATCAATTCAATTTGAATCGTGAGAGACAATACTAACTTGCAATAGATGCTAGGTAGTACGTTCAAGAGGAATCGACCAACGTTCATTAAAAAGTAAATCCAAAATGTGATGTTGTGGCCTGAATTTGGTGTTGGGTCACGTTGAGGCCAGTTTACGACCCGACAACCCGTTTGATGAGCTTTGTGGGCCCAAGCCCACCAAAGCTCTGGGGTTTCGGGGGCTTGGCCCTGGGGAAATTTTTTGACCCATTTTTTGCTCATGGGTTATGGACCCTAATTAGTACTCTTTGTAACCTGATATATAAGGGCATTTAGGATTTGGAGTGGGTGTGAGAGAGACACTGAAATTTGTACAGAATTGAGAGTGAGAGGCTGAAACTTGTAATCTCCGATTTGACAAATAGTGAAGACTTTCGCTGGATCTCCACCGTGGACGTAAGCTTTGCCGAACCACGTATAAATCTTTGTGTTCTTTGTGTGGTGTGTTTATTTTTCCGTCGTGTTTCGTAATTGTTGCTTGGTTCGCTGCATTTGTCATAACACAAAATAATAATAATAATAATAATAAAGTAACTAACATTATTTATATAAAAATTGGGTGATAGACACCCCTGTTTTTGTCTATAAAAAATATCTGCATTGTATTAAAGGAATGAATGAACAATTTTTCATTATATGAACATAAACATGAACTAATAGTAAATAGTCTAATACCAAATAACAATTTATAAGGTCAAAACTAAAGAAAATTAAAACCAAGAAGTCAAGAACCAAAAGTTAGAAACAAAACAACAAGCCCAGAAAACTCATCCCCTATATTCACTGAAAAATCACAATCAACCATGAAAAAAAAAAAAAAAAAACTGAGTCTACGATTCTACCAACGATTTTACTGATTCTACCACAAATATGATTTATGTGCGATTTAGATCGATTTGGGGTGCTAGGATCGCAGAATCGTGCGATTCTATGATGTAGAGTCGCGATTTTAACAACCTTGATTTTTATGCATTCAGTGCTGCCAGACAATATACATTCACAAAATATTCCTCATCTTGATTCTTAAAGTAGGATATAGAAGAAATAGGTGCTTAATTCTAATAGTAAAGGGTTTCTCTACGTTTTTTTTTTTTTTTTTTGATAATCGTGGGTGTTCGGCCAGCTTGCACGCACCTCAACTAATCTCACGAGGCCCCGAAGTTAACAACTGGGTAAGCCTCCAATGGCCTTGCGGAGACTCAAACTGGTGACCATTGGGGAGCAAACCCAAGGCCTGACCAGCTGAGCTACCCCGCAGGGTCAAAGGGTTTCTCTACTTTGAGCATGGCTATTTACTGATTAAAGCTTTCATTTGTGCCAATTGAGTAGGCTGAGTTACCGATTTCCAATTACGATGATTGTAGGTGATCATGTTACTTGTAGGAGTACAAAACTAACAATTGGATCCGGATTAAAAGTTAAATAATAATTTAGATTGATAACACATATATATATGAGGTCTTATGGTTCAAGTTGATGATCTAAAGCTAGGTTCTAAAGCAAAAGGGTCCAATTAAACCCCACAAACCAATGTATATGATTTCTGCTGATTAAGTAACAAATAAGACATATATAAACCTAAACATTCTTCTTGCAAGGAATGTATAACCAAAATATACCAGTGTAAGCGCCATTTTTTTCATAATCTTGAATGAAGTGCGTGATGACTGGCGTTGGTATGACATAACCTATATTCTCTGCATCTTCATGTTTAAGGGACTGAAATGCGATACCAACACAACTGCCCTTATCACTATAGGCAGGTCCTCCAGAATTTCCCGAATTTATAGCAGCATCTATCTGAAAAACAAACCTCATTCAAGAGATAAATGGTTTATAGAACAACAATAGATAGAGTGAATAAGGTAGAATAGCTGCAAACCTGCAACCCTAGAAGCTCAGTAGACCCATGAACATATGACAGAATCTCTATACGTGAAACAACCCCACTTGTTACAGAGATCGTGTCTCCCCCAATTGGGTATCCCACAACAGTCACTGCATCTTGAAGTGCAGGCAAATCCCCAAATTCCACAGGTGATACACCTTCCCAAAACTCATCATCGTCTACTGTAAGCAAAGCTGCAACATCACGTATATCAAAATATATATTAACTAAAAATCAACTCTAAAAAATTACATAAATTATCAGCATATTAAGAGTGCAACACACAAATCCTTAAGCATGAGTGCAATTCACAATAACTAAGATTTGTCCAAAAGTTATCTCATTCCAAGCACCAATCTAGACCAAGTAGTCAACATATCCAACTTCCCAAAACCCTTCCCAAAACCCTTCATCATTCACTGCAAGCATAGCTGCAACATCGCACAGCTAAAATAAAACCAAAGTCCAATTACCATAACCCACAAAAATACTAATGCTTACAATCCGTTCCTTCACATGATACAGAGTTAGGATAAAGACACAATCACACACAATTACAATCAATTACATATATATATACAGACAAATGCATCACGTAACACAAATTCACCACTGACTGATGAGTGAATGAAAAGATAAATATTTTCAGACTTCAAATACACAGAAATGGAGGGCCTGTTTGGTTCAGTTCTCTGAAAACAGTTTTCAAGAACTTTGAAAACTTAAAAGAGTTTTAGATAACCATAAAAGACAGTTCTTTGAATCCATGTCATTCTTTAACTCAGTCGTCAGAAAAAAAAATTGAAAATTTTGAACTCTTTTTCTGGTTTCCAATTCTCCTAGAACAAAAACTGAACAATGAGGCACTGAAATGCTCACCAATATCACATTCTGTCCCAAAAGCAAGCACTCTAGCTAAGTACTTGGTATCAGACCCACGCTTTTTCAGCTTCACCTGCGTATAGTGCTCCACCGAATGCGCATTCGTCAACACCCTCCTCCCACCAATGACAAACCCACTACTGCTCGAACTGTTCTGCCTCTTCCTCTGCCACGGCTGTGAGAAATTCGGCTCGTTGTGCACGCAAAACACCTTCACCACCGCGTCCATTGCCGCCACCACCACACTATCCGCCGCCGCCGCAACCAAATCATGCCCCGCTACAGCGTCTCCGTTGCTCTCGATTCGTCTCGCCGGAGAAGTCACTACGGTTTCGTCGGCTTGTTTGGAGGTTTTCGGGGGACGGCCACGGCCACGGCGGCTGATAGGGTGGTCGGAAGAGGGGGCGTCGATGACGTCGTCCGTGGTGGTGTTGGTTGTTTGGAAATCTAGGGTTTCGGCGACTCGTATTTTAGGGTTTCGACCTCTTTTACGCTTGTCTCCCATCTCACCTTGTTTATGGTGTTGTTTGAGTTAGACTGTATCGGGAACTTTGTAGAGAGAAAAACTTTTCCGAATTCCAGAGAGAGTAATCTGTGAGAGGTACTTTGTAGAGAGTGAGAGTGGAAGGAAGAAATGTAAATGCAGCGGGGGGTTTTGGCGGGGTGATACTACAAAACGACGCCGTGACAGTGTAAAATTTTGTAATATCTCATCTCTTACACTGAAGAATTCTATGCTTCGCTCTTGTAAAAAAAATAATAATAATACTATATGGAAGGGAGAAAATAATTAATAAATCTTTTTTTTTTTTGTGTTGGCTAAGAGAGAATTTATTGTGTTCCTATGAGAAAAGGAAGAAAAAATAATAATAGTAAAAGCAAGTTTTAATTTATGATAGTAGTAATTTAGTATGTTGGAATAATTTAGGATAATAGTAATTAAAATTTTCTATAATAATTTTATTTTTTTAAAGCTTAATATCTTTAAAAAAATATCTTTCCTCCTAGAAAAACTTAATTAAAGCATTAAAATTATTGAAGAAAACATTTAAATTAAAATTTTAAAATTTATTATATTATAGATTAAAAAACATTTCTCAACCAAATAACATACATTTTTTTTCTTATATATAACCCAAAAAAATAAAATTTGGGGGGAATGGAAATCACCCTCTCAAGTGTTGTTTGATAAAATAAAAATTGTTACGAAATATTTTAGGGTATAATTTATAAAGTACTGACTTTCCAACTTTGAAAACATGCAACATGTTTTGTTATTTTCCACTAATAAAAGAAAAATGTTTGGTACTATTACAAAAATGAAGGTGACAAATGTTTGGTACTATTACAAAAATGAAGGTGACAAAGTTGACTGACTTTTTGATACCCTTTAGGTGTGAAAATGGTTCCCAGGATTTTTTAGCACTCTACTAGTCATATAAATTTGCAGTAAAGTATGGGCTTCCCCCTTCAATTTTGAAAGTATAGCTCTTTTATGAACTATGATTGTATATTATATTGGGTGAATTGTAAAAAATTTCTCTCGATTATTAGCCAATTATAAAAAACTTTCTTTATAAATATTTTTAACAAAAAATTTTCCTAAGGTGTCTTGAGGGGGGTGATTTTAACTTAACTACTGTGGAGGGAAAAAAACTCCCTCCAATAAAAAGCGCACACGTCATCACTACACTCCAAGGACATATAAGGCCCATCATGCTCAAATCCAAATTAAGGGTATTTTTAGTCCAAGACCATTGTTATTTGTCATCCAGCCTCCATCAAGGCCGAATCAAGAGGTCATCGGCCCAACTAGTTAGTATTTAAACATCTGGTCCGTTACTCAAGTCCAGCCGGATCAAAGTATGTTCAGCCCAGTTATTCAAGAATGCACAAATCCTATCAGTTGAAGGATTTACCGTAGAAGGAAAATTCTGAGATAGGAAGTTCTGTACAAGGCAAGTTCTATGTATGGAAAATTAGACAATGGAAAGAACTCTACTAGTAAAGAACGTTTATATAGAAAGAATTGGAGGGCAAGCAAGGCGAGTCCTACCATAATTCTACAATCTTTTGTATATAAATAGAGGCTTAGATCTCCAATAAAGGGATCAAGCAATTCTACGCTTCGAGATATATTGTTCTTGTTTATTTTACTATTGATTGAGTGAGTTGTTTTATTTTTCTTAATCATTATTGGTTGAGCGAAATTTTGCACCTACACTTTGGCGCCGTCTGTGGGAATCGTATAAAAATATACTCCCACTTGTTCTTCAAATGAAATCCTTAGTCGTATCTGGAATGTCAAACGGAGAGTCAGCAATGAATCAATAGATAGAATTGATGCAAAAGATGCGAGAGGAGTTCTTGCACCAATTTGAGACACTCCGGCAAGCAAACGATACGAGTGTCGCCCAGATAGCTGCGCTTCAGCAGCAGACTCATACGCTGCACACGACAATGGCCAGGCTAACGCCACAACCACCACCAGGCGATGCTGTAGCACCACCCCCACCCAGAATTTACCTCCAGTTCACGAGCCTCCGGCCAACGGGACACCACCCAACGGGGCTCGACCTAATGAGGTTCAGCAAAAGCAAGGGACGAGGTCCGAGGCGGTTGCTTCGGATAATCTCCCGTGCCGCACACAGGACGAACAGGCCGAGTCCAGCCATAGGCTTACGGTATGGTCCAATGGCGTTCCAGATGGTGCACGCGTACAAGATGCCTTCGACGAAAAGAAGCTATTAAGAGTTCAGACACCAGCCGAGATGGCTAGAGAGCACAAGAACTCCTTGGTCAAGTTCCCCTTTACTGACGATGTGTACCTTGTGGAGAGACCAAAGAAGTTCACTATGCCATCCTTCACCCAGTTCGATGGGGCAGGAGACCCCTCTCGGCATCTCGATCATTATGCGCAAAAGATGGCACTAGACGATCATAACGATCCGTGGATGTGTAAGGTTTTTCCTACCAGTTTAACCGGAGCAGCGTTAGAATGGTTCAGGAATAGGCCACACAAGTCTATCCCTGATTATGAGACCTTGTGCACTATGTTCTTAGCCCAGTATTGCAGAAATAAGAAGCAGAAGAAAAGTATCGCCAGCTTTTTCACCATAAGGCAAAGGAAGGGAGAAACTCTGCAAGATTTCTTATCCAGGTTTAACATGGGAGCCTCGGAGATAGCAGATTGCCACCCTGCCACGGCAATCGAAACATTTAAGTTGGCAATGATCCAGGGAACCAAGTTTCACACATCCTTGATCAAATATTCCCCCCCGGATATGCAGACTTTGAACGCTAGGGCACAAATCTACATTCGGTTGGAGGAAAACGTAGCCCACCGTGCACAGCACGCTACCCTCGTCACAGTGGAAAACAAGTCTCGAGAGAAAGCTGCAAGCACAAGGATGCAGAAGGTTCCTCATACCGCCACACTAGTCACCCAAGCGCCTGAGAAGAGGCGAAGGACAGAGGACAGGCTTACCCCTCTCCGTACTACCTTAGCGCGCCTATTCCAAGAGAATAAAACGAGGTTCACAACTCCTCAGCCCATGAAACAACCCTTGGAGCAGAGGGATAAAAGCAAACATTGTGCCTACCATAGAGACTATGGGCATTCCACCAATGACTGCAGGTCCCTTCAGCGACAGGTAGAAAGCATGATAGCGAGAGGAGAGTTGGTGGAGTATTTCGCTACGAAGGAGTACGTAAAACCTCGGGAGGTTAACTCTCGACGGGTGGAGGGCAGTCAGGTAAAGGTTATCCATGCCATACACGGAAGGTCAGAGGATGATGAAGAGTCTGAAGAATTGTACGGATCCAGGCTGAGAGAGGCTCATAAGTTAAGAAGATTGTCTTCGGTAAACACGGTTGCACCAGGCAGCATCAACATTGGATTCGGTAACAATGATCTGTCTAGAGTCCAGCGCCCGCATGAGGACCCCTTGGTCATCAGCCTCCTGGTAGCGAATTATATGATTAGGAGGGTGCTGATAGATCCGGGAAGTAGCGCCAACATCATTACAAAAGCAGCCTTCGATCAGCTGGGGGTCTCACCATCGTCCATCAGGCCAACTTCGAGCCCCCTAATGGGGTTTGATGGTACTAAGGTGAATCCGCTTGGGGTGATCGATCTATCCGTTACTGCAGCAAAGAGGACTCTGAAGGAGAACTTTGTAGTGACGGAAATTCATCCATCTTATAACCTCATTATGGGGAGAGGTTGGATCCATCGTATGAACGGAATCCCTTCTACCCTTCATCAAGTAATGAGGTGTTTATCCCCAGATGGCAGGGAGGTCATCGACCTCTGGGGAAACCAGGTTGCTGCAAAAGAATGTTACATGCTAACGCTACATGAAGCAAAGAAGGCGTCGAAATCACCTCCGTTAGAGGCGAATCCCAAAGACGCAATCAAATAGCAGTTACAGTATCCTCTGCCCAAGTATCTCAAGGCAGAGGAAGAAGCCGAGGCTGAAGCACCTACCGAGGAATCCCTCGAAGCTATACAGGTAGTCCTCGGAGACCCTCAGAAAGTCACCTACATTGGCTCATCTTGCATAGCCGAAGAGAAGGAAGTATTGATCAGGGTCATTCGGTGCAATTCGGATATCTTTGCCTGGGATCACTCGGACATGGTAGAGATCAATCCTACGGTCTCATGTCATAGTTTGAGGGTTAACCCAGAATTCAGGCCAGTCAAGCAGAGGCACCGACGGTTCGCACCTGAACGGAATCGCATAATAGCCGAGGAAGTAAATAAACTATTACAAGCATGATTCATTCGAGAGGTGCAATACCCACAATGGCTCTCAAATGTAGTAGTCGTTCAAAAGAAGAATAGGAAATGGAGGGTATGTGTAGATTATACCAACCTTAACAAAGCTTGTCCAAAAGATAGCTTCCCTCTGCCCAAGATTGATCAAATGGTGGATGCTACGACAGGTTATGAGAGGCTCACATTCCTCGATGCATACTCCGGCTATAATCAGATTCCCATGAATCCTGAAGATGAGGAGAAAACCGCTTTCATCACAGAGACGGGCACTTACTGCTACAGAGTGATGCCCTTCGATCTAAAGAATGCCGGAGCCACCTACCAGCGACTTGTCAATAAAATCTTCAATAATCTACTGGGGAATACAGTTGAAGCCTATATCGATGACATGGTGGTCAAAAGTATACGGAAAGAGGACCACCCGAAGCACCTCCAGGAGGTCTTTGATACTCTCAAGAGGTACAATATGAAGCTGAACCCCACCAAGTGCTCCTTCGCCGTCTCGTCAGGACAGTTCCTCGGACACATTGTAAATAAAAGAGGAATAGAAGTAAGCCCAGCTCAGGCAAAGGCACTCATACAGAACCAAGAGCCAAAAACCCGTAGGGAAGTGCAGGTTCTAACCGGCCGAATTGCGGCTCTCAGCCGGTTTATATCCCGATTATCTGATAAGTATAAACCTTTCTTTGATGCTATTCGATCCAAAAACAAAGATATATGGGGACCTTAGCAGCAGGAAGCTCTCAATCAATTGAAAAGCTACATGACAAAACCCCCAATCCTTTCTGCTCCAACGCCCGGAGACACTCTCATCCTGTACTTGGCAGTATCAGCTGTAGCAACAAGCGCAGTGTTGATTAAAGAATGAGGCAAGGTTCAGCATCCAATCTTTTACACAAGCAAAACGATGACGGATGCCGAGATACGGTACAGCAAGACGGAAAAGGTAATCCTGGCGTTAATTTATGCCAAGAGGAAACTTCGACATTACTTCGAATCTCACAGCATAGTGGTACTTACAAATCACCCTATACGGGCTATCCTAGCTAAACCAGACTTGTCTGGTCGAATTACAAAATGGGCTATTGAACTTAGCTCTTTTGACATCACCTATGCACCGAAGGTATCTCACAAGGGGCAGTCAGTAGCGGATTTCCTACTAGAGTATGAAGATCAACCTGAGGAACCGACACTTCAAGAGCCGTACTGGGAGTTACGGGTTGATGGCTCTTCCAACCAGAAAAGGGCAGGGGCTGGGATTGACATCACAACACCCGAGGGTACCAAGCTACAGCAGTCAATTTTGCTAGATTTCCCAGCTACTAATAACGAGGCCGAGTATGAGGCGTTGCTTGCCGGACTTCAGCTAGCTAAACAGCTACAGGTACGGTGTTTAAAAGTTTTTAGTGACTCACAGCTTGTGATCAATCAAGTGACAGGGCACTATTCTCCCAAGGAGGAACGTATGAAGTCATACAAAGATGCTGTAGAGAGTGCCATCCGGGAGTTCGATCAAATCGAATTCCATTAGGTACCACGAGATGAAAATGCCGAAGCAGATCGATTAGACGCAGCCGTATCATCTTCAGACGAAGAGTTGATTCGGCTTGTTCCAATCGATGTTCTCAAAGAACCCAGCATTAATCCCCGGCAAGAGGTGATGGTGATCCCGGAAGTTCCACGCGAGCCATGCTGGATTGATCCAATCGAGGCCTACCTCAAGGAGGGAGTTCTCCCAAATCAAAAAGTTGAGGCAAGGAAGCTTAGGCTTACCGCGGCTAAGTACTCAATCATCAATAACCAGTTGTACCGAAGGTCATTCTCCGGTCCTTATCTCAAGTGTTTAACCCCTACTAAGGCTCTCACAATTCTAAAACAAATTCATGAAGGAGATTGTGGAAATCACTCGGGAGGAAGATCCCTTGCACACAAAATTCTAACCCAAGGTTATTTTTGGCCATACTTGGCTCGGAATGCCGAAGAATACTCAAGAAGATGTGACAAGTGTCAGCGCCATGGTCCAATAAAGTATCAACCTACCGAAGGTTTGCACGCTATGGCTAATCCATGGCCGTTCGCCCAATGGGGGATTGATGTAGTAGGACCGTTACCCAAAACCATCGAAAAAAAGGAGCATGTGCTTCTGGCTACGGATTACTTCACCAAGTGGGTGGAAGCTGAAGCCTTCTCTAGCGTCACCCATGAAGAAGTAAAGCATTTCATTTGGAGCAACATTATTTGCCGGTTTGGGGTACCAAAAGTCATCGTAATGGATAATGGTAAGAACCTCGATAACAGAAGTACAAGAAAGTTCTTTAGCGAACATGGAATCCTGCAAAAATTGGCTGCAGTTAGTCATCCACAAGGCAATAGGCAAGCTGAAATAACTAATCGCACGATATTCGGGTGCTTAAAGAAAAAATTGGAGAAATTAAAGACAAAGTGGTACGAGAATCTCCCTCAAGTGCTCTGGGCCTATCGAACCACTCCAAGACGACCCACGGGAGAAAGCCCATTTGCTATGGCATATGGATCCGAAGCTGTCATTCCTACCGAGTCCACAATCCCAACCCTTCAGACATCCTTGGTACTGGAAGGGAACAATGAGCAACAACTCGAACATAGCCTTGATCTTGTGGACGAAAGGAGAGATGCAGCAGCAATTCGGCTCGCGGCATACCAACAGCAGGTGTGTAACAGTTATAACAAACACGTCAGATTCAGGAGCTTTGTGGTAGGCGATTGGGTTTTGAAGCAGTAGACAGCTCATGTAAAGAAACTGGAACCTAATTGGACCGGACCCTACAGGGTTACCGAAGTTGTGGGGAAAGGAGCATATCGTTTGGCCGAAGCTGGCGGACATCCCATTGCGCGTCCTTGGAACGCAATACACCTGAAAAGGTATTTCCATTAGTTAAGTTTGTCAATTTTGCTACAAATTCTTCACAAATAAGGCTGAGTATGTCCACAGTCAGCCAAACTTTTCTTTATTTTGCTTCTATATTCAGTACAACTCTACTCTATTTTTGTTTCTTTCTATAAAAATGGGGGCCATACTACTCTATGATTGTGTAACTTTTATGCATGCATCGCACTATGCAATTTTTATGCAATTAGAAGTAAGCTGCTAAAAAGCATTCGTCACAATGATTTTTAAGAAAAAAAAAAAAAACAAAAAAAAAAAAAAAACAAAAACAAAAAACATGAGTTATGGCCTATGCTTAAAACTTTCTATCCCACATCGACAAAAAAGTATGTGCTACATTCTGTTATATATGGGAATATTCAAATAGTTAATTACGGTGTAAGGAGGGCCCGCTGGTATTTAAGGCTGTCAAGCTCGATACCAGAGGCATTCCTTACACCGACCTTTTTGACAAAATTTAGTCTATATCCCACATCGGATAGAAATAGAAAAGAAATGCGGTTCATATATGCGTGGTCCACAACATTTGGTTGCCAAAAAGGGAGTATCAGTGGAGGAGGAAAGTCTCCAAAGTCAACAAATAGGAAACTTCACAGCCACTGTTACTCGCTTTCTTGGCCTCTTATCATTTTTGAATCCTCGGCCTCATGATAAGTTGTTTGAGAAAAAATATAAACAAACTTCCCCTCAGGCTCAGCGCCGGGGAGTAATTCATTTAACCTCCCCTCAGGCTCAGCGCCGGGGAGTAGTTCATTCGCTTCGGACCCTAAGTATCCGGTTCTGCAAAACCTCCCCTCAGGCTCAACGCCGGGGAGTAATTCATTTAACCTCCCCTCAGGCTCAGCGCCGGGGAGTAGTTCATTCGCCTCGGACCTTGAGTGTCCGACTCGGCAAAACCTCCTCTCTGGCTCAGCGCCGGGGAATAATTCATTTAAACCTCCCCTCAGGCTCAGCGCCTGGGAGTAGGTCATTCGCCTCAGACCCTAGGTGTCTGGCTCCGCAAAAATCTCGCCTCGGACCCTAAGTGTTCGGCTCGGCAAAAATCTCGCCTCGGACCCTAAGTGTTCGGCTCGGCAAAAATCTCGCTCCGTACCCTAAGTGTCCGACTCGACAAAACCTCCCCTCTGGCTCCTCCCCAGGGAGTGTTTAATTCGCCTCGGATCCTAAGTGTCCCAGACAGCTTCAGACCCTAAGTGTCCTATTCAGCACTATTCCTCCACGACTCAGTGCCGAGGGACAATCCGCCTCGAATCCTAAGTGTCCGAGACAGCTTCGGACCCTAAGTGTCCTATTCAACAATATTCCTCCACACTCAGTGCCGAGGAATAATTCACTTCAGACCTCTGGTGCCCGGATCAGAACTCTTTCCTCCGGACTCCAAGTGTTTAATACCCTATGGATGTGGATATATCATAAGTTCATCATGATCCACCCCACATCAGGAATACACGAGAAGGAAAGAGTATGTATACGTCTACTGCAGGCAAGTAAAAGGCAAGGAGAGTTCACTTAACAGTTAAATCATTGTCCATATGAATCATCCTGAGATATCAACTAAACTGTTATAAGGATCTCCTTCTTCCCACCATCCTTGCTTTTTCTCGGATAGCATAAATCTGAAGCATAAAGACAATGTGTTTTGTTTAAACATATTACCAGTCAGAAAAATATGAACAGTATCAAAAGCATACAGCAAAAACAAATCAGGTATTGAAAGCCTAAAACAAAAAATTATATTCATTATCCCAAACATGCTGTCAATAAAAACAAAATACATGGTTCTACTTCCTCTTCGGATTGAAGTGAGTAGATTCAAAAGCATCCACTACAGTAGGACTTGGGGTAGGAGGAATTGAAGCCACAGGGGCAGAAGAGCTAGGAGTACCCTTCAGGTGCGCCTTCACCATCTCGGCAAAGCGGATTTCAGCTTCCAAAGCCTATGGCCCTTCATTATATGGGAAGTGCACCCCCACCTGCTTGTCAAAAGCATCGGGATCCATCGTCCTAGGGCCTGAGCCCTGATTATAGCCAGACTGGAACGCTTTAGCACTAGCCAGGTGTGCCAGACAGGAGTAGCGCCCCTGCATTTGCTTCCCCGCCTTGAAGCAAGTAGTAAGAGCCTCGGTCAGGCGTTGAACTTCGGCCTGAAGAGAATCCACCTTAGCCTCAGAGGCTGCCAACTGCCTCTTATACGCATCCTTGGCTTCAGAAGCTATCTTCAGATTGGTAGAGGCAGTGGTGGCTCTCTTCTCTGCATTGTCAAGATCCTTTTCCAGCTTCTTGATGGAGAGGGATTGGGCTTCAGCAGTGGCGCAGAGGGCCATGGTGTGGTATAGACTCTGTATAACAGAGGAACAAATATGAGCATAAATGGAAACATAAGTAAGCAAGAGTAACATAATTCTGAAGGAGCAATGCGAACTTCTATGGCCCGGACCGGGGCAGAGGGGAGTAGTTGTTCCAACCCCATTTGGTTGATGGCTTCCTTGTCCTTTGGGAGCTACATCCCTCGAGCCACCGCCAGTGCAGCTGAAGGGTCTGTAATCACAGAATCCCCTGAGTACAGGACTGACTTGTCAGCCCTGGTGAAGGAAGGAGTCCAAGGAGCCCCAGTCTCAGCCAGAACAAAGGCCCTGACTTCATCTTCAGGTTCGGCCACTCCAGCCTTTTTCCCTCTGCTTTTAGAAGGGACCTTGCCCTTGCCAGAGGATGGGGGGTTGAGGCGAGATTTCTTCATTGGTGGTTCCTCAGCCTCCACCTCATCCTCAGTAGATCTAATAACGACCAAGGGTTGGGCATCTTCGACTTTCTTTTTTAAAGCCTCAGCCCTCCGTATCTCCTCCTCAGTCATGGGGAAACTGTCAAAGGATAGTAGAGACAGATCCATGAGGTCTGCAGCAACAGCACTGGAGGCAATATCCTTGAGGTTTGAAGAAGTTAGCAGGTCCTCGATAGGCGAGGGGTTACTCCAGACTCGTTCCTCAAGAAAAGAAAGTCTGTTCCTTGCTGCGGAGGATGGGACTGTAGCTGAAAAAACACCAAGAAACTCATAAGTACGGCGAAACATTAAGACTTAGCAAGGAAAACAGCCAGAACACTTGGTATGAAGGGAGGTTAAGTATTTTATACCTAATTTCCCGAACTTGCGCAGGATGGGGAGCGTAATTGATTGGGGCACGAACCATTTTCCTTTAACTATAACCATCCTTTCTTTCCACTTCTTTTCGGATGAAGGAAGGTTCGTGCATATCCTCTGATGAAGGGGAGAGGTAAAAAAGAAGCGACCAGGCTCGGTCCCATGCTTAGATATATTGTAAGTAAGCAGAAGGTCGGCAAGGGTCAAATCCAGAGCCTCTAATTTCCGGCGCACCAACAGTGCCGAAGGGATGCGAAAGAAATTAGGATTTACCTGAAGGGGGGCAAGACCTAACTTGTTGAAAACTAAATGATAGAAGGGATGAAGAGGGAATTGGAGGGCGTTAAGATGCCTTACCGAAAGAAGCAATTCACTCTCTTCAATTCCCTCGCCGGAGGTAAAATCGGCACCCTCGGGATATTTTGCAATTTCTACTCCCTCGGGAATATCAAATTCTTCCATTACCGAAGCAATAGAGAACTTGATGCGGCGCAAAAGCAATGTCACAACCAGAGCACACTATGGTGGTTCCTCAGCCTCCACCTTATCCTCAGTAGATATAATAACGACCAAGGGTTGGGCATCTTCGGCTTTTTTTTTTAAAGCCTCAGCCCTCCGTATCTCCTCCTCAGTCATGGGGAAACTGTTAAAGGATGGTAGAGACAGATCCATGAGGTCTGCAGCAACAGCACTGGAGGCAATATCCTTGAGGTTTGAAGAAGTTAGCAGGTCCTCGATAGGCGAGGGGTCACTCCAGACTCGTTCCTCAAGAAAAGAAAATCTGTTCCTTGCTGCGGAGGATGGGAATGTAGCTGAAAAAACACCAAGAAACTCATAAGTACAGCGAAACATTAAGTCTTGGCAAGGAAAACAGCCAGAACACTTGGTATGAAGGGAGGTTAAGTATTCTATACCTAATTTCCCGAACTTGCGCAGGATGGGGAGCGTAATTGATTGGGGCACGAACCATTTTCCTTTAACTATAACCATCCTTTCTTTCCACTTCTTTTCGGATGAAGGAAGGTTCGTGCATATCCTCTGATGAAGGGGAAAGGTAAAAAAGAAGCGACCAGGCTCGGTCCCATGCTTATATATATTGTAAGTAAGCAGAAGGTCGGCAATGGTCAAATCCAGAGCCTCTAATTTTCAGCGCACCAACAGTGCCGAAAGGATGCGAAAGAAATTAGGATTTACCTGAAGGGGGGCAAGACCTAACTTGTTGAAAACTAAATGATAGAAGGGATGAAGAGGGAATCGGAGGGCGTTAAGATGCCCTACCAAAAGAAGCAATTCACTCTCTTCAATTCCCTCGCCGGAGGTAAAATCGGCACCCTCGGGATATTCTGCAATTTCTACTCCCTCGGGAATATCAAATTCTTCCATTACCGAAGCAATAGAGAACTTGATGCGGCGAATAAAGATGATTGCTTTCCTCTCTTCATAAGTAAGAACATTATCAGAGCCTGAGGTGGATGTCTCGGCTGGAAGGGGGGAAGTACCTAATTGATTCAACGAAAGACGATCTGTAGAAACCCTAGGAGTGGGAGCCCTAATGCGAACGGGGGAAGATGAAGGTGTGGATTCAGAATCCCCAATATCTATACGTTCGGGAGTAGATGAAGTACTCATAATGAAAGATTGAAGAGAAAGATGCGGAAAAAAACTAACCTGACAAGGCGATGGAATGAAGAACGCAGGAGTGCAGCGAGGGCGAATGTAACTCTTGCAGAATCTTGTATGACGGAGTAATAATGAAAGACCTCGAACCGTTTCTGAAGCAAAGTAAAAAACCGGTTTCAATTCCCTCTTTAATGGGAGCCGTCACTCAATTAAAAATGAAATTTGGGGCAAAGTGTGGCGGGAAAAAAACTCCCTCCAATAAAAAGCGCACACGTCATCACTACACTCCAAGGACATATAAGGCCCATCATGCTCAAGCCCAAATTGAGGGTATTTTTAGCCCAAGACCATTGTTATTTGTCCTCCAGCCTCCATCAAGGCCGAATCAAGAGGTCATCGGCCCAACTAGTTAGTATTTAAACATCTGGTCCGTTACTCAAGCCTAGCCGGATCAAAGTATGTTCAGCCCAGTTATTCAAGAATGCACAAATCTTATCAGTTGAAGGATTTACCGTAGAAGGAAAATTCTGAGATAGGAAGTTCTGTACAAGGCAAGTTCTATGTATGGAAAATTAGACAATGGAAAGAACTCTACTAGTAAAGAATGTTTATATAGAAAGAATTGGAGGGCAAGCAAGGCGAGTCCTACCATAATTCTACAATCTTTTGTATATAAATAGAGGCTTAGACCTCCAATAAAGGGATCAAGCAATTCTACGCTTCGAGATATATTGTTCTTGTTTATTTTACTATTGATTGAGTGAGTTGTTTTATTTTTCTTAATTATTATTGGTTGAGCGAAATTTTGGACCTACAACTACGTTCAACTAATTTGTGAGGCAATTTTTCTGACGAAATTATTTAAACATCTTCAAGAGATCGCCGGACATCCGCTCGCTGACGGGCCTACTGCGGTTGTGGTCGCCGGAGTAGCGACCATGAGGTCGCTATTTTTATTTCGGCAACAGCCTGGGTCGCTAGGCTGGTCGCTCTCATGGAAATCCATTATTGTCTCGTTGGTTTGGGTACGGCGACCACAAGGTCGCAATGGAGGGTTGAACAAGGTCACAGTGATCGACCTGGTTCAAGAAGCTTGCTGGACTTAGTAGTTGAAGCCCTGGATTTGCGGGACTATGACGCTGCTGCTACTTTGGACGCCAAAGTTCATGGAATCAAATTTGGTCGCTGAAGCTTTCTCTTCTTGCTGCATTTTCTCCTTCAATAGTAGTCCAGTGAGGCTAGTTCCAGCGAGCTTATCTCTAGTAAAACCGGCAGCATAGCCGGCGCTGTCTTTTATCGTCTTCAATAGTGAAGTTTTCGGTTTTTCCAGGGTTTTCCTTCTGATAAATTCTTCGATTTAATCTCTCTTTTGTACTTAATTTATTCGCATTTAATCTCTCTCTCATTCACTCTATCATCTCTCCCCGATTCACTCTCTGCTGACAACGACCTTGATGGGTTAAATCTTTTATTCTCCATTACCGCTGATCTTCAGTGTGCTGGTAAAGTGAGTTAGTTTCCCTCAATGATCATCATCCATTGCATAATATATACTATATATTTAGCAATTCAAGACCAAATCACTGCCTCTCTCTTTCATATCCAATTCCTCAATTTCCTCCTGCAAAAGTCTGTAATTTCATTATATATATATATATATATATATATATATATTTGTTCATTTATACACATGTAAATAATAATTAGCGCCAATGGTAATTGATCATCGTCTTTGTTTATGGGTTTGAGAGCTATTGTAAAGTTTGAAAACCGGCCCAATCATGAGTTGGGAACACCCAATATGGAATTTGATGTATGGCTAGTTGGTGTGTGGTCTGAAGCTTCGTGGACTAAAATATTCTTGGGACTAAAAAATGAAGATCACGGGCTAATTTCATCCAAAAAAAATTGCCTCAAAAATTTACTAAAAGGACATAAGTTAAATACACCCCCTTCAAGTAGTTAAGGGGAATTTTTTGCTAAAATTATTCATAAAGACTATTTTTCGCAACTCACTAATAGTCGAGGAGGATTTTTTACAATTGGCCCTATTATTTTTAAAACCATTTAGATTACATTGTTTACTTTCAATAGCCTACAATTATTAATTTATTAGTTCAATGATATTATTAGAAAAAGTAATTATATTACAAGAAACCTTAATGTCATAATTGACTCTACCAAATATATATATATATTAATAATTGACCATTTCAAATATTTTTTCTTTTTATTTATTTATAAGGGAGGCCCACAAGCGACGTGCACTAGGCAAAACCGGGTAAGTTCAGGGCTCAGTGTGACTACAACTTAACTCGTTTAAGTATGCCCACGAAAATTATTTATCCAGAGTTTCAAACCTGAGACTTGATACTTCATAAGGGCCCAAATTCTCACCCGCTAGGCCAACCTGGCGGGGTTTGACCATTACAAATATCAATTTAGGAAAATGGTATTAACTGCTTTTGTACTTTTATACTCCTGTAAATGGGGTAAAATGCAAAAAAAAAAAAAAAAAGAGTAAATTACACTGACGTCTTTTGATAGTTGGACAAATTACACACGGATAGACCATTTGGCCTTTATAACTTTGACCTTCTTTTAGATCTGACGCGTGTGCTCAATGAGAACCCTTCCCTTAATTTATATATATATAAAATGATAATGTTGACCTTCCTTTTAGTGGGGAGTGTTTTTTTAATAATGTTGGAAAAAAAAGTAATTTCTTTTAAAATATTAAAATATAAAAGGCATTGTTGACTTTCACATTCAAAAGAGAGGTCAAACAGTCTATCCGTGTATAATTTGTCCAAACCTTAGGAGAAGGTCAGTGTAATTTACCAAAAGAAAAATTTTACCCTGAACTATGTCCAAGTTTGCAAATAATCATTCTAAACTATACTTTGTATATAACACCCCCTGAACTATCACATTTTGTTACAAAATGCCCACATGCCTTTCATGGGCTAATTTTATTAAATGACTATAATACCATTTTCTTATTAAATTACATTTACCCATTTTTCTTATTAAAATAAATTATGAAAATAAAAATCATACTAATTTGATGACATATTCTCCATCAAATGTTTATAAATATTCCTTTATTTCTTGAAATTAATTGTTTTAATAAAAATCTTAAGGTGCATTGTTTTTTCCTTTCATAATTGGTGTTGTATTTAAAAAGGATCAAACAATACAGGAGCTCAGAGGGCATACCCTAGATAGAAATGAAACTGGGCAATACAATTGAAAAAGACCATTTCTAATACAAGCCAAAAGGAGAAGCACATTACAAGAAATCATAGATTGAAACTTTGTATACATCAAGAACTTGAAATAGAATTTGTCTAGCTACTATTTCAGGAGACCTATGAATTATACCATGCAGCCTAGCATTTCTCTCCTGCCAAATACCCTAAAGAAGAGCAATAAACAGGCTTCTATGCAATTTAGAGTCACGAGGCAACTAATCAAATCACAAATAGAGATCCTCGATGGTGTGGATCCCAGAAAATTGCACATTCCATCCCAAAACTACAACAATCTATAGCCAAATGGATCTAGCATACTGGCATGTGACAAACAGATGGTCTCTGTTATCCTCTTGATGGAGACAATTATAGGACCTAGTAGCCAGTTGTAGTTTCCTCTTCTTAAGATTTACCATTGAAGGCAGCCTATTAAGAAAGACAATCACAACATTAACTAACCATCTAGGTCTAGACTTCCCCTAACAAACTTTGTACTAGTCCACTAGCTCATGGGCTTCTCTACAAATCTTCCAAGCTCTTTTGAAAGTAAACTGACGACCATTCCATAAGACTCTATTATTGCCATTATGAAGTGGTACAAAATTCAAAAAAGTTCTTGATTCATCAAAGGTGTCATCTTGCAGTAGACACCAGTTCCAGCCCCCATTAATCTGAATTCTTTCTACTTTGGAATCCCTAGGAAGGTTGAGCCTCCTAATCACTATATGGCCAAATTCTTGTAACAAAGTTCTACCATTTAACTAAGGATCCATAAACACACTAAACTAAGGTTCATATAGATGGATCTTGTATATATCTAACCTAGGGTTTCATATTGTGCAAGACTTATATATGATTTATGTCTTGTGTAGTTGTAGTTTCATTTTGTAGAGAATTAAATTATAGTATTATTTTGTTGTTGTAATTATAATATTCTAAAATTATTCTTATGATTGAATGTGTTGTGAAATTAATACTAAGTTGTTGTTTAAATTATAGATTTGAGGTTTACCATGTTAACATGAATGGATTTCCTAATTTGACAACCTTGTAGTAGCATAGTTGTATTCACATTATAAACTTGACATTGTAAATGCCATTGTAGTTTTGAAAACTTGTGTAGTTACATGTCTAAGGTTTACAATACTAGCATGATTAAATCCTTTATGTGAATGACATAATATTAGTATAAGTGTGTACAAATTAAGAACATGATTGAATGACTATTGAGTAGTTAACATTATTTTAGTATTGTGAAATTATTGATATATTCTCCATATGTGTGAATCATGGTGTGTGTGCGCCACTTTGGCCTTAGGTGCATAGTGGTCATCATTTTGTTCATGAGGTTACAAGTTATGTGTGTATGGCATGCATGACATGATTGAAGGATAGAAGCTATCCGAACTTGAGAAGTCAACATCGAGTCCAAGGGTTGAAAATGCCTAATCACACTTGGTCAATGGGGTGCGGAAGTGCACCATTCATTTAATCATATAAGATATCCGGCATTACATCACATTGCATCATGGAGTCACATGCGTGAGTTACATTATAGCGAAGTTTATGTATCTGTTGAGTTATAGTCCTTAGAGTGGTGTAAACTTTGTTATTCTACTAGCTTGTGGTAGTTAATCTTGCAAGTATATTACAATTGTTTGATTTTGCATTTTATTACAAGTTGATAATCCTAAGTAGTTGTAACTTGTTGTTGGCATTGGTGTTTCTAATATTGTTTACTTGCGTTTCTTGTTGTGGATTGATTTCAAAATGTTTCAAAATTAGCTTTAGGATAATCTCTTAGCTTCCTCTTGAAACTAGACACTAGGAGGCATGATCCGCATGTGTTTGGTTTATATTACACTTACAAAAACCATTGAAACTTTAAGGTATACGCATACGCTTCATCCTACTGAGTAACTCGTTTACTCACCCTAATTGATATTTGTTTTCAGGCAAGGAGACTCTCTTTGGATGCACAACATCCCTAGGTTGGCTTGAGTTTCATTTGGATACCTTTTGTATATTTTTGACATGCAAGTATTGGCATGATATAGCTCTTTTTGAAGTAGTTAATGTATAACTTATTTAGAAGCATGCCTTGCTTCCTTTTGGATGTGTAATATGAACTTAAGTACTCTATTTTGGTGCTACTTTAATTTGTATGTAATGAGGCCAAGGACTAAGAACTTTCTATGTATGTAAAGGATGTCATTTTTAAGCATGTTTTTATCTTCTTAACATACCTTGCACTCGGGGGCATTTAGGTCATTTTATATTGGTTTTTATTTTTGTTTTGGACCATGGTTGATCAGAGGACTTATTTTTAGGGGGGTTTCTTCACAAACATTTTCCAAAAAGTCCCATTTTCGCCTTGAAAATCAAGCGTTTTCAAAAAATGACTGCTCACAGCCAAATTTTTTATCTTCTTGACATACTTTGCACTCGGGGGCATTTTGGTCATTTTACTTTGCATTTCATTATTGGTTTGGACCATGGTTAATCAAAAGACTCATTTTTAGGGGGGGGGGGGGGGGGTTTCTTCATAAACTTTTTTCAAAAAGTCTTGTTTTAACCTTGAAAATCATGTGTTTTCAAAAAAATGACTAATCGCAGTCAAATCGATCGTACTGGGCACATTTTGATAACTTTTTTGTAAAACTGAAGAAATTCATATCTTCTTCATTCTAACTCCAAATCAAGTGATTTTTGAGTCAAAGTTTATTAGTTTTTAGTTTTCTATCCAATGATATGCATGGTAGCATCCATTTCTATTTGAAATGACTATTTTACCCCTAGTGGCATCTTTGACAGTTTTAAACCCTAGCTTTCGCATTTACTTCTTTTTGAGTCTTATGATCTCTTAGGAGGTCACTTTGCAATCTTAGAGGTGGTGTCCATCTCTTGAGACATTTTCTCTTTTGTTACTTCCACGTTTCGGACTCGTTATCTGGTCAGTTTTTAGGTTACTCGCTGACGCATTGGGTTCTTTGAAATTCGGGCCGTCACAGATTCCAAATTGACAATTTTGTATACTTGTAACTTGTGGTTTGGCATTGGATGTTCCAATTTTTTTTAAGTGCATTACTTATTGTGGATTTCGTTTAAAATGCTTCAAAATTAGTTTTAGGATAATTCCTTAGCTTCACCTTGAAACTAGACGTTAGGAGGCATAATCCACATGTATTTATCTATATTATACTTGCAAAACCTCTGAAACTTTAGGTTATCTGCATAATGCATTTTCCTACAGAGTAATTCAATTTACTCACACCCGTTGATTATATATTTTTCAAGTAAGGAGGTGCTTTTCTTAAATGCACACCAACCTTAGTGTACTATGGGCTTTGTGTCATGGACACACATCTTTTGTATGCATGCAAAGTGTTTAGTATACCCTTTTTTGTATATTTTTGTAACCATAGATATATAGAGTATATTTTTTTTGGATGATTACATATAATGAGGCCTTAGAGCCATTTGTATTTCATTTTCTCATGTATTTATCACTTACCTGTATGCTCACACACTTTTAATTTCATGTCAGACCAGTGTATGTTGAGGATTTTGAGGCTTGTATGGAGACTTAGTATTTTCTAGTTCATAACAAAATTTCTACACTTTCTCGAGGCATTTCGGTTGACCAAAATGCTATTTGGGACGACTGGTTGCATTGGGACCAATTTTAGTTTTTAGACAATAGCTAAAGTACTATAGGGACCACAACTGGTAGACTGGTTTCCCATTTCAGATGACTGAAGCACTTGTCTCATTTCAGACGACCAAAGTGACATTTCAGATGACCAGTTTGTTTATGGGTTGTAAAACCTGGTTTGGACACTTCATTTTGCATGTTATCTCTCTCTTCATGCTTTCATTTCAGGCTTATAACTTTGTATGAGACGTTTTATGGAGATCATGACCTAGTTTGACCTAGTTCATGCTTCTTTGAGCGTCATCGATGCCGGAAGGTACCATTTAACCTTTTCGACTTATCTTCCGTATTCCGGATCCGTTATCGAGTTAGGGTTTCACATCACTGTAGTTGATGCACCAGATTCTATGAATTTAGGCCGTCACATACTCCCTGGGAAGTTTCTGGTCCGGGGGAGCCAAAAGCGGACAATATTGTGTCTGGATAGGGTGGGGGTCGTTACAATTGGTATCAAAATATCCCTACCCAAAATCATCCTAATTAATGTTTTAACCTTTAATATAAGATGATACATATATATAAATAAATATATAATATAAAAGTCAAGTCCATTTAATACATTCCCTGAAATCCAAGATTATGAATAATGATAAAAATCACATCCATATCTAAACCAACCATCAAGTAAATTCTATTTTAAGATAAACTCCTTTAAACCCCAATTCTAATTTAAAACAGTTAATTAACTATTAAATAATAAATAACAATTTAAGGAATATTTTCCTTTAATCCCAATTACAATATCCTCCAATGATTTTATTTATAAAAATCAGATAACAACACTTATACTTTGACAACTCATACATGCCTCCACAAGTATACTTTTATTCATACTATAAATACCATAATATCTTTTAATCACTAGTTTATTCTAATATAAGAATATTTATTTCCTCCAAATTACAAACACAATATCAATAGATGTATATTTATCCATCTAACTCATATAGCATTTTATTTATTCTTTGGCAAATCGTTCATGCCTTCATAAGTATATTTTTGTCCATACAAATTTAATAGCATATGAACCATGCTTCCTATATAGGTATTTTGTTCCCACGTCATAAGGAAATCTGTTTGTGCCTTGGAAAATTGTCTATGCCTCTGAATCAACCACATAGTACAATACAATAAATACACAAAATATTATTCAATAAATAAACGCATGCATTAATTAAACATGAATAAAATCATATAAATCTTTATACCAAGATTTCCATTCACATATAACATGTATACACATGATAAATAACAATGAACAACTTATTAATTTATGTCGTACATTACACAATTAACCATTTGTTCAAATCCCACCAATTTTCACAAAATGGTCAAAGTGACTAACCATTACCATTTGCCCAAAGTGGTAATAACCAATATATCACGTCATACGTTTTTTTTTTTCCTGGGTAAATGTGAATTTTTTTTATAGATATAACAATTAGAGTACAATCATCAACAAGGGCATACCCTTGGCCAAAACAAGCTGTAACCACATCAAACATATTGGTAACATAACTAGTTACAAGTTAGTCATGCAAAAAAGATGATCTAAGTTCCCTTAGCTCCATGTCTGATAGTAAAACAAGCTGTAACCACATCAAACATATTGGTAACATAACTAGTTATAAGTTAGTCATGCAAAGAAGATGATCTAAGTTCCCTTAGCTCCATGTCTGATAGTAGTAAGACCTCTACACATATAACTTGGGCAATAATTATATCACGCCATACGTTATATAATTATTTAGCCAATATAATATGACATTCATTACCAACCACTTCCACATTGTCCCAAAGTGGTTATAACATATACCCAATTAGATGTACACGTTATATAAATATTTAGGATTAGTTGGCCTACACCCAACCAATATAATATTATCCAAATTGGTTAAAAAAAATTATGGAATAAAACTTATATATATATATATATATAATGTATGATATAACTCAACCAATATGTACGCAATACAACGTTGTACAAAAAAATAAATTTTCAAGATTAGTTGGCCTACACCCAACCCAACCAATATAATATTATCAAAATTGGTTAAAAACAATTATGAAATAAGATATATATATATATATATATATATATATATATATATATATATATATATACACACACACACACACACACACACACAACATACGAGATAGGTTAACTAACACGTTGTACGTTATAATTGACTAATTGACTAAAACAATTATGGGATAAGATATATATATATAGACAATACAATATAGGTTAATCAACACGTCATATAATGTATAATATAGGTTAACCTAAACTCCTTTGTTCCACAACACATCTTAAATATTGTCAACTTTTTAAAGCCGTGATGGCTATAAACCTATCAAAACTCCAGATTTAAGCATGTTTAACCTGGAGTAGGACCAGGATGGGTGACCCCTTGGAAAGTTTCTGGTCCGGGGTAGCCAAAAGTGGTCAATATTGTGTCTGGCTAGGGTGTGGGTTATTACAAATGGTATCAGAGCCTGACCCAGCCGGAAATGTGGCCAACGAGGATGTTGGGCCCCAAAGAGGGGTGATTGTGGTGACATTGTAGGCGGGTGTGTGTGAGTGTGTGCAGGTAGCACGTGTAGGTAACCATACTGGGTGAGCTATAGGTGCACAATCCTACATTGCCTGGGTATAGATAAAGCAAGTGTTATATGTAGATTCAACACCCTTTTATGACACAATGTGTTTTAAAACCGTGATAACCGTGAACCCACTAGAACTCCAGAGTTGAGCGTACCTGGAGTAGTACCAGGATGGGTGACACCTTAGGAAGTTTTTTGTTTGGCTAAGCCAAAAGTGGACAATATTGTGTCTAGATAGGGTGGGGGTTGTTACAAATGGTATTAGAGACTGATCCAGCCGGAAGAGTTGCCAACGAGGACGTTGGGCCCCAAAGGGAGGTGATTGTGGTGACCTTGTGAGCAGGTGTGTGTAAGAGTGTGCAGGTGGCACCAGTAGGTAACCACACTAGATAAGCTACAGGTGCACAATCCCATATCGCTTGGGTGTGGATGGGGCAAGTGCTATATGTAGATTCAACACCCTTCTATAACATAATACATTTTAAAACCGTGATGTCCGTGAACCCACCAGAACTTCAGAGTTAAGTGTGTTTAACCTGGAGTAGTACTAGGATGGGTTATCCCTTGGGAAGTCTCTGGTCTAGGGAGCCAAAAGCGGACAATATTGTGTCTGACTATGGTGAGGGTTGTTATAGCGGTGTGCAGTTGGCTCACGCCAGGGATGGCTAATTTACATTTTGGCCTAGTGACAAGCGGTTAACTTATGCTAGTGGTGTTAACAGTTATGGTATGGCTTGAGCTAGGTGGTGACTGTGATTGTTGTCAGATGTCCCCATAGGACACGACAAGGTTTGCATTGTGGGTTACTACCGATAGGTTTATAACCCAAAGGTAGAGGGTTTATATTGAGTTCATTACATGCATGTATTTTATGTGTTATTACATTGGGTGTAACCTTATGGGCCGAGATTGCAAGAGGAGATATATGTGTGTGGACTGTGAGTTATATGTGGCACGGGTTAGTGATCATTTTGTCAGCGGCTCAGTCACGTTTCTTAGAAAGGGATCTTAACAGAGATTCCCTTGATAGGGTAGACCCATTATGATTCAAGAATTTTGCGAGTATTGATTCTTTTGGCATACAAATGAGGTGTTAAAATGGAGTTTTGAGTCTGTGATCCTTATGTCTTGAGGAACCTTTCCTTTAATATAATATATGAAACACGGATACAAAGTATTAAGGTTATTAGTGAAGAGTTTCACGAGTTGTGATCCTGATTCTTAGCTTGATGGCAGTTTGATTTGATTGTTGTAAGGTTTGAGTCTTAGAGACTTTGTGACTTGGATAAGGTGGATTTGATCGAGTACTTGGGGATTTTGTGACTTGGATTATGGGGATTTGATTGAGTATTTAAGGATTTAGGCCTTAAGCATGACGGATAATGTTATTGTTGTTTGAGTATGGAATTGGCCAAAATGGATTAACTGGACATTTGTAGACCATACCCCAGCTCGAAACAAAATGTCAGGACACCGTTAAGCTTAGGGTAATAATTATTTGTGTCATTAGAGACACTTGACACTTTAAGAAGTTTCGTAAGTAGCTTGGGCAAGGATATATCATAGGCTTGTACTAGACGTTGGTGATGTCACCTTACATATAAGGATGCTGTGGGCGGGTGCTAGGTACCGACGATGCTACCATGCTGACGAGTATAGTTGGGAGGGTCTTAGACAATGATAAGGCTACCATTATTATGCGTATGTGTGAACAGACGCTAGTCGCTAGTTAGACTAGCTAGCATATACGAGTATGGTTGGGAGGGTCCTAGACAACGATAAGGCTACCGTTATTGTGTGTATGTGTGAACAGACACTAGTCGCTAGTTAGACTAGCATATCAACGAAAGTGTGTGTTATTTAATGATTGGTGCGATTAAGGTTTGGTAGTATTCCATTTTAATGGTGTTGGGTTGACCGGTAACGGCAATAGTATTAGTGATAGTTGTGACGGCCCAAGCTTCACAAAACCCGATGCTTTAGTAAGAAAGACTAATCCGAAAATGGATCTGAAATGTGGAAACATTGAAAAGAAGCGATCACTAGGGATAGATACCAACCCTATGATCCAAAGTGGACTTCAACGAAGCCACGGAACTCAAAGAAAGAATCAAAAGCGGAAACAAAGGTAAAAAAGGGTCAAATGGTGCCATATGGCGCCAATGACACACCAAGAAACATAAACTAGGCCAAACTAGAACATGTTTGCCATAAGATAACTCATACAAGGTCAAAATGGAAATTTGACAACATACGAATGGTGCTAACATGCTTAGACAACAAATTAAGCAAAGTTGACAAGGCAATAACATTTTGGTCGTTCGAAATAAGCCCAAAAGGGAGGTCACATTTCGGTCGTCCGAAATGGAGAACCGGTCGACTGGTTATGACCCAGAAAATGACATTGGCTACTGGAATTTACATTAACTGTTCAATTAAAAATTCATAAGCAACTGGTGTCCGAAATGGAATTTCGGTCGACCAAAATTGCTCAAAAATGTGCAGAAAACCTGTTATGCACCAAAAAACTGAAAAGGGGTCTTAAGTCTTAATTTACCCTTATGCATTGGTCAAAAATGAAAATTTAAAGCCGTGCAAACATGCCAACAAACATAATTTACAAAAAATGAACGAAATACAACAGCTCACGGCCTCATACATGTCAATTACAAAAATTGCATAAGCTAAACCTCCCAAGTTTGTAAAATTACTTTCAAAAGTAAAACATGGCACCAAAAGAGTATAAGTGTTAACTAGAACATGCTTGGCCCTTGGCCTCATTACATACATGATAAATAATGTCAAAATAAAGTACTTAGGTACTTTTACATAACCAAAAGAGAAGCTAAAGCATGCTTCCAAGCAAATTATACATTATATTAAAAGAGATAAACCAAAACATGCTAACACTTGCATGATAAATGTACACAAAAGTAATCCAAATTGCTCTAAATCCATCTATGGATAATGAACATCCAAGAACAAAGTCTCTTTGCCTGAAAAGAAACCCTAACAACTAGGGTGAGTAAACAAATTACTCGTAGGAAGAAGCATATGCGTATACCCTAAAGTTTTAATATCATTACAAGATTAATATAGATGAATACAAGGGATCATTCCACTTAACGTTTATGTTCAAGGTGTACTAAAGGATCATCCTAAACTAAATTGAATGATTTAATAAAGTCACAATGCATAAATGTACTTAACAACATTAGAACCACAATGATTCAAAGAAAATTATAACGCATAAATGTTCTTAACAACATTAAAACCGCAAATAACCAAAACCACAAGCCACAATTAAACATTGGTTGTCGACTTGGAAAATGCAAAATCAAATAGTGGAAAGCTTGGACATCAAATCCTAGAGTTTAACCAAGACTTAAACGGTTATTTCGGGCAGTAACTCAGTGGGAATGCCACCCTAGTTTGCACTATAAATGGGGGAGAACTAATCCCTCCCGCACTAGAGCCGAACTCTAGCCATGTCACATATTTTTCCACTAACTTAGGCTTTGTTAGCTAAACACACACACATTAACACTACCTCTCTCTCTCACATACACACATCCACACCCCCCACTTGTCATAAATCCATGCCTCCTCAAAAGACTTAATCCTAAGTTTACATTTGTCACAATCCTAGGACTTCTTACAAGGCTTAATCTCAAGCCTACACTTGTCACCATCTCTAACTAACAAGTGCACCAACTATAGGCCAACAAATGGGTGAGTCCTTACCCAACACTTGTCACTAAATTAGGCTTCTAAGCGTCTCCACCACAAAGTCAATAAGTGGCTCCATGAGAGTGTGACACTTGTCACACTTTCCAAAAATTACAAAATGGTCCTCACGACAAGAATAATTACAAAAGCATAATTACACAAAACACCCCAAAAAGTGAAAATGTTCCCAAAGAAACTATACATCCATACCCTTACAAGGTAAAAAGTCAAGCTAGGATGCTTTTCTAAACAAGTAAAGCTACGCATTTCATAGAAATAAAATAAGGTAAATGCACGTGATGCCGAAAATCAAATCTGAACTCAAAATCCTACCTCGGGTCTCCAAAATCCTAAGGTTACGCGAAAAAAAAAACAAATAAATAAATAAACTAAAATAAAATAATAAGAAAAAAAAATGAATACCGAAAAAATGGGAAAAGGAAAAAGAAGACATGGTCTTCACAACCTCCCCTCCTTAAAAAGATTTCGTCCCCGAAATCAAGTCATACCCGAGATTGTGAACAAACTCGAATACTGAAAGCGAACCTCCTGCTCGAGCTCCCAAGTAGCCTCCTCGACCTCGTGATGTCTCCACAAAATTTTGACTAATGGAATGGTCTTTGATCGGTTGGTCAATTATACATCAACCTTCGCAATAGCACGAATCATTGTAAAATAGGGCTATTGGTCGGGTAAGTCGAACCACTGGGACTGCGCTAGTCTATGGCGACCTAAGTGTCTAGAATCGTTCTTAGAATGATAAGGGGTAATAAGGGTTTGTTTGTTTGTCACTGAAACTACGAATTCAGAATGCATAAAACGATAAATTGAAGGAGATTAAAAGGAGTGAAACTTAGGTGGAGAGGACTAGGGAAATGAATCCGCCACACACCTCATAAACATGCTAGCTTGCAATTAACTTGGGGAACTACTTATGTAAATGACCATGATATATAGAGATGTATGATAACTACACTATCTTCAAGAAGTTCATACAATCAGAGCTAAGTATAAACCATCTAAGTATAATCCCTTAGGAATGGCCTATCAAATCCCTTACTTTGTATGGTAAATGCACATGTAATCAAAGACTAAGTATAATCCATCCACGGTTGGTATGAACCATCTACCTAACTACATTAAACTAGGGGTGTAGTATGGTTCATCGTTCCTAGGAATGGACTATCAAAACCTTCACAAGACATGCCAAGAAAACCATTTCATATTCTCATCTCCATTCTCACTATGAAGATATAAGCCCTATAATCATGAAAACATACAATCTAAGACAAGATGATACATTTAACACAATCATTTATTGAATTGAAGAACATTTACAACATGTGTAAGTCTCTAGAATATGAAAAGATCACAAATACACTTCATTCCCCAAATTAAAACAAGATTATAGCATGCTTACAAAGGAGGCTTCATCACCTCCCTAGATGGAGGTTTAGTTACCCATTGATGCACTAGAGGAAGGAGGAAGCAAAGCCTTGACCTCCATTTTCGAGCTCCCCTCTTCTAGCTCCAAGAACACACCTTTCTTGCTCTCTTCTCTCTCCTCTAATCTTGTAGAAATGTAGGATTTTGTATTGTGTGGCTCTTATCCCTCTTATCTACCACCAAAAGGCCACCAACCAACATTTCCAACCACTTCATTAAAGAGGAAAACAAAATGAAGAAACCAAGGTGCAAGTGGGCTGAAATGAGCCATTTCCAAAGGGCATTCTGCCCAAAATTCGAGCACTCTAAGCAAGGCCTCGAGCACTCGAATTTAGTGTAAAAAGCTCCATGCTTCACTTGCTCCGCCCAGACCTACTTTGGTTAAACAGCCATAACTTTGTGCTCCAAACTCTGAATGATGAACCGTTTGAAGATTTAGAAAGCTAATTCAGATCTCTAAATATTTCATGTTTTGGTGGAGATCCAATTCTCAAGGATGGTTGGTCGAAAATGAAGATCAAGGCAGAATTTCATTGCTGCCAGGCAGTTCTGCGCACCTCTGGTAACAAGGCCATAACTCTCTGCTCCAAGCTCCGAATGACAAACCGTTTGAAGATTTAGAAAGCTAATTCAGAGCGCTAAATCTTTTATGTTATGAGGGAAGTCCAGCTCTCGAGTTTGGAAGGTCAAAATGGTGAGCAAAGTTCAGGTTCTACTGCTGCCAGAATTCAGCATTGGCACCTTTTGTTGCTCAAGATTCCACAAGGCCTTATTCTTGTTCCATTTTGGCCAATGAACCTGAAAATGCATAAAAACATAGAAATGAAGATAATCTACATAAATTAACATACAACGGACTTTACTAATGCAATTTAGGGCGCTTGAATATACAATATTCGGCGCTTATCACACCCCCAAACTTACATTTTGCTAGTCCCTTAGCAAAACTACAATGAAAAACTTAATGAAAAGACAACCATGGGCTTGCTACTACAAAAATATCATCCATGGTAAAATAAGATATATACATTGCTCAAAAATAACTTGAAATAGAAAAAGAGCTGGAGATGGGGTCATTGGGAAGACTACCTTGCATATATGAAGCATTGATACAAAAATTGGCTAAATACATTTCCACATACATGCATCAACATCAAAGTCTATATAAATAACTCAATTATCATCTCTTGAATGGAAATCAACTCTAGCTTCAGTGAAAGTGAATTAGATTCTCAACATGCGGCTTTTACTTTCTTTTCCAATTCCAAAGCACAAGTTTTCAAATCATTGAATTCCCCTTTAAATGAGGTCCCTAAGGCATGATTTTATTTACAAGACAACTTTTGTTGCTTGTTGACAATTTTTTGTAACTCATAAGCGAAACATAGAATGGTTGTGCAATGCTAAAGTCCCTTAAGCTTTCTAACCAACCTATGTAGCAAGCGTTAGGCCAACAACTCCCAAACCAGATGGCTTTAGGGTGTTAAGTGTAGAGACACTCCATAGGGCTTAATAGCTCAAGTTGGAAAGGCTACGAACTCCAACGAACCATGTTTATTACCAGTTTATTTTTTTGAATGACCGTGCAATGTTTAAGTCCCTTAAGCTTTCTAACCAACCCCTGTAGCAAGCGTTAGGCCAACAACTCCCAAACCAGACGGTTTTAGGGTGCTAAGTGTAGAGATACTCCTAGGGCTTAATAACTCGAGTTGGAAAGGCTACGAACGTCAACTGATCATTATTTTCTTTCTTTCTCAGTGTATTTTTTTTTTTTTTTTTTTTTTTTTTTTTTTTTTTTTTTAGATTCATGCCAAAAGTATTCATCCATTAGGTTCATCAAATCAGATTAACTAGAGCAAGGTTAAGGTCAATCAAGTTGCATGCCTCACAGTTAAGTTTCCAATGTGCATCTGTGCATTGTGAAGCTTAAAAGAGTGTCAAATCTAGCGAGAATTTAATTGAGACATTTATACAGACTAATTTGAATCTACATGATCATTTCAACTCAAATTTTCTTTATTTTCAAAAATATCAGCTGCTTCTATGCACAAAGTTTTAAACATATGCTTTCATCTCCAACAGGTTTCAAATTCCATTATCATTGCTCAGCAAAAATGTAAAACCAAAAATACATAAATGCACCCCCAAACTTGAATGTCACAGTGTCCTCAATGTGAGAAGACAAGTAAAGGAAAATAAGAACAGAGAGGGTTAAAGAACAATAATACCAAGCGGAGTGAGGAAGGCAAATGTTTCCATCTATGTGAATATGCAAGTGCTTCCCCCAAACTTGGACATGAAGACCTAGCAAAACACAACTAATATACACATGTAAAAGCATAGGCTCTTAAGAAAAATTAAAACAGAATTAAAAACACTAACCTGAATTATAGTGCAAGATAAAAATCCAAACAAAACACAAATGCAGACATTAGCCACAAGTGTAAAATGGATAGCAAAAGAATGCCAAAAGTGTGCCATTATTTTTATTTTTATTTTTTTTTATTTTTTGAATGGCATGCATGAGGGTGTTGTGGAGGAATTGAGGATGGGGTTGATTGAGTGTGAAGGGTGGTGGGTGGTTAGGGAGTGAAGGTGCCGAGAGAGAGAAGGCTTGTGTGAGGGTTGGTTGGTGAATGAGAGAGGGGTGAAGGTTGGGGTGGTGGTCGGTTTGGTTGGTGTGTGCATGGTGTTGATGTGAATGGTTGGGATTGTGTTGGGAGGGTGGCCATGGAAGACATGCATGGTTGAGGATGATGAGGGGTTGCCGAGAGGTTAGTTTGTGGGTTGAGGTGGTGGAAGTTGAGGGAAATGAGGTGTGGGTTGCTTGGGTTGCCTAAGGATTGCATGGTGGAGAGGGAAGTTGGTGCGAGCACTCGGCATGGTGGTTTGGAGGTGGAAAGTGATGCCGAGGGGTTTGTTTGTGGGTTGGTGCATGGATAGAAGTGAGGTTGGGTTGATGATTTGCCGAGAGGGGTGGTGTGGTATGTTGCCGAGAGAGAGGGAGTTTAGGGGTGAGTTGGTGGGTTTGTACTGCATGGGGGTGGTATGCAGGTGAAGTTGTTTGGTTGGAGCCTAAGGAGAGGGTAGGTTGGTTTTGATGCAGGTCGTGGAGTGTTGCATGAGAGGTTGGTTGCGGTTTGCATGGAGATAAGCCGAGAGTGATTGAGGCTGGGTTGGTGAGGAGGTTGATTCGAGTGCTTGAACTGAGCCTGCGAGCACTCGAATTGAAGGCAGCCGAGATAGGTTGTAAGATGGATGCAGGTTGGTGGGTTGTGGAAGTTGGTCTGTAGAGATGCCGAGAGGGGTTTGTTGTGAGCATGGTGGTGATGCTGTTGGAGAGAGAGGAGTTTGGTGGTGAGGTTGAGCAATCTCGAGCACTCCAAATAAGAGCTTGGGGTGCTCGAAATTTTGGCAGAGGGCTCGGCTGTTGAGTGAGAGAGCTTGGGTGAGGTTGAGAGGGGGTTCGAGCACTCGAAGTTGGACTTCGAGTGCTCGAAAAACTGGCAGTGGCTGCGGAAGGAGAGGGAGATACCGAGAGTTGGGTTGTGGGGATGGTGTCATGCAAGGGGAGTAAGGTGGTTGTTGGGATGGTTGGTTAATGCTTGTTTTGTTGTAGGAGGTTGGTTTGGTTAGTCGAGCAGGTTTCGAGCACTCGAAATGCCTGCTTCGAGTGCTCGAAATACAGGCAGAGAGGAGAATGGTTGCATGGTTGTGTGGGATTGGCGAGCACTCGAAATGAAAGCTAGAGAGCTCGAAGGGAGGGCAGTGAGCTTGGGATGAGATTGGTTCACATTTCGAGCACTCGAAAATGGACTTAGAGCGCTCGAAATACAAGCAGTAGCCTCGGAATGGTTTTGTGCAAGCTTCATAGAGCTTTCGAGCACTCCAAAGAGGAAATAGAGTGCTCGAAATGAAGGCAGTAGCATTGAGGTTGAGAGATGAATTTTTTTGCATGCATTGTAACATTATGCAGTGAGGTTGAGAGATGAACTTTGCATGTCATTCCATTAGGTGCCTCATTCTTATGCATTGTGAATGTATACATGATCAACTGAGAGCTGAAGAATTGATAAAACCTTGCAACATGCTTCCAAATCAATGCATGGATGGATTATTTTCACCTTGCATGCATGGAAAATAATGAAACTTTGCATATTAATACAATCCAATGCATGGATGGATAATTGTCAAACTCTACACTTCATTGCAATGCAAGGAAAATTTTGAAAATTTTTCAGATTGTGCAATTTTCCTCCAATGAACTTCATTCCATTCCATGGAAAATTTTGAAAATTTTGTTTTTAAACTTTGCAATTTTTTTTTCAAACTTTGCAATCATCTTAAATGCATGGAAATATATATATATATATTTTTAAAACTTTGCAACTCCATTTTAATTCAATGCATAGAAAAATTTAAACTTTGCACTTTCATTCCAATGTAATGCATGGATGGAAAATTTTGAAAACTTTTCAACTTCTTTCTAATGCATGGACAATTTGGAAATTTTTTCAAAATGTAGCACCTTTCCAACGCATGGATGATTTTGAGAAACCATGATCCAACAATGCATTGAAGATGAGAGGCTATGCATGTGAGTGCCATGTCGAAAGTCCGAGAAAATTGCCTGATAGAGCCAGAAACTTCCGGGAATGAAAACAAGAGTTGAGAAGGTCTAAGAAGTCAATCTAAAAATGTGAAACACAACTTAAGATAGTTCCAGAGAAAGTTAAATTTTGGCATTTCTTAACCATTTCCCATAAAATTTCATGGCTCAGGCAATTGAACATTAGGGAGGCATTGAAGTCGAAAGAATTGCTCCCCATGGGTGCTAAATTTAACGTCGATAGCTAGACGCACCGAGATCAGGTTAGTCCTCCTTACCCTATACCATGTCTCTCTAGAGAGTCATAGGTCCCCAAATAGGATAATTCTTTTAAAAGTGGAGGAGGAAGACTTTGAAGACAAAAGTGGAAAAGAGGTAACGGAAAGACCTCAACCCACTCTTCTTTCTCAATGAAGAACTTTGGACTATGGGGATGATTTGGATTATAGGAAGATGGATTAGGTGAGGGTGCACCAAGCAACGACTTATGAAGGGTCATATTGAGCACGGGAATGCTCAATAAGTTATCCTTCAGAATTTCAACATCCTCTCCACACTTATCCGGTGGTTTGGGCTCAACAGTTTGAGATAACTCAAGTGAGGGAATGGGATGAGATGCAAGCTCCCAAGAAAGAGATACATTTGATGTTGACAAAGGAAGAGAATGAATAGGAGGAATATCAAGCAAAGAATTGACCTCGCAAACAGAATTGGCAACATCAAAATCCTCATAATTAAAATGAGCTAAGCATGTTTTTAGAGGATCCTCCATTAAAGTAGGTGCATCAAGCAAGGGATTATGTAGGGGCTGTTTTGGAGTAGGGTAGACAATCTCTACATCATTATTTTTCCCATTTTGAGCCACAATTGCTTCATTTTGATGTGGGGCAACAATTTGATCTTCAACCACCATTTCATCATTTTCACATGTAATAACCACTTGATCATTCTCATGATGAAAGTTACTAGGAGTAATCTCATCATTCATAGAATTTTCTTTTGGATTGGCCATAAATTCAAATGAAAATGTTTCCTCCTCTTCATGATTTTTAGCATTAATCCTTTGTTGAATTTGAGATATTTGGTCATCTATCATTGCACTAACTTGGGACTGGTGATATGGTACCACTTGATTGATAGACTCTACTGTGGATTGCATGCTAGCAAGGGAAGCCAATAGTTGATTGTTGGAGTCCATCATTTGCGTGTGCATAGACTCCATCATTTGTTTGTTAGCAACAATTAGCTCATCCAATGGAGACGGTGGAAAAGGAGAAGAGGGCGGGAAAGAATGATCATTGGGTTGAAAAGGTTGCATATGAGATTGTGGGGTTGAATTTCCTATGTCATGCCACAAGAAGTTTTGTTGGTCTCCCCAACCCGAGTTGTAACCATTGAAGTATGGATTACTACCCGGTTCAAAGAAATTTTCATTTGGTTGCTCTAGATAAAAATTCGAGAATTGTCTCGTTGGAAGACAATCTCTTGTATGATGTGAATTACTAGAGCAAAAAGCACAAAATGCATGTGGTGTGTAGAATTGAGTTAGGAGATAATTATCCTCCATCTAGGAGTAATTCAACAACACACAAAGCAATCAATACAACACTTCATCACCATAACCTCCACATATGATATTCCCTTTCTCCTCAATTATCAAGACAAAAATTAAATTGGCCACGACAAGGACCGATGCTTGAACATGAAATTTAAATAGGATAAGAGCCTCAACAAGGGCTTCACAACTAAACTAAAACTAAATTTAACACATGCACAAATTTCACAACTCGAAACTAGAAGTCACGAGACTTACCTGGGGTCCTCTAAACTTACAATTTGCTAGCATTCCCACGGCGAGCTTCGAGTCCCTAGAATCTTACAACACTTAAAACACAAAGAGAGTCAAAACACACAAGGAATATTCACAAGACACAATATTCACAATCAAACTAAAATTAACCCTAAACTTTGGTTGCTAAACCGTTTGCAGTCCCCGGCAACGGCGCCAAAAATTGATTGGTTGGTCAATTATACATCAACCTTCGCAATAGCACGAATCATTGTAAAATAGGGCTATTGGTCGGGTAAGTCGAACCACTGGGACTGCGCTAGTCTATGGCGACCTAAGTGTCTAGAATCGTTCTTAGAATGATAAGGGGTAATAAGGGTTTGTTTGTTTGTCACTGAAACTACGAATTCAGAATGCATAAAACGATAAATTGAAGGAGATTAAAAGGAGTGAAACTTAGGTGGAGAGGACTAGGGAAATGAATCCACCACACACCTCATAAACATGCTAGCTTGCAATTAACTTGGGGAACTACTTATGTAAATGACCATGATATATAGAGATGTATGATAACTACACTATCTTCAAGAAGTTCATACAATCAGAGCTAAGTATAAACCATCTAAGTATAATCCCTTAGGAATGGCCTATCAAATCCCTTACTTTGTATGGTAAATGCACATGTAATCAAAGACTAAGTATAATCCATCCACGGTTGGTATGAACCATCTACCTAACTACATTAAACTAGGGGTGTAGTATGGTTCATCGTTCCTAGGAATGGACTATCAAAACCTTCACAAGACATGCCAAGAAAACCATTTCATATTCTCATCTCCATTCTCACTATGAAGATATAAGCCCTATAATCATGAAAACATACAATCTAAGACAAGATGATACATTTAACACAATCATTTATTGAATTGAAGAACATTTACAACATGTGTAAGTCTCTAGAATATGAAAAGATCACAAATACACTTCATTCCCCAAATTAAAACAAGATTATAGCATGCTTACAAAGGAGGCTTCATCACCTCCCTAGATGGAGGTTTAGTTACCCATTGATGCACTAGAGGAAGGAGGAAGCAAAGCCTTGACCTCCATTTTCGAGCTCCCCTCTTCTAGCTCCAAGAACACACCTTTCTTGCTCTCTTCTCTCTCCTCTAATCTTGTAGAAATGAGGATTTTGTATTGTGTGGCTCTTATCCCTCTTATCTACCACCAAAAGGCCACCAACCAACATTTCCAACCACTTCATTAAAGAGGAAAACAAAATGAAGAAACCAAGGTGCAAGTGGGCTGAAATGAGCCATTTCCAAAGGGCATTCTGCCCAAAATTCGAGCACTCTAAGCAAGGCCTCGAGCACTCGAATTTAGTGTAAAAAGCTCCATGCTTCACTTGCTCCGCCCAGACCTACTTTGGTTAAACAGCCATAACTTTGTGCTCCAAACTCTGAATGATGAACCGTTTGAAGATTTAGAAAGCTAATTCAGATCTCTAAATATTTCATGTTTTGGTGGAGATCCAATTCTCAAGCATGGTTGGTCGAAAATGAAGATCAAGGCAGAATTTCATTGCTGCCAGGCAGTTCTGTGCACCTCTGGTAACAAGGCCATAACTCTCTGCTCCAAGCTCCGAATGACAAACCGTTTGAAGATTTAGAAAGATAATTCAGAGCGCTAAATCTTTTATGTTATGAGGGAAGTCCAGTTCTCGAGTTTGGAAGGTCAAAATGGCGAGCAAAGTTCAGGTTCTACTGCTGCCAGAATTCAGCATTGGCACCTTTTGTTGCTCAAGATTCCACAAGGCCTTATTCTTGTTCCATTTTGGCCAATGAACCTGAAAATGCATAAAAACATAGAAATGAAGATAATCTACATAAATTAACATACAACGGACTTTACTAATGCAATTTAGGGCGCTTGAATATACAATATTCGGCGCTTATCAGTCTTGCTCCGTAAGACCTGCTCTCTGGAGTCAAAAATCTAGACTGGACCCTCCTCATAGGTCACATCCTTATCAACAACAACCTCTGTCCACCGCCAAACATGTGATGGATCCAGATCATACTTCCTCAACATAGAAATATAAAAAATATCGTGAACACTATCCAGATCTGGCGGCAACGCCAAATGATAAGCAACCTCACCGATACGATCCAAAATCTGAAATGGTTCGATAAACCTGGGAGACAACTTGCCTTTCTGTCGAAATCTCAAAAGTCCCTTCCATGGAGAAATCTTGAGAAAGACGTGGTCCCCTACCTCAAAAGACAAGGATCTCCTCCTCCTGTCTGCGTAAGTCTTCTGTCTACTCTGAGCTGTAGCCAACCGCTGTCGAATTAACTTGATTTTCTTTATAGTCTCAAAGATAATGTCAGGACCCAAGGGGACTGTATCACCTACCTCAGTCGAACAAACTGGAGATCTACAATGTCTGCCATACAATGCCTCAAAAGGTGTCATGCCAATACTGGCTTGGTAACTATTGTTGTAAGCAAACTCAACCAAAGGCAAGTAGTCCTCCCAACTACCCCCAAAATCCAAGATGCAAGCTTGTAGCATATCCTCCAATATCTGAATGGTACGCTCTGACTGACCATCAGTCTTAAGGATGAAATGCCGTGCCGAAATAAAGCCTCGTGTCAAGAGCCTCCTGAAAACCTGGCCAAAAGTGAGACGTGAACTGAGGATCCCTATCTGAAACAATGGATATAGGAACCCGTGAAGCCTAACAATCTGCCTCACATACAGTCCACTAAGTCTCTCTGCATCATCTGTCAATGCCATAGGCAAAAAGTGTGTCGTCTTAGTTAACCTGTCAACAATGACCCAAACGGTGTCATTCCCTGACTAGGATCTCGGAAGTCTTGTAACGAAATCCATCATAATGTGCTCCAATTACCACTTTGCCACTGGTAGTGGTTGTAACAGCCCTGTTGGTCTCTAATGCTCTACCTTCACTTGCTGACAAGTAAGGCATTAAGCCACAAACTGCGAAACATCTCGTTTCATACCTTTCCACCAAGACTATCGTCTCAAATTGTGATACATTTTCATACCACCAGGATGAACTGCGAGTCGAGAATGGTGAAAATCCCAAAGAACAACATAATGACAAGATAAAGGAATGACCATCATCCCTCTGTACTTGAGACCACTGTCTGAATGTAAGGTTCAACCCTCTACATTCTCGCCGCTTGAAATCCGTGCGTTGATGTACTTCATCTCCCCATCCTCCTACTGTGCCTCAATAACCCTACTGACTAGACCTGGTTGAGCCATAAGGCTAAATAAAATAGCCGGTGAAACATCCTCACATAACCGCAATCCAAGATCTGCAAGCTCTTCTTACATCTTCCATCTATGAATGGAAATGCTAGCAAGAGTGCCCTATGATTTCCTACTTAATGCATCAGCCACAACATTGGCCTTGCCCAGATGGTACTATAACTCAAAGTTATAGTCTTCCATGAATTCCACCCCATCTACGCTATCTCAAGTTCAAGTCCTTCTGTGAGAAAAGGTACTCGAGACTCTTGTGATCGGAGAAAACCTCAAACTTTTCCTCATATAAATAATGTCTCCACTCTTTTAGGGCAAAGATTACTGCTGCCAATTCCAAATCATGTGTCGGATAATTCAACTCGTGAGTTTTCAACTGTCTAGACCCATAAGCAACTACCCGCTCTGTCTGCATCAGAACACAACCCAAACCTTCTCGCAAAATATCACAATAGACCACGTAACCCAAACCACGTTTAGGTATGATTAAAATTGGACCCGATGTTAGCCTTATTGGGATTTATATGCCATGGCATAGCAAATTTTTAATTGGATTAAAGTGATATATGTTCCTAAGATATCTGAAATATTTATGCTTTATACAATTGGTGAATTCAATGTATTATGCTTCGATTCATTATGGAATTGATAGTGTCCACTTAATTACAAGAGATATTTATATATGTATGTGATGACGATCAATACATGTACATAAATAGTAATCATAAATAGTTCATAGTCGGTAATTATGGATGGACTCATTATTAACTAAGATTTGAACTGGATCCGCGTTAGGTTGAGATATATTGCGAGAGCCGGTGTATGCAATTGCTCCCTATCATTGTCATGGCATTTGACTCTTAAACATGAGAGAAGTATAGACTCTTTTATTAATTAGTAATTATTTTGATTTGTTCGGCAGAATCTTCGGAATCCATAGACCAGCACTTTGGGTAATTATGTAATTAATAGTTAAATGGTTATATTTTCAATATTTGCGTCATTACTACTTGTATTTATTTTGTATTGATTATGGTTAATCACAAAGTAAATTCGAATGCCTTCGTATGTTTTAGACAAAATGTTTTCTATATATTTATTTAATAAATTATTATTTTTGTCAAACAAATATTTTATTGTGATCAAGCCGGAAATAATCAAAGGTAATAAAATAATTATATTAATTATGTTGTTAGATTGATGGCTTTATAATCTGATAAATAATTATGCATAAAGGGGTCAAAGTGTGACATTGACTTAGCGGTTATTTACTATTTAATTGAAGTACAATTAATTTCTTTTAGTGGAGTAGAAATTAATTTATGAATTAATTAAATTGGGTCCATGGTTTAATGGACCAGACCAATTATTAATTTATAGTAGCAAAGAATATAGTAAGCCCAAAGGATTCTCACCCATAGCCCAAGTTGATATTGGAGTCCTATTAAAATTGAGATATGTGAATTAGAGATTGAGAATGATTTATTGTTTCCTTTCCTTATCTTTTTGTTGCCTATATATACATGGGTCCATGTATATTTTAAGGGAGACTTTGGAATGACAAAGGAACATATATTTTCTCTCTCTAGTTTTTTGGGGTTTGCTTTCTCTTCTAAAGGAGGCTACCACAAGCCTTAACTCCAAGGTCAATCATCGAGGTATATTGGTGATTCCGAAAGGGAAGATTACTATCAAGAAGAAGGAGAAATGATCTTGCTAAGGGATCTACAATTAGTGGGAACATTTACTTTAGAGGAAATATTTAAAGGTTTACTCAAACCTTTGATATAAGTATTCAATCTATTAATTGAATGATACATCATATTTTATTTTTGCACAAAACTTGTCTCTATGTGATGAATCAAGATCTATATATGAAAATCCCTCAAAAAGTTTTGAAAACTTACACGTTTCCCAATAGTGGTATGAAAGCATGGGTTGATTCATTACTAGAGACCATGTTTTTTATGACAATCATTATTCATGGATCCAAATTATATATGCATATATATATTTATTGATGTATAATTTAATATGTTGATATATATTGATATATGATGATGATGTATGTATAATTGTGAATGGATGATGATATATTTTTGAGCCATGGATGAAGATTATAGGTTTAATGTAATTTTATCTTTGGATGAATGTAATTAAGACTTTGATTTAGCCATTAGAAAGTTCAATGATGTAATTTAATTATTTTTCATTATATTTCATATGTATAATTAATTTCAAAGCCATGTAATCTTCATTAATGGATGCTATGAAACTTCAAGAAGGTCCAAAAGGGTTAAATTAGGTTTCAGGAATTCTGAAATTTTTTTGGAATTTTTCAAAATTTTTCTGAAATTATTTGCCCTTAATTTAATTTTTTGGAATTTTCGGCGATTTTTCGGCGACCGGAGCGCTGCCGGTGGCGAGGGAGAGACCGGAAAGGGAACGGATGATCTGGTGCGGCGCGGTCTACATGCGCCCGCACCAGTAGCCGTAGGATCACATCTCAGCGAATGATGCAATCAGGTGAGGCATGTCTTCAGTGCTACCATGGGGCGCCCAACAAGCTAGCACGTGAGGAACACGCTCTAGTCACCATCAGTGCACCAGGCGTGTGGCAGCGCGTTCCACGCGCTAGTGCCTTATGCCAGTGCGTGTCTGCGCGTAGGAGCACATGGTACGTACTTTAACCTCCCTCCAGCGTGTGTAGGCGCGTGGGAGTGCCTGACACGGGTTGGAAACCTTTAGAGGCACGTGCAGGCGTGTTAGATGACCGTAAGGACGTCCGGTTGTGCGTGGAGTTGGGTTATAGCCTCCTACAGGTGTACACAAGCCTATAATGGACCCTCACGTAATAATTAGAGCATTTAAATGTTAAAAGCTAAATCTATTGGCTATTTTATTTGTTTTTGTTTGTTATTTAATTATTTATGTGATGCATCGAATAATTAATTGCTGATTATTATTATTCATGCATTGGATCTATGATTTTTTTATCTAAATGACTTGATTTATATTAATTAAATTATGAAAATTAATTGGATTTGATTACTAATTAATTAGAGGGCACTTATTGGGAAATGAAAAATTATTTTTGTAAATTATTTTTAAAGTGTGCCTCAAATTAAATATTAGTGAATCATTTAAAAATCTAGATATTTTCTAAATTTAATTGGATTAAAATCAAGGTGTTTTGCATGCATTATATCATGAATTGAAAACCCTAATTATAAATGACTAAAAATTGAGTGGGAACGGGGATTTTTATACATTACCCCATGGCCTTCGTTATTATAGCCATTGTAATTAGATATTCAAAAATAAGGCCCTACGCATAATTTGAAGAGTTTAAAAATTACAAGAATGGTTATCTCATGAAAATAAAAATATTAAATGTGCATTGTAATTAGATCTTTAAAAATAAAGCCCTACACATGATTTAAAGAGTCTAGATTATAATGACAAGATATTTAATATTTTATTTTTCGTTGGAGCATTAATAACGTTATATACTCAATCTAAAATCAATAGTGTTAGCTCCCCAACAGAGTGGTCTACACTAAGTGATTTTAGAAAGACTAAACATAATTGGGAATCATTTCATATATATTGACAAGGCATTGTCATAAGAGATATGGAAATGATGGGATTTGCCCGCCAATAGCAATAATGAACTTCACCAACTGAATAAGTTATTGGCGTATTGGTTATCCGATTTTTCATGCAAAGTGGTTAAAGGACCCACATATTATTATTTTAATGGAAGTGCTCGCCTAATAGCAAATGAATCTCAAAAATAATAATAATAAACTCCCCCATCAGGATAAGTTATTGACGTATTAATTGTGTGATTTATTATTGTAATGACCCGGATTTTTCGGATAATTTTTTTTTCCGTTGTCTTTTCCCTTCTGAGTTTGGTTTCTTGTTGATTAGTGTCGTCTCGAGCGCTCTGAAGTGATTTTTGAGACTCTTTTTTGTGTATTGACAACTTCCTTTGAGGACCGAGTCATTCCTACATTTTTCATTTTTTGACACTATTCACTTTTTGCTTTTTCACTATTTTGTCTTTTCCTCATTTGTCACTCTGTTTGCGTAATCACACTTCTTGTGTTCGGAGTTGGTTTCTGACTTCACGTATCTTCATTCCCAATGATTTCTATGAGATACGTATCTTTACTTTCGTGAGAAAGTACTCTGGTTGCTCCCGGTGCCCATAGGGGCATAAATGCAAAATTCTTGGGAAACTTTTTCTTTTCTTGGGGCGTTTTTCATAAATATCTTTTGAAGATATTTTATTTTAGGGGTGTCTAAGAAAATATCTTTTGGAAGATATTTTCATTCTGGGGCAGTTTCGTAGTTTTCACTTTTTGGAGGGGCCATTGTGCAATTAATGAAAGTTATTGCTCAATGCCTTGTTTTGAGCCTGTATCCTCGTATGGAATTCATTTTCACATTTCGTCGAGTCGTGGACTCTTAGAATTTCCTCCTGGACAATGTTTTCTAGTTTTAGGGTTTTTGGCCCCGGTTTGCGCCAAATTTGTTTTGGGCATAACTCTCTGCTCGGGACTCAGTTTTTGACACCATTTCTTCCGTTGTTCATATTTTCTCATTTGGAATCTTTTTTGTTCATAGAGTTTTGCCGTTTGAGTACGTCTGCTCAGATTTCACTTTTTCGGACCCTGTGGGGCCCGTTCGGGGCACTTTTTGAGTTTTTCTATAAATAGGGGGCCTTTAAGTGAAAAATCAGATTTTTGCTCTCTCTCTCCTCTCTTTTGGCCGGATCTAGAGGAAGCCATGGCTGCTATCTTCTCTCTCTTCTTTTGAGCTTCTTCCCTTCAATGAAATACCTTAATGCCTTAGTGTTTATTGTTCCCCTCGGCGAAGCCTTCGATTCTAACCAATTGGAATCTCGTTTTGGCCATTTCTTGAGTTTGGGTTTGAAGTCAAGTTGTGTTTTTGATGGGGCTTCCATGGGGTTCATGTTCGTGGTGTTGTCCCCGACAAAACCAAGGAGTTTTGTCGGATTCGGAGCTGATTTATTTTGGTGGGGATTTGAGATTTCATCTCAAATGGAGGTAGGGAATATTTTAGGCTTTCGTGTGTGTTATATTGAGTGTTTAGCATGATTATACAACTTATATATGTGCCTTGTATCAAATTTAGAAAGTTAGTAATTTTTAATTCTTTGTATAAGATTTAAAATTAATGATGATATATAACTTTGATTTGAATTATGGCATGGTAGAAAATCTTGTTTTAATATGTTAGTTAACATATATTAAATTTGGATTAATTAAATAAGAATTGCTCATTTTAATTAATATTTATCTTTTGTGAAAGATTAAAATTCATGGTCGTACCTTGCATAAAATTGAGTTGTATTATGCTTCTAAATTAAGTTTTGGCATGTTTGTTAACATACTTTAATTTGAGAGCATTTGGTTGAGTTTGAAAATTTAGAGACTTTAATTAAGAGAATTAATTAAAATCTAATCTTGTGGTTTCATGCGCCTAATTAAGCTTTTGTGGGAATATATGTAATGACCATGATATGTCTATTAGCATATATTAAATTGGGGCCAATTGGAAATGATTTGAAATCTAGAGAGTTTAATTATTTTGATGTAATTAGATTCTATCTTATTTATCCATGGATTTAATCATGTTTTAGAAGGTGCTTCTATTTTAAGATCATGGATTTAGACTTTTGAAGTATTCACTTGATTGTGTTATATGCATTGAAGGACATTGCTGTTAAATTTATATTCCTGAGAGTATTTTTCTATATGAATATATTGTTGGCTTGTGATTTCGTAGCATTATGGATATGAAATGCTTATTATGCACAATTGAGAGTTATATTGCTAACTTGTTACTATGTAGTAGTAATATGTATAAGTGATGAACTTATTTGCCTTATTTTGGAATCTTGGAACATTGTTGAGTTGAGATGGCTAGGGTTTGTCTCTAGTACGGGGACGTGAGTCCTCTAAGTCTTTGAGATAGTGCGCACTTAGGGTGGTCTTCCCTATGGGTTAGTGCCCGGAATAACCATTGAGGCCTCGGCAGAATTCCGAGCGTGATGTCTAAGTCTTCCACAATTTGTTTTCGCATTCAATTCGAAGTTGACAATCATGTTTACCTTGTTGACTTGTGGTTTTGGCTATTGGCGATTTTGATGTTGTTAAGTACAACCATACTAAATTGATATATTTAGTTGATTTCACACTTTTAGATTTCTAGTTGATAACCTAGAGAATCTATGTCTTGATGTGTGGTATTAGATATTCTAATTATGCTAAATTGTTATATTTAGTTGATGTTGCATTTTAGACTTCAAGTTGATAACCTTGAGAATCTATATGTTGTTACTTTGTGTAAGCATGCTCCTATGTTGTTGCTTTGTGTAAGCATGCTCCTAAGTTGTTGGTTTGTGTAAGCATGCTCCTATGTTGTTGCTTTGTGTAAGCATGACCCTATGTTGCTAAAATTGCATGAATGAGGTGATTGATGCTAGAAATGATCTTAGGTAGTTAGGATGCTCCTTGAGTCTCACCTTTGACATAGACGTTAGGTGGAATGAACCACAATAATTAAATCATGCAAACTTGTAAAACGTAGGTCGATGCATACTCATTTCCTACGAGTAGCTTTATGTTACTCACCCCTACGATACTGGGGCATATTTCACGTACAAGAATTAAAGTTGAGACTTCCATTATGCTTGGATGACTTGTGGACTTGAAGACTTCAATTTTTGTGAATGTTGGCTCGGAATGCCAATTGTAGTCTTAACTGTCAAATGTGTATATTTGATTCAAAACTTGTAGTGTGTGCCTAAGCACACTTTTGATTCTCATTTTATGTATATGACAAGAGGCCAAGGGCCAAACTTCTTTTAGAATCACATTTATTTCATGGATGTTGATTTTTGCCTTTAATGAGATTATATGAAATTCATGCGTTTTAGTATGCTATTTTGCACCGGAGTGTGTGTTATGTATGAAATTCATTATCTAGAATTCATTTAACATGTATGAGGTGTGGCCAAAGGCCAAACGGTATTTTGAAGTTATTTCATAGTTTTGAATTCCAAGTTTTTGTTCCAAACTTCGTTTTTGGCATTTTGGCCGTTGGGGGGTCATATTTTGTATCGGCCATATTTTTGGGCCATGGACCATTGTAGCACATCTTACTAGGTAAGTTATGTTTGCGTGCATGGTCGTTTCCGGGCAAAGCTTCTTCTTTGGTGAAATGAGCCTCCTACGGACTCATTTTACACTTTTGTTGCATAATCTGACCTAAGGGTATTTTGGAAATTTTCTTTGGGAAATAAATTCAATTCTTCACATGTTCACTTAGAAAATGTGATTTTAGTGGGCGTTTCTTCTTCATGTTTTCCCAGAAAATGTCTTCTTGGCATCGGAAATCGATCCCAAAGTTCAGCTTCTGTTTTTCCATTTAGCAGCTTCCCTCTGGACCAGTTTTCTTGGTAGGGCATTTTGGACATTTCACAGTGCATATTTTACGATTTTTCTGTAAACTGATATAGAAAACTCGATTTTGAGTGGGGTTTCTTCTTTGAGTTTTTCCAGAAAATGTTATCTTGGCCCTTAAATTCCATTTTTCCTTGAAAAACCCCTGCTGCCAGGTTTTTGGGTTGCACTTTACTGCCCTCTTCACATGTAAACGGTTACAAGGGGTTTCGTAACTAGTTACATGTGCATGGGCAGTGTTTTGGTCATGAATTTTGGCCTCCTAATCGGTTAGGAAGGTCTCCTAACCGGTTAGATGTTCTTGGTTGTCACCTTTTTGACTGTTTTGCCCCTTCTTCTTCCGTTAGCCATATCTTCTTCATTCGGACTCCAAATCAAGTGATTCTTGATTCTAAATTCGTTAATTTTTTGTTGTCTTTCCAATAGTGTGCTCGGTGGCACCCACTTTTAAGCTAGAAATGACAATTTTGCCCCTAGGTTCATTCTTGTTCGTTTTTAAAATGTTGCTTCCGCATTTGATTCCTTTGGGTTCCGTGACCTCGTTGAGGGTCATAATGGTGTCTTAGAGCCGTGTTATATCTCTAAAGACTGTTGTTTTGTCTTTTGCTTTCGTACTTCGGATCCGTTATCAGGTCATCTTTCGGTTCATCACTAAAGCACCGGGTTAAAAAACTTGGGCCGTCACAAGTGGTATCAGAGCTCCTTGGTTTGAAAACCTTAGGATGACGGGTTTTGGGCGCATATCATGCTTTTGTTGCCATGCTCTATGTGTTTATATGCCTTATGGTAACATGTTTTGGTTGATAACATGTTTATGTGCTTACGTTCTACATGTTGTATGCCGTTTGTTTAACATTGTTTTATTCTGATGTAAAGAGCATGATATATGATGTATGCTAGATTAGATTTGCATATGCATAATTGTGTTGCATATTTGGCATGACACGGGTTTGGTCATTGAAGCACGAGTTGAGGTTGATGGTGATTGTAATCATAGTCTCGTGATGATGTAGGTTGTTGTCGACCTAGCATTGGTTTTGAGGTAGGTGGATGGTCACCTTTTGTTTAGGCTCTTGTGAGATGAGTCATTTGGCATTACCGTAGTGGTGGATTTGTTGGTTGTGGGCCATTATGAGGTTATGGACCTCTTAGTATCCTTGATTGTTCTGCATGATTCCTCTAGAACTTGCGTTTTTTCGTGGGCGAGTACATTTGTGGGCGGGTGCATGGCACTATCGTGCTACCGTACTTGCGAGCTATAAGTACAGTTCGGATGGAATCAATGTTGGTTTTGTTTTGATAGGCGTTGTCCTTTTGATCGATGATGATGATGGTTGTTTTGGAGATCAGTCATAGTGATTGATTTGGTTGTTATTAGTATGGTTGTAGTTGCCATTTTCGTTGAGGAGTTTTTACGTGATGATGCTTTTGGGATCAAGTCGATTGATTGATGTTACGGATAGTGAGAGCACTACACTGTTAGTGTTACTTGTAGTGTCACCTCTAGATTCAGAGATGGATTGTTAGAGTCTTACCGTTGTGGTAAGGGCTCACGTTTGTTTTGAGACAGGTTGTTGTCGCATTGGTTTTAGAGACAGTTTATGAGTAGGAATTGTCCTTTCTTTTCTTAGACACTCTAGGACACGATGTCCATAGGGATCATTGTTGTGGCATGTTGTCTTATGCAATTTCGTTTACTACCATGTTAGTAGTTTTATTTATGATGTTGTGATGCATGAGTAGGTGGAGGTGTATCCACATTTACCTTCTTGTTGTGTGGCATTAGCATGCTTTTCTTATATGCTTAGAGATGCCATGTTATTACTGTATTTTACTGACATGATTTTTGTGCTTACGTGGAGACGTGCCGCATATATATTTGGTTTTTACCTATGCGAGTAGATTTTCTTTCTGGTAGTTGCATTCCTTGTCATATGCATGACTTCCAGGTTTGGTATTCCCTTTTGTTTTCCCTCAGTCGCACGTAGCGTGTATGCGAATTTCCACAATGGTTTCGTGTTTGGTTCGAGTAAGGGACTTCACATGGAGTGAGTCTCTTCTCTTCATTGCGTTGTGTACAGTTTTGGGGTTGACTGATCCGTGAGGGTCACCATCGTTGTCTTGAGTCCTTGGTGAGGATTTGATGGATTTTGGTCGACTTACTTCCATGTAGGGGGTGAAGTCTTTGACCTTGTTGTCTTTCATTTCAGAGACGGAGTCGTGGTGTTGTCCTTTTTAGGACTGGTGGTTCCCTTTCTTTCGTGTCTTCCCTTGGGGAGTTTCTGCCGTAGTTGTTGACGGAGTTGTAGTACTCAGAGTGAGTTGATTGGTGTGAGATCATTTTATGGGGACTTGTGTCCATATCATTGAGGATTTTTTTGATTGTGAGGTGAGCTCGATGCTCTTTTGAGAATGTCTTTTGGTGACTTGTTTCCGTTTTGGAGACATGGATGTGGTTAACTTTTAGGAAATTTTTTGGAGGATTGCTGTTGGATATGGCTTGTTGTGGAGTTTCTCATCCTAGTTATGACTAGGCATAGTTTTGAGGAATCGTAGTTCTGATGATTGGTTGTGGATCAAAATTAAGGAATTTTGATTTAACTTGGTGTTTCTAAGTACGGTTTTGAGAGATTCATTTTATGACCTTGGTTGTTGGCATTTTGATGTGTGTACCACATGGTGGATTTGTATTTTAAGGATTTAGTTATCCGTGATAGGGATGTGGATCTGGTGTTTGATTATGGTGATTGGTTTTGTAGTTGATCTGTTTCAGGGAGTAATGTGAAGGACTTTCGATGAAATGTCTTATTGTGAGGTTCATTTTGATTTCTATAGGCGTTGATTTGCTTGTCAGGTTTTGGATTCCTGATTAATGTTGTTAATAGGGGTATTTTGAGACATTGGAGATGTTGGTTTTGTTGTGTTGAGGATTTGGGGCCTTAAGCATAGCGGTACCTATAGTATTGTTGTCAAAGTTTTGAGATTGGCCAGGATGGTCTGGCCGAACATCTTTGGTCCCCGTAGTGCTTTTGGTAATGATCATTTTTGACATTGATGTCATTGGTATCGAGAGGTTTCATGGGTAGACCTAGTGGGGGGCAGGTTATGAACTAGTGCCTTATACTGTCATGCTACCGTACGAAGTTGTGTGTTGTGGGCGAGTACTAGTTGCCGTCGATGCTACCTTACTGACGAGTAAGTATGGGCAGGCACTAGATACTGTCATTGCTACCACACATTCGAGTACGTTGTGGGCGAGTTTTGGTCACTATTCGTACTGCCACGTTGTGTTTGTTCTGTACCCTGATTTGATATGTGGTTATCTTGGAGTTCTTTTGGTGGTTGTTTTTGGTTCCTTATGATGGTTTGTCAAGAGGGACGCTTACGGTTGTTGTTTTCCATTCTTTTGTTTGACCTTGGGTTCTCTGTGTAAGTTCAGACTTGTCATGTGGCCATGTAGTCACTTCTCCCTTGAGGGGTTGTCTTGTCATGAGCACGCGGGTGCAATTGATAATGGTTTATGTGTTCCTTTCAGCTTCGAGGTCGCTGGTGTAGCGCGTTGTGAGGGATACTCGGAGATGTACTTTGTAGTTATCCTGGTTTTGCTTTCTGTTTCGTTGGGCTAGATTTCGGGGACGAAATCCCTTTAAGGTGGGAAGGTTGTAATGACCCGGATTTTTCGGATAAATTTTTTTCCGTTGTCTTTTCCCTTCTGAGTTTGGTTTCTTGTCGATTAGTGTCGTCTCGAGTGCTCTGGAGTGATTTTCAAGACTCTTTTCTGTGGATTGACAACTTCCTTTGAGGATCGAGTCATTCCCACATTTTTCGTTTTTTGACACTATTCACTTTTTGTCTTTTTCCCTATTCTGTCTTTTCCTTATTTGTCACTCTGTTTGCGTAACCACACTTCTTGTGTTCGGAGTTGGTTTCTGACTTCACATATCTTCATTCCCAATGATTTCTATGAGATACGCATCTTTACTTTTGTGAGACAGTACTCTTGTTGCTCCCGGTGCCTATAGGGGCATAAATGCAAAGTTCTTTGGAAACTTTTTCTTTTCTTAGGATGTTTTTCATAAATATCTTTTGAAGATATTTTATTTCAGAGGTATCTAAGAAAATATCTTTTGGAAGATATTTTCATTCTGGGGCAGTTTTGCAGTTTTCACTTTTTGGAGGGGCCATTGTGCAATTAATGAAAGTTATTTCTCAATGCCTTGTTTTGAGCCTGGAATCTCGTATGGGATTCATTTTCACTTTTCGTCAAGTCGTGGACTCTTAGAATTTCCTCGTGGACGATATTTTCCAGTTTCAGGGTTTCTGGCTCCAATTTGCGCCAAACTTGTTTTGGGCATAACTCTTTGCTCGGGACTCAGTTTTCGACGACGTTTCTTCCGTTGTTCATATTTTCTCATTTGGAATCTTTTTTGTTCACAGAGTTTTTCCGTTTGAGTGCGTTTGCTCAGATTTCACTTTTCCGGACCCTACAGGGCCCGTTCGGGCACTTTTTGAGTTTTTCTATAAATAGGGGGCCTTTAAGTGAAAAATCATATTTTTGCTCTCTCTCTCCTCTTTCTTGGCCGGATCTAGAGGCAGCCATGGCTGCCATCTTCTCTCTCTTCTTTTTAGCTCCTTCCCTTCAATGAAATACCTTAATGCCTTAGTGTTTATTGTTCTCCTCGGCGAGGCCTTCGATTCCAACCGATTGTAATCTCGTTTAGGCCATTTCTTGAGTTCGGGTTTGAAGTCAAGTTGTGTTTTTGATGGGGCTTCCTTGGGATTCATGTTCAGGGTGTTGTCCCCGACAAAACCTAGGAGTTTCGTCGGATTCGGAGCCGATTTATTTTGGTGGGGATTTGAGATTTCATCTCAATGGAGGTAGGGAATGTTTTAGACTTTCGTGTGTATTGTATTGAGTGTTTAGCATGATTATACAACTTATATATGTGCCTTGTATCAAATCTAGAAAGTTAGTAATTTTTAATTCTTTGTATAAGATTTAAAATTCATGATGATATATAACTTTGATTTGAATTGTGGCATGGTAGAAAATCTTTTTTTAACATGTTAGTTAACATATATTAAATTTGGATTAATTAAATAAGAATTACTCTTTTTAATTAGTATTTATCTTTTGTGAAAGATTAAAGTTCATAGCCGTACCTTATATGAAATTGAGTTGTATTATGCTTCTAAATTAAGTTTTAGCATGTTTGTTAACATACTTTAATTTGAGAGCATTTGGTTGAGTTTGAAAATTTAGAGACTTTAATTAAGAGAATTAATTAACATCTAATTTTGTGGTTTCATGGCCTAATTATGCTTTTGTGGGAATATATGTAATGACCATGATATGTCTATTAGCATATATTAAATTGGACCAATTGGAAATGATTTGAAATCTATGAGAGTTTAATTATTTTGATGTAATTAGATTCTATCTTATTTATCCATGGATTTAATCATGTTTTAGAAGCTGCTTCTATTTTAAGATCTTGGATTTAGACTTGTGAAGTATTCACTTGATTGTGTTATATGCATTGAAGGACATTGTTGTTAAATTTATATTCATGAGAGTATGTTTCTATATGAATATATTGTTGGCTTGTGATTTCGTAGCATTATGGATATGAAATGCTTATTATGCACAATTGAGAGTTATATTGCTAACTTGTTACTATGTAGTAGTAATATGTATAAGTTATGAACTTATTTGCCTTATTGTGGAATCTTGGAACATTGTTGAATTGAGATGGCTAGGGTTTGTCTCTAGTACTGGGACGTGAGTCCTCTAAGTCATTGAGATAGTGCGCACTTAGGGTGGTCTTCCCTGCGGGTTAGTGCCCAGAATAACCATTGAGGTCTTGACATAATTCCGAGCGTGATGTCCAAGTCTTCCACAATTTGTTTTCGCATTCAATTCCAAGTTGACAATCATGTTTACCTTGTTAACTTGTGGTTTTGGCTATTGGCGATTTTGATGTTGTTAAGTACATGCATACTAAATTGATATATTTAGTTGATTTCACACTTTTAGATTTCTAGTTGATAACCTAGAGAATCTATGTCTTGATGTGTGGTATTAGATATTCTAATTATGCTAAATTGTTATATTTAGTTGATGTTGCATTTTGGACTTCAAGTTGATAACCTTGATAATCTATATGTTGTTGCTTTGTGTAAGCATGCTCCTATGTTGTTGGTTTGTGTAAGCATGCTCCTATGTTGTTGCTTTGTGTAAGCATGACCCTATGTTGTTAAAACTGCATGACTGAGGTGATTGATGCTAGAAATGATCTTAGGTAGCTAGGATGCTACTTGAGTCTCACCTTTGACATAGACGTTAGGTGGAATGAACCATAATAATTAAATCATGCAAACTTGTAAAACGTAGGTCGATGCATGCTCATTTCTTACGAGTAGCTTTATGTTACTCACCCCTACGATACTGGGGCATATTTCAGGTATAAGAATTAAATTTGAGACTTCCATTATGCTTGGATGACTTGTGGACTTGAAGACTTCTATTTTTGTGAAGGTTGGCTCGGAATGCCAATTGTAGTCTTAACTGTTAAATGTGTATATTTAATTTGAAACTTGTAGTGTGTGCCTAAGCACACTTTTGATTCTCATTTTATGTATATGACAAGAGGCCAAGGGCCAAACTTCTTTTAGAATCACATTTATGTCATGGATGTTGATTTTTGCCTTTAATGAGATTATATGAAATTCATGCATTTTAGTATGCTATTTTGCACCGGAGCGTATGTTGTGTATGAAATTCGTTATCTAGAATTCATTTAACATGTATGAGGTGTGGCCAAAGGCCAAACGGTATTTTGAAGTCATTTCATAGTTTTGAATTCCAAGTTTTTGTTCCAAACTTCGTTTTTGGCATTTTGGCCGTTGGGGGGTCATATTTTGTATCGGCTATATTTTTGGACCATGGACCATTGTAGCACATCTTACTAGGTAAGTTACGTTTGCGTGTATGGTCGTTTTCGGGCAAAGCTTTTTCTTTGGTGAAATGAGCCTCCCACGGACTCATTTTACACTTTTGTTGCATAATCTGACCTAAGGATTCACTTAGAAAATGTGATTTTAGGGAAGGTTTTTTCTTCGTGTTTTTCCAGAAAATGTCTTCTTGGCATCGGAAATCGATCCCGAAGTTCAGCTTCTGTTTTTCCATTTAGCAACTTTTTGGACCCTCTAGACCAGTTTTCTTGGGAGGGCATTTTGGGCATTTGACAGTGCATAGTTTTCATTTTTTCTTGTAAGTCATGTAGAAAACTCGATTTTGAGGGGGGGTTTCTTCTTTGAGTTTTTCCAGAATATGTCATCTTGGCCCTCAAATTTCCTTTTTTCCCGGAAAAACCCCTGCTGCCAGGTTTTTGGGTTGCACTTTACTACCCTCTTCACATGTAAACGGTTACGAGGGGTTTCGTAACCGGTTACATGTGCATGGACAGTGTTTTGGTCATGAATTTTGGCCTCCTAACCGGTTAGGAAGGTCTCCTAACCGGTTAGATGTTCTTGGTTGTCACCTTTTTGACCGTTTTGCCTCTTCTTCTTACATTTGCCATATCTTCTTCTTCCGGACTCCGAATCAAGTGATTATTGAGTCTAAATTCATTAATTTTTCATTTTCTTTTCAATGGTGTGCTTGGTGACACCCACTTTGAAGCTGAAAATGATGATTTTTCCCCTAGGTTCATTCTTGTTCGTTTTTGTAACGTTGCTTCCGTATTTGATTCCTTTGGGTTCCGTGACCTCGTTGAGGGTCATAATGGTGTCTTAGAGCCATGTTGTATCTCTAGAGACCATTGTTTTGTCTTTTTCTTCCGCACTTCGGATCCGTTATTGGGTCACCTTTCGGTTTATCATTGACGCACCGGGTTGAAAAACTTGGGCCGTCACAATTATACTACAAAGTTGAGGGACCCATATTAATTAAAAGGGATTGTTCACCAATAGAGATAATGAACCTATACTATTGAGATTTATTATACTATGTGGTTGACAAACTCATTTTAATTTTAAATATGCACGATAGTATTAATAATTCACCTTACATATTGTATGAATGCATTTATATTCATATTAATCATGTCTAATCCATTTAATCTACTTGCTAACATATTCAATGTAATTGAACCTCATTTATACAGACTGGAAAAGGAACTTAGATATTTTACTCACAATGTAAGGGTACAAAATGTGTTTACTACTCCCATACCTAATTCTCTTTAACTTTAAGATACCCAATTTGACATTAATGCTTTTAATAAGTGAAATAAGGCAAATGATATGACTTGATCCAATATTCTAGAGTTTATCTCGAATAAGCTCCAAACCTAACATTTGCATTATTTTATTTTCTTCAAGCATCATGTTAAATGTCAATGAGATGTTTTGGTGAGATTAGATAGAATGTATGCCTTAGTACTATGTCAGATTTGAATACCATCGAGATAGCCTAAGGAGCTCCAGTAAAAGATCAAATTTTGAAAATGAGTGTTTTTTTTTTATTTAAAAATTAACTGGAGGTCAATAAGGCTGACTTGGGTGGTAAGTTTCAAGTTGACATGATTATTGCCTTGTTACCAAATTTGTTCAACTTTTTTAGAGTAAACTAAATGAGGAACCAGTTTGAGTTCACACTCGCTGATATTCTTATAGAGTTGGTAACATATGAAGGGATAATCAAAACTATAGGCGTTCCTATCAATCTAACCTAGTCTATACCATCTTTTTTTAGGCTCAAGTGGATGGGAAAAAAGAAGAAGAAGGATGGTAATAAGTCTAGGCTAGCATAAAGTATGGGGATCCAAAAGATTAAAGGATATAAGGTAGTGTATGTTGAGGGCGAAGGAAATTGTTTCTTTTACGGTCAACTAAGACACTTAAGGAATGAACTATCTAAGGAATGACGTGGCATAGGAAAATATATATTTAATCATTGAGCCATGTTATGTGGCTGCATCTATTAATTCCTGATGGATAGATTCTGGAGCCACTAAACATGTTTGCGATTCGTTGTAAGGATTTCAGGAATCCAGAAGTCTTGATGATATGGATATATATTTGTCTTTTGACCTGATGCCAAAGTTGTAGCAAAGTCAGTGGGAGTATTACATCTGAAATTAGAGAGTATAGGGATATTAGTATTAAATAACTATCTTTATGCACAGATGTTTGACGCAATTTCATTCTTGTTTCATTTTTGGTTTACAAAAATTGTACTGTTACTTTTGGTAAAACTACTTTTATAAAATTGAATAGATGTGTGATTGCTTCTGGTGCATTGAAGATGGTTAATATACTATAATCACAAGCTCTTAATATTTGCAAGATGTAGAAACTAATGTTGCATTTTCTGGATTGAATGTTAAGAAAAAATTTATTATTCTTGACTCATTGTTCTTTTAGTGTCTATTATTGGGTTATAATCAGTCAAAATGAGATTAAAAGATTGGTCAAAACGGGTTTATTACCTAGTGAGGCAGGGGAGCCTAAACCAAACTTGTGAATCATGTATTGAAGGACAGATAACCCTAAGAGCTTTAATCAACCATATGAAATAGACATAAAGACCAATCAGAGTCGGTACACACTAACATGTGTGGTCTTATGAACATCTAAGCAAGACTACTCAAGTTTTGGATACTTGATACGACACAAGTCTTAAACTTTTGGTGTATTCCGAGAGTGTCAAGACTGAGGTGGAGCACATATTAGGTAAAATTATCAAAACACTTCGATCTGATCGTGGATATGAGTTTTTTTTGGGAAAGTGCAAAGACTATATGATCAATGAGGGTGTTGTGTACTAGTTTTTTGCAATTGACGCTCAATGAATTGAGGTGTCAAATAGAAATAATAGAATTTTGCTTAACAAGGTTATATCTATGATCAATTATGCTACATTATTGATGAGCGCTAAAAAGTGCACATTTAAACCCCTTAAGCTCGAACATTTTGGGACCTTTATCTATCTTATTTTCCTATTTTAGACTAATTTTGATGTTATTGCCCTTTTTAGGTGCTTATCCCCAAAATAAGTCAATTTAGCCAAATTAGAGCATAAAAGAAGCAATCTCAAGCTGAATGGAAAAATGGAGCAAAGTGGAAACAAAGTGGTTGAAATCAGCAAACTTCGATTGATCAGGAATTCTTTCGATTGATCTCACATTGATTGATCTTACCTCACCAAGATGGATCAGATCCCTTGTCCTTATCCTCAAAGAATTTCTATCTTTGATCGATTGAACTTTCTTCAGATCGATCGAACTTCCTTGATCTTATCCTTACCTAACACTTTTGATCGATCGGGCCTAACTTTGATGGATCTGGCCACAGTTTGATCGATCTCATCTGAACTCGATTGATCGAACCTCTTCAAGTCCGAATTAAAATAGAGTCCAGCTCATTAAAAGATGGCTCATGGTGTAATCATTGAAGGGACCCTAATGCACGAGACCTGACTTTTGGGTGTCACAGTTGAGCTACCTATAAAAGGATTTTGAGCCATTTTTACATCATAACTCATATATCTTAATAAAATCACATATCTTGGAGAGGAGGCTAGAGCTTAGAGAGACATACACTATTTTGGGAGTTCTTCCATTCTTCTAGGGTTTCCATCAAGAAGAAGAGCATTTCTACCATGGAGATGGCCCTTGAGGGTTGGATGACTACATCAATGAGTGGCTAAACATCTACTTAGGGCTACAGTTAGCCCTAAGCATACCTTCTAGACCTTAATGCTTTGTATTTTCAGGGAATTTGTGTTGTAATGTTGTTTTGACACTTGATTTATATATGAATATTGTTCTTATAATGATTTGTGTTGATTAATACTTCCAATTGATCATTTCATTCTATCCATATGTTTATGTACGTTAGAGTAGATGTTCATGTTTTTATCTCTTGGTTTTGTGATATTGATGCATGTCTATGTGTATTGATGCTATAAATCTAGAGATTGTCAAAGCATAGTGCTTAAATGGAATACTTTTGTGGTTTGTTTGATGGTTCATACTCATTTCTTGATGGATTGTGCCTCTACCTTAGTTTAATTAGTTTAATTTCCATGTCCTTAGCTTAGAAGTAGCGTAGTTGCTTTACTTTTTTAGATGTGAGGACAATCCATGCTTGTTGTTTGATGTTCCATACTTATGAATGCAAGTAGTATAATTCTCTAACTTGTTAGTGTGTTGATTGGGAGCTTAAAAGAAGGAATAATGGCTTAGTTTAATCTATTGTGCTATTCACTAGGTTGTCTAGACAATGTATACTTAATTAGTCAATCCATGCTTGTTGATTCAATCAATCACACCTCTTGTATTACAACACATGTTTCCTCTCATTTATTACACATTGAATGTCTAGAATGGTGATGTTTAGTGGTGACTTGTAGATCCTAAGACCTCACTCTTTTGTTCTCCACCTTTTTATTTACTTTAATTGTTTAGTATTGAATTGATTTACATTGTAGTTTAATTAACCAAACAAACAATCTTTTGATCATTCGACCTACTAATCCAACTCTGTTTCCATATTAACAATCTTTAGATCATTCGACCTACTAGCCCACAATCCCTTGGGACGATCCCTACTCACCCTAGCTATATTAGTAGTTAGAGTTAGTAGTGGCACTTTATAAATTTAAACTTGGCCATACTTTCATTGCAACTTTGGGTGTTACGACACAACACACACCAAGTTTTGGCGCCGTTGCCAGCGATTGAATTAGCAACGCCATGTTTTGGAAACAATTAGGAATTAGTACTCTTTTGATCGTGTCTTTACTTTATTTTTAGTTACTTATTGTGTTTGTTTTTATTTGGCTAGGTGAATTGAGCAAGGAAGTCAAGCAAAGGAGAATCGAAAAGCAAGGAGCTAAGCTAAGCACAAAAAGGGTTAAAATGTAAAAATTGCAAAGCTAAGCGGAAAAATTGAAAAATGAATTGAAGTTGCTTAAGGACCCTTTGTGAGATCTTTCTAACTCAATCTCTAGTTAAATCGTCGGCCCGCGTAGTGGCAAGTTCTTACACTCTTAGATAAATCGTGAGCCCGCATGGAGGCAATTTACTTTTTCTTTGCATAATTGTTCAAGCATGGGAGTATGGGATCATTGTATGTGGAGATTTGTTGATTGATTTGTTGTGGGGGCGAAGTGATTGCTAATTGCTTGTTATTTATTTTGCTAGTGCATACATGGTCGTAGGTCATTAAATCCTATTCTTGTCCGTCCTAATTTACATCTTGAATCAGTTGTTCATAATCCTAGGGGAAAAGGTAGTTCTCATCACTCCATTTCATCAATGGAGGAGCAACATAATGACCATGTGGAGGACCTTGGTCACATAGACCAACAAGGCATCCTCCACCCTAATGTGCATCATGACAACATCCAAGTAACATTAGGCATTCCTAGACCATTCATCCCACCACAACAATAAGGTCAAATTCCATTGGGAATGCCTCGGCCAATTTTTGCTCCACAACCTCCTATGGTTCAAGTTAATCATGGTGTTCGTTTAGCACCACCGGTTGGGAATCCTCCCATTGCTTTGCGTGATCATTATGTTCCAAATGAATACAATGCACCGATATGCATTCAATTGCCCCCGTTTAGAGCACATCACTATGAGATTAAACCGCAAACCATTCAAATGCTTCCTAACTATCATGGACTTCCAAGTGAAGAACCGTACAAGCATTTGGATGAGTTTCTTGAAGTGTGTTCCACCGTGAAATACACAGACATGCCAGAAGAAGTGTTAAGACTCAAAATTTTTCCTTTTACCCTTAAGGACAAAGTAAAATATTGGTTCAACAATCTTAGGCCTTTTTCGATAACTTCTTGGGCAGAAATGTAATAAGAGTTCTTGAAGAAGTACTACCCGGTATCAAAGACCAATGCTATGAGAACTTCTATTGGTGAATTTTTTTAAGGGGAAGGGGAACTGTTTCATGAGGCATGGGAAAGATTTAATGATTTGCTTAGGAAATGTCCACATCATGACATTCCTAAATGGCAATTAGTCTAATACTTCTTCGAAAGTTTACAGGATAATAAAAAAGGAATGGTAGATGTATCTATGGGTGGTTCTTACCTTGATAAACATGAGAATGATGTTTGGCAATTGTATGAAAGTATGAGTGAAAATTCCATGCATAGATCTTTATTCTCTAAAAATGGTAAAATTCTAGGAGGAATGAAGAATGTCGGCTTATATCAAGTTGACAATTCAAATGACATAGCCACCGAGGTGAAATCTTTAACTCAAAGGTTTGATTAATTTTTGGTCAACCATAATTCGGAAAATTAAATGACTTCTTCCTTAATCATACTCATCATATTTCAAATGAATATTATATGACTTGTTCTAGTATGTTACATACTACTTCCAATTGTCCCCATGGACATGTGCATAATGAGCATCATGAACAAGTTAATGTTGCATTTGTCAACCAAGGGTATAATCCCTATGGCTCACACTACAATCCAGGATGAAGGAACCATCCAAACTTCTCTTGGAAAAGCCAAGAGGAAGGCTCAAACCCTCCCTAAGGTGGTTTTCAGGGAAAGTATGTTCCACCTCCAGTGTAAAGCCAAGGTTCCCAAGGTTATAGATCTTCGTTTCAATCATCACATGGAAACCAATTTTCTAACTCTCATTTTCCTAATCAATCGTCTTATTTCCAAGGAAATTCTAGGAGTCCTGCTTTTGAGAAGAAAGTGTTAACCGCTTTGGGCACTCTAGAGGCAAACACTCAATTGCTTCATTCCCATTCTCAATCCATTGCTAAGCTAGAAACCCAAGTTGGGCAAATATCTAGTACCTTAAATGCTAGAGAAAAAGGAAGACGCCTCTAAATGCCCCACCAAAGCAACAATTTGTTGTAGAAACCAATGAAGGTCACATAATTGAACATGTCAATGCGGTGACGACTTTGAGAAGTGGGAGAATTATGGACAATCAAATTGTTGTTTCTAATAAAGAGAGTGAACTGGTGCAACCAAAAGTTGACACCCGTCCCGTTTCACATTCTATTCCTCCTTCATTGCATGTACATGATCATTTTGTTGAGAAAGTGTTAAAAAATGATTTGAAGAATTCTTGTGTTGAAAGTGATCCAAAGAAAGATTTTGAAAAAGACTTTGAGCCAAGAGCTCCATTTCCGGATGCCTTGAAAGGGTCCATTTCCATTGATAAGCAAAAGACCTAAGTGAATTAAATAATGAAAGTGTTTAGGTAATTGAAGATCAATCTTCCACTTTTGGATGCAATTAAGCAAATTCCGGCTTATGCCAAATTCTTAAAAGATCTTTGCACCCAAAAGATGAAGAACAAGAGCCAAGCACTAAAGAAAGTGGTCTTGACCGAGCAAGTAAGCTCTATCTTGCAACACAACACTTTCCCAAAGTTTAAGGACCCCGGTTCACCTACTACTTCTTGTATCATTGGTGACCATGTCATTAATCGGGCTCTTTTAAACTTAGGAGCAAGTGTAAACCTTCTTCCATACTCGGTATATGTTAAATTGGGCTTAGGAGACTTAAAACCAACGTCGGTAGTTTTGCAACTTGCTGACCGATCCATCAAAAAGCCCTGGGGTATCATTGAGGATGTTTTGATTAAGATTGATAAGTTCTTCTTCCCCGTTGATTTCGTTGTCATTGACATGGAACCAGTTTCGAATCCCAAAAGCCAAATTCCTATTATCCTTGGCCGTCCTTTCTTGGCAACCGCAAATGCCAACATTAATTGTAAGACGGGGATAATGAAAATCTCATTTGGCCACATGAAAGTGAAGTTGAATATTTTAATCCAACCCCGAATTCAATGGACATGTAACAACCCGGTCATTTGCCTTCCTTTCCTTTTTCCTGAAATTTTACGAATGAATTTTTTTTTCGTTTAATTTTCTTTTTTGAGCTCTATTTCGTGTCGCTTAGTGTCATCTCGAGTGCTCAGAATTGGTTTCTGAGACTCTTTCATGTGAATTGACAACTTCCTTTGAGGACCGAGTTATTTTTGCATTTTTCATTTTTGGACATTATGCGCTATTTCGTCCTTTTCCCTATTCTGTCTTTTCCCCATTTGTCACATTGTTGGCACAACCTCACTTCTCATGCTCGAAGTTGGTTTTTGACTTCACATGCCTTCATCTTGAGTGGTTTCCTCGAAATACGTATCTTTACTTTTGCAAGAAAGTACTCTGGTTGCTCCCGGTGTCCATAGGGGCATGGATGCAAAGTTCTTTGAAATTATTTTCTTTTCTTGGGGTGTTTTTCGTAAATATCTTTTGAAGATATTTTATTTCAGGGGTTTTTAAGAAAATATTTTAGGAAGATATTTTCATTCTGGGCCATAAGTGCTCGTTTTTCTTCGTTATGCCGTTTCTCCTTCGTTCGGACTCCGAATCATGCGATTCTTGAGTCCATCTTGATTAGTTCTTCGTTGTCCTTCCAGCGGTGTGCTCGGTGGCACCCGAATCTATAGTTTTTAGAAATGATTATTTTGCCCCTAGGGGCTTATTTGTCATATTTTCGATCTTTTGCTTCCGTATCAGTTCTTGTTGAGTTCCACGACCTCATGGAAGGTCATTTTGACTTCTTGGAGTCTTGTTTTCTGTTTTCGCTTCCGCATTCGGATCCATTATCGGATCATCCTTACGGTTCATCACAAGACACGCTGGCCTAAAAACCAGGGTCGTCACAGGACAAGCATGAAAAAGTGTGTGTTATAGAAGAGTGTATTGAAAATGAATTTGATAAAGTTGAGTCCTTGCTTATAAGTGGAATTTCCAAAAGTCTATCTTCAAACTTGAATTCAAGAAATGTTGTTTCAAAACCTTGTGTTGAAAGGGCATGGAAGCCCAAGAGTTGCTTTAATGAAAGACCATCAATTCCTTTTGAATCAAATCCAACAAGTTCTCTAGAGAACAATTTGTTGGGTGGGATTTAAAAATCCATTCACCCCATCAAGGAGGGGATGCATAACAAGATATCTGATCCGGGCTAAAAGAGCCCAACGTCTTGCTAGAGACGTTAAAGACTAGTGCATTTCGTAGGGTTTACAACCCTATTCCTCCCTCATTTCTATTTTTCTTTTCATTTCTTGCGATGTCTAGATATATTCTAGGTTCATACACATGGCTAAGAACTGTGATTGAGGTTACATGCACTTTCAATTTCAAATTAGGCATTTTATGCCTGTTCGATTGATCTCAAAAGAGATTCAATCAATCGAACCTCCATTCCCGCATCCAATCACCTCTCTGTTCCATCGTGTGAAGATTTCCTGAATAAATCAGCTCTCTGTGTATCGTGCGAAGTTATTTTTTGATCGATCTAAAATTCCAAGATCGATCCAACTTCTTCTTGGATCGATCTTCAGTTCCAACACTTAGAAAAATTTTTGAACCCATGAAAATCAGCTCTCTGTGCATCGTTCGAACTTGTCTGCAGGTTTTCACCTGTTCGATCAATCTGAGTTCATTCTAGATCGATCTTGGTTTGATCAATCTGTGTCCCTTGTTCATTGTTGACTTTGACTGCATTTTGATTTTTAAATTTCAAAATTTTAAAAAAAAATTAAAAATATATTTTCAAAAATACAAAAAATATTTTTAATGTTTATTTTATTTTCAAAAATTCCAATTTTAAAATTTTTAAAATTCAAAAATATTTTTCTTTTATTTTATTGCATTTTATTTTCTTTTATTTCCAAAAATCCAAAAATAATTTTAATTTTAATTTTCAAATATTCAAAAAAAATTTCAAAATACTTGTCGTTTTGCGAGGTTTAATCGATTTGAGTACCTTTCAGATTGATCTATGTTCGATTGATCTGAGTCCCATTGAGGTTCGAACATGTCGGAGATCGTTTTTAAAAATAGAAGCCAAGGGTCATTTGGATCGATTTGACCATCGATCCCAGACCCCCATCTCTTCCCGTCGCTGCAAATCTTCTTCCCAACCTCTGGCGACATCACTAAGCTTTGAATCATCATCTCTCATCTCTATCTCATCATCTCTCCTTCGTCTCCACTTCCCTCCTCTCGGATTAGGTAAGTTTTGAGTTATATTTTTTATTTTGAGCTTTAATCTTGATGATTGCATGTTTGCCATGTTTGATCTAAGCTTCCATGTTAGATTTCTTGCCATATATGAAGTTTTCAAGCATGTATATATATGTATACATATATGTATATATATTTTTATATATTTTGATTTTGAATTCAATATTGGGGGTCACGTGCCAAGATAAGTGACCATTGTTGAGTTGTTGATGTGTGAGAGGGCCCACGAGCTTGCTTAAGAGGCCCCGGTGTCACATCACAAATCTGTGACTTTTCAATTTTTTCACAGCAGTTCGATCCATTGAAGTTTTCTCTGATTGATCAGAGAAAGATTGATCTCACTCAATTCCTGATCGATCCAACTTGGATCGATCTCATCTTTTCATGATCGATCAAACATCACAGATTTACATATCCACTTCACATGCCATCTTTTGTGTTCCATGCTATCTTATGTTTGCCCAATGCCTGTGTTTTCCACATTCAGTGCATTTTATTCTGTCATATTTAGCATGTTTCACTTATTCATTGTCTATACCTGGTTGCATTACAACTTGCATAGATTCATGTCAATTTTTCTGAGTTGTCTATCTTACTTGACATACATGTTTCTATATATTGTACTTCAATTCTTTATTCCAGTACTGACTTTATCTGTAAGTTTTCTTTTCAATTTACAGGCAATGGCTCGAGTAAAGACTGTCGCCCGTAGACAGTATGAGCGCAGAATGAGATGGCGGATAGAGGAGCCCGTAGAGCCTTCTCATGCTCAGGACCCAGCTACAACTCAGTCCTCATCAGCCGATACCAGATTACAGTCCTCTACTTCTGCATCATCTTCTTCTGATGAGGCTGAGCATGTACCATCGCCTTCACCACCACCAGTACTGCCTGGCCAGATCTGAGACAGGCCTAGTAGGAGATATACATGCCTTCAGGTGGGGCATGAGTCATTCTTCGACATTGCCTTCATTTCCCGGTCGGTTCTGACACGGGCGACATTTGATGATATTGATCGGCAGGGCATTTTAGCCATTTTTGCTCCAGTCACTTATCTAGTTTACCCGAGGCTCGTCCGAGTGTTCTTACAGAACCTTTGGCCGGCCCCGAGTAACCTATCAGAGCTGCGGACTCCTATAGATGGCCATCTCATCAGCATCACTGTTAAGTCATTGGCCACTTCTTCTCGATGCCCACATATCTGCCCTCCCGGCCTTCATTATCCTATTCTCAGGCGGCCCTCTGATGCAGATAGGGCCGTTGCCCTGACTGGCCATTACAGTGATGGTGAGACATTCGCCACGAGGACTTATTTGCCCGATGACCTTTGGTTCTTTGATTCGGTCTTGCACCGAAACGTATTTACGGTTGGCCATAAGATCCAGCGGCGCTCAGATTTTCTGGCTGCTCTTTATGCTTTCTATACAGGGCATTGGTTCTCTGTTCCTGCACTCATCTAGAGTGTCATGATGAGGTTATACGTGAGCTACATCAGTAAGGCCAAGCCTAAGCGAGCCACTTTTCTTCCCTTTAGACACCTTATTACATATATCCTCTGGGACCAGCACTATCCCTTTCATCCAGAGGAGCATACTGAGTCAGGGGCTTGCCACTACAGTAAGAAGGATTGGAATAAGAGCTATAATGCTCTTATCAGGAGCTTAGAGCAGGAGACTATTTTGGTAGCTGAGGAGGCTGCAAAGGAGGAGGCAGCGCAGACAGCAGCAGTAGTAGAGCATGATCCAGCAGACCCACCAGTGGCTGCGGATGCACATATAGACATTGATTTAGAGCGAGAGCCTCCAGCAGAGTCATTTCGTCACTTTTCGATAGGGTCGCCATTACACTCTCAGGAACAGGCTTAAGATATACCTCAGTTTCATGATCCAGTTATCCCTGACGCTCCAGTTCTGACACCTGGCCTAGGAAAGTGTATACAGACCTTAGAGGATGTGGTTATCTCTCTTCAGTTGGATGTGGTCTCTCTCAGCACTGATGTGACTGCTCTCCGCTCAGATGTCATGGCTACGCTGCAGGATTTATCTAGAGATATCCGGGGATCACGCCCCGCTTGCCCTACTTCCTCTGATTGATCTATCTCTTTATCTTTCTCCCTTTATTTATATATCTATGATACTAACTGTTACATTGATACTGTTATGATATTTTTGCGGCCAGTCTGTTAGCCTTGGTACTGTGATGTACTATACATTATTTTTCTCTTTCTATGCATGCTATATTTGGATGTCAGATTCTTATATTGATACATCTATCTATTCTTGACTCCATTATCAGGTACTTTATAGTGACTTCAGTGAGAGAGTGCTGCCCAAAATTTTTCAGGACCATCCATTTTCCTCTCTCCTTAGTTTATTTCTTATCCCATTTACACTTGCATGTCCACTGTGCACTGTTATTATCCCCTTTGTTATCTGATTAGCTTTTATCCTAGTGCCATCTTTTTAGGACCACAGTCAATTCCAAGTTTGGGGGGATTGTACCACCCACTTTGGATACTTGTGTCATGGCCATTCTTTACCTTAGCTGCATTGGTATACTCTTTCCTTTGTTCTCTTTGCACATTGAGGAACGGGTGTTATTTGCAGTGTTTGCTTTCAATTCAAAATTTTGAGCATAACTTGTGTATTTGAGGGATTTTCTATGATTGGTCCATAACTAGCTGTGACTTTGATCTTTTGAGGACTATATTGCTTAGAATTTAAAAATTGCTTGACTTGAGAGTTCAATACTCCTTGTATGCCTTGTGGATGCCATTTAGGAGTAAATTGTTCGAAAGATTGATATCTTGCTTGCACTTATGGTCCACATCATCCTGATTTTGTGATTGTTTTGAGATTCACTCTAGTATTCTACACTAGCATAGGCGCACACTAGCATTCATTTGTGGGGTACATGCTTTGTTGATTATTGAATTGATTATATCCCAATTGGGCTAGTAGTGCATTGAATGTTTTCATTCTTGATAAAAGTGGATAACAATCCCTTTTCACTAAGTAACTGGGATTCTAGCCTCATCAAGCACTGAACTTTTCACGCTTAAAGGTGGAGGGCCCAAACTCTAGGTTAATAATTGAACTTAAAAAAAAAAAGAAAAAAAAAAAAGAAAGTTGCAAAATTAATAAAAAAGTGTGAACTTCTCCCAAAAGGTGAGAAGTGGGAAATGATTAGATGGATATTGTTTTGATTTGTAGCCTAGTTGACTTGAGCTTGTAAGTCCTTAGGGGTGTTTTAACGCCTAATGCCCTAAAGTCGTCTGGTTTGGGAGCCATTGACCTAACGCTCGACCTCATGGATCGCTAAAAAGCTTAATAGATCAATATATTGTACTATGCTTCCGTCTTTGATCCTTAGGGATAGAAAAAAAAGAAAAAAAAAATCGAGTGAAATTAATAATCGCACCTAGATCAATAAAGCTTTAATAAAAGGTCCACTATTTGTTTTGATGATCGGTATTAGATTTGTGTGCTAGTTTGAGAGTAAGGATGTGATCATTTCTTTAGTTGGCTTAGATAGCAACATATTTGATGCCGATTCACTCAAAAAGGATTCTAGAGTTGTTTTGATTTGCATAATCATTTTCTTGATATGTGGAGGACCATACTCGTTTACTTGATGTTGAAATTTTATGAGATTGCTTGGAAATGGTTGAAAAATTGCATACTTGAGGTAGTTTACTCCCGATACTTGTTTGCAATATTGGTGCCTCTTTTGTGAGAATGAGCTTAATGTTTTTTGGTATCATTTCTGAAAACCTTCACGAGACTTCACTCGTCCACTAGGGGTAACCTAGGGGTTCAAAAGGCTTGTTGCATGTGCTAAATGCAATCGTGTTCCCTACGAAAGTGGCGTTATCTATTTATTGCTTTCTAGTTCATACTTGTATAGATGTTCATTTCATTCCGTTACTTTATAGTTTATTGCTAGGGACTAGCAATATTTAAGTTTAGGATGAGCACTGAAAAGTGCGCATTTAAACCCCTTAAGCTCGAACATTCTAGGACCTTTATCTATCTTATTTTCCCATTTTAGACTAATTTCGTGTTATTGCCCTTTTCAGGTGCTTATCCCCAAAATAAGTCAATTCAGCCAAATTAGAGCATAAAAGAAGCAATCTCAAGCTGAATGGAAGAATGGAGCAAAGTGGAAGCAAAGTGGTGGAAATCAGCAAACTTTGATTAATCAGGAATTCTTTCGATCGATCTCATATTGATCGATCTCACCTCACCAAGATGGATTACATCCTTTGTCTTTATCCTCAAAGAATTTCCATCTTCGATCGATCTAACTTTCTTCAGATCAATCGAACTTCCTTGATCTTATCCTCACCTACCACTTTTGTCTTTTTCCCAAAATATCCCAAAAATATCTCAGATTTGTTTTATTCCAAAAAGGTGCCGCCAAGGATTGATCGATTGGGCTTAACTTCAATAGATCTGGCCACAGTTCGATCGATCTCACCTGAACTTGATCGATTGAACCTCCTTAAGTCCGAATTAAAACAGAGTCCAGCTCATTAAAAGATGGCTTATGGTGCAATCATTGAAAGGACTCTAATGCACGAGACCTAACCTTTGGGTGTCACACTTGAGCTACCTATAAAAGGATTTTGAGCCATTTTTATATCATAACTCATATATCTCAATAGAGTCACATATCTTGGAGAAGAGGCTAGAGCTTAGAGAGACATACACTATTTTGGGAGTTCTTCCATTCTTCTAGGGTTTTCATCAAGAAGAAGAGCATTTTTACCATGGAGATGACCCTTGATGGTTGGATGACTACATCAATGAGTGGCTAAACATCTACTTGGGGCTAGAGTTAGCCCTAAACATGCCTTCTAGACCTTAATGCTTTGTATTTTGAGGGGATTTGTGTTCTAATGTTTTTTTGACACTTGATTTATATATGAATCTTGTTCTTACAATGATTTATGTTGATTAATACTTCCAATTGATCATTTAATTCTATCTATATGTCTATGTATGCTAGAGTAGATGTTCATGTGCTTATCTTTATCTCTTGGTTTTGTGATATTAATGCATATCTATGTGTATTGATGCTATGAATCTAGAGATTGTCAAGGCATAGTGCTTAAATAGAATACTCTTGTGGTTTGTTTGATGGTTCATACTCATTTCTTGATGGATTGTGCCTCTACCTTAGTTTAATTAGTTTAATTTCCATGTCCTTAGCTTAGAAGTAGTGTAGTTGCTTTACTTTTTTAGATGTGAGGACAATCCATGCTTGTTGTTTGATGTTCCATACTTATGAATGCAAGTAGTATAATTCTCTAACTTGTTAGTGTGTTGATTGAGAGCTTAAATGAAGGAATAATGGCTTAGTTTGATATATTTTTCTATTCACTAGGTTGTCTAGACAATGTATACTTAATTAGTCAATCCATGCTTGTTGATTCAATCAATCACACCTCTTGTATTGCAACACATGTTTCCTCTCATTTATTACACATTGAATGTCTAGAATGGTGATGTTTAGTGGTGACTTGTAGATCCTAAGACCTCACTTTTTTGTTCTCCACCTTTTTATTTACTTTAATTGTTTAGTATTGAATTGATTTACATTGTAGTTTAATTAACCAAACAAACAATTTTTTGATCATTCGACCTACTAATCCAACTTTGTTTCCATATTAACATAGCCCACAATCCCTTGGGACGATCCTTACTCACCCTAGCTATATTAGTAGTTAGACTTAGTAGTGGCACTTTATAAATTTAAACTTGGCCACACTTTCATTGCAACTTTGGGTGTTACGACACGACACTCACTAAAGCTAACATTTGCATTATTTTATTTTCTTCAAGCATCAAGTTAAATGTCAATGAGATGTTTTGGTGAGATTAGATATAGTGTATGCCTTAGTACAATGTCAGATTTGAATACCATCGAGATAGCCTAATGAACTCCAGTAAAAGATCAAATTTTGAAAATGAGTGTTTTTTTTTTTATTTAAAAATTAACTGGAGGTCAATAAGGCTAACTTGGGTGATAAGTTTCAAGTTGACATGATTATTGCCTTGTTACCAAACTCGTTCGACTCTTTGAGAGTGAACTAAATAAGGAACCAGTTTGAGGTCACACTCACTGATATTCTTATAGCGTTAGTAACATATGAAGGGATAATCAAAAGTATAGGCGTTCCTATCAATCTAACCTAGTCTATACCATCTTCTTTTAAGCTCAAGTGGATGGGCAAAGGAAAAGAAGAAGGATGGCAATAAGACTAGGCTAGTACAAAGTATGGGGATCCAAAAGATTAAAGGATATAAGGTAGTGTATGTTGAAGGCGAAGGAAATTGTTTCTTTTGCGGCCAACTAAGACAATTAAGGGATGAACTGTCTAAGGAACGACGTGGCATAAGAAAATATATATTTAATCATTGAGCCATGTTATGTGGTTGCATCTATTAATTCTTCGTGGATAGATTCTGGAGACACTAAACATATTTGTAATTCATGGCAAGGATTTCTGGAATCCAGAAGTCTTGATGATATGGATATATATTTGTCTTTTGACTTAATGCCAAGGTTGTAGCAAAGTCAATGGGAGTATTACATATGAAATTAGAGAGTATAGGGATATTAGTATTAAATAACTATCTTTATGCACAGATGTTAGACGCAATCTCATTCTTGTTTCACTTTTGGTTTATAAAAATTGTACTGTTACTTTTGTCAAAACTACTTTTATAAATTGAATAGATGTGTGATTGTTTCTAGTGCATTGCAGATGGTTAATATACTATAATCACAAGCTCTTAATATTTGCAAGATGTAGAAACTAATGTTGCATTTTTTGGATTGAATGTTAAGAGAAAATTTATTATTCCTGACTCATTGTATTTTTAGTGTCTATTATTGGATTATAATCAGTCAAAGTGAGATTTAAAGATTGGTCGAAGAAAGTTTATTACCTAGTGATGCAGGGGAGCCTAAACCAAACTTGTGAATCATGTATTAGAGGACAGATAACCCTAAGAGCTTTAATCAGCCAAATAAAATAGACATAAAGAACAATTGGAGTCGATACACATTGACATGTGTGGTCTTATGAACATATAAGCAAGACTACTCAAGTTTTGGATACATTTACCTGATGCGACACAAGTCTTAAACTTTTGGTGTATTTCGAGAGTGTCAAGACTGAGGTGGAGCACAGATTAGGTAAACTTATCAAAACACTTCGATCTGATAGTGGATATGAGTTTTTCTTGGGATAATACAAAGACTATATGATCAATGAGGGTGTTGTGTACCAGTTTTCCGCAATTGACACTCAATGAATTGAGGTGTCAAATAGGAATAATAGAATTCTGCTTAACATGGTTAGATCTATGATCAATTATGCTACATTATCTCTTTTATTTTAGAGTTTAGCATCAATGATATTGATGCACATTATGAACTGCATTCCATCTTAGTTTGTCTTAAGGATATACCTTTTGAGCTTCTTCTTTTTTTTTTTTTTTTTTTTTTTTTTTTTTTTTTTTTTGACTAAATCTTAGTTTGAATCATATGCACATATGGGGTAGTCTTCCACATGTGCGCTTGATATGGACAAGTAAGTGGAAGCAGATTGTGGGTATGCTTGATTTGATGGCTACTCTAAAGGCACTAGGATGGTTTATTTTATGATCTCAATGATAAAAGTTGATTGTTTAAGCTCACTGTTTATCTATAGGAGGATCATATTATGAATCATATAACTAGTAGCATAATGTTAGAGAATATGGTATGAGTACCAGATGTACCATATATGAACACACTTATTATAGAGATTAAGAATTATATATGAATTCCCTATTGGTGCGTCGGCATCATCTAATATACAGATTCCTGCATCGGTATATTGATGTAGTGGGAGGATTATCATCCAATCCGACAAAATCATGTTTTTAGGTGAGACCGTAATGGACATCCCTATTAAACATGAGGTGGACCTAGTAAACTACACGGAAGCATGAACCGATATAGATATAGATTGTTTTGGCAAGTTACTATGAAATCAGAGTTAGAATCTATATATTCTAACAAAATCTGGGATCTTGTAGAACTTATGAGTATCGTGATACCTATGGAAGGCAAGTTAATCTATAAAAGGATACTAAAAGATTTCTTAGTGAAAGAACCATGTGTGTACAGGGTAATGTCATTGTTTTTCTAATTCTATTTATTGATAACATCTTACTCATTTATAATGATGTGGAAGCTTCGTCATTAATTAAAGAGGTAGTTGTTCAATTATTTTGAAATGAAAGATCTTTATGATGTAAGCTATATTCCTAGGATCAAGCTTTTGCAAGATCAGGTTAAATGAGACTGGGATAATATGCTTCGGCATGTGGGAGTCTTATAAATGCCATGGTCTATACCAAACAGGACATCCACTAAATTATAGGGATAGTCAGTAGATATCAATCCAATCCTAGACTTAATAACTAGTCTGTTGTAAAAAGTATCATAAAGTATCTTAGGAGAACCAATAATCTCATACTCATTTATGGATGTGATGATGTGGTCCCAGTCAGGTATGCTAGTTCTGATTTTTAATCAGATGTAGATACTATAAGGTTCATGACTTAGTGTATGTTCATTCAATGGAAGGAAAATTAGTTGGTAGATTGTTAAGCAGATTTCAATTGTTGACTTAAACTTGAAGGTGGAGTACATTACAGCCTTAAAGGCAGCAAAGGAAGTTTTTTGGTTTGATCTCACTAATTTAGAGGTTGTGGAGCATACTAGCCTGCCTATCGAGCTATATTACGACAATAGTGTAGAAGTAGTCCAAACCAATGACCCAAGGTTCCATAGAGGAACAAGGTACACTGAGAGGAAGTATCATGTCCAACATGATATTTTCTGGTAAGAAAATGTACTCGTGGCTAGAACATTGTATTGGAACACAACTTTGTTGATCTATTAACAAAGGTATCATTGATCAATAGTTTTGATCGTCACTGGGATAACATTGGAGTTAGATGCAATTCGAATTGGCTATAAGGGTAAGTGGGAGCTGTTGGGATTTACATGCCCTAGCATAGCAAATTCTTAATTGGATTAAAATGACATATGTTCCTAAGATATTTGAAATATTTATGCTTTATACAATTGGTGAATTCAATGTATTATATTTCGATTCATTGTGGAATTGATAGTGTCCACTTGATTACAAGAGATATTTATATATGTATGTGATGGCAATCAATACATGTACATAAATAGTAATCATAAATAGTTCATAGTCGGTAATTATGGATGGACTCATTATTAACTAAGACTTGAACTAGATCCGCGTTAAGTTGAGATATATTGTGAGAGCCGTCGTATGCAATTGCTCCCTATCATTGTCATGGCATTTGACTCTTAAGCATGAGAGAAGTATAGACTCTTTTATTAATTAGTAATTATTTTGATTTGTTCGGCGGAATCTTCGGAATCCATAGACCGACACTTTGGGTAATTATGTAATTAATAGTTAGAGGGTTATATTTTTAATATTTGCATCATTTCTACTTGTATTTATTTTGTATTGATTATGGTTGATCACAAAGTAAATTCGAAGGCCTTCGTATGTTTTAGACAAAATGTTTTCTATATATTTATTTAGTAAATTATTATTTTTGTCAAACAAATATTTTATTGTGATTAAGCCGGAAATAATCAAAGGTAACAAAATAATTATATTAATTATGTTGTCGAATTGATGGCTTTATAATCCGATAAATAATTATGCATAGAGGGGTCAAAGTGTAACATTGACTTAGAGGTTATTTACTATTTAATTGGAGTGCAATTAATCTCTTTTAGTGGAGTAGAAATTAATTTATGAATTAATTGAATTGGGTCCATGGTTTAATAGACCAGACCAATTATTAATTTATAGTAGCCAAGAAAATAGTAAGCCCAAAGGATTTTCACCCGTAGCCCAAGTTGATATTAGAGTCCTATTAGAATTGAGATATGTGAATTAGAGATTGAGAAGGATTTATTGTTTCCTTTCTTTATCTTTATGTTGCCTATATATACATAGGTCCATGTATATTTTAAGGGAGACTTTGGAAAGACAAAAGAATATATATTTTCTCTCTCTAGTTTTTTAGGGTTTGCTTTCTCTTCTAAAGGAGGCTACCACAAGCCTTGCCTTCAAGGTCATTCATCGAGGTATATTGGTGATTCCAAAAGGGAAGATTATTATTAAGAAGAAGGAGAAATGATCTTGCTAAGGGATCTATAATAAGTGAGAACATTCACTTTAGAGAAAAGATTTAAAGGTTTACTTAAACCTTTGATGTAAGTATTCAATCTATTAATTGAATGATACATCATATTTTATTTTTGCACAAAATTTATCTCTATGTGATGAATCAAGATCTATATATGAAAATCCCTCAAAAAGTTTTGAAAACTTGCACGTTTCCTAACAAACTTGGCCTTCAACTCCTAAAAAGCAACCTCACAAGCCTCATTCCATATGAACTTGACTCCCTTGCAGGTAAGTCGAGTCATAAGTGCAGCTAAACGAGAGAAATCCCTAACAAATCTCCGGTAATAGTAGGCTAGGCCAAGAAAACTGCAGATCTCAAACATAGTCTTCGGACGTTTCCAATCCTTCACAGACTCAATCTTTGACAGATCAACTGAAACACCGCCCCCTGAGATAACATGTCTAAGGAACTTCACTTCAGGTAACCAAAACTCACACTTTTCATATTTGGCAAATAAACGGTTATCCCTAAGGATCTGCAAAATTGCTCTCAAATGATACTCATGCTCCTCCCTCAAAGCTGAGTATAAGAGAATGTCATCAACGAACCCCACCATGAATCTGTCGATGGTCACTGAATACAAAGTTCAAGTCCATAAAAGCTATTGGATCATTGGTCAAACCAAATGGCATCATCAGAAACTCATAATGGACATACTGTGTACGAAAAGTAGTCTTGGATATGTCCTCATCCTTAACCCTTAACTGATAGTACCCTGACCTCAAGTCAATCTTCGAAAAACATGTCGCTCTTTTCAACTAATCGAACAAGTTATCAATCATAGGAAAAGGATACATGTTCTTGATCGTAGCGTGATGCAACTTGCGATAATCGATGTAAAGTCTCAAAGACCCATCTTTCTTCTTCGCAAAAAGAACTGGTGCTCCCTATGGTGAAGCACTAGGATGAATAAAGCCCTTAGCTTTTAAATCATCCAACTAACTTTTTAACTCATCCAACTCTGCCAGTGCCATACGGTACCGAGAATGATATCAATGGCAAAAACAACTTCCCGTAAAGGAGGTAACTTTGTCAGCTCCTTTGGAAAGACATCAACAAACTCCTCAACAACTGTCGAAAGAACACGGCCCAAACTCCTATCCTCATCGACTAACAAACCAGTTAAGAAGGACTTGTGGCAACTCCAGTCACCAATGCTGAATACAATCGCTCGGTGGGAATCGCTCTGATCTCCTACAAAATGAAAACAATCTCCCTTGGAAGTGCAAACAAACACCCTCCTGCGGAAGTAATCGATCATAGCCTGAAAGAATGACAACCAGTTCATCCCAAGAATGACGTCAAACCCGTTATGTCGAGAAGGACGAAATCGAACACCAAGGTCTGCCCAGCTATCTCAATAGATTAACCCCAACAAACTTGGTCCAAATACATTGGACCCCCAACTGGTGTGTCAACACAAAGAAAACTATCCTGAAGTGTGACCTCCAGACCTAATGAATGTGCAAATGATGAAGCAATAAAAGAACGCGATGCACCGTGTCAACAAGAACTCTAGCCCAATGATAAGTGCTGAAAAGTGTGCATTTAAACCCCTTAATCTTGAATGTTCTAGGACCTTATTCTATCTTATTTCCCCATTTTAGTCTAATTTCATGTTATTCTCCTTTTCAGGCACTTATCCCCAAAATAAGTCAAATCAGCTGAATTAGAGCATTGGAAGAAATAATCTAAAGTTTAGTGGAAGAAAGGAGCAAAGTGGAAGCAAAATGGTGAAAATTTCCTCTTCAATTGATCAAACTAAGCTTTGATCAATGACATTGTGATTGTTCCAACCTTGCTATGATGTTTCGAACCCTTGTCCTTATCCTCAGGAAAATTTCCTATTCGATTGATTCAACCTTTTGTTTGATCGATCGAACCTTTTGATCTTTATCCTCATGACCACTTTTGTCCTTTTCCCATAAATATCCCAGCCTTTGTCCTTATCCAAATAATTGCACCACCATACTTTGATCGATCAGAGCAATAGTGTGATCGATCGAACTACCTCAAAATGCGTGCAAAACAGATTTTATGCTGAAATAAAGGTGTGCTCGTGGTGTAATCATTTGGAGGTCCTAATGCACGAGGTCTGACCATTGGTTGTGACATTTGAGCTACCTATATAAGGAATTTGGCTATTTTTAGTAAAGAGGTTGGTTAATTAGAAGAGAATTGGTTAGAGATTAGAGGTAGAACATACATTTTGGGAAAATTCTTCCACTCTTCTAGGGTTTCTACAAAGAACACCAAGAGAGGAGGATGAATTCAACCATGAAGAGAGCCCTTGAGGGTTGGATGACAACAACCATGAGTGTCTAGACTATTCTCTTGGGGCTAGAGATAGCCCTAAGCATGTCTCCTAGACTTTGATGCTTCATAATTAGTGGGGATTTGTGTTGTAATTCTAGTTTTGACCTCTTAATTATATAAATCTTGTTTCTACATGATTTGTGCAGTTTAATACTTCCAATTGATCTTTTAATTCTATTTATATGTCTATGTATGTTAGAATGGATGGTCATGTGCTTTACACTTGATTATTTACATTTGATGCATGTCTATGTGTATTAAAATAATGGGTCTAGTATTGGTCAAGGCATGGTGCTTAATGGATTACCCTTGTGGTTTATTTAATGGTTCATACTTATTTATTGATGGATTGTGCCACCTCTTTAGTTTAAGTAGTTTAATTTTCATGTCATTAGCATAGTTGTAGTGTAATTGCTTTAATTTCCTAGATAGGTGGATAATCCATTCTTGTTGTTTGATGATCCATGCTTATGAGTACAAGTAGTACATTTCTCTAGATTGATGTGTGCTCTCATTAGATACATTTGTTAACTAATTGATGGATTATGCTTTTGTCTTCGTGGGTTGTTCTACACCTAGTTTACTTATTGGTTAGGTAGATAATTCACACTTGCATTAGATAGTTCACACTTTTACATACAAATTGTGTTTATGTTTGTGGCCACATCTAGATTGCAACAATATATTCCCCATTAATGGAAAACAAGTAGTTAATTACATGAGCTTAGTGGTGATTCCAACACCCTAAGACCTCTGTGATAACCCTCGACTCCGAGACATGGGTTGATCAGGCCCAAGCCCAAACCTGAGGGATATCAAACAATTAAGTAATTGACAAGCATTGAGTACAAAAGAAATAAAAATAAATAAATAAGCGGAAAGAGAAACTAAATAATAAATCCTTAAGCTAAATAATAAATAATCCTCCAAATGAAAAACTAGCCAAAACCTCCGATACCATTACAACTCGGGAACCCATCTAGTGGACCCCTAATAATATCCCAATTGGAAAAATAACTGAACTGAAAAAAAATCCAAAACTAAAATATAAAGAAGAGTCCAACGTAGTCGGTAGAGTGAATAACTATTTCTACTCGGCACAAACAAGCTCTAAGACTGGAACTGTCGAACACTTGAAAAAAAATAATAGTAGGTTAAGCCCACGAGCAAGTTCGACTCTACTAAAATTCAAACAGAGATCTGATACACGTATACATCCTAATCAATCCAACAATAACTAATAGTTCGTATATATATAAATACACACTATAGGAACCTCACTAGACTATAGGGTTGTCTCAACCTGAATAGTAGGCAACATGCAAAATGCACATGTAGTGGGCATGAGTACCTAAACCTACCAGGGTACACAACTGCACCTATATCTAGCTACACATCCCTGGCAATATACGCACTGTTGTGTTGTGTCAATTTTAAATAACCACTCACAATAGTACGAATCTTTATAAGATAACACTATAGAGAGGGTGTCGAACCCACAAGGAGATGAGTTATCATGTTCTGCTTTTAAGTAATCTTTATTGGTTTACAGGTAACTGGTTGAAGTGATTAATTGATTGTCACAATTATAAACTAAAATTAAATTAAAATTAAACTAGAGTGATCAGAGAGAGAAAGGTCTTAGGGCTTTGACTTCACCACAACCTTCATACTATGGTTAACTATTTCAACTCTGGGGATTTAATCAAATTATATTTCAAATGAATTGAACTCAATAACATTCATTCAATTTGGGTTTTAAAAAAAGATGTTTTATAAAATGCAGTTAATTATAACCAATCTGCGGTTAGCATGGACTATCCACCTACCTACTCTAACTACTTTAACTAATTTGTAAACAATCCATCTTTCCTAAGCATAGACTATGAAAACATTCTTTTATAAAAAACATTGGAACACCATTACATGACCTCCATTCTTATGTCTGGTAGAGCTCCACCAGATACCGTTTAATAAGAATAGGTTGAGAATAGAAAATGAACAGTTATATCTAAGACAAGGTAATAACAATTCGAAGACTATTTAAATCAATAAATCCAATTGAGTTATCTCAATTACTCATAGTCATGTAATCAAAAACATAATATACATTAAAATATCCCAGAGTTAAAATAATTAAACCATAGTACAAGATTAGGTTACATCAGTGCGTAAGAAAGGAATTAGCTACTCATGATGACGTTAAATATTTTCTGTTTAGTAGTCATCTCCATCGTCACGGACGACACTTCTCTTCTCAAGATCTTCACATTCTAAGGTTATGGAAATCCTAAAAGCCTCCACCATAATATCAACCTTCTGAATAATACGAGAAAAAGGAACTTCTTCTATCAAGGCCTGTGCCTTCTTTTATAGAAGAAAATAAAGGTCTGGTGGGATTTTAAGTTTTTTGGCCCATCGGGAAAGAGATACGGCTTTAAAAAGAATAATCCCGTAACTTAAATCTGATCAGTCATGGAAGGCTCGAGCTTTAGGAAGTAGAGCTCAAGCTTCGAGGTTCGGGCTCGAGCTTTGGGAACAAGGCTTGAGCTTCATTGAGTTATTGCTTGAGCTTCAAGGAATGGTGCTCAATCTTAACTTTTACACTTAGCCAAATTTCTTCAACTATTTTCCGAAGCGTCTTTTCCTTCAACACTTAGAATATTTTGGGATTCATCTTTTTTAACATTGCTCGATCCAAGCTTCATGGGCTCGAGCTCTAGGTACCGAGTTCGAGCTTTGAATGATGGTGCTCGATCCTTGAGGTCTGGCACGAGGCCCTGGGAGCTTGGTTTTTCCATTAAACTAACTCTTCAAATTTTGACGCCTTGTACTCGAGCTTCAGGGTCAAGGCTCGAGCACCTTAAGGTTAGGCTCGAGCACCACTGAGTAGGGCTCGAGCTCTGAAGGTACAGGGCTCGAGCTTTAATGCCTGGTTGATTTTTCTTCTTTTTCTTGTAGGGTTGGAGCCTCAAGACTTGGGCTCGAGCTTTGGATCCTGAATTCTTCCAAACTTCACCATTTAAGCTCTCGGCTTGCTCTGAATGACCGGCAACGACTCTGTAAGCTTCGATATCAGTCTTTTCATCATAAAGTCCCGGTTTTAACCGTTTCTCTGGGAAAGTATCTATAAACACACATTAAACATAAATTAGTCTAACAATAGATAGAAGTATCACTTTAGGCTTTAACATACGTATATTTAGGGGCTCAAATATGCAAATATTCAACACTCATTACACCCCCAAACTTATGTATTGCTAGTCCCCTAGCAATACAGAACTAAAAAGCCGCTTTCGTGGGAATCACGGTTGCATTTAGCTTATGCAACAAGCCTTTAAACCCCTAGGTTACCCCTAGTGGATGAGTTATAGTCTCGTGAGGGTTTCCAGTGATGGTACCCACAAACATCTCAATCACTGCCTTAATTACACAATCAGCTCATTTAAGATTGTTTTCAAATCATAATATCCCTGTAGTTCATCAATCAGTCAAATATAGCAAGTACAACCAATCATATAATTAGAAAAACTTTCAACTTCCAATTTCAATTTAGCAGCCATGGTCCCCATATGTCAATTTAGTCATTTATTCAACAATCTGAAACTCCAAAACACTTTTTGAAAGTGATCTTACAATTTAACATGTGGCTTATTGTCCATGCTTGCATTTATTCCTTACTATTCCTCAATTCACAGGTAAACTTTTCAAATTCCAACTCCTAAGGCATTATTATTCTTTTTTCTATAGGTATGCATTTTTCAAAAAGGATATTATGCAATGTTCAGGTCTATTAAGCTTTCTAGATCACTAATGTAATGAACTTTTAGCTAATGACTCCCAAACCAGACAGTCTTAGGGTATTAAGTAATAAAACACCCTTCCAGACCTAATTAGTCAAGTAATCTAGGAAACCTAAACCCCTTATGTAACAAACTTTTAGCCAACGACTCCCAGACCAGATGGTCTTAGGGCATTAGGTGTCAGAACACACCCCTAATGACGTAATTGCTCAAGTAATCTAGGTACAAACCTGAACTTGACCCTTTTTTACTTCTTCACTTTTTTTCTTTCATTCACATTGGTGAAGAATTTTTTTTCTTTTATTGCATTGCATACATACCAACTTTTTATTTTTTTATTTTTTTATTTTTTATTATTAATTTTTTTTTTATGCCTTGGTTATCAAAATTATCAAATTCCCTTGCTCATCTCAGTTTAACTCAAAACAAAACAAGACTTCTAGTTTTTACCCCACAAAATTCATGCATGTGTGAATATGTGCAAAGTGTAGCATCTTAGAGATTAATATCATTAAACAATGACCATCCTAATAGAGAGGACCATAGGCCACCAACTAATTTCAAAATTTTTTAAGAATCCCTGTTCACAGTATTTTAGCATACAAACCATTTCTAACCAACATCAGACTACAAATAGAATATATGACAATCAACAGACTTAAACTTATGCTTATAACATCAAATATCATGACTGTGTGTTAGCAAAATTTTTTATTTTTACCAATTTACCTTACCCCCAAACTTAGTGTGCACATTATCCTCAATGTGTGAGATCAAAAGAAAGTTCAAAAGATATTATCATACAAGCAGACCAACAAAGATAAACCAAAACGAAACATAGAAGGGTAAAATGGAGAAATCACCCCCAAACTTAGTCTGTAGTACCTGGCAAAATCAACAAACTCCGACACACATCAGAGTATCAAGTATATGGAGTAATAACAGAGAAATATCACATGTAGCTTAAATATCAACACAAGAATAATATAGGCAAAAAACATGTATATAAATGATCAATATCAATACCAATACACCTCATTTCCTTTGGGACGATCCCTACTCACTCTAGCTATATTTTTAATAGTTGGTAGTGGTAGTGGCAATTACAACTTTAAACTTGGCCACACTACACACTTCATCACCTTTATGCATGCTTCGATATTGATCACACCAAGTTTTGGCGCCGTTGCCGGGGATTGGCACCGTCATATTTTGGACATTAATTAGGAATTAGTACTCTTTTGATCTTGTCTTTATTTTTATTTTATTTTGGTTACTTATTATGTTTGTTCTTGATTGGCTAGGTGAATTGAGCCAAGAGGGTGAAGCAAAGGGAAATTCAAAAGCAAAAGAAGTAAGCCAAGCAAAAGCATAAAAAGCTAAAAAAAAAAAAAAAAAAATTGCAAAGCAAAGCAAGGCAAAGAAAAAATTAAAAAATAAATTGAAGTTGCTTAAAGACCCTTTGTGAGCTTTTCTAAACTCTTTCTCTAATTAAATCGTTGGCTCGCGTGGAGGCAAAGTTTTTATTTTCTTATATAAATCGTGAGCCCTTGTGGAGGCAATTTATTTTTCTTGCATATTGTTCAAAGCATGGGAGTATGGGATCATTGTATGTGGAGGATTGTTGATTGATTTGTTGAGGAAGAGAAGTGTTTGTTATATGCTTGTTGTTGACTTGTTGTTTGTTTTAATAGTGCATGCATGGTCGTAGGTTGTTAAATCCTACACTTGTCCCATTTAATTTGAATCTTGAATCCATTGTTTGTAATCCTAAGGGAAGGGGTAATTCTCGCCATTCCATTTCATCAATAGAAGACATCAATGAGGACCATGTGGAGGACATTGGTCATATCAACCAACAAGGTATCCTCCACCCTAATGTGCACCATCACAACCACATTCAAGTACCATTAGGTATACCAAGGCCCTTCATTCCATAACAACAAGACCATGTTCTATTGGGAATGCCTCGGCCAATTTTTGTTCCACCTCCACCTCCCATTATTCAAGGCAATCAAGGTGCTCTTGTAGCATCACCAGTTGTGAATCCCCTTCTTGCTTTGAGAGATCATTATGTGCCAAATGAATATAATGCACCTACATGCATTCAACTTCCCCCATTTAGAGCACACCATTATGAAATTAAACCATAAACTATTCAAATGCTTCCTAATTATCATGGACTTCTAAGTGAAAAACCTTACAAGTATTTGGATGAGTTTCTTGAAGTGTGTTCTACCGTGAAATATATGGACATGTCGGAAGAGGTTTTGAGATTAAAACTCTTCCCTTTCACCCTTAAAGATAAGGTAAAATATTGGTTCAACAATCTTAGGCCTTTTTCGATAACTTCTTGGGTAGAGATGCAACAAGAGTTCTTGAAAAAGTACTACCCGGTTTCAAAGACCAATGCAATGAGAACTTTAATTAGAGAATTTTCTCAAGGGGAAGGGGAATTATTTCATGAGGCATGGGAGCACCTTAATGACTTGCTTAAGAAGTGTCCACATCACGACATTTCTAAATGGCAATTGGTGCAATTTTTCTTTGAAAGTTTATCGGATAATTTTAAAGGTATGGTAGATGCTTCCATGGGTGGTTTATATCCTGATAGGCATGAGGATGATGTATGACGTCTTTATGAGAACATGAGTGAGAATTCAATGCATCGATCCTTGTCTTCCAAAAATGGTAAAAACCTAGGTGGAAGGAAGAATGTCGGCTTATATCAAGTTGACAATTCCAATGACATAGCCGCCGAAGTCAAGTCTTTATCTCAAAGGTTTGATCAATTTTTTATCAACCAAAATTCGGTGAATCAAGTGTCTTCCTCCCCTAGTCATCATCATCATAATTCCAATGAAGCTTGCATGACTTGTTCTAGTGTTTTACATTCTACTTCCAATTGTCCCCATGGACATGTGCAAAGTGGGCACCATGAACAAGTGAATGTCATATTTGTCAACCAAGGGAATAATCCCTATGGCATTCATTATAATCCCGGGTGGAGGAACCATCCAAACTTCTTTTGGAAAAGCCAAGGGGAAGGGTCAAACCTCCCCAAAGTAGTTTTCAAGGCAAGTCTGTTCTGCCCCCAATGCAAAGTGAAGATTCCCAAGGTTATAGATCATATTTTCAATCATCTCATGGAAACCAATTTTCAAATTCTCATTTTCTAATTTAATCTTCATATTCTCAAGGAAATTCTAGGAGTCTTGCTTTTGAGGAAAAAGTGTTGACCGCTTTGGGTACTTTGGAGGCAAACACTTAATTACTTCATTCTCATTCCCAATCCATTGCGAAGTTGGGTAAATAGCTATACTTTAAATGTTAGGAAAAAAGGGAAAATGCATTTAAATCCACCACCAAAGCAACAATTTGTTGTGCAGACCAATTCCTCTTCGGAAAGTCCCACAATTGAACATGTCAATGCGGTGACAACCTTGAGAAGTGAAAAAAATTTTGACAATCAAGTTAGTATTCAAAATGAAGAAAGTGAACCGGTGAACCAAAAGTTGACACCCGTCCCATCTTATATTCTATTCCTCCTACATTGTATGTGCATGACCCGTTTGTTGAGAAAGATTTGCAAAATGATTTGAACAATTCTTGTGCTGAAAATGCTTCCAAAAATGATTTTGAAAAAGTTTTTGAGCTAAAGGCTCCATTTCCGGATGCCTTAAAAGGATCCAATTTTCTTGAAAAACAAAAAATCAAAGCAAATGAAATAATTGATGTGTTTAGGAAAGTGAAGATAAATCTTCCTCACTTGGATGCAATTAGACAAATTTCAGCTTATGCCAAATTTTTGAAAGATCTTTGCACCCTAAAGAGGAAGAACAAGAGCCAAACACCAAAAAGAGTTGTTTTGACTGAGTAAGTAAGCTCCATTTTGCAATATAACACTCTTCTAAAATTCGAAGACCTCCTCAGTTCACTTATTACTTCTTGCATCATTGGTGACCATGTCATTAACCAGGCTCTTCTTGATTTGGGAGCAAGTGTGAACCTTCTTCCATATTCAGTGTATGTTCAATTGGGCTTAGGAGACTTAAAACCGACATCGGTAGTTTTGCAACTAGCCGACCAATCTATCAAAAAGCCTCGGGGTATTATTGATAAATTCTTCTTCCCGGTTAATTTCGTTGTCATTGACACGGAACCGGTCCCAAATCCTAAGAGCCAAATTTCCATTATCCTTAGTCGTCCCTTCTTGTCAATTGCTACTACCAACATAAATTATAGGACGGGGATAATGAAAATTTCATTTGGGCATATAAAGGTGAAGTTGAACATATTCAATCTAACCCCCAATTCCATGGACAAGCATAAAGAAGTGTGTGTTGTTGAAAAATGTCTTGAAAGTGAATTTGAAAAATTTGAATCTTTGCTTGAGGTTAAAAATTCTAATGATTTATCTTCTAAAAAGATTACAGAGAAAAATATTTTTAAACCAAGTGTTGAAAGGGCATGGAAGCCCAAGAGTTTTGTCGACAAAGGACCATCAATTTCCTTTAAATCAAATCCAACAAGTTTCTTAGGGAACAATTTGTTGGGTGGGGTTCAAAATTCCATTCACCCCACCAAGGAGGGGATGCACAGCAAGATTTTGATCCGAGTTAAAAAAGCCCAACGTCTTGCTAGAGACCTTAAAGACTAGTGCATTTGTAACGACCCGGTCATTTACCTCTCTTTCCTTTTTCCTGAAATTTTACGAATGAATTTTTTTCGTTTAATTTTCCTTTCTGAACTCTGTTTCTTGTCGCTTAGTGTCATCTTGAGTGCTTGGAAATGATTTCTGAGACTCTTTTCAGTGGATTGACAACTTCATTTGAGGACCGAGTCATTTCTGCATTTTACTTTTCGGACACTATGCGTTATTTCGTCCTTTTCCCTATTCTGTCTTGTTCCCGTTTGTCAGTTTTTGGCACAACCTCACTTTTCATGCTTGAATTTAGTTTTTGACTTCACATATCTTGATCTTACGTGGTTTCCACGAAATACGTATCTTCACTTTTTCAAGAAAGTACTCTGGTTGCTCCCGGTGTCCATAGGGGTATGGATGCACAATTCTTTAGAATTCTTTTCATTTCTTGGGGTGTTTTTCATAAATATCTTTTGAAATATATTTTATTTCAGGGGTATCTAAGAAAATATCTTTTGGAAGATATTTTCTTTTAGGAGCAGTTTTGTAGTTAACCCTTTTTGTAGGGGTCATTGTGCAATTAACGAAAGTTATTGCTAAATATCTTGTCTGTTGCCTGGATCCTCGTATGGGATTCATTTTCACATTTCGTCGAGTCGTGGACTCTTAGAATTCTGTTCTGGTTGTTTTTCTCCAGTTTCAGAGTTTCTAGACCCGGTTGCCGTTGAACTTGTTCGGGGTATCACTTTCTGCTGGGGACTCAGTTTTTGACGCCATTTCTTTGGTTGTTGATATTTTCTCATTTTGAATCTTTTTTGTTCATGGAGTTTTGCCGTTTGAGCGCGTCTGCTCAAAATCCACTTTTCTAGACCCGGCGGGGCCCTTTCGGGGCACTTTTTGAGATTTTCTATAAATAGGCGACTTAAAGAGAAAAATCAGAATTTTATTCTCTCTCTCCTCTCTCTTGGCTGGTAGCCATGGCTGCCAAGGCGCTGCCATGCTTCTTCTTCATTTTCCGGCCACTTCCCTTGAGTGAAAACTCTTCGGCCTTAACGTTTAATGCTTGTCTTGACGCCGCGCATCTTATGCCCTTAGTAGAATCCATTTCTGACAATTTTTGAAGTTTGGGTTTGGAGTCAAGTTGAGATTTTCATGGGGCTTCTTGCGGATTCTTATTCACGGTTTTGTCCCCGACAAAACCTCTCGGTATCGTCGAATTCGGAGCACTTTTATTTTGGTGGGCCTTTGAGATTTCATCTCAAGTTGAGGTAGGGGATGTTCTAGGTTTAATTCTTGTTATATAGCATGATATTGATGCTTATACAACTTGATTACATGCTTAAATATGAAATATAGAGATTTTATTAATTATTTTTCTTGTACGGGATCTGATTTTCCCAGTTGCTCATGACTTGGTTTAAACATGTAGTATGATATTATATTACCCCTTGATATGCTCATTGTCGTGTATTAAATTTGGAACATTTGAATAAGTATTAAAGTTTTTATTTAATATTTATCTTAAGTGAAAGGTTAATTTACATGGCCTTAATTAGCTTGAAATCAATGTGTGTTAGCATATTAAATTAGGCCCTAGCATGCTCTTCAACATAGATTAATTTGAGAGTAATCGGATGTGTTTTAAAAATCTAGTATTCATTAATTAATTTGATTAATTAATTTGCTCCGGGTGTACTATTCACCCCATTGGAATTCTGACTTGACATTCTTGATATGTATGCTATATGGTTTCACATATATTAAATCTAGAATACTTGATTAGGTTTTGAAACCTTTCATTTATTTATTTTCTAGTATTAAAGTTTAATACTCGTGGTCTTCTCTTGCATGGAATTCACTTGTGTCGTGTTTTAAAATCAAGTCTTGAAATGTTGTATAATATACACTACATTGAGATAATTTAAATGTATTTCAAAATCTAGAGTTTTTAATTAAAAGGATTAATTAAAATCCATTCAATGGTTCCTTGAACTTGACTAAGTGTCTAACTTGTTTTCCATGATTTTCTTAACAAGTTCCTTCACGCGTATTAATTCGAGAATAAACGGATAAGTTTTCAAACTTATATCAAATCAATTCCTTTGTATGAAACTTAACTCACATGGTTGTGTTTTGCATGAAAAGAACTTGTAAATTGATGTTGAACTTATCCATGACATAACCCTTGACTTGCCTTGTAATCTGGATAATTTAATCCCTTGAGTAGATTAAATTCATTTCTATGCTTACATTGAGTTAATCTTGCCTTGTTATAGAATTCTTGTTAAACTTGTGAATTTGACTTGAATTTCATAAACTTGTATCTTTTATCAAGCATCGTGACTCCTTGTATCTAGGTTTCATTAATGTACTTAATGAACATGCACCTTTGTCTTGGAATGATTTAATTACTCATGTGTTGCTTAGTAATTACTTGAATCATGTATCTTATACTTCTGGTATATATACTTCAATGAACTTCATGCGTTATATATCTTGGTTATAATCTATATAGATGCATACTATGATTTCTTGACATTTCACATGCCATTATAGTTGATGAACTTAGGGTATGACTTGTGTGTTCCAAAATCTTGGTTGTGCATGAGACGTGGTGAATACATTTCTAGTATTTTGATACTATCTTGGTTTACACAACTTGTTAATTTTGGGACTTGGAGATATCAATCAAGAATTAACATGGCTAGGACTTGGTTCTAGTACGGGGGAATGTCCTCCTACAACTATAGTGCGCACTAGGGGAAAGCTACCCATGGGTCAGTAGCCCTAAAGTGATCTCAAGAGTACGGTTTTAATCCGGGCGATATCCGAGTTTCCACATTGGTTGATTTCACATCTTATCTTTGTCGTGTTATGTGAAATGCACCAATCTTGTTTAACTGCATCGATATTATGCCCTGTTCTTGATTCATATATAACTCTTTTCATGTTTCATGGAATGTTCCATCCTTGTTATTTGCATAGATATTATGCCTTGTTCCTGATTTCGTGTATATCTCTTATCTTGCTAATTAGATTATCCCAATCTTGTTATTTGCATAGATATTATGCCTTATTCTTGATTCCTTGTATAACTCCTATTGTGTAAATTAGGATGTTCTAATCTTGTCATTAATGTAGATATTATGCCTTATTCGTGATTCAAGTATACTTCATGTCGTGTATTCTATCCTTGTTTACTTGCATAGATATTATGCCTAGTTCTTGATTCCAAGTATGCTTCTTGTCGTGTTCTTGGGTTGTCCCAAATCTTGACTTGTTTCATATGAGTATATATCATGATTCTTGTTATTAGTACTCTAGGGTAGCTTAGGATGCTCCCTGAGTCTCATTATGACATAGACGTTAGGTGGTATGAGCCTTCTTAACATGTTTCACCTTAAGGTGAAAAAATTGTAAAATGCTAGGTCGATGCATGCTCATTCCCTACGAGTAGCTTTATGTTGTTCACCCCAAAGTTACTGGGGTATATTTCAGGTACGAAGACTTGGTTCGTGATGCTTAGCATTCCTTGGGTGGTTTGGAGACTTGGAGTTTCTTTTTAATGCATTCTTGTTCACATGCTGTTAGCATGTTTGACTTTTACTTTTAAAGTTGTAATTCATAGTTAGGTCAAAAATGTTATTTTTGCCTTGAGACTTGTAGTGTGTGCCTAAGCACATTTTTTATGTTCATTTGATGTATATGATATGTGGCCAAGGGCCAAATTCCACTTGAAATCCATGTATGCACAAAAATTTTGAATCTTGCCCTTAATGAGAAAAGTATGAAAATTAGGGTTTCAACATGTCATTTTTGCACTAGAGTGTGCATTGTGTGTGAAATTCATTATTTGCCATTCACTTACCATGTATGAGGTGTGGCCAAGGGCCAAACACCATTTTGTTTCCACTTTTGTATTCTTGTTTCACATATTGCATTTTTGGGGCTAAATAGTAAAATTTGAGCCTTTAAGGATTCATTTTCAAATCGGGTGGCGTGACATCTTTTACGGCACATCCACTAGGACCTATTTCTATGTATGAAGTGTAGCCAAGGGCCAAACGGTCATTTAAAGTCATTTGACAATTTTGGTTTTCAAAATTCCCATTTCAAGTTCATTTTCGCCTTTTTAGCCGTAAGGGGGTCGGATTTTGACTCGGCCATGTCTGGGAGCCGCGGACCATTCCCGTGCGCTCAAAATTATCATTTACGTTTGTGTGAATGATCATTTCCATGAAAAACCCTTTCGTTTGTGTTTTGAGCCTCCTATGGACTCATTTCACTGTTTTGTTGAAAAACTCGGCCTAAGAGCATTTTGGGGATTTCATTTGGGAAATAAATTCCGTTCTTGACTCTGTCACATAGAAAATGTGATTTTAGGGGGAGTTTTTTCACGACATTTTTCCAGAAAATGTCATCTTGGTCTCAAAAATCGCGCTCCAAACTCATTTTTCTGCTAAAACACTGTTCCTGCTGCATTTTTAGCATTCTGTTCAAGTTGAACCGGTTCAAGAATAGTTGAACCAGTTCATGGTGTCATTTTGTTCAGCTTTGGGCATTCTGCCAAAGTTGAACCGGTTCAAGATATGTTGAACCGGTTCAAGTCTTCCAGAGTTTTCAGTTTTGGACTTCAAACTTCAAACTGATGTAACTTCTTCGTTTTAACTCCGAATTGGTCCATTCTTCAGTCTAAACTGACCGTGTCGAAGTCAGCTTTCCAATGGTACTAATTTTAACTTTAGATTCTTTCCCTAACTCAAGATATCATCGTTTTAGTGAGAAGGTGTCGGATTTAGTTCGAACCGGGATAGGGTTCTTTTGAGATTTCTCTTCCTTTGGCCTTGGGACTTCATGTGAAGTTACCAAAGGTTGTTTTTGAAGTTTTTGATCTCACTTGACTTGTTGAAAGTCAAATTCCTTCCTCTTAGGGTAAAATGACCATTTTACCCTTGGTCATTCCTTCGGTAGGGTTTTCATACCCTTGTCTTTGTTTTGCTTCCGCACTTTGTTCCTTTGGGTTCCTCCCTCATTTCTGGCTTTTATGTTTTCTGCATCATCTAGATATGAATTGAATTGAAAAATCCGGCTTACGGGCCATTTCTTGTATTTTGTGCATTGCCAATGAGGTTTCGATCAATCAAACCTAAGTTCGATTGATCGAAATCCCACTTCGATCGATCGAACACACTGAATTAAGGTCTTTTCACATTCCATTTCGATCCATCAACGTTTGTTCCAATTGATCGAAGTTCATTTCGATCGATCAAAGCTGAGAGTTCAATCGATCGAAGTCCTTCGATTGATCGAAATTGCGTCATTTAAATTCTGAAAAACCCTTTGGCCGTTCAACTTCTAAACCCTATTTTATTTTTTCTTTTTTTTTCTATTTCTTCCTTCTTTCTCTATTTTTCTTTTCTTTTTCTTTTTCTTTTCTTTCTTTCTTTTCTCTCTCTTCCTCCATCTCTCTTCTCTCTCTCGGCCAACTCTTTTCTCTCTCCCCGATTCCCCATCTTTACTCTCAATCCACCTTACTCTCTCCCAATCCCTCAAACTCACATAACTCACCACCCCACCACCCTTCCTTCTTTTATTATTGGCGGTGAACAAAGGTAGCTGAACCTCCATCGCCACTTCCTCCATAGCTTCCTGCAAAGCTTTTGGCCAAAAGGCCAAGCCCGTTTCCCCTCTCTTCGCTCTATCTCTCGAATTCTCTCATCCTCATCATCTCCAGCCGATTTAGGCCAAGGAGAGGTCGTTTCAAGTTCCAGCGAGTTCTTGAACTTTCCGGCAAGTCTCCGGTCACCTTTTCCGACGCTGGCGAGGTTGGAAAACCCCCGTTTTTTATCCAAATCTCTTAGTTTCAGTCTCTCCTTCCCTCTTTTGGATTGGGTAAGCTCCGGAACATTTTCTTTTCATTTATTTATTTTTATTTTTATTTTTATTTTGTGTTTTGTCTATTTTATGTTTGTATTTTATTTTGTTTATTTTTTTTTTTTTTGCCTTTTAAATTGTCATATGTACATATGCTTGTAGATAAAAAAAAAAATGGATCATCAAAATAAAAACAAAAACAAATGAAAAATGAAAATGCAAAAAAATAAAAGGAAAAAAAAATTACATAATTGAAAATTGTTTATAAAAAAATTGGGAACATTTGATTTGGACTGAACTTTAGTATTTGTTGAATGTTGATAAGAACAAAATGGAAATGGATGATGGATTGTGGTGATTGTAGTTGTTAGAAGGAGAACGGGCATAATTTACTTGGGTTTGTGAATTATTTGTGGGCGGTGTCCCTTGTTGAATTGATTTGGATTTAGATTTGATTGTTGAAATATATAATATTTCTTTTGTTTGGAAAATTTTGGGTAGTCCATTTTTAAAGGGAAACCATGCCGGAATTTCGTAAAATTTCTAAACTTTGTTTTGAAATTCCAAAAGGTATGAGGTTTGTTTTTGAAACTTGAATGGTCATTTGGAAAGAGTTTTGAAATTGAAATGTTAGTTTTGAATTGAAAAAGGGAAATTACAAAAGAAAATTTAAAATGAGATTCTTGAATCGAATTCAAAGATGTCTTGTGACTTTTGAATGAAATTTGCAATTTGAATGTCATGAACTTGGAAAGTTTGTTTTGTAATTTGAAATGAAAATTTACTACTCAAAATGATTTCGATTTTGCTTTTGGAAGAAATGAATTGAAAATGGACACTTTTTGAACTTGAAATATTCTTGAAATTTTGAACTTGTAATGGCATTGAAAATTTGATTGTTGAGAGCATAGTTCCACCCTGTTTCATTTGCTTATCTTGAATATGAAATGCATGGATGTGATTTGAATTGTCTTAATTGCTTGAAAGCATGATTTGACTTGAAAATTGTGTTTTTGAACTTGAATTTGAAAAGTTGTCTTAAATGCTTCAAAATGCTTCAATGGACTTCTTTGAAAAGTTTTAACATCCAATTGACTCTTGCTCATGATTCAAGTGCATTGTTTTGGTAAAATGACATTTGAATGTTAAAATGCTTGGAGATCACACTCATTGGGTTTCAAATGATTAAAAAGGAAATTTTTGAACTTTGTTTGAAAAAATGAGAAGTCCAGTTGCATGATTCCTTCTTTTGTTATTCATTCATTGCATGATTCTTATCATGCAGTTTTTCTACAATGCAATTGAATGTCTTGAACCCAAAGTTTGTAAAAATTCTAATTTTGCCCTAAAAGTGTAGAGTAATTTCATAGTTGACCAAAATGCACTTGTTTAAGTTGAAGCTTATTCCATTTGATTCCTTTTCATCGATTTGCATATGCTAAGTGGCTTTGAACTTGTTTATGATTTAATTCTTGATTCTTGCCATACTAGGGCACAAGTTTGATGTCTTTTGACCTTCCTCATCATGATTCTTGATTTTCTCCTACAAATTGAGTTAAATTGCCATTCCAAACCAACTGTTTGAAGTCAATTAATTCCATTGTTGCTTAAATGACCTTGAAACTTGTCAATTGTGATCTCTTTTGAATAATTCTGTGCCCTTTGGAATAATTGCAACCTGTTACTTGTATATACACCATTTTGCACACACTTATATCATATTGACAGTTTTAAGATTTTCTATGTATCTTTTGAGCCTATTTTCTTGGAATTGATTTCTGACTAAGTTTGGGGGTGTGTTATGGATTCTTGGAGTTTTAACTACATGATTTGGATGATGTGTCTATTCTTTGGCCTTAGCATCAATTCTTGAGCTTAACTTGAATTTTGAAATGCAATTTGAACCAAGTTTAGGACTGTGTTTGCTTGATCATGATATTTGTCTATTGAATGCCATTTGCTTCATCTTAATACATTTGTGATCCATTCTTGATGACCAAGGTTCTTTCCGGTCCAGATTTTGACTTCCAGATGGTACGCTTCTCGTATTATCAGTATTTGACCATTCTCTGCTTCATTTAAGCTATAGAGGGGGTTACCAGCCATGAGTGATCATAAAATGTTGATTTTATTGCATTGCAGTATATGATATTTCTTTGTCTAGAGTTGTTGTTATTTGTACATCATTCAGATATATGCCATCTAGTTACATATAATGTCTAGGATTCTTTCTTAAACTTGCTTGTCATAACATGCCTTGGATTGTAGTGTTTTGCAACCGTGCATTTCACTTAGTCTTTATTACATGACATGCCTGCTTCTTGAGTCTTGGTGTGTCGTGGAACCCAGTTGCAATAACAGTGTAGTGTGGCCAAGTTTAAATTTATAGAATGCCACTACCACTACTAACTAAAATATAGCAAGAGTGAGTAGGGATCGTCCTAAGGGATATGGAGTGTATTTGTGCTGAGAAATCAAGGTCGGATTAGTAGGTCGAATGATGAAAGATGGTTTGATTGGTTAATTAAACTACAATTTAAACTAAATAAAAGTAATGTGAAATAACTAGAATAAATGGAGTGTAGAGAATATAAGAGAAAGGTCTTGAGACTTAGAGTTCACCACCAAGCATTACCTTCTTAGACATTCAATGTTTAATGGATTAGGGGGATTATATGTTGTAATTGAAAGTGTGTGCCATTAACTGAATTAACAAGCATGGATGACTAAATAAGTATACATTATCTAGCCAAACTGGTGAATAGCACAACATATCAAATCAAGCCATTATTCATTCCTTTAAGTCCATAATTAATGCACATCATCAAATTAGAGAAATATACTACTTGCATTCATAAGCATGGAACATCAAACAACAAGCATGGATTGTCCTCCAATCTAAGAAAGTAAGGCAACTACACTACAACTAAGCTAGTGACATGAAAATTAAACTAATTAAACTAAGGAGGAGGTGCAACCCATTAAGAAATAAGTATGAACCATCAAACAAACCACAAGAGTTATCTATTTAAGCACAATGCCTTGACCATCACTAGATTCATAATATCAACACACATAGACATGTATCAATGTCACAAAATCTAGAGATAAACATATGAACATCCATCATAACACACATAGACATATGAATAGAACTAAATGATCAATTGGAATTATTAAACTACACAAATCATTATAGAAACAAGATTTATATATATATATCAAAAGTCAAGACAAACATTACAACACAAAACCTTTTTATTACAAAGCATCAAAGTCTAGGAGGCATGCTTAAGGCTATCTCTAGCCCCAAGAGAATGGTTTAGCCACTCATTGATGTTGTCATCCAACCCTCAAGGGCTATCTCTATTGTAGAAATGGTCTTCTTCTCCTTGGTGGAAACCCTAGATGAGTGAAAGAGCTCTCTTAAGATGGTGTGTATCTCTCTCCCACTCCCTCTAATCTCTAGCCTCACTCTATGGTTGTATATCTTGTATATATGGTTCCAAATGGCTAAAATCCTTATATAGGTAGCTCAAATGTCACACCCAATGGTCAGACCTCATGCACTAGGACCTCCAAATGATTGCACCACGAGCACACCTTTTAATTGGCTGGAACTCTATTTTTCTCGCACTTGAGGAGATTCGATCTATCACAAGGTTGCTTCGATCGATTGAATTAAGGTGGCACCTTTTTGGAAAAAAGACAAAGCTGAGATATTTTTGGGATATTTTGGGAAAAGGACTAAAGTGGTAGGTGGGGATAAGATAAAAAACTAGTCGATTGATTGAAGGAATGTTAGATCGATCGAAAAGGGGAATTTTCTGAGGATAAGGAAAAAAGGCTCGATCCATCTTGGCATGGTTAGAACGATCACTGTGTGATCGATCGGAGCTTGGTTCGATTGATTGAAGAATGCTGTTTTTCACCACTTTGCCTCCACTTTGCCCTTTTCTTTCACTAAGCTTGAGATTGCATCTTTTATGCTCTAATTTAGCTGAATTGACTTATTTTGGGGATAAGTGCCTGAAAAGGGAAATAATATTAAATTAGACTAAAATGGGAAAATAAGATAGAATAAGGTCGTAGAATGGTCAAGCTTAAGGGGTTTAAATGCACACTTTTCAACGCTTATCACACCCCTAAACTTAAATATTTTTAATCTCTAGCAATGAACTACAAGGAAAATAAAGAAATGAACAACTATACAATTATGAACTAGAAGGCAATAAATGGATAATGCCATGGATAATGCCACTTTCGTAGGGAACACGATCACATTTAGCACATGCAACAAGCCTTTTAGACCCCTAGGTTACCCCTAGTGGACGACTGAAGTCTCGTGAGGGTTTCCAGAAATGATACCCACAAACATTAAGCTCTTTCTCACTAAAGAGGCACCAATATTCCAAATAAGCATTGCGAGAAAACTACCTCAAGTATGCAATTTTTCAACCATTTCCAAGCAATCTCCCGAAATCTCCACAACATGCAAGCAAGTATGGTCCTCCACACATCAAGAAAATGATCATGCAAATCAAAACAACTCTGGAATCATTTTTAAGTGAACTGGCATCAAATATGTTACTATCTAAGCTAACTAAAGAAATGATCAGATCTTTACCCTCAAACTAGCACACAAATCTAGTACCGATCATTAAGACAAAGAGTGGACCTTTTATTAAAGCTTTATTGATCCAGGTGAGCTTATTCTTTCTACTCGACTTTTTTTTTTTTTTTTTTTTTTTTTTTTTTTTTTTTTTTTTTTTTTTTTTCCCCTAAGGATCAAAGATGGAAGCATAGTGTAATGTGTTAATCTTTTAAGCTTTCTAGCGATCCATGAGGTCGAGCGTTAGGTTAATGACTCCCAAACCGGACTGCTTTGGGGCATTAGGTGTTTAAACTCCCCTAAGGACTTACAAGCTCAAATCAAAACTACCTCTATCTAATCATTTCCCACTTATCACCTTTTGGGAGAAGTCCTCACTTTTTTTTAGTTACTTTTGCAACAATTTTTTTTTTTTCTTCTTTTTTCCTCTTTTTGGGATATAACCAAATCAATAATTAACAGAGCATGTACCCCACAAATGAATACTAGTGTGTGCCTGTGCTAGTTGATGAGCGCTGAAAAGTGCGCATTTAAACCCCTTAAGCTTAGGTATTCTAGAACCTTTATCTATCTTATTTTCCCACCACCTACTTTAGATACTTCTGTTCCGGCTATTCTTTGCTATAGTTGCATTGGTATACTCTTTCCTTTTGTTCTTTCCTTTTGTGCTCTTTGTACATTGATGACATTGTACCATTTAAGTTTGGGGGTAATAGTGTGATTTGTAGTGTTTGTTTTAAATTCAAATTTTTAGCACGACTTGTGTATTTGAGGGATTTTCTATGATTGGTTCATAACTAGCTATGATTTTGATCTTTTGAGGACTATATTGTTTAAAATTTAAAAATTGCTTGACTTGAGAGTCCAATACTCCTTGTATGCCTTGTGGATGCCATTTAGGAGTAAATTTTTCAAAAAATTGATATCTTGCTTGCACTTGTGGTCCACATCATCTTGATTTTGTGATTGTTTTGAGATTTACTCTAAGATTCAACACTAGCACAGACACACACTAGCATTCATTTGTGGGGTATATGCTTTGTTGGTTATTGAATTGATTATATCCCAATTCGGCTAGTAGTGCATTAAAAGCTTTCATTCTTGATAAAGGTAGATAACAACCCCTTTTCACCAAGTAGCCGGGATTCTACCCTCATTAAGCACTGAATTTCTTGCCTCGAAAGGTGGAGGGCCCAAACTCTAGGTTAATAAATGAACTTGAAAAAAAAAAAGAAGAAAAGAAACGTTGCAAAAGCAATAAAAAGTGAGGACTTCTCCCGAAAGGTGAGAAGTGGGAAATGATTAGATGGAGGTTGTCTTAATTTGTAGCCTAGTTGATTTAAGCTTGTAAGTCCCTAGGGGTGTTTGAACACCTACTGCCCTAAAGCCGTCTGGTTTGGGAGTCATTGACCTAACGCTCGACTTTATGGATCGCTAGAAAGCTTAATAGATCAACACATTGCACCATGCTTCCATCTTTGATCTTAATATATATATTAAATATCGAGTGAAAAGAATAAGTGCACCTAGTTGAATAAAGCTTTAATAAAAGGTACACTTTTTGTGTTGATGATCGGTACTAAACTTGTGTGCTAGTTTGAGGGTAAGGATGTGATCATTTCTTTAGTTGGCTAAGATAGCAATATATTTGATGCCGGTCCACTCAAAAAGGATTCTGGAGTTGTTTTGATTTTCATGATCATTTTCTTGATGTTTGGAGGACCATACTTGTTTGCTTGATGTTAAGATTTTGAGAGATTGCTTGGAAATGTTTGAAAAATTGCATACTTGAGGTAGTTTTCTACCAACGCTTGTTTGCAATATTGGTGCCTTTTTTGAAAGAATGAGCTTAATGTTTGTGGGTCTCATTTCTGGAAACCCTCACGAGACTTCACTCATCCACTACAGGTAACCTAGGGGTTTAAAAGGCTTGTTGCATATGTTAAATGTAATCGTGTTCCCTACGAAAGTGGCGTTATCCATTTATTGCTTTCTAATTCATAGTTGTATAGTTATTCATTTCATTCCTTTACTTACTAGTTCATTGTTAGGGACTAGCAATATTTAAGTTTGGGGGTGTGATGAGCGCTGAAAAGTGCGCATTTAAACCCTTTAAGCTTAGGTATTCTAGAACCTTTATCTATCTTATTTCCCCGCTTTGTATTGATTTCATGTTATTTCCATTTTTAGGTACTTATCCCTAAAAAAGCTAACTCAGCCAAATAAGAGCAGAAATGAAGCAATTCTGGGATGAATCTAACAAAGGAGCAAAGTAGAGCAAAAAGAAGCAAAGGGTGGAATTTCAGCAACTTCGATCGATCTCAAGAAAAGTTCGATCGATCCAACTTTCATCGATCTCAGCACTTCAAGATGAATCTAAGCCATGTTTGTCCCTATTCAAAGATCTCAAAGTTTGATTGATCCAACTTGATTCTTTGATCGATCGAACTTTCTTGTCCTTATCCACATACTAGATCTTATCCAGCTGTACCACCCTACCAACCACTTTTTTCCTTTTCCCAAAAATATCTTCAAAATATCTCAGATTTGCTTTTATCCAAAAAGGCGCCGCCATAGAGGATCGATCCAGCTTCAATTTGATAGATCTCAGCCATGTTCGATCGATCTCACCACAAGTTCGATCGATCAAACTTCCCAAATCCCGAGAAAATCCAAATTTCAGCTCATTAAAAGTTGTCTCATATCCAATCATTGGAGGAATATTTGGTGCACGAGCCCAGCTCATTTGGGGTGATATTTGACCTACCTATATAAGGAATATGAGCCACTTTTTGAGAGGAGAATTAGAGATTTTGGATAGACTTGAGAGGCATAATTTCATATCTTAGCAAGGAAGAAAAGAAAGGAGGAGGCTAGAGACACAAGCTTGGAGTTCTTCCATCAACTAAGAAGAGGAGCAATCTCTACCATGGAGTTAGCCCTTGAGGGTTGAAGGACACCATCCATGAGTGGCTAGACATCCTCTTAGCATGCTTTCTACATCTTGATTTATGTATTTTTAAGGGGATTTGTATTGTGATACATGTTTTGACACTTATATATATATAGATCTTGTTTATTCAATGATTTATATGGTTTAATGCTTCCAATTGATTATTTCATTCTATCCATATGTCTATGTACATTTCATTCTATCCATATGTCTATGTATGCTAGAATAAATGTTCATGTGTTTGCCTCTATTTCTTGTGTTATTGATGCATGTCCTGTGTATTAATGCTATAGATCTAGAGATTGTCAAGATATAGTGCTTAATGGAATGTTCTTATGGTTTATTTAATGGTTCATACTCATTTCTTGATGACTTGTACCTCTCTCTTAGTTTAATTAGTTTAATTTCATGTCATTAACTTAATTATAGTGTAGTTGTAGTTTAGATGTTAAATGAGAGGACAATTCATACTTGTTGTTTGATGTTCCATACTTATGAAAGCAAGTAACATATATCTCTAACTTTGTGATGTGTTTGGTTGTGAGCTTAAAGAAAGGATTAATGGGTTAATTTGATATGTTGTGCTATCCACCATGTTGCTTAGACAATATATGCTTAATTTTTCATCCATGCTTGTTGAAACAACCACACACACACACTTTGTTGCAATACATGTTTTTCCCCCTCATTAATCATTCATTAAGGGTGTAGAAAAGCTATGCTTAGTGATTATCTCTAAACCCCAAGATTTCCCTCTTATTTTCTCTCATTTACATTTAATTGCCTACTTTAGTTTAAATTGCATCCTAGTGTAATTCAACCACCAACCAATCTTTTGACCACTCGACCTACTAACCCTAATCTTGATTCCTCAATCTAGTATGACCCACCAATCCCTTGGGACGATCCCTACTTTCCCTAACTATATTTTTAGTGAAAGGTAGTAGTGGCAATTTCTAAATGTAAAACTTGGCCATATTCATCATAACTCTACACTATTATCTTTTAGTGCACAAACTTTGGGTCGGTGTGCGACAACGCACCAAGTCTTTGGCGCCGTTTCTGGGGATTGTTTGAAGGCAATGTCATATTTGTGGAATCAATTAGGAATTAATACTCTTTTGATCGTGTCTTTACTTTGTTTTCATTTTGGTTACTTATTGTGTTGGTTCTTGTTTGACTAGTGTACATTGAGCAAGAAGGTGAGCAAAGGAACATTCCAAGCAAGGAGCTAAGTAAAACGAAGGAAAAAGGAAAAATCTAAAAAATTTGTAAGGCTAAAATTGAAATTAAATTAAAGTGCTAAAGGACCCTTTGTGAGCTTTTTCTGAACTTAATCTCTAGTTAAATCGTCAGCCCGCATGGAGGCTTGTATTTCAATTCTTAGATAAATCGTGAGCCCACATGGAGGCAATTTAATTTCTTGCATATTGTTGATAGCATGGGAGTATGGGAACATTGTATGTGGAGGAAGTTTGTTGATTGTTAATTTGTTGTGAAGGTGAAGTGTTTGTAATTATTGCTTGTTGTGTTGCATTGTGCATGCATGGTCATAGATCATTGAGACCGACTCTTGTCCCTTTAAATTTTTATCGTGAATCCATTGTTTGAAGCCCTAGGGGAAGAGGAAGTTCTAGTCAATCCATTTCATCAATGGAAGGACATAATGAGGACCATGTGGAGGACTTTGGTCACATAGACCAACAAGGCATCCTCTACCCCAATGTGCATCATGATAACATGCAAGTACCATTAGGCATGCCGAGGCCATTCGTTCATCCACCATAACAACAAGGCCAAGTTCCCTTAGGAATGCCAAGGCCAATCTATGCTCCACCACCTCCCATCATTCAAGGCAATCAAGGTGCCCATGTTGCACCTCCAATTGCTAATCCTCCCCTTGCTTTAAGAGATCACTATGTGCCTAATGTATACAATGCACCTACATGCATTCAATTACCACCACTTAGAGCACACCACTATGAGATCAAACCACAAACCATTCAAATGCTTCCTAACTATCATGGACTTCCAAGTGAAGAACCTTACAAGCATTTGGATGAGTTTCTTAAAGTATGTTCCACCGTGAGATACACGGACATGCCAGAAGAGGTCTTAAGGCTTAAAATTTTTCCATTCACCCTTAAAGACAAGGCAAAATATTGGTTTAACAATCTTAGGCCTTTTTTAATAACTTCTTGGGCAAAAATGCAACAAGAGTTCTTGAAGAAGTACTATCTGGTTTCTAAGACCAATGCCATGAAAACCTCAATTCGAGAGCTTTTGCACGGGGATAGGGAAACGTTCCATGAGGCATGGGAAAGATTCAATGAATTGCTTAAGAAGTGTCCACATCATGACATGCCCAAATGGCAATTAGTTTAATACTTCTTCGAGAGCTTATCGGACAATTACAAGGGCATGGTTGATGCTTCCATGGGTGGCTCTTACATTGATAGGCATAAGGATGACGTGTGGCGTCTTTATGAGAGCATGAGTGAGAATTCTTTGCATCGAACTTTATCTTCTAAGAATGGTAGGAATTCAAGTGTAAGGAAGAGTGTTGGCTTACATCAAGTCGACCATTCCAATGAAATAGCCGCCGAGATGAAATCCTTATCTCAAAGGTTTGATCAATTCTTGATCAACCAAAACTCGGCAAATCAAGTATCTTCCATCCCTAACCATTCCCATCATGCATCCAATGAGACATGTATGACTTATTTAAGTGTTTTACATTCTACTTCTAACTATCCCCATAGACATGTGCAAAGTGAGCATCATGAACAAGTCAATGCAACTTTTGTTAATCAAGGGAACAATCCTTATGGCAATCATTATAATCCTAGTTGGAGGAATCACCCGAATTTCTCTTGGAAAAACCAAGGGGAAGGCTCAAACCCTCCCCAAGGTGGTTTCCAAGGGAAATATGTTCCACCTCTGATGCAAAGCCAAGGTTCCCAAGGATATAGACCATTTCAATCACAAGGAAATCAATTCTCTAATTCTCTAATTCTTATTTTCCTAATCAACCATTATATTCTCAAGGAAATGCTAGGAGTTCTGCTTTTGAAGAGAAAGTTTTGACCGCTCTAGGCACTTTAGAGGCGAACACTTAATTGCTTCATTCTCATTCTCAATCCATAGTTAAGCTAGAAACCCAAATAGGGCAAATAGCTAGTACTTTGAATGCTAGAGAGAAAAGGAAAATGCCTTTGAATGCCCCACAAAAGCTACAATGTATTGTAGAGACTCATTCCTCATCGGAAGGTCATACAATAGAGCATGTCAATGCGGTGACTACCTTAAGAAGTGGGAAGATTGTGGACAACCAAGTGGGTATGTCCAATGAAAAGAGTGAACCGGTGCAACCACAAGTTGACACCTGTCCCGTTTCTTATCCTATTCCTCCTTCATTGCATATGCATGATTTTTCAAATGTGAATATCTTGAAAAGTGATTTTGAAAAGAAAGATTTGCAAAATAATTTCAAAACTTCTTGATTTGAAGAGACTTCAAAGAAAATTTCTGAAAAGGTTTTTGAGCCAAGAGCTCCATTCCCCGATGCTTTAAAAGGATCCATTTCAAATGACAAACAAAAGGCCAAAGCAAATGAAATTATGGATGTGTTTAGGCAAGTGAAAGTTAATCTTCCACTTTTGGATACAATCATGCAAATTTCGGCTTATGTCAAGTTCTTAAAAGACTTATGCACCCAAAAGAGGAAGAACAGAAGCCAAGAACCTAGGAAAGTGGTTTAACCGAGCAAGTAAACTCAATTTTGCAGCATAACACTCTTCCAAAGTTTAAGGACCCCGGTTCACCTACCACTTCATGCATCATTGGAGATCATAGCATTAATCGGGCTCTTCTTGACCTAGGAGCAAGTGTTAATCTTCTTCCATTCTCGGTATATGTCAAATTAGGCTTAGGAGACTTGAAACTGACGTCGGTGGTTTTGCAACTTGTCGACCGATCCATCAAAGAGCCTAGGGGTATCATTGAGGACGTATTGATTAAGATTGATAAATTCTTCTTTCCCGTTGATTTCGTTGTCATTGACATGGAACCGGTTCCAAATCCTAAGAGCTAGATTCCAATTATCCTTGGCCGTCCTTTCTTGGCAACCGCAAATGCCAACATTAATTGTAGGACGGGGATAATGAAGATCTTATTTGGCCACATGAAGGTGAAGTTGAATATCTTCAATCCGACCCCCAATTCATTTGACAAGCATGAAGAAGTTAATGTTGTGGAGAAATGCCATGACCTTAAATGTGAAGGAATTGAGTTTTTGTGTGAAACCAAAATTCCAAAAAGTCCATCTTCAACCTTGAAACCAAAGAAAGTTGTTTCAAAATCTTGTTTTGAAAGCGCATGAAAGCCCAAAGATTGTTTTGACCAAGGACCAAAAACGTCTTTTGAGCTTAATCCAATACGTTCCTTAAAAAACCATTTGTTAGGTGGAGTTCAAAACACTTATCACCCCATCAAGGAGGGGATGCACTACAAGATGTTTGATCCGGGCTAAAAGAGCCCAACGTTTTGCTAGAGACGTTAAAGACTAGCAAGACATTTCGTAGGGAGTTAAAACCCTATTCCTCCCTCATTTCTATCTTTAATGTCATTTCTTGCGAAGTTTAGATATTGGCTTTGGGGTTCATATGCATTGTTAGGAACTATGATTAGGATTTCATGCACTTTTATGTTGAAATTGAGCATTTTGCATTAGTTCGATTGATCTCAAAATGGGTTCAATTGATCGAACTTCCCACCTGCATCAAACCTGCATCCAAATCACTCTTTGTCCAATCGTTCGAACAAAACCTGCATATTTCAGCTCTCTGTCCCATCGTTCGAACTTGTTCCTAGATCGATCTTTAGTTCTTCGATCGATCCAACTTTATCTTGGATCGATCCGCAGTTCCAACACTTAGAAAAATTTTAAACTTGCATCCAAAAGCTTCTCTGTCTCATCGATTGAACATTTCTTCAAATCTTTACATTCTCGATCAATCGAAAGTATTCTGAGATCGATCTTGGTGAAATCGATCTTTGTTCTTTGATTTTCAATTTTGACTTTGTTTTGACTTTGTTTTAAATTCTCAATTAAAAAAAAAAAATTATTTAATTATTATTGTCATTTTTATTTTTATTTTCCATAATAATAATAATAATAATAATAAAATAAAATAAAATAATAAAATAAATATATATATATATATATATAAATAAATATTTTTCAAAAAAAATCCTAAAAATATTTTTACTTTTTATTTTATTTATTTTTGTTTTTCAAAAATCCCAAAAATATTTTGTCACTTAAGAGGAGAGATCGATGTCAGTTCGATCGATCTGAGGAGTTAGTTCGATCCATCGAACTGGCAAGGGAATGTTTTTAAAAATCGATTTAGGGTCATTCGATCGATTCCACAAGAATCGATCTCAAACCCTCGTTTCACCCTCGCCGCTACATCCCAACTCTTTTCCATTTCCGACGAGACTCCGGCGACCATCCCAAGCGTCGAATCTCTCTCTCTCTCTCTTCTCGATCTAGGACCTTATCTTTATCTCACCTTCTCTTTCGATTCCGGTAAGATCCGAGACCTCATCTCTTTGATTCAAGCTTCGATTTGATAAATACATACTTTAAATGTTAGATCTATGTTGTTTCATGATGCCTATTTCCATGGATGAAGCTTCAAACCTCTCTGTGTGTGTATATATATATATATATATATATATATATATATATATATGTTTTTGAATTGTTTTTGATTTAATTTGATTTTGGGGTTATGGGCCGAACCAAGTGACCCAATATGTTGATTTATTGTGTAGATGGGCTCACGACCATGTTCGTGAAGACCCCGTGCCATCCACATCACAGATCTGTGACTTTTCGAGTTTCACTTCATAGTTCGATCGATCGAACTTTTTACTCTATCGATCTGTAACAGATCAATCTCACTTATTCTCGATCGATCGAACTTGAATCGATCTCACATTTTTGTGATCGATCGAACTTCACAGATTTACTTCGTACACTTCACATACCATCTCTTGTGTTTCATGCTATCTCATACATACCCAATGCCTGTGTTTTCCACATTAGATGCATTCCATACTTATACTGTCTAGCATGTCTCACATCATGTCACTTATTCCTTGTCACTTGCATAGATTCATGTTCCTTATCTGTTTTGTCTATTCTATTTGACATACATGATTCTATAAATTGTGCTTTAATTCTTTATGCTGGCACTGACTCCCATTTTGCAAGTTTTCCTTTTTATTTTTGTAGGCCATGGCTAGGGTCAAGACTGTTGCACGCGGACACTATCACCGCTAGGCCAGGCAAAGTTTGGAAGACAAGGTAGGTCCATCTCGCGCCCAGGACCCCATTCATGAGGAGCCAGCAGAGCCCACTTCACCTTAGTCTCCAACTAACAGTCGACTATAGTCTTTCGCTGAGGCATCTTCTTCACAGGCTGAGGCTGAGGCTGAGCACATACCATCTCCATCACCACCGTCAGCTCAGCCAGCCCAGCACTTAGACTGGCCATTACATAGATACTCACGCATTCGAGTGGCGTACGAGTCAGTCTTTGACATCGACTACTTCTCCCGGTCTGTTCTTACTAGAGCAGCATATCACGATATAGATCGGAGGGGCATCTCAGCTATACTAGCCCCTGTCACATACCTAGTGTACCCGAGGTTGTTCCCGATGTTCTTCCAGAACCTCTGACCTGCCCCGAGTAACCTGACGGAGCTGCGGATTACCATCGACGGCCACCCTATCACTATCACGGTGGACACTCTTTCTAGATCCTGCCGTTGTCCACACATTTGCCCTCTCGATCTCCAGGATACCTATCTTACTCTATGGAGGCCCACATATGCAGACATGGCCGTTTTACACACAGGTCACTATGTCGGTGGCGAGACCTTCGCCACCCAGACTTATCTGCCAGACGACTTGTGGTATTTCGATTCGGTGCTATACCGAAATATTTTTATGGTCGGCCACAAGACACAGAGGCGCGGCGACTATCTTACAGCTCTATATGCCTTCTATACAGGGCACTGGCTATCCATTCCTATGCTCATCTGGAGCGTCATGATGAAGCTGTATGTTGACCACATCAGCAAGGCCAAGCCCAAAAGGGCTAAGTATCTCCCATTCGGCCATCTTATCACACAGATTCTGAGAGACCAGCGCTATCCCTTCCAGCCATGAGAGCAGACTGAGTCTGGGGCCTATTCATTCAAGAAGAAGGACTGGGATAAGAGCTACAACACTCTTATCAAGAGTCTGCGGGATAACGCTGTCGAGGCAGCTGAGGAGTTAGAGTTAGAGGAGATGAAGCAGGCAGCGGCAGTAGTAGCAGTGCAGGCGGCGGATGATATACCAGTTGATCCACCTGCCATGCACATGGATATTGATTTGGAGCAGCCCGCAGAGGACCAGGAGCATCACTTTCCGGCTGGGTCGCCCATTCATGATGAGGAGCAGACTCAGGATCATCATTCTCCCACTCCAGCGGTACCTGAGGCTCCAGCACAGACACCTGACTTTGGAGAGCGATCTAGTCTTTGGAGGATGCTGCAGTATCTATCCGCGCCGACACGGTATCTATCCAAGAGGATGCTGTCTCCATCTGAGCTGACATTACATCTCTCCGCACCGATGTCATGGCTGCATTGCGAGACTTATCTTGAGATATCAGTGGAGCACGCCCTGCTCATCCTACCTCCTATTCCTGATCTTTCTATCCCTTTACTTTTGTCGTTTTATCTATCTGTGATACATTATTACTGTTACTCTATTTTTGCAGCTAGTCTGTTGGCCCTGATACTATGCTATGATGTATATTATTTCTGTTTATACATGCTATATGTTGGATGTCATACCTTGTATTGATATATATCTATTTGTGATTGACTCCATCCGGTGCATCCTAGTGACATCAGTGAGAGAGAGTACTACCCAAAATTTTCAGGACCACCCTTATACCTCTCTCTATTCTCAGTTGCTATCCCATTTACACTTGCATGTCCACTGTGTACTGTTATTCTCTCTTTTGTTATCTGATAAGTTTTATCCAAGTGCCAAAATTTCAGGACAACAGTTAATCCCAAGTTTGGGGGGGCTATGCCACCTACTTTGGATACTTCTGTTCCGGTTATTCTTTGCTATAGTTGCACTGGTATACTCTTTTCTTTTGTTCTCTTTACACATTGAGGACATTGTGCCATTTAAGTTTGGGGGTAATAGTGTGATTTGCAGTGTTTGCTTTAAATTCAAATTTTTTAGCATGACTTGTGTATTTGTGGGATTTTCTATGATTGGTCCGTAACTAGCTATGATTTTGATCTTCTGAGGACTATATTGCTTAAAATTTAAAAATTGCTCGACTTGAGAGTCCAATACTCCTTGTATGCCTTGTGGATGCCATTTAGGAGTAAATTTTTCAAAAAATTGATATCTTGCTTGCACTTGTGGTCCAGATTAACTTGATTTTGTGATTGTTTTGAGATTCACTCTAGGATTCTACACTAGCATAGGCACACACTAGCATTCATTTATGGGGTATATGCTTCGTTGATTATTGAATTGGTTATATCCCAATTGGGCTAGTAGTGCATTGAAAGTTTTCATTCTTGATAAAGGTGGATAACAACCCTTTTTCACTAAGTAGCCGGGATTCTACCCTCATCAAGCACTGAATTTCTCGCGCCGAAAGGTGGAAGGCCCAAACTCTAGGTTAATAAATGAACTTGAAAAAAAAAAAAAGAAAAAAAAAAGGAAAAGAAAAGGAAAGAAAAGAAAAGAAAAGTTGTAAAAGCAATAAAAAGTGAGGTCTTCTCCCAAAAGGGGAGAAGTGGGAAATGATTAGATGGAGGTTGTCTTAATTTGTAGCCTAGTTGATTTGAGCTTGTAAGTCTTTAGGGGTGTTTAAACACCTACTGTCTTAAAGCCGTCTGGTTTGGGAGTTATTGACCTAACGCTCGACCGTATGGATCGCTAGAAAGCTTAATAGATCAACACATTGCACCATGCTTCCATCTTTGATCCTAAATATATATATATATATATATATATATATATATATATATATATCGAGTGAAAAGAATAAGTGCACCTAGTTGAATAAAACTTTAATAAAAGGTCCACTTTTGTCTTGATGATCGGTACTAGATTTGTGTGCTAGTTTGAGGGTAAGGATGTGATCATTTCTTTAGTTGGCTAAGATAGCAACATATTTGATGCCGGTCCACTCAAAAAGGATTCTGGAGTTGTTTTGATTTTCATGATCATTTTCTTGATGTGTGGAGGACCATATTTGTTTGCTTGATGTTGAGATTTTGAGAGATTGTTTGGAAATGTTTGAAAAATTGCATACTTGAGCTAGTTTTCTCCCAATGCTTGTTTGCAATATTGGTGCCTTTTTTGAAAGAATGACCTTAATGTTTGTGGGTATCATTTCTAGAAACCCTCACGAGACTTCACTTGTCCACTAGGGGTAACCTAGGGGTTTAAAAGGCTTGTTGCATATGTTAAATGTAATCGTATTCCCTACGAAAGTGGCGTTATCCATTTATTGATTTCTAATTCATAGTTGTATAGTAGTTCATTTCATTCCTTTACTTACTAGTTCATTGCTAGGGACTAGCAATATTTAAGTTTGGGGGTGTGATGAGCGCTGAAAACTGCGCATTTAAACCCCTTAAGCTTAGGTATTCTAGAACCTTTATCTATCTTATTTTCCCACTATGTATTGATTTCATGTTATTTCCATTTTTAGGTACTTATCCCTAAAATAAGCTAACTCAGCTAAATAAGAGCAGAAATGAAGCAATTCTAGGATGAATCAAAGAAAGGAGCAAAATAGAGCAAAAGGAAACAAAGGGTGGAATTTCAGCAACTTCGATCGATCTCAAGAAAAGCTCGATCGATCCAACTTTCATCGATCTCAGCACTTCAAGATGAATCTGAGCCATGTTTGTCCCTATTCAAAGATCTCAAAGTTCGATCGATCCAACTTGATTCTTTGATCTATCGAACTTTCTTGTCCTTATCTACATGCTAGACCTTATCTAGTTGTACCACCGTACCAACCACTTTTGTCCTTTTCCCAAAAACATCTCAAAATATCTTAGATTTGTTTTTATCCAAAAAGGCGCCGCCATAGAGGATCGATTCAGCTTCAATTCGATAAATCTCAGCCATATTCGATCGATCTCACCACAAGTTTGATCGATCGAACTTCCCAAATCCCGAGAAAATCCAAATTTCAGCTCATTAAAAGTTGTCTCATATCCAATCATTGGAGGAATATTTGGTGTATGAGCCCAGCTCATTTGGGGTGATATTTGACCTACCTATATAAGGAATATGAACCACTTTTTGAAAGGAGAATTAGAGACTTTGTATAGACTTGAGAGGCACAATTTTCATATCTTAGCAAGGAAGAAAAGAAAGGAGGAGGCTAAAGACACAAGCTTAGAGTTCTTCCATCAACCAAGAAGGAGAACAATCTCTACCATGGAGTTAGCCCTTGAGGGTTGAAGGACACTATCCATGAGTGGCTAGATATCCTCTTAGGGCCAGAGTTAGCCTTAAGCATGCTTTCTACATCTTGATTTATGTATTTTTGAGGGGAGTTGTATTGTGATACATGTTTTGACACTTATATATATATAGATCTTGTTTATTCTATGATTTATATGGTTTAATGCTTCTAATTGATCTTTTCATTTTATCAATATGTCTATGTATGCTAGAATAGATGTTCATGTGTCTGTCTCTATTTCTTGTGTTATTGATGCATGTCTATGTGTATTAGTGCTATAGATCTAGATATTGTCAAGACATAGTGCTTAGTGGAATGTTCTTGTGGTTTATTTGTTGGTTCATACTCATTTCTTGATGGCTTGTACCTCTCCCTTAGTTTAATTAGTTTAATTTCATGTCATTAGCTTAATTATAGTGTATTTGTAGTTTAGATGTTAAATGGGAGGACAATCCATAATTATTGTTTGATGTTCCATACTTATGAAAGCAAGTAACATATATCTCTAACCTTGTGATGTGTTTGGTTGTGAGCTTAAAAAAAGGATTAATGGCTTAATTTGATATGTTGTGCTATACATCATGTTGCTTAGACAATATATGCTTAATTTGTCATCCATGCTTGTTAAAACAACCACACACACACACACACTTTGTTGCAATATATGTTTTTCCCCCTCATTAATCATTCATTAAGGGTGTAGAAAAGCTATGCTTAGTGGTGATCTCTAAACCCCAAGATTTCCCTCTTATTTTCTCTCATTTACATTTAATTGCCTACTTTAGTTTAAATTGCATCCTATTATAATTCAACCACCAACTAATCTTTTGATCACTTGACCTACTAACCCTAATCTTTATTCCTCAATCTAGTATAACCCACCAATCCCTTGGGACGATCCCTACTTGCCCTAACTATATTTTTAGTGAAAGGTAGTAGTGGCAATTTCTAGATGTAAAACTTGGGCACATTCATCATAGCTCTACACTATTATCTTTTAGTGCACAAACTTTGGGTCGGTGTGCGATAACCCGCCACTAGTGTAGAATCCTAGAGTGAATCTCAAAACAATCACAAAATCAAGATGATGTGGACCACAAGTGCAAGCATGATTTCAATCTCTCAAAAAATTTACTCCTAAATAGCATCCACAAGGCATACAAGGAGTATTGGATTCTCAAGTCAAACAATTTTTAAATTCTAAGCAATATAGTCCTTAAAAGATTAAAATCATAGCTAGTCATGGACCAATCATAGAAAATCCCTCAAATACACAAGTCATGCTCAAAATGTTGAATTGAATGCAAATACTATAAAGAATATACATTACCACCAAACTTAAATGGCATAGTGTCCTCAATGTGCAAAGAGAACAAAAGAAAGAGGAAAGAATATACTAGTGCAGCATGGTAAAGAATGGCCGGGACACAAGTATCCGAAGTGGGTGGTATAACCCCCCCAAACTTGGGATTAACTGTGATCCTGAAAATATGGAACTGGGATAAAACCTCATCAGATAACAAAGGGGATAATAATGGTGCACAATGGACATGTAAGTGTAAGTGGGATAGGAAATGAAATAAAGAGAGAGAGGAATAAGGGTGGTCTTAAAAAATTTGGGCAGCACTCTCTCACGAAAGTCACTGGGATGAACCTGATAATGGAGTCAAGCATCAACAGATATATCAATATAAAAGTGAGGCATCCAAAATATTATAAATAAATAAGAACAATAAAACAGTATAAAGTACATCACAGTAGACAGGCCAACAGACTGGCTACAAAAATAGAATCAAAGTATCGCAGTATCAATCTAAAAACACAGTTATATATGATAATGAGATAAAGAGGGAGGGAAAGGTCATGCAGAGGAAGTCGGTCTAGCAGGGCATGAACCCCAGATATCTTTGGAAATACTCTATAGTGCAGTCAGCACGTTCGTGCAAAAAATAGTCAGATCTGTGCTGAGAAAGGCCACATCCGCGTGGAGGGAGACGATCGCATCCTCCAATGTCTGGATATGCTCCCCCAAGTTGGGTATTTGAGTTGGAGCGTCAGGTATGATTCAATCGGGAAACTGATGTTCACCCTGACTCTACTCCTGAGAATGTAGTGGTGACCCCACGGGAGAGTGATGTGGTGACTCCACTGGAGGCTCCTGTTCTAGGTCAATATCCATGAATGTGCCCTTAGCTGCCAGTGCGTCTACTGCTGCTGCTGCTGCCACTACCTCCTCCTCCTCAGCCGCCAAGACTGCCTCCTCCTGTAGAATTTTAATAAGAGCCTTGTAACTCTTATTCAATCCTTTTTGCCATAATGGCAAGCCCAAGTCTCAGGCTGCTCCTGCGAATGAAAAGGATAATGCTGGTCCCTGAGAATCTGAGTGATCAAATGTGCAAAAGGGAGGAACTTGGCCCGCTTGGGCTGGTTTTTACTAATATAGTCTGTGTAAAGCTTCATCAGAACACTTTAATAGAGTGCTGGGACTGAGAACTAATGATCTGTGTATAAAGCATACAGGGCTGCCAAAAAGTCTACCCGCCTCTGAATCTTATGCCCCGCCATAAAAACATTTCGGTATAAAATCAAATCAAAGAACCATAGGTAGTCGGGCAAGTAGATCCTGATGGCAAAAGTGTTGCCAGTACTAGCAGGACTGGTAAGAGTTGTGGCCATGTCTGAATCGGAGCATTGCTGAAGAATTGGATAATCTACCCCTAGACGGCAGACATGTGGGCACTGTGAAGTTGTCACCAAAGTCTCAACTGTGATGCGGATGACATGCCCATCTATAGAAGTCCGCAACTCAGCCAGGTTACTCGGATCCGGTCGGAGGTTCTGGTAGAACAACTGAACGAGCCTTGGGTAAACTGGATTGGCCACCAAGGCTAGGATAGGAGAAATGTTGCACCAATAAATCTCGTCATAGGCCCATTTGGTCATGGCTGACTGGGCAAAGAAGGTATCATCAAATACTGACTCGTGCACCACTGAAAGGCGCAAATATCTGTCCTCAACCCTGTCACGGACTATGCCGGGATGTGCCGGTGGTGATGGAATGGGTGAAGGAGGTGGCGTGTGCTTGCCTCCTAAGTTGATGAAGATGAAGATGAAGATGCAGATGCAGAAGAGGAGGAGCGCTTGGACTGAGTTGGAGCTGGCTCCGGAGGCTCTTCTACTCGCTGCCGGGCTCTGCGGTCATATGTCCGGTGGGACGTGGTCTTGAACCGAGTCATGGTCTGCAAAAAGAAAGAAATACTTGCAAATATAGTCAGTAACAGGAAATAAAAATGAAAGTACACAGATAGAAACATGTTTGTCAAATGAATATAGACAACTCAGAATAAAATACATGAATCTATGCAAGTGATAATGCAGCAAAGTATAGACAATGAATGGTCAACTATGTAAAACATGCTAGACATGATAAGAACATAATACAAATAAAATGGAAAACACAGGCATTAGGAAATAATATGATAACATGAAAACACGGAAGAGGGTATATGAGCACTATATGCAAAACAGTGAAGTTCGATCGATCATGAAAAAGATGGGATTGATCCAAGTTGGATCGATTATGACATGAGTTGGATCGATCGTACCATGATCAATCATGGTACTAATGTGATCGATTGAACCTATGGAAAAATATAGATAGTCACAAATTTGTGATGTGGACAACACGGGGGCATCCAAATGGTCACTTCAAGGCTTGTGACCCCTTATACACCTTAACAAAGCATGAATGGTCACTTAAATCGGTACGTGACCCCCGGAATCAAATTCAGAAATAAAATATATATACATATATATACACATGCTTGGAACTTCAAAAATGGCAACAAATCAAACATAGAAGCTTTAATCTAAGCATGGCAACATGTTTAGTATGAAAATGAAACAAAAATGAAAAAGAAAATGACAAAACTTACCAAAACAAGAGGAGAGAAGTGGATCGAGAGATAAGACAAGAGGAGATTGATCTGAGATCAAGAGTGAAGCTTGGAAGGTCGCTGGAGGTTTGTCAGAGATGGGGAAGACTGTAATACCCCTCGGATCCGAGGCTCGAGTTGATCAGGCCCAAGCCCAAACCCGAGGGAATATTAAACAATTAATATTTTAAAATGAACACAGATGATAAAATGAAATAAGAATAAATATTAAAAGCTGAAAAGAATACTAATATAAAATCCTCAACTGATAAAACTTAATAAAATCCAACTTCCAAAACCTCCATGATTACAACTCGGGAATCCATCTAGTGGACCCCTAAACAAAATCCCAACTGAACTGAAAACTGAAAATAAATAAAACTAAAACATCGAGAGAAGTCTTATGTAATCTAACGAATGGAAAACTGTCCTCAAATAGCATGATCAAGCTCTAAGGCTGGAACCGTCCTGTACCTGAAAAGAATAAAGGAGTGGGTCAGGCCCACGAACAAGTTTTAATCTAACTGCAATCTATACAGTGACCCGATACGCAGATACACCCTAGATACCTCACAATATCTATTTAGTCCATACATATATATATATATATATATTCACACTAAGGGACATTCACTGGACTATAATAGGGGTCTCAACCTGAATAGAAGGCAACATGCGAAAACGCAACCAAAGGTGGGCTTGAGTACCTAGCCCTAACAGGGTACACCTACCTACTATATCCAGTTACGCATCCACTGCATATACGCACCCTAACCAATGAGCCTGAGACTCAAGCTCATCTCGTGGTACCATAACCATATATCTAAAGTCCGTCTAAATCTAAAGTATGTCATTCAATTATTCATTGAGGTGACATACAAAACACAGTCCAGTTAGTCATTCAATTTATTCAGCTAATATGACTTAACTATAACCAACTAATCTAGGAAGTCACTCAACTTAGATGATTGATCTAACCTAATCACAATTTAGGATTCAATAGTTTACAATCCATTCTGTTAATCCGTTAGGTTAGGTTTTAGCATTTTGATGCTAAACCGTCCTTAGTATGCCACCGTCCCATACCAGTGCATACCATCCTCCATATGCATGTAAATTACAATATATAAATCATAATTTAGTAATTCATAGTCCAAATCATTATCCAGGAAGTTGCAGAACATGTTTCATTATTCTAGTAATTGCAATCCAACAGTAATCCAAGTAATTCAAGAAAATGTTTTATATTTTGACAATTAGCATCCTAAAGCATGTATAGATCAAAACAAAAACATAGATGACCCTATCATGTAGTTAAAATAAGTTTTATAAACATCCTAAATCCCATTAAATTGCTAAAATTTAGTTAAGCAATTAATCCATCCTTTAACCGTTAACAGTACAGTAAGTTTATTAATTTAATACTGTTTGTCCCAATGACTCAGAGGCCAACTTTGATCAATCTAAGGCCTTAATAACACCCAAAATAAACCATTTAATCCCTCTATGAAATCCCAAAAGTTTCAGAATAGTTCCCATGCTCCAACAGTAACCACAACTCATAAAAAAAAAATATCAGAATGTTACTATTGAAGAAAGCCTGCTCCAAGACTATGGGAGCAAGCTCCAATCAGCCTGGAGCTGGCTCTAAGGAAATTGGAGCTGGCTCTACATGTGTGGGAGCCAGCTCCCACTTCTATGGAGCCGGTTCTCACCTTCTTGAGAGACGTTTTCAACCGCTGCAACTTCTGCGACCTTCTGCATCCTCTTCGGTCACTCCCAAGCTGTCTATTTGGTTTTAAACTATTCCTAAGGGTCCTAACTGTGTTCATTATAATCCCCATGGTGTGTTTACAGCAGTTGAAATTAAATACAAAAACTGCAAGTTCTACAGACTAAGTATGCTTTACGAAGATAACTGAAAATAGACATGCACAACTTATAATTTAACAGATTACAACACAAATAAATCATCAATATAGCATCTAATATACATGTAAAACTCAGTTAATAATTAATTAAACCCTAGAGACTATCCAAGTGCACAAAACACAAGCCACATGGAAGGAGGAAGAAAAGAACTTGCCTGTGATTTCAGTTTTGAAATCTCGGCGTCGTGTCCACTGTTCCGGTAACACTGAACTACCGTCTATCCCCCTCTTACTTCTGCTCTTCCCTTCTTCGAGGTATGACCTTGAAACCTCAGTCGAATCCCACACCAAACGTGCTTTGTTCTCTCAAAACCTCACTCTGTATCTTTGTGTTTTTATATAACTCAGTTTACGTCTATAAGCTAAGTGTTATGATTGTAAACCCTAGACTTATTGTCATGGTGTATTTATAAGCTTTAATCCCTAAAACCCTAATCCTTGTAAGATTAGAGATAGAGCCCAACTCGGCCCATAAACCATCCTGTGTTATAAACAACGTCGGCTACCCATATAAAGTTTAAACCTAATGTAAAACTATATGTGAGCGACAACAATTACAGTCACGTTTAAGTTTAAGACAGAAAAATAATTAAATTTCATTAAATACATTCAATTAAATAATTAACTAAATTCAATTAAATAAATAACTACACTGAACACACAATGAACCACTTAAACAAACAATTCCAAATTAAATAAATAAATAACAATAAAACACTTAACAAATGATTAAAGAAAATAATCACAAAAAATGCAACTAAACAATAAATTAAATTCTAAAAATATCCTTTTAAAATTAGGGGTATTACAAAGACAAGGAGAGACGTCGGGAGAGAGGAAAGGGCTTTGGATCGATATTGAAATCGATCCAAATGACCCTTGGGTCTTTTTTTTTTAAAAAAAATGTTCCCGACATGTTCGATCGATCACTTGGGTGATCAGATCGATCGAACACAAATCGACCATGAAGGTACTCAGATCGATCGAACCTGCAAACCAACAAAATATTTTTAAAAATTTTTGAATTTTTGAAAATTAAAAATCCTTTTGGATTTTTTTATTATGTTTTTATTTTTTATTTTGTATTTATTTTGAAATTTGAAATTCAAAAAGTCAAAGTCAAATGAAGCACACAGATCGATCAAAGATCGATCGATCGAACTCGATCGATACAACAGGTGAAAACCTGTAGAAATCTTCGAACGATACACAGAGGAGTGATTTTTCAGAGTTTCAAATTTTTTTCTAAGTATAGAATTAAGATCGATCTTAGGGAAAGCTGGATCGATCGAGGAATACTTGGATCGATCTGGAAGAAAGTTCTCACGATACATAAAGAGGTGAAATATGCAAAGAAATTTCGCACAATGGATCAGAGAGATGATTGTTTGCAGAGATGGTGTTCGATCGATCGAAGAAGATCTCATGAGATCGATCGAACATACACTAAATGCCTAATTCAAAGATGAAAATGCATGCATTCCCAATCAATGTCTCAAACAATATGTATGATCCTAGAATATATCTAAATGACGCAAGAAATGAAAGTAAAATAGAAATGAGGGAGGAATAGGGTTGTAAACCCTATGAATCACTAGTGTTTAACGTCTCTAGTAAGATCTTAGACTCTTTTACTCCGAGTCAAAAATCTTGTTATGCATCCCCTCCTTAATGGGGTGAATAGCATTTTGAATCCCAGCCAATAAACCATTCCCTAAAGAACTTATTGGATTTGATTCAAAAGAGATTAATGGTCTTTGATCAAAGCAATTCTTGGGCTTCCATGCCCTTGCAACACTTAATTTGAAAGCATTTTTCTTTGAAGTCTTTTTGGAAAGCAAACCATTGGAAGTTTCAACATCACACAAAGATTCAGTTTTGGCAAATTCATTTTCAATAAATTTCTCAACAACACACACTTCTTCATGCTTGTCAATTGAACTCGGGGTTAGATTAAAAATGTTCAACTTCAATTTCATGTAGCCAAATGAAATTGTCACGATCCCCGTCCGACAATTAATGTTAGCATTAGCGGTTACCAAGAAAGGACGGCCAAGGATAACGGGAATTTGGATCTTGGGATTGGGGACCGGTTTCGTGTCAATGACTACGAAATCAACCGGAAAGAATAACTTATTAATTTTGATGAAAACATCCTCAATTATACCCCGGGGCTTTTTGATGGATCGGTCGGCTAGTTGCAAAACTACCGACATCAGTTTTAAGTCTCCTAAGCCCAATTGAACATACACTGACTATAGAAGAAGGTTCACACTTGCTCCTAAATCAAGAAGAGCCTAGTTAATGACATGATCACCAATAATGCAAGAAGTAGTGGGTAAACCGGGGTCTGTAAATTTTGGGAGGGTGTTGTGTTTTAATATTGAGCTCACTTGCTCGGTCAAAACAACTTTCTTTGGTACTTGGCTTTTATTCTTCCTCTTTAGGATGAAAAGATCCTTCAAGAATTTGGCATACGCCAGAATTTGTCTAATTGCATCCAAAAGAGGAAGATTGATTTTTACTTGCCTAAACACATCAATTATTTCATTTGCTTTGATTTTTTGCTTTTCAAAAGAATTGGATTCTTTTTAGGCATCTGGAAATGGAGCCTTTGGCTCAAAAACTTTTTCAAAATCATTTTTTGAAACATTTTCAGCAATGGTTTCATTCACATGTAATGAAGGAGGAATAAGATGTGAGACGGGACGGGTGTCAACTTTCGGCTGCACCGGTTCACTCTCTTCATTGGAAACACCTACTTGATTATCAACCACTCTTTCATTTCTCAAAGTGGTCACCGCGTTCACATGTTCAAGGGTGGGACCTTTCGAAGAGGAATTGGTCTCCATAACAAATTATTGCGTTAGCGGTGGATTCAAAGACATTTTCCCTTTTTCCCTAGCATTCAAGGTGCTAGCTATTTGCCCAACTTGGATTTTTAGCTTTACAATCAATTGGGAATGAGAATGAAGCAATTGCGTATTTGCCTCCAAAGTACCTAAAGCGGTTAAAACTTTTTCCTCAAATGCGGGACTCCTTGAATTCCCTAGAGAATATGATGATTGATTTGGAAAATGAGAGTTCGAAAATTGATTTCCATGTGATGATTGGTATGCTGATCTATAACCTTGGAAACCTTGGCTTTGCATTGGGGGCAAACATACTTTCCTTGAAAACCACTTTGGGGAGGGTTTGAGCCTTCCCCCTAGCTTTTCCAAGAAAAGTTTGGATGGTTCCTCTACCCGGCATTGTAATAAGTGCCATAGGGATTACTCCCATGGTTGACAAATGCGGCATTCACTTGTTCATGGTGCTCACTTTGCATATGTCCATGGGGACAATTGGAAGTAGAATCTAAGACACTAGAACAAGTCATACATGATTCATTAGATGAATGATGAACAAGATTAGGGGAGGAAAACACTTGATTCACTGAATTTTAGTTGATAAAAAATTGATCAAACCTTTGAGTGAAAGACTTGACTTCGGCGGCTATGTCATTGGAATTGTCAACTTAATACAAGCTGACATTCTTCTTTCCACCTAAATTTCTACCATTTTTAGATGACAAAGATCAATGCATTGAGTTTTCACTCATGCTCTCATATAGTTGCCAAACATCATTTTCATGCTTATCAAGGTAAGAACCACCCATGGATGCATCAACCATACCCTTGTGATTATTCAACAAACTTTCAAAGAAGTATTGAACTAATTGCCACTTAGGAATGTCATGGTGTGGGCACTTCCTAAACAAGTCATTAAATCTTTCCCATGCCTCATGAAACATCTCCCCAACCCCTTGAGAAAATTCACGAATAGAAGTTCTCATAGCATTGGTTTTTGACACCGGATAGTACTTTTTCAAGAACTCGATCTTGTTGCATTTCCGTCCAAGTGGTTATAGAAAAAGGTCTCAAATTACTAAATCAATATTTTGCCTTATCTTTAAGGGTGAAAGGGAAGAGTTTTCATCGCAAAACTTTTTTCAGCATGTCCGTGTATTTCATAGTGGAACATACTTCAAGAAACTTATCCAAATGCTTGTAAGGTTCTTCACTTGGAAGTCCATGATAATTATGAAGCATTTGAATAGTTTGTGGTTTAATCTCATAATGATGTGCTTTAAATGTGGAGAGTTGAATGCATGTCGGTGCATTATACTCATTTGGCACATAATGATCTCTCAAACCAAGAGGAGGGTTCACAACCGGTGGTGCTACACGAGCACCATGGTTTCCTTGAACTATGGGAGGTTGTGGTGGAACAAAAATTGGCCGAGGCATTCCCAATGGAACTTAGCCTTATTGTTATGGAATGAAGGGTCGTGGCATGCCTAATGGTACTTGAATGTTGTCATGATGACATTAGGGTGGAGGATACCTTGTTGGTCAATGTGACCAAGGTCCTCCACATGGTCCTCGTTAATTTCCTCCATTGATGAAATGGAGTGATGAGAGCTACCCCTTCCCCTAGATTGCGAACAATGAATTCAAGATGAAAATTAAGTGGGACAAGGGTAGGATTTAATGACCTACGACCATGCATGCACAAACAAAACAACAACTGGTAACAAGCATAAAACAAGCACTTCTCCTCCGCAACAAATTAATCAACAAACCTCCACATACATTGTTCCTATACTCCCTCTCTTTCAACAATATGCAATACAAGTAAATTGCCTCCACGTGGGCTCATGATTTAACTAAGGAGAGAGTTAGAAAAGCTCACAAAGGGTCCTTAAGCAACTTCAAATGATTTTTAAATTTTTGCTTTGCAAATTTTTAAATTTTTAGCTTTTTCAATTTTTGCTTAGCTATTCTTGCCTTCTTTGCTTTTGAATTTCCCTTTGCTTTACTTCCTTGGCTTAATGCACCTAACCAAATAAGAACAAACACAATAAGTAACCAAAATAAAGTAAAATAAAGACAAGATCAAAAGAGTACTAATTCCTAATTGATTTCCAAAATACGACGTTGCCAAAATCCCCGGCAACGGCGCCAAAACTTGGTGTGTCGTGGAACCCAGTTGCAATAATAGTGTAGTGTGGCCAAGTTTAAATTTATAAAATGCCACTGCCACTACTAACTAAAATATAGCAAGAGTGAGTAGGGATCGTCTCAAGGGATATGGAGTGTATTTGTGCTTGGAAATCAAGGTCGGATTAGTAGGTCGAATGATCAAAGATGGTTTGATTGGTTAATTAAACTACAATTTAAACTAAATAAAAGTAATGTGAAATGACTAGAATAAATGGAGTGTAAAGAATATAAGAGAAAGGTCTTGAGACTTAGAGTTCACCACCAAGCATTACCTTCCTAGACATTTAATGTTTGATGGATTAGGGGGATTATATGTTGTAATTGAAAGTGTGTGCCATTAATTGAATTAACAAGCATGGATGACCAAATAAGCATACATTGTCTAGCCAAACTGATGAATAGCACAACATATCAAATCAAGCCATTATTCCTTCCTTTAAGTCCACAATTAATGCACATCACCAAATTAGAGAAATATACTACTTGCATTCATAAGCATGGAACATCAAACAATAAGCATGGATTGTCCTCTCATTTAAGAAAGTAAGGCAACGACACTACAACTAAGCTAGTGACATGAAAATTAAACTAAGGATGAGGTACAACCCATCAAGAAATAAGTATGAACCATCAAACAAACCACAAGAGTAATCTATTTAAGCATAATGCCTTGACCATCACTAGATTCATAGTATTAATACACATAAACATGCATTAATGTCACAAAATCTAAAGATAAACACATGAACATCCATCCCAACATACATAGACATATGAATAGAACTAAATGATTAATTGGAAGTATTAAACTACACAAATCATTATAGAAACAATATTTATATATATATATATCAAAAGTCAAGACAAACATTACAACACAAATCCCTTTTATTACAAAGCATCAAAGTCTAAGAGGCATGCTTAGGGCTATTTCTAGCCCCAAGAGAATGGTTTAGCCACTCATTGATGTTGTCATCCAACCTTCAAGGGCTATCTCCATGGTAGAGATGGTCTTCTTCTCCTTGGTGGAAACCCTAGATGAGTGGAAGTGCTCTCTCAAGATGGTATGTATCTCTCTCCCTCTAATCTCTAGCCTCCTCTCTATGGTTGTATATCTTGTATATATGGTTCTAAATGGCTAAAATCCTTATATAGGTAGCTCAAATGTAATACCCAATGGTCAGACCTCGTGCACTAGGACCTCCAAATGATTGCACCATGAACATACCTTTTAATTGGCTGGAACTCTGTTTTTCTCGCGCTTGAGGAGGTTCGATCAATCACAAGGTTGATTCGATCGATCGAACTAAGGCGGCACCTTTTTGGAATAAAGACAAAGCTGAGATATTTTTGGGATATTTTGGGAAAAGGACAAAAGTGGTAGGTGGGGATAAGATAAAAAAAATGTTCGATCGATCGAAGGAATGTTGGATCGATTAAAAAGGGAAATTTTCTGAGGATACGGACAAAAGACTCGATCCATCTTGGCATGGTTGGAACGATCACTGTATGATCGATCAGAGCTTGGTTCGATTGATCAAAGAATGTTATTTTCACCACTTTGCCTCTACTTTGCTCCTTTCTTCCACTAAGCTTGAGATTGCATCTTTTATGCTCTAATTCAGCTGAATTGACTTATTTTGGGGATAAGTGCCTGAAAAGGAAAATAACATGAAATTAGACTAATATGGGAAAATAAGATAGCATAAGGTCCTAGAATGTTCAAGCTTAAGGGGTTTAAATGCACACTTTTCAGCACTTATCACACCCTAACTTAAATATTTTTAGTCCCTAGCAATGAACTACAAGGAAAATAAAGAAATGAACAACTATACAACTATTAACTAGAAGGCAATAATTTGATAACGCCACTTTCGTAGGGAACACGATTGCATTTAGCACATGTAACAAGCCTTTTAAACCCCTAGGTTACCCCTAGTGGACGAGTGAAGTCTCGTGAGGGTTTCCAGAAATGATACCCACAAACATTAAGCTCTTTCTCACTAAAGAGGCACCAATATTGCAAACAAGCATTAGGAGAAAACTACCTCAAGTACACAATTTTTCAACCATTTCCAAGCAATCTCCCGAAATCTCAACAACATGCTCACAAGTATGGTCTTCCACACATCAAGAAAATGATCATGTAAATCAAAACAACTCTAGAATCATTTTTAAGTGAACCGGCATCAAATATGTTGCTATCTAAGCTAACTAAAGAAATAATCACATCCTTACCCTCAAACTAGCACACAAATCTAGTACCGATCATCAAGACAAAAAGTTGACATTTTATTAAAGCTTTATTGATCTAGGTGTGCTTATTCTTTTCACTCGACTTTTTTTTTTTTTTTTTCCTAAGGATCAAAGATGGAAGCATAGTGTAATGCGTTGATCTTTTAAGCTTTTTAGTTATCTATGAGGTCGAGCGTTAGGTCAATGACTCCCAAACCGGACGGCTTTAGGGCATTAGGTGTTTAAACACCCCTAAGGACTTACAAGCTCAAATCAACTAGGCTACAAATCAAAACTTCCTCCATCTAATCATTTCCCACTTCTCACCTTTTGGGAGAAGTCCTCACATTTTTTTTATTTACTTTTGCAACAACTTTTTTTTCTTCTTTTTTCCTTTTTTAAGCTATAACCAAATCAACAATCAACAAAGCATGTACCCCATAAATGAATGCTAGTGTGCGCCTGTGCTAGTGTAGAATCCTAGAGTGAATCTCAAAACAATCACAAAATTAAGATGATGTGGACCAGAAGTGCAAGCATGATTTCAATCTCTCAAAAAATTTACTCCTAAATGGCGTCCACAAGGCATACAAGGAGTATTGGACTCTTAAGTCAAACAATTTTTAAATTCTAAGCAATACAGTCCTCAAAAGATCAAAATCATAGCTAGTCATGGACCAATCATAGAAAATCCCTCAAATACACAAGTTATGCTCAAAATGTTGAATTGAATGCAAATACTATAAAGAACACACATTACCCCCAAACTTAAATGGTACAGTGTCCTCAATGTGCAAAGAGAACAAAAGAAAGAAGAAAGAGTATACCAGTGTAGCATGGCAAAGAATGGCCGGAACACAAGTATCCGAAGTGGGAGGTATAACTCCCCCAAACTTGGGATTAACTGTGAACTTCCATCCTAACATACATCTATCCTAACATACATCTATCTTAACATGCATAGACATATGAATAGAACTAAATGATCAATTGGAAGTATTAAACTACATAAATCATTGTAGAAACAAGATTTATATATATATCAAAAGTCGAGGCAAGCATTACAACACAAATCCCTTTTATTACAAAGCATCAAAGTCTAGGAGGTATGCTTAGGGTTTTCTCTAGCCCCAAGAGAATGGTTTAGCCACTCAATGATGTTATCATTTAACCCTCAAGGGCTATCTCCATGGAAGAAATGGTTTTCTTCTCCTTTGTGGAAACCCTAGATGAGTGGAAGAGCTCTCTCAAGATGGTGTGTATCTCTCTCCCTCTTCCTCTAATCTCTAGCCTCCTCTCTATGGTTGTTTATCTTGTATATATGGTTCTGAATGGCTAAAATCCTTATATAGGTAGCTCAAATGTCACATCTAATGGTCAGACCTCGTGCACTAGGACCTCCAAATGATTGCACCACGAGCACGCATTTTAATTGGCTAGAACTCTATTTTTCTCACACTTGAGGAGGTTCGATTGATCACAAAGTTGCTTCGATTGATCGAACAAAGGCGGCGCCTTTTTGAATAAAGACAAAGCTGAGATATTTTTGGGATATTTTAGGAAAAGGACAAAAGTGGTAGGCGGGGGTAAGATTAAAAATGTTCGATCAATCGAAGGAATGCTGGATCGATCGAAAAAGGGAAATTTTCTAGATGATATGGACAAAAGGCTCGATCCATCATGGCATTGTTGGAACGATCACTGTGTGATAGATCGGAGCTTAGTTCAATCGATCGAATAATGCTGTTTTTCACCACTTTGCCTCCACTTTGCTCCTTTTTTCCACTAAGCTTGAGATTGCATCTTTTATGCTCTAATTCAGCTGAATTGACTTATTTTTGGGATAAGTGCCTGAAAAGGGAAATAAAATAAAATTACACTAAAACGGGAAAATAAGATAGAATAAGGTCCTAGAATGTTCAAGCTAGAGGGGTTTAAATGCGCACTTTTCAGCGCTTATCAAGTCCTAGGTTGACATTTTTTATGCCTATATGCTCTATGTTATCCTGCTTATTCTATTTGAGCTTCACTATTGCACTTGTAGAGATTATTGCTTTGGAATTGATACGGTGTCATACTAAGGTCTACTTGTCATGTTATTGCAGCATCTACTTGAGTTTTAGGTTTGTGAATGCACGTTGCATCATTTATACATATCATAACCTATACTTGTCCTGTTAATTATCTTTTTGCTCAAAATGTTCTAAATGTGACTTTTCTACCTTTTATGCTATCATTGCATATCTGATCTATTTTGTTTAGCTAAGGCATGAAGAATGATGATCTTGAAGTTTTCTTAATCACTTCTTACACAAGCATGATCCTTCTTGTCTATCATTTGTTCTTATCTGACTTAGGCATGCTTTGTGTTTTCTATCAGTTGCTTACCTTATCCTATACTTGCGCACTGAATTATTCTTCCTTCTTTTGTAGATGCAGCGCAGGCGAAAGACTCTTACTAGGAAAAGAGTTCACAGAGTGCCCCAGCCTCCTCCATCCCCAGTTGTAGAGTCTTCCTCAGCTTTTTTATCGTCTGCATCAGTCCAGTCTGAGCCATCTTCCATAGATGCTGAGCATGCTATTATTTAAGAGGTCCTCGCTGAGTCTTACGCCATTAAGATGCGGGAGACCAAGTACAAATTTGGTATAGATCTATTCTCTACTTTGGATCAGACCAAGTGGTCCTATGATGAGCTTGTGCAGTGGGACATTGATGCCATTATGACTCGAGCAGACATAGTCGTCTATCCCCGGTTGGTTGTTCTGTTCTACCAGTACCTCCGGATGGATGAGGATAACCGACTTCTTCTCCATACCACCATCGATGGCCAAGAGATTAATATTTCTCTTCCGGCTATAGCTATTGCCAGTCGCTGCCCCCATACTTCGCCATTGGCTGATTATTCTCAGGAGCTTCTGTACCCTACATATCCACATTTTCCCACTGAGCTGACCATGGTGACCAAATTATTTCTAGATGCTGCATTTTAGGGGCATAGCTTTACAGACCGGGTCGAGATTAATCCCCGGTATTGGTTCTTTGATACAATGCTGCACCTCAACGTATTCTCGACGGGTCATAGCACTCAGCGGCGAGAGGGGATCTTTCAGGCCCTATATTATCTAGACCAGGGGTACTGAATTTCTATTCCTACGCTTATATGGAAGCTCATACACAAGTTCTGGAAGAACCTGCATCATACACACAGTACTAGAGTAGAGACTTGGCCTTTACCTTTCGGCCATTTAATTACTCAGCTGCTTCTAGACCAAGGGTATCAGTTTGACCCCGAGAAGATTCCAGAGCTTGATACAAAGAGAGTGAGGAGAGCTTATGGTCTGACTCGGTGGAATAAGACTTTCAATTTATGCCATAAGAATAGGGCAAACAAGGATATGAGGAGACTACAGGCACAGCAACAGAGAGCATCAGCATAAGTAGCCGCAGTAGACGATGCTCCAGAGGATGATATAACAGACAAATCTCCTCCCAGGCAGAGGCGTCGCACTACCACTGCAACTTCTAGCACTCATCCAGATATTCCTTCTTTATCTCAGCAGACCGATCCATCTCATGTCCCTCCCATAGAGCCGATAGAGCAGACCGACACTCGTTCCCGATATGCCAGCATGGATTCTAGCTACAGATCAGAGGTCACTCAGCTATACACGGACTTCGTTTCTTTCAGAGCTGATATGACCAGGCGGCATGAGGATGTCATGAGGAGGTGCGATGATCTAGTGAGGCAACATGATGAGTTACTGCGGAGGCATGACGAGTTGCGAGCAGATGTAGCTGCAGTGAGAGATGAGCTTGGCGCACTGCGGACTGACCTTATAGATTCTCTCACTCGCCACAGCACCGAGATGTCTACCATACTCCAGCATATTACGGACATGATTACTCCAGATCCTACTGTCTGATTCCACCATTTTCTCTCCTCCTCATTATCTGATATTTGCACTGTTATTGCTGAGACATTTTTACACTATCTTGACACTTGCACTAGGTTTTGGATATGTTGGAGATTTTTGGATATTATTGCTTACATTGCACTAATACATTGATTTATTGATATCTAATCTTGCATTTATTTTCTATATATGGATTTTTGGATCTTTGATATCAATTTTGGATATTCTGAGCTATACACTGCTATATGCCATGATTTTTGCCCAGTTCTCAGTTTTACCTCTCATTTATATCCTTGATGCATGTGCTTTGACAGTTGTTAGTGTGACTATTTTCAGACAGGTTTTCAGAATCTAAGTTTGGGGGTGCGCCTTCCAATGCTAAACTTTCGTTGCCGGGTCCCTTTTGCTTTACCCATTTGGTATACTCTTTCCATTATCTATTACTTCTTTGCACATTGAGGACAATGCACAGATTAAGTTTGGGGGTGTATTTGCATATTTTACATGTCGCACTTACTTTCTATGCATGTGGTATGATTTGAGAGTCTTGGGCTATGATTTTGATCTTTTGAGGACCATAATACTTAGAATTTCAAAATTACTTGACGTAAGAGTCTAATCAATACTCCTTGTATGTCTTGTGGATGCCATTTAGGAGTACATTTTTTGAAAGATTGATATCTTGCTTACATTTATGGTCCACATCATCTTGATCTTGTGATTGTTTTGAGATTCACTCTAGGATTCTACACTAGCATAGGCGTACACTAGCATTCATTTGTAGGTTACATGCTTTGTTGACTATTGATTTGGTTATATCCAAATTAAGCTAGTAGTGCATTAAAAGCTTTCATTCTTCATAAAGGTAGATCGATAACAAACCTTTTTCATTAAGTAGTCGGGATTCTAGCCTCATCAAGCACTGAATTTTTCACGCTGAAAGGTGGATGGCCCAAACTTTAGGTTCAAAATAAATAAATAAAAATATTGTTGCAAAAGCAAATAAAAAAAAAAGTGAGGACTTCTCCCAAAATGTGAGAAGTGAGAAATGATTAAATGAATGCTATTTTGATTTGTAGCCTAGTTAATTTGAGCTTGTAAGTCCTTAGGGGTGTTTAAACCCCTAATGCCTTAAAGCCGTCCGATTTGGGAGTCATTGACCTAACGCTCGACCTCATGGATCACTAGAAAGCTTAATAGATTAACACAGTGCACTATGCTTCCATCTTTGATCCTTAGGATTAAAGAAAAAAAAAAAAAAATCAAGTGAAAAAATTAAGTGCACCTAGATCAATAAAGCTTTAATAAGAGGTCCACTCTTTGTCTTGATGATCAGTACTAGATTTGTGTGCTAGTTTGAGAGTAAGGATGTGATTATTTCTTTGGTTAGCTTAGATAACAACATATTTGATACTGGTTCACTTAAAAAGGATTCTAGAGTTGTTTTGATTTTGCATAATCGGTTTCTTGATGTGTGGAGGACCATACTTGCTTGCTTGATGTTGAGATTTTGGGAGATTGCTTGGAAAGGGTTGAAAAATTGCATACTTGAGATAGTTTCCTCCCAATGCTTGTTTTGTATATTGGTGCCTCTCTTGTAAGAAAGAGCTCAATGTTTATGGGTATCATTTCTAGAAACCCCCACGAGACTTCACTCGTCTACTAGGGGTAACCTAGGGATTCAAAAGGCTTGTTGCATATACTAAATGAAATCGTGTTCCCTACGAAAGTGGCGTTATCTTTTTATTGCTTTCTAGTTCATAGTCGTTTAGTTGCTTATTTCTTTATTTTCCTTGTAGTTCATTGCTAGGGACTAGTAATATATAAGTTTAAAGGTGTGATAAGTGCTCAAATGTGATGCATTTTAGCACCTAAGTTAGGATATTTTAGTCCATTCATCTATCTTACTTTCATGTCTTAGATACTTATTTATGTTTTTGCCTATTTAAAGTCAATAAAGTTCAAAACAAGAGCCATTTAGCTCAATTTTGGAGCTAAGGAGCAAAGTTAGAAAGAAGCCAAAAAAATTGCACCAGAAGATTTTTGATCGATCGAAGGGAAGCCCGATCGATCGAAGAGGTCTACAATCGATTGAGTTGAGGCGGTGCCAACTCAGCCAATTAGATAAGGCCTGGAAGATATTTTGATGCCACGTCAGCTTCGATCGATCGAATATTTTGATGCCACGTCAGCTTCGATTGACCGAAACTAAGTGTTGGATCGATCGAGAATCTTCGATCAATAAAAAATGTTGCTGGTAGTGAGCTATTTAATTCCCAAGCGCGCCGATTTCTACCTAACTTGTGTAGCTGTGAATTTCCTCTAATCATAGGTGATAAGCGCCGAATATTACATATTCTAGCGCCCTTTCTTACATTAGTTAAGTCCATTATTAGAGGATAATGTACAATTTTAATTCAGTTGTGTATTTCTTTCTGATTTCAGGTATTTTTCTTAAGAATGATCAAAGAAGCGGTTCTGACAACTTTCTATTGAAATACGCGCGCCGTGTCGGGGAATCATCTTTTGGACCTGACTTCTTCTGTTGCCGTTTTGTGAAGTCATGACTGAGTGTTCGTCGTGGAAGTGCGTCCACGGTCCGGCGTGAAGAAGGCTTGCAAGAAGCCTTGTTAATGTAGCAAAGGCAAGCTCTCACGGGCGCCCGCTACACCACCGCTGGCGCCCACTGAACCCCTCAACTCCCTGGCCGCTTTTGAGGAGCCATGGTGAGCCCCCGCAGAAGCTCCCGCAGCCCTCTGCAGGTGCCCACCATGCCACTGCAGGCACCTGCCATTCACTCCAATAGCATCCTCTCGAAGCCAATCCTCCGTGGGTGCCCGCCAACCTACAGGAGGCAGTTCAACTGCTCCTGTTTTTCAGCATTTTTGTCTCCTTATCTTCATTTTGTGTGGCTTAGCTTGATGTAGAGGGGGGAGCTCAAGATTTGGGGGGTATGGTGAGTAGGTTTTGGTTGGAATAAAGGAAAAGCTCATATGTATATCTCATATCTCAAGTTTTAGAGAAGGTTAAGGGCTAGAGAGGAAAAGAAGTGTTCTTGAGTTTAGGGTGTGAAAATGGAGAGTGGTTCTTCCTCTTCTTCTTCATACCTTGTAATTATGGGTAACTAACTCCCTATTTAGGGAGGTGATGAAGCTCCATCTTGTAAGCATTGCTCTATTTTGATTTATATTTGGGGATTAATGTATATGTATGATCTTTCCATGAACTAGAGCAATTTATGTTATGTAAAGAACTCCAATGCTTATAAATGATCATTTTGGGTTAACTATCTTGTTGTAGATTATTTTTCTCTCATGATTATATTGCTACATTTTCATAGTGACAATGGGGATGAGTTCATGGAAATGGTTTTATTGGCATGATATATAGGAAGTTTGATAATCTATTGCTTAGGTTTTTCCTTTGATAGGTTATTCTTGATTTCTATTTCATGTGCTTTTATTATGAAATTAAGGGCTTCATAATCTTTGACTTAGCAAGCATGTCTAAGGTTGCGTCTTAGTTTAGGTAACTAAAACATGTAATGCTTTGATAGGTTATTCTTGCCTATTGATTTCATAATTTTCTTGTAGGTAATATAGCTACTTTATGTTGTTATATTCTATGGTCATTATATATGTTATTTCCCCAAAGTAAATCATGCCCTAGCATGCTTATTGATAGGTAGTGGATTCACCTCCCTAACTCCCATTTCTTATTATTTTTGTCTCGTACTCCCTTACATTCTCAATTTATGCACATTTTAATTCCTACTTTTAGTGACAATCTAACAAATCCTCTATAAACCCCTTTATCATTCTAAAAGATGATTCTAGTTACTTAGGTTGCCATAAACCAACAGTCCCAGTGGTTCAACTTACCCGACCAATAGCCCTATTTTATAATGATTTGTGCTATTGCAAAACGGGTTGATTTATAATTGTAATCGATCCGTCGATCAATAGGCTGTATTTCTAACTTGATCCTTACTCAAAGGAGTATGGAATTGATTTATTGAACCATATTATATCATATCATCATATAGAGATATTACCAGTTGTAGAAAAAAAAAAAAATTCCTCTCTCTAGAATTAGGGTTTTGGGAAGAAAACAAGGATGAAGATGATGATGCCAACCTCCAAGCTAGCCCTTGAGGGTTCCATGACCACTACAATGGGTGGCTAAATGTTCTCTTAGGGCTAGAGATAGCCACTAGGCCTGCTTCCTAAACCTAGCTTTTGTGTATTTTTTGGGATTTTAGTTGTAATAAATGCTTTGACCATGAATAAATATAGATCTTGTAATTTCTACTTGATTTGTGTGGATTAATGCTTTCAATTGATCATTTGGTTCCATTCATATGTTTATGTATGCTAGAATTGATGTTCATGTTTTTGTCTCTAGATTTAATGAAATTGATGCATGTCTATATGTGTTAATGATGTTAATCTAGTGATGGTCAAGGCATGGTGCTTAATTGAACACACTTGTGGTTTATTTGATGGTTCATACTTATTTCTTGATGGATTGTGCCACATCTCTAATTTAATTAGTTTAATTTTCATGTCTCTAGCTTAGTTGTAGTGTAATTGCTTTAATTTCTTAAGTAGGTGGACAATCCATTCTTATTGTTTGATGTTCCATACTTGTGAATACAAAGAGTACATTTCTCTAGACTTTTGTGTGTGCACTAATTGTGGTTTAATTGAATGATTATTGGTCTCATTTGATAGGTTGTGTTATTCATTAAAATTTGCTAGACAATCTATGTTTATTTGCCATCCATCATGCTTTGTTTTCAATTAGTGGCACACACACAGATTTTACAACTTAAATTTCCCCATTAATTTACAATTGCTAGTGTTTGGTGAAGTGAAGCTTAGTGGTGAACTATAAGGCCCAAGACCTCTCTCCTATATCTTTTCCCTATTTTCTAGCTTGCTATTTACTTACATTGTTTTGAATTGCATTTTAGTTTACTCAATCAACCACCAACCATCTTTTGATCACTTGACCTACTAATCTGACATTAATTTCCAAGCACAAATACACCTCATTTCCCTCGGGACGATCCCTACTCACTCTAGCTATATTTTTAATAGTTGGTAGTGGTAGTGGCAATCTACAAATTTAAACTTGGCCACACTACACACTTCATCACCTTTTTGCTTACTTCAGTATTGACCACAACACTTTGTCTTTCCTCCACTTGTTGATTTTGCATTTAAATTCCAAGTTGTTTACTTTGAGAATTTATACTTTATTGCATTGTATTGGAAGTTCCAATTTGAGTTAAATTGCATTAATGTTGTTAATTGTGATCTAAATGTTCTAATGTAGCCTAGGAAGATCCTTAGACACATTTGAAACATAGACGTTAGGTGGCATGTACCACATGGATTGGTTTATACTAAATTTCAAAACTTGTAAAACTTTAGCTTATATGCATATCCATTTCCTACGAGTAACTTGTTTACTCACCTAGTTGTTAGGTTGTTTTCAGGTAAAGAAACCTTATTTTAGGATTCACCACATCCTTGAACACTTTTGGATACTTGGAAGTATAGTTGTAGCATTTTCATGCACTTGTTAGCATGCAATTCCTTGTTTTTAACTCTATATGTCAAAACATGATTTCTTTGTTCTAAATATGTAATGTACATATAAGTGTACCTTTTATATATATATTTGACATATATGTAATGAGGCCATGGTCCAAGTGACTTTTATTTGCATTCTAGGTACTTTTACATTTATGTGATATTAAGGAAAAATGGAAAAATTGTATGCTTTAGCCTTACTACATTTGCATAGGTGGTGGGAAATGAGCTAAGGCACTTTTGTAGGTTCCATTTAATCATACATGAAGTGTGGCCAAGGGCCAAATGGTCTTTTGTATTCAATTTATATTTTTAAGTTTCAAGTTTTCCTTTTAAAGTCCATTTTAGAGGAAATTGAGCTTTGATAAGTCAAATTTTGCATCGGGCATCTTTGGGAGCCTTGGACCATTCTCGTGAGCTTGAAAACACTAATTACGTTTGCGTGCACAATTGTTTTGGCACAAAACACCTCATTTCATGAAATGATCATCCTTTGGACTCATATTCCATTTCTTTTGCAAAATCTGATCTAAGGGCATTTTGGGGCTTTTGCTTTGAAAAATAAATTCCGGCCTTAACATGGTTACATAGAAAATGTGATTTTAAGGGGGGTTTCTTCTTTGTGTTTTTATAAATAAATAAAAAAAATCATTTTGATGTCGAAAATGACTCGCAGATCTAGAAAATCTGGTGTGCGCAGCTTTTTTTAGGTTTTTTTGAAAAAAATTCTAATCTAAGGGGGCATTTCGGGTATTTCACTTGAAAAATAAAAGCTTCTCTTGACATGATCATGTAGAAACATGATTTTGTGGGGGAGGGGGGGGGGGGGGGAGGGTTTCTTCACAATTTTTTTTTCAAAAAATGTCGTTTAAGCCCTTAAAACCCTATTTGAAATCCAAAAATCTGTGCAGGCACTGCACAGATTTGAAACCCGGAAAGTTTGATTTCATGAAACTTTGACGTTTCATATCTTCTTCGTCCCGACTCCTAATCAAGTGCTTTTTGAGTCTAAGTTTATTAATTTTTCCTTGTCTATCCAATGGTATGCACAGTTGCATCCAATTCTATCTGAAAATATAATTTTACCCTTGGTCAAGTACCCTTGCCGCACTGATTTGAAACCCAAAAGTTTAATTTTATGAAACTTTGGAGTTTCATATCTTCTTCATTCGGACTCCGAATCAAGTGATTCTTGAGTCTGGATTTATTAATTTTTCCTTGATTATCTAATGGTTTACTCAGTTGCGTCCAATTTTGTTTGAAAAGACCATTTTACCCCTTGTCAAGTACCCTTGCCTCACTGATTTGAAACCCAAAAGTTTAATTTTATGAAACTTTGGAGTTCATATCTTCTTCATCTGGACTCTGAATCAAGTGATTCTTGAGTCTAGATATATTAGTTTTTCTTTGTCTATCTAATGGTATACTCAGTTACATCCAGTTTTATTTGAAAAGACTATTTTACCCCTGGTCAAGTACCCTTCCCATTTTATAATCTTAGCTTCCGCATTTGATTCTTTTGAATTCTGTGACTTCATGGAAGGTCACCTTGGCATCTTAGGGATATCGTGTATCCTTAGAGACCTTGTTTCTATTTTTGCTTTTGTATTTCGGATCCATTTTGGGTTATCTTACGGGTCATCACAGGACGCACTGGCTTAAAAAACCAGGGCCGTCACAGGTGGTATCAGAGCCCTAGGTTCGAATACCTTGGACGGCGAGTTGTGGGTACATATCATGCTTTTGTTACTTGATTTGATATGATGAATGCTTCTTGATAACTTGTTTTGATTTGATAACATGTATGCTTGCTTATATGGCAACTTGTTTAGAAGCTTACTTTGACCGCTTTAACATATGATATATGCTTACTTATCTTAGCATATGATGTATGCTTGTTTATCTTAGCATATGGTAAATTCTTGCCTACATTAGCATGTTATATATGCTTAGTTACTTGAGCATGTTGTATATGCTTACCTGTTTTAGCATGACTGTATGATGCATTCGTAGTGTAAGTTGCACTTGGTCATAATAACTTGTGTTATTACTGACTTCCCTTCCTTCATGCTCTTACCGTCATGGTTATGACTCGAGGCGAGTCATCCCGTCAGGGGGTAGATGTTGGTGATGAGTAGGTTGATAAGACGAGGATTGTCAGGGGCCCTCCTAGAGGAGGTAGGGACTGTAGCCGTGGAGAGGGTACTAACCCTCCACCGGAGCCATTTTCTTTTGAGGAGTATCTTGCCCATTCGCTTCAAGCTTTAGTTCGACAGGAGGTAGCGGGGATTCAGATTCCTTCACCGTCACCACCTCCACCAGCTCCAATCTTCAATAAGGCACTAGAGTATTTCATGCGCTTACAGCGTGTGAAGATTGATCAGTTTGCTGGTAGCTCAGACCCTCTAATTTTTGAGGCGTAACTGGATCTTGTGACGGCCCTGGTATTTAGGCTAGTGCGTTAAAGATGAACCAAAAGGATGATCCAATAACGGATCTGAATGCGGAAGCGAAAACAAAAAACAAGACTCTAAGAAGTTAAAGTGACCTTCCATGAGGTCGTGGAACTCAACAAGAACTGGTGCGGAAGCAAAAGATCGAAAATATGACAAATAAGCCCCCAAGGGTAAAATAGTCATTTCTAAAAACTATAGATTCAAGTGACACCGAGTACGCCGCTGGAAGGACAACGAAAAACTAATCAAGGTGGACTCAAGATTCGCATGATTCGGAGTCCGGACGAATGAGAAACGGCATGACGAAGAAAAACGATCACTTAAGGAAAAAAGGGTAAACTGGTAATTATCCAGGAAGAACCAGGTGCAACCGAACACACCATTGGAAAGACAGCAAAAAATTAGTCAAGTTAAAAAAAAAATTCACTTGAATCGGATTCCGGACGAAGGAGAAAAGTCTAAAAGAAGAATTTCTGGAACTAAGATGATGTTTTCTGGAAAAACACGAAGAAGAAACCCTCCCAAAAATCACGTTTTCTAATCGACCATATCGAAAGAAGAAAATAAAACTGATATGAAAGGTCTAGAATACCCCTAGATCATATTATATAACAGAACCTCAAAATGAGTTCCTAGGAGGCTCAAATTACCAAGGAAGAGGTTTTTCTTGAAAACGATCATGCACACAAACGTAAATTACCTATTAGAATGTGCTACAATGGTCCATGGCTTAAAAATACCACCGATGCAAAATCCGACCCCCCAACAGGCAAAAGGCAAAGATGAACAAGAAAAGGGAAATTTGAAAGCCAAAATTAACAAATGATTTCAAATTACCGTTTGGCCCTTGGCCACACTTCATACATGATTAATGAGACCCTATGAAAGAATAAAAATGGAATAAAATGGAATTCCCACACTCGATGCAAGCATAGTGAAGCAATGACTCGGTATTTTTCAATATTTTCATAATATTTCATGAAGTTAAAAGTTACATAGAATACAAATTAGATGTCATTGGCCTATGACCTCATCTCATACATGTCAAATACATTGTAAAGAGTGTACTTATGTACACATTACAAAAATAGAATCAAATTTACACATTTTGACATATAAAGCTATAAATGGCATTTAAGGCCAACATTTACAAGAAATGAAAACTTCAAGTCTACAAATCATCCAAGCATGATGTGAATCCCGAATCTTGATCCCGGTACTTGAAAAATGTCCCCACTACGTGGGTGAGTAACATAAAGCTACTCGTAGGAGATGAGCAAGCATCGACCTAGCGTTTTACAATTATATCACCTTACGGTGAAACATGTCAAAGGGGCTCATGCCACCTAACTTCTATGTCAAGTGAGACTCAGGGATCATCCTAAGCTACTCATGCCATTTAATGTCAACAACGGCATACAAGTATACATGCTCAAGTATACTAAACAATGTTAAACATGTTATACAACATACAAGCATACATTTCCAAGTATACTAAACCACATTAAGACAAGTTATGCAATGTCTAAGCATATTTACACACGTGTGCATTTTATATGAAAATCTCATAAATCAAGTATACCGACACAAGTATACCAAGCAAAGAGAGATAAGCCTAAAACAAGTATACACGGCACAAGCATACTAAATGAAATCTAAACTCACAGAGCAAGCATACAAGTTTAAGTACACTATATGAGATCTAAATGCACAAAACAAGTATACAGTTTCAAGTATACTAAGTAAGATTCAAATATCCAAAGCAAGCATTAATTCTCAAGCTACAAGTAATCTATGATTAACAACTTGAAATTGAATGTGAAATCAAAGTAGAAAGACTAGGACATGTGGTCACTAGACCAAGCAAGTGTTTCCGGGTAATTACGACCCACAAGGCACTACTTAGTGCGCACATGTATAAGTTATTCCGGGCAATTACGACCCACAAGGTACTACCTAGTGCGCACTTATGACTTAGAAGACTCTTGTCTCCGTACTAGAGCCAAACCCTAGCCATCACGTGAAATATGTCCTTACAAGCTTTGCAAAATCAATAAGTCCAAAACTTATACAAAAATCAATAAGTTAGACCAAACTTATACCAAGTCCACTAATGCATAAAGCCATCTTCCATGCACAAATAAGGTTGAATCCACACGAACCATGTCCTAGAATTCAATTCTAGATAGCATATGACATGTCAAGCCTCCAATATGCAATTTATACACCAAAACAATAATATTTTACAATAATTGAACCACATTACTACACTAAGCCACAAGTACTAAATAAGTCCCAATTTAGTAACTAACTTCTAAGGTAAACAATTGTTATATTCTAACATGCTATACACCTACACAAGATATATCTAAACAAGCTATACAAGTCAATGATATTCTATATCATGCTAAGTCCAATTACCATTTCAAGATGTCTCAAGTACTAATTCTACATCAAATTAGCAACATGCTCACAAGGTGATCAAACAGACCACATTTCAAGAGATTATCAACCTATTACCTCCAATATCAATTTAAGTGACCAACACACTTAAAATAAAATTAATTAAGCTCATTAATTAATTTTTCTCTAGATTTTTAAACATATTTAAATGTCCTCAATTTAATATATGTTAAAGAACTCACCAAGGCCTACTTTAATATCACATTACAAGTTCATTCCATGTTTGATACAATTAGGTGAATTAAACTTTCACAAAAGATAAATATTAAATAAAATTTGTAATTCTTATTCAAATAACCCAATTTAATATTTATCAACCACCATACCAAGGCCTAAATTTCTAGCATGCCACAATTTAATTCTAAGTTGCCTAGCATCATAAGAATTAAATCTTAAACAAAGAAAATAATTAAATTAAATTCTAAAAACTTAAACAAGGCATGCTCACAAGTTGTATATGCTTGTAAAACAATCAATACAACAATAATATAAACCTAAGACACCCCTTACCTCAATTTGAGATGAAAATCTCAAAAGCCATCAAAACGAAACGGCGCCGAATCCGACAATACTTCGGGATTTCGTCGGGAACAACGCCATGAACGATAAACTCCAAAGAGGACCCATGAAAATCACAACTTGACTTCAAAACCAAACTCAAAATTTGGCCAGAAATGGGTTATAATAAGGGTGAAAGAAGCGCATAGTCAACACGAACAAAAAACGTAAAGCCCTTACTATGTTCTAACAAAGAAATGAAGTTCAAATGAGGAGAGAGAAGGTGGCAGCCTCCCTTGGGCTGCCATGGAAGCTTCAGGTCGTGCAAGAGAGTAGGGAAGATGAAGAAATAAAATATCTCATCCCCCTTTTATAGAAATCTCAAAAAGTGCCTCGAACGGGCCTCACCGGGTCCGGAAAAGTGAAATTTGAGCAGACGCGCTCAAATGATGAAACTCTGTGAACGAAAAAGATTCAAAATGAGAAAATAAGAATAACTGAAGAAACAACATAAAAAAACAAGTCCCGAGCAGAAAGTTATGTCCCAAACAAGTTTGGCGCAAACTGGGGCCAAAAACCCTAAAACCGGAAAACATTGAACAGAAGGGACTTCTAAGAGTTTACGACTCGACGAAAAGTGAAAATGAATCCCGTACGAGGATCTAGGCTCAAAACAAGATAATTTGCAATAACTTTCATTAATTGCATAATGGCCCCCACAAAAAGGATTAACTGCAAAACTGCCTCAGAATGAAAATATCTTCCAAAAGATATTTTCTTAGATAACACTGAAATAAAATATCTTCAAAAGATATTTACGAAAAACACCCCAAGAAAAGAAATTAATTTCAAAGAATTATGTATCCATGCCCCTATGGACACCGGGAGCAACCAGAGTACTTTCTTACAAAAGTAAAAATACGTATTTTGTGGAAACCACTCACGATAAAGATACGTGAAGTCAAAAACCAACTCCGAGCATAAGAAGTGAGGTTTTGCCAACAACGTGACAAATAGGGAAAAGACGAAATAGGGAAAAGGACGAAATAGGAATAAGGACAAAAAAGTGAATAGTATCGAAAAACGAAAATTGTGGAAATGACTCGGTTCTCAAAGGAAGTTGTCAATCCATGGAAAAGAGTCTCAGAAACCATTTTCGACCACTCAAAACGACACTAAGTGACGAAAAACCATCCATAGAAAAGAAAAGACAATAGAAAAAATTTATCCACAAAATTTGAGGAAAAAGGAAAAGGAAGAAAATGACCGATTCATTACAACCTTCCCACCTTAAAGGGATTTTGTCCCTGAAATCCAGCCCCAACAAAACAAAAGATGAAACTAGGATAACTACGGAGTACATCTCCGAGTACCCCTACGACATGCTACGAGAGCAATTCCAAAACTAGAAGACAACACATAAACTAATGCCATTCGCACCCACGTGCTTACAACAGGACAACTTCTCAAAAGAAAAATGACCACACGGCCACATGACAAGTCAAAGGTCACTCACAGAACCTAACGTTAGACAAAGGAACGGAAGACCACAACCGTAAGCATTTCTCCTAATGAACCATCATACTGATCCAAAAATAACCCCCAAAAGAACTCCAAGATAATCACGTATCAAATCAAGGTACAGAACAAAGACAACATGGCAGTACAAATAGCGACCAGAACCCACCCACAACGTACTCAAATGTGTGGTAGCAACGATAGTACCTAGTGCCCGCCCACATTTACTCGTCAGTATGGTAGCATCGACGGCAACTAGCATTCGCCCACACAACACACAACTTTATACGGTAGCATGACAGTATAAGGCACTTGTTCATAACATGCCCCCCACTAGGTCTACCCATGAAATCTTTCGATACCAATGACATCAATGTCGTGAATCATTATTACCAAAAGTACTACGAAAACCAGGCATCTTGTGAGAGTTGGGGTAGCAAATCCCAAAGCTCTGACAATAATGTCACAGGCACCGCTACGCTTAAGGCCTTAAATCCTCAACACCACAGAACCAACAACTCCAATGTCTCAAAATTCCAGATATCATCCTAAAACAGATCAACTACAAAACCATATCAAAATCAAACATCGGATCAAAATCCCTATCACAGATGACTAAATCCCCGAAATATAAGTCCACTAAGTGGTACACACATCAAGTCCTGACAACCAAAGTCACAAAATGAATCTCTCAAAACCGTGCTTGGCATCACCAAGCTAAATCAAAATCCTTTAATTTCAATCCATAATCAATCACTGGAACAACAATTCCTCAAAACTACGCCTAGCCATAACTAGGACGAGAAAACTCCATAAACAAGCCAAATCCAACAGCGATCTTTCAAAACCTCTCCTAAGAGTCAACCACATCCAGGTCTCCAAAAACCAAAGCAAGTCTCCAAAATACATTCTCAAAATAGCATCGAGCTCACCTCATGAATCAACCAAATCCTCAATCAAATGGACACAAGTCCCGAAAATGATCTCACATAAATCAATTCACTTTGAGCACCAAAACCCCATCTTTGAAAAAAAGACAATAAGGTCAAAGACTTCACCCCCTCTATGGAAGTAAGTCGACCAAAATCCACCAAATCCTCACCAAGGACTCAAAACGACAACAATGATCCTCACGGACCAACCAACCCCAAACCATGCGCAAGGCAACGAAGAGAAAAGACTCACTCCTTATGAAGTCCCAAACACAGACCAAGAAAAGGTGAGAACCTTATCCCCCCCACAAGTGTCAACACGACGAACACGAAAAGGAAAAATTCTTCCCACCTTAAAGAAATGGATAGCTCAAGACAAAATAAATGTGACAACAACTTGTCTCATAACAACGTGAGCCCTTACCACACTGGTAAAACTCTAACAATCCATCTCCAAATCTAAAGGTGACACTACAAGTGACACTAACGGTGCAATGCTCTCACCAACCCCAAACGTTAATCAATCAACTTGATCCCAAAAGCGTCATCACACAAAGAGAACTCAAAGAAAGCGGTAACTATTGACATACCAATAACAACCAAATCAATCACTACGACTGATCCCCAACACAACATCATCATCATTGATCAAAAGGACAATGCTTATCAAAACAAAAGCCAAAGCTGATTCCAGCCAAACTGCACTCGTAGCTAGCCAGCACGGTAGCATGACAGTGCCATGCACCAGCCCACGAAAATTTCAATCTCAGAGGAACCTTCCAAAACAACCAAGGTGCCCAAAAGGTCCAAAACCTAATCATGGCCCAAAATCAACAAATTCTGTACTACGATCACGCCTAATGGCTCACCCCACGAGAGCCTAAACAAAAGGTGTCTCTCCACCTATCCAAAGTTAACTCTAGGTCAACGACAACCTAAACTACAATGAAACTATGACTACAATCACCATCAACCTCAACTCGTGCCTCAATGACCAATCCCGTGTCATGCAAAATATGCAACACAATCATGCATATAAAAATCTAATCTAGCATACATCATATGTCATGCTCTTTACATTAGAATCAAAACAAGCAAAACAGATAGCAAAACACATATAGTACGTAAGCACATAAACATGTTATCATAAAGTATATTAACACGTAAAATATAGCAACAGAAATGTGATACGCACCCAAAACCCATCGTCCTAAGGTATTCAAACCTGGGAGCTCTGATACCACCTATGACGGCCCTGGTTTTAGGCCAGTGCATCAGTGATGAACCGAAAGGATGATCCGATAACGGATCCGAATGCGGAAGCAAAAACAGAAAACAAGACTCTAAGAAGTCAAAGTGACCATCCATGAGGTCGTGGAACTCAACAAGAACTGATGCGGAAGTAAAAGATCGAAAATATGACAAATAAGCCCTAGGGGCAAAATAGTCATTTTTAAAAATTGTAGATTTGGGTGCCACCGAGCACACCGTTGGAAGGACAACGAAAAACTAATCAAGATGGACTCAAGAATCGTATGATTCGGAGTCTGGACGAAGGAGAAACGGCATGACGAAGAAAAACGAGCACTTAAGGCAAAAAGGGTAAACTAGAAATTATTTAGGAAGAACCGGGTGCAACCGAGCACACCGTTGGAAAGACAGCAAAAAATTAGTCAAGTTCAAAAAAAAATTCACTTAAATGGAAGTCCGGACGAAGGAGAAAAGCCCAAAAGAAGAATTGACATTGCGGCGGCCCGACGTGGGGCCATGAAAGCCCCATGCGTGCGCTGGGTGCACACATGGCTGGCAACAGCCCATAAAGCTGCTGTGTGGTTTTTTTTCAGAAAAATCCGGAACAAAGGCTGAATTTGGAACCCTAGATGAATTTTTTTGGAAAAACACAAAGAAGAAACCCACCTCAAAATTGAGTTTTCTATGTGACTCGTGTAGAATTAAAAAAAAAAAAAAAAAACTCACTGTAAAATGGCAAAAATGCCCTACCAAGAAATCTGGTCAAAAGAGCAAAAAAGCTGCTAAAATGAAAACTGGAAGCTGAAACTTCACGAGGGATTTCCGGTACCAAAACGATGTTTTCTGGAAAAACACGAATAAGAAACCCTCCCTAAAATCACGTTTTCTAATCGACCATGTCAAAAGAAGAAAATAAAACTGATGTGAAAGGTCTAGAATACCCCTAGATCAGATTATGCAACAAAACCTCAAAATGAGTTCCTAGGAGGCTCAAATTGCCAAGGAAGAGGTTTTTCCTAAAAACGATCATGTACACAAACGTAAATTACCTATTAAGATGTGCTACAATGGTCTATGGCTTAAAAATACCACCGATGCAAAATCTAACCACCCAACGGGCAAAAGGCAAAGATGAACAAGAAAAGGGAAATTTGAAAACCAAAATTAACAAATGATTTCAAATTACCGTTTGGCCCTTGGCCACACTTCATACATAATTAATAAGACCCTATAAAAGAATAAAAATGGAATTCCCACACCCGATGCAAGCTTAGTGAAGCAATGACTCGGCATTTTTCAATATTTTCATAATATTTCATGAAGTTAAAAGTTACATATGATACAAATTAGATGTCATTGGCCTATGGTCTCATCTCATACATGTCAAATACATTGTAAAGAGTGTACTTATGTAGATATTACAAAAATAGAATCAAATTTACACATTTTGACATATAAAGCTATAAATGGCATTTAAAGCCAACATTTACAAGAAATGAAAACTTTAAGTCTACAAATCATCAAAGCATGATGTGAATCCCGAATCTTGATCCCGGTACCTGAAAAATGTCCCCATTACGTGGGTGAGTAACATAAAACTACTTGTAGGAGATGAGCATGCACCAACCTAGCGTTTTACAATTATATCACGTTAAGGTGAAACATGTCAAAGGGGCTCATGCCACCTAACGTCTATGTCAAGTGAGACTCAGGGATCATCCTAAGCTACTCATGTAATTTAAAGTGAACAACGGCACACAAGTATACATCCTCAAGTATACTAAATAATGTTAAACATGTTATACAACATACAAGCATACATTTCCAAGTATACTAAACCACATTAAGACAAGTCATGTAATGTCTAAGCATATTTACACAAGTGTGCATTTTATATGAAAATTTTGTAAATCAAGTATACCGACATAAGTATACTAAGCTAAGAGAGATACGCCTAAAACAAGTATACATGGCACAAGCATACTAAATGAAATCTAAACTCACAGAGCAAGCATACAAGTTCAAGTACACTATATGAGATCTAAATGCACAAAACAAGTATACAGTTTCAAGTATACTAAATAAGATTCAAATATCTAAAGCAAGCATTAATTCTAAAGCTACAAGTAATCCATGATTAACAACTTGAAATTGAATGCGAAATCAAAGTAGAAAGACTAGAACATGTGGTCACTAGACCAAGCAAGTGTTTTCGGGTAATTACGACCCACAAGGCACTACCTGGTGCGCACATGCATAAGTTATTCCGGGCAATCACGACCCACAAGGTACTACCTAGTGCACACTTATGACTTAGAAGACTCTTGTGTCCATGCTAGAGCCAAACCCTAGCCATCACATGAAATGTCCTTACAAGCTTTCCAAAATCAATAAATCCAAAACTTATACAAAAATCAATAAGTTAGACCAAACTTATACCAAATCCACTAATGCATAAAGCCATCTTCCATGCACAAATAAGGTTGAATCCATACAAACCATGTCCTAGAATTCAAGTCTAGATAGCATATGACATATCAAGCCTCCAATATGTAATTTATACACCAAAACAATAATATTTTACAACAATTGAACCACATTACCACACTAAGCCACAAATACTAAATAAGTCCCAATTTAGTAACTAGCCTCCAAGGTAAACAACTGTAATATTCTAACAAGCTATACACCTACACAAGATATATCTAAACAAGCTATGCAAGTCAATGATATTCTATATCATGCTAAGTCCAATTACCATTTGAAGATGTCTCAAGTACTAATTCTACATCAAATTAGCAACATACTCATAAGGTGATTAAACAGATCACACTTTAAGGGATTATTAACTTATTACCTCCAATATCAATTTAAGTGACCAACACACTTAAAATAAAATTAATTAAGTTCATTAATTAATTTTTCTCTAGATTTTCAAACATATCTAAATGTCCTCAATTTAATATATGTTAAAGAACTCACCAAGGCCTACTTTAATATCACATTACTAGTTTATTCCATACTTGATACAACTAGGTGAATTAAATTTCACAAAAGATAAATATTAAATAAAATTTGCAATTCTTATTCAAATAACCCCAATTTAATATATATCAACCACCATACCAAGGCCTAAATTTCTAGCATTCCACAATTTAATTCTAAGTTGCCTAGCATCATAAGAATTAAATCTTAAACAAAGAAAATAATGAAATTAAATTCTAAAAACTTGAACAAGGCATGCTCACAAGTTGTATATGCTTATAAAACAATGAATACAACAATAATATAAACCTAAGACACCCCCTACCCCAATTTGAGATCAAAATCTCAAAAGCCATCAAAACGAAACGGCTCCGAATCCGATAATACTTCGGGGTTTCGTCGGGGACAACGCCATGAACGATAAACTCCAAAGAGGACCCATGAAAATCACCACTTGACTTCAAAACCAAAATCAAAATTTGGCTTGAAATGGGTTTTAATAAGGGTGAAAGAAGCGCGTAGTCAACACGAACACAAAACGCAACGGCCCTACTATGTTCTGACAAAGAAATGAAGTTCAAATGAAAGGGGAGAAGGTGGTAGCCTCCCTTGGGCTGCCATGGAAGCTTCAGGTCGTGCAAGAGAGTGGGGAAGATGTAAAAAATAAAATATCTCATCCCCCTTTTATAGAAATCTCAAAAAGTGCCCCGAACGGGCCTCACTAGGTTCGGAAAAGTAAAATTTGGGCAGACGTGCTCAAATGATGAAACTCTGTGAACAAAAAAGATTCAAACTTAGAAAATAAGAATAACGGAAGAAATAGCATCAAAAAGCGAGTCCCGAGTAAAAAGTTATGCCATAAACAAGTTTGGCGCAAACTAGGGCCAAAAACCCTGAAACTAGAAACCATTGACCAGAAGGGACTTCTAAGAGTTTGCGACTCGATGAAAAGTGAAAATGAATCCCGTACGATGATCCAGGCTCAAAACAAGATAATTTGTAACAACTTTCATTAATTGCACAATGGCCCCCACAAAAAGGGTTAACTGCAAAACTGCTTCAGAATGAAAATATCTTCCAAAAGATATTTTCTTAGATACCCCTAAAATAAAATATCTTCAAAAGATATTTACAAAAAATACCCCAAGAAAAGAAATTAATTTCAAAGAATTATGCATCCATGCCCCTATGGACACCGAGAGCAACCAGAGTACTTTCCTACAAAAGTAAAGATACATATTTCGTGGAAACCACTCACGATAAAGATACGTGAAGTCAAAAACCAACTCCGAGCACAAGAAGTGAGATTTTTCCAACAAAGTGACAAACGGGGAAAAGACAAAATATGGAAAAGGATGAAATAAGAGTAAGGACAAAAAAGTGAATAGTGTCGAAAAACGAAAATTGTGGAAATAACTCGGTCCTCGAAGAAAGTTGTCAATCCACGGAAAAGATTCTCATAAACCATTTCTGAGCACTTAAGATGACACTAAGTGACGAAAAACCATCCACAGAAAAGAAAAGACAATGGAAAAAATTTATCTGCAAAATTTGAGGAAAAAGAAAAAGGAAGAAAATGACCAGGTCATTACAGATCTCATGGTACGTAAGCTTGACAGTATGGCTATACTTATCGACAGATTGAGGATATCTTTGATTGCATCTATGTTCATAGGGGATGCAGATATCTGGTGGACTTTCATGACTGGTATCCATGATATAGAGCAGATGCATGGCTAGAGTTCAGGGAGTTATTCTTTAACCACTTCTTTCCTCGAGCTATGAGGCAAGATATACGGGTACAGTTCACAGTTTTATACCAGGGCATTAGCATGAGCGTCCTATAGTACGAGACCATTTTCACCTCTCTATCCTGCTAGTACACCAGAGTTAGTGGTTACTAATGAGCTCAGGGCTCGTAAGTTCTAGGACGGGCTTAATCTTGACATTAGGTCACGGATTTTGGTATTTGACTTGAGGACTTACAAAGAGGTAGTACAGAGGGCTCTGTTGGTTGAGCCAGAGGATAAGGATCAGCTCAGGATCCGGACTTTGCGTAAATAGTCTTGCACGTAAATAGTCTCGTGGAGAGACACATTCAGCTTCTACTTGGAGTCAGTGGAAGAAGGCTAAGGCTGGGTGTAATTCACAGTTTCAGGGACAGTCTCAACAGGCTAGGACTGCACCTTCAGTTCCTATTCCTTTGGGGTCAGCCCAAAATATGGTTTGTCACTACTACGGATAGCCAGGGCATATCAAGCCTCACTGCCCGCAGTTCTAATCTCAAGACGGTCGTCCTCAGCCTAGTCAATCGCAGGCCAATACGTCTTCTATCCCCGCAAAGGGAGTTCACGGGGCTTGCCACTACTGCAAGCAGTCGGGCCACATTAGGAGGGACTGTCCACATAGGCAGGAGAGGGTACAGAGTGGCACGGGCTCTTAGGCAGCCCCAGCACAGTCAGCGGTTGTTCAGTCTGGATTTAGAGTACCTCAGGCACTGCAGCCAGCACCACCAGTCAGTTGGTATCCGAGTAGGGGCACTATGCCTGCTACTTTCGGACAACAGTCAGTGCAGCAGGGCAGTTTGTAGCATTCTGGGGCTCAAGGTAGAGCCTATGCACTGCCATAGGCTGATTCCTCTACTGGACCTTCCACGGTTATAGGTATCTTTTCAGTCTTCAGTTCTTGAGCTAGAGTTCTTCTTGACACGGGTGCATCACATTCATTCATATCTACTTTATTTGTACATTCTTTGGGTCTGGAGGTCACATGGCGAGATATTTTCCTTTATGTTGACACACCAGTTGGGGTCCAGTGTCTTTGGACCGCATTTGTCAGGGTTGTGCTATCGAGATAGCTGGGCGAACTTTAGAGTTTGATTTTGTTGTTCTTAACATAACGGGCTTTGACGTCAATCTTGGGATAGACTGGTTATCCTTTTTCTGTGCTACAATCGATTGCTTCTGTAAGAGGGTGACTATTTGCATTCCCAAGGGAGACTATTTTTACTTCGTCAGAGATCGGAACGATTCTCACTCGACTATAATTCTTAGCATTGGTGATTGGAGTCCCTACAGGTCCTTCTTGTCTAGTCTATTAGCTGAGGAAGATAATGGTTTACGCCGTATCTTTTCGATAGTTGTGGATGAGTTTCTTGATGTCTTTCCAGAGGAGTTGACGGAGCTTCCTCCTCTTTAGGAGGTTGTCTTTGCTATTGATGTCATTCCCAGTACCGCGCCCATCTCTATGGCACCATACCACATGGCACCCACAGAGTTGGATGATTTGAAAGCCAAGGGCTTTATTCATCCTAGTGCTTCACCTTGGGGAACACCGGTTCTTTTTGCGAAGAAGAAGGATGGGTCTTTAAGACTTTGCATCGATTATCGCAAGTTGAACTACACTATGATCAAGAACAAGTATCCGTTGCCTAGGATTGATGACTTATTTAATCAATTGAAAGGAGCTACGTGCTTCTCAAAAATTGACTTGAGGTCGGGTTACTATCAGTTGAGGGTTAAGGATGAGGTTATATCCAAGACTACCTTTCGTACACGGTATGGCAATTATGAGTTGTTGGTGATGCCATTTGGTTTGACCAATGCTCCAGCAGCTTTTATGGACTTGATGAACTGTGTATTCAGTGACCATCTTGACAAATTTGTGGTGGTATTCGTTGATGACATTCTCGTGTACTTGGCTTCAGTAGAGGAGTATGAGCATCATTTGAGAATAGTCCTGTAGTTCCTTAGGGATAACCGGTTGTATACTAAGTTTAAAAAAATGTGAGTTCTAGTTACCAGAGGTGAAGTTCCTTAGACATGTTATTTCAGGGGGTGGAGTAGCAATGGATCTATCTAAGATTGAGTCTGTGATGGATTGGGAACATCCATAGATAGTGTTTAAGATTCGGAGTTTTCTTGGCCTATCTGGCTATTGCCGAAGATTCATCAGAGATTTCTCTCATTTAGCGGCACCTATAACTTGACTTACCCGTGAGGGAGTCAAGTTTGTTTGGACAGAGGCTTGTGATACAGCATTTCAGGAGTTAAACGTTAGGTTGACTTCAGCTCCAGTTTTGATACTACCTGAGTGTGGCTTGGGGTACGTGATCTATTGTGATGCTTCTCGGGAAGGTTTGGGTTGTGTTCTGATGCAGACTGAGCAGGTGGTAGCTTATGGGTCTCGAAAGTTGAAGACTCGCGAGTTGAACTATCCAACACAAGATTTAGAGCTTGCAGCAGTTATCTTTGCCCTAAAAGGGGGAAGACATTATTTGTACAGGGAAAAGTTTGAGGTTTTCTCCAATTATAAGAGTCTCAAGTATCTCTTTTCTCAGAAAGATTTGAACTTGAGACAACGTAGATGGGTTGAGTTCATGGAAGACTATGACTTTGAGATGTAGTACCATCTGGGTAAGGCCAATGTTGTGGCCAATGCTTTGAGTAGGAAGTCACGAGGCACTCTTGCTAGTATGTCCATTCATAAATGAAAGATGCTAGAAGAGCTTGCAGATTTGGGTTTATAGATGTTTAAGGATACTTCTCCAGCTACTTTGTTTAGCATTGTAGCTCAACCAGCTCTAGTCAATAGGGTTATTGAGGTACAGTTGACAGATGGGGAGATGAAGTCCATCCACACACGGGTTTCAGGTGGTGAGGATGTAGATGGTTGGACCTTGTTTTCAGACAGTGGTCCAAGGGGATGATGTTTATTCCCTTGTCTTGTTGCAATGATGTACTTCAGGATTTTCACCACTCTCAGCTTGTAGTTTATCCTGGTGGCATGAAGATGTACCACAATTTGTGGTGATAGCTTTGGTGGAAAGGCATGAAATGGGATGTTTCACAGTTTGTGGTTTGATGATCACTGAAAAGTGCGCATTTAAACCTCTTAAGCTTAGGTATTCTAGAACCTTTATCTATCTTATTTTCCCACTTTAAATTGATTTTGTATTATTTCCATTTTCAAGTACTTATCCCCAAAATAAGCTAACTCAGCTAAAGAGCATAATTGAAGCAATCTTGAGATGAATCAAAGAAAGGAGCAAAGTGGGAGCAAAATGAAGCAAAGTATAGAATTCAGCAGGTTCGATCGATCACAAGTACACTTTGATCGATCGAAAGTTCATCGATCTAGACATTTCAAGATGGATCCAAGCTCTTTTGTCCTTATCCAAAGATCCCACAAAGTTCGATCGATCCAACAATTCTCAGATCGATCGAAAAGATTCCATCTTATCCTGTTGTACCACCCTATCTACCACTTTTGTCTCTTTCCCAAAAATATCTCTAAAATATCTCAGATTTTTCTTTATCCAAAAAGGTGCCGCCATAGAGGATCGATCCAGCTTAAGTTCAATAGATCTTAGCCATGTTCGATCGATCTTACCACAAGTTCGATCGATTGAACTTCCCCAAGTACGAGAAAATTTAATTTCCAGCTTATTAAAAGTTATCTCATATCCAATCAATAGGAGGAATATTGGTGTACGAGCCCAGGCTATTGAGTATGACATTTTAACCTACCTATATAAAGAATATGAGCCATTCTTGATACATATACTTATAGAGACTTTTGACAAAATATCATATTCTTAATGAGGAAGAAAAGAAGAGACGAGGCTAGAGACACAAGCTGGGAGTTCTTCCATCAACCAAGAAGAGGAGCAATTTCCACCATAGAGTTTGCCCTTAAGTGTCGGAGGACACCATCCATGAGTGGCTAGACATCCTCTTGGGGCTAGAGTTAGCCCTAAGCATGTTTTCTACATCTTGATTTATGTATTTTTAAGGCAATTTGTATTGTGATATATGTTTTGACATTTTTATATATATAGATCTTGTTTATTTAATGATTTGTGTGGTTTAATGCTTCCAATTGATCATTTTATTCTATCCATATGTCTATGTATGTTAGAATAGATGTTCATGTGTTTGTCTCTAGATTTTATGTTATTGATGCATGTCTATGTGTATGGATGCTATAGATTCAGAGATTGTCAAAACATTATAACGACCTTGGTTTTAGGCCAGCGTGTCCTGCGATGTACTGTAAGGATGATCCGATAACAGATCCCAATGCGGAAGCGAAAACAGAAAATAAGACTATAAGAAGTCAAAGTGACCTTCCATGAGGTTGTGGAACTCAATGAGAACTGATGCGGAAGAAAAAGATCAAAAATATGACAAATAAGCCCCTAGGGGCAAAATAGTCATTCATGAAAACTATAGATTCGGGTGCCACCGAGCATACCGCTGGAAGGACAACGAAAAACTAATAAAGATGGACTCAAGAATCGCAAGATTCGGAGTCCGGACGAAGGAGAAACGGCATGACGAAGAAAAACGAGCACTTAAGGCAAAAAGGGTAAACTGGTAATTATCTAGAAATAATTGGGTACAACCAAGCACACCTTTGGAAAGACAGCGAAAAATTAGTCAAGTTCAAAAAAAAATTCACTTGAATTGGAGTCCGGACGAAGGAGAAAAGCCCAAAAGAAGAATTGACGTCGCGGCGGCCCGACAAGGGGCCATGACAGCCCCATGCGCATGCCCATGCACACGCCTATGCACGCCGGGCGCGCTGGGTGCACACACGGCTGCCGCAGCACGAGCGCGGCGTGCATAGGCGCGTGCATGGGCGTGCGCATGGGGCTGTCATGGCCCCTCGTCGGGCCGTCGCGACGTTAATTCTTCTTTTGGGCTTTTCTCCTTCGTCCGGACTCCGATTCAAGTGAATTTTTTTTTGAACTTGACTAATTTTTTGCTGTCTTTCCAACGGTGTACTCAGTTGCACCTGGTTATTTCTGAATAATTACCAGTTTACCCTTTTGCCTTAAGTGCTCCTTTTTCTTCGTCATGCCGTTTCTCCTTCGTCCGGACTCCGAATCATGCGATTCTTGAGTCCATCTTGATTAGTTTTTCGTTGTCCTTCCAGCAGTGTGCTCGGTGGCACCCGAATCTATAGTTTTTAGAAATGACTATTTTGCCCCTGGGGGCTTATTTGTCATATTTTTTATCTTTTTCTTCCGCATCAGTTCTCATTGAGTTCCACGACCTCATGGAAGGTCACTTTGATTTCTTAGAGTCTTGTTTTCTGTTTTTGCTTCCGCATTCGGATCCGTTATCGGATCATGCTTACGGTTCATCACAAGACACGCTGGCCTAAAAACCAGGGTCGTCACAAACATAGTCCTTAATAGAATGCTCTTGTGGTTTATTTGATGGTTCATACTCATTTCTTGATGGATTGTGTCTTTCCCTTAGTTTAATTAGTTTAATTTCATGTTATTAGCTTAATTGTAGTGTAGTTGTAGTTTAGATGTTAAATGGGAGGACAATCCATGCTTGTTGTTTAATGTTCTATACTTATGAAAACAAGTAACATATGTCTCTAACCTTATGATGTGTTTGGATTGTGACCTTAAAGAAAGGATTAATGGCTTAGTTTAATATATTATGCTATCGACTATGTTGCTTAGACAATATATACTTAATTAGTCATTCATGCTTGTTGAAACAACCACACACACACACTATAGTTGCAATACATGTTTTCCCCCTCATTAATCATTCAATAAGGGTGTAGAAAAGCTATGCTTAGTGGTGATCTCTAAACCCCAAGATCTCTCTCTCTTATTTTCTCTCTATTGCATTTAATTGTTTACTTTAGTTTAGATTGCATCTTAGTATAATTCAATCACCAACCAATCTTTTGATCACTCGACCTACTAACCCTAATCTCGATTCCACAACCTAATACGACCCACCAATCCCTTGGGACGATCCCTACTCGCCCTAACTATATTTTTAGTGAAAGGTAGTAATGAAAAATTATAAATGTAAAACTTGGCCACACTCATCTTAGTCCAACACCTCTTTCAAGCTTTGGTGTGCATCGCGATAAGGCACCACCAAGTTTTTGGCGCCGTTGCCGGGGATTGATTAAAGGCAACGTCGTATTTGTGGAATCAATTAGGAATTAGTACTCTTTTGATCGTGTCTTTACTTTATTTTCATTTTCATTTTGGTTACTTATTGTGTTGGTTCTTGTTTGACTAGGTGCATTGAGCTAGAAGGAGAGCAAAAGAGCATTTAAAGCAAGGAGCTAAGCAAAAGCAAGGAAAAAGCTAAAATCTAAAAAAAATTGCAAGGCTAAAATTGAAAATTGAAGTACTAAAGTACCCTCTGTGAGCTCTTTTTTAACTCAATCTCTAGTTAAATCGTCGGCCCGCGTGGAGGCTTGTATTTCAATTCTTAGATAAATCGTGAGCCTACGTGGAGGCAATTTTATTATTCTTTGCATATTGTTGATAGCATGGGAGTATGGGATCATTGTATGTGGAGGAAGTTTTATAATTGAATTGTTGCGAAGGTGAAGTGATTGTTGATTATTTCTTACTTATTTGTGTTTTGCTTGTGTATGCATGGTCGTAGATCATTGAAACCTACTCTTGTCCCTCTTAATTTTTATCTTGAATTCGTTGTTCGAAACCCTAGGGGAAGAGGAAGTTCTAGTCAATCCATTTCATCAATGGAAGTACATAATGAGGACCATGTGGAGGACCTTGGTCACATAGACCAACAAGGTATCCTCCACCCCAATGTGCATCATGATAACATGCAACTAACATTAGGCATGCCGAGGCCATTCATTCACCCACCACAACAACAAGGCCAAGTTCCATTGGGAATGCCTAGGCCAATGTTTGCTCCACAACCTCCCATAGTTCAAGGCAATCAAGGTGCCCATGTTGCACCTCCAATTGTTAACCCTCCCCTTAGTTTAAGAGATCAATATGTGCCTAATGAATATAATGCACCCACATGCATTCAATTGCCACCATTTAGAGCACACCACTATGAAATCAAACCACAAACCATTCAAATGCTTCTTAACTATCAAGGACTTCTAAGTGAAGAACCTTACAAGTATTTGGATGAGTTTCTTGAAGTATGTTCCACCATGAGATACACAGACATGCCAGAAGAGGTCTTAAGGCTTAAACTTTTTCCATTCACCCTTAAAAAGACTAGGCAAAATATTAGTTTAACAATCTTAGGCCTTTTTCAATAACTTCTTGGGCAGAAATGCAACAAGAGTTCTTGAAGAATTACTATCCGGTTTCTAAGACCAATGCCATGAGAACCTCAATTTGAGAGTTTTCACACGGGGATGGGGAAACGTTCCATGAGGCATGGGAAAGATTCAATGAATTGCTTAGGAAGTGTCCACATCATAACATGCCCAAATGGTAATTAGTTCAATATTTCTTTGAGAGTTTATCTGATAATTACAAGGGCATGGTTGATGCTTCCATGGGTGGCTCTTACATTGATAGGCATGAGGATGACGTGTGGTGTCTTTATGAGAGCATGAGTGAAAATTCTTTGCATCAAACTTTATCTTCTAAAAATGGTAGGAATTCAAGTGGAAGGAAGAGTGTTGGCTTGCATCAAGTTGACCATTCCAATGAAATAGCCGCCGAGATGAAATCCTTATCTCAAAGGTTTGATCAATTTTTGATCAACCAAAACTCAGCAAATCAAGTATCTTCCATCCCTAACCATTCCCATCATGCATCCAATGAATCATGTATAACTTGTTCAAGTGTTTTACATTCTACTTCGAATTGTCCCCATGGACATGTGCAAAGTGAGCATCATGAACAAGTCAATGCAGGGTTGTGTAATGGAGTTCTAGCTGGTTTCTTCACATCTGGGAGGGGATTGAGACAGGGTTGTCCTTTATCTCCTCTTCTTTTCACTCTCATTACAGATTATTTTTCTACATTGATGCATGAGAAAATTGTTGATGGTCAATTAAAGGTTTATAAAATGGTGCAGAAGTCTGGGTTTTTGGTCTCTCATGCTTTCTATGCAGATGATTTGTTCATTGTGGTTAAGGCTGACATTTTGACTGCTAAAGCTATTGATAGGGTGTTTCAGAAATTTCATGAAGTGTCAGGTCTGGCTATGAATAAGGAGAAGAGTGCTGTCATTTTTTCAAAGTCTGTGAGGAGAAAAAGGAGGTTACTTCAGGTTTTACAGGTGAAAGTGGAGTCCTTTCCTATTAAATATTTGGGAATTCCTCTAGTTAACAGAGGCTTGAGAAGTGCTGATTGTAAGGGGATTTTTGATAAAGCAACTACTAGATTGGAGCATTGGAACACAATTAATCTGTCTCTTGCAGGGAGAATAGAACTTCTCAAGTCTGTTCTATATTCTTTTTTGTATCATTGGATTTTTGGTTTTAAAATTCCATGGAGTTGTGTTGTTGCTCTTGAAAGGAAGTTCAAAAAGTTTTTGTGGAGTGGAAAGCTTGATGCTAACAAAATGTCTTAATTAAAATGGAGTCAAGTAACATTACCATATGCAGAAGGTGGGTTTAATCTTCGTAGGATTCTTGATGTTGATTTTGCAGCTAAAGTTGTTATTTGTTGGGATTTTGTGAAGAATAAGGAAGCTTTGTGGGTTAAGTGGATGCATGCCACGTACTTACAACAGGAAAACTTCTGGACTGTTCAGCCTAAAGTGCAAGATTCCTCTATTTGGAAACAAATACTGGACACTAGAGAGTTCATACAAGAAAATGCAGAATTCAAGGTTGGAAATGGGACATCATTTAACATGTTATTTGATCTTTGGTGTGCAGGGTTATCCTTAGTTCAAATATTTGGGGCTCCTATTTTCAGAAATTATGATAAGAAGGCTAGGCTAAATACTTTAATTGTTGATGGAAGATGGTCCTTTCCTCAATTTTTTCCAGCTTCGGCTGTTACTTTTATGGCCTTATTGAATGGTCTTAGGGAAGATTTAGCTTGAAGAATGTATGGAAAATTTGTTGAGCTAGAGGACAGATAGTGGGCTGGAAGGAGCTTTGTTGGAAATTTTGTAGACCTCGAGTTGCTGTTTTAATTTACAGAGAAGAGGATTTTCAGGTCCAGCTATCTGTCATAATTGTTTCAAGGAGGAAGACTCTAATGACCATTTGTTTTGCAAGTGCTCTTACGCTTTGGAGGTTTGGCAGCAAGTGTTAGATCAGTTGCACATTTCAGTGGTGAGATTTCAAAGTATAAATCAGTTTGTGGAGTGGATCTTATTACAAGCTCAGGTTGATTGTCTCAGGTCCAAAATTATGAAAGGGAAATTTTGTGTTTTTATCTGGAAGATTTGGATGGAGAGGAATGTTTCTTTGCATGGAGGTTCTAAGGAGCAGGCTTCAGTTGCTACAAATGTTGTTGTTTGGGAAGTCATGCACTTCTTCTCAATTGCATTTGCTGAGTTGATGGTTTTATTTGATGATGCATAGTTTGTTGATGGTTATTGGCTCAGGGTTGAAATTTCCAGTTTTTTGTGTTGTTAGGGGCTGGGTTTGCTTCTCTGAAAGGGAGTCGGTTCAGGTTAAAGGGATTAGATTTCTTGATGTGGCGGGTTCTTTTTCATCAATGTTTCAGTTGTAGAGTTGGATTGGTTTCATGTTAGACTTTTATTTTCTTTTGTATGGCTTAGGTCATATTTGGTTTTTTTATTTTAAAGCTTAGGTTTGGTGGATGGTAGTGGATTAATTCCACTTTATGACTTGTATTGGAGTTTTTCTCCACTTGTAATTGTATCTCTTTTGAATATTTATAAAATTCAAAAAAAAAAAAAATACCCATTCAGGAAAAAAAAGAACAAGTCAATGCAGCTTTTGTTAATCAAAGGAATAATCCTTATGGCAATCACTATAAAATTCTAGTTGGTGGAATTACCCGAATTTCTCTTGGAGAAACCAAGGGGAAGGCTTAAACCCTTCCCAAGGTAGTTTTCAAGGAAAGTACATTCCACCTCTAATGCAAGGCCAAGGAACACAAAGATATAGACCATATCAATCACAAGGAAATAAATTTTCTAATTCTCATTTTCCAAATCAACCATCTTATTCTCAAGGAAATTCTAGGAGTCTTGCTTTTGAAGAGAAAGTTTTGACCGCTCTAGGCACTCTAGAGGCGAACACTCAATTGCTTCATTCTCATTCTCAATCTATTGCTAAGCTAGAAACCCAAGTAGGGCAAATAGCTAATACTTTAAATGCTAGAGAAAAAGGGAAAATGTCTTTGAATGCCCCACCAAAGCAACAATGCGTTGTGGAGACTCATTCCTCATCGGAAGGTCATACAATTGAGCATGTCAATGCGGTGACAACCTTGAGAAGTGGGAGAATCATTGACAACCAAGTAGGTATGTCCAATGAAGAGAGCGAACCGATGCAACCATAAGTTGACACCCGTCCTGTTTCACATCCTATTCCTCCTTCATTGCAAATGCATGATCTTTCAAATGAGAATGTGTTGAAAAGTGATTTGAAAAGTGATCTTGAAAAGAAAAATTTGCAAAATGATTTCAAAACTTCTTATGTTGAAGAGACTTCAAGAAAAAATTCTAAAAATTTTTTTGAACCAAAAGCTCCATTTCCGAATGCCTTAAAAGGATTCATTTCAATTGATAAGCAAAAGGCCAAAACAAATGAAATTATGGATGTGTTTAGGCAAGTGAAAGTCAATCTTCCACTTTTGGATGCAATCAAGAGAATTCCGGCTTATGCCAAGTTTTTAAAAGATCTTTGCAACCAAAAGAGGAAGAACAAAAGCCAAGCACCTAGGAAAGTGGTCTCGACCGAGCAAGTGAGCCCTATTTTGCAACATAACACTCTTCCAAAGTTCAAAGACCCCGGTTCACCTACTACATCTTGTGTCATTGGTGACCATGTCATTAATAGGGCTCTTTTAGACTTAGGAGCAAGTGTTAATCTTCTTCCATACTCGGTATATGTCAAATTAGGCTTAGGAGACTTGAAACCGACATCGGTAGTTTTACAACTTACCGACCGATCCATCAAAAAGCCTAGGGGTATCATTAAGGATGTATTGATTAAGATTGATAAATTTTTCTTCCCCGTTGATTTCATTGTCATTGACACGGAATCGGTTTCGAATCCTAAGAGCCAAATTCCCGTTATCCTTGGCCGTCTTTTCTTGGCAACTGCGAATGCCAACATTAATTGTAGGACGGGGATAATGAAGATCTCATTTGGCCACATGAAGGTGAAGTTGAATATCTTCAATCCAACCCCGAATTCATTTGACAAGCATGAAGAAGTGAATGTTGTAGAGAAATATCATGAACATAAATGTGAAGGAATAAAGTCTTTGCTTGAAACCAAAATTTCAAAAAGTTTGTCTTCAACCCTGAATTCCAAGAAAGTTGTTTCAAAATCTTGTTTTGAAAGGGCATAGAAGCCCAAAGATCATTTTGAGCCTAATCTAACAAGTTCTTTAAGGAACCATTTGTTGGGTGGAGTTTAAAGTACTTATCACCCCATTAAGGAGGGGATGCACTACAAGATGATTGGTCCGGGCTAAAAGAGCCCAACGTCTTGCTAGAGACGTTAAAGACTAGTACATTTCTTAGGGTGTCACAACCCTATTTCTCCCTCATTTCTATTTTAAATTTCATTTCTTGCGAAGTCTAGATACTTGCTTTAGGTTCATATGCATTGCTAGGAACTGTGATTAGGATTGCATGCAATTTCTTGTTAAAAATGAGCATTTTGTTCCTATTCGATCGATCTCCAAGGAGGTTCGATCGATCGAACTCCATACCTGCATCCAATCATCTCTCTGTCCAATCGTTCAAAGAAAACCTGCATATTTCAGCTTTCTGTCTAATCAATCGTAAATTCTTCGATTAATCCAGATTCATCTTGGATCAATCTGCAGTCTTAACACTTAGAAAAATTTTGGACCTGCATCCAACCAGCATCCAAAGGCCTCTCTATCCCATCGTTCGAACATGTCTGCAAATTATTACATGTTCAATTGATCTGACTCTTTTAGAGATCGATCTTTCAAGATCGATCTCTGTTCTTTGATTTACTGTTTTGACTTTAAGTTTGACTTTTGTTTTGAATTTTAAATTTAAAGACTCCAAGAATATTTTATTCTGAATTGAAGAAAAAAAAAGGAAAAGAAAAAAAAAAGGGGGCTTTCAAAGTTTTCAAAAATACTTTTATTTCTTGTATTTCTTGTATTTTTTTATTTTTATTTTTGTCTATTATTTTTCAAAAATCCCAAAAAATATTTTCTTTTCTTTTATTTTATTTTATATTTCAAAAATTCCAAAAAAATAATTCTTTTGTTTTCTTTTATTTTGCTTAGTTTATTTTTATTTTATTTAGTTTTATTTTTCAAAAATCCAAAAATAAAAAATAAAAAAATATTTTTGATTTTTAATTTTTGATTTTTAATTTTCAAAAATTCAAGAGCTTCAAAAACAATTTTGTCTTTTCGTGAGGAGAGATCGATACTAGTTCGATCGATTTAAGATTTTAGTTCAATCGATCGAACTGAGGAGGGAATATTTTTAAAAATAGAGGCCAAGGGTTATTTCAGATCGATCCAAAAAACCCTAGCTTCGCCTCGCCGCTGCAACCCCACTATTTCCATCTTCGGCGAGTGCTTCGGTGATTCCATCGTGCCCGAATCTCTCTCCCTCATCTCGGATCTCAGATTTCATCTCTCTCCTTCGATCAACTTCTTTCTCAGTTTTGGGTAAGATTGGAGTTCTTCTCGTTTGATTTCAAGCTTCATATTGATGAATCCATGCTTTCATGTTAGATCTATGATATTATGATGATGAATCTTGCCATTTTTGAAGCTTTGAAGCTATGTATATATATGTATATATGTCGTTTTATATTTTTTATTTTAATTTTTGATTTTAGGGGTCATGGGCCTAATCAAGTGACCAAAATTGTTGCTTTGTTGTGTAGAGGGGCCCACGAACTTGTTTGTGAGGCCTCCATGCCATCCACGTCACAGATCTGTGACTTTCGAATTTCACCTCACAGTTCGATCAATCGAACTTTTTCTCAAATCGATCTGTAATAGATCGATCTCACTTATTCAAGATCGATCGAACTTACATCGATCTCACATTTTTGTGATCGATCTAACTTCACAGATTTGCATCACACACTTCACACACCATCTCCTATGTTTCATGCTATCTCATACATGCCTAATGCCTGTGTTTTCCACATTAGATGCATTTCGTACTTATACTGTCTAGCATGCTTCCCATCATGTCATTTATTCCTTGTCATTTGCTGAGATTCATGTTCCTTATCTGTTTTATCTATCTTATTTGACATACATGATTCTATAAACTGTACTTTAATTCTTTATACCGGCACTGACTTCCTTTTTGAGTTTTCTTTTCTTTTGCAGGCCATGGCTAGGGTAAAGACTGTTGCCAAGCTACAACATGGACCGCAGAGGAGAGTTAGGCAGAGGACAGAGGAGCCAGGAGAGCCTTCTCATATTCAGGAGGAGCCAACAGAGCCTACTCCACCTCAGTCCCTATCCGCTGACTCTAGACAACAGTATTCGGCTGCCTCATCATCTTCTTCAGCTGAGGCTGAGCATTTACCATCTCCATCACCACCACCAGCTCAGCCAGCCGAGGACTTAGACCGGCCATTGCCAAGATACTCACGCCTTAAGGTGGCACATGAGTCGGTCTTCGACATAGACTTCTTCTCCCGGTCTGTTCTTACCAAAGCAGCATATGATGACATAGACCGGAGGGGCATTTTAGCCATATTAGCCCCTGTTACATATCCAGTGTACCCGAGGTTGGTCAGAATGTTCTTCTAGAACCTCCGACCTACCCCGAGTAACCTGAGGGAGTTACGGACTACCATTGACGGCCACCCGATTAGTATCACTATGGATATTCTATCTAGATCTTGCCGATGTCCACATGTCTGCCCTCCTGATCTCGAGGCTACATATCCTACTCTATGGAGGCCTTCCTATGCCGACATGGTAGTGGCACTCACAGGTCACTATGCAGCTGGCGAGACTTTTGCCACGCGCACTTATCTGCTAGACGATCTGTGGTTCTTTGATTCGGTGCTATTCCGAAATGTTTTCACGGCAGGCCACAAGATACCGAGGCATGACGACTATCTGATAGCTCTGTATGCCTTCTATACAGGGCATTGGCTATCCATTTCTGCGTTCATTTGGAGCGTTATGATGAAGTTATATAATGATCACATCAGTAAGGCCAGGCCCAAACGGGCTAAGTTTCTCCCATTTGGCCATCTCATTACACAGATATTGCGGGACCAGCGCTATCCCTTCCAGCACCAGGAGCGTACTGAGGCTGGGGCCTGCTAGTTCAAGAAGAATGACTAGGATAAGAGCTACAAGGCTCTTATCAAGAGTCTACAGGAGGATGCTGTAGAGGCAGCTGAGGAGCTTAAGGAGCAGGAGGCAGCAGCTGCAGTAGCAGCAGTCGATCCAACAGACCCACCAGTGGCTGCTGATGTGCATATTGATTTAGAGCAAGAGCCGCCAGCAGAGGAGCTTCCGCATCACTCTCTGGCAGGGTCACCAGTTCATTCTCAGGAGCAGACTCAGGACATACTGCAGTTTCATGATCCAGTTATACCTAAGGCTCTAACTCAAACACCTGGCCTAGGAGAGCATTTCCAGACATTGGAGGGTGAGATTATCTCTTTCTAGGCAGATGTTGTCTCTCTCAGAATAGGCGTCGTCTCCCTCAGCACAGATGTGGCATCTCTCCGCTCGGATCCAGAGACATCCGCGGAGCACGCCCTGCCCATCTTACCTCCTCTTTATAATTTTTATATCTCTTTCTCATTTTATATGTGTGATATTAGACTGCTATTTTGATACTGTTATGTTATATTTTTACGGCCGGTCTGTCGGCCCTCTACTGCGATGTACCATATACTATTCTTATTTTATACATGCTTTGTTTTTGGATGTCATATTGTCTATTGATATATCTATCTGTCTGACTCCATCAGGTGCATTCCAGTGATTTCAGTGAGAGAGTGTTACAAAATTTTCAAGACCATCCTTATTTCTCTCGTTTTACTTTAATTTCTTATCCCATTTACACTTGCATGTCCACTGTGCACTGTTATTATCCCTTTGGTTATCTGATAAACTTTTATTCCAGTGCCATCTTTTCAGGACCACAGTTAATCCCAAGTTTGGGGGGGCTATGCCACCTACTTTGGATACTTGTGTCCCGGCCATTCTTTGCTTAGTTGTACTGGTATACTCTTTCCCTTTGTTCTCTTTGCACATTGAGGACACTGTGCTATTTAAGTTTGGGGGGGTAATGGTGTTAATTGCAGTATTTGCTTTCAATTCAAAATTTTAAGCATAACTTGTGTATTTGAGGAATTTTCTATGATTGGTCCATAACTAGCTGTGATTTTGATCTTTTGAGGACTATATTGCTTAAAATTTAAAAATTGCTTGACTTGAAAGTCCAATACTCCTTGTATGCCTTGTGGATACCATTTAGGAGTAAATTTTTTGAAAGATTGATATTATTCTTGCACTTGTGGTCTACATCATCCTGATTTTGTAATTGTTTTGAGATTCACTCTAGGATTCTACACTAGCATAGGCGCACACTAGCATTCATTTGCGGAGTACATGCTTTGTTGATTATTGAATTGGTTATATCCCAATTGAGCTAGTAGTGCATTGAAAACTTTCATTCTTAATAAAGGTAGATAACAAACCCTTTTCATTAAGTAGCTGGGATTCTAGCCTCATCAAGCATTGAATTTCTCGCGCCAAAAGGTGGAGGGCCCAAACTCTAAGTTAATAATTGAACTTACTTGAGAAAAAAATAAAATAAAATAAAATAAGTTGCAAAAGCAATAAAAAAGTGAGGACTTGTCCCAAAAGGAGAGAAGTGGGAAATGATTAGATGGACGTTATTTTGATTTATAGCCTAGTTGATTTGAGCTTGTAAGTCCTTAGGGTGTTTAAACGCCTAATGCCCTAAAGCCGTCTGGTTTGGGAGTCATTGACCTAACGCTCAACCTTATGGATCACCAGAAAGCTTAATAGATCAATACATTGCACTATGCTTCCATCTTTGATCCTTAGGATTAGGAAAAAAAAATAATAATAAAAATAAAAAAATAAAAAAAAATAAAGCTTTAATAAAAAGTTCACTCTTTGTCTTGATGATCAGTACTAGATTTGTGTGCTAGTTTAAGGGTAAGGATGTGATCATTTCTTTAGTTGGCTTAGATAGCAACATATTTGGTGCCCGTCCACTCAAAAAGGATTCGAGAGTTGTTTTGATTTGTATGATCATTTTCTTGATGTGTGGAGGACCATACTTGCTTGCTTGATATTGAAATTTTGGGAGATTGCTTGGAAAGGGTTAAAAAATTGCATACTTGAGGTAGTTTTCTCCCAATGCTTGTTTGCAATATTGGTGCCTCTTTTGAAAGAATGAGCTTAATGTTTGTGGGTATCATTTCTGGAAACCCTCACGAGACTTCACTCATCCACTAGGGGTTTAAAAGGCTTGTTGCATGTGCTAAATGCAATCGTGTTCCCTACGAAAGTGGTGTTATCATTTTATTGCTTTCTAGTTCATACTTGTATAGTTGTTCATTTCATTCCTTTACTTTCTAGTTCATTGCTAGGGACTAGCAATATTTAAGTTTGGGGGTGTGATGAATGCTAAAAAGTGCGCATTTAAACCTCTTAAGCTTAGGTATTCTAGAACCTTTATCTATCTTATTTTCCCGCTTTAGATTGATTTTGTATTATTTCCATTTTCAGGTACTTATCCCCAAAATAAGCTAACTCAACTAAATAAGAGCATAATTGAAGCAATCTAGAGATGAATCAAAGAAAGGAGCAAAGTGGGAGCAAAAGGAAGCAAAGTATGGAATTCAGCAGATTCGATCGATCACAAGTACACTTCGATCGATTGAAAGTTCATCGATCTAGACATTTCAAGATGGATCCAAGCTATTTTGTCCTTATCCAAAGATCTCACAAAGTTCAATCGATCCAACATTTCTCAGATCGATCGAAAAGATTCCATCTTATCCTGTTGTACCACCCTACCTACCACTTTTGTCTCTTTCCCAAAAATATCTCTAAAATATTTTAGATTTGTCTTTATCCAAAAAGGCGCTGCCATAGAGGATTGATCCAGCTTAAGTTTGATAGATCTCAGCCATGTTCGATCGATCTCACCACAAGTTCGATCGATTGAACTTCCCCAAGTACGAGAAAATTTAATTTTCAGCTCATTAAAAGTTGTCTCATATCCAATCATTGGGAGGAATATTGGTGTACAAGCCCAGGCTATTGAGTGTGACATTTTAACCTACCTATATAAGGAATATGAGCCATTCTTGATACATATACTTAGAGATACTTTTGAAAAAATATCGTATTCTTAATGAGGAAGAAAAGAAGAGATGAGGCTAAAGACACAAGTTGGGAGTTCTTCCATCAACCAAGAAAAGGAGCAATTTCTACCATGGAGTTAGCCCTTAAGGGTTGGAGGACACCATCCATGAGTGGCTAGACATCCTCTTGGGGCTAGAGTTAGCCCTAAGCATGTTTTTTACATCTTGATTTATGTATTTTTGAGGGGATTTGTATTGTGATATATGTTTTGACATTTTTATATATATAGATCTTGTTTATTCAATGATTTGTGTGGTTTAATGTTTCCAATTGATTGCTTTATTCTATCCATATGTCTATGTATGTTAGAATAGATGTTCATGTGTTTGTCTCTAGATTTTGTGTTATTGATGCATGTCTGTGTGTATGGATGCTATAGATCTAGAGATTGTTAAGACATAGTGTTTAATAGAATGCTCTTGTGGTTTATTTGATGGTTCATACTCATTTCTTGATAGATTGTGCCTCTCCCTTAATTTAATTAGTTTAATTTCATATCATTAGCTTAATTATAGTGTAGTTGTAGTTTAAATGTTAAATGGGAAGACAATTCATGCTTATTGTTTGATGTTCCATACTTATGAAAACAAGTGGCATATGTCTCTAACCTTGTGATGTGTTTTGACTGTGAGCTTAAAGAAGGGATTAATGTAATGACCCGAATTTTTCGGATAAATTTTTTTTCGTTGTCTTTTCTCTTCTGAGTTTGGTTTCTTGTTGATTAGTGTCGTCTCGAGTGCTCTAGAGTGATTTCTGAGACTCTTTTCTATGGATTGACAACTTCCTTTGAGGACCGAGTCATTCCCACATTTTTCGTTTTTTGACACTATTCACTTTTTGTCTTTTTCCTTATTCTGTCTTTTCCTCACTTGTCACTCTGTTTGTGTAACCACACTTTTTGTGTTCAGAGTTGATTTCTAACTTTACGTATCTTCATTCCCAATTATTTATATGAGATACGTGTCTTTACTTTCGTGAGAAAGTACTCTAGTTGTTCCCGATGTCCATAGGGTATAAATGCAAAGTTCTTTAGAAACTTTATCTTTTCTTGGGGTGTTCTTCATAAATATCTTTTGAAGATATTTTATTTCAGGGGTATCTAAGAAAATATCTTTTGGAAGATATTTTCATTCTAGGGCAGTTTCGCAGTTTTCACTCTTTGGAGGGGTCATTGTGCAATTAATGAAAATTATTGCTCAATGCCTTGTTTTGAGCCTGGATCCTCATATGGGATTCATTTTCACATTTTGTCGAGTCATGGACTCTTAGAATTTCCTCCTGGATGATGTTTTCCAGTTTCAAGGTTTTTGGCCCCGGTTTGTGCCAAACTTGTTTTGGCATAACTCTCTGCTTGGGACTCGGTTTTCAATGTTGTTTCTTCCGTTGTTCATAATTTCTCATTTGGAATCTTTTTTGTTCACAGAGTTTTGCCGTTTGAGCGCGTCTGCTCAGATTTCACTTTTCCGGACCTGGCGGGGCCCATTTAGGGCACTTTTTGAGTTTTTCTATAAATAAGGGGCCTTTAAGTGAAAAATCAGATTTTTGCTCTTTCTCTCTCCTCTCTCTTGGCCGGATCTAAAGGCAGCCATGGCTGCCACTTCTCTCTCTTCTTTTGAGCTTCTTCCCTTCAATGAAATATCTTAATACCTTAGTGTTTATTGTTCCCCTCGGCGAGGTCTTCGATTCCAACTGATTGGAATCTCGTTTTGGCCATTTCTTGAGTTCGGGTTTGAAGTCAAGTTGTGTTTTTGATGGGGCTTCCTTGGGATTCATGCTCGTGGTGTTGGCCTTGACAAAACTTAGGAGTTTCGTCGAATTCGGAGCTGATTTATTTTGGTGGGGATTTGAGATTTCATCTCAAATGGAGGTAGGGAATGTTTTAGGCTTTTGTGTGCGTTGTATTGAGTGTTTAGCATGATTATACAACTTATATATGTGTCTTATATCAAATCTAGAAAGTTAGTAATTTTTAATTCTTTGTATAAGATTTAAAATTCATGATGATATATAACTTTGATTTGAATTGTAGCATGGTAGAAAATCTTGTTTTAATATGTTGGTTAACATATATTAAATTTGGATTAATTAAATAAGAATTGCTCTTTTAATTAATATTTACCTTTTGTGAAAGATTAAAGTTCATGGCCGTACCTTGTATGAAATTGAGTTGTATTATGCTTCTAAATTGAGTTTTGGCATGTTTGTTAACATATTTTAATTTGAGAGCATTCGGTTGAGTTTGAAAATTTAGAGACTTTAATTAAGAGAATTAATTAAAATCTAATTTTGTGGTTTCATGGGCCTAATTAAACTTCTGTATGAATATATGTAATGACTATGATATGTCTATTAGCATATATTAAATTGGCGCCAATTGGAAATGATTTGAAATCTAGAGAGTTTAATTATTTTGATGTAATTAGATTCTATCTTGTTTATCCATGGATTTAATCATGTTTTAGAAGGTGCTTCTATTTTAAGATCATGGATTTAGACTTGTGAAGTATTCATTTGATTGTGTTATATGCATTGAAGGGCATTGTTGTTAAATTTATATTCATGAGAGTATGTTTCTATATGAATATATTGTTGGCTGGTGATTTCGTAGCATTATGGTTATGAAATGCTTATTATACACAATTGAGAGTTATATTGCTAACTTGTTACTATGTAGTAGTAATATGTATAAGTTATGAACTTATTTGGCTTATTTTGGAATCTTGGAACATTGTTGAGTTGAGATGGCTAGGGTTTGACTTTAGTATGGGGACGTGAGTCCTCTAAGTCATTGAGATAGTGCACATTTAGGGTGGTCTTCCCTGCGGGTTAGTGCCCGGAATAACCATTGAGATCTCGGCAGAATTCCAAGCGTGATGTCCAAGTCTTCCACTATTTGTTTTCGCATTCAATTCCAAGTTGACAATCATATTTACCTTGTTGACTTGTGGTTTTGGCTATTAGCGATTTTGATGTTGTTAAGTACATCCATACTAAATTGATATATTTAGTTGATTTCACACTTTTAGATTTCTAGTTGATAACCTAGAGAATCTATGCCTTGATGTGTGGTATTAGATATTCTAATTATGCTAAATTGTTATATTTAGTTGATGTTGCATTTTAGACTTCAAGTTGATAACCTTAAGATCTATATGTTGTTGCTTTATGAAAGCATGCTCCTATGTTGTTGCTTTGTGTAAACATGACCCTATGTTGCTAAAATTGCATGAATAAGGTGATTGATGCTAGAAATGATCTTAGATAGCTAGGATGCTCCTTGAGTCTCACCTTTGACATAGACGTTAGGTGGAATGAACTACAATAATTAAATCATGCGAACTTGTAAAACGTAGGTCGATGCATGCTCATTTCCTATGAGTAGCTTTATGTTACTCACCCCTACGATACTGGGGCATATTTCAGGTACAAGAATCAAAGTTGAGGTTTCCATTATGCTTGGATGACTTGTGGACTTGAAGATTTCCATTTTGTAAAGAGTGGCTTGAAATGCCTTTGTAGCTTTATATGTCAAAAGTATATATTTGATTCTAAACTTGTAATGTGTGCCTAAGCACACTTTTTGATTCTCATTTTGTGTATATGACATGAGGCCAAGGGCCAAACTCCTTTTAGAATCACATTTAGGTCATGGATGTTGATTTTTGCCTTCAATGAGATTATATGAAGATTCATATGTTTTAGTATACTATTTTGCACCGGAGTGTGCATTGTGTATGAAACTCATCCATTAGCATTCATTTATCATGTATGAGGTGTGGCCAAAGGCCAAATGGCATTTTGAAACCATCTCATGATTTTAAATTCCAAGTTTTCGTTCCAAACTTTGTTTTTGGCATTTTAGCCGTTCGGGGGTCATTTTTTGTATCAGCCATATTTTTGAGCCATGGACCATTGTAGCACATCTTATTAGGTATGTTATGTTTGCTTGCATGGTCGTTTCTAGGCAAAGCTTCTTCTTTGGTGAAATGAGCCTCGTACGGACTCATTTTTCACTTTTGTTGCATATTCTGACCTAAGGGTATTTTGGGAATTTCCTTTGGGAAATAAATTCTGTTCTTCACATGGTCACTTATAAAATGTGATTTTAGGGGGGCTTTCTTCTTCGTGTTTTTCCAGAAAATGCCATCTTGGTATCGGAAATCGATCGCAAAGTTCAGCTTCTGTTTTTCCATTTAGCAGCTTTTTGGACCTTCTGGACTAGTTTTCTTGGGAGGGAATTTTGGGCATTTCAATGTACGTAATTTTTTTATTTTTCTCATGAGTCACATAGAAAACTCCATTTTGAGGGGGGTTTTTTCTTTGTGTTTTTCCAGAAAATTTCATCTACGCCTTCAAATTTCCATTTTATCCGGAAAAATCCCTACTGCCAGGATTTCTTGCTGCCCATTCTGCCCCCTTCACATCTAGACGGTTAGATGGGGTTTCGTAACCGGTTACATGTGCATGGGCAGTGTTTTGGTCGAGTTTTATGGTCTCCTAACCAGTTAGGAAGGCTTGGTAACCGGTTAGATGACCTAGGGTTTGCACTTTTTGACCGTTTTGCCCCTTCTTCTTCTGTTAGCCATATCTCCTTCATCCGGACTTCGAATCAAGTGATTCTTGAGTCTAAATTCATTAATTTTTCGCTCTCTTTCCAATGGTGTACTCAGTGGCACCCACTTTTAAGCTAAAAATAACATTTTTGCCCCTAGGTTCATTCTTGTTCGTTTTTGAAATGTTGCTTCCGCATTTGTTTCCTTTGGGTTCCGTGACCTCGTTGAGGGTCACATTGGCGTCTTAGAGTCATGTTGTATCTCTTGAGACCATTGTTTTTTCTTTTACTTCCACATTTCGGATCCGTTATCGGGTCATCTTTCGATTCATCACTGACGCACCGGGTTGAAAAACTTGGGCCGTCACAATTAATGGCTTAGTTTGATATATTGTGCTATCGACTATGTTGCTTAGATAATATATTCTTAATTAGTCATTCATGCTTGTTGAAACAACCACACACACACACTATAGTTGCAATACATGTTTTCCTTCTTAATTAGTCATTCATTAAGGGTGTAGAAAAGGTATGCTTAGTGGTGATCTCTAAACCCCAAGATCTCTCTCTCTTATTTTCTCTCTATTGCATTTAATTGTTTACTTTAGTTTAGATTTCATCTTAGTATAATTCAATCACCAACCAATCTTTTGATTACTCGACCTATTAACCTTAATCTCGATTCCACAACCTAATATGACCTGCCAATCCGTTGGGATGATCCCTACTCGCCCTAACTATATTTTTAGTGAAAGGTAGTAGTGGCAAATTATAAATGTAAAACTTGGCCACACTCGTCTTAGTCCACCACCTCTTTCAAGCTTTGGTGTGCATCACGACAAGGCACCACCAAGCTCAATGCCTTACTTGTTAGCAAGAGAAGGCAAATCATCAGAGACCGGCAGGATTATTGCAACCATTACCAGTAACTGAGTGGAAATGGGAGCACATTACTATGGATTTTGTGACGGGACTTCTAAGATCCCAGGCAGGAAATGATGCCATTTGGGTCATAGTTGACAGGTTGACTAAGACGGCACACTTCTTGCCTATGGCAGTGACAGACAGTGCAGAGAGATTGAGTGGACTGTATGTGAGGCAGATTATCAGACTTTATGGGGTTCCGGTATCCATTGTTTCTGATAGGGATCCCAGGTTCACATCTCACTTCTGGTAGGGTTTTCAGGAGGCCCTTGACACCGGGCTTCATTTCAGCACAACATTCCATCCTCAGAATGTGATACCCCCGGATTTTCAGATGTGGGTTTGCCAGGCCCACGCCCGATTACCCGAGGATATCAAACCAATTAGCAATAAACGAACACAGAATACAATTAAGAAAATAGGAATTAATAAATTGTTGAAAAGAAATTAGAATGATAAACCAAAACTGAAAACCTCATAATAAATTTTTTATAAATAAAGTATTAATCTGATACATCCAACTTCTCCAATTCTAATACAACTCGGGAATCCATCTGGTGGACCCCTAATAAAACTAACACTAAGAAATGAACCACCAGAAAGGAATCCAATACTAAATCATACAGGAACCATCTATGTCGTCGGTAGAGTGAGTAGTCGTCTCTGCTCAGCACGAACAAGCTTTAAGATGATACGTCCGTTACCTGAAAAATAAAAGCGCGTCAGGCCCACAAACAAGTTCTATCCTAACTACAATCCAAACAGAGACCCGATACGCAGATACGTCCTAGATGTCTCAACCATATCTATATAGTCCGTAAATAGATAAATACATATAACCACACTACAGGACTCTCACTAGGCTATGTTGAGGGTCCCAACCTGAATAGAAGGCAACATACAAAAACGCACCTAAGTGGGCATGACTACCTAAGCCTAATAAGGTATACCTCAACCAACATAGCTAGCTACACATCCTACTACATATACGCTCCCTAACTGTCGATTATGAGACTCAAGCTCAGATCGTGGTACCATAATTTATATATATAAATTCCCATCCAAACCAATGTAGTGCCGTTCAACAGTTCGTTGCCATGACACAACATCAATGTAGTTCCGTATGTATAAACGGGTTGGAATTAGCATTTTGATCTGATCCATCCCTTCGTATACCACCGTCCCATACCGATGCATACCATGCATATGATCCGTAAATGATGCAATAACTCAATCAGTACATCAAATAAATCCACATAATCCAAATAGTTGATAAAACAGAATTAAAATAGTACATCAACTATAATCCCAAAATTCCATCCCTGTAGTTGCTAAAATAGTTTAATAGTCCAGTAATAAAAATCCCAATCCATAATCCAAGTAATTGCATAAACAATTTAATAATCCAGCAATTAGAATCCAAACATTTAATCCAAGTAATTGCATAAACAGTTTAATAATCCAACAATTAGAATCCAAACATTTAATCCAAGTAATTGCATAAATAGTTTAATAATCCAGCAATTAGAATCCAAACATTTAATCCAAGTAATTGCATAAACAGTTTAATAATCTAGCAATTAAAATCCCAAATCCATAGTCCAAGTAACTACAGAAAAGAATATAGTAATTTAACCATTAACGTCCAAGATATGCATATATCAAACTTGTTAATTAAATGATCCTAGCATACAACCAAAATAAGATTTATAAACATACTAGATCCTGCTGGATTGCCAAAATTGAGCTTAGGCAATTTAAGTGTTCTTCCATCCATTAACTGTATAAAGAAATGCATAACTTATATACGGTTTGTTTCGTTAATTTAGGGGTAAACTTTAATCAATTAAAGTCCTATTAACACCTAAAATTAACTTCTTAATCATTCTGTGCAGTCCTAGAATTTTTCCAGAACAGTTCAGTTCCACCCGTCCGTTAACAGTATGTTAAATTGTATAGTTTAATACTATTCATTCACTAGTCTATGGGGATAATTTTTGCCATGCGAGACTTAAATAATTCATGAAATTATATTTAAAACCCACAGTGCACTTCAAAAACCATTTCAGAACACCAAACAAGTCCCCAAATAGTGCCCAAAAGTCTAGATTTCACGAAAACAAGGGAGTCTGCTCTTAAACTCGTAGAGCAGGCTCCAAACAAACATTGAGCAGGCTCAATTAAAAAAAAGAACAAGCTCCAAACACTTTAAGCAGGCTCCAAACAAACATTGAGCAGGCTCAATTAAAAAAAAGAGCAAGCTCCAAACACTTTGAGCAGGCTCCATTAAAAAAAAGAGCCGGCTCCAAACACATTGAGCAGGCTTAATTAAAAAAAAAAAAAGAGCAGGCTCAATCTTAAAAAAAAAACCTTAACCTCCTTCGGCCTTCTTCTTCGTCTCCAGCCACTCTCAACCCATCTGTTTGGTTTTACAATAGTTCCTAAGAGTCCTAACTATTTCCAGTATAATCCCCATGGTGTGTTTATAGTAGTTAAAATCAAATACAGAAACTACAAGTTTTACAGACTTTTCATGCTTTAAGAAACACACTGATACCAAATATGGACGAACTGTAATTAATCAGATTTTAACCCATACAAATCATCAATATAGCATCTATTATACATGTGAAACTCAATTAATGATTAATTAAACCCTAGAGACCATCTAAATGCACAGAACACAAGCCAAAGGGAAGGAGGAAGGAAAGAACTTGCCTGTGATTTCAGTTATGAAATCCCGGCGTCATGTCCACTGTTCTGGCAACACTGAGTTACTGTCTAGCCTCCTCTTACTTCTGCTCTTCCCTTCTCCTAGGTCTGACCTTGAAGCCCCAACCGGAAACCTCACAAACTTGTTCAGTTTCTCTCAAAACCTCACTCTGTATCACACTGTGTTTTGAGACGTGAATAGGGTTTTCCAACCCTTCTTTCAGGCTATAAACATATATATTTAGGCACAGATAAAGCCCTAATTATAATGGTAATATGAGATAGAAACCCTAACCTAAATAAAACCCTAATTGGCCCATAGGTTGAAATAATTGTATTAACGTAATTTAAATACTCATTTAACTAAATTAAATAAGTAAAAACCAAACAATAAATTAAACCATTACCACCAATCAATTAAATCAAGGAATGCAATTAAATTAAATAATCAAACAACAACCACAATTTAAAGAAAACAATTCATTTAACTAAAACAACTAATTAAATAATTTGACACCTAAGCACATAGAATCAAATTTAAATTCCAATTTTATCCTTTTAAAAATTAGAGATATTACATTCTTCCCCCCTAACAAAAGGAATTCCGTCCTCGGAATTCACGAAACTCTGAATTATTTATGTTTAAATTCATTTCCATCCCATTATGGATGCTGCCGTTATGCAGGAGCTCCACTGAATTCCAAATCCTCTAAGGAAACGTATGAGTTTCATATCAAGGAAACATAAAAGTTAGGTGACACGTAAGTTGGCTTGAGCAACTTATCCTTACCCAAATTGTTTATACAGGGTAAAGATCCACATTCCTCCAAGTTCCATAGCATAAATGTGTAAAACGTTTATGCATCTCATCCTAATGTTTTAAACACACAAATCGATAGGCGACCCCTAAATGGAGAAACAACCCCTATATGTAATATAAAAACTGACCTTCCTCAGTAACGCACCTTGCTTCTGATATAGAAGACATCCCCAAATCAACTGTTTCCCACTCCTATTTTGATTTAGGCAGTGGCAAAAATCCCCAAAGAGCTCCGGCTATCCATCGTCCACCTTTCAAACAAGTGTTACGCGTATAGACAGTTATATACATGTCTCTTCCCAAACCTGATCCCTAGAACTGACAGTTAATGTCTTGATAATCCGTAGAACCATCCGAGTGCATTAAGAATGAGTGTCAATTTTTGAAATCGCATTCATTCAGACAACACTAACAAAAACTATGATTCCGCCGTCAATACCTCAAACTCTAGATAAGTAAAGTAACACCTCCATGAAGATCAAACCCAGTATGTGCAGTTGACTTCCTTATTGCCTGTGATAACAGCCCGTGTCATTGTTATACAAGCGAAACTGCCATTATGAACTCAACAATGAATCGCAAGATATGAATATCCGAACGGTTGTTGAGAGCATCCAACTCCCTATTCCTATCCCCCGGACAGAACTTAATGCAAAATGTGAATCACCCCATTAAGGCATCTAAGTCGTCTTGTAATCCCCTTTATTCATACGAACTGATGACCCACCAGTTCGTAATAAACCAGAATTTAGCTGATTTAATAAAGAAACGAACCAACATCCCAACCAAATCTTGACCCTTTGTAAAAGTTAGTAACCCCTCATCTAAATCCGTGAAAAGGGTCTATCAATTGAACATAGAAAATGTCTACAAGGGTCTCATGATCTCGAATGGTCCATCTCGATCATTTTAGAAATGGTATCCAAATCACCATGTCCCTCTGCTTGCCGATCCTCCAAACAACTGCTTCATACTATGAAGCATTTTATGTTGCACCGGGATGAATAAAGAACTAAGAGATGTGAATCTCAGTCCTTATTTCTTCCTTCCTGTTTATCTACAGAAAGTACCAACTGGTCTGGTACCACCAGCTTTCGTCTGCACCATTGCTTACATCGAAGCATTGTCAAAAGCTAACCCTGCAACTGTATCTACGCATCACCAGTTAGTGATAAACTTACCGATAATAAAATTAACCGATAATTCCATTCATCGAAGGTCAACTCATTATGACTTTTTTCACACACACCGTGCACCACTTCCTTATATAGGTGTTCGGTCTCACCTTCCTGTCTTTAACACACCCTACTTCTTTATTATAGGTAAGTGTCAAGTTAACTCCTTGTCTTATTTCAATTGATATGAAACTTTTTGTGATACCCTCGGATCGAGACACGGGTTGATCAAGCCCAGGCCCAAACCCGAGGGAATATCAAACAATTTAAGTATTTTAAAGCGAACACAGAATAGAAATTTAAGAATTTAAATAAAGAACCAAAAGAAATATAAAATCCTCCAAACTGAAAATATTAATAATCCAATCTTTCTAAAACCTCCAAGGTTACAACTTGGGAATCCAACTAGTGGACCCCGAAATAAAACTTCAACTGAAACTGAATAATTGAAAATAAAAATAATCCAAGACTAAAGCGTGAAATGAAATCCTACGTCGCTGGTGGAATGAATGAAAGTCTCTGCTTAGCACGATCAAGCTTGAGACTGGAACCGTCCAATACCTGAAAAGAATAATAAAGGAGTGGGTCAGACCCGTGAGCAAGTTCTAATCTAACTGCAATCCATATAGTGATCCGATACGCAGATATACCGTAGACACCTCACAATATCTATCTAATCCATACATATAAATATATCCACACTAAGGGACATTCACTGGTCTATAATAGGGGTCTCAACCTGAATAGAAGGCAACATGCGAATACGCACCCAAAGGTGGGCATGAATACCTAGACCTAACAGGGTACACCTCAACCTATTAGAACCAGCTACGCATCCACTGCATATACGCACCCTAACCAATGAGTCTGAGACTCAAGCTCATCTCGTGGTATCATAAACATATATATAAAGTCCATCCAAAACCAGGGTATGTAGTTCAAATATTTATTAAACTGACATACAATAAACCAACTAGTTAGTCACTCAACTTATTCAGTTGATATGACTTAACTACCATCCATTAATCCAGGAAGCCACTTAACTTAGTTGCAGTTGATATGATTTAAAGAAAATTAGGATTCAATATTTATTAATCCATTCCTTTAATCCGTTAGGGTAGGTTCAGGCATTTTGAGCTAAACCGTCCCTAGTATGTCATTGTCCCATACCGATGCATATAATCCTCCATATCCAGGTAAATTGCAATGTATACATAATAAATAAGTAATTTACAGTTTAAAACCACTATTCAAATAATTGCAAAAAAATATTTAAAGTTTCAGCAATTAAAATCCAAGAATTAAACCATGTAATTGCAAGAAACGGTTTAATAGTTTACACAACTAGCATCCAAAGCATGCATAGACCCAATCTAATATATCATTGACTCTATCATGCATTTAAAATAAATTCTATAATCATATTATAATCCAATAAATTGCTAAATTAATTTAGGCAACTTAATTCATTTTTATCGGGTAACAGCGTACTAAGTTGTACACTAGTACCACTAATTTTCTACTGTTTGTATCAAATGTTTAGAACTGACTTTTAATTATTTTAGAGTCTTAATGATACCCAAAACCACCCTTTTAATCATTCTGTACACTCCCAGAATGTAATACCCTTAATTTTAAAAGGATAGTTTCGGTATTTATTTATTTATTTTTCTTGTATTTTTTTAATTGTTTAATTGATTATTTGACTAATTGTTTATGTGTTTAATTGAATTAAGTGTAACTTGATTAATTGGCTACTTATCTATGTGTTATTTGTATTATTTGTTTAATTAGATTGGGTGCTTAAATGATGTATTTGATTAATTGTAATTAATTGTAAATTAAATGATTAAATGTTTGATTTTATTTTATTTTATGGTTATGGTTAGTGGTAATGGGCTAACTAATTGGTTCCCATGGACTACTTGGATAGGAGGTTGGATGGGTATGGATAATTACCCATGGATAGTCGTATATGTATATATATAGATATATATGTATATACATATATATAAAAAGGAAAGTAATTTATTAATATTATAGTAACTTTAGTATTAATAAATAATCTGATGTATATATTTTATATATTTATATAATAAGGATATACATATATTTTATACGTAACATGTTTTAAGTTACTTTTTTAATATTATGGTAACTTTAATATAAATAAATAATCTGATGTATATATTTTATTTATTTAATGAAGATACAGATAGATTATATACGTAACATGTTTTAAGTTACTTTTTAATATTATGATAACTTTAGTACAAATAAATAATCTGATGTATATATTTTGTTTATTTAATGAGGATATAGATAGATTATATACGTAACATGTTTTAAGTTACCTTTTAATATTATGGTAACTTTAGTATTAATAAATAATCTAATGTATATATTTTATTTAATTAATAAGGATATACATAGATTATATACATAACATATTTTAAATTACCTTTTTAATATTTTCATTTTTTATTTTTCTTTATTAAGTTGACTTGGATTGGGAAAAGGAATAGGGTTATTATTTAGCTTATAAATACACAACTATAGGTTGAAAAAGGAGTAAAAATATATCACGTAATATATTCTATAGAGAAAGAGTTAGAGAGAGAAGGAGAAAGAGGAAGGAAGGAGGAGAAAACCCTGTACAGAGAAGATCAAGGAAGAAGAAGTTTAACTTTCGATTCGAAAGTTTAAGGCAGGTTCTTCTTCTATCTCTTTCCCTTTGATTCCTGTTTCTGTAAATGCCTAGGAAATTCCAGGATTTATTAAACACATAAAATTAAATAATTATGCATGTTTAATTGGGTTAGAACATAGGTTTTATGAAATTGGTTCTATCTGTTCTTGTGTTATGAATTGATAAAATGCATGATTCTGATTTAATTTCTTATGTGAATTTTTACATGTTTAAATTATGTATTTTTCATATCTGTGGAATGATGGAACGTAGAAACATGCCTAGGATTCTTGAACATTAAATAGGGACTAGGTTTGGGTTTTAATAAATTTAAATAGACTCAATCATAATGATGCTTGCTATTTGAATGTTTTAAACAAACGAATGGATTTAATCTTTTAAAATATTTTAGCAATTGAGATTAAATGTGTAGGATGAATTGGATATAGAGAATCCTTATTTAACGGTATAATAAAATATCATCATGTACAAGATTCAGTTTGTGTAGCACATATGATATAGGAAGTTTAAAGAAATAATAACTCATTCCTATTATGTGATAACTTGATATCATATTTATTATAGTTATTTATGGAATGTTTGATGTATTTCCTTAATTGTTACATCAATTGTTGGATTGTGTGGTTTAATGCACCATTATGGGATGGTGGCATTCTAGGGATGGATTAACTTATCAGTTAAGTCCTACCTATTTTATATAAGGGAATGGATTAACTAAAATGTTAAGTCCTACTTATATTTAAGTCAGGTCAGCTGAACAAGTTGAATGACTTATGAAGGATTAATTTATTATATAAGGGAATGGATTAACTAAAATGTTAAGTCCTACTTATATTCAAGTCAGGTCAGCTGAACAAGTTGAATGACTTATGGAGGATTAATTTATACTGGATAGGATGGTTACTAGATTTTATATATATAAGTATGGTGCCATGATATGAGCTTGAGTTTCAGGATCAATGGTTAGGGCGCGTATATCGCCAGGGATGTGTAGCTAAATATAGTGTAGTTGTGTACCCCGGTAGGTCTAGGTACTCATGCCCACTATATGTGCGTTTTGCATGTTGCCTACTATTCAGGTTGAGACAACCCTATAGTCTAGTGAGGTTCCTTTAGTGTGTATATATATATATATCTATATATATATATATATATATACAGACTATTAGTTACTGTTGGATTGACTAGGATGTATACGTGTATCGAATCTCTACTTGGACTGCAGTAGAGTAGAACTTGTTTGTGGGCCTGACCCACCATTATTTTTCAGGTGTTCGTCACAAGTAGAGGTTGTTCGTGCTGAGCGGGGATCAGTCTACTTCATTTTTCCGATGCTACATAGGAGTTCCTTTATGATTCAGTTTCCTGTTTTAGATTACTGTCATTTGTTTAGTTTAGATTTTCTAGGGGTCCACACAGTATGGATTCCCGAGTTGTATTTTGGAGGATCAGTTGTATCAGAAGAGTTTATTAATTAATGGAAATATATTATGAGGTTTATTATTAAATTATCATTTTAGTTTCTTGTCAGCATTTTATTTATTCTTCTTTATTCTTTTGTACTCTGTGTTCGTTTATTATCAATTTGTTTTGATATCCTCGGGTATTCGGGCGTGGGCCTGGCCAACCTGCATTCGGAAATCCGGGGCATATCACAGTTGGTATCAGAGCAAGCCAAGTTCGAGTGTCCTTAGGAGTGTCTTTCGTTGTGTGACTTCCGCGTTGCGTCTCTTAAAAATTAGAGCCCATATTAGGATTCGTTGTACTTTATTTACGGTTTGTTAGGAGGATCTGATGTCAATTATATTCTATAGTAATAGAATGGTTGGCACTAGAAAAAGGATGGGTTCAAGGCGAAAGCAATAAAGACCCAAAGGAGTAGAGGAGTATGTTATCGATTTCGTTGCCAGAAGGCAGAGTTAAGGATTGACGGTTTAGGTTCGTTTGGCGTTACTTTAAAAGTATAAGCCAAGGAAGGATTTAGGTGTACGTGATAGGTCACCGTATATTGGGACCAACACGACTTCAGTTGATCTCAAAAAGGAGACAAGCAAGGAGTAGGAGCCGAAGAGGATCCTAATGGAGGAGATTTATGTGTATCCAATAGAGAGGGTACTAAATCTTGAAGAGGGATGATTGCGCGAGGTGATCTGAATTGCTAGTAGTATAGCGAATGTTATTAGTAGAATTGGGGTTGATCAATCTACAAATAATTAAATCTTTTTTATCATCTCTAAAAGAGGTATATAAGAAGTATTGTTTAGGAGTTTGGAGATCGGATGTGTTCTTATCAGAACGAAATACATAATTTTTAAATCACATACAAAAAGGCATTGGTATTATGTTGTGACGTTCTAATTTGATTTGTAAAGTCAAGTAAGACAGTTTACATTCCGCATATAAGGAGGATGAGGGTTAAGCCCTTGGCATTTGCTTAGGAAAACATTTGTGCTTTTAAGCGATGTTTTAAAGGATATGTTTCGAGGTTGAATGATTATTTACGAAACTATAAAAGAAAATTTTGAAACAATCTAGTAAGGTTGATTTTAAAAGAGACTTTCTTTTCTAGAAAGAACGATGTCCTAAGTAGGAGTATATTTTGTTCTATTGTGTTTATCATACGTGTTTTATTTTATTTTTTTGTTAATTACTCGGGATTTGGTATGTGGTTTAGTTGGGGACATAAGTGTGTGATCAACCAATTATTGTTTTAATAACATAAAGTCATAGCGCTATTTATGCTAAATTTGTGAGCATACAGTCATAGGATTTGGTAGATACACATAAATCTAACCAATCTATTGGACCTGGACATGTGTCATTATGGTGTGTTTTGGGATGGGATAATTAAACCATCACTACTAGTCAAACAATCTAGACTTTACGTTAGGTATGGATTCGTATCATATTATAACGTCATGATATTGGTGATTGTTAATGTTCTGGTATGCGTGAGGTAGTGGTAAATAAAGATCACTAAAATGCCATGATGATATATCAGAGGTGCTGGATTTGCTGAACATCTTCTTGAAAATTTCAGAAGTTGTTACCAAGTCAGAAGGAGGATTTAGTATTGGATTAAGTACTTATTGGAATGACACCGAGTGAGGATAGGAGACTGAATAAATATTCATCAGTAAATTCTTAATCAAGAATTTATTCAAGAGGGTGTGTCATTGGGAAGAATTTACCGGTGTTGCACATGGAGGAGGAAACTAAGTCTCTTCATTTCCATAAATAAAATGGAATTATTTTTTTAGTCACAATTTGCAACAATTAGCTGTTGCAAGGAAATTGATGACTTATGTAGAGGATGGGAAGATTTCATATTCTTTTAAAGTTAGATAAAGAAGTCGGATTGTCATTAACTTGTTTTAAAGAAGCAGGGTGTGTCAAAGACAAGATGGTCAGACCAAACACCTTTATAAAGATGAGGTGCATGGTATGCATGGAAAGGTCGTAGTTTGTTAACTTTTGTTGAATTAAAGTCATAGTTGACTATTGATAAATGGAATTACTGAATGATTTTCAATATCAGCAAATTTATCACGGATCAATGGTGGATAGATTTAGTTACAGAATTCGCTTTTGAAGACGCTCCAATTTAAACGTTGGGTACAAATGAAAGCTAGTGGTATTGGACTAACGGTACTTTCTATAGACAAATTGGATGGAGGATGCACGGACTGAGTTTCACAACTTTTAGTTCTTCTAATATTTATTAGATAGTAGAGATGGACCATCAAAGATCACTAGATCCTTTGCAGCCATTTCCTATACTAAAGTGGAAATGAGAGAGCATTTTACAGATTTAGTTGCGGGATTTCTGATTTTACACAAGGGTCAGGATTCTGGATGGGATATTGGTTGACTGATACATTAGGTCAACTTGATTCTTGTCTATTTCGAACTGGTAGGACTTTAGTTTATATGAATAGAATGGATCACGAGACGGTTTAGATGGATTACATTGGTGATTCACACTTTATATTAAGTTTTGTCTGGTGGAAGCAATGATGTAAATGGATGCTCTAAACAAATGATAGAATATTTAAATCTTTCGGTTAGTTGTTGAGTTATTAGATGCATTTATAGCAGGTGTAATAATAACACTTGTTATTACTATGGTAGTTGAGAAGGTCAACTTTGAATATTGGAGCTGACCTTGGAGACGGTGTTACCTTACTCAGATGGAGTTTAAGGTACTCAAGGAGGATTTCGTAGTTTCTGTAAATAATGATATGACGGTCGGGCGACTGAGCTAGAAAATTTATAATTTTTCTTGGTATGATCAAACGGTTAGAAGGTACATCATGACATCAAATGTCGATTTTAGTGAACAGATACAGATAAGGATGCATATACAATTGCCCTAAGTGTAAAACCTGCTACAAAGGTGGAAAGTTGATCATCGGATATCGTAGGAATCTTTAGCCACTTTCTATAACAAATATGGAAGTTGAATTAAATAGGAGTGACGATCGATGGGAAGGATCGACATTGATTTGGAATTTCAATTTTCCATATGGAATCTGAGTGGTGGATTGAGAAAGATCGCTTGAAGACATAAATTTGAGTGATACTTATTTTAGAACTTCATAGTACTTCTATAGTTCAGTGATAGTGGTGTTATAGCATGTGGATGTCCATATCAGTGGATGCAAAGTGCTATTTCGAAGGAGCTTTATGAAGATTTTGGAGCAGCAGCTCTACTTCATATCTATAGACGGAGGAATTAATCGAGAGATTAAATTAGACCATAAAGGATATGTTTGAGGTGTATATCCTAGATTTTCATGGACAGTTGGAAGTGTTTACTTCACTTGTCGGAATTTTATCTGTGATATTATTGGCACAAGGAGGTTAGTGTGACAACTTTGGAGGTTTTGTATCTTTCACAATGTATACCTCTCATTTGTTGGTTGGAAATGGAAGTATGGGTTGTACAATCAGACCTTGACTTCATTTAAAATATGTCGGAAAGAGATACTTCCCTTTGTATTGAACTACGCGCGGTTGGGAGGCAACAGTAGGATGTTGTAAATAGTTGAACTCGTATACTAGAGTTTTTCTATTAGGGAGTAGTTTGCTCGTTCTATTTTCTATGTAGGAAGAAGTCGATTTTTGGAGAAAGGTAAATTTTACTTATTACATTGACTTTTAGAAGATTGTGTTTCACAATTGAGGCAGTCGCTTCTGAATTAGCGTTACCAAATTATTAGCGCTGGGTGCATAGGAGTTTATGCGTATATTCTATGGCACTTGGAGGTATGTAGATCATCCCTTGTCGACATGGGAGGATTACGTTGTTATTTGATACAACCTACGCATTGTATGATTATTGTGTTTCTTAAAATATAGGAACCCTGTCTACCACTTGGTATATTGGAGTTAAGTGAAGCCCTTATAGTGAGGTTGCGTCTACTTGGGAATAGGAGGATGTTTTTCGCTCACAGTTTCCAAGCATAATGGAAGAATAATGGAAGGAAGTAAGGGCAAATTCCGAGGACAGAATTCCTTTTGTTAGGGGGTAAGAATGTAACACCCCTAATTTTAAAAGGATAGTCTCGGTATTTATTTATTTATTTTTCATGTATTTTTTTAATTGTTTAATTGATTATTTGACTAATTGTTTATGTGTTTAATTGAATTAAGTGTTACTTGATTAATTAGCTGCTTATCTATGTGTTATTTGTATTATTTGTTTAGTTAGATTGGGTGCTTAAATGATGTATTTGATTAATTGTAATTAATTGTAAATTAAATGATTAAATGTTTTATTTTATTTTATTTTATGGTTATGGTTAGTGGTAATGGGCTAACTAATTGGGTCTCATGGACTACTTGGATAGGAGGTTGGATGGGTATGGATAATTACCTATGGATAGTTGTATATGTATATATATAGATATATATGTATATACATATATATAAAAAGGAAAGTAATTTATTAATATTATAGTAACTTTAGTATTAATAAATAATCTGATGTATATATTTTATATATTTATATAATAAGGATATACATATATTTTATACGTAACATGTTTTAAGTTACCTTTTTAATATTATTGTAACTTTAGTATAAATAAATAATCTAATGTATATATTTTATTTATTTAATGAAGATACAGATAGATTATATACGTAACATGTTTTAAGTTACTTTTTAATATTATGGTAACTTTAGTACAAATAAATAATCTGATGTATATATTTTATTTATTTAATGAGGATATAGATAGATTATATACGTAACATGTTTTAAGTTACCTTTTAATATTATGGTAACTTTAGTATTAATAAATAATCTAATGTATATATTTTATTTAATTAATAAGCATATACATTGATTATATACCCAACATATTTTAAGTTACCTTTTTAATATTTTTATTTTTTATTTTTCTTTATTAAGTTGACTTAGATTGGGAAAAGGAATAGCGTTATTATTTAGCCTATAAATACACAATTATAGGTTGAAAAATGAGTAAAAATATATCACGTAATATATTCTATAGAGAAAGAGTTAGAGAGAGAAGGAGAAAGAGGAAGGAAGGAGGAGAAAACCCTGTAGAGAGAAGATCAAGGAAGAAGAAGTTTAACTTTCGATTCGAAAGTTTAAGGTAAGTTCTTCTTCTATCTCTTTCCCTTTGATTCGTGTTTCTGTATATGCCTAGGAAATTCCAGGATTTATTAAACACATAAAATTAAATAATTATGCATGTTTAATTGGGTTAGAACATAGGTTTTATGAAATTGGTTCTATCTGTTCTTGTGTTATGAATTGATAAAATGCATGATTTTGATTTAATTTCTTATGTGAATTTTTACATGTTTAAATTATGTATTTTTCATATATGTGGAATGATGGAACGTAGAAACATGCCTAGGATTCCTGAACATTAAATAGGGACTAGGTTTGGGTTTTAATAAATTTAAATAGACTAAATCATAATGATGCTTGCTATTTGAAAGTTTTAAACAAACGAATGGATTTAATCTTTTAAAATATTTTAGCAATTGTGATTAAATGTGTAGGATGAATTGGATATAGAGAATCCTTATTTAACGGTATAATAAAATATCATCATGTATAAGATTCAGTTTGTGTAACACATATGATATAGGAAGTTTAAAGAAATAATAAGTCATTCCTATTATGTGATAACTTGATATCATATTTATCATAGTTATTTATGGAATGTTTGATGTATTTCCTTAATTGTTACATCAATTGTTGGATTGTGTGGTTTAATGCACCGGTATGGGATGGTGGCATTCTAGGGATGGTGGCATTCTAGGGATGGATTTACTTATCAGTTAAGTCCTACCTATTTTATATAAGAGAATGGATTAACTAAAATGTTAAGTCCTACTTATATTTAAGTCAGGTCAGCTGAACAAGTTGAATGACTTATGGAGGATTAATTTATTATATAAGGGAATGGATTAACTAAAATGTTAAGTCCTACTTATATTCAAGTCAGGTCAGCTGAGCAAGTTGAATGACTTATGGAGGATTAATTTATACTGGATAGGATGGTTACTAGATTTTATATATATAAGTATGGTGCCATGATATGAGCTTGAGTCTCAGGATCAATGGTTAGGGCGCGTATATCGCCAGGGATGTGTAACTAGATATAGTGTAGTTGTGTACCCCGGTAGGTCTAGGTACTCATGCCCACTATATGTGTGTTTTGCATGTTGCCTACTATTCAGGTTGAGACAACCCTATAGTCTAGTGAGGTTCCTTTAGTGTGTGTATATATATATATATATATACGGACTACTAGTTACTGTTGGATTGACTAGGATGTATACGTGTATCGAATCTCTGCTTGGACTGTAGAAAAGTAGAACTTGTTTGTGGGCCTGACCCATTATTATTTTTCAGGTGTTCGTCACAAGTAGAGGTTGTTCGTGCTGAGTGGGGATCAGTCTACTTCATTCTTCCGATGCTATATAGGAATTCCTTTATGATTCAGTTTCCTGTTTTAGATTACTGTCATTTGTTTAGTTTGGATTTTCTAGGGGTCCACACAGTATGGATTCCTGAGTTGTATTTTGGAGGATCAGTTGTATCAGAAGAGTTTATTAATTAATGGAAATATATTATGAGGTTTATTATTAGATTATTATTTTAGTTTTTTGTCAGCATTTTATTTATTCTTCTTTATTCTTTTGTACTCTGTGTTCGTTTATTATCAATTTGTTTTGATATCCTCGGGTATTCGGGCGTGGGCCTGGCCAACCCGCATTTGGAAATTCAGGGGTATCACACAGAACAATCAGATACACCCATGCTCCAAACAGTGACACACAGTACGTAGAAAAACTAAAAAAAAAAAAATAAAACAAAACGTAAATTGAAGAGGTAGCCTGCTCCAACTTTTGGGAGCAGGCTCTTTCAGCCTAGAGCTGGCTCTAGGAGTCCTTGGAGCCGGCTCTACTTGTGTGGGAGCCGACTCCCACATCCATGGAGCCGGCTCTCACCTCTTTTGAGAGCCTCCGTCCCCATTTTGCTCCGTTTCAGCCTCGTTTCTGACCTTTGTTCGAACTCTGGCCCGTTGCAAATTTTTTGTTTGGTTTTTAAATTAATCTAGGAGTCTTATTTAAGCCTAGAATCATCCCCAAGACTTGTCTACAATAAATTTGAAATCAATTACAGAGTTTAAACAAAGCCATTTAAACTAGCATTGTTGAAGAACAACACTGAAACTAATTTGCAACATCAGTTCTATTCAAACCCCTCTGTTCTTCCTCTAATTTAAATTTAAAGGACTTAAATTACATCTAGTATCCATTCAGACCTTGGTTGATTTCAGTAAGATTCAAAATAAAAATTAGAACAGTGGGACGTTATGCCAAAACAAAGACTAGAACACAGACATGACAGAATGGTTTTACAGATAAATTTTCACAGTTAAAAGACCCTCAAGTAAACATATACAAATCATGCATGGTTTAATTAATGGCTAATTAATCCCTTAGAGGTTATCTAGGTGCACAGAACACAAGCCAGAGGGAAGGAGGAAGAAAAGAACTTGCCTGTACAGTTTTATAAACAAAACCTTGTCGTCGTTGTTCTAAGCTTTCCGGCAACCACTGTAATATTGCCTAACCTCCTAATACTTCTGCCCTTTCCTTCTCCTAGGTTTAGCCTTGAAACCTCAGTCGAGAAGTCACAAACTTGCTCTATTCTCTCACAACTGTTCTCTGTTTCTCTCTCTGTATCTTTGGTACGTGAATAGGGTTTTTCCAACCCTTGATACAGATTATAACCGTGTATTTATAGGCACAAAAATAACCTAAGTCTACTTAAAACCCTAGACCGTAATTTAATAGGCCCATAAAAACCTAGGTTATAATTCATAATAGATACATACATGCCGTCTCTAAGAAAACCCCAATTTAAAAACGTAAAATCAACAATTTACAAATAATTCAATTAATAAAAACAATAATTAAAACAATTACTTCAATTAGTTACATAATTAAATCAAATACTTTAATTAAAACAATAATATTTAAATCAATTAATTCAAATAATTTCAAATAAACAAGCAACAAAACCATTTAAATAATTAAAAATACAAGTAAATACTTAATTAAAATACCAGGACTATCCTCTTAAAATTAGGGATATTACATTTTTCCCCCCTAACAAAAGGAATTCCGTCCTCGGAATTCGCTCTTACCTTCTTCCAATATTTTAGGAAACTGCGAGCGAATGACATCCTCCCGTTCCCAAGTGGACTCAACCTCATTGTGATGACTCCACTGAACACGCACCAAAGGAATCACCTTATTGCGAAGGAATTGATCCCGACAATCGACAATACGACACGGTGGCTCCAGATAAGTTGCATCCAGCTGCAACTCAATCTCCTCAACATTGATATGCTGATACCGATCCTCATCTCGTAGAAATTTTCGCAACATGGACACATGGAATGTGTTGTGTACGCGGTCCAAATTATCCGGCAGTGCCAACCGATAAGCAACAGCTCTAACTAGATCCGTAATCATGAATTGACCGACAAACCATGAAGACAACTTCCCTTTCTTCCCAAAGCATATAACACCCTTCATATAAGACATTTTGAGTAGAACCTGATCCCTAACCTGAAACTCCAATGCTCGGGTAAGATGATCAGCATAGCTCTTCTGCCTACTTTGGGCAGTACGCATGCGATCTCGAATAAGAGCTATTTTCTCAAAAGTATCCTTAATAAACTCAGCACCCAAGAATCTACCTTCGCCAACCTCCATCCAACAAACGGGCGATCGATACAGTCGGCCGTATAACGCCTCAAAAGGTGCCATCCCAATAGTCTTCTAGAAACTATTGTTGTAAGCAAACTCCACAAGTGGTAGGCAATCCTCCCAGTGGCCCTTGAAATCAAGAACACACGACCGAAGCATATCCTCCATGATCTGATTCACCCGCTCAGTCTGTCCATCAGTATGAGGATGATAAGCAGTGCTAAGATGCAACTCTGTACCCAAAGCCTACTGAAAACTCTTCCAAAATCTTGACACAAAGCTCGAATCCCTGTCTGATATAATAGACAATGGAATGCCATGCAGCTTCACAATCTCTGAAATGTAAAGCCTTGCCAACTGCTCCGAGGTGTAGTCAGTACAAATAGGTAAGAAATGCACTGATTTGGTCAACCTATTCACAATGACCCAAATGGAGTTATGACCCCTGAAAGTGCTCATCCCACACGAACTATACACCCTTCTTGGTCAGATGAGTGAGTGGTCCTGCTATCTTGGAGAACCCCTGGATGAACCTATTTTATTATATCCTGCCAACCCGAGAAAACTTCGAATCTCAGTAAGTGAAGTAGGCTGTCCCCACTCTACCACAGCGGAAACATTGGCTGGATCAACCGCTATCCCCCTTTCTGACACCACGTGACCCAGAAACTTCACTTCCCGCTGCCAAAATTCATACTTCTCAAACTTGGCATATAACTGGTGCTCACGAAGTGTCTGCAAGACTATGCGAAGATGTCTAGCATGGTCGTCCTCGAACCTAGAATAGATCAAGATATCATCAATAAAGACAATGACAAACTATTCCAAATAAGCCCGAAAGACTCTGTTCATTAAATCCATGAACACTGCAGGTGCATTAGTCGTCCCAAACGGCATGACACGAAACTCATAAGAACCATATCTCGTGAGAAATGCTGTTTTAGGAACATCCTGCTCCCTAACCCTCAACTGATGATACCCAGAATGCAGATCAATCTTGGAGAAGTATGTGGCTCCCCTTAACTGATCAAACAAGTCATCAATCATGGGCAAAGGATACTTTTTACGAATCGTAACCTTGTTCAACTCCCTGTAATCTATACACAAGCGGAGTGAACCATCCTTCTTCTTCACAAATAACACTGGTGCTCCCCAGGGTAAAGTACTCCTGTGAATGAAACCCTAGCTGAGTAGTTGCTGAATCTGATCCCTTAGCTCGCGCATCTCTACCGGTACCATCCTATAAGGTGCCCTAGCAATAGGCGCAGTACCTGGAGCTAAGTCTATCACAAAATCGATCTCACGACTAGGTGGCAACCCTGGAATCTCTTCAAGTACATCCGGAAAGTCCTATACAATCGGTATGCGATCCAATGACACAGTAATCTCCTCCTCCGGTTCCTCCTCCACATGGAACAAATAGGTGCTACCACCCCCATTAGAACGTGGCATAGCTACAACATACATATCCTGACCAGGTATGGTGAACACAATAGACCTAACAAAGCAATTAACTTGGGTATGGTAGTAAGACAACTAATCCATCCCATGTAACACCGTATAAGTGTGCATGTCCAAAATCGCTAGATTGGTTAGGAATCTGAGCCTGCAAATATCTAGTGTCCCAACTAAACCATCCAAACCAAAAATACTAAATATTCCATAGAGCAAAACACAGAAGGTACACAAAATACTCTGAAATCTACTAAGAGTTAGAACATCGCTCTATTTTGAGAATCTTCCTTCGATACCAAACCTACCATATTGAGTTTACACAAGTTCTTTTATAACTCCTAGGTAATCATCCTATCGCAAGACAATGAACCTATAAGCAAAACATTATTTGCTTGCCCAAAAATCAATCACCCTACTGTGACTGACTTTCCTTCCTTATCGCAACGTACACATTCTAATACAGTTGAATAAAACCATTCGTGTATACATCACAACACAACTTCCATTAAACACAATAGAGATAGCCAAAACCACAAGTTTATTTTATTAAGAACTTTTCAAACCAATACTGTCAAACAAATAACCGTAAGGTGTTCTTTAACATAATCCTAATGTACGTGATTAAATCCTTACTATATTCTTACTAATACCTCCTTCACTACTTGTAATTAAAAGTACTCTTAAAAGAGCAGTCATCATTGAACTCCGGTGCCCTCCATCTCGGATGCTCCGGTATCTTCTCCATCCTAATCTTCTTCGGGGTCTTCCTCTCCGCTTGGCTCAGCTTCAAGCACCACCGAAGTTGTGTTAGGTCCACAGTATGGTGGCTAATCTCGTACCGTAGAAACTTTCCTTGACTTGTACTCCGAAGCAACGCCTATTGGAATCAACTCAGTAGTCTCCAATTCCGCCTTCTTGATCGGCCTTCGTAGGGGAATTACCAGAGTAACCTTCCTCGGCCTTAGGCCCTTCTTTGCTTGCATCGCAGCCCTCATCCTCTTCCTAGTGCCAAACATTCTGTAATTACAGAATAAACTTGACATCAGTAACTTCTAAACGAACCGTAAAGGAATACGACGAATCCTAAACTTAAGCTCTATTCAAAAGAAAACGCTACGCGGAAGTCTTAATACGAAACGTCCTAAAGACACTTGAACCTGGTGTGCTCTGATACTAACTGTGATACCCCTTGGATTCGAGACACGGGTCGATCAGGCCCAGGCCCAAACCCGAGGGAATATCAAACAATTTAAGTATTTTAAAGCGAACACAGAATAGAAATTTAAGAATTTAAATAAAGAACCAAAATAAATATAAAATCCTCCAAAAAGAAAATATTAATAATCCAATCTTTCCAAAACCTCCAAGGTTACAACTTGGGAATCCAACTAGTGGACCCCGAAATAAAACTTCAACTGAAACTGAATAACTGAAAATAAAAATAATCCAAGACTAAAGTGCGAAATGAAATCCTACGTCACTGGTGGAATGAATGAGAGTCTCTACTTAGCATGATCAAGCTTGAGACTGGAACCGTCCAATACCTGAAAAAAAATAATAAAGGAGTGGGTCAGTGATCGAACGGATCGATTACCAATTATAAATCAACCCGTTTTGCAATAGCACAAATCACTGTAAAATAGGGCTATTGGTCGGGTAAGCCGAACCACTAGGACTGCTAGTTTATGGCAACTTAGGTATCTAGGATCATCTTTTAGAATGATAAGGGGGTTTATAAAGGATTTGTTGGATTGCCACTAAAACTAAAATGTGAGGTTCATAAAATAAAGCTTGCGAGAATTAAAGCGAGATGAAATACGAGTAAAGAAAACTAGGGAAGTGAATCTACCTCCATCCCTCTACACATGCTAGATATAGAACTAATTTAGGGGATAAACAATATATAATGGTCAAGAATTATATAGGGACACATAGTTGCCATATAATTAACGAGAAGTAAAGTAAGCCTTAAACAAGCATAATCCACCAAAGGTGAATGTGTTTAGACTACTTAAACTAGGATGCAACTTAAACACACTTACTTGGATGAAATATTATCAAGTTCTTGACAAAAATGATGAAGCACATGAAGGTAGAGATTAAGCATGCACCATCAAAGGATTTTCCTAAGCAATGATCTATCAAAGTCACCTATCAACATGTCATTAAACCATTTCATAACCTTATTTCCATTGTCACCATGAAAACATAAGCAATATGATTAATGTAAGACATTACCTAGAATAAGATAATCAACTTAGAAAAATCATTCATATAAATATCAACATCCATTGCAACCAATGAAGTGCTCTTGGTCATGAAAAGACCATAGAAAATACATTGTAATCCCTAAAATAGAACTATACTAGAACATGCTTACAAGGGGGAGGGGCTTCATCACCTCCCTAGAGGAAGAATTAGTTACCCATGGATGCCCTAGAGGAAGAATTAGTTACCCATGGATGCCCTAGAGGAAGGAAGAAGCTTGCCTCCAACCTCCATTTTTGAACTTCCTCTTTGTAGCCACAAGAACTCTATCCTCTTCTCTTTTCTCTCTCCAAAAATCTTGCAAAATGATCTATGATATGGTATCTAAGCTCTACCTCTCCTTTTATAGACATCCTCTAACCAAACCCCTCAAAAAATCGAGCTTCATTTCCCCCCAAAAGAATATTTCCAACCACTCCATAAAAGAGGGGAACCAAAAATTGAGGGAATCAAGGAACAAGTGGGCTACAATGTTCTTTCGAGCGCTCGAAGGACTTAGTTCGAGTGCTTGAAGATGGCTTGGGGCATTCTGCTCTGATTTCGAGCGCTCAAAGATTCCTTTTGAGCGCTCGAATGATATCGAGGCTCGAGGGGGTTGCTCATTTGTGCCGCACGAGCGCTCGAAGGTGGGGCTTCGAGCGCTCGAAAATGCGTCAGAATGCATTTTATTCTCCTCTTGCTATGGACATCCTTCACTTGATTTTAGCATTAACCCATTAAGAATCATTTGCCCCTTTTTCATTGTAAAAGGGCTTCATTGACCTATTTTAGCGGATTCTTCTTGGAAATCTCCGGATGCAAAAGCCCGGAATGACTTGTTCCTCAAAAAGCTTTTAAAACCTCCACCTTATTTCTTTTTGGGAGATAAACCTGAAAAAATACAAAGACGAGGAATTGGAGATAATTTATGCAAAATAATCAAATAATGGACTTAACAAATGCAAATAAGGGCGCTTGAATATGCAATATTCGGTGCTTATCACACTCCCAAACTTACATTTTGCTAGTCCCTTAGCAAAACCAAAATGAAAAACTCAATGAAATAACAACCATGGGAATGCTACCACAAAAATATCAACCATGGTAAAATGAAATACATACATAGCTCAAATACAACTTGAAGCAAACAAAGGACTGGAGACGGGGTCATTAAGCAGACTACCATGCATATATGAAGCATTGATACAAAAGTTTGCTAAACACGTTTCAACATACATGCATCAGCATCCTAATCTATATAAATAACTCAATTGTCATCTCTTGAATGGAAATCAATTCTAACTTCAGTGAAAGTGGATTGGATTCTTAACAAGTAGCTTTTACTTTCTTTTTCCAAATTCAAGGCACAAGTCTTCAAATCATTAAATTCCCCTTTAAATGAAGTCACTAAAGCATGAATTTATATACAAAATAACTTTTGTTGCTTGCTGACAATTTATTACAACTCAAAAATGATACATAAAATGGTTGTGCAATGCTGAAGTCCTTTAAGATTTCTAACCAATCCATTTAGCAAGCGTTAGGCCAACAACTCCCAAATCAGATGGCTTTAGGGTGTTGAGTGTAGAGACACTCCTAGGGCTTAATGGCTTGAATTGGAAAGGCTACGAACTCCAACGGACTATGTTTATTATAATTTTTTTTAAATGACTGTTCAATGTCTAAGTCTTTTAAGCTTTCTAACCAACCCATGTAGCAAACGTTAGGCCAACAACTCCCAAACCAGATGGCTTTAGGGTGTTGAGTGTAAAGACACTCCTAGGGCTTAATAACTCGAGTTGGAAAGGCTACAAACTCAAACTGGTCATTATTTTCTTTTTCATATATTATTTATTTTTTTTTTATTTTTTATTTTTTATTTTTTTTATCATGCCAAAGGTATCCATCTATTAGGTTCATCAATTCAGATTAACTAGGTCAAGATCAAGGTTAATCAAGTTATATGCCTCATGATTAAGTTTCTAATGTGCATCTGTGCATTGTGAAGCATAAAAGAGTATAAGATCCAGTGAGAATTTAATTGAAACATATATACGGACTAAATTGCATCCACATGATCATTTCAAATTCAAATTTTTCTTTATTTTCAAAACTTAACAATTGCTTCTATACATAAGGTATTAAACATGAGCATCATCTCCGATAAGTTTCAAATTGTAATATCATTGCTCAAAAATGTGATGCCAAAAATATTCCATTTACAGAAATGCAATATTGCACCCCTAAACTTGAATAACACATTATCCTCAATGTGGGACAATGACTACCATCTGTTAAAAATGAGAGAAAAACAAGAACAAAAATACCCAGAATAGGAGGAAAGCGCATGGAGAAGTGACAAAAAGCTCCCATAAAAATGCCAACACAAAAAGGCCCCCAAACTTAAAGTGTGCAACCTGCAAGGGATCAGAAACAGCCGGGGAAAGAAAATAAGTAACAATGAAGCAATAAAAGAAAATAATTAACAGATAATAGAAGAAAATAAAAGAGGGAATTTTCATTCAAAAGCAGGTGGACATGATTACAGAAAGGACTGAAGTGCTAGCCTGGTCTAACCGGATCAACGATGACAAAAAAAAAATAAAAAAATTCCCAAGTCTAACAGGAAGACAATAACAGAAATTAAAAATAGAAAACATGTGCAACTAAAGACTAATTGCCCGGGCAACCAACTACAGGCCAGGAGGAAAACGAGCAAAGAGGTCATTGAGGAGGGATTTCGTTTCACACCGTTCCTCTTGAGCCATGCGACGCTTTTCAACCGCAACATGGCGGTCCTCGGTAGTAGTACGATGGTCTTCTTCGGCATGGTAGTAGTCCTCACACATGGTCCTATTGTAGTTAGCAAGGGTGGCCTCAAAATGGTCAATTCGGGTATGGATACCGGCGATGCTAGCCTACAGAAAAGCATAGTCCTGTGGAGGGTCAACAAGGGGCTCCTCCCCTTCAGCAGCCTTAGCCATAGGATCATCCTCGGAAAAAGGAGAAGATGGAGAGCAGGGGAATAGAGGGGCAGTGAGCTAAGGTGGCCGAGAATGGCTAAGAACACTAGTCCACCGGCGGAGAGTAAAAGTCTGAATCTTTTTGCCTTTTGGTTCATGAGGAGGAACAATGAAGTCTTTGTGCTTCAAGAGCTTGATGATGAAGAATGGCAATGGCAAAGGCCGATTTTTAACACGCTAATGCCGTGCACTGATATACTCGTCCTAGAACCGCATAAATGTGTTCCAAATGAGCTCTGGGATAGAGAAGCATTTGCTTTGGTCTATGGCATACAAGGCTTGCAACATCAGGCCTCGGCGCTCAGTGTTGTGCGCCAAGGGGTAAACATTATGCTTGAGAACAGAGTCAAGGAACCAAACTCGCTTCGGAAGAATGGATTTGAGTGTAAAGCTCCAGGGTCGATGAGGGTCATCCACGTTGCAAATGGCGGTAACAACCTATTCCACAGTTAAATTATTAGGCCTCTCATATAAAGGGAGATTTTCATGATTGACAATATCATTGGGGCACTCTAAAGGACAGTTGGAGACTGCCACAATGTCAGCAAGAGTGAAAGAATAATGGACACCATCAATGGATATGGTGAGAGAGATAGGTGGCTCTTCAGGGCAATTGAGATTCTGGTAGAAGAGTCGCACCACACGGGGGTAGGTGACCTTTGCAATGGGTTAGCAAATGTGCTGAAGGCGCCGGTTGACTAATTCCGCGGCAGCCCATGAAGTGGTTGGAAGAATGTCAAAGACACCCGTGAGCAGAAAGAGAAGCTCATAATTGAGCTTTTTGTCGAGCCAAGGGTCTCAGGGTTGCTCACGAGTAACAACGGGGACATCCGTAGAGGGTCTAGGACAACGAGAAGGGCTGGCACGAGACATTTGGAGAGGCGAACGTGGATAGGGAATTTTAGCGAGCACCTGGCGTGCACCAAGAGAAAGAGAAGGTGAGAGTGAGAGTTATGGAAGATCAACCCCAAAAATTTTGTTAACAAAACACTCTCAAGATTAGAGTAACATCAACAATCACACCCAACCTCCATAATTTCCATGCCCCTACTCCTCAAAAAGATAACAATAATTGAACAAAAAGAATGAAACAAAAAGGATGAGGAAGCATACCTTGAGAGAATGAAGGGTAGAAAGATGGTGATTAGCACCGAATGTTGCATATTAGTTAAGTCCAGTATTTGATTATTTTATGTAGATTATCTTCATTTGCATATTTTTATATATTTTCAGGTTTGTTTCCCAAAAAGGAATAAAAATGATGTTTTGATGAGTTCTTGAATATCAAAGTGTGCAATGCTAAAGTTTACAGCCTGGTAGTAGTGGAGTTTGACTTTACTCGTCAGTTTTGACCTAACAAACTTGAGAATTGGACTTCTATTAAAACATGGCATACTTAGAGCTTTAAATTAGCTTTCCAAATCATCAAATGGTTCTACATTTGGAGTTCGTAGCAGAGATTTACGGCCTTTTAACCAAAGGTGCACAGAACAGCCTGGCGGCAGTGAAGTTCGACTTTGCTCTTCATTTTAGACCCACCAAACTTGAGAACTGGACTTCTACCAAAACATGATGTACTTAGAGCATTGAGTTATCTTTCCAAATCATTAAACGTTTCATCATTTGGAGTTTGGAGCAGGGTGTTATGGCCTTTTTACCAAAGTAGCTCAGAGCAGAACAGGTAGAAGAATGCAATCTGTTGCATCTTCAAGCGCTCAAAAAAGGACCTTTGAGCACTCGAAATTTGGGCAGAATCACTTCGAGCATCTTCAAGTGCTCGAAGCCACTTCTTCGAGTGATCGAAGGAACATTTTTGGCCAACTTGTGTCTTGAATCCTCCAACATCGGATTTCCATCTTTTATGAGTTGGTTGGAGATGTCTTTTGGGGGAAGAGAGCCTTGCTTGGAGGAGGTTTGGTAGGCTTTTTGTCTACAAAAAGGGAGGGGAACCAAGAGATTAGATCATATATATCATTTTGCAATATTTTTGGAGAGAGAAAGGAGAAGAGGACAGAGTTCTTGTGGCTACAAAGAAGGAGCTCGAAAATGGAGGTTGGGGGCAAGCTTCTTCCTTCTTCTAGGGCATCCATGGGTAACTAATTCTTCCTCTAGGGAGGTGATGAAGCCCCTCCCCCTTGTAAGCATGTTCTAGTATAGTTCTATTTTGGGGATTACAATATATATTCAATGGTCTTTTCATGACCAAGAGCACTTCATTGGTTGTAATGGATGTTGATATATATATGAATGATTATTCTAAGTTGATTATCTTGTTCTAGGTAATGTCTTACATTAATCATATTGCTTATGTTTTCATGGTGACAATGGAAATACGGTTATGAAATGGTTTAATGGCATGTTGATAGGTGACTTTGATAGATCATTGCTTAGGAAAATCCTTTAATGGTGTATGCTTAATCTCTACCTTCATGTACTTCATCATTTTTGTCAAGAACTTGATAATCTTCCATCCAAGTAAGTGTGTTTAAGTTGCATCCTAGTTTAAGTAGTTTAAACACATTCACCTTTGGTGGATTATGCTTGTTTAAGGCTTAACGTACTTCTTGTTAATTATATGGCAACTATGTGTCGCTATATAATTCTTGACCATTATATATTGTTTATCCCCTAAATTAGTTCTATATCTAGCATGTGTAGAGGGATGGAGGCAGATTCACTTCCCTAGTTGTCTTTACTCGTATTTTATCTCATTTTAATTCGCGCAAGCTTTATTTTATGAACCTCACATTTTAGTTTTAGTAACAATCCAACAAATCCTTTGTAAACCTCTTTATCATTCTAAAAGATGATCCTAGATACCTAAGTTTCCATAAACTAGCAGTCCCAGTGGTTCGACTTACCCGACCAATAGCCCAATTTTACAGTGATTTGTGCTATTACAAAACGGGTTGATTTATAATTGTAATCAATCCGTCGATCAATTTTTGGCGCCGTTGCTGGGGACTACAAACGGTTTAGCAACCGAAATTCTAGGGTTAACTTTGGGTTGATTGTTAATATTGTGATTTGTGAATATTTCTTGTGTGGTTTTGACCATCTTTGTGTATAAGTTGTTTGTGAGGTTCTAGGAACTTAATGCTCACCGGGGGAACCCTAGCAAATTCGTAAGTCTAGAGGACTCCAGGTAAGTCTCTTAACCTTCTAGTTTTGAAATTGTGAATATCTCGTATGTGTTAAATCTAGTATTAGTTAAGTTGTGAAGCCCTTGTCGAGGCTATTTTATTGTATATTTTCAACTGCAAGCATCGGTCCTTGTCGTGGCCATTTAATTTTTGTCTTGATAATTGCGGAGAAAGGGAACATCGTATGTGGAGTTGATGATGATAGATTGTTATGATAAGTGTGTTGCGTGTTGTTGATGTTTGGCCGTAGATCATTCTCCCTACCAATGCTAGAATCGCCAGTTGACATAAATTCACTAGAAAGAACTCTTAGAAGAAACCTTAGGGAATCTACTAGCATAAGAGAACTTGAAACTAAATTTAATGCAATGGCAGATAATATTGGAGATATCGGAAATGAGGGAATTAATAATGATAGGGCCAAAATTCCAAATGTGGTTCCCATAACTCTTCGGGACCACTTCATCCCTACCACTTATGCTTCTCCCTCTTGCATAGTGATGCCAAATATTGAGGCCGCTCAATATGAAATCAAATCTAGCACTATCCAAATGCTTCCATCTTTTCATGGCTTTGAAAATAAGGACCCTTATAAGCACCTTGATGAATTCCTTGAAATATGCCCTACCATCAAGTTGAGGGGCTTTCCTGATAATGCTCTCCAATTGCATTTCTTCCCATTCTCATTAAAAGAACGGGCAAAATATTGGTTGAACTCCCTTGCCGCCAATTCCATCACCACATAGGCTCAACTGTAGCAAGAATTCTTAAAGAAATGTGAGTAAAACTAATTTAATGAGGCGTTCCATTCTTAGCTTTTCACAAAGCGAGGGGGAATAACTCCATAAGACTTAGGAGCGATTTTAAGACCTCTTAAGGAAATGCCCGCACCACCTAATTCCAAAATGGCAATTGGTGTAAGCTTTCTATACTGGGTTAACCAACCCATATAGGTTCATGGTTGACTCATCTTGTGGAGGGATGTTCATGTCTAAAAGTGCGGATGAGGTATGGACCTTACTAGAAAATTTAAGTGAAAACTCATTGCAGCATAACTCTCGTAGTGGTCCAACCTCAACCAATACAAAGAACACCAACCCTTGTAAACTAAAAACACTGAGGGAGTAATCTTCCCAGGTGGATGCCATAGCTCATAAATTCTATTAATTGATGGCATCACATCTATCCCCCTCTTTGTCCCAAAATTCGGCAAGTGCGGTTTGCACATCATGCACTAGTCATTTCCATCTCTCAGAAGATTACCCCACACCGGAGCAATTTTCTAATCCAAATCAAGAGCAAGCAAGTGCCATGTTCTCAAGGCCCGGGAATAATCCATATTCTAATACTTACAATTCGGGATGGAGAAATCATCCGAATTTCTCGTGGAGGCAATAAGCCCCACAAAATTCGCAATTCCAAAATCCGGGGCATCAAAATCAGCCCCCTTCTCAATTTCAAAATAGGCCATTTCCAGCCTCTTCAAGTTATCGCCCTCCATATAATCCAAATATCTCTAATCAACCTACTGTGTTTCCAACTGATGAAATCTTGGCTACAAACAAGCAGATGATGGAATCTTTAAATAAGCAAATGATGGATTCCAACAAGCAACTCCTGTCATCTTTGCAGCCCACTCTCCAAATGGTTCATTCTCATACTCAGTCCATAGCTAAACTTCAGAATCAAGTGGGTTAAATAGCTAACTCCATGAACCAGTCGCTGCAAAAAGACGAGGGTAAGCTTTTCGCTCAACCATTTGAAAATCCTAAAAGGATACATGTGATTGATGAATCCCCTCCCCTGAGTGGGCCAATTCATGAACAAGTCCAAGCAATCACCACCCTTAGGAGTGGTCATGTTGTTGACAATAAGGTTGATGGAAACAAAGATGAGAAAAATCCTCCTTCAAAAAATCCAAATCCAAGTCCCAGCTCTTCCAATCCAAATCCTACTCATAAAAATACTAAGCTTGTCACCCCAAATGTGGAAACTTCTTAAGAGCCTAAGGCTCCATTTCCTCAACGACTCCAAGAGTCGACGCATTTTGGGAACAAGAATTGCAAAATTCAAGACATGTGGGAAGTTTTCAAGCAAGTAAAAATCAACTTGCCTCTCTTAGATGCTATAAAGCAAATCCCTCCCTATGCAAAATTTCTCAAGGATTTGTGCACTTAAAAGCGCACTTTCAAAAATCATTTGCCAAAGAAAGTGAGATTAACTGAAAATGTGAGTGCAATCATTCAACACAGTGCTCCTCCAAAGTATAAGGATCCAGGTGCCCCAACTATCTCATGTGTCATTGGCGACAACAAGATAGAAAGGGCCCTCCTTGACCTAGGAGCTAGTGTAAATTTGATTCCATATTCAGTTTACTTACAGCTTGGGTTGGGAGATCTAAAGCCAACCTCCGTGGTCTTGCAGCTTGCCGATAGATCGGTGAAGCACCCACGAGGCATTCTTGAGGATGTCATTATCAAAGTGGACAAATGCTACTTTCTGGTAGAATTTGTGGTTCTTGACACGGAACCAGTCCATGACCCAAAAAAGCATATTCTCGTGATCCTCGGTAGGCCATTTTTAGCTATGGCTAACGCTTCAATTAATTGCCGAACCGAGGCGATGGATATTGCCTTTGGAAATATGTAAGTCAAACTCTATATCTTCCATGCAACTCAACATCCTTCCGATGAGGATGATTGTTTCCTTATCGATGTGGTAGATGAAGTGGTCGAAGAATCCCTCCCCTTCATTCTAAGCAAGGATCCTTTAGAAACTTGCATGTCTCATTTTAACTTCTCAAACTTTGATATTGACCAATCAATCCAAGAAGTCAACTCCTTGCTTGACATTAATGCTGTCATGGATACTCCTCCATGGAAAATTCCAAAAGAATCGCTTCCTTAACTCTCTTCTACTCCTCCGGTCCCTTTCTTAGAGTCTCCTCCACAACTTGAGCTAAAGCCACTCCTAGCTCACCTCAAGTATGTGTTTCTTGGTGCTAATCAAACTCTTCTAGTCATCATTGCTTCTAACATTTTAAAGGATCAAGAAACTAGCCTTTTAGCGGTGCTAATCAAACTCTTCCAGTCATCATTGCTTCTAACATTTTTGGATCCTCCTTTGACTCATGTCTCCAAAATCTATCTCTTGTGCTTCAAAGGTGCAAGGAAACAAATCTCATTCTAAGTTAGGAGAAAAGTCATTTTATGGTTTAAGAAGGCATTGTTTTAGGACATGTCATCTCAAAAAGAGGAATTGAGGTTGACAAAGCCAAAGTGGAGTTAATCTCTAATCTTCCTCCTTCAAATTCAATCTGTCAAATCCGTTCCTTCCTTGGCCATGCCGGATTCTATCGTCGCTTCATCAAAAAGATTTTAGCAAAATCTCTCGGCCCTTGTGTAATCTTCTTGCCAAGGATGTTCCGTTCAATTTTGATGAAGCTTGTATCGATGCTTTCATTAAACTCCGCACTCTCCTCTCATCCGCCCTAATCATGAAACCGCCAAATTGGTCTCTTCCTTTTGAGATCATGTGTGATGCATCTGATTATGCATTAGGCGCGGTTTTGGGCCAACGTGTGGAAAGGCTTCCATACGTCATCTATTATGCTAGCAAGACTCTCTCCGATGCTCAGTTAAATTACACTACCACGGAAAAAGAACTGGTAGCTGTGGTGTATGCCTTGGATAAATTTCGTTCCTATCTTCTTGGCTCCAAGGTCATAGTCTTTTCGGATCATGCCGCTCTTAGGCATTCGCTTGCTAAAAAAGAGACCAAACCCTGCCTGATTCGATGGATACTCTTACTTCAAGAGTTTGACATTGAAATCCGGGATAAAAAAGGGACCGACAATGTTGTCGCAGACCATCTCTCTCGCTTACTGATTGAAAAATCTTCTAAATTTGCTACAGTCCGTGATTCCTTTCCGGATGAGCAACTTTTTCAGATTTCTTATTCCATTCTCTACTGATATTGTCAACTATCTAGCGATAGGCAAAATTCCATTTAATTAGTCCAAACAAGAAAAAGACCTTTTCTTCTCCCAAGTTAAGCATTTCTTTTGGGAAGATCCGAAACTATCCAAGTATTGCCCAGATCAAATCATCCGGCGATGCATTCCCGAAACTGAGACCACCAGCATTCTCAATTTCTGTCATACTCTTGCTTGTGGCGGCCATTTCAGTGCCAAAAAGACAGCCGACAAAGTCCTTTAAAGCAGATTTTATTGGCCATCCTTGTTTTGGGTTGCTTACAACTTCTGCAAATCTTGTGAGCGTTGCCAAAAGCTTGGATCCATGTCTAGAAGAGATATGACGCCCCTCACTCCCATATCCTAATCATAGAAATTTTTGATGTGTGGGGGATCGCCTTCATGGGACCATTTCCATCTTCTTATGGTTATGAGTACATCCTTGTAACGGTGGATTATGTTTCCAAGTGGGTTGAAGCCGAAGCTACCAAAACCAGTGATCATAAAGTAGTGATCAACTTCATTCAGTCTAACATTTTTAGTCATTTTGGTACGCCCCGGGCAATCATTAGTGACGGTGGAACTCATTTCCGAAATCGTTATATTAAATCTGTCCTCTCCAAGTACTCTGTCATCCACAAGGTTGCCACACCTTACCATCCTCAAACGAGTGGTCAAATAGAAGTCTCTAATCGGGAGATTAAGCACATCTTGGAAAAAACGGTCGACCGAACCGCAAAGATTGGTCATTAAGACTAAACGATGCGCTTTGGGCTTACCGGACAGCATATAAGACACCCATTGGCATGTCGCCATATCGACTTGTCTTTGGCAAGGCATGTCATCTCCCCGTTGAACTAGAGCACCGTGCTTATTGGGCCATAAAAAGGCTCAACTTTGATCTCAAACAAGCCGGCTCTACTCGTAAATTGCAACTAAATGAACTTGAGGAAATCCGAAATGATGCATATGAAAGTGCAAAAATCTATAAGGCAAAGACTAAAGCTTTTCATGACCAACACATTGTCAACAAGTCTTTCACCCTGAGACAAAAGGTTTGGCTTTTCAATTCCCCTTTGAAACTCTTTCCCGGTAAACTCTGGTTAAGATGGGATGGTCCTTACCTCATCAATACTGTTTTTCCTCATGGTGCAATCAAACTTCAGAATCCGACTGATGGATCCCTATTCAAGGTTAATGGCCAACGGCTTAAGCCTTGCATTGACGGCATAGTCCCAATCCGCAAAGTTGAGAAAGTCCTCTTGATAGACCCAATTTATGAGGACTAATGCATGATCTCGCTTTATCTAGCTATCGACTTTAAATTTAGCAACTAAAGGGAAGAAATTCTTTCTATTCCCATGCTTCCCTAATTTTTTATTGCTCATGCCTTAAAATTTTCTGGGGAATGGTTAAGGAAAGCCAAAATTTAATTTTTTTGGAACTATCTTAAATTGTGTTCCCACAATTCAGACTGGCTTTCTTATACCTTCTTAACCCTTGTCTTCATTCCCGGAAGTTTTCAGCACTATCTAGCAATTTCATCAGACCTTCGAATTAGTACTCATGTGCATAACCTCTTATTTTCAATACACCAGTTGATTGTGGTTTCACAATTCTTTCCGAGCACTTAAGTCCTACATTGGTATTCATTGACTTCGTTGTCATTTCCGTGTGGCAACGACTGCAGTTCACGTGCTCAAAGGTCTTAGAGAAACTTTGCACTTCAGTTCAAGTTCTTGATGATGACACCAAGCTCTCTGCCAAATTTTCGAGCACTCGAAGACCACCTTCGAGCACTCGAAACCTGTATTCCACAGTCCCAAGTTCTCTGCCCAAAGTTTAAGCGCTCGAAGCCTCTCCTTCGAGCGCTCGAACGTTCCAAAAAGCCTACTGTCCATTTTTCGAGTGCTCGAAGAGTCACCTTCGAGCGCTCGAAGCCTACTGCCCATTCTTTGAGCACTCAAACTCACCCTTTTCCATTTAAATTCGACTTTCCATCTCCCATTTACTTCAGTTACTTCAACCACTCCCTCCATCAACCCACGAACTCCCTCCATCACATCCCTCCATAACTTCCCTGTCTTTTCCACTACCCCATTTATGCACTAAACCTCTGTAAATACTCATCACCTTCATCCTCCTTCCTCATTCCATCCATCTTTCTCCCCCTCATCCTCTCAAGGTGCTCGCTGAAATTCCCCATCCACGTCCGCTTCTCCAAATGTCTCGTGTCGGCCCTTCTCGTCATCCTAGACCCTCTGCGGATGTCCCCGTTGTTGCTTGTGAGTAACCCCGAGACCCTTGGCTCGACAAAAAGCCCAATTATGAGCTTCTTTTTCTGCTCACGAGTGTCTTTGACACTCTTCCCACCACTTCATGGGCTGCTGTGGAATTAGTCAACCGGTGCCTCCAGCACATTTGCCAACCCGTTGCAAAGGTCACCTACCCCCGTGTGGTGCGACTTTTCTACCAGAATCTCAATTGCCCTGAAGAGCCACCTATCTCTCTCACCACATCCATTGATGGTGTCCCTTATTCCTTCACTCTTGCTGACATGGTGGCAGTCTCTGGTTGTCCTCTGGAGTGCCCCGATGATATTGTCAATCGTAAGAATCTCCCTTTATATGAGGAGCCAGATACTTTGACTGTGGAGTAGGTTGTTGCTGCCATTTGCAACGTGGATGACCCTCATCAACCCTGGAGCTTTACACTCAAATCCACTCTTCCAGAGCGAGTTTGGTTCCTTGACTCCGTTCTCAAGCACAATGTTTACCCCTTGGCACACAGCACCGAGCGCCGAGGCCTGATGTTGCAAGCCTTGTATGCCATGGACCAAGGCAAATGGTTCTCTGTCCCAGAGCTCATTTGGGACACATTTATGCGGTTCTGGGATAAGTGTAACAATGCACGGCATCAGCGTGTTAAAAATCAGCCTTTGCCATTACCATTCTTCATCATTAAGCTCTTGAAGCACACAGGCTTCATTGTTCCTCCTCATGAACCAAAAGGCAAAAAGATTCAAACTTTTACTCTCCGTCGGTGGACCAATGTTCTTAGCCATTCTCGGCCACCTCAACTTGCTGCCCTCCATTCCCCCACTCTTCATCTCCTCCTTTTTTCTGAGGATGATCCCATGGCTGAGGCTGCTGAAGAGGATGAGCCCCCTGTTGACCCTCCACAGGACTATGCTTTCCTGTAGGCTAGCATCGCCGGTATCTATACCCGAATGGACCATTTTGAGGCCACCCTTGTTGACTACAATTGGACTGTGCGTGAGGACTACTACCGTGCCGAAAAAGACCGTCGTACTACTGCCGAGGACCGCCGTGTTGCGGTTGAAGAACGTCGCATGGCTCAAGAGGAACGGTGTGAAACAAAATCCCTCCTCAACGCCCTCCTTGCTCATTTTCCTCCTGGCCTATAGTTGGTTACCCGAGCAATTAGTCTTTAGTTGCACATGTTTTTTGTTTTTAATTTCTGTTATTGTCTTCCTGTTAGAACTTCAGAATTTATTTTTTTGTCATCGTTTATCCGGTTGGACCAGGCTAGCACTTCAGTCCTTTTTATAATCATGTCCACCTGCTTTTGAATGAAAATTCCCTCTTTTATTTTCTTCTATTGTCTGTTAATTATTTTCTTTTATTGCTTTATTGTTACATATTTTCTTTCCCCAACTGTTTCTGATCCCTTGCAGGTTGCACACTTCAAGTTTGGGGGCCTTTTTATGTTGGCATTTTCATGGGAGCTTTTTGTGACTTCTCCATGCGCTTTTCTCCTATTCTGGGTACTTTTGTTCTTGTTTTTCTCTCATTTTTAATAGATGGTAGTCGTTGTCCCACATTAAGGACAATGTATTATTCAAGTTTGGGGCTGCAATATTGCATTTCTGTAAATGGCATATTTTTGGCATCACATTTTTGAGCAATGATAGTGCAATTTGAAACTTATCGGAGATGATGCTCATGTTTGATACCTTGTATATAGAAGCAATTGTTAAGTTTTGAAAATAAAGAAAAATTTGAATTTGAAATGATCATGTGAATGCAATTTAGTCTGTATAAATGTTTCAATTAAATTTTCACTGGATCTTATACTCTTTTAAGCTTCACAATGCACAGATGCACATTGGAAATAACCGTGAGGCATGTAATTTGATTAACCTTGATCTTGACCTAGTTAATCTGAATTGATGAACCTAATAGATGGATACCGTTGGCATGATATATATAAAAATAAATAAATAAATAAAAATAATTTATGAAAAAGAAAATAATGACCAGTTTAAGTTTGTAGCCTTTCCAACTTGAGTTATTAAGCCCTAGGAGTGTCTCTACACTCAACACCCTAAAGCCATCTGGTTTGGGAGTTGTTGGCCTAACGCTTGTTACATGGGTTGGTTAGAAAGCTTAAAAGACTTAGACATTGCACGGTCATTCAAAAAAATTTATAATAAACATAGTCTATTGAAGTTCGTAGCCTTTCCAATTCAAGCCATTAAGCCCTAGGAGTGTCTCTACACTCAACACCCTAAAGCTATCTGGTTTGGGAGTTGTTGGCCTAATGCTTACTAAATGGATTGGTTAGAAATCTTAAAGGACTTCAGCATTGCACAACCATTTTATGTATCATTTTTGAGTTATAATAAACTGTCAGCAAGCAACAAAAGTTGTTTTGTAAATAAATTCATACCTTAGTGACTTCATTTAAAGGGGAATTCAATGATTTGAAGACTTGTGTCTTGAATTTGGAAAAAGAAAGTAAAAGCTGCATGTTGAGAATCCAATCCACTTTCACTAAAGTTAGAGTTGATTTCCATTCAAGAGATGACAATTGAGTTATTTATATAGACTATGATGCTGATGCATGTCTGTTGAAACGTGTTTAACAAACTTTTATATCAATGCTTCATATATGCATGTTAGTCTGCTTAATAACCCCTTCTCCAGTCCTTTGTTTATTTCAAGTTGTATTTGAGCTATGTATGTATTCCATTTTGGTTTGGCTAAGGGACTAGGAAAATATAAGTTTGGGGGTGTAATAAGTGCCGAATATTGCATATTCAAGCGCCCTTAGTTGCATTAGTTAAGTCCAGTATTTGATTATTTTATTTAGATTATCTTTATTTGCATGTTTTTATATATTTTCAGGTTTGTTTCCCAAAAAGGAATAAAAATGATGTTTTGATGAGTTCTTGAATTTCAAAGTGTGCAATGCTGAAGTTTACAACCTGGCAGCAGTAGAGTTTGGCTTTACTCGTCAGTTTTTACCCAACAAAATTAAGAATTGGACTTCTATTCAAACATAGAATACTTATAACTTTGAATTAGCTTTCCAAATCATCAAACGGTTCTTCATTTGGAGTTCGGAACAGAGAGTTATGGCCTTTAACCAAAGGTGCGCAGAACAGCCTAGCAGCAGTGAAGTTCGACTTTGCTCTTCATTTTAGACCCACCAAACTTGAGAACTGGACTTCTATCAAAACATGACATACTTAGAGCTTTGAGTTAGCTTTCCAAATCATCAAACGTTTGTCATTTGGAGTTCGGAGCAGGAGTTATGGCTATTTTACCAAAGTAGCTCAGAGTAGAATAAGTAGAAGAATGCAATCTGTTGTATCTTCGAGTGCTCGAAGAAGGACCTTCGAGCGCTCAAAATTTGGGCAAAATCACTTCGAGCGATCGAAGGAACGTTTTTGGCCCACTTGTGTCTTGAATCCTCCAACTTCGGATTTCCATCTTTTATGAGTTGGTTGGAGATGTCTTTTGGGGGGAAAAGAGCCTCGTTTGGAGAAGGTTTGGTCAGATTTTTGTCTACAAAAAGGGAGGGGAACCAAGAGATTAGATCATATATATCATTTTGCAAGATTTTTGGAGAGAGAAAGGAGAAGAGGATAGAGTTCTTGTGGCTACAAAGAGGGAGCTCGAAAATGGAGGTTGGGGGCAAGCTTCTTCCTTCTTCTAGGGCATCCTTGGGTAACTAATTCTTCCTCTAGGGAGGTGATGAAGCCCCTCCCCCTTGTAAGCATGTTCTAGTATAATTCTATTTTGGGGATTATAATGTATATTCTATGGTCTTTTCATGATCAAGAGCACTTCATTGGTTGTAATGGATGTTGATATATATATGAATGATTTTTCTAAGTTGATTATCTTGTTCTAGGTAATGTCTTACATTAATTATATTGCTTATGTTTTCATGGTGACAATGGAAATAAGGTTATGAAATGGTTTAATGGCATGTTGATAGGTGACTTTGATAAATCATTGCTTAGGAAAATTCTTTGATGGTGTATGCTTAATCTCTACCTTCATGTGCTTCATCATTTTTGCCAAGAACTTGATAATCTTCCATCCAAGTAAGTGTGTTTAAGTTGCATCCTAGTTTAAGTATTTTAAACACATTCACCTTTGGTGGATTATGCTTGTTTAAGGCTTAATGTACTTCTTGTTAATTATATTGCAACTATGTGTCGCTATATAATTCTTGACCATTATATATTGTTTATCCCCTAAATTAGTTCTATATCTAGCATATGTAGAGGGATGGAGGCAGATTCACTTCCCTAGTTGTCTTTACTCGTATTTTATCTCGCTTTAATTCTCGCAAGCTTTATTTTATGAACCTCTTATTTTAGTTTTAGTGACAATCCAACAAATCCTTTATAAACCCCCTTATCATTCTAAAAGATGATCCTAGATACCTAAGTTGCCATAAACTAGCAGTCCCAGTGGTTCGACTTACCCGACCAATAGCCCTATTTTACAGTGATTTGTGCTATTGCAAAACGGGTTGATTTATAATTATAATCGATCCGTCGATCAGATGGATGGAGTGAGGAAGGAGGATGGAGGTGGTGAGAATTTATAGAGGTTTAGTGCATGAATGGGGTAGTGGGAAAGATAGGGAAGTTATGGAGGGATGTGATGGAGGGAGTTCGTGGGTTGATGGAAGGAGTGGTTGAAGTAACTGAAGCAAATTGGAGAGGGAAAGTCGGATTTAAATGGAAGGGGGTGAGTTCAAGCGCTCGAAGAAGGCTCTTCGAGCGCTCGAAGAATGGGCAAACAGATTTGAAACCGTGGGTTGAGGCTTCGAGCGCTCGAAGTTGACTCTTCGAGCGCTCGAAAAATAGACAGTAGGCTATTTGGAACTTTCGAGTGCTCGAAGCCTCTATTTCGAGTGCTCGAAGGAGAGGCTTCGAGCACTCGAACTTTGGGTAGAGAACTTGGGACTGTTGAATGCAGGTTTCGAGTGCTCGAAGGTGGTCTTCAAGTGCTCAAAAATTCAGTAGAGAGCTTGGTGGCATCATCAAGAACTTGAACTGAAGTGCAAAGTTTCTCTATGACCTTTGAGCACGTGAATTGCAGTCGTTGCCACACAGAAATGACAACGAAGTCAAAGAGTGCCAATGTAGGACTTAAGTGCTTAGAAAGAATTGGGAAACCACAATCAACTGGTGTATTGAAAATAAGAGGTTATGCAAATGAGTACCAATCCGAAGGTCCGATGAAATTGCAAGATAGAGCTGAAAACTTCTGGGAATGAAGACAAGGGTTGAGAAGGTCTAAGAAAGCCAGTCTGAATTGTGGGAACACAATTTAAGATAGTTCCAGAAAAATTAAATTTTGGCTTTCCTTAACCATTCCCCATAAAATTTTAAGGCAATAGCAATTGAAAATTAGGGAAGCATGGGAATAGAAAGAATTTATTCCCTTTGGTTGCTAAATTTAAAGTCGATAGCTAGATAAAGAGAGATCATGCCGTTGGCCATTAACCTTGAATAGGGATCCATCAGTCAGATTCTGAAGTTCAATTGCACCATGAGGAAAAACAATATTGACGAGGTAAAGACCATCCCATCTTGACCGGAGTTTACCGAGAAAGAGTTTCAAGCGGGAATTGAAAAGCCAAACCTTTTGTCCTGGGGCGAAAGACTTGTTGACAATGTGTTTGTCATGAAAAGCTTTAGTATTTGCCTTATAGATTTTTGCACTTTCATATGCATCATTTCGGATTTCCTCAAGTTCATTTAGTTGCAATTTACGAGTAGAGCCGGCTTGTTTGAGATCAAAGTTAAGCCTTTTTATGGCCCAATAAGCACGGTGCTCTAGTTCAACGGGGAGATGACAGGCCTTACCAAAGACAAGTCGATATGGCGACATGCCAATGGGTGTCTTATAAGCTGTCTGGTAAGCCCAAAGTGCATCGTTTAGTCTTAATGACCAATCTTTGCAGTCCGGCTGAACCGTTTTTTTCCAAGATATGCTTAATCTCCTAATTAGAGACTTCCACTTGACCACTCGTTTGAGGATGGTAAGGTGTGGCAACCTTGTGGATGACTGAGTACTTGGAGAGGATGGATTTAAGATAACGATTTCGAAAATGAGTTCCACCATCACTAATGATTACCCGGGGCGTACCAAAACGACTAAAAATGTTAGACTGAATGAAGTTGATCACTACTTTATGATCACTGGTTTTGGTAGCTTCGGCTTCAACCCACTTGGAAACATAATCCACCATTACAAGGATGTACTCATAACCATAAGAAGATGGAAATGGTCCCATGAAGGCGATCCCCCACACATCAAAAATTTCTATGATTAGGATATGGGAGTGAGGGGCATCATGTCTCTTCTAGACATGGATCAGAGCTTTTGGCAACGCTCATAAGATTTGCAGAAATTGTATGCATCCCGAAACAAGGATGGCCAATAAAATCCGCTTTGAAGGACTTTGTCGGCGGTCTTTTTGGCACTAAAGTGTCCCCCACAAGCAAGAGTGTGACAGAAATTTAGGACACTTGTGGTTTCATTGTCGGGAATGCATCTCCAGATGATTTAATCCGGGCAGGCAATATTTGAACAACTCCGGATCTTCCCAAAAGAAATACTTAACTTGGGAGAAGAACCGGTTTTTCTCTTGTTTGGACCAATTGGATGGAATTTTGCCTATCGCTAGATAGTTTACAATATCCGCATACCAAGGGAGAGTGGAATGGGAAATCTGAAAAAGTTGCTCATCCGGAAAGGAGTCACGGACTACAGCAAATTCAGAAGATTTTTCAATGAGTAAATGAGAGAGATGGTCTGCGATAACATTGTCGGTCCCTTTTTTGTCCCAGATTTCAATGTCAAACTCTTGAAGTAAGAGTATCCACCGAATTAGACGAGGTTTGGTCTTTTTTTTAGCCAGCAAATGCCGAAGAGCGGCATGATCCAAGAAGATAATAACCTTGGATCCAATAAGATAAGAACGGAATTTATCCAAGGTATACACCACAGCTAGCAATTATTTCTCAGTGGTTGTGTAATTTAACTGAGCATCGGAGAGAGTCTTGCTAGCATAATAGATGACGTATGGAAATTTTTCCACATGTTGGCCCAAAACCGCGCCTAATGCATAATCGGATGTATCACACATGATCTCAAATGGAAAAGACCAATTAGGCGGTTTCATGATTGGGGCAGATGAGAGAATAGTGCGTAGTTTCATGAAAGCTTCCATATAGGCTTTATCAAAATTGAATGGAACGTCCTTGGTAAGAAGATTACACAAGGGCCAAGAGATTTTGCTAAAATCTTTGATGAAGCGCTGATAGAAACCAGTATGTCCAAGGAAGGAACGGATTTAATGGACCAAATTTGGAGGAGAAAGATTAGAGATTAACTCTACTTTGGCTTTGTCAACCTCAATTCCCCTTTTTGAAATGACATGTCCTAAAACAATGCCTTCTTGGACCATAAAATGACTTTTCTCCCAACTTAGAATGAGATTTATTTCCTTGCACCTTTGAAACACAAGAGATAGATTTTGGAGACACGAGTCAAAGGAGGATCCAAAAACGAAGAAGTCATCCATGAATACCTCTAGGAATTTTTCAACCATATCTAAAAATATGGATATCATGCATCTTTGGAACGTGGCCGGTGCATTGCATAGCCCAAAAGGCATACGTCTATAAGCAAAGGTTCTGAAGGGGCATGTGAATGTGGTCTTCTCTTGATCTTGCGGATCAATTGCCACTTAGTTATAGCCGGAATAACCATCAAGCAAACAATAAAAGCTTTGGCCGGCTAACCTCTCTAGGATTTGATCAATGAATGGGAGTGGAAATGATCCTTCGTAGTGGTAGAGTTAAGTTTTCGGTAGTCAATGCACACATGCCAACCGGTGGTGGTGCGTTGTGGCACGAGCTCTCCAGCGGAATTTTCAACAGCAGTGAGGCACAATTTCTTAGGAACAACTTGAGTGGGACTCACCCATTTACTATCGGAGATAGGGTAGATGATTCCTGCTTCCAATAGGTTTATCACTTCTTTCATGACCACTTCTTTCATGTTCGGATTCAACCGGCGCTGCACCTCTTTAGAAGGTTTAGCGTCCTCCTCCATATAGATGTGATGCATGCAAATAGAAGGGTTGATTCCTTTCAAATCAGCCACTGCCCAGCCAATAGCTTCTTTGTGCTCTTGTAGCACCGCTAAAAGGCTAGTTTCTTGATCCTTTAAAAGGTCAAAAGCAATGATGACCGGAAGAGTTTGATTAGCACCAAGAAACACATACTTGAGGTGAGCCGGGGGCGGCTTTAGCTCAAGTTGTGGAGGAGACTCCAAGAAAGGGACCGGAGGAGTAGAAGAGAGTTGAGGAAGCGGTTCTTTTGGAATTTTCCATGGAGGAGTATCCATGACAGCATTAATGTCAAGCAAGGAATTGACTTCTTAGATTGATTGGTCAATATCAAAGTTTGAGAAGTCGAAATGAGACATGTAAGTTTCTAAAGGATCCTTGCTTAGAATGAAGGGGAGGGATTCTTCGACCACTTCATCTACCACATTGATAAGGAAACAATCATCCTCATCGGAAGGATGTTAAGTTGCATGGAAGATGTGGAGTTTGACTTGCATATTTCTAAAGGTGATATCCATCACCTCGGTTCGGCAATTAATTGAAGCGTTAGCCGTAGCCTACCGAGGATCACGGGAATATGCTTCTTTGGGTCATGGACCGGTTCTATGTCAAGACCCACAAAGTCTACCGGAAAGTAGAATTTGTCCACTTTAATAATGACATCCTCAAGAATGCCTCGTGGGTGCTTGACTGATCAATCGGCAAGCTGCAAGACCACGGAGGTTGGCTTTAGATCTCCTAACCCAAGCTATAAGTAAACTGAATATAGAATCAAATTTACACTAGCTCATAGGTCAAGGAGGGCCCTTTCTATCTTGTTGTCGCCAATGACATACGAGATAGTTGGGGCACCCGGATCCTTATACTTTGGAGGAGCACTGTGTTGAATGACTGCACTCACATTTTCAGTTAATCTCACTTTCTTTGACAAATGATTTTTGGAAGTGCGCTTTTGAGTGCACAAATCCTTGAGAAATTTTGCATAGGGAGGGAATTGCTTTATAGCATCCAAGAGAGGCAATTTGATTTTTACTTGCTTGAAAACTTCCCACATGTCTTGAATTTTGCAATTCTTATTCCCAATATGTGTCGACACTTGGAGACGTTGAGGAAACGGAGCTTTAGGCTCATAAGAAGTTTCCATATTTGGGTTGACAAGCTTGGGATTTTCATGAGTAGGATTTGGATTAGAAGAGCTGGGACTTGGATTTGGATTTTTCGAAGGAGAATTTTTCTCATCTTTGTTTCCATCAACCTTGTTGTCAATATCACGACCACTCCTAAGGGTGGTGATTGCTTGGACTTGTTCATGAATTGGCCCACTCGGGGGAGGGGATTCATCAAACACATGTATCCCTCTAGGATTTTCAAATGGTTGAGCGGAAAGCTTACCCTTGTCTTTTTGCAACAACTGGTTCATGGAGTTAGCTATTTGACCCACTTGATTCTCAAGTTTAGCTATGGACTGAGTATGAGAATGAACCATTTGGAGAGTGGGCTGCAAAGATCACAAGAGTTGCTTGTTGGAATCCATCATTTGCTTATTTAAAGATTCCATCATCTGCTTGTTTGCAGCCAAGATTTCATCGGTTGGAAACACAGTAGGTTGATTAGAGATATTTGGATTATACGAAGGGCAATAACTTGAAGAGGCTGGAAATGGCCAATTTTGAAATTGAGAAGGGAGCTGATTTTGATGCCCCGGATTTTGGAATTGCAAATTTTGTGGGGCTTGCTGCCTCCATGAGAAATTCGGATGATCTCTCCATCCTGGATTGTAAGTATTGGAATATGGATTATTCCCGGGCCTTGAGAACATGGCATTTACTTGCTCTTGATTTGGATTAGAAAATTACTCTGGTATGGGGCAATCTTCCGAGAGATGGAAAGGACTAGTGCATGATGTGCAAACCGCACTTGCTGAATTTTGAGACAAAGAGGGGGAGAGATGTGGTGCCATCAATTGATAGAATTTATGAGCTATGGCATCCACCTGGGAAGATTCCTCCCTCGGTGTTTTTGGTTGACAAGGGTTGGTGTTCTTTGTATTGGTTGAGGTTGGACCACTACAAGAGTTATGCTGCAATGAGTTTTCACTCAAATTTTCAAGTAAGGTCCATGCTTCATCCGCACTTTTAGACATTAAGATCCCTCCATAAGATGAGTCAACCATGAACCTATGTGGGTTGGTTAACCCAGCATAGAAAGCTTGCACCAATTACTATTTTGGAATTAGGTGGTGCAGACATTTCCTTAAGAGGTCTTGAAATCGCTCCCAAGTCTCATAGAGTTGTTCCCCCTCGCTTTATGAAAAGCTAAGAATGGAACGCCTCATTAAATTGGTTTTACTCACTGGATAATATTTCTTTAAGAATTCTTGCTGCAGTTGAGCCCATGTCGTGATGGAATTGGCAACAAGGGAGTTCAACCAATATTTTGCCCATTCTTTTAATGAGAATGGGAAGAGATGCAATTGGAGAGCATTATCAGGAAAGTCCCTCAACTTGATGGTAGAGCATATTTCAAGGAATTCATCAAGGTGCTTATTAAGGTCCTCATTTTCAAAGCCATGAAAGGATGGAAGCATTTGGATGGTGCTAGATTTGATTTCATATTGAGCGGACTCAATATTTGGCATCACTATGCAAGAGGGAGAAGCATAAGTGGTAGGGATGAAGTGGTCCCGAAGAGTCATGGGAACCACATTTGGAATTTCGGCCCTATCATTATTAATTCCCTCATTTCTGATATCTCCAATATTATCAGCTATTGTGTTAAATTCAGTTTCAAGTTCTCTTATGCTAGTAGATTCCCTAAGGTTTCTTCTAAAAGTTCTTTCTAGTGAATTTATGTCAACTGGCAATTCTAGAATTGGTAGGGAGAGTGATCTACGGCAAAACATCAACAACACACAACACACTTATCACAACAATCTATTATCATCAACTCCACATACAATGTTCCATTTCTCCGCAATTATCAAGACAGAAATTAAATGGCCACAACAAGGACCGATGCTTGCAATTGAAAATATACAATAAAATAGCCTCGATAAGGGCTTCACCACTTAACTAATACTAGATTTAACACATACGAGATATTCACAATTTCAAAACTAGAAGGTCAAAAGACTTACCTGGAGTCCTCTAGACTTATGAATTTGCTAGGGTTCCCCCGGCGAGCATCAAGTCCCTAGAATCTCACAAACAACTTATACACAAAGATGGTCAAAACCACACAAGAAATATTCACAAATCACAATATTGACAATCAAACCAAAATTAACCCTAGAACTTCGGTTGGTAAACCGTGTGCAAGTCCCCGGCAACGGCGCCAAAAATTGATCGAACGGATCGATTACCAATTATAAATCAACCCGTTTTGCAATAGCACAAATCACTATAAAATAGGGCTATTGGTCGGGTAAGTCGAACCACTAGGACAGCTAGTTTATGGCAACTTAGGTATCTAGGATCATCTTTTAGAATGATAAGGGGGTTTATAAAGGATTTGTTGGATTGTCACTAAAACTAAAATGTGAGGTTCATAAAATAAAGCTTACGAGAATTAAAGCGAGATAAAATACGAGTAAAGACAGCTAAGGAAGTGAATTTGCCTCCATCCCTCTACACATGCTAGATATAGAACTAATTTAGGGGATAAACAATATATAATGGTCAAGAATTATATAGCGACACATAGTTTCCATATAATTAACGAAAAGTACATTAAGCCTTAAACAAGCATAATCCACCAAAGGTGAATGTGTTTAAACTACTTAAACTAGGATGCAACTTAAACACACTTACTTGGATGAAAGATTATCAAGTTCTTGACAAAAATGATGAAGCACATGAAGGTAGAGATTAAGCATACACCATCAAAGGATATTCCTAAGCAATGATCTATCAAAGTCACCTATCAACATGCCATTAAACCATTTCATAACCTTATTTCCATTGTTACCATGAAAACATGAACAATATGATTAATGTAAGACATTACCTAGAATAAGATAATCAACTTAGAAAAATCATTCATATAAATATCAACATCCATTACAACCAATGAAGTGCTCTTGGTCATGAAAAGACCATAGAAAATACATTGTAATCCCCAAAATAGAACTTTACTAGAACATGCTTACAAGGGGGAGGGGCTTCATCACCTCCCTAGAGGAAGAATTAGTTACCCATGGATGCCCTAGAGGAAGGAAGAAGCTTGCCTCCGACCTCCATTTTCGAGCTCCCTCTTTGTAGCCACAAGAACTCTATCCTCTTCTCCTTTCTCTCTCTAAAAATCTTGTAAAATGATCTATGATATGGTATCCAAGCTCTACCTCTCCTTTTATAGACATCCTCTCACCAAACCCCTCAAAAACCGAGCTTCATCTCCCCCCAAAAGAACATTTCCAACCACTCCTTAAAAGAGGGGAACTAAAAATTGAAGGAATCAAGGAACAAGTGGGCTACAATGTTCCTTCGAGCGCTCGAAGGACTCAGTTCGAGCGCTCGAAGATGGCTTGGGGCATTCTGCTCTGATTTTGAGCGCTCGAAGATTCCTTTCGAGCGCCCGAATGACATCGAGGCTCGCGGGGGTTGCTCATGTGTGCCGCACGAGCACTCGAAGGTGGGGCTTCGAGCGCTTGAAAATGCATCAGAATGCATTTTCTTCTCCTCTTGCTATGGACATCCTTCACTTAATTTTAGCATTGGCCCATTGAGAATCATTTACCCATTTTTGATTGTAAAAGGACTTCATGGACCTATTTTAGCGGATTCTTCTAGGAAATCTCCGGATGCAAAAGCCCGGAATGACTTGTTCCTCAAAAAGCTTTTAAAACCTCCGCCTTATTTCTTTTTGGGAGATAAACCTGAAAAAACACAAAGACAAGGAATTGGAGATAATCTATACAAAATAATCAAATAATAGACTTAACTAATGCAAATAAGGGTGCTTGAATATGCAATATTCGGCACTCATCAGTCAGACCCACGAGCAAGTTCTAATCTAACTGTAATCCATACAGTGACCCGATACGCAGATACACCGTAAACACCTCACAATATCTATCTAGTCCATACATATAAATATATCCATACTAAGGGACATTCACTGGTCTATAATAGGGTTCTCAACCTGAATAAAAGGTAATATGCGAATACTCACCCAAAGGTGGGTATGAATACCTAGACGTAACAGGATACACCTCAACCAATTATAACCAGCTACGCATCCACTGCATATACGCACCCTAACCAACGAGTCTGAGACTCAAGCTCATCTCGTGGTATCATAAACATATATATAAAGTCCGTCCAAAACCAGGGTATGTAGTTCAAATATTTATTAAACTGACATACAATAAACCAACTAGTTAGTCACTCAACTTATTCAGTTGATATGACTTAACTACCATCCATTAATCCAGGAAGCCACTTAACTTAGTTACAGTTGATATGATTTAAATAAAATTAGGATTCAATATTTATAAATCCATTCCTTTAATCCGTTAGGTTAGGTTTAGGCGTTTTGAGCTAAACCGTCCTTAGTTTGTCACCGTCCCATACCGGTGCATACAATCCACCATATCCAGGTAAATTACAATGTATAAATAATAAACAAGTAATTTACAGTCTAAAACCACTATCCATATAATTGCAGAAAAGTATTTAAAGTTTTAGCAATTTAAATCCAAGAATTAAACCATGTAATTGTAGGAAACGGTTTAATAGTTTACACAACTAGCATCCAAAGCATGCATAGACCCAATCTAATATATCATTGACTCTATCATGCATTTAAAATAATTTTATAATCATATTATAATCCAATAAATTACTAAATTAATTTAGGCAACTTAGTTCTTTTTTATCGGGTAACAGCGTACTAAGCTGTACACTAGTACCACTAATTTTCTACTGTTTGTACCAAGTGTTTAGAACTGACTTTTAATTATTTTAGTGTCTTAATGATACCCAAAACCACCCTTTTAATCATTCTGTATAGTCCCTAGAACAATCAGATACACCCTGCTCCAAACAGTAACACACAGTACGTAGAAAAACCAAAAAAAAAAATAAAACAAAACATAAATTGAAGAGGGAGCCTGCTCCAACTTTTGGGAGCAGGCTCTTTCAGCCTAGAGCCGGCTCTAGGAGTCCTTGGAGCAGGCCCTACTTGTGTAGGAGCCGGCTCCCACATCCATGGAGCCGGCTCTCACCTCTTTTGAGAGCCTCCGTCCCCGTTCTACTCCGTTTCAGCCTTGTTTCTGACCTCTGTTCCAACTCCAGCTAGTTGCAACCTTTTTGTTTGTTTTTTAAATTAATCTAGGAGTCTTATTTAAGCCTAGAATCATCCCCAAGACTTGTCTACAATAAATTTGAAATCAATTACAGAGTTTAAACAAAGCCATTTAAACTAGCATTGTTGAAGAACAACACTGAACCTAATTTACAACATCAGTTCTATTCAAACCCCTCTGTTCTTCCTCTAATTTAAATTTAAAGGACTTAAATTACATCTAGTATCCATTCAGACCTTGGTTGATTTCAGTAAGATTCAAAATAAAAATTAGAACAGTAGGACGTTATGCCAAAACAAAGACTAGAACACATACATGATAGAATGGTTTTACAGATAAATTTTCAAAGTTAAAAGACCCTCAAGTAAACATATACAGATCATGCATGGTTCAATTAATGGCCAATTAATCCCTTAGAGGTTATCTAGGTCCACAGAACACAAGCCAGAGGGAAGGAGGAAGAAAAGAACTTGCCTGTACAGTTTTATAAACAAAACCTTGTCGCCGTTGTTTTAAGCTTTCCGGCAACCACTACAATATTGTCTAACCTCCTAATACTTCTGCCCTTTCCTTCTCCTAGGTTTAGCCTTGAAACCTCAGTCGAGAAGTCATAAACTTGCTCTGTTCTCTCACAACTGTTCTCTGTTTCTCTCTCTGTATCTTTGGTGCGTGAATAGGGTTTTTCCAACCCTTGATACAGATTATAACCGTGTATTTATAGGCACAAAAATAACGTAAGTCTACTTAAAACCCTAGACCATAATTTAATAGGCCCATAAAAACCTAGGTTATAATACATAATAGATACCTGCATGCCGTCTCTAAGAAATTTAAAAACGTAAAATCAACAATTTACAAATAATTCAATTAATAAAAACAATAATTAAAACAATTACTTCAATTAGTCACATAATTAAATCAAATACTTTAATTAAAACAAATAATACATTTAAATTAATTAATTCAAATAATTTCAAATAAACAAGCAACAAAACCATTTAAATAATTAAAAATACAAGTAAATACTTAATTAAAATACCAGGACTATTCTCTTAAAATTGGGGGTATTACACTTTTCCCATCCTCCATATAGTCATCATCGTCGAAGCAACAACTAATTGGTGCGAAAGATAACCCTGGAAAAAAAAAATTCCACATTTTATACAGTGTAGAAACTTTGGTTCTTCCTCCAAGTGCAACACCAGCAACTCCTCCAAATGACACCCTCGTAAAATAATGTCTAGATCACGAATTGACTGATAAAGCTTTCATCAGTCCACTATCCTCCCTCGGCATCATGCCAATAAGTACCTACCAGTATGAAATCTTCCATCCGAACCATAATGGCATTACAGTGATCTTTACCTACCACATCCTCACGAATCTCCAAAGCATTAACAATCACCATTATTATAGCATTATAAAAACGAATCCCTACCTAGCATATAACATATCAAACTAATCCTTTTAGATTATTTGACTCATGTTGATAGTTTAACTATCCCATCCTAAATAGCAGACCATATTGATGCATATCCAGGTCCAATAGATTGGCTAGAAGTTTGTATTTCTACCCAATCCTATGACCATACATTCACAAATCCTAGCGTACATAGCGCTATTACCCATGTCATCAAAATAAGAGTTGGTTGATCACAGACTTGTGTCCCCAATCAATCCATATTCCCAATCCAGATTAATTAACGAAAATGAAACACGTACTGACAAAATGCAACACACAATCACAAAAATGAAACACGTAGATACACACAATTCAACAAAACAACTAAAATATAATTTTATTTAAAACATCCTCCATTCCAGAGAAAAAAACCTCCTTTGAACTCAAATTGCCAAATCAGGTCACAAAAGTTCATTTCGTAGTTTCGTTGGTAATCATCCAACCTTAAAACCGATCCGCTAAACATAGCTTAATTACACAATTGGTTGCCTAAGCAAATACCAAAGGGCTTCCCCTCATCCTCCTTATATGCGGAATGCAAACCGTCTATCGCGACTTTACAACGTAACGTAGAACGTCACAACCTAATCCCCATACTCTCTGGAATGTGATATAAAATCACATCAACTCCATCCGATTCCCAAACTCCTAAAGAGTACTCTCACATAACTCCCGGAGAAATGATATGAAACTTTAACTATATGTGGATTGGGTCACACCAACTCCATTAGTACCATTCACTATACTGCTGGTGAATAAGAGCACACTTGTGTGATCCTTCACCCTCAAACTTCAGTATCCCTTTTCTTGGATACGCTGATATCTCCTCCCTTAGGATCCTTTTCAGAATCCTACTCCTCGCTTGTCTCCTTTTTTAGAACAACTGAAGTTATGTTGGCCCCGACATGTGGCAACCTAACACCTACACCTTAATCCGTTCTTGGCGTATACTTTCTAAGTAATGCCAACCTTGGAACTAAACCTTCGTTCCTAAGTTCTGCTTCTGGCAAAGTACTCGACAACGTACTCCTTTACGCCTTTGGGTCCGTATAGCTTTTGCCGTGAACCCCATCCGCCTCCTAGTGTCAACCATTCTGTATCTACAGAATTCAATTGACATCAACTCCTCCTAACGAACCGTAAATAGAGTACAACGAATCCTAATATGGCTCTAAGTTTTTAAGTGACGCAATGCGGAAGTCTTATAACGAAAACACTCCTAAGGACACTAGAACCTGGAGTGCTCTGATACCAACTATGATACCCCCAGATTTCTGGATGCGGATTGGCCAAGCCCACGCCCGATTACCTGAGGATATCAAACCAATTAGCAATAAACGAACACAGAATACAATTAAGAAAACAGGAATAAATAAATTGCTGAAAAGAAACTAGAATGATAAATCAAAACTGAAAACCTCATAATAAAATTTTTATAAATAAAGTATTAATCTGATACATCCAACTTCTCCAATTCTAATACAACTCGAGAATCCATCTGGTGGACCCCTAATAAAACCAACACTGAGAAATGAACCACCGGAAAGGAATCCAATGCTAAATCATACAAAAACCGCCTACGTCGTCAGTAGAGTGAGTAGTCGTCTTTGCTCAGCACGAACAAGCTCTAAGACCTAATACCGTCCGTTACCTGAAAAATAATAGTGGGTCAGGCCCACGAACAAGTTCTATCCTAACTACAATCCAAACAGAGGCCCGATACGCAGATACATCCTAGATGTCTCAACCATATCTATATAGTCCATAAATAGATATATACATATAACCACACTACAGGACTCTCACTAGGCTATGTTGAGGGTCTCAACCTGAATAGAAGGCAACATGCAAAAACGCACCTGAGTGGGCATGACTACCTAAGCCTAACAGGTTATACCTCAACCAAAATAGCTAGCTACGTATCCTACTGCATATACGCTCCCTAACCGTCGACTATGAGACTCAAGCTCATATCGTGGTACCATAATTTATATATATAAATTCCTATCCAAACCAATGTAGTGCCGCTCAAAAGTTCGTTGCCATGACACGACATAAAATCAGGATTTAAATGTTTTAATTAAATCCCTATCCATTCTACTAACAGAAAATATAAACAACCATCAAATATGTCATTCAACTGTTTTAGTTGACAGGACATGAAATCATGTAGGATTTAACTGTTTTAGTTAATCCATTCCATATGTATGAACGGGTTGGAATTAGCGTTTTGATCTAATCCGTTCCTCCGTACACCACCGTCCCATACCAATGCATACTACGCATATGATCCGTAAATGATGCAATAACTCAATCAGTACATCAAATAAATCTACATAATCTAAATAGTTTATAAAACAGAATTGAAACAGTACATCAAAAATAATCCCAAAATACCATCCCTGTAGTTGCTAAAACTGTTTAATAGTCCAGCAATAAAAATCCCAATCCATAATCCAAGCAATTGCATAAACAATTTAATAATCCAGCAATTAGAATCCAAACATTTAATCCAAGTAATTGCATGAACAATTTAATAATCCAGTAATTAGAATCCAAACATTTAACCCAAGTAATTGCATAAACAGTTTAATAATCCAGCAATTAGAATCCAAACATTTAATCTAAGTAATTGCATAAACAGTTTAATAATCTAGCAATTAAAATCCCAAATCCATAGTCCAAGTAACTGCAGAAAAGAATATAGTAATTTAACCATTAACATCCAAGATATGCATAGATCAAACTTGTTAATTAAATGATCCTAGCATGCAACCAAAATAAGATTTATAAACATAATAGATCCTGCTACATAGCCAAAATTAAGCTTAGGCAATTTAAGTGTTCTTCCATCCATTAACCGTATAAAGAAATGCATAACTTTTATACGGTTTGTTTCATTAATTTAGGGGTAAAATTTAATCAATTAAAGTCCTATTAACACCTAAAATTAACTTCTTAATCATTCTGTGCAGCCCTAGAATTTTTCCAGAACAGTTCAGTTCCACCCGTCCGTTAACAGTATGTTAAATTGTATAGTTTAATACTGTTTCATCCACTAGTCTATGGGTATAATCTTTGCCATGTGAGACTTAAATAATTCATGAAATTATATTTAAAACCCACAGTGCACTTCAAAAACCATTTCAGAACACCAAACAAGTCCCCAAACAGTACCCAAAAGTCCAGATTTCACGAAAACAAGGGAGTCTGCTCTTAAACTCGTAGAGTAGGCGCCAAACAAACATTAAGCAGGCTCAATTAAAAAAAAAAAGAGCCAGCTCCAAACACTTTGAGCAGGCTCCATTAAAAAAAAGAGCCGGCTCCAAACACATTGAGCAGGCTCAATTAAAAAAAACAAGAGCAGGCTCAATCTTTAAAAAAAAAACCTAAACCTCCTCCAACCTTCTTCTTCATCTCCGACCACTCTCAACCTATTTGTTTGGTTTTACAATAGTTCCTAAGAGTCCTCACTATGTCCAGTAGAATCCCCATGGTGTGTTTACAGTAGTTAAAATCAAATACAGAAACTACAAGTTCTACAGACTTTTCATGCTTTAAGAAACACACTGATATCAAATACGCACAAATTGTAATTAATCATATTTTAACCCATACAGATCATCAATATAGCGTCTATTATACATGTGAAACTCAGTTAATGATTAATTAAACCCTAGAGACCATCTAGATGCACAAAACACAAGCCAAAGGGAAGGAGGAAGGAAAGAACTTGCCTGTGATTTCAGTTATGAAATCCCGGCGTCATGTCCACTATTCTGGCAACACTGAGTTACTGTCTAGCCTCCTCTTACTTCTGCTCTTCTCTTCTCCTAGGTCTGACCTTGAAGCCCTAGCCAGAAACCTCACAAACTTGTTCTGTTTCTCTCTAAACCTCACTCTATATCACACTTGTTTTGAGATGTGAATAGGGTTTTCTAACCCTTCTTTCAGGCTATAAACATATATCTATAGGCATAGATAAAACCCTAATTCTAATGGTAATCTGAGATAGAAACCCTAACCTACATAAAACCCTAATCGGCCCATAGGTTGAAACGACTGTATTAACGTAATTTAAATACTCATTTAACTTAATTAAATAAGTAAAAACCAAAAAATAAATTAAACCATTACCACCAATCAATTAAATCAAGGAATGTAATTAAATTAAATAATCAAACAACAACCACAATTTAAAGAAAACAATTCATTTAACCAAAATAACTAATTAAACAATTTGACACCTAAGCACATAGAATCAAATTTAAATTTCAATTTTATCCTTTTGAAAATTAGGGATATTACACAGAATGATGGTCAGTCAAAGCGTACGATTCAAATATTGCAGGATATGCTATAGGCTTGTATTTTAGATTTTAGGGGTAGTTGGGAGGACTACTTGCCTTTGGTTGAGTTTGCCTACAACAATAATTACCAGACTAGTATTGGCATGGCACCTTTTGAGGCATTGTATGGCAGACCTTGCAGATCTCTAGTTTGTTGGACTGAGGTTGGTGACACCGTTGCCTTGGGTCCCGATGTTGTCATTGAGACGACAGAGAAATCAAGTTGATTCGGTAGTGATTGGGTACCATACAGAGTAAACAGAAGAGTTACGCTGATAGAAGGAGGTGATCCTTGTCTTTTGTGGTAGGGGACTATGTCTTTCTGAAGATGATAAGTGCTTAAATGTTGCACATTTCAGCACCTAAGTTAGGGTATTTCAGTCTTTGCATCTATCTTAAGTTTATGTTTTAGTCCTAATTTATGTTTATGTGTATTTCAGGGCAATAAAGTTAAAATGAGCTAAGAACGGTCCAATTAAGCCTTTTTGGAGTTAAGCAAATATTTTCAGAAAATGGCACAAAACGGTCAATCTCGGGCCTTTGATGATGTTCCCAAAGATGGAGAAGCAAACCAAATAGCCCGGGGCAAAAATGGAGCTGAATAAGGCTTAAAGGAATTTTCTAACTGTGGGGGATCGATCCCCCAGGGTGGGAGATCAATCCCCCAGGACTTGGCAACATTGCATATTTTTATTTTAATGTTTGGGCTTATTTTGTAACCTAGTGGGCTTTATTAGGTTTATTACTTAAGCCCAGTGAGGCCCATTGTTTTTAGGGTTAGTATTTATTAGTTTAGTGATTTATTATTTGGGAATTAAGTTTTATTATTTTTTAATCTGTATCGTGATATTGTTCTCTCTGGAAGAAAACGAAAGGAAGAAAAAAAGCGAGGGTTTCAAGAATATTTTTTACAGAGGCTTTGTCTACAGTGGAAGGAAGAAGAAGAAGGGCCAAAAGATGGAGATAGAACTTGTTGACACCATGATCATCTCCTCCATGAGCTAGTTCTTCACTTAGGGCTTGTATGAGCCCTAAGTTCATGTAACCTAAACCTTTGTTTTTCTTTTCTTGGGGAATTATTAAGTTGTAATTAAATATTTGGCCTTGTGATTTATTTATATATACATGCTTGATTTGACAAATTAGGGCTTGTATTGATTAATTCTTCCATTGAAATCTCCAAGTTGATTGTATGTCTATATATGATTAATTAGGGATTTTATTCTTCATTAGATGTTTGAAAATTAATTCTTCCATTAATTCTATATGAAAATTGCATGTCTATGTGTGATTGATTTAGAATTATACTCTACACTAAATACTTCTTTTAGTTGTGTTTAGTGAGGGCCATAGCATGAGACTTAGTTGATACAATTGTAAATTAATTTGATGGATAAAGGCTTAATCTTGATGGGTTGTTCTACAAATTAGCTTATTGTCATTAGGTAATTGTAGTAAAGTAGGCAATTTGTGCTTGATTATGTTAATCCATACTTCTAATTACAATTAGTATTATCCTCTTAATTGATGTGTGCTTTTATCGAATACATTTGTGAATGTGTATGGTGGGTTATGACGTAGTCTTGAATGGGTTCTACACTTTAGTTTAATTGTCATTAGGTAAACAATTCATTCTTGATGTTGATAATCTATGCTTATAATTGTGATTTGTGATGATAATGTGACCACATCTATAATTACACTAATAAATTCCCCATTAATTGAAAGCATATGGTTAATTGCATGGGCTTAGTGGTGAATCCTAACCCTAAGACTCTCTTCCTATCTCTTTAATTCTTAGTTTAATGTCATTTCTATTTTCATGCTTTTAATTGAATTTTAGTTTAATCACTCCACCAAAATATTTTTCTCTCTCTCTCTCTCTTCTCTCTTTTACAATCTAATTAGCATTAAAATCAAGTTTAGTCCCAACACGTGTTCAATCCCTTGGGTTCGATCCCTTCTCACTTCATACTACATAGTATAAGTGTCTAGCGGTTTACAAATGTAAACTATGATGCCCGCTTGATACCATTTCCAAAACCAAAGTGTTGTGCATTATTTTGTGCACACGCTCGGGTCGCATCATAATTTTGGCGCCGTTGCCGGGGATTGACGGTTTAGTTGGAATTAAATTAGGCATTAGGGCTAATTTAATTGTTTTCTTAAAATTACTATTTTCTTACTAATCCCCCTTGTTCAATTAGGTACTTGAAAAGAAAAGGAGCAAGCATTGGATTTTAGCACCTTTGTAACATTGTTGCTAGGGACTTTTGTAAGCTTCCTTGATTTTCTTTTATTATAATTGTTCAATTCTCTGTATGCTTGCGAGATAGCCCTTGTCGAGGCTATCACATTGTTTAAATTCTTGTCCAAGCATAAGCCCAAAAGGAGGCTACTACTTTCTTGATAGAAAGCATCGGCCCGTGTGGAGGCAATTTAATTTTGTGCATTGATATAACATGGGAGTATGGGAACATCGTATGTGGAGGTGGTGAATTGTTGTTGATTTTTGTTGTGGTTTGTTGTGAAGTTGTTGTGGTCTAATCTTGAATCATCCATTCGGTGTTAGGAGGTAGTTCTAGGAGAATTCTTCCCATTCTTGATTATCTCACACTTAATAGAAAACCAATTTTAATATCTAGGGAATATGGATAATCTAGGTGAGTATTACCCTCTTAATGGGCATCCACCCTTGAGAATTCCTCATCCTAATGTGTTGCCACAACCCAATCAAGTGCAACAACCTCCAATAATGCCAATCCATCTTCAAGATCATGTAGTGTATCCCCCCAATCATCAATTATCTCTTCGGGATCACTACACTCCCAATGTATACAATGCATCAACATGCATCCGGTTGCCAAACTTTCGGGCAACCCATTATGAAATTAAGCCTGCAACCATCCAAATGTGCCCCATTTTCTATGGGGTAAACAATGAAGAACCATATAAACATTTGGATGAGTTTTTAGAAGTTTGTTCAACCGTGAAAATCACGGACCTTCCGGAAGAAGTCTTAAAAATGAAGCTTTTCCCTTTCACTCTTCGGGAAAAGGCTAAATATTGGTTCAATAACTTGAGGGCAAATTCAATCACATCTTGGGCTCAACTACAATATGAATTCCTAAAAAAATTTTACCCCGCAAGTAGAACCGATGCTATGAGAGCTTCTATCCGTGAATTCTCCCAAAATGAGGGAGAACCTTTGCATGAAGCATGGGAGCGTTTGAACGATTTGCTACGGAAGTGTCCACATCACGACATTCCTAAGTGGCAATTAGTTCGTTGCTTCTATGAAAGCTTATCCGATACCCAAAAAGGTATGGTTGATGCTTCATGTGGAGGAGCCTATTTGGACAAAAATGAAGACGATGTGTGGCATCTTTTTGATCGCATGAGCGAAAATTCAATGCATCGTTCTTCATCGTCCCGATTTGGCCAAAATTTAAATGAAGGAGGGAAGAAAACCTCCAATCTTTCTCAAATAAATATTTCCATGGAAATTGCCGCTGAGGTCAAAATTCTTACCCAAAGGTTTGATAAATTCTTTTCGAGCCAAAACCCGGCAATTCAAACATCCAACTCTTTCCATTCTCAAAGTGTGATGTGCATGACTTGCTGTAGTTATACTCACAATACTTCCAATTGTCCTCTTGGACAAGTTTTTCCGAGTGAGTATCAAGAACAAGTCAATGCTGTTTTCATTCATCCGGGAAGTAATCCAAATTCTAACTCCTACAATTCTGGATGGAGTGATCCTAACTTTTCTTGGAGAAATCAAGGAGGAGGTATCATTCCTCCTATTCATAAAAATTCCCAAGAAAAGTATGTGCCTCCCCACCTCCGAAATGCAAATTCTCAAGCATACCACTCTCCATCTTATCCTCTTCCAAATGTGAATCAATTCTCTAATTCTCATTCTTCAAATCATCAATCTTATTCTCATCCACCTCAAGAGCCTCCTAGGAATCCCACTTTTGAGGATAAGGTTTTAGAAGCTTTGGGTGATCTTCAAAAGGAAAATCAAGTGTTTCATTCACATTCTCAATCAATTGCAAAACTTGAAGCCCAAATTGGGCAAATGGCTAAATCAATAAAAGAGAAAGGGCCTATTCAACCTGAGATTAACCGAAAGGCATACTCCATTTCCACCTTGAGGAGTGGGAGAAAAATTGATAATAAAGTTGAGAGACCTAGTGAAGTTAGTGTTCCGGTGCAACCAAGTGTTAGCACATTTACCATTCCCAATTCCATTCCTACTTCACTAGGGACAAATGGTCACATTAATGAGCAAATTCCATCATCATCATCTTCCTCCCATGTAGAGAAGTCTTATGAGCCCAAAGCTCCATTTCCACAAGCTTTAAACGCTACTCCATTTTCAAGGCAAGAAGGAAAAATCCATGACATGATGGAAGTTTTTAAACAAGTTAAAATCAACCTTCCTCTTCTTAATGCTATTCAACAAATTCCACCATATGCCAAGTTCTTGAAGGACTTATGTACTCAAAAGAGGAAGAACAAGGGACCAAGCCCAAAGAAAGTACTTCTCACGGAGCAAGTAAGCTCTATCATTAAGCTTAGCACCCCACCTAAGTTCAAAGACCCTGGCGCTCCAACCATCTCTTGTACCATAGGGAACCATGAGGTAAAAAGGGCACTTCTTGACTTAGGGGCTAGTGTTAACGTTATTCCTTACTCCATGTATCTTCAATTAGGTTTGGGAAATCTTAAGCCAACTTCGGTAGTTATTCAACTCGCCGATAGGTCTACAAAACAACCAAGGGGAATTGTTGAGGACATCCTCATCAAAGTAGACAAATTCTATTTCCCGGTTGATTTTGTTGTGCTTGACACTGAGCCGATTCCCAATCCTACCACTTACATTCCCATCATTTTAGGAAGACCATTTCTTGCCACCGCTAATGCGACAATCAATTGTAGGTCCGGCATTATGGACATCTCTTTTGGCAATATGATGGTTAAGCTTAATGTGTTTAACACGAGCCAACATCCTATCAATGAAGGCGAGTGTTTCATGGTGAATATCTTGGATGAAATTGTTGAAGAAGTCATTCCTTCCATTCCTTCTGAAGATCCTCTTGAGGCATGCCTCTCTCACTTCAACATGGACGCATTTGACATTGAAAGCTCCATATATGAAGTGAATTCTCTAATGGATTCCGTAGCCATCTTAGACTTCCCGCCATGGAAAAACTCAAAAGAACCACTCCCTTCAATCGCAAGTACTCTTTCTTATCAAGAAGAGGAAGAAGTGGTAAGTACGCCAATGGCCAATCCAATTTATGAGGACATTCCTTATAATATTGAGCATGAAGTCATTGAGGCGACCTTAGTGAAGGAGGAGAAAGTGATCAATGTGGAAGTTGACAAAAATGATGAAGAGATTGAGTTTCTTAATAATCTAACCGAGCCTTTGAAAGACATTACCTTGCCAAGTGCAAGGCCGCTCATTATGGACTTTATTTTCAAAACCGTGGATGAGAGGAAACAAATTGCATCTTTCACCATTTCTTTCCAAATCATTCTTTTGAGAGATGAATTTGTTGTTGTGAGAGCGGATCCATTGGGGAAAATAGATAAACGGATCAATAAGGATGTCTCATATCCGGTTTTTGATTCTTTCGACTAGTGAGTCACCCCAACGTCTTGCTAGAGACGTTAAACACTAGTTTTTTGTTGATTTGAAAAAAAAAAAAAAAAAAAAAAAAATTGCATTTTATTTTTATTTTATTTTCTTTTCTGTTTGTACATTTATACATTTTTAAATTCAAAAAAATAAATAAATAAATAAATAACAAAATAAAATAAAAAATGTTGTGATGAGTAGTTTAGGTTAGTATTTGATTTTATTATAATTTTTAGTAGTATTATTTTCTTTTGATTTTATTTTTATATATATTTCATTTTAGTATATATATTTTTCTTTTTAGTTTTGCTTAAATTAAAAAAAAAAAAAAGTAAAAAGAATAGTACTAGTTCATATAGGTTGCTTTGTAATTTTATTTATTATTATTTATTTTATTTTATTTTATCTATATTAGTGTATATAGTATTTTTAGTTTTGCTTAAAAAAAAAAAAAAATTTAAAAAAAAAAAAGGAAGATCGATTCCCAAAATGTGTGGGAAATGGATCCCATTTTTCTGGCAGAGACTAGCAAAAAAAAAAAAAAAAAAAAAAAAAAACGAAAAAAAAGGCTCATGAGGATCAATCCCAAAAAAAAAAAAAAAAAAAAAAAAAAAAAAAAAAATTCACCACTAAAATATTTCATGTTAGTTTTGATTTCTATTTTATTATTATTTTTATTATTTTTGTATATATTTCATGTTAGTTTTGATTTATTCAAAAATATAAAAAAAAATTTAAAAAAGTATTAATTAGTATAGGTTGATAAGTGATTTTATTTCAATTTTATTTATTATTATTTTTATTTTATTTTTTATCTATTTTTCATTTTAGTGTATATATTCTTTTTAGCTTTATTTTGTTTTATTTTTTTGTTTATTTTATTTATTTATTTATTTTTATTTTTTAAAAAAAAAAAAAGAAAAAAAAAATTGAAAAATTAAAAAAAAAAAAAAGAAAAAAGAAAGATCGATCCCAAAATGGGTAGGAGATCGATCCCATTTTCTTGGCAGAGAGCAATAAAAAAATAGGCCAAGTGGATTGATCCCCCGTCCAAAGGGATCGATCCCATTTTACTTATGTTTCTCCCTTCTCATTAAACAGTGAAGGGGACATTTTTTGCCTAAAATTATCGATCCCCCATCAAAGCAGATCGATCCCCCTTAACTTTGTTGTGCCGTACCTTCAATCTCCAAAATACATTCCTCTCTGTTCTCCCAGTTTCGAGTCGCCACTCTAAATTTCCTCCTGGCGTTCACGGTGTACAGGAACCCACAATCTTCCGCTGATCTCTTCTCCTCTTCCACGGTGTCGCGGCTGTTAAAAACGGCGCCATGGACTGAGTTCTTCTCCGCTGACGGTTTGAGTTCGCCGTTTGCTTCGCCTTTTATTTTCCGACGCGGCTGGTACTTCCAACGGCGACTGGCTATTTTCTCCAGCGATCGCGGCTATCTTTCCGGCGATTTGGACTGGGTTCTTCTCCAGCGATCAAGGCTGGATCTTTGCGGCGTCGCGGCTTGTTCCTTCCGGCGAGTTTCTGCATCGCCGTTTTCTCCGGCGTTTTCTGGCGAGCTCGTGATTCGCCATTTATCCGGCGATCAAGGCTGGATCTTTCCAGCGCCGGCTGGGTTATTTCCCGGCGATTTCGATTTCGCCGTTTTCCAGCGCCGACTGGGTTCTCTGTCGCGCGGCTGGGGATTTCGGCGTCATTCTTCTCCGGCCAAGATTCGCCATTTCTTTCCGGCGTGTTTGTGAATCCCGGCTGGTTTGGTCTCGCCGGCGATGGCGATTCTTGGCCGGTTTACCCAGCTCTGCCGGTTGTCTTCTCCGGCGAGCTTGTGATTTCTTAAAAAAAAAAAAATTAAAATTAAAAAATTGAATAAATATTAAAAAAAAAAGAAAAAAGAAAAAGAAAAGAAAAAAATTAAATAACTATAAAAAAAAAAAACAAAATTAAATAACATAAAATAATAATAATATAAAATATAAATAAATAAATAATACTAAAAAAATTAATTAAATAAAAAAATACATAAAAAAATTTTGAATTGATTTATTTTAGTATATATTTATTTCTTTTTAGTTTAGTATATATTTTTTCTTTTTAGTTTAGAATATTTTTCTTTGTGTTAAAAAAAAAAAAAAAAAAAAAAAGACATATCACAAAAATTTCAGAAATATGTGTCCCCGTTATGCCCTTCTGCTTAGTTATGCATGTTTTCATTTTTTACAAAGGGCTTGATATCATATCTCTTTACATCTTGTTCTATATTGTTTTGGAATGTATGCTTTACTTATCCCATTTGATATTTGATGTGAGTTGCTAGTGTGGCTTTTCTAGTAGGTTTTTGCGTCCAAGTTTGGGGGAGACCTCTTTTATCATGGATCATTGTCGGACGTCCTAAACTTTTGTCATTACGGTATACTCTTTTCATTTCTTCCATTGTTCTCATTGCACATTGAGGACAATGTGCAGTTTAAGTTTGGGGGTAAGGTAACCTTATTACATTCTACTTTAAGTTGAGCTTTAAATGCATGATTGAGATTTGAGATACATTTGGCAGTGATTTCGAACTTTTGAAGCATAGTGCCTTTAAAAAACAAGTTGTTAGAGTCTAATACTTCTTGTATGTTCTAGGATGCCATTTAGGGGTAAATTTTAATTTTTGACATTATGTTTGCTTTTGTGGTACACATCATCTTGTTGGTTGAAAATGCTTTGAGAGTTGATTCTAGAATTCTACATTTGCACTTGCGCACACTAGCATTCAATTTGTGGGGTACATGCTTAGTTGATTATTGTCTTGATTTATCCCAATTGAGCTAGTATGTTTTGAAAGCTTTCATTCTTGATAAAATGACCTTACAGAAAAGAAATAAAAGCACTTACCAAAGTTGAAAAAAAAAAAAAAAAAAAAAAAAAAAAAAAAAAAAAAAAAAAAAACTACATTCTTTCAACATGTCAACTGATTAAAAAGGAAGACAAGGAAAGAATGTAAGATGTATGATTAGTTTGAGTTCGTAGCCTAGCCATTCCGAGTCATTACGCCCTTAGGAGTGTCTTTACACTTAACGCCCTAAGACCATCTGGTTTGGGAGTCGTTGGCTCAACGCTTGTTACATGGGGTGATTAGAGAGCTTAAGGAACTTGGACATTGCACATGGTCATACATAAAAAAAATAAAAATAAAAATAATAAAAATGAAATCAATAAAAAAAAAAAAAAAATGTTTGATTGAATAACAAGGTTCATTCAATGTCTTGATGTCTGGTACTATATCTGTATGCTAGTTTGAGGGTAAGGCTACGCCATTACTTTGATTTGCTAGGATAGCAACACATTTTGATGCTGGTTCACTCAAAAAGAATGATAGAATTGATTTAATTTGCATGATTAATTGCTGATGTGTGGAGGACCATTTTTGCTTACATGATGTTGAAATGTCGAGAATAGCTTAGAAATGGCAGAATTTGCATACTTGAGGTAGTCTACTTTCAACACTTGTTTAGTATGTGTCGTTGCTTCTCAAGTAAGAAAGAGCTTTTGATGTTTGTGGGTACCATTTCTTGAAACCCTCACGAGACTTCACTCGTCCACTAGGGGTCACCTAGGGGTTTAAAAGGCTTGTTGCATATGCTAAATGCAACCGTGATCTCTACGAAAATGGTGTTATCTTTATTTGCTTAATTAGTTCATAGTTGTATATATGTTTGTTTCATTTCCATGTTGTAGTTCATTGCTAGGGACTAGCAATATCTAAGTTTGGGGGTGTGATAAGTGCTTAAATGTTGCACATTTCAGCACCTAAGCTAGGGTATTTCAGTCTTTGCATCTATCTTAAGTTTATGTTTTAGTCCTAATTTATGTTTATGTGTATTTCAGGGCAATAAAGTTAAAATGAGCTAAGAACGGTCCAATTAAGCCTTTTTGGAGTTAAGCAAATATTTTCAGAAAATGGCACAAAACGGTCAATCTCGGGCCTTTGATGATGTTCCCAAAGATGGAGAAGCAAACCAAATAGCCCGGGGCAAAAATGGAGCTGAATAAGGCTTAAAGGAATTTTCTAACTGTGGGGGATCGATCCCCCAGGGTGGGAGATCAATCCCCCAGGACTTGGCAACATTGCATATTTTTATTTTAATGTTTGGGCTTATTTTGTAACCTAGTGGGCTTTATTAGGTTTATTACTTAAGCCCAGTGAGGCCCATTGTTTTTAGGGTTAGTATTTATTAGTTTAGTGATTTATTATTTGGGAATTAAGTTTTATTATTTTTTAATCTGTATCGTGATATTGTTCTCTCTGGAAGAAAACGAAAGGAAGAAAAAAAGCGAGGGTTTCAAGAATATTTTTTACAGAGGCTTTGTCTACAGTGGAAGGAAGAAGAAGAAGGGCCAAAAGATGGAGATAGAACTTGTTGACACCATGATCATCTCCTCCATGAGCTAGTTCTTCACTTAGGGCTTGGATGAGCCCTAAGTTCATGTAACCTAAACCTTTGTTTTTCTTTTCTTGGGGAATTATTAAGTTGTAATTAAATATTTGGCCTTGTGGTTTATTTATATATACATGCTTGATTTGACAAATTAGGGCTTGTATTGATTAATTCTTCCATTGAAATCTCCAAGTTGATTGTATGTCTATATATGATTAATTAGGGATTTTATTCTTCATTAGATGTTTGAAAATTAATTCTTCCATTAATTCTATATGAAAATTGCATGTCTATGTGTGATTGATTTAGAATTATACTCTACACTAAATACTTCTTTTAGTTGTGTTTAGTGATGGCCATAGCATGAGACTTAGTTGATACAATTGTAAATTAATTTGATGGATAAAGGCTTAATCTTGATGGGTTGTTCTACAAATTAGCTTATTGTCATTAGGTAATTGTAGTAAAGTAGGCAATTTGTGCTTGATTATGTTAATCCATACTTCTAATTACAATTAGTATTATCCTCTTAATTGATGTGTGCTTTTATCGAATACATTTGTGAATGTGTATGGTGGGTTATGACGTAGTCTTGAATGGGTTCTACACTTTAGTTTAATTGTCATTAGGTAAACAATTCATTCTTGATGTTGATAATCTATGCTTATAATTGTGATTTGTGATGATAATGTGACCACATCTATAATTACACTAATAAATTCCCCATTAATTGAAAGCATATGGTTAATTGCATGGGCTTAGTGGTGAATCCTAACCCTAAGACTCTCTTCCTATCTCTTTAATTCTTAGTTTAATGTCATTTCTATTTTCATGCTTTTAATTGAATTTTAGTTTAATCACTCCACCAAAATATTTTTCTCTCTCTCTCTCTCTTCTCTCTTTTACAATCTAATTAGCATTAAAATCAAGTTTAGTCCCAACACGTGTTCAATCCCTTGGGTTCGATCCCTTCTCACTTCATACTACATAGTATAAGTGTCTAGCGGTTTACAAATGTAAACTATGATGCCCGCTTGATACCATTTCCAAAACCAAAGTGTTGTGCATTATTTTGTGCACATGCTCGGGTCGCATCAGAAGATCTCTCCCCGTAAGGGACTTCTGAGATTTCGACAAACGGGCAAGCTATCTCTTTGGTTCATTGGACCTTTTGAGATTTTGGAGTGCGTCGGTGAGGTTGTTTATCGTTTGGCGTTACCGTCAGACCTGGATAGGGTTCACGACGTCTTTTATGTTTCTATACTGAGGAAGTATGAGCTGGATCAATCACATGTTTTGCGGTGGATTGATGTTGTCATTAATGAGGACATGACCTACGAAGAAAGTCCAGTCCAGATTTTTGATTCCAGAGAGCAGGTTCTTCGGACCAGGACCATTCCATTGGTCAAGGTCTTATGAAAACACCACAGGGTCGAAGAGGCTACCTAGGAGCTCGAGCAGGAGGTTCGATCCCGATATCCCTATTTGTTCTCTCTTACAAGTGCGGCTTAATTTCAGAGACGAAATCCCTATAAGGTTAAGAGGTTGTAATAAAATGGCATTCCGTCTAGCTAGAGACGTTAAACTTAGCAATCATTGTTCATATTTTCTTACATTTTATGTAATCATACTTTCATTAAAATAAAAATAAAAATAAAAAATAAATTGCATTCTTTATTTCATTGCATTTTCATTTATTGTATTTTTATTTCTTTGCATTTTATTGTGTGAGCCTACATACTTGTTATGTCATAAAAAATAAAAATAAAAATGGAAAAAAAAAAGAGAATTTTTATTTTCATTTTTCATTCTTTTATTCTTGCATCCTTTCTTACTTTTTGTTTTTCATTTCTTGCATTGTACATATTCTTTCATTACATTTTGCCTTCTTTATTTTTCTTTTTTCATTTTGTTCATGCATTTTATTCTTTATTTTTCTTACATTTTGTCTATACATGCTTTCATAAATGAAAAATACAAATATTTGTTTCACCATTGTGCCCTTATGTGTAGTCATGCTACTTTTATATTTTCTATTGGGCTTGATCTCATATCTCTCTTGCATCTTGTGTTATATTGCCTTAGAATGCATGATTTGATTATTCTTATCCCATTTGATATTTGGTGTGAGTTTGCTAGTGTGGTTATTCAAATAGGTTTTTGATTCCAAGTTTGGGGAGACCCTTTTCATATTGAATTATTACCGGGCTTCATGTTTTCGCCACCACGGTATACTGTTTCTATCTTTTCCATTGTTCTCATTGCATATTAAGGACAATGTGCGGTTTAAGTTTGGGGGTAAGGTGTGTTTGTTGCATTCTACTTAAAGTTGAGCTTTAAATGCATGATTGAGATTTGAGATTGATGTTAGCTATGATTTTGATCTTTTGAGGACTATATTGCTTAAAATTTAAAAATTATTTAACCTGAGAGTCCAATACTCCTTGTATGCCTTGTGGATGCCATTTAGGAGTAATTTTTCAAAAAATTAATATCTTGCTTGCACTTGTGGTCCACATTGATGCGACCCGAGCGTGTGCACAAAATAATGCACAACACTTTAGTTTTGGAAATGGTATCAAGCTGGCATCATAGTTTACATTTATAAACCACTAGACACTTATACTATGTAGTTTGAAGTGATAAGGGATCGTCCCAAGAGATTGAACATGTGTTGGAATTAAACTTGATTTTAGTGCTAATGAGATTGCACAAGAGAGAGAGAAAAAGAGAGAGTTGAGAGAAAAAGAGTTTGGTGAAGTGATTAAATAAATTGCAATGCTAGTAAATTAAATTAAATTAAACAAAGAATTAAAGAGATAGAAAGAAAGTCTTAGGGTTAGGATTCACCACTAAGCTCATGCAATTAACCATATGCTTTCAATGAATGGGGAATTCATTAGTGTAATTACAGATGTGGTCACATTATCATCACAAATCACAACTGTAAGCATAGATTATCAACATCAAGAATGAATTGTCTACCTAATGACAATTAAACTAAAGTGTAGAACCCATTCAAGACTACGTCATAACCCACCATACACATTCACAAATGTATCTTATAAGAGCACACATCATTCAAAAAGATAATATTAATTGTAATTAGAAGTATGGATTAACATAATCAAACACAAATTACCTACTTTACTATAGTTAACTAATGACAATAAGCTAATTTGTAAAACAACCCATCAAGATTAAGCCTTTATCCATCAAATTAATTGACAATTGTATCAACTAAGTATCACGCTATGGCCATCACTAACACAACTAAAAGGAGTATCTAGTGTAGAATATATTCTAAAGTAATCACACATGGACATGCAATTTTCATATAGAATCAATGGAAGAATTAATTTTCAATCATCTAATGAAGACTAAAATACCTAATTAATCATATATAGACATACAATCAACTAGAGATTTTAATGGAAGAATTTATCAATACAAGCCCTAAGTTGTCAAATTAAGCATCTATATATAAATAAATCACAAGGTCATACAGTTAATTACAACATATTAGTTCTCCAAGAAAAGAAATACAAAAGTTTAGGTTACATGAACTTAGGGCTCATCCAAGCCCTAAGTGAAGAACTAGCTCATGGAGGAGATGATCTGGTGTCAACAAGCTCCATCTCCATCTTTTGGCTCCTTCTTCTTCTTCTTTCCATTGTAGACAGAGAGTCTGTAAAACTTCTTGAAACCCTCACTTTTTCTTTTTCCAGAGTGAACGTAATATCACGGTACAGAAAATAAAACTTAATAATGATAAAAATAAAACTCTCTCCAAACTAATGAAAAACTAACCCTAAAAATAATGGACTTGTTTCCCTTAAGTAACAAACATTATTAAAGCCCATAAGTTACAAATAAATAAGCCCAAAAGACAAAATCCCGTTGTAACGACCCGGTCATTTGCCTTCCTTTCCTTTTTTCTGAAATTTTACGAATGAATTTTTTTCGTTTAATTTTCTTTTCTGAGCTCTGTTTGGTGTCGCTTAGTGTCATCTCGAGTGCTCGGAATTGGTTCCTGAGACTCTTTTTCGTGGATTGACAACTTCCCTTGAGGACCGAGTCATTTTCACATTTTTCATTTTTTGACACTATGCGCTATTTCGCCCTTTTCCTTATTCTGTCTTATCTCCGTTTGTCAGTTTTTAGCACAACCTCACTTCTCATGCTCGAAGTTGGTTTTTGACTTCACGTGCCTTCATCTTGAGTGGTTTCCTCGAAATACGTATCTTTACTATTGCAAGAAAGTACTCTGGTTGCTCCCGATGTCCATAGGGGCATGGATGCAAAGTTCTTTGAAATTATTTTCTTTTCTTGGGGTGTTTTTCATTAATATCTTTTGAAGATATTTTATTTCAGGGGTTTTTAAGAAAATATTTTTGGAAGATATTTTCATTCTGGGCCATAAGTGCAGTTTTCACTTTTTGGAGGGGTCATTGTGCAATTAATGAAAGTTATTGCAAAATGTCTTGTTTTGAGCCTGAATCCTCGTACGGGATTCATTTTCATATTTCGTCGAGTTGTGTACTCTGGGAATTTCCTCCTGGTCGATGTTTTCCAGTTTCAGGGTTTCTTGCCCCGATTTGCGCCAAACTTGTTTTGGGCATAACTTTCTGCTCGGGACTCGGTTTTGGACGCTGTTTTGTCCATTGTTCATATTTTATCATTTTAAATCTTTTTCATTCACAAAGTTTTTCCATTTGAGCGCGTCTACTCAAATTTTACTTTTTCGGACCCGGCGGGGCTCGTTCAGGGCACTTTTTGAGATTTCTATAAAAGAGGGGTGAGATATTTCATTTTTTATCTTCTCACCTCTTCATGCACGACTTGGAGCTCCCATGGCAGCCCAAGGGGTGCTGCCATCTTCTCTCTCCTCTTTTGGTTCACTTTTCCTTGACGGAAAGTCTTCGGCCTTAACGTTTGTTGTTCCCCTCGCCATGCTCTACCTTTCCCCCTTATTAGAATTCAGTTTTGACCATTTCTTGAGTTTGGTTTTGAGGTCAAGTTATGATTTTGATGGGGCTTTCATGGGGGTTATGTTCACGGCGTTGTCCCCGACAAAACCTAGTAGTTTCGTCAGGTTCGGAGCCGTTCCATTTTGATGGCATTTGAGATTTTCATCTCAAATTGAGGTAGGAGATGTTCTAGGTTTAAATTTTTGTTATATAGCATGCTTGTGATGCTTATACTACTTGTTTGCATGATTAAATATAAAATCTAAAGATTTTATTATTTATTTTTCTTATACGGGATCTAATTTTCCCAGTTGCTCATGACTTGGTTTAAACATGTAGCATGATTTTAAATTGCCCCTTGATATGCTCATTGTCGTGTATTAAAATTGGAACATTTGAATAAGTATTAAAGATTTTATTTAATATTTATCTTAGGTGAAAGATTAATTCACATGGCCTTAAGTAACTTAAAATCAATATGTGTTAGCATATTAAATTAGGCCGTAGCATACTCTTCAACATAGTTGAATTTGAAAGTAATTGGAGGTGTTTTGAAAATTAGTAATTATTAATTAATTTGATTAATTAATTTACCCCGAGTGCACTATTCACTCCATTTGAATTCCGACTTGATATTCTTGATCTACGTGCCATATAGCTTCACATATATTTGATTTAGAATATTCGGTGAGGTTTTGAAACCTTTCATTTAATTAATTTCCTTGTTTAATATTTAATTCTCATGGTGATATACAACTTGGAATTGAATTGTGGCATGCTAGAAAATTAAGCTTTGGTGTGGTTGTTCACATATATTAAATTGGGATTAATTGCATGAGAATTGCAACCTCTATTTTATATTTAACTTTAGTGAAAGTTTAATTTACATAGGTGTAACTTGCATGAAATAAGCTTGTAATGTGATATTACATTTGTCCTTGGCATGTTCTCTAAGATATGTTAAATTGAAAGCATTTGGTTAAGTTTGAAAATCTAGAGATTTTAATTAAAAGAATTAATTAAAATCTATTTTGTGGTCCCATTAGCTTAATTAAGGTTTTAACTTGATGTTTGTTTTGGCCATGACTTGTTTACTATTATATATTAATTTGGGACTATTTGAAGTTGTTTTAGAACCTTGGGATTTAAATTAGCATGATTTAATTAAAGTTCTACTTTGTTGTTCTAACAACCTAATTGAGTTTTAGAATGGATATAGGTGATGACCTTGCCATGTCCTTTAACATGTGTTAAATTGAGGTTAATTGGAATTGAATCGGAATCTATAGAATTTAATTGTATTTATCTATTTAAATTCTATCAATTTGCTCCATGATCTAGTTGTGTTTTAGAAGTGGTTTCTATATTCAAATCATGGACTTAGACTTGTTGTATATTCATTTGGTTATGTTTTGAGCATTGGATAATATAGTTACTATGTTTATACTCATGAGAATATGCTTTCCTTATTGAATATATTGTTGCCTTGTGTAATGATTTGCACGTTTCGTATTTAACCTCATTCATGCTTAGCGTGTAACGAATCGCACACTGAAGATTCGACGTTCATCACATCATATTAGTTGTGGACTTAGAGCATGTATTGTATAGGTTTCTAAATTTGGTTGTGCTTGGTAGATAGTTAATTATCTTGCATATTCCTATTGACATAGGCGTTGTTGCACAACTTGTTGATTTTGTAAACTTGGGGATGTCGTTGTTTGACTATGGCTAGGACGTGGTTCTAGTACGGGAGATAGTCCCTCTATATGGTCTAGTGCGCACGTAGGGAGGTTACCCATGGGCTAGTAACCCTAAAGTAACTATGTTGTCGGTCTGATCCGGCGTGACGTCCGAGTATCCACTTTGTTTGATTTCGCATTTTATTTTCAAGTTGATAACTAGATGATGTTGTAACTTGTTGTTTCTTATTTGTCGTTCCATTTTAAGTTACAGGATGTTAACTTTGCGAAATTATGCTTTATGCATTCTATTGGAAGTTCCAATGTTGGTTAAATTGCATCGATATTGAAAATCGTGTTTTGACGTTCTAATAAAGCTTAGGATTGATCCTATTGATTCATTTTTAACATAGACGTTAGGTGGCATGAACCACTACTGTTATTTTGTGCTTTAGATTCTAGTTGATGGTTTTGAGAACTTAAACCTTGTTGCATTGTATAACATGCTCTTTTGTTGTTGAATTGCATGGATAATGTGATTCTTGTTAACTTGTATTCAATTATGCTTATGTCATGTTGTATGGATTACTCTAGACCTAGTTCAATTGTATTGAAAATGCAATTCATATTAATCTATGCTCAAGCATTCTTCTTGTCGTGTTCTTTGGATTATTCCAATCATGATTCGTTTCATACACGTATGTATATCATGATTCTTGTTGCTTAGACTCTAAGGTAGCTTAGGATGCTCCCTGAGTCTCACTTGGACATAAACATTAGGTGGCATGAGCCCCTTTAACATGTTTCACCTTAAGGTGATAAATTTGTAAAAGGCTAGGTCGATGCATGCTCATCCCCTACGAGTAGCTTTATGTTACTCACCCCTACGATACTGGGGCATATTTTAGGTACGAAGACTTGGTTCGTGATGCCTAGCATTCCTTGGATGTCGTGTAGCTTTCAAGTTTCCATTTTATGCGGATGTTAGCATGAAATGTCATTTTGTAGACTTATATGTCAAAATATGTATATTTGATTCCATGTATGTAATGTGTACTTAAGTACACTTGATGTGTATGAGATGAGGCCGGAGGCCAATGACATGTATATTGTATTCTATGTACTTTTTAACTTCGTGAAATATTGTGAAAATCTTGAAAAATCGCAAGTCATTGCTTCACCATGGTTGCATCGGGTGTGGGAATTCCATTTTCATTCTTTCATAGGGTCTTATTAATCATGTTTGAAGTGTGGCCAAGGGCCAAACGGTCATTTGATCCCCGTTTTTTATTTTTGGATTCCGAGTTTTCATTCCAAGTTCCATTTTTGCCTTTTTGCCCGTTGGGGGGTCGGATTTTGTATCGGTGGTATTTTTAAGTCGTAGACCATTGTAGCACGTCCAAATAGGTAAGTTACATTTGCGTGCATGGTCGTTTCCGGGCAAAACTTTATCGTTTGTGTTTTGAGCCTCTTGTGAATTCATTTCGCATTTTTTTTGCATATTCTGATCTGGGGGCATTATGGACTTTTCACGGTAGTTTTATTTTCTTCTTTCAATATGGTTGAATAGAAAACATGATTTTAGGGGGGGTTTCTTTTCCGTGTTTTTCTAGAAAATGTCGTCTTGATATCGGAAATCGCTTACGAAGTTCAGTTCTCAGTTTTCAAAATAGCAGCTTTTTGGACCTCCATGACCAGATTTCATGGAGGGGCATTTCGGGCATTCTACATTATGTTTTTTTTGAATTCTCATGCGAGTCACGTAGAAAACTCAATTTTGATGGGGGTTTCTTCTCTATGTTTTTGCAAAAAAATTCATCTAGGCCTCCAAATTCAGCCTCTGTTCTAGATTTTTTTGAAAAATAACCACATAGCTGCTTTTGGGCTGCTGCTGCCAGCCATGTGTGCACCGGCGCGCATGCGGCGTGCATGGGCGCGCGCATGGGCGTTTGCATGGGTCTGTTATGGCCCCTCGTCGGGCAACCGCGACGTCAATTCTTCTTTTGGGCTTTTCTCCTTCGTCTGGACTCCGACTCAAGTGAATTTTTTTTTGAACTTGACTAATTTTTCGTTGTCTTTCCAATGGTGTGCTTGGTTGCACCTGATTCTTCCTTGATAATTACCAGTATACCCTTTTTGCCTTAAGTGCTTGTTTTTCTTCGTCATGCCGTTTCTCCTTCGTCCGGACTCCGAATTACGCGATTCTTGAGTCCATCTTGATTAGTTTTTTGTTGTCCTTCCAGTGGTGTGCTCGGTGACACCCGAATCTACAGTTTTTAGAAATGACCATTTTGCCCTTGGGGGCCTGTTCGGTCTTTTTCTGATCATTCGTTCCCACATTAATTCTTATTGAGTTCCACGACCTTATGGAAGGTCACTTTGACTTCTTAGAATCTTTTTTTCTATTTTCGCTTCCGCATTTGGATCCGTTATCGGGTCAACCTTCGGTTCATCACAGGACACGCTGGCCTAAAAACCAGGGTCGTCACACCCGTAGTGCTGCCAGGGCCTGGGGGATTGATCCCACAGCTTTGGGGATCGATCCCCCAAGGGCATTTTTAGTTCTGTGAATAATGGGGGATCGATCCCCCAGAGTTGGAAATTTCCTTTAAGCCTTATTTAGCTCCATTTTGGCTCCGGGCTAATTGGTTTGCTTCTTCATCTTTGTGAACATCATCAAAGGCCCGAGATTGACCGCTTTTGAAGAATAAACACACTATACGAGCAATGGGCTGCGACCTTTTTTTGCCATTTTTTGAACTTTTTCTTATTGTCTTTGTTTGACTCCAAAAAGGTTTTAGTGAACCAAAATTAGTCCGTTTGAACCTTATTGACCTGAAATTGACAAAACATAAATTAGAACTAAAACATGAAAATAAGATAGATGCAATGACTAAAATACCCTAGTTTAGGTGCTGAAATGTGCAACATTTAAGCACTTATCACGCCCCCAAACTTAGATATTGCTAGTCCCTAGCAATGAACTATAGTATATGAGAATGAAACAAACACATATACAACTATGAACTAATAAAGTAAATAAAGATAACACCACTTTCGTAGGGATCACGGTTACATTTAGCATATGCAACAAGCCTTTTAAACCCCTAGGTTACCCCTAGTGGACGAGTAGTATGAAGTGATAAAGGATTGTCCCAAGAGATTGAACACGTGTTGGAATTAAACTTGATTTTAGTGCTAATGAGATTGCACAAGAGAGAGAGAGAAAGAGAGAGTTGAGAGAAAAAGAGTTTGGTGAAGTGATTAAATAAATTGCAATGCCAGTAAATTAAATTAAATTAAACTAAGAATTAAAGAGATAGAAAGAGAGTCTTAGGGTTAGGATTCACCACTAAGCTCATGCAATTAACCATATGCTTTCAATTAATGGGGAATTCATTAGTGTAGTTACAGATGTGGTCACATTATCATCACAAATCACAATTGTAAGCATAGATTATCAACATCAAGAATGAATTGTCTACCTAATGACAATTAAACTAAAGTGTAGAACCTATTCAAGACTACATCATAACCCACCATACACATTCACAAATGTATCCTATAAGAGCACACATCATTCAAGAAGATAATACTAATTGTAATTAGAAGTATGGATTAACATAATCAAGCACAAATTGCCTACTTTACTACAGTTAACTAATGACAATAAGCTAATTTGTAAAACAACCCATCAAGATTAAGCCTTTATCCATCAAATTAATTGACAATTGTATCAACTAAGTATCATGCTATGGCCATCACTAAACACAACTAAAAGGAATATCTAGTGTAGAATATAATTCTAAAGTAATCACACATAGACATGCAATTTTCATATAGAATCAATGGAAGAAATAATTTTCAATTATCTAATGAAGACTAAAATACCTAATTAATCATATGTAGACATACAATCAACTAGAGATTTTAATGGAAGAATTTATCAATACGAGCCCTAATTTGTCAAATCAAGCATGTATATATAAAGAAATCACAAGGCCATACAGTTAATTACAACATATTAATTCCCCAAGAAAAGAAATACAAAAGTTTAGGTTACATGAACTTAGGGCTCATCTAAGCACTAAGTGAAGAACTAGCTCATGGAGGAGATGATCATGGTGTCAACAAGCTCCATCTCTATCTTTTGGCTCCTTCTTCTTCTTCTTTCCATTGTAAACAGAGAGTCTGTAAAACTTCTTGAAACCCTTACTTTTTCTTTTTCCAGAGAGAACGTAATATCACGGTACAAAAAATAAAACTTTATAATGATAAAAATAAAACTCTCTCCAAACTGATGAAAAACTACCCCTAAAAATAATGGGCTTGTTTCCCTTAAGTAACAAACATTATTAAAGCCCATAAGTTACAAACAAATAAACCCAAAAGACAAAATCCCATAATGCTGCCAGGGCCTAGGGGATTGATCCCACAGCCTTGGGGATCGATCCCCCAAGGGCATTTTTAGTTCTGTGAATAGTGGGGGATCGATCCCCCAGAGTTGGAAATTTCCTTTAAGCCTTATTTAGCTCCATTTTGGCCCTGGGCTAATTGGTTTGCTTCTTTATCTTTGGGAAAATCATCAAAGGCCCGAGATTGACTGCTTTTGAAGAATAAACACACTATACAAGCAATGGGCTGCGACCTCTTTTTGCCATTTTTTGTACTTTTTCTGAATGTCTTTGCTTGACTCCAAAAAAGCTTTAGTGAACCAAAATTAGTCTGTTTGAACCTTATTGACATAAAATTGACAAAAACATAAATTAGAACTAAAACATGAAAATAAGATAGATGCAATGACTAAAATACCCTAGTTTAGGTGCTACAATGTGCAACATTTAAGCACTTATCACACATCATCCTGATTTTGTGATTGTTTTGAGATTCACTCTAGGATTCTACACTAGCACAGGCGCACACTAGCATTCATTTGTGGGATACATGCTTTGTTACCTATTGAAATGGTTATATCCCAATTGGGCTAGTAGTGCAATGAAAACTTTCATTTTAATAAAGGTGGATAACAAACCCTTTTCATTGAGTAGTCGGCATTCTAGCCTCATCAAGCACTGAATATCTCGTGCCGAAAGGTGGAGGGCCTAAACTCTAGGTTAATAATTGAACTTAAAAAATAAAAAAATAATTAAAAAAAAAAAAAGAAAAGTTGCAAAAGCAATAAAAAAGTGAGGACTTCGTCCAAAAGGTGAGAAGTGGAAAATGATTAGATGGAGTTTGTTTTAATTTGTAGCCTAGTTGATTTGAGCTTGTAAGTCCTTATGGGTGTTTTAATGCCTAATGCCCTAAAGCCATCCGGTTCGGGAGTCATTGACCTAACGCTCGACCTCATGGATCGCCAGAAAGCTTAATAGATCAACACATTCCACTATGCTTCCATCTTTGATCCTTAGGATTAGAAAAAATTAAAATTAAAATAAAAAAAATAAATAAATAAAAATAAAAAATAAAAAATCGAGTGAAAAGAATAAGCGCACCTAAAACAATAAAGCTTTAATAAAAGGTCCACTATTTATTTTGATGATCGATACTAGATTTGTGTGCTAGTTTGAGGGTAAGGTTGTGATCATTTCTTTAGTTGGCTTAGATAGTAGCACATTTGATGCCGGTCCACCCAAAAAGGATTGTAGAGTTGTTTTGATTTGCATGATCATTGTCTTGATGTGTGGAGGACCATACCTGCTTGCTTGATGTTGAAATTTTGGGAGATTGCTTGGAAAGGGTTAAAAATTGCATACTTGAAGTAGTTTTCTCCCAATACTTGTTTGCAATATTGGTGCCTCTTTTGTGATAATGAGCTTAATGTTTGTGGGTATCATTTCTAGAAACCCTCATGAGACTTCACTCGTCCACTAGGGGTAACCTAGGGGTTTAAAAGGCTTGTTGCATAACCTAAATGCAATCGTGTTCCCTACGAAAGTGGCGTTATCTAATTATTGCTTTCTAGTTCATAGTTGTATAGTTGTTCATTTCATTCCTTTACTTTGTAGTTAATTGCTAAGGACTAGCAATATTTAAGTTTGGGGGGCTGATGAACACTGAAAAGTGCGCATTTAAACCCCTAAGCTTATGTATTCTGGGACCTTTATCTATCTTATTTCCCCGTTTAATTCTAATTTCGTGTTATTGCCCTTTTTAGGTACTTATCCCAAAAATAAGTCAATTCAGCCAAATAAGAGCTTAAAAGAAGTAATCTCAAGCTGAATGGAAGAAAGGAGCAAAGTGGAGCAAAATGAAGCAAAGTGTGGAAATTCAGCATGTTCGATCGATCTCAACATTACTTCGATCGATCTAGAGTTCATCGATCTAGACATTTCAAGATGGATCCGAGCCTTCATCCTTATCCAAAAGTATCCACCAAGTTCGATCGATCCAACATTTCTCAGATCGATCGAAATGATTCGATCTTATCCTATCTTATCCACACTTACCACTTTTGTCTTTTTCTTAAAAATATCCCAAAATATCTCAGAGATTTGTCTTTATTCAAAAAGGCGCCGCCAAGGATGATTGATCTCTGCAGTATTCGATGGATCTCATCCATATTTGATAGATCTTACCATAGTTCGATCGATCGAACCTCCTCAAGTCCAAAAAAAAATAAATTTCAGCTCATTAAAAGTTGGCTCATGGTGCAATCATTGGAGAGACCCTGGTGTACGAGCCCAAACCATTTTGTGTGACACTTGACCTACCTATATAAGGATTTTGAGCCATTTTTACATCATAACTTGTAACATTCAACATAACTTGTATATTTTCTTATCTTAGAGAGGAGGCTAGAGACTAAAAAGAGTTTTTCACACACCTTTAGGAGTTCTTCCATTCTTTTAGGGTTTTCATCAAGAAGGAGGTCATTTCTACCATGGAGATAGCCCTTGAGGGTTGGATGACTACTTCGATGAGTGGCTAAACATCTTCTTAGGGCTAGAGTTAGCCCTAGGCATGCCTTTTAGACTGTAATGCTTTGTATTTTGAGGGGATTTGTGTTATAATCTTGCTTTGACACTTATTTTATATATGAATCTTGTTTATTCAATGATTTGTATGGTTTAATGCTTCCAATTGATCATTTCATTCTATCCATATGTCTATGTATGCTTGAATAGATGTTCATGTATTTATCTCTAGTTTTTGTGTTATTGATGCATGTCTATGTGTGTGGATGCTATAGATCTAGAGATTGTCAAGGCAAAGTGCTTAATATAATACTATTGTGGTTTATTTGATGGTTCATACTCATATCTTTATGGATTATGCCTCTCCCTTAGTTTCTCTAGTTTAATTTTCATGCCCTTAGCTTAGTTGTAGTGTAGTTGCCTTAGTTGTTAAATGGGAGAACAATCCATGCTTGTTGTATGATGTTCCATACTTATAAATACAAGTAGTATTATTCTCTAACCATGTGATATGTTTTGATTGTGAACTCAAAGGAAGGAGTAATGGCTTAATTTGATATATTGTGCTATTCACTAGGTTGCTTAGACAATATATGCTTAATTGGTCATCCATGCTTGTTGAAACAATCAATCACACACTCTCAAATTGCAACACATGTTTCCCCTTATTAATTATGCATTGAATGTCTAGAATGGTGATGTTTAGTGGTGACCTCTAGACCCCAAGACCTCACTCTCTTGTTTTCTCTAAATTCCATTTAAATTGTTTGTCTTACATTGAACTTGTTTAATTTAGTTGTAGTCTACTTAACAATATACACCATCTCTAGATCACTCGACCTACTAACCCTATACATTGTTTCCATTGCTAGTGCCTAAAATCCCTTGGGACGATCCCTACTCACCCTAGCTATATTTTTAGTTAGAGGTAGTAGTGGCATTTATAAATTTAAGACTTGGCCACATTGCAGTCACACACTCTTGGTGAACATCTTTTAAGCTTTGGTGCTTAACCACACCAAGTTTTTGACACTCTTAGTGCACACTTTTAGACGTTGGTACGGCGACACACCAAGTTTTTGGCGTCGTTGCCGGGGATTTGAATTGGCAACATCGTGCTTGGCACTATGCTTGAAACAGTGCTTTGGAAACAAATAGGAATTAGTACTCTTTTGATCGTGTCTTTTCTTTATTTTCTTTTAGTTACTTATTGTGTTTGTTCTTATTTGATTAGGTGCATTGAGCGAGGAAGTTGAGCAAGGGAGAATTGAAGCCAAGTGGAACTAAGCTAAGCATAAAAAGGGCTAAAAATCTAAAAATTTGCAAAGCATAGCAAGGCTTAAAAATTGAAAATGAATTAAAGTTTCTTAAGGACCCTTTGTGAGATCTTTCTAACTCAATCTCTAGTTAAATCGTCGGCCCGCGTGGTGACAAGTTTTCAATTCTTAGATAAATCGTGAGCCCACGTGGAGGCAATTTATTTTTCTTTGCATGTTGTCTATGCGTGGGAGTATGGGATCATTGTATGTGAAGATTTGGTTATTGATTTGTTGAGGGGACGAAGTGTTTGCTTAGTTAATTTCATTGTTGATCTTATTGAAGTGATCTTACCCACCCTTCATCATCCTAACGGAAAATCTAGAGGGTCATCTTGATTATTTAGACCCGAATTTCATGGAACACCCACCGTTCAACCAATTTCCTCCTAGAGTTCAAGCTTCAACTCCTCCAATGATCCTTCGTGATCATTATAATCTTCATGAATACCATGCACCAACTTGTATTGTGCTTCCTAATTTTGGAGCCAATCAACATGAGATTAAGCCCGAGATAATTCAAATGTGTCCACTCTTTTATGGGTTAGATGGTGAGGAACCATATAAACACCTTGATGAATTTCTTGAAATATGTTCTACCATGAGGTATATGAATGTCCCGGAAGAAGTTCTTAGGTTACTCCTTTTCCCTTTCACTCTTAAAAATAAGGCTAAGCATTGGTTCAACAACTTGGGGGAAAATTTAATAACTTCTTAGATACAAATGCAAAATCAGTTTTTAAAGAAATTTTACCCCTTGAGTTTGACCAATGTTATGCAAACTTCTATTCGTGAATTTTCTCAAAGGGAAGGAGAACTTTTACATGAAGCTTGGGAAAGATTGAATGACTTGTTGAGGAAATGCCCACACCATGGCATTCCTAAATGGCAAGTAGTTCAATATTTCTATGAAAGTCAATCCGACATTCATAAGGACATAGTTGATACCTCATGTGGAGGATCATATTTTGGGAAACATGAAGATGATGTTTGGTACCTCTTTGAGAAAATGAGTGAAAATTCATTGTATAAGTATCACACTTCTCGGTTGAGTCATGATTCTAATAACAAAAAGAAAAATTTGAAAGTGTGTCAAATTGAGAGTCCAATGGAGATTGTTGTCGAGGTCAAAACTCCCACTCAAAAAACTTGATCAATTTCTATTTAGTCAAAATCGGTAACCCAATCATCTCCTCTTCTTAATCATATTCATCATTTTTGTGAGCCATGCATGACTTGTTCAAGTGTATTGCATACTACTTCCAATTTTCCTCATGGACATATGCTTGACGAACACTATGAACAAGTCAATGCCACATTTGCTCATTTTCTTCAAAATTCTTATGTACCAGTGTGGAATAAATATTCAAGTCCTTTCCAAGCTAAAAATTTTCAAAACTGATATATTCCTCCTCATCAAAGAAATAAAGGTTCAAAGGGATTTGTCTCACCTTCTTCTTTTCATCAAAGAATGAATCATTTCTCTCATCCTCAAGCTTATAATTCTTAAAGTAGCTCTAATCATCCTCGTACACTCTCTAGTAACCCCACATTTAAAGATAAGGTCTTAGTGGCTTTGGGTAGTTTGGAAATGAACACCAATTTGTTGCATTCGCATTCTCAATCGATAGCAAAGCTTGAATCCCAAATAAGGATGATAGCTAATGCATTAAATGCGAGAGAGATGAGTAAATTGCCTAGCCAACCTGAAAGGAACCCAAAAGCCCAACATTATGTGGAAGCAAACTCCATATCAGGGTGTCCCTCCTAAGAACAAGTGCAAGCAATCACCACTTTGAGAAGTGGGAAGCAAGTTGACAATAGGGTTGAACAACCAAGTGAAAATAGTGAACCGGTGAAACCAAAAGTTAACACCTGTCTTGTTTCTAATCCTATTCCTAATTCCTTAGATGAAAATGAACCTAAAGGGAATTCTCAACCCTCGTTATCATCTCCTCAAGTTGCAAGGTCTTATGAGCCAAAAGCTCCATTTTCTTATGCTTTGAAAGAAACTTCGCCTTTTGGGAGGCAAGAAGGAAAAATCCATAACATGATGGAAGTCTTCAAATAAGTTAATATAAATCTTCCTCTCTTGGATGTAATTAGGCAAATTCCGCCTTATGCAAAATTTTTGAAAGATCTTTGCAGACAAAAGAGGAAGAGCAAGGGACAAAGCCCTAAGAAAGTGTTTCTCACGGAGCAAGTAAGTTCCATCATCCAATATAACACTCCATCTAAGTTCAAATATCCTGGGGCTCTGACCATTTCATGTGTGATTGGAACCCATGAAGTTCGTAGAGCTCTTCTAACTTAAGGGCAAGTGTCAATTTGATTCCTTACTGTATGTATGTCCAACTAGGTTTGAATGAATTGAAACCAACCTCGGTGGTGCTTCAACTAGCCGATAGATCCGTTAAAACACCTAGGGGCATAATTGAAGACATACTCATCAAAGTTAACAAGTTCTACTTCTAGTCGATTTTGTGGTTCTTAATACCGAACCGGTTGCTAATCCCACCAATCACATCCCAATCATCTTAGGAAGGCCATTTCTTGCTAGTGCAAATGCTACAATTAATTGTAGATCTGGTGTCATGGACCTTTCTTTTGGTAATATAATGTTTAAGCTTAATGTTTTCAATACAAGTGGACATCCCATACATGAAGACGAGTGTTGTCTCATAGATATCTTGGATGAGGTTGTTGAGGAATCTATTCCTACCATGGTCATGAAGCAACCAACCGAGGATAATCTTTCATCTCTTTTAGCCGAGGATCCTCTTGCATCTTGTCTCCTCAAAATGTATGAAAGTTGTGGTTTTGAGAATGAAGGATCAATGAGTGAGGTTAATGATTTAATGAAATCCGTTACAAGCTTAGATTTTCCACCTTGGAAAGCTCCAAAAGAACCTCTTCCTCCACTCTCTAGCACTCCACCAGTCCCATCTTTGGTATCTCCACCCACTCTTGAGCTATAAACTCTCCCTCCCGATCTTAAGTATGCCTTCCTAGGCCTGAAAAAGACTCTTCTGGTCATTATTTCTTCAATTCTTGAAAAAGATCAAGAGAAATCTCTTTTAAATGTGCTTAAGGAAAATAAGGAAGCTATTGGGTGGAGTGTGGCGGATCTAAAGGGAATTGACCCTTCCATTTGTATGCATCGCATTCTTATGGAAGAAGATGCAAAACCCTTTAGAGACACCCAAAGGAGATTGAATCCCAACATGAAAGAAGTGGTTAAAAAGGAAGTTGTTAAGCTCTTAGATGTCGGTATCATTTATCTAATCTCTGATAGCAAATGGGTGAGCCTAACTCAAGTAGTTCCCAAGAAATCGAGGATTATGGTGGTTGAAAATGCAAAAGGTGAGGCAATTTCTAAGCGTACCGCCAATTCATAGTGTATATGCATTGACTACCGCAAATGAAATACCACCACTAGAAAAGATCATTTCCCATTGCCATTCATTGATCAAATTCTAGAAAGATTGGCTAGACAACAATATTATTGCTTCCTTGATGGCTATTCAGGTTATAATCAAGTAGCTCTTGACCCCTTAGACCAAGAGAAAACCACATTTACTTGTCCTTTTGGCACATTTACTTATAGACGGATGCCTTTTGGTTTGTGCAATGCTCCCGCAACATTCCAAAGGTGTATGATGTCAATTTTCTCGGACATGCTGGAAGAGTATCTTGAGATCTTTATGGATGATTTTTCTGTTTTTGGGTCTTCATTTGACGCATGCCTCAAAAATCTAAATTTGGTGCTTAAAAGATGTCGGAAAATAAACCTTGTTCTTAGTTAGGAAAAGAGCCACTTCATGGCTCAAGAGGGTATTGTTTTGGGTCACATCATCTCAAAAAGGGGAATTGAGGTTGATAAAGCAAAAGTTGAGCTTATTTCTGAATTGCCTCCACCTTCAATGGTGAGAGAGGTTCGCTCCTTTTTAGGTCATGCCAGCTTTGATAGCCATTTCATCAAAGACTTTAGCAAGATTGCTAAACCCTTGTGCAATCTTTTTGCCAAGGAAACTCCATTCGTCTTTGATCAAGCATGCCTTGATGCTTTTCATAAGTTGTGCGACTTATTGTCATCTACTCTTACTATACAACCTCCCAATTGGTCCTTACCATTTGAAATCATATGTAATGCTTCTGATTATGCCATGGGAGCGGTTTTGGGGAAAAGGGTAGGAAAACTTTCATTCGTTGTATACTATGCAAGGAAGACCCTCTCGGGAGCTCAATTGAATTACTCCACTACCGAGAAGGAATTACTTGCCGTAGTGTATGCTCTTGACAAATTTCAGTCCACCTCTTAGGGTCAAAAGTCATTGTCTATTCTGATCATGCTGCTTTGAGGCATCTTTTAACCAAGAAGGAAACAAAGCCTCATTTGATAAGATAGATCTTACTTCTTTAGGAATTTGATTTTGAAATCAAAGATAAGAAAGGCACCGAAAATGTGGTTGCCGATCATTTCTCAAGGTTGGTAGTTGAATCTTCCCCTAGCCCACCAATTCGTGATTCATTTCCGGATGAACAACTCTTCCAAGTTACTAATGGGTAAATGCCTTGGTTTGCTGACATTGTGAATTTTCTTACATTTGGCAAGCTTCCAACTAATTGGTCAAAGCAAGCAAAAAAGCGTGTCTTTGCCAATATCCAGAATTACTATTGGGAGGACCCTATCTTGTTTCGATATTGTCTAGACCAAATTGTGAGAAGATGTATTCCAGAGAGTGAAATTCCAAGTGTTCTTGTGTTTTACCACACCCTTGCATATGGTGGGCATTTTAGCATAAAGAATACTGCTTTAAAGGTGCTTCAAAGTGGGCTATTTTGGCCCAACATCCATAGAGATGCCTACAATTTTTGTAAGGAGTGTGAAAAATGTCAAAAAATGGGTTCAATGTCAAGAAGATATATGATGCCCTTGACCAATATTCTTGTTGAAATCTTTGACATTTGGGGCATTGATTTCATGGGTCATTTCCCTATGTCTTATGGATATCAATACATCTTGCTTGCCATTGATTATGTCTCTAAGTGGGTGGAGGCTTGTGCTACCAAAACCAATGACCACTCCGTGGTTGTCCAATTCATCAAATCCAATATCTTTACTCGTTTTAGTATGCCAAGAGCAATGATTAGTGATGGAGGAAAGCATTTTTGCAATCAATTCTTAAAGAAACTCTTTCTTAAGTACTCTGTTACTCATAAAGTCACCACTCCTTATCATCCTCAAACAAGTAGGCAAGTAGAAGTGTCAAACTGGGAAATTAAGCATATTCTTGAGAAAACGGTTAACACAACCTGGAAGGATTGGTCGTGCAAATTGAATGATGCTTTGTGGGCTTACCGAACGGCATACAAGACTCCCATTGGCATGTCTCCTTATAAACTTGTTTATGGAAAGCCTTGCCATCTTCCAGTTGACCTAGAACACAAAGCTATGTGGGCGGTTAAGAAGCTCAATTTTGACCTTGACAAAGCCGGAGAGAATCGTTTACTCCAATTGAATGAGTTGAAAGAATTGAGACACAATGCCTATGACAATGCCAAACTCTACAAAGAGAGAATGAAGGCTTTTCACGATAAACACATTGTGAAGAAATCTTTTGAGCCTGGGCAAAAAGCTTGGCTTTTCAACTCTAGGTTAAAACTCTTTCCGGGAAAGTTGCGAACCAAATGGGAAGGTCTATATGAGATAATCTCTGTTGCGCTGCATGGGGCGGTTGAAATTCAAAGTTTAAAGAATGGTAACACATTCAAGGTGAATGGGCAGAGGTTGAAACCCTATATTGAGGGACAAATTTTTCGAAGGCATATGAAAGCTGCCCTTTTGGTAGATCCAGTCTGTAAAGAGATATAGTGTTGCACTCGATATTTTCAAAGTGAAGTTCAAGCTCTTACTTATTTTTGGCTGTTCGATCGATCGAACTATCATCTCTACATCTAATCACCTCTCAGTCCCATCGATCGAGAATTTCCTGCATATTTCAGCTCTTCATGTATCGAGCGAACTTCAGTTCAGATCAATCTGTGACTTTCAAGATCGATCGAACTTTCTATCCGATCGATCTCAACCCTCTACTTAGAAAATTTTTGGATCCCTGCATATTTCACCTCTCTATGTATCGATCAGATTTGTCTGTAGGATTTTCTGTTTTCGATCGATCGAAAATTCGATCGATCTGAAGTTTCTATTCAAAAAAAAAAAAATTATTTATATATCTTGATCTTTTAACGCGGCATTCCATCTAGCTAGAGACGTTAAACTTAGCAATCATTGTTCATATTTTCTTGCATTTTATGTAATCATACTTTCATTAAAATAAAAATAAAAATAAAAATAAAATAAAAAATAAATTGCATTTATTTCATTGCATTTTCATTTATTGTATTTTTATTTCTTTGCATTTTATTGTGTGAGTGTACATACTTGTTATGTCAAAAAAAAAAAAATGAAAAAAAAAAAGAGAGTTTTTATTTTCATTTTTCATTCTTTTGTTCTTGCATCCTTTCTTACTTTTTGTTTTTCATTTCTTGCATTGTACATATTCTTTCATTGCATTTTGCCTTCTTTATTTTTCTCTTTACATTTTGTTCATGCATTTTATTCTTTGTTTTTCTTGCATTTTGTCTATACATGCTTTCATAAAATGAAAAATACAAATATTTGTCTCACCATTGTGCCCTTATGTGTAGCCATGTTATTTTTATATTTTCTATTGGGCTTCATCTCATATCTCTCTTGCATCTTGTGTTATATTGCCTTAGAATGCATGATTTAATTATTCTTATCCCATTTGATAATTGATGTGGGTTTGCTAGTGTGGTTATTCAAATAGGTTTTTGATTCCAAGTTTGGGGGAGACCCTTTTCATATTGAATCATTACCGGGCTTCATGTTTTGGCCACCACGGTATACTCTTTCTATCTTTTCCATTGTTCTCATTGCACATTGAGGACAATGTGCGGTTTAAGTTTGGGGGTAAGGTGTCTTTGTTGCATTCTACTTAAAGTTGAGCTTTAAATGCATGATTGAGATTTGAGATTGATGTTAGCTATGATTTTGATCTTTTGAGGACTATATTACTTAAAATTTAAAAATTGCTTAACTTGAAAGTCCAATACTCCTTGTATGCCTTGTGGATGCTATTTAGGAGTAAATTTTTTGAAAAATTAATATCTTGCTTGCACTTGTGGTCCACATCATCCTGATTTTGTGATTGTTTTGAGATTCACTCTAGGATTCTACACTAGCACAGGCGCACACTAGCATTCATTTGTGGGATACATGCTTTGTTGACTATTGAAATGGTTATATCCTAATTGGGCTAGTAATGCATTGAAAGCTTTCATTTTAATAAAGGTGGATAACAAACCCTTTTCATTGAGTAGTCGGGATTCTAGCCTCATCAAGCACTGAATTTCTCGCGTCGAAAGGTGGAGGGCCCAAACTCTAGGTTAATAATTGAACTTAATAAAAAATAAAAAATAAATAAAAATGAAAAAAAGAAAAGTAGCAATAGCAATAAAAAAAAAAAAAAAAAAAAAAAAGTGAGGACTTCTTCCAAAAGGTGAGAAGTGGGAAATGATTAAATGGAGGTTGTTTTGATTTGTAGCCTAGTTGATTTGAGCTTGTAAGTCCTTAGGGATGTTTTAACGCCTAATGCCCTAAAGCCGTCCAGTTTGGGAGTCATTGACCTAACGCTCGACCTCATGGATCGCTAGAAAGCTTAATAGATCAACACATTCCACTATGCTTCCATCTTTGATCCTTAGGATTAGAAAAAATTAAAATTAAAATAAATAAAATAAATAAATAAAAATAAAAACTAAAAAATCGAGTGAAAAGAATAAGCGCACCTAGAACAATAAAGCTTTAATAAAAGGTCCACTATTTATTTTGATGATCGATACTAGATTTGTGTGCTAGTTTGAGGATAAGGATGTGATCATTTCTTTAGTTGGCTTAGATAGCAACACATTTGATGCCGATCCACTCAAAAAAGATTCTTGAGCTATTTTGATTTGCATGATCATTGTCTTGATGTGTGGAGGACCATACTTGCTTACTTGATGTTGAAATTTTGGGAGATTGCTTGGAAAGGGTTAAAAAATTGTATACTTGAAGTAGTTTTCTCCCAATACTTGTTTGCAATATTGGTGCCTCTTTTGTGATAATGAGCTTAATGTTTGTGGGTATCATTTCTAGAAACCCTCACGAGACTTCGTTCGTCCACTAAGGGTAGCCTAGGGGTTTAAAAGGCCTGTTGCATATCCTAAATGCAATCATGTTCCCTACGAAAGTGGTGTTATCTATTTATTGCTTTCTAGTTCATAGTTGTATAGTTGTTCATTTCATTCCTTTACTTTGTAGTTCATTGCTAGGGACTAGCAATATTTAAGTTTGGGGGGCTGATAAGTGCTGAAAAGTGCGCATTTAAACCCCCTAAGTTTAGGTATTCTATGACCTTTATCTATCTTATTTTCCCTATTATTCTAATTTCGTGTTATTGCCCTTTTTAGGTGCTTATTCCAAAAATAAGTCAATTCAGCCAAATAAAAGCTTAAAAGAAGCAATCTCAAGCTGAATAGAAGAAAAGAGCAAAGTGGAAGCAAAATGAAGCAAAGTTTGGAAATTCAGCATATTCGATCTATCTTAACATTACTTCAATCGATCTGGAGTTCATCGATCTAAACATTTCAAGATGGATCCGAGCCTTCATCCTTATAAAAAAGAATCAACCAAGTTCGATCGATCCAACATTTCTCTGATCGATCGAAATGATTCGATCTTATCCTATCTTATCCACACCTACCACCCACCTACCACTTTTATCTTTTTCCCAAAAATATCACAAAATATCTCAGAGATTTGTCTTTATTCAAAAAGGCACCGCCAAGGATGATCGAACTCTACAGTATTTGATGGATCTCAGACATGTTCGATCGATCTTACCACAGTTCGATTGATCGAACCTCCTCAAGTCCAAAAAAAATAGATTCCAGCTCATTAAAAGTTAGCTCATGGTGCAATAATTGGAGGGACCTTGGTGACGAGCCCAGACCATTGGGTGTGACACTTGACCTACCTATATAAGGATTTTGAGCCATTTTTACATCATAACTTGTAACATTCAACATAACTTGTATATTTTCTTATCTTGGAGAGGAGGCTAGAGACTAGAGATAGCTTTTCACACACCTTTAGGAGTTCGTCCATTCTTCTAGGGTTTCCATTAAGAAGGAGGTCATTTGTACCATGGAGATAGCCCTTGAGGGTTGGATGACTACTTCAATGAGTGGCTAAACATCTTCTTGGGGCTAAAGTTAGCCCTAAACATGCCTTCTAGACTCTAATGCTTTGTATTTTGAAGGGATTTATGTTGTAATCTTGCTTTAACACTTATTTTATATATGAATATTGTTTATTCAATGATTTGTATGGTTTAATGCTTCCAATTGATCATTTCATTCTGTTCATATGTCTATGTATGCTAGAATAGATGTTCATGTGTTTATCACTAGTTTTTGTGTTATTAATGCATGTCTATGTGTGTTGATGCTATAGATCTAGAGATTGTCAAAGCAAAGTGCTTAATAGAATACTATTGTGGTTTATTTGATGGTTCATACTCATATCTTAATAGATTGTGCATGTCCCTTAGTTTCTCTAGTTTAATTTTCATGCCCTTAGCTTAGTTATAGTGTAGTTGCCTTAGTTGTTAGATGGGAAGACAATCCATGCTTGTTATTTGATGTTCCATACTTATGAATACAAGTAGTATTATTCTCTAACCATGTGATGTGTTTGGATTGTGAGCTTAAAGGAAGGATTAATGGCTTAATTTGATATATTGTGCTATTCACTAGGTTGCTTAGACAATATATGCTTAATTGGTCATCCATGCTTGTTAAAATAATCAATCACACACTCTCAAATTGCAACATATGTTTCCCCTCATTAATTATGCATTAAATGTCTAGAATGGTGATGTTTAGTGGTGACCTCTAGACCCCAAGACCTCACTCTCTTGTTTTCTCTAAATTCCATTTAAATTTCTTATCTTACATTGAACTTGTTTAATTTAGTTGTAGTCTAATCAACAATACACACCATCTCTTGATCACTCAACCTACTAACCCTATACATTGTTTCCATTGCTAGTGCCTAAAATCCCTTGGGACGATCCCTACTTATCCTAGCTATATTTTAGTTAGAGATAGTAGTAGCATTTATAAATTTAAGACTTGGCCACATTGCACTCACACACTCTTAGTGCACATCTTTTAGGCTTTGGTGCTTGACCACACCAAGTTTTTGACACTCTTAGTGCACACTTTTAGACGTTGGTGCGGCGACACACCAATGGCTTATGAGAAAATCACATCTTTTCCTACTAACTTAGGCATTGTTAGCCAAACACACACACACCAACACTAACTCTCACACACATATACACATCCACAGCTTTCACTTGTCATAAATCCATGCCTCCTCACAAGACTTAATCCTAAGATTACACTTGTTACAATCCTATGCCTTCTTACAAGGCTTAATCTCAACCTACACTTGTCATTATCTCTAGCCAACAAGTGCTCCAACCAAAAGCTAACAAATGGGTGAGTCCTCACCCAATACTTGTCACCAAACTAGGCTTCCAAGTGTCTCCACCACAAAGTCAACAAGTGGCTCCATGAAAGTGTGACACTTGTCACACTTTCCAAAAATTACAAAATGGTCCTTCCCTAAAATATCTTACAAAATAAATTACAAAATGGTCCTTAAGACAATAATAATTACAAAAGCATAATTACACAAACACCCCAAAAAGTGAAAATGTTCCCGAAAAAACTATGCATCCATACCCCTACAAGGTAAAAAGACAAGCTAGCATGCTTTTCTAAAAAAATAAAGCTACTTATTTCATGGAAATAAAATAAGGTAAATGCACGTGATGCCGGAAATTAAATCTGAACTCAAAATCCTACCTCGGGTCTCTAAAACCCTAAAGTTACGTGAAAAAGAAATAAATAACTAAATAAAATAATAAGAAAAATTGAATGCCGGAAAAATGGGAAAAGGAAAAAGAAGACATGGTCTTGATAATAGTGCTGGTAGTACGAGTTCTCGAGGTTGTCGAGCAGCTTGATTACGAGTACTTGGTTTGAACGTTGGGTTGGATAGTAAAAGTGATGGAGTCGACATGGTGACATTCTTGGACTTGACCAATAGGTTGACTTGGGTTCTCGGTTTGAAATTTGGTTTACCGATAATGGATAATTAGAGTTTGAGCTTAATCTTGGCATGGTGGGGTGATATGTTGAAGGTTGTTCATTTCTTTCGAGTCCTTTTTAAGGTTAGTAGTTGGCTGGAGATTTTGGGAGAGATTTCTCTTTTTGTGATGTGGTGATAAGGAAATGAGTAACGAAATGGTGGTTTGACTAAGAGAATGGTGTAAGGATGAAGGTGTGCATGTTTCTCTCTTTAAGAATGGTAGATTTCGAGGACATTATCCTTTTAAGGAGGGTAGATTGTGACATCCCGATTGTTTTGGGTATTTTCGGCCATTTTTCATTCTATTTTATCTGTGCACGAGGATGCATGCCACAGTGTTCTGGGAGTTGTTTGGGACATTTCTTTGGGTTTAAAACCCTTAAGAACTCATTTGGGTTCATTTTGGTCAATTTTGGTTTTCGTGTCCGAGAGATGCCGGGTGGACGCGGCAGATTTTCGTGTTCGAAAAATTTCTTGATATCACTGTGTTCTTCATTTACATTGGGATTATCCATTTTGTACTGCACTATGTCATTTGTGAGTGTTCAGGACTTAAACGAATTGTTTTAAGCATTTAAGTGGGAGGCAGGACCCATAATTTTGACTTTAGTATAAAAGGGTGGCTTAGAATCATTTTTGGCCACATTTCCATTTCTTTTTCCCTTTCAACCATCTCTCTCTCTCTCTCTCTCTCTCCCACCAATTCCTTTTTTTCTCTTTCCTTTTTCATTTTTACATGGTTCAGGCATGGATTTCATCTAGCTCAAGTGAGATTTTTGCGATGCCGTAGAAAGAATGTTTGACAAGCGTGTCGAGAGCTACGTGCCTATGGTTTTGGATTTTGATTTTGAGTACTTTGGAGTTTTTGGGTGAGGCCAGAGTTTGGATTTTGGAGGCGCCGTAGAAAGATTAATTGCTTTCTTTTGCCTCCTCTTTCATCCTACGAAGCCGGTTTTGTGAGAAAGGCACTTTTGTTTCGGTGGGACTAAGATTTTCATCCTAATTTGAGGTAGGGGTGTCTAATTAATGGAGTCATTGGTTGTGCATGAGTCCCTATGTGTTAATTAGTTTATAAAGCATGCTATGGATATATATATTGTTGTAGAAAATTTATTAAGTTTATAAAAATTTAAATCATTAACATGCTTAAGTGATGTTAAATTGTAAAAATTACATGCCACCTATGTGGAAGTGTGATAAGCATGCCTTGTACGATGTTAGTTGTGTATAATTTATGCTATCTGTAATGACCCGGTCATTTCTTTCCTTTCCTTTTTCCTTAGAATTTTACGGATGAATTTTTTTCGTTGAAATTTCTTTTCTGAGTTCAGTTTCTCGTCGCTTAGTGTCATCTCGAGTGCTCGGAAATGGTTTTTGAGACTCTTTTCTTTAGATTGACAACTTCCTTTGGACCAAGTCATTTCCACATTTTTCGTTTTTCGACACTATTCACTTTTCGTCCTTTTCCCTATTTTGTCTTTTCCCCATTTGTCACTTTGTTGGCGTAACCTCACTCTTTGTGTTCGGAGTTTGTTTTTGACTTCACGTATCTTCATTCTAAGTGGTTTCCACGAAATACGTATCTTTACTTTTGCAAGAAAGTACTCTGGTTGCTCCCGATATCCATAGGGGCATGGATGTAAAGTTTTTAAGAATCTTTTTCTTTTCTTGGGGTGTTTTTTATAAACATATTTTGAAGATATTTTATTTCAGGGGTTTTTAAGAAAATATTTTTGGAAGATACTTTCATTCTGGGGCATTAGTGCAATTAACCCTTTTTGGAGGGGCCATTTTGCAATTAATGAAAGTTATTGTAAAATACTTCATCTGGAGCCTGGATCCTCGTATGGGATTCATTTTCACTTTTCGTCGACTCGTAAATTCTTGGAATTTTCTTTTGGTCATTTTTCTTCAGTTTTAGGGTTCTGGCCCCGGTTGTTGCCGAACTTGTTCGGGGCATATATCCCTGCTCGGGACTCAATTTTTGACGCCGTTTCTTCCATTATTCTTATTTTATCATTTTGAATCTTTTTTGTTCATAGAGTTTCATCATTTGAGCTCATCTGCTCAAATTTCATTTTTCCGGACCCGGCGGGGCCCGTTCGGGGCACTTTTTGAGATTTTTATAAAAGGGGGATGAGATATTTTATTTTTTCATCTTCCCCACTCTCTTGCATGACCTGAAGCTTCCATGGCAGCCCAAGGGAGGCTGCCACCTTCTCTCCCCTCATTTAAACTTCATTTCTTTGTCAGAACATAGTAGGGCCTTTGCGTTTTGTGTTCGTGTTGACTACGCGCTTCTTTCACCCTTATTAGAACCCATTTTTGGCCAAATTTTGAGTTCGGGTTTGAAGTCAAGTTGTGATTTTGATGGGGCTTCTTGTGGGTTCATGTAGATCGTGTTGTCCCCGACAAAACCCTTCGATATCGTCGGATTCGGAGCACTTTTTTTTCGATGGGCTTTTGAGATTTTCATCTCAAATTGAGGTAGGGGATGTCTTAGGTTTATATTATTGTTGTATTGATTGTTTTATAAGCATATACAACTTCTGAGCATGCATTGTTCAAGTTTTTAGAATTTAATTTATTCATTTTCTTTGTTTAGGATTTAATTCTAATGATGATATATAGTTTAGAATTAAATTGTGGCATGCTAGTAAATTAGGACTTGGTGAGTTGTGTAACATATATTAAATTTGGAGCATTTGAGTAAGAATTGCAAAACTTATTTAATATTTATCTTTTGTGAAAGATTAATTCACATAGTTGTATTAAGTATGAAACCAACTTGTAATGTGATATTAAAGTAGGCCTTGGTGAGTTCTTTAACATATATTAAATTGAGGACATTTGGATATGTTTGAAAATCTAGAGAAAAATTAATTAATGAGCTTAATTAATTTTATTTTAAGTGTGTTGGTCACTTAAATTGATATTGGAGGTAATAGGTTGATGATCCCTTGAAATGTAGTCTGTTTAATCACCTTGTGAGCATGTTATTAATTTGATGTAGAATTAGTACTTGAGACCTCTTGAAATGGTAATTAGACTTAGCATGATATAGAATATCATTGACTTGTAGCTTGTTTAGATATATCTTGTGTAGGTGTATAGCTTGTTAGAATATTACAATTGTTTACCTTGGAAGCTAGTTACTAAATTAGGACTTATTTAGTACTTGTGGCTTAGTGTGGTAATGTGGTCCAATTGTTGTAAAATATTCTTGTTTTGGTGTATAAATTGCATATTGGAGGCTTGACATGTCATATGCTATCTAGACTTGAATTATAGGACATGGTTTGTGTGGATTCAACCTTATTTGTGCATAGAAGATGGTTTTATGCATTAGTGGATTCGGTATAAGTTTGGTCTAACTTATTGATTTTTGTATAAGTTTTGGACTTATTGATTTTGGAAAGCTTGTAAGGACATATTTCACGTGATGGATAGGGCTTGGCTCTAGTACGGAGACAAGAGTCTTCTAAGTCATAAGTGCGCATTAGGTAGTACCTTGTGGGTCGTAATTGCCCGTAATAACTTATGCATGTGCGCACTAGGTAGTGCCTTGTGGGTCGTAATTACCCGAAAACACTTGCTTGGTCTAGTGACCACATGTCCTAGTCTTTCTACTTTGATTTCGCATTCAATTTCAAGTTGTTAATCATGGATTACTTGTAACTTGAGAATTGGTGCTTGCCTATGTATTTTGATCTCATTCAGTATACTTGAAACTGTATACTTGAAACTGTATACTTGAACTTGTATCCTTGTTGGTGTATCTAAACTCTATCTAGTGTATTTACGCTTAGTATGCTTGTCTTGTGTGTGCGGATTTCATTTTTGTATACTTGTGCCATGTATACTTGTCTTGTGCGTATGTGTTTAGCTTAGTATACTTGTGTTTGTATACTTGATTTATGAGTACTCTATACATATATCTTATACTTGTGTATGTATGCTAGATATTGCTTATCCCATTTAACATGATTTAGTATACTTGTGAGCATGTGTACTTGAATGTCGTGTATCATGTTTTAATACGGTTTAGTGTACTTTGGCATGTATACTTGTATGCCGTAGTTCATTTCAATTGCATGAGTAGCTTAGGATGCTCCCTGAGTCTCATTTTGATATAGACGTTAGGTGGCATGAGCCCTTTTAACATGTTTCACCATAAGGTGATCTTATTGTAAAATGCTAGGTCGATGCATGCTCATCTCCTACGAGTAGCTTTATGTTACTCACCCACGTAGTGGGGACATTTTTCAGGTACAGGAATCAAGATTCGAGATTCTCATATTGCTTGGATGATTTGTAGCCTTGAAGGTTTCAATTCTTGTAAAAGTTGGCTTGAAATGCCACTTGTAGCCTTATATGTCAAAATGTGCATATTTGATTCCAATTATGTAATGTGTACATAAGTACAGTCTATGCAATGTATTTGACATGTATGAGATGAGGCCGGAGGCCAATGACATGTATCTTGTATTCTATGCAACTTTAACCTTATGAAATATTATGAAAATATTAAAAAATGCTACATCATTGCTTCGTAACTTTTGCATCGGGTGTAAGAATTTTATTCTTATTCTTTCATAGGGTCTTATAAATCATGTTTGAAGTGTGGCCAAGGGCCAAACGGTAATTTGAAATCATTTGATAATTTTGGTTTTCAAATTTCCCTTTTCTTCTTTAATTTTGCCTTTTTGCCCGTTGGGGGGTCGGATTTTGTATTGGTGGTATTTTTAAGCCGAGGATCATTATAGCGCATCCAAATAGGTAAGTTACGTTTGTGTGCATGGTCATTTCCAGGCAAACCTTCTTCTTTGGTGAAATGAGCCTCCTATGGACTCATTTTGAAATTTTGTTGCATAATCTGATCTAGGGGCATTCTAGACCTTTTACATCAGTTTTAATTTCTTCTTTTGACATGGTTGAATAGAAAATGTGATTTTCAGGGGGGTTTCTTCTTCGTATTTTTTCAGAAAATGTCATCTTGGTACCGAAAATCCCTGGTGAAGTTTCAGCTTCCAGTTTGCATTTTAGCAGCTTTTTGGCCTTCATGACCAGATTTTATGGAGGGGCATTTTAGGAATTTTACAGTGAGTTTTTTTTTTAATTCTCTCATGAGTCACGTAGAAAACTCAATTTTAAGGGGGTTTCTTCTTTGTGTTTTTCCAAAAAAACTCGTCTTGACCTCCGTTTCAAGCCTCAATTCTGGAAAACTTGCTTTGGACCCTTGCTGTCAGCATGGGCATGCTATTGGGCGCCGGGCGCGCATGGGGCATGTCATGGCCTTCGTCGGGCCGCCGTTACGTCAAAATTTCGAACACTTGTTTCTCCCTCATCCGGACTCCAAATCGAGTGAACTTTTTTTTGAACTTTATTAATTTTTTGCTATCTTTCCAACGGTGTACTCGGTTGCACCCGGATCTTCTTAGATAATTACCAGTTTACCCTTTTAGCCTTAAGTCCTCGTTTTTCTTCGTCATGCCGTTTCTCCTTCGTCCGGACTCCGAATCATGCGATTCTTGAGTCCATCTTGATTAGTTTTTCGTTGTCCATCCAGCGGTGTGCTCGGTGGCACCCGAGTCTATAATTTTTAGAAATAACTATTTCGCCCCTGAGGGCTTATGTGTCATATTTTTGATCTTTTGCTTCCGTATCAGTTCTCATTAAGTTCCACGACCTCATGGAAGGTCATTTTGACTCTTAGACTCTTGTTTTCTGTTTTCGCTTCCGCAATTTGGATCTGTTATTGGGTCAATCTTCGGTTCATCACAGGACGCACTGGCTTGAAAGACCAGGGCTGTCACACTATCTATGTGAAAAATTGACAAGCATGATTGTATGATGAATTTGTCCCATTAGTATGCTAGAATAGTTATGTGAAGAAATTGCTAACATGCTTTAATGATGGAATTGATAAAGTTTATTTGTTTCATGACTAAAATGGATTCTTTTTAATTAAATTTAAGCATGCTTGGTAATTGATAATTGATTTTGTGAATTAAAGTGTTGAACCGTGTGTTGTAGAAGCATGTTAATGTAATATGATTTTTTATTATAATTAATGGTATATTCATTCCTGGGGCTAGCTAGAAGCCTAGTCATTTTAAGTTGGAAGGCGAGCATTCATTGAGGTATTTTTAACTCATGCATTGGGTAGGAAATGTGTGAGTGAAAGGGTGATGTGAGAAGGATGAGACTCAAGTTAAGGAATGTTGCGATGGATGGAAGATAAACGGTAGTCTTGTTTCTGAGATTTCGATAGTTAGACCCCAAATGGTTGGATAAGTGGTGGTCTCACACTAGGGATAGCTAGCCAGTGTTCCAAATGGTGGATAAGCGGTAGACTCGTGCCACTTGGAGTTTGAGATCTCTAGTGTAGATTTGTATAGTGAGGTGGATTGGTTGGGAAAGTGCAGTAGTGTGTAGGATGAGATCATGGGATTGGTTCGGGAAGAGTCATGGCATAAGCATGGATTTAAACTGATAGTTCTTGTGATGGACTTGTGTGTGTGTGTGTGTGTGTGTGAATGTCGTCAAGTTGTTACATGTATATTGTTGCTAATGTCATATATAGTTGATTCCGTTGCTTTCCCCGCAACAGTATGATCCTCCTATCTTGACCCCCCTTTCTTTATGTGTTTACTCACGGGGCTTTAGGAGCCATGCCTTAAGCATACTCTACTGAGCGATGGTACTCACCCCGTTATTTTAAACATTTTCAAGGCTTGGGAGAGAAGTGGTAGATGGCATATCTTCAAGATCTTAAGCACAATTATAGAATCTATATTCATCGTCTTTTTGTAATCGATGTTATAATTGTAAAGTTTTGGGTATAAACATGTATTGTTTTATAATTATTTCAATGGGAATGTAAATTTATTGTCTTGGCAATGTAATCTATTAACTTATGATTATTTTGAGTATGCTTGATGATGGTCGTCTTTAAAAGATTTTTCAAGAATGATTCTTATTTGGTAGATAATGGATTTTTAATTAAAAAGGGGCATTTTCATCAACTGATCCATGCTTTCAAGTATATGACATTTTCCTCACTTTATCTAAGTTTTGGAACCAGTTTAAAATCATTTACAATGTCACAATTAAGCCTTGTGGACCCCGGTACATCATTTTAATATTGCTGACGACGGCCGTTCCAATACGCCAAACTGAATGTAGTGAATGTGTGGTTCAAGAAAAGCCTTTTATGTCAAATTTAAATTTATAAAAACCACTACCAACACCACTACTAACGTAGCAAGAGTGAGTAGGGATCGTCCCAAGAGATTATACGTGTTGGAATTTTAACTTCGACTCTAGCGTACCAAATGATTGCAAAAGAGAGTTGGGTTGGTTGATTAAGCTAAATTGAATTCAACTAAATAAAATAATATGAAGTAAACAAGAGAGAGAGAGGTCTTGGGGTGTAGAGATCACCACCAAGCAATACTTTTCCAAACCATAATCAAGTGACTAATGAGGGAAATGAATGTGTTGCAACAATGTTATGTGTGTAAAAGACATTCAATTGGTAAGGATGACTCAACAAGTGCAAATTGTCTCAATCAACATGTGTGAGGCCACAATACATCTATTGGTAGAGGAATATATTGTCTAAACATCATATGAAGATAACAAAATAACAATTCAAGTCATTGAACCTTTCATTAAGCTCATAGTCCTAGCAATCCATAAGGATGACTTAGTTAAACATGCATTATCTAAACATCATGTGAGAGGTACAAAATATCTATTGGGAGAGGAATAAATTGTCTAAACACATGTGAAAGATACAACATATCATAACTAGTCATTAATCCTTCATTAAGCTCAAAATCCACATACAACACAATATTAGAGCATATGCTTCTTGCATTCAAAAGCATAGAACATCAAAGAACAAGCATGAATTGTCTCCCCCATCTAACACTACACTATAACTACACTACTAGCATGAAAATAAACTAAAGAAGAAGTACAATCCATCAAAGAATAAGTATGAACCATCAAAAGAACCAAAATAGCATTCATTAAGCATATCATCTTGATAATCTCTAGATCTATAGCATCAATACACATAGACATGCATCAAAAACACTAAATCTAGAGATAAGCACATGAATATCCTACTCTAGCATACATAGACATATGGATAGAATTGAATAGTCAATTGGAAGCATTAAACCATACAAACCATGAAATAATCAAGATTTATATATACATGAATATCAAGATGTATCATACAACACTAATCCCTCAATAATACACAAGATTAGAGTATAAAAAGCATGCTTGGGGCTAGAGCCCTAAGAGGATGTCTAGCCACTCATGGTAGTGATGATCCAACCCTCAAGGGCTAACTCCATGGCTGCTCCTTGTTGGTGAAGATCTCCTCCAATGGTGCTCTAGCTTCCTCCCTTCTTCTCTCCAATAATAGCCTCCAAGATGATTTTCAATGTGTGACAAGAAACTCTAGAGACTCTCTCAAAAAGTGTATCATATTCCTTATATAGGTAGGTCAAATACACCCCATGATGAGCTGTGGTCGTGCAAGGCATATTCTCCAATCATTGGATGAAGGACGGAATAAATGAGCTGGACTTTAACTTTTTCTCGCTGGAGGAAGTTCGATCGATCGAACCTTAACTTGGATCGATCAAAAATGGGTTCGATCGATCGAACTGCATCTTGGATCGATCGAAGTGGTCTGACTCCTCCGGATAAGGACAAGGCTGAGATATTTTTAAGATATTTATGGGGAAAAAGACAAAAGTGGTTGGTAGGCGTACAACTGTGGATAAGATCAATCATTTGAATAGGACAAAATAGGGTTCGATCGATCGAAGGTGATGTTCGATCGATCGAACTTGGAATTTCAGCAAAGGCCAAGGTTGGATCTATCGAGAAGTACTATGATCGATCATAAATGTTCGATCGATCGAACTCTAAGTTGGATCGATCGAACTTTTCAGCTGTATAACTTGATTCCTTTTTGCTCTTTTCTTTCTCCACTTTGCTCCCTCCTTTGGTTTATCTCAGGATTGCTTCAATTAAGCTTTTATTTGGCTGAGTTAGCTCAATTTTGGGATTAGTGCCTGAAAATATAAATAACACGTAATAAGTCTAAAACGACAAAGTAAGATAGATAAAGGTACTAGAATGCTTAAGCTTAACGGGTTTAAATATGCACTTTTCAGTGCTCATCACACCCCCAAACTTAAATATTGCTAGTCCCTAGCAATGAACTAAGAAGTAAAGGAATGAAATAAACAACTATACAAGTATAAACTGGAAAGCAAGTAAAATGATAACACCATTTTCGTAGGGAACACGATTGCATTTAGCATATGCAACAAGCCTTTTAAACCCTTAGGTTACCCCTAGTGGACGAGTAAAGTCTCGTAAGGGTTTCCAGAAATGGTACCCACAAACATTAAGCTCATTCTTTCAAAAGAGGCACCAATATTGCAAACAAGCATTGGGAGAAAACTACCTCAAGTATGCAATTTTTCAACCATTTCTAAGCAATCTCCCAAAATTTCAATATCAAGCAAGCAAGTATGGTCCTCCACATATCAAGAAAATGATCATGAAAATCGAAACAAGTCTAGAATCTATGTGAGAGGTCCGGCATCAAGTGTGTTGCTATCTTAGCCAACTAGAGAAGTAATCACATCCTTACCCTCAAACTAGCACACAAATCTAGTACCGATCATCAAGATAAGAGAGTGGACCTTTTATTAAAGCTTTATTGTTCTAGGTGCGCTTATTCTTTTCACTCTTTTTCTTCTTCTTTTTTTCTTTTTTTTTTTTATTTTTTATTGAGGATCAAAGATGGAAATATTGTACAATGTGTTGATCTCTTAAGCTTTCTAGAAGATTCATGTAGCGAGCTTTAGGTCAATGACTCCCAAGCCAGATGGCTTTAGGGCATTAGGTGTTAAGACACCCCAACGGACTTACAAACTCAAATCAACTAGGTTACAAATCAAGACAACAACCATCTAATCATTTCCCACTTCTTGCCTTTTGGGAGAAGTCCTCACTTTTATTGCTTTTGCAACTTCTTCTTCTTCTTTTTATTTTTATTATTTTTTTTTTAATCAATTATTAACCTAGAGTTTGGGCCCTCCACCTTTCGGCGCGAGAAGTTCACTGTTTAATGAGGCAAGAATCCCGGCTACTCAATGAAAAGGGGTTGTTATCCACCTTTATCAAGAATGAAAGCTTTCAATGCACTACTAGCCCAATTGGGATATAACCAATTCAATAATCAACAAAGCATGTACCCCACAAATGAATGCTAGTGTGTACTGGTGCTAGTGTAGAATCCTAGAATGAATCTCAAAACAATCACAAATTCAGGATGATGTGGACCACAAATGCAAGCAAGAAATCAATCTTTTAAAAAATTTACTCCTAAATAGCATCCTCAAGGCATACAAGGAGTATTGGACTCTCAAGTCAAGCAATTTTTAAATTTTAAGCAATATAGTCCTCAAAAGATCAAAATCATAGCTAACATCAATCTCAAATCTCAATCATGCATTTAAAGCTCAAATCTTAAGTAGAATGCAACAAGACACCTTACCCCTAAACTTAAACCGCACATTGTCCTCAATGTGCAATGAGAACAATGGAAAAAAAGTGGAAAGAGTATACCGTGGTGGTGTAGACATGAAGCCCAGTCATGATCCAATTCGAAAGACGTCTCCCCCAAACTTGGAATCAACAACCTACTTGAATAACCACGCTAGCAAACTCACATCAAATATCAAATGGGATAAGAATAATCAAATCAAGCATCCTAAGGCAATGTAACACATGATGCAAGAGAGATATAAGATCAAGCCCTAACTAAAGCATAAAGTATACATGACTACACATAAGGGCACAATGATGAATCTTTTTATATTTTTCATTTAATGAAAGCAAGTATATACAAAATGCAAGAAAAACAAAGAATAAAATGCATGAACAAAATATAAAAAGAAAATTAAATAAGGCAAAATGTAATGAAAGAATATGTTCAATGTAAGAAATGAAAAACAATATGTGCAATGCAAGAAATGAAAAGGAACATGTACAATGCAAAAAAAACGGAAAGAATATGTACAATGCAAGTATATACAAAATTTTCTTACTTTTTGTTTTTTATTATTATTTTTTTTAATATATATGTGAAAACATGCAAAGAAAAATGAAAAATGTAAGAAATATGCAAAATGAGTGCTAAGTTTAACGTCTCTAGCAAGACGGAATGTTTCTTTGAAAAACCATCTTTTTTTATTATTATTATTATTTTTAGACAAAACAAATATGTACACAAACAAAAATAAAAAGACAAGTGAATAAAAATAAAAATAAAAATGCAAGAAGTAAAAATGTAAGGAAATAAAGAACGCAAATTTTTTTTTTTTTTCGAAATTAAAAATTAAAGTTAAACAAAATATTTTTGGATTTTTGGAAATAAGATAAAAGGAAATAAAATAAAAGAAAAGAAATATTATTATTATTATTTTATATATATATATATATATATATATTTATTTATTTATTTTTAATACCAAGATAGAAGTAACTAAATAAAATAAAAGAAAATAAAAAATAAAATAAAATAAAATAAAAATAGAAATAGGAAAAAGTCAAAAAGTCAAAGGGTCAAAGGGGCAAGGCTGTGATCGATCGAAGATGAAGTTCGATCGATCGAACATAGCTGTGATCGATCCGAGATGAAATTCAATCGATCGAACATGTAAAATTTTGGAGATCCCGAGAGCATGCATTTTTGAAAAATGGATGAGGCCTGAAAATTTTTCTAAGTGTTGGGACTCATATCAATTGAACCACATGTTGGATCGATCGAAAGGTAGTTCGATCGAAATGGTTTACGATCGATCGAACTTTTGAAAATTTGGAGATCCCGAGAGCATGCATTTTTAGAATTTGGATGCAGGTCCAAAATTTTTCTAAATGTTGGGACTCAAGTGGAGTTCGATCGATCGAATCCATAGTTGGATCGATCGAAGAACAATTCGATCGATCGAAGGTGCTCTTGTGATCGATCGAACTGGCACCAAAGGCCTAATTTTGAACTGAAAGTGCAGAAAATCCTATGCTAAGCCCCAATGATGGTAACAAGAATGGAAATTTAAAAAATAGATGGAAGAATGTACACAAGAATGAAAAATAAAAAGAAATGAGGGAGGAATAGAGTTGTGAAACTCTACAAATACTAGTGTTTAACGTCTCTAGCAAGACGTTAGGTCAACTCACTAATCAAATGAATCAAAAACTGGATATGAAACATCCTTATTGACCCTCTTTTCACTTTTCTCATTTAATGTCCCACTTATAACAATGAAATCATCCTCTAAAAGAATGACTTGAAAAGAAATAAAAGAGATGATATTGTTCCTTTCATCCACGGTCTTGAAAACAAAATCAATCATGGTTAGGCTTGCCTCTTTGTTGTGTTCTTGAAACACATTCAAATGATCATCCATATTGATAATTGGTGAGGCATTGTCTTTCAAAGACTCATTTGGATTAATAAGAAACACCCTCTCTTCATCCCTCTTCTCCTCCTCATAAATTACCATTTCCTCACCTTCTAAGTAAGCTAAGGAGTCCATTAGAGAGTTTATTTCATTTTTAAAGCTTTTAAAGTCAAAACCACAATTTTTATACATTTCCAAAAGACACTCCTCAAGAGGGTCATTAGAGATAATAGAAGGAATGCCCTCTTCAACAAGTTCCTCCTCCTTCTCTCCTACCTCAAGTGTGGTCAATATCTCCTCACTCTCTAGAGTAGCCATCTCCGAGATAAAATCATAATCAAAACAAGGAAAGTCCTCATGAATCATGTTATGTTCTATTAGATTAGCCACTAACTCACTTGCCACTTCCTCCTCTATACAAGATAGAGTGCTAGGCATTAGCTCACTTATTTCATTCTCCTCACTCTCATCATCCTCATCTATATACATTGAAGTTCTTGCCATTTTTTCATTTGCCTCTTCCTCCTTCTCTTGATGAGAAAGAGTACTTGCAATTTGCTCAACTTGAGCTTCTAAGTTGGCTAAAGTTTGAGAATGAGAATTAATAAGTGAAGTGTGTGAAATATGCACATCAAGTAAAGCTAACACTTTTTCTTCAAATCCGGGTGAGTACTTAGAAGGTGGTGGAATTGATTCATCATAAAATGGTAGGGGAGGGCAATAGTCACAAGAAGGATTAAATGAGTGATTAAGTTTATAATAAGATGATGCATGAAATGAATTGGACTCAATCTCATAAGGATTAAAATGTGATGGAGGAGCATAAGGTGAAGGGATGTAATTCCCCCCCAAACTTGGATCAAACAATTCCTCCATTCACAATTAAAACCCAAATGCAAGAAAAAATTGGCCTCAACAAGGGCCTATGCTTGGACAAAAATTTAGCAATAAAATGAGCCTCAACAAGGGCTATCACAAGCATACAAAGAAGTGAAACAATTAAAATACAAGAGTTCCAAGAATTGCTCACAATGGTCCTTTAGCACTACAACTCCAAATTTTAATATTAGCTTTAACCTCCAATTAGTGCTTCAAGTTCCAAAGTTTGCCTTCCTTGTAGTCAAGTACCTAATTAAACAAATAGTAATGAGAATCAAGAGAAAAGAATATACAATGGAAAATAAAATAAAAATAGAAACAATCTAATGAACACTATTGTCTAGTTTTATTCCAACAAAATCGTTAATCCCCGGCAACAGCGCCAAAATCTGACGACGGCCGTTCCAATACGCCAAACTGAATGTAGTGAATGTGTGGTTCAAGAAAAGCCTTTTATGTCAAATTTAAATTTATAAAAACCACTACCAACACCACTACCAACACCACTACTAACGTAGCAAGAGTGAGTAGGGATCGTCCCAAGGGATTATACGTGTTAGAATTTAAACTTCGACTCTAGCGTACCAAATGATTGCAAAAGAGAGTTGGGTTGGTTGATTAAGCTAAATTGAATTCAACTAAATAAAATAATATGAAGTAAACAAGAGAGAGAGAGGTCTTGGGGTGTAGAGATCACCACCAAGCAATACTTTTCCAAACCATAATCAAGTGACTAATGAGATAAATGAATGTGTTGCAACAATGTTGTGTGTGTAAAAGACATTCAATTGGTAAGGGTGACTCAACAAGTGCAAATTGTCTCAACCAACATGTGTGAGGCCACAATACATCTATTGGTAGAGGAATATATTGTCTAAACATCATGTGAAGATAACAAAATAACAATTCAAGTCATTGAACCTTTCATTAAGCTCATAGTCCAAGCAATTCATAAGGATGACTTAGTTAAACATGCATTATCTAAACATCATGTGAGAGGTACAAAAAATCTATTGGGAGAGGAATAAATTGTCTAAACACATGTGAAAGATACAACATATCATAACTAGTCATTAATCCTTCATTAAGCTCAAAATCCACATACAACACAATATTAGAGCATATGCTTCTTGCATTCAAAAGCATGGAACATCAAAGAACAAGCATGAATTGTCTCCCACATCTAACACTACACTACAACTACACTACTAGCATGAAAATAAACTAAAGGAGAGGTACAATCCATCAAGGAATAAGTATGAACCATCAAAAGAACCAAAATAGCATTCATTAAGCATATCATCTTGATAGTCTCTAGATCTATAGCATCAATACACAGAGACATGCATCAAAAACACTAAATCTAGAGATAAGCATATGAATATCCTACTCTAGCATACATAGACATATGGATAGAATTGAATAGTCAATTGGAAGCATTAAACCATACAAACCATGAAATAATCAAGATTTATATATACATGAATATCAAGATGTATCATACAACACTAATCCCTCAATAATACACAAGATTAGAGTATAAAAAGCATGCTTAAGGCTAACTCTAGCCCCAAGAGGATGTCTAGCCACTCATGGTAGTGATGATCCAACCCTCAAGGGCTAACTCCATGGCTGCTCCTTGTTGGTGAAGATCTCCTCCAATGGTGCTCTAGCTTCTTCCCTTCTTCTCTCCAAGAATAGTCTCCAAGATGATTGTCAATGTGTGACAAAAGACTCTAGAGACTCCCTCAAAAAGTGTATCATATTCCTTATATAGGTAGGTCAAATACACCCCATGATGAGCTGTGGTCGTGCAAGGCATATTCTCCAATCATTGGATAAAGGACGGAATAAATGAGCTGGACTTTAACTTTTTCTCGCTGGAGGAAGTTCGATTGATCGAACCTTAACTTGGATCAATCAAAAATGGGTTCGATCGATCGAACTACATCTTGGATCGATCGAAGTGGTCTGACTCCTCCGGATAAGGACAAAGCTGAGATATTTTCAAGATATTTATGGGGAAAAAGACAAAAGTGGTTGGTAGGCGTACAGCTGTAGATAAGATCAATCATTTGAATAAGACAAAATAGGGTTCGATCGATCGAAGGTGATGTTCGATCGATCGAACTTGGAATTTCAGCAACGGCCAAGGTTAGATCTATCGAGAAGTACTATGATCAATCATAGATGTTCGATCGATCGAACTCTAAGTTGGATTGATCGAACTTTTCAGCTGCACAACTTGATTCCTTTTTGGTCCTTTCTTTCTTCACTTTGCTCCCTCCTTTGGTTTATCTCAGGATTGCTTCAATTAAGCTTTTATTTGGCTGAGTTAGCTCAATTTTGGGATTAGTGCCTGAAAATATAAATAACACGTAATAAGTCTAAAACGGCAAAGTAAGATAGATAAAGGTACTAGAATGCTTAAGCTTAACGGGTTTAAATGCGCACTTTTCAATGCTCATCAATTGCCTCGACAAACGGAATGACCGTATTGCCCTTGAGAATCCTCGGGTTTGGGTAAGAACTCAGTTAATGATTCGGAACCCTGGGTTCGGGTCGTTACAGGTTGGTAGGTCGAAAGTGGAAGGAAAAAATGGGATGTATACACATAATAATTAGTTATTTGGATAAATATTATCATTAATGCAATATACTAATTAATACATATTTTGGTCACCCAACTTATTCCGCTTAATAACATATATTTAATAAATTAATATTAAATATAACTGACCATATTTCTTGTAATCAAATACCTAGCAAAAATACTTTGGCACGTCGATTGCATTTTGATAAAATATGTTATACAACAAATATATTAATTATTTACCTAAAGTACTTAAATTATCCAATCTATAGATCACTCAAAGGATATCAATGTAAAAATTAATATAACCCTTGTAAGTATAGTTTTGGGGATTAAGAGTCAACTTACATTAGTAATTGATAAGGAAAGCAGTTTATGATGATCAAACAGTCTTCTACTTATCGTCGATCCATTCAGTGATCTATACACGTCAACTCGTTTGATTCTAAATCACCCCATCTAGATAATAGAGATAAGTCACTTCACTTAGTATTTCTACCAAGTTATAAACCAATGGTTATATGCACAAAATAGAATGTCCAATTCCATTCGATACAGTATGAATATTCATAATAACAAATACCGATAAAATTATATTTCCTGTGTAAATGAATTTATCATATCATAATTAATGGACAACCGAGATTAGAATCTCCTGATCTAACAAATACAATATCATCAATATTATATGAAAATAAATAAATCAGTATTTATAGTAAATGTCAATAATGACTTTGTAAGGCATACAACCCAACAACTAAACATATTGATGTCCACCTATATTAGCTGAGTAAGTGGTATTCTGATTAGTGCTCAAATGTGACGCATTTTAGCATCTAAACGAGGATATTTTAGTCCATTTATCTATCTTTATTTTCCCATTTTAGTACTTATTTGTGTTATTGCCTATTTCAGGTCAATAAAGTTCAAACAGGCTGACAAGAGCTATTTAGCCCAATTTTGGATCTAAGGAGCAAAGTTGGAAAGAAGCAAAGAAAATGCACCAGAGGAGCTTCGATCGATCGAAGGGAATCCCAATCGATCGAAAAGTTCTACAATCGACCGAAATGAGGTGGTGCCAGCTCAGCAAAGTGGATAAGGCCCAAAAGATATTTTGATGACACGTCAGCTTCAATTGATCGAAGTTAAGTGTTGGATCGATCGAGAATACTGCTGGCAGTGTGCTGTCTAATTCCCGAGCGCGCCGATCTCTACCTAACTTGTGTAGTTGCAAATTTTCTCCAATCATAGGCTATATTTCTGACTTGGTGCCTACTCCAAGAGCTTTGTATTTAAAGGGAATTGAACCATTTTGTAAATTATCTTTAGTCTTCAATTTTATTTCATTGTAATTTTATTTTCTCTCTCTAGAAAATTTAAAGATTAGGGTTAGAAGAAAAGAGAAGAGTGGAAGCACCAAGAACACATCTCAAGATCTACACACTCTCTCTATCTAGAATTCAACAAAGAAGAAGAGGAAGAAGATGGAGCCCTGTTTGGAGATTGCCCTTGAGGGTTCCAAGATCACACCCACCTCTTCCATAATTAGCTAGACTTCTCCTTGGGGCTTGGATGGGCCCCAAGTTTGTAATCTAAACATCTATCTTTTTCATACTTTTTGGGGAATAATATCTTGTGATTAGTGTTTTAGCCTTGTGAATTTAATAAATCTTGGGTTCTCCTTTGATTTTTATGGATTAATTCTTTCTTTTGATTATCTATTTGATTACATGTTGTCTTATGTGTGATTATTTGGGAATTGATCTCTACACTAGTTTTTCTATATTAATTGCATGTCTATGTGTGGTTGATTGAGAATCTAGTGATGACTAGACATGGTTTTTATTATATGGGTTTACTAATTAATTTGATGGATTATGTTTATGTTTGATGGGTTGTTCTACCATTTAATTCATGCTTGTAGGTAGGTAGACAATCTATACTTGATTTGATATTCCATGGCTTATTATTGCAAATTCAATGATTCTCTAGATTGATGTGTGCTACAATTGTACTAGTTTGATGGGTCATGCTTAGAAATATTAAGTATGGACCATCAAATTCAATAATGTATTATCTACCTAACCAATTCTAAACATGACCCATCTAGATTACAAGAATGTTTTCCCCAATTAGTTGAAAGAATGTTTTCCCCCATTACAAGAATGTGATTCTAATGCACCCCAAGACCTCACTTCTCATCTCTTAAATCCCTATCTCACTTTAGCTTAATTTAATTGCATTTTAATTAATTATTTTCTAGAGTAATCAACCAACCTAACCCTCCTTTGTAATCAATTGATACATTAGAGTTGAAATTAAATTCCAACACGTATAATCTCTTTGGACGATCTCTTCTCACTCATACTACATAGTATAGGTGTTAGCGGTTTATAAATTTAAAGTATGATGCCCATTTGACACTAATTTCCAAACTCAAAGTGTTGTGCATTATTTTGTGCACACGCTCGGGTCGCATCGTATTTCCTCTTCAACCTACAACATCTAGAACAGGAAAGAATAATACGTTTATGAATATTTAAATTATAATTGTTGTGAGAATTAAAATAAAGAATGGATGAGTTTCATACTTGATTGGTATTATAATAAGAACGGTAATATTGGAAATGATTTTAAATTTGAACTTATTTAAAAATAAATCATAAAAGTACGATTTCTTTGTCCTAATAAAAATTTTACATAATTAGTTGTGTTTTTAAGTTGATGGGGTAAAAGTAGAATTAGGTTGCAATTTTCCCAAAAAGTAATCCTACATTAGAGAAAAGAAAAGCTGGCATACATAGAAACTCTAATTCTATTCCAGAATTCTCATGTTCCAAACATGAAAACCTTGGGACATTGTCTTGTTCTCAAGAATCTTCTACTTATAACTGATGTGTTATGATTTTATTGAATCCCATGTTCTTTTTATAACATGAAAAAGTAAATAAAAAAGGAAAGAAAAATAAATTATTTTTTTAGGTGAGTTCAACTGATACAAAAAAATAATAATAAAAAATAAAAAATATTGATACAAAAAATATAGTCCTATCATGTCAGCCAAAAAATAAGAAGAGACTCCTCCACAGGCATCTGAAGACAAGTATTGTTCTATAACTTGGTCACACTGTTGCATAAAACCTTGCTGCACATTTTTTAGAAAGAATAAATTAATTCATAGTTGTAGACACTAAAATTTTAGTGGACTTTGATTTGGACAAATGGACCCATTAAATATGGGCCTAATGTTTAATTAAGTTATTTAATTGGCCCAAGTTTGGTCCACTTAAATTATTTAATTAAGCCCAGTCCAGATGGTTAAATAAAAAGAATAATTATTCCAAATAAAATATATTTGGAATAATTATTTTTAAGGATAATTATCATAATATATCCGGCCCGGCCCAGTTATGATATTTTCCTTATCAGAGAGGACACGTGTCATCATCCTATGGATCTAAGAAGCCTATAAATAGAGGCCTGGTGTGATACCCCTCGGATCCGAGACACAGGTTGATCAGGCCCAGGCCCAAACCCGAGCGAATATCAAACAATTAAAGTATTTTAAAGCGAACACAGATGACAAAATGAAATAATAAAGATGGAATAAAACTAAAAGAAACATTAATTATAAAATCCTCCATGTATAACTGAAAATTGAAACTCCAATCCTCCAAAACTTCAAGGTTACAACTTGGGAATCCACTGATGGACCCCTAACCAAAAGTTCAACTAAAATTGAAAACTGAAAATAGATAATGCTAGAAATATCAAGAGAAGTCCTACGTATTCAGATGAAGGTGAGACTGTCCTCAACAAGCACGATCAAGCTCTAAGGCTGGAACCGTCCTGTACCTGAAAAGAATAATGAAAGAGTGGGTCAGACCCACGAGCAAGTTCTAATCTAACTGCAATCCATAGAGTGACCCGATACGCAGATACACCATAGACACCTCACAATATCTATCTAGTCCATACGTATAAATATATCCACACTAAGGGACATTCACTAGTCTATAATAGGGGTCTCAACCTGAATAGAAGGCAACATGTGAATACGCACCCAAAGGTGGGCATGAGTACCTAGACCTAACAGGGTACACCTCAACCTATTATAACCAGCTACGCATCCACTGCATATACGCACCCTAACCAACGAGTCTGAGACTCAAGCTCAACTCGTGGTACCATAAACATATATATAAAGTCCATCCAAATCCAGGGTATGCAATTCAACTATTTATTAAACTGACATACAATAAACCAACTAGTTAGTCACTCAACTTATTCAGTTGATATGACTTAACTACCATCCGTTAATCCAGGAAGTCATCCAACTTGGTTACAGCTGATCTGACTTAGTCACAATTAGGATTCGATATCTTTCAATCCATTCCATTAATCCATTAGGTTAGGTTTATGCGTTTTGAGCTAAACCGTCCCTAGTATGTCACTGTCCCATACCGGTACATACAATCCTCCATATCCATGTAAATTACAACATATATAACAGTTCAATAATTTACAGACCAAAAACCACCATCCAATAATTGCAGAAGGAATCTTACAATCTAGCAAATAATCCAATAGTAATCCATGAAATTGCATCGAAGAATAAACTATTCTAACAATTAACATCCAACACATGCATAGTTCAAATTTAATAAAACAATGACCCTATCATGTATTTAAAATTAGTTCTATAATAATAATATAGTCCAATAAATTGCTAAATTAAACTAAGCGATCTAGTTCCCTCCATCCAGTAACAGAGTACTAAGTCATATACTTATATTTTGTTGTATCCTTTAGCACCGAGCCCCCACTATGCCACAAGTCCAATATATTACTTTAAAAGACTTCATCGTGCATCTAAAATAAATTTAAAATCATTTTATAGCACCCTAAACCGTCAGATTAAAATTAATCAACAGATCCCCTTTCAGCCGTTAACTGTACGCAAAGTTGTCAAATAGTGTACTGTTAATTCTATTTAAAACTTGTTAAAATTATTATTTAAACACCCAATTAAAATTTTAAAACTGATTAATGACCCAGAATGCCCAAACAGTGACAAAAGTATTAAAAAGTGCCGTAAAAACAAAATTCCAAAACTCACAAAAGGTTGGAGCCTGCTCTAAAAAGAAAGAGCAGGCTCTTTCTTACTTGGAGCCGGCTCCACATTCCCTTGGAGCCGGCTCTTGTTGAAGGAGAGCCGGCTCTTACTTTCCAGAGCCGGCTCTCTCCCTTTTGAGAGCCTCCCATTCTGTCTCTACTCCGTTTCAGCTCATCTTCTCCATCTCCGATCTAGTCCTAACCCACTATTGGTCTCTAAAACTAATTTTAGAAGTTTAATTAACACCCAGTAGCTTCCTATTAATTTAATTTTAGTAACTAGAATCAATTACCAGGATTACATTTGAATTAAAATGGCTACTGAACTGCATATACTTTAAAACCAAACTGAAACGGATTTACGACAACAGTTTCCTTCCAACTCATTTGTTCTTCCTCTAAATTTGAATTTAAAGGACTTAAATTACACCTAATATCCAATCAGATCTTGGTTCATCGCAGTAAGGTTCAAAACCAAAAGTAAAACCGTGGAACGTTTCATGCCAAAACAGAGACAAGGAAAACATACATGCTATAACTATTTGGTAAATAAAATCTCACAGATAAAACGATCAAGTAAAACATATATAAAACATGCATGGTTCAATTTAAGGCCAATTAATCTCCTAGAAACTGTCCAGGTGCACAGAACACAAGCCAAAGGGAAGGAGGAAGATAAGAACTTGCCTTTGAGTTTCAGACTTGAAACTCTAAATTCCCAGTTCTGTATCGCCCGTTCAATTCCCCACTGCTGTTCCACAAACCCAAATTCCTTCTACCTTGCTTCCACCTATCCTTCCTCTCCTATCTCTCTCTATTCTCCCTCTGTATCCCACGGTCTCTGTTGTGTTTACAGAAATTAAGTTTAATTATTCTAAAACCCTAAACCACCATGACACATATACTTATATGCTTAGTGATTAAACCCTAATCCATGTAACCTTAAAGCCAGAGCCCATCTCGGCCCATAAACCGACCTAAGATAAATACCTACGTCGGCCACCCATGTAAATTGCAACCCTAAATTCACGTAAGGAACAGAAAACTAAATTCCTTTAAATTTAAATTTCCATTAAATAAAATTGATTAAACAATTAAATAAACACAATTAAATAAATAAATAAAATTATATAAACAGTTACCAAAAACATATTAAGTAACATGACTGATTAAACAAATAAACCATTAAGCAATTAATTAAACCAAATAATGCACATACAACCAATTTAAACAAATGAAAAACAATAAAATAAATAAAAAATGCGATTAAGACAATAAAATAAAGAAAAATGCAATATAATAAAATACAATAAATATTAAAAATGCCGAGACTATCCTTTTAAAATTAGGGGTATTACACCTGGAGGAAGGGAGAAGGGACACACAAAGTTAGAATTCAGAAATCTAGAATTCCAGAGAGAAATACAGAAACTCTCATCCCCAACATTCAAACCCAAAAGCGAAGAACACCAAGCACATAAAATCGTGCTGTTCTTCATCAAATTCCACAGTGATTAACAACAAGCATAGCCAAAGACGTGCCATTCTTCATCAAATTCCACGATGGTTCAAGATCAAGCATGTGCAGCCCTTGGATCCAACCAACCAACAATAAAAAGGAGATTTAATTAGAGGACCAGTTCTTTCTTTTGTAAAGAATATTACAGAGGATTGTACCTCAATTTCTCAAATTAATAAAATTATATTATTTGCTCCATATTTTGTTTCTATTGCAGACTTACAAAATTTGTGTGTACAAATTTGTGGCACGCCCGGTGGGACATCCTTTGCCTCTCATCTTTTTCTCCTATCAGCAAGTTTCTTCTCTATCCGACTCTATGGCCCCCCCTAAGACTCAGACAGACAAGAAAGCCCAAAAGAACATCGCTACCACAAAGTGGCACGAAGGCCAAATCAAGTGATGGAAGTACCTTGGTAGGCCCTGTGACACGTAGCAAGTCCCAAGCAATGGCTTCATCCAAACATCAACAAGACTTGGTGAAAACCAATCCTGCAAAGCCGGTAAACGTGAAAACTCAACATGTCAAGAACCCTGACGTTGTTCCAGAGGAGATTCCGCCACCAGATTTACCTCATTCCATCCATGATGCTCGCTCTAGTGTCAGTTCACCCCCAGAGTCACCACGTCAGACTTTGGAGTATTCAATCACTTCAAGAAACGTTGACTCTCAAGGTCTATCATACTCAGATGTGGTCGATGCTATGATGACTGGAGCTGCTACGGTGGAAGAATAACTAGCAACTATGTCTCATGCCGTTGAGAACCTCAAAAAGACTGTTGAAGAGAAGGACTTACAAATCGCTACGCTGATGATCAAATTGGAAGTTCAAACCTTCGGTGAATCACCAGTACAATCTGGGCATCCTACATCTTCCATAGCACCGCCAACTGGGAATCGTGCAACTTTCACACCACCACCGTCTGGGAATCCTACATCTTCCACAGCAATGCCGACGGAGAATCTTAATTCTACCGCACAAGGTACTCGCATGGAGGACCCCAAACAGACGCTGGTGATAGAACAGGTGGCTAGTTAAAACCAGACGCCGATGATAGAACAGGCAGCTAGTCAAACCAATCATGCTTCTTCAGTCTCTTCATTATCTGTCGCACAATTGCAAGATATGATAACGAATACAATCCGAGCCCAATACGGAGGCATCTCACAGAGTACTCTCATGTACTCAAAGCCCTATACAAGGAGAATCGACAGTATGAGGATGCATGTAGGATACCAACATCTGAAGTTTCAGCAATTTGATGAAAAAGGTAACCCCAAGCAACACATTGCCCATTTTGTAGAGACTTGCAACAATACCGGAACAGATGGGGACTTACTAGTTAAACAGTTTGTCCGTTCCCTTAAAGGAAACGCGTTCGAGTGGTACACCGACCTAAAGTCATAGTCAATTGATAGTTGGGACCAAATGGAACGAGAATTCTTGAATAGGTTCTATAGCACTCGTTGTACTGTTAGTATGATAAAGTTGACTAACATGAAGCAATGGAAGGATGAGCCTGTAATCGACTACATTAATCGGTGGAGAACACTCAGTCTTGACTACAATGACCGATTGTCAGAAATCTCTGCTGTGGAGATGTGTGTGCAGGGAATGCATTGGGGCCTTCTTTACATTCTGCAATGTATAAAACCTCGTACATTTTGAAGAATTGGCAACACGTGCCTATGACATGAAGATCAGTATGAAATCCCATGAAGGCAAAAGTCCCGTGGCCATAGAACCACTCAAGCATAAGAAAGACTGTAAGAAAGGCGATAAGTTGTCAAAGACCGCTGCTAAAGATTCCATGGCTATCTCAACCACCCCAATCAAGATATCTGTTAAAGATGATAAAAAGGATGATAAAAAGCCTCGCCAGTTTCAAAAGAGGGAAAGACAACGTCCTACGCTAAAGGAGTTAGAGAATAAGGAATACCCCTTCCCCGATTCCGATGTCCCTGGCATCTTGGAATGTTTACTCGAAAGTAAAGTTATAGAACTTCCTGAATGCAAACGCCCTCAAGAGATGGGACGTGTCAACAATCCAAAATACTGCAAATATCATCGTATTGTTAGTCATCCAATTGAGAAGTGTTTTATCTTCAAGGAGGTGGTGATGAACCTGGCAAAACAAGGAAAAATCTTGTTGGACACGAACGAAGTTGTAACTTCAAATCATACTACTGCTACTATGACAACCTCTATCATGGGGAGTGCTCATTCTCAACCTTCAACCTCTGAGATATATTGCACAACCATCCAGTTTGGCTTATTAGAACCAATCCCCATCTCTCTTGGCAAAGGGAGTGCACTTGACGTTTCAACCTTTGGAAGGGTCTTTCCTCATGATGATGAAGAAGGATGGACTTTGGCGACAAGAACGAGTTGACAGGGGGCAAAGGAAGAATAAACCTTAATATCGCCAAAAGTAGTCTGGCCATAACAAAAAATAGGTCAAGAAGACACAGTCAACCAAACACGCTTCTATAAGCCAAAGGATCCAAAAGCCTATTACTTTGCAAGAGTTCTTTCCAAAAGGATATCTAGATGATGAAGTTGTGATAGCTTACATGGTTTCAACTAAAACGGGCCCTGATGGTAAGAATAGCAAATATCAAGATGAAGCCCAAACTGTGAAGAATCATGCAAAGGATGCTGCCATCATTGAAAAGTCCAATGATGATGAAGTAGTCGGAGGTACGCTGGATTCATGTTATGCACCAATTATTTTCACTGACGAAGATCTTCAGTTGGGTTCGAAGCCATACAATTGTCCTCTTTTCATTTTCGGTTACATAAAGGAACAAAGAGTTACTCGAATTCTTGTTAATGGTGGATCAGCAGTGAATCTCATGCCAAAATTTATGATAAAAAATCTCGGTATCACAGTCGACGAGTTATCTCGCAGCCGTCTTATTATTCAAGGTTTTAACCAAGAAGGACAGAGAGCTATTGGCATGAGTCAGGCAAAACTAATTATTGGCGAGCTCCAAGCTGAAACCTTATTCCATGTTATTGATGTAAAGACGTCTTACAATTTGTTGTTAGGAAGGCCTTGGATACATAGTAATGGTGTCATTCCATTGACTCTTCATCAGTGCTTTAAATTCTACAATAATGTCATACAAACAGTTGTGGCGGACCATAAACCATTTACAGAAGCAGAATCTCATTTTACCGATGCCAAGTTCTATATAGATCCTGATACACCTTCGGAAGTGCCCATCCCAAGCCATCCATCTATACAAGAGATTCAATCTACAAAAATAAAGGAAGCGTTAAGTGATCCATTAGATGTTTCAGTGACAGACATTGTAAAGGTAGCTAAAACGCGAGAGGTCTCGATAAAAGCACATCGGACGAAGCCTATTTTAAAGTATGTTCCAAAATCTCAATGACAAGAAGGGCAGTCACCTGTCATCGAGATAATTGAAACCAAGGAATTTAAATTGAAGATGTCATAAACCAAGGAAAAAGAAGATATGCAAAAGCTGTAAGGAGAGTTAACTCTTCCTCTCACCAAGATTCAAAAGTCTTTGCCTTCCAAGCCTCCGTTAAAAGGGTTCATGTGGCCTTCTCAATCTCTGGTCAATCATGGATCACTTCCAAAACAAAGGACTGATGAAGGATTCGATCCTAAAGCATACCAAATCATGGCTAAGTCGGGGTATGATTTTACAAATCTTGCAAACCTTAGAAAACTGAATTCAGAGGTCACCGGTGAGAAAATGCATAGCCTCAATGAGACACAGAAGAAGTTGAAAGATCAAGGCATAAAATCATTCCACCCAAGTCTGGTGTCGGTTTCGTACCTTCTGAGCCATTTCGAATTCACATCACAAAAAAGGATAAGAAGTCAAACACTTTTTACATTGGGTTTGAAGAAGTCAAAGATGAATAAGACCAACAGACTATGCATCAAAAATCAGTCTTCGACCGTATAGGAGCTCCATGTGATCAAATATCTGTATTCAATAGGTTGTCAAGCCAAGAATCAAATGTTTCAAGTTCCCATGTCAGCAGTTTGCCTCATGCCTCTGTTTTTAATAGAATGAGCTTTCATGACCAAGGAAGAAAATCTCCACAACCTCAACCTCGAAAGTCAGTATTTTTTTGAATTAGTACTATCAATGATGCACCGCTAAAAAGTAGCAAGAGTGGGAAGTCAGAGGAAACAAGCATTGACGTGGTGAACAATAGTGAAGTTCAGAGCCTAGTGCCCTCGCGAATGAAACGTAAGATAGAGGTAGATGTCACCAATGATGTTACATTAAAAGCTAGAAGACGAACCGTTGTATTCACTAATCAAGCAAAAGAAGTGGAAGACATTGGCGAATCATCTTGTGTTACTTCATACCACATCACTATTGAAGAGGAACCTGAGGCTGAACAACCAGATGACATCGAGAAAGCTCCACCAACACTAGAAGACGGGGGGCAGGATACCGTTGATCAACTCAAAGAAATCAACTTAGGAACTGATGATCAACCCAGACCAGTTTTCATTAGTGCATTCCTAAGCCCCTCAGAAGAAAATGATTACTTTCAATTGTTGTCTGAGTACAAGGATGTCTTCGCTTGGACATACAAAGAGATGCCTGGTCTTGATCCTAAAATTGCAGTGCACAATCTTGCTGTCAAACATGGAACACGTCCGATTAAGCAATCTCAACGTTTCTTCCGTCCAAAGCTAGTTTTGAGGATAGAGGAAGAACTCAACAAATTGATTGAAGTAGGGTTCATTCGTGAGGTCAAATATACAACATGGATTTCGAGCATTGTTCCAATGAAGAAGAAAAATGGACAGATTCAAATTTGTGTGGATTTTCGTGATTTAAATGAGGCATGCCCAAAAGATGATTTTCCTCTTCCCATCCCCGAACTCACTGTAGATGCAACCACAGGGCATGAAGCTTTCTCGTTCATGGATTGTTACTCCGGCTACAATCAGATAAGAATGACTCTGAAAGATGAGGAACTAACTGCCTTTCGCACTCCTAAAGGCATATATTGCTACAAAGTTATGCCCTTCGGACTCAAAAATGCGGGAGCAACATACCAGCGCGCCATAAAAAGGATCTTCGACGACATACTCCATAAGATTGTTGAATGTTATGTTGATGACTTGGTGGTTAAGATAAAAGATCGAAGGAATCATTTACAGGATCTACGTACAGTTTTTAATCGCCTCCGAAAATTTCAACTCAAGATGAATCCTCTTAAATGTGCATTTGGTGTGACTTTAGGGAAATTCTTGGGATACATTGTATATCTTCGTGGTATTGAGATTGATCCTAATAAAGTGGAGTCCATTCAAAAGATGCCGCCACTAAAGAATTTACACGAGCTTCGAAGTTTACAAGATCAACTTACGTTCATTCGTAGGTTCATCTCAAATTTGGCTGGCCGTTGTTAGCCTTTTAACTGACTCATGAAGAAAGACGCCCCATTCATCTGGGACCAATCTTGCCAAAATGCTTTTGATAACATCAAAAAGTACCTTCTCAATTCTCCAGTATTGGGAGCACCTGTACCTGGAAAGCCGCTCATACTTTACATTGTTGCGTAAGAAGAATCGTTGGATGCCTTACTTGCTCAGAATAATGAAGAATATAAAGAAAAGGCATTGTATTACTTAAGTCGTAGACTCACCCCAACGGAGCGAAATTATCCTCTAATTGAAAAAACATGCCTCGCACTTGTCTTTGTCTCTAAGAAATTGAGGTATTATTTCTTGGCTCATACGATACATCTTGTTGCAAGGGCTGATCCTCTCAAATATGTCATGTCTAAACCGGTTCTTTCCGGACGCTTAGCGAGGTGGTCAATTTTGTTCAACGAATTTGAAATTGTTTATGTGCCACGAAAAGTAGTAAAAGGACAAGTCCTGGCAGATTTCTTGGCTGACCATCCTATTCTAGCCGATTGGGAAATTTCTAAAGATTTTCCTGATGAAGAAGTCTTCCTTGTGGACATTCTCCCTCCATGGATGATGTTTTTCGATGGGGTAGCACAAGCAGATGGGGCCGGAGCAGGAGTAGTGTTTGTCTCTCCAAAAAGACATGTTATTCTATACTCTTTTGCACTCGCTGAAAACTGCTCAAATAATGTAGCTGAATATCAAGCCTTGATTATCGGCCTTCAAATGGCAAATGAGATGAAGATCATGGATCTCGAAATATATGGAGACTTTAAGTTGGTGATTAACCAACTTCTTCAAGAATATGAGGTTAAGAAAGATTATCTAGTGCCATACCATCGTTATGCCTTTCATTTGTTGGAACGATTTGATAGCGTCATGCTAGAACACATTCTGAGGAAAGAAAATCGGATAGCTGATGCTTTGGAAAATTTAGCTACAACATTGGCGTTAACTGCTAAGGACTTGGTTGATGTTCCTGTATGTCAACGATGGATCTTGCCACAAGTCTTGGAAGATAAATTTTAAGAAAGTAATTTGGTTTCTTGTTGGACACAAGAGGAAGAAGACTGGAGACTCCCTATCATTGATTATTTGGAACATGGAAAGCTTCTCGATGATCAATGCCACAAGACTGAAATACGAAGATAAGTACCTCGATTCATCTATTATAATGATATGTTGTATAGGCGTTCATATGAGGGCCTTTTCCTTTGCTGCCTCGCAAATGATGAAGCCACCCATGCAATGAAGGAAGCACATTCTAGGATTTGTGGAGCCCATCAGTCTGGACCAAAACTTCACTTTCGTGTCAAAAGAATGGTTTATTATTGGCCCACCATGGTCAAGGACTGCATGGAGTATGCGAAAAGGTGTCAAGCCTGTCAATTCTATGCTAACTTCATACACCAACCACCAGAACCATTGCACCCTACTGTGACATCATGGCCATTTGATGCATGGGGATTAGATGTAGTTGGTCCTCTAGACAAGTCTTCAAAGGGCCACTTATATATCTTGGTTGCCACTGATTATTTTTCTAAATGGGCGGAAGCTGCACCCTATAAACATGTGAAAAAGGAAACAGTGGTTGATTTCATCAAGTCTAACATCATTTATCGATATGGTGTCCCTCGGTACATCATCACTGATAATGGGATAAATTTCAAAAACAGTTGGGTAACCGACCTTTGCGAGAAGTTTAGCTTCAAATAACATAAATCGTCCATGTATAATGCCCCTGCCAATGGTCTCGCGGAAGCATTCAATAAAACTCTTTATTAGTTATTGAAGAAAGTAGTCAACCAGACAAAGAGAGATTGGCATGAGCGAATGGAAGAAGAATTATGGGCATACCACACTACACATCGTACACCTACTCAAGCAACTCCGTATTCTCTTGTCTATGGCATGGAAGCGGTTCTTCCATTGGAACAACAGATCCCTTCGTTAAGGATTGCCATACAAGAAGGTCTTACAAGTGAAGAAAATGTCATCTTACGTCTTCAAGAACTGGAAGCATTGGATGAGAAGAGATTAGAAGCCCAACAATAGCTGGAGTGTTATCAAGCTTGACTTTCTAAAGCCTTCAATAAGAAAGTTCAACCTCGGTCATTCCAAGTTCGAGACTTAGTATTAGCTGTTCGAAGACCAATTATCATGAATCGCAAGTGAAATAAATTTGTATCCAAATGGGATGGACCATATGTTGTTTGTGAAGTTTATACTAACGGCGCATATCTCATTATTGATGAAGATGAAGTAAGAGTGGGGCCCGTTAATGGCAAGTTCCTGAATCACTACTACCCATGAAGACCATGCTCCTGATCGTACGAGCTTAAACTGCACTATGCTCCTGGCCCGCATGAGCTAAAACTGTGTACGGCCTAAAAAAAAAAAATTCATATCTCTTTTGAACTACGTGATGACTTGATCACTCGTTTGAGGGTACGTAGGCAGCTTAGAATTTCATTCTAAGTTCCAGTATGATGAAAAAAATAAATAAATAAATAAAAAATAAAAAACTCACTCCTTAACATGAGTTTAAACTGTCTACCTGGAAAAAAATCACGAACTCCTTGATACGAGTTTAAACTATCTCCCAAAAAAAAGTCAAGAACTCCTTGATACGAGTATAAACTGTCTAAAAGAAGAAAAAAATTGAACTACGTGATGACTTGATTCCAGTTCAGGGTACGTAGGAATCTTGGAGGCCTGTTCTAAGTTTAGTCCACCACAAAAAACAAAAAAACAAACAAACTCCTCAAAGTTGCAAAATGGCTAAGTCACTCATCATGCGATATCAAAAAGTGCTTGTCGTACCTGTCAACTTGGCACGCCACCAAAGTATAGCTGCAAAGGAAAATTTGATCCATCGCCAAAGTGTAGCTGCAAACAATAATTTTGGTTCATTGCCAAAATTGTATCTACAAAGGAAATTTGATCGTCGGCAAAGTGTAGTTTCAAAGAATAATTTCAAAGAATAATTTCAAAGATTTTTGGTTCAACATTAAGGTGTCGCTATAAAAAATGACTTGCCGCCAAGGTGTCGCCGAAGAATCCAGTTCGTCATCAAGGTGTGGCTAGAAGAAATAAATAAATTTGATTTGCCGCTAAGGTGTCGCCGAAGAATCCAGTTCGTCATCAAGGTGTGGCTAGAAGAAATAAATAAATTTGATTTGCCGCCAAGGTGTCACCGAAGAATCCGGTTCATCACCATGGTGTTGTTGCAACAAATTTTTGACTCACCGTTGAGGTGTCGTTGAAGAAAAAAAAAATAATGATAATAATAATAATTCTGCTCGCCGCCGAGGTATTGCTGAAAGAGAAATTTAGCTTTCCGCTGAGGTGTTGTTGAAGAAAAAAATTAGGCCCACCGCCAAAGTGTAGCTATAAACAATAAAACCATGAAGAATATTAGTGGCTGGGCACCAACATTCGAGGAATGCTTCATCTTCATGGCGATCATATGAAAATAGGGAGGCAAATAGATCACCATATAGTTGTTGTTTTGATAGAAATTTTTTCCTTGATAAGGGAGACCGCCTAGCATATATAAATCTCGAAGAAAAATTTCGCTCGCCGATAGAACCATGAAGAGTACTAGTGGCTGGGCCCCAACATTCAAGGAATGCTTCATCTTCATGGCAATCATATGAAAATAGGGAGGCGAATAGATCACCATATAGTTGTTGTTTTGATCAAAAATTTTCCTTGATAAGGAAGACCGCCTAGCATATATAAAGCTCGAAGGGAAATGGATAGCTCACCAATAGAACAATGAAGAGTATTAGTGGTTGGCCCCAACATTTAAGGAATACTTCATCTTCATGACTATCATAAGAAAATAGAGAGGCGAATAGAGCACCATATAGTTGTTGTTTTGATAGAAAGTCATGGAAACGCGCCAAGACATCTTCTAACCACTCCCAATATAGTTCGATGTATGGCAATTCAGTAGAAAGTTTATAGGGAATACTCCATGATATTTCCCTCACCTGAACAGTGACACCCAATAGTGAAAACTGGTTTTCTTCAACAACTCTCTCATAAAGTGAAGAATTTAGTATCAAGGCTTCAAAGACAATAGATTCTTCATTAATCTGATCAAAACTAAAGTTGGTTAGTTCATATGTGCTCATGCATGTCCAATGAGATGAATAATGTTCGTTGTCAGGATTAGGTATTTGAATATATCTTCAATTGACAAAATTCTCGTTGATGGAAATAGGAAAAGTCCTTTCGAATCCTGCAAAAAATAAATAAATAAATAAATAAATAATAAAAAAATAAAAATAAAAATAAAAAATTTGTCTCTTCCAGCAAGTGTGGGAAAAAAAAAAAAAAAAAAAAAAATTCATTCCTCCAGGAAGCGTGGAGGAGGGAAAAAAAAAAAAAAAAATCTTCCAGGAAGTGTGAAAAAAAGAAAGAAAGAAAGAATGCTCATACCTATGTGTTCAAACAGATGTCGCAATCCAACACAATCTTCAGAGGCTACAATCTTACAAGTCCTTCAGAGCTGATTGAAATTGATGTCAAACCCTATGACTTGGGTGATATATATATATAGGGAAGGGATTTGTCTTGAAAGAGGAGACAAGTCATGTTAAGCTTGGGACTCAAAGTGGGGGCAATTTGTAGACATTAAAATTTTAGTGGACTTTGATTTGGACAAATGGACCCATTAAATATGGGCCTAATGTTTAATTAAGTTATTTAATTGACCCAAGTTTGGTCCACTTAAATTATTTAATTAAGCCCAGTCCAAATGGTTAAATAAAAAGAATAATTATTCCTAATAAAATATATTTGGAATAATTATTTTTAAGGATAACTATCATAATATATCCGGCCCAGCTCAGTTATGATATTTTCCTTATCAGAGAGGACACGTGTCATCATCCTATGGATCTAAGAAGCCTATAAATAGAGGCCTGGAGGAAGGGAGAAGGGACACACAAAGTCAGAATTCAGAAATCTAGAATTCCATAGAGAAATACAGAAACTCTCATCCCCAACATCCAAACCCAAAAGCGAAGAACACCAAGCACATCAAATCGTGCCGTTCTTCATCAAATTCCACGGTAATCAACAACAAGCACAACCAAAGACGTACGGTGATTCAAGATCAATCATGTGCAGCCCTTGGATCTAACCAACCAACAACAAAGAGGAGATTTAATCAGAGGACCGGTTCTTTCTTTTGTAAAGAATATTACAGAGGATTGTACCTCAATTTCTCAAATTAATAAAATTATATTATTTGCTCCATATTTTGTTTCTATTGCAGACTTACAAAATTTGTGTGTACAATAGTAAATATAATTTTATTCACACATTTTTTTTACTCATCCTGTTTAATAGATGATATGCCTACTTGCCTAGAAACCATTATAATGGCAACTATTACACCTTTGATTCTCTGAAATAGCATTTTTTAACCATTGCTTATATTGCACAAAGTTAATGAAATTCATGATGCTTCATAAAGAGCCTTGGATTTTATAATTATTGGTTAATCCACCATCTATTTTTTCCAATTGCTTGAGCTACATTCGCGCACGCGCGCGCACACACACACACACACACATATATATCATGCCAAGTCCGAGCACAGATCCGAGGGATACCAAACAATCAATATGTAAATAAGCAGGAATAAAACTAAAGTAAGATTTAAATAATAATAACCAGAAAGAATACTAATATGAAAATCCTCAAACCTTAAATAATAATTTAATATAATTTAAATCCGTACAACTCGGGAATCCACCTGGTGGACCCCTAAATACAAATCTTTAGATAAATTTACAGAATTAAAATCCAAAACCATAATAGGAAGGAAATCCTATGTAACCGGTAGAGTGAGTGTCTGTATCTGCATCAACACGATCAAACTCTAAGCTGGAACTGGCGAATACCTGAAAAATAGGAGTGGGTCAGGCCCACATGCAAGTTCCAATCTACTACAATCCGTACAAAAACCCGATACGCAGATACATTCTAGATAGCTCGGCAATATCTACAATAGTCCATATATATATAAATACACACTATAGGATGCTCACTAGCCTATAACATAGTTCAGCCTGGGTAGAAGGTGACATATAAAACACGTTTTGCAGCGGCCAAGTACCTAGACCTACCAGGGAACATTAGTTATATCCAGCTACTCAACCTTTGCAATATACGCACCCTAACCATGATCAGGAGACTCAAGCTCGTATCACGGTACCATAAATATATATATAAATTCCTTCCTAGTGCAGAGATAAAACAAATATCCATTATGTCGTTCAACTGTTTTAGTTGACAAGACATGCATCTATGTAGGATTTAACTGTTTTAGTTAATCCATTCCTTATGTATGAAGGGGTAGGACTTAGCTTTTTGATCTAATCCATCCCTGATATGTCACCGTCCTATACCGGTACATATAATGCATATGATCCAAGAATGATGCACACTCCAAATGAACATCAAGTAAATCCAGACAGCAACATAATAGAAATCAGATATTGACAAGATCCCATCATGCATCCAGTATATGATTATAATCATAAAACTTCCATTTAAATTGTTAAAGCATTGATAGACAATTTAAACCATCCATATCCATCCAACTGACAAAACAGGAATTTCAACAGTTCATCAATTAGCACCCACACCATAGTATAATAACTATCAGAAATATAAGCTGAGCACATTATACTAGATGTAACACCCCCAACATTTTCCACGCATAAGTTGATCAGGCTTATACACGAAAAACGAGGGATATTAAAAACAATTGGCAATATACAAGCATGGAATACAAAATGATAATAATAAAAGAATTTAGACAGGAAAGGAATCCTAAATAATTCAACATCCATCCATCCTTTATTTAATATAGTACTCCATTACAACTTGGAAATCCTATGTCAAGGATCCCTAAATAGACCTGAGAGTTCAACGTCAAAAGTAAATAAAAACTGAAACTGAAGTAATGCATAAAACTTCTACCCTGAACTGGATCGTAAGAGTAGATGAGTTCGGATGGTGGTCCCACACTGCTAACCTCAACCTTGGAACGGGTACTGACCGTATCCTGAAATAACAACAATGGTGGGTCAACCCCACGAGCAAGTCCTCTCTACTATGACCCAAATCAGAGAATCAAATAAATTAATCATTTATATCCGGATGAGTACTATATCTGTATACATCCTAATGGAACTATCCAATGTATAACATCACCTCAACCAAAATAGAAGGTGATCACTTAGACTCACACTAGGTGGTTAAGTGTCTCCTTTCCCTACCCGGGAAATCAACTATTATACATGGTGCACGGTACTGACAACACAGACTGTAAAGACTACACAGTAATAACGCATCTCAATGTACTAATGAGTTACTGAGCATAACAATTAGGCAATACATGCCAATAATAATACTAAATATACTGAGTATGTTAATTAGGCAACACATGCCAATAATATGAATAAATATACTAAGTATATCAATTAGGCAACACATGCCAATAATATTAAACCACATACCCCGACAGCCACACATCTGTCTATAGCAACGAATGCATAAGGTATAAATGAGTCTAAACTTATTAGCCAGCTCACATGGTTCTATATGGCAACACATCCATATAATATAAATGCGACATAATAAACAGTCCATTTATTCCCTGAAATGCACACAGCATAATAATCATGGTTTATATACGATTAACAGTATAAATATCCCATAATATAAAATGGGTAATTTATATGACTAAAACCATGGCATTATTTAATTTAAAAGCAATGATTAATACCATTTAATAAAATAATAACACCATCTATATTTAACAATGTCGTTAAATAAATCACATTCATATCCGTACTGTAAACGAGCCAATAAATGCTTAGAAAAGATTAATTGGCCATAAGAATAATTAACGGGTAATAAACTAATAATTTCGTGGCCCGTCAAACCAGTAAATACCAACACAGGCCCTAAAAACAAGGTTTAAGGTTCTGAAATTCACAAAAATGGCCCTAGGGGTAGTCTGGTAATTTCCAACAGCTGAAAGGGCCCTTCACGCGCCCCCACACGCCGCCCTAAGCTTCCCCACGCGCAGCTAACTCATTCCCACACGCGCCATCACGCGCATCTAAAACCTGCCATGCGCGCGCACGCGCTCCCAAGCGCCCTCTAATGCTTCTTGCTGATGCGGCGACTCCTGATTCGGTGGTTGCATGGACTTTGTTGTGGGCGCGCTACACTGGATAATTCTATCATAGTTCTTCTAATCCAAGGGTCCTGGTTCGCGCGCGTGTACCATCCTATGGTGTATTGGACTACACCGAATCAATCTGCTGATTAGTTACTCATCTAACGGCCGGATATCCATGCGCACAGTAACTATAGTGCGCCGTATCACACCGGATTACTCCGGTCATCTCCCCCATTGCCGGCGACCGGAAAACTCGCCGGAAGGTCGCCAGAAAATACAGAAAAATTCCAAAAATTGCCCAAAAATTCTAGAAAAATTTCTAAAGCCTTAAATAACAATTCTTAAGATTCAATTAATTACCTAGGCCAATAATAAATTCTTTAACCCTTAAATATTTAATATCACATTATTTTAATAAATTAAATATTTAATTTATCATTGTCCTAGCATGGTTTCTAACCTAAAAAAAAATAGCCGAATAAATGTATGAATAATTTATGGACTCAAAGGGGAAAAGTAGATAATAACTTGCCTTTTGGATTTAAAATAAATCCGCCGGTTGCGCGTAGTCGGGTAAATTTCTCCTACACCGGTCCAAGCTCCTTTCTTTCTCTCTCTTCCTTTCCACACTTTTACAATGACTCACTGAAAGCTATAACTTTTTCTAACTCCCTTCCATTCCTTCTAAGGTAGGCTAACTAATTTATATACAATTTATATAATATAAATATTACAAATATCTAATTTTACATTGAACTAACCACATTCCCAACCATATGACTTTAAGTCTACCCATAAACATTAATGAAATCATATCCTAATCTCTAATTTCATCATGACATTAAGATTTAATACTATTATTATTATTATAACTATTATTATTATTATAACTATTATTATTATTATTAATAAACTATTATAATTATTATTATTATATTATTATTATTATTAATAAACTATTATAATTATTATTATTATTATTACATAAGAATACATTATATCATCATAATACTTTATAACACAAATATAATACTTTAATTAACTAATATTGCTTAATTAAACATAATCAACAAATAAAATTATTAATAATAATACATGCACAATTAAATGAACTCAATATAAGAATGGTAAAGAAATCTACACATTAATTAATTCAAATAAACTAAACTCTTTAATAAAATACGGGGTATTACATTCTCCCCCCCTAATAAAGGAATTTCGTCCCCGAAATTCACTACATACCTGTAGTAAAAAGCTCTGGATATTGGGCACGGATAATATCTTCCCGTTCCCAAGTAGACTCTGTCTCACTATGATGACTCCACTGTACACGTACTAATGGAATAGTCTTCGTGCGCAGTATCTGATTCCTACGATCGAGAATACAGTAAGGTTGTTCCAAATAGGTTGCATCGGGTTGCAACTCAATCTCACCCACATCAATGTGTTGATATTGATCTTCTTCCCGTAGAAATTTTCGCAGCATAGATACATGAAAAACATTATGTACCCTATAAAGATTATCTGGTAGAGCCAGACGATAAGCTACTGCCCCAATCCGATCTGTAATCATAAAAGGACCCACAAAACGAGGCGATAACTTACCCTTGGACCCAAACCGCATTACTTCCTTCATGGGAGAAACCTTAAGCAAAACCTGATCACCAACCTTAAACTCCAAAACACGAGTTCGACGGTCAGCATAACTTTTCTGTCTGCTTTGAGCGGTACGCATTCGATCCCTAATGATAGCGATCTTTTCTAACGTGTCCTTAATAAATTCAGGACCCAGAAAGTTGCTCTCACCAACTCCAAGCCAACAGACAGGAGACCTACACGGTCTACCGTATAAAGCCTCAAATGGTGCCATGCCAATAGTTTTCTGATAACTATTGTTCTAAGCAAACTCTGACAGCGGCAAATATTCCTCCCAATTGCCCTTAAAATCAAGAACACATGCCCGCAACATGTCTTCTAAAATCTGATTAACTCGCTCAGTCTGTCCATCTGTTTAAGGATGATAAGCAGTGCTAAGATAAAGTTCTGTACCCAAAGCCTGCTGAAAGCTCCTCCAAAATCCTGATACAAACTTCGGATCTCTATCTAATACGATGGACAATAGTAAGCCATGAAGTTTCACCATTTCTGCAATATAAAGCTTAGCATACTGTTCTGACGTAAAGTTTGAACGAACAGGCAGAAAATGAGCGGACTTGGTCAATCTATCAACAATGACCTAAATAGAGTTGTGATTATGATGTAAAGTAGGTAATCCCTCTATAAAGTCCATTGAAATACTCTCCCATTTCCACTCTGGTATAAGAAGTGGCTGTAACGATCCTGGTGGTCTCTAATGATCAATCTTAATCATCTGACAGGTGCTACATTTAGAGACAAAGATAGCTATATCTCTTTTCATGCCGGCCCACCAAAACTGGCGTTTCATGTCCTGATACATCTTGTCTCCCCCTGGATGTACAGAGAACTGAGAAGTGTGTGTCTCTCTCATCACAACATTTCTCAAATTGTCAGCTGAAGGCACAATTAAACGTCCCTTGTACCTCAATCCTCCATCAGTCCCTATAGAATAAAAAGGAACATCTCCGGAGGCTAACTCCGAAACCCGATCAATACACTGTTGATCTGAGAGTTGCGTTTGAATGACCTGATGAATGATAGAAGGAGTTACTACCACACATGCCATAAAAGCGTCTGCTAACTCATCAACAGTCTTCAAAGCATCCCACTCTGTTGCAAACAAAGCTGAAAGGCTGACATAGGGTCGGCGGCTGAGTGCGTCTGCTACAACATTCGCTTTTCCTGGATGATACTGAATAGAGAAGTGATAGTCTTTCACGAACTCCAACCATCTGTGCTGTCTCATATTCAGTTCCCTCTGTGTGAACAAATACTGTAGACTTTTATGATCGCTAAACAATCGAAAAGTCTCCCCCAAAAGATAATGCCTCCAAATACGCAAGGCAAAAACCACTGCTGCGAGCTCTAGATCATGAGTCGGGTAATTAAGCTCATGAGGCTTAAGCTTCCTAGACCCATAAGAAACTGGTCGCTCTTCTTGCATCAACACACAACCCAAACCCTTCAGAGAAGCGTCGGTAAATACTAAATACTCGATTCCACTCTGAGGTGTGGCTAAGACAGGTGCAGAAGTTAACTTACTCTTCAATTCGGCAAAAGCAGTCTGACAAGAATCATCCCATACAAATGGTACATTCTTCTTAGTCAGATGAGTAAGTGGACCTGCAATTTTGGAAAACCCTGGATGAACCTGCGATAATACCCCGCCAATCCCAGAAAACTGCGAATCTCTGTCGGTGAGGTAGGCTGTCCCCACTTCATAACTGCCACAACCTTGGCTGGATCTACTGCTAATCCTTCTTCTGACACTACATGGCCCAGAAATTTGACCTCTTTCTGCCAAAATTCACACTTCTCAACCTTCGCAAACAACTGATGTTCTCGAAGTGTCTGCAACACTGTGCGTAAATGTCTGGCATGGTCCTTCTTCGACTTAGAGTAAACCAGAATATCATCAATGAAAACAATGACAAACTGATCTAAGTACTCTCTGAATACGCTATTCATCAAGTCCATAAAGACAGCTGGGGCATTAGTTAAGCTGAAAGGCATAACACGAAACTCATAAGATCCGTACCTTGTGAGAAATGCTGTCTTTGGAACATCTTGTTCTCTGACTCGTAGCTGATGATAACCAGACCTCAAATCGATCTTTGAGAAGTAAGTAGCTCCACCGATGCCACGTGGGCAAGTTCAGAATTTTCCAGCACTTCCAGCACCACCATTTCCTCCGGGACAACCTCCACAGCAGTTGCATCATAGCAGAGTTTATAACTTCATGCCACATAATGCGCAGGCTCCTCAAGCTATTGAGGGTATGTTTTCTATACATGGTCGAACTGCTCGTATACTGTTTGACACTGGTGCATCACATTCTTTTGTGTCTAGATCTTTTGTTATCTTATCTGGTATGACGACTCAGTTACGTGACCAACCTCTTAATATTTATACACCATTGGGAGTTGGCGCAATTTTACGAAAGTGTAACGGTGATATCCTTATAGATATGGGCCGGCTTTGATTTCTTGCAAATTTGCTAGTGTTAGATATGCATTCGTATGATGTTATACTTGGGATGGACTGGTTATCTCAGTACCATGCTCAGGTTAACTGTTACGAAAAGTCTATTGTATTTGCTATACCAGGACAGGAGATGTATCTTCTTGTTGTACCACAACCTGATGGAGGGCCTAGCACTTATTTATTCGTTCTTGAGGAGCACTCGCAGGAAGCGACTGCGGTATCTCTTCACGCCGAGACATCCTTCTTTTGGATTCAGAAAAATCTAACGTCAGTACATTATAATGGACCGACTAAAAGAATACAAAGAACCCTAATACTTAGGCGCTAATTATCAAAATACACAACTCGGAAGTATAGTAATCACAGATCCCTAAGACACTCGAACCTGGAATGCTCTGATACCAACTGTGACACCCCCAACATTTTCCACGCATAAGTTGATCAGGCTTATACACGAAAAACGAGGGATATCAAAAATAATTGGCAATATACAAGCATGGAATACAAAATGATAATAATAAAAGAATTTGGACAGGAAAGGAACCCTAAATAATACAACATCCATCCATCCTTTATTTAATATAGTACTCCATTACAACTTGGAAATCCTATGTCAAGGATCCCTAAATAGACTTGAGAGTTCAACGGCAAAAGTAAATAAAAACTGAAACTGAAGTAATGCATAAAACTTCTACCCTGAACTGGATCGTAAGAGTAGATGAGTTCGGATGGTGGTCCCACACTGCTAACCTCAACCTTGGAACGGGTACTGACCGTATCCTGAAATAACAACAATGGTGGGTCAACCCCACGAGCAAGTCCTTTCTACTATGACCCAAATCAGAGAATCAAATAAATTAATCATTTATATCCGGATGAGTACTATATCTGTATACATCCTAATGGAACTATCCAATGTATAACATGATCTCAACCAGAATAGACGGTGATCACTTAGACTCACACTAGGTGGTTAAGTGTCTCCTTTCCCTACCCGGGAAATCAACTATTATACATGGTGCACGGTACTGACAACACAGACTGTAAAGACTACACAGTAATAACGCATCTCAATGTACTAATGAGTTACTGAGTATAACAATTAGGCAATACATGCCAATAATAATACTAAATATACTGAGTATGTTAATTAAGCAACACATGCCAATAATATGAATAAATATACTAAGTATATCAATTAGGCAACACATGCCAATAATATTAAACCACATACCCCGACAGCCACACATCTGTCTATAGCAACGAATGCATAAGGTATAAATGAGTCTAAACTTATTAGCCAGCTCACATGGTTCTATATGGCAACACATCCATATAATATAAATGCGACATAATAAACAGTCCATTTATTCCCTGAAATGCACACAGCATAATAATCATGGTTTATATACGATTAACAGTATAAATATCCCATAATATAAAATGGGTAATTTATATGACTAAAACCATGGCATTATTTAATTTAAAAGCAATGATTAATACCATTTAATAAAATAATAACACCATCTATATTTAACAATGTCGTTAAATAAATCACATTCAAATCCGTACTGTAAACGAGCCAATAAATGCTTAGAAAAGATTAATTGGCCATAAGAATAATTAACGGGTAATAAAATAATAATTTCGTGGCCCGTCAAACCCGTAAATACCAACACAGGCCCTAAAAGCAAGGTTTAAGGTTCTGAAATTCACAAAAATGGCCCTAGGGGTAGTCTGGTAATTTCTAGCAGCTGAAAGGGCCCTTCACGCGCCCCCACGCGCCGCCCTAAGCTTCCCCACGCGCAGCCAACTCATTCCCATACGCGCACGCGCCTACACGCGCCATCACGCGCGTCTAAAACCTGCCACGCGCGCGCACGCGCCCTCTAATGCTTCTTGCTGACGCAGCGGCTCTTGATTCGGTGGTTGCATGGACTTTGTTGCGGTGGCGCTACACTGGATAATTCTATCTTAGTTCTTCTAATCCAAGGGTCCTGGTTCGCGCGCGCACCATCCTATGGTGTATTGGACTACACCGAATCAATCTGCTGATTAGTTACTCATCTAACGGCCGGATATCCATGCGCACAGTAACTATAGTGCGCCGTATCACACCGGATTACTCCGGTCATCTCCCCCATTGCCGGCGACCGGAAAACTCGCCGGAAGGTTGCCGAAAAATACAGAAAAATTCCGAAAATTGCCCAAAAATTCTAGAAAAATTTCTAAAGCCTTAAATAACAATTCTTAAGATTCAATTAATTACCTAGGCCAATAATAAATTATTTAACCCTTAAATATTTAATATCACATTATTTTAATAAATTAAATATTTAATTTATCATTGTCCTAGCATGGTTTCTAACCTAAAAAAAATAGCCAAATAAATGTAATGAATAATTTATGGACTCAAAGGGGAAAAGTAGATAATAACTTGCCTTTTGGTTTTAAAATAAATCCGCCGGTTGCGCGTAGTCGGGTAAATTTCTCCTACACCGGTCCAAGCTCCTTTCTTTCTCTCTCTTCCTTTCCACACTTTTACAATGGCTCACTGAAAGCTATAACTTTTTCTAACTCCCTTCCATTCCTTCTAAGGTAGGCTAACTAATTTATATACAATTTATATAATATAAATATTACAAATATCTAATTTTACATTTAACTAACCACATTCCCAACCATATGACTTTAAGTCTACCCATAAACATTAATGAAATCCTATCCTAATCTCTAATTTCATCATGACATTAAGATTTAATACTATTATTATTATTATAACTATTATTATTATTATTATTAAACTATTATAATTATTATTATTATATTATTATTATTATTAATAAACTATTATAATTATTATTATTATTATTATTATTATTACATAAGAATACCTTATATCATCATAATACTTTATAACACAAATATAATACTTTAATTAACTAATATTGCTTAATTAAACATAATCAACAAATAAAATTATTAATAATAATAGATGCACAATTAAATGAACTTAATATAAGAATGGTAAAGAAATCTACACATTAATTAATTCAAATAAACTAAACTCTTTAATAAAATACGGGGTATTACACTAGACATCCCTAACCATACTCCCATACTAGTTCATTTAAATTATTAAAACAAAGACTAGTAATGGAAATCCTCCTTAATCCCTGACGGCATGAAAAAAAAATTATCGTTTCATTACATGACGCCCTTTTTAATCCTCCATCTTAAAACTTGTGCCTGACATAATATGTCAACTAAGAAGTCTCACTGCACATTATATAAAACCCCAATGGTATCTTTTACTTTCCCAAACAAACTGGTTAAAACAAACCGGCAAATAAAAGCTCTTCCACTTCTGACAGCATGCAACCCTGTATTTAAATTACATGGCATCTATATCCACAACCCAACCAACCCTCATGAAACTTAAATATATCATAATTATCTTAGATATAAAAGCCTAGAAATACCTGTTATCTCAGTTCATTGAATTTGCTAAAACAACTGGCAATACGGTCCTCCTTCCTTCCGACGGCATTCACATTTAATATTTTATAATTCATACCGTCTTCTCCAGTTAACCCACCAACTTATACTAACTGTTCTAAGGGTCTAACAGGTTAATTTTAAGTATTTACAACTTCCCACAACTTTTTAGAAACTCCGTTCAAGCCCCTGAAGTCAAAATACTACCTAAAATACCCCCCAAGGAGTTCTGTTCAAGGGAGCCGCCTCCAATTTTAGGTTTAGCCGGCTCCACCCACATTGGAGCCGCCTTAACCTCTTCTTGAGCCGGCTCTACTTCAATGGAGCCGCCTTCATTGAAGGGTGGAGCCGTCTCCTTTTCCCCAGCCTCCGTTTTCCCTCTCTACTTCCTCTCTTCTTCGTCTTTGCTTTCGGCGAAAATTGCAACTGTCTGTTCTAAGTTTCTTAAGGATTATAAAGGTTCAATCCAAGCCCTAACACTCCTAGAAACTCCTTTGATCCCACTACCAATTGACTGACAAAAATCTAAACATAAAAAGAACAGTTTATGCAATAACACCAATCACAGTTAACTAAACAAACGACCAGTTTAAAGTCTGATCCCATGCATCAAAATTCCGTTTTAAAGTTTAATTAACTTCCTACCCATCCTAGAAACTCCTTTCAATCCATAGTAAATTAATTTACAAAGGTTTAATACTCAATCCAATAGTTTATGCAAGGAAAGCAAACTTCAGTTATTTTTACGTTAATGAGTTTACAGTTCGCAAACATGCATCAAACATCAGTTTTAGAAATTGAATTAATTCCTAGAGACTATACAGAATGCACAGAACACAGGTTTACAGGAAGGAGATAGAATGAAACTTGCCTTAAGGTTTCGGTTTGAAACCTTACAACACCGTCTATGGAGTTTCCGACGAACGGACGACTACCGGCAACCCTCCTACTGCTCAGTTCTATCTCACAGTAAACCATACCTTCCTCCTTAACATGAGCTTCAATCCATTGCCAAAAACCTTTACCAGTTCCCTTCATGTTTTCCCCTCAACCTCTCTGTTTCTCTTTTCCTCTAATTACGGGGTAAAGGGTTTTCTTTGTTTTTAAAACCCTTGCAGACACCCAGTTTATATATATAGGCCCCTAGAAAAACCCTAATCCTAACTCCACCCCAAGTATAAGTCGGCTAACCTAATTATGAAATAACCCTAAACTTAAGTATCTGCAAATGCTGTATTAACAAATGACCAAACAGTTACGTCCATTACAAATAAATAGATAATTAAATAAAACATTTAAAACAAACAACCCAAAGAAAACAAATAAATAAATATAATTAAAGAAAACATTCCAAACACATCGACAATTAAAGTAAAACAATTCCTAATTAATAATTAATTTAAATACACAAAAAGAATCAACAAATTAATTTAAGCAAATACACATAAACCAAAATCACCATTAATCAATTTGAACCCAAAACACAAAAGTCACAGAATTAAAAAAAACGCAATAAAAACAAAATTAAATTCCTATTTTATCCTTTTGAAAACTAGGGGTATTACATTCTTCCCCCCTAACAAAAGGAATTCCGTCCTCGGAATTCACAAAACTCTAAATTAATGTCTTTTCACAATTCATTTCCGTTTTCATGTGGCACAGCCTCTTTATATGGCTCCACCAAATTCCAATACATCCAATAATATACCAAGTTTCTCTGTTTAAGAAAAAACAAAACATACAACTCCTAGGTTGTAGCTATCAACGATCCAATCTTACCCAATATTTAGCGAAGGGTAACAAATCCCTATTCCTCCAAGGTCCATAGAACAAACTCATAAAATTCCTATGCATCCAGCGCTTAACAAGTTGGTAATGCTATCGTATAGGCAACTGCCTAACTCGATTAACAACATCCGTGAAAAGTCAGTGTAATACGCAAAACTGAACTTCCTCCAAAACCCATTGCTTCCTCTACAGAAAACCTCCCAAATAACCATTTTCTGATAGAAAACTCCTATGTACGAGTTCAACTATCTACAACCTCTGACTGCCGCCTCCAAACCGTGTGCAATCATTACCAAAAGAGAGTTTTTATCTCCAATGTACCCTTACTAAAAACAAGGTATTATTATATAACCTTGCTTCCATGCCAGACCAACCCGGGTGAGATCTGTACAACATACTATCCAAAATTCCAAACATTGTCGCACTAACCTCCTTGTGCCGACAATAGCACAGATAATACGGAAAAGCTAAGTACCGTTTTCAATTATCCGTGCCATCCTAGGATATATATCCTAAGCATATTTGCCATGATTAAATAGAATATCACGATCCCATTTCCCGTCTAGAGATGCGAAGCATAGTCGTTGCTCCAACACCTTCAGAAAGCTCCTTTGACATAGCATCGGTTATCTTCCATATTGAATAACCACATGCTATAACTCCGTTATCAGCGCAATGTACAACTGATAAGAAATGCCAAAGTAAACTCCACTAAAGTGTAGTCCACAAGCGAACTTGCTCTATCCACTACTCTTAAACCATATGGAATTAATATTCCAACAAATGACGGTACTATCTACCAACCATCCACCTCCTGATGAATCCTACTTCCGTGTTGAGATAGGGAGTGGCTAAAACCTCCAATGATATCAAAGTATCAACTTTCTACCTTATTAACAGGTGACACTTGGAGACAGTAATATACTTGTCCCTATCCGTACCGGCTCACCAAAACGAACCTGGCATGTCATGTTGTAACTCCTATCCATTCGACTACACTGCAAAGGTTAGGAATTTTACATCTCAGTCACTCCGACCTTCCTAGAAGCAGAAAGACAACTATCAATCCTCCTTCAATACCTTAAACTCATCTGAGGAAGGTACTACCTCCTATGGGGTCAGCTCAAATATTCTAAGTTGACCACTTCCATTTCCCTGGTAATAGCGGGTGTTATAATTTCCACATGTTAAACCGCAACGGATTGCGCAATAACCACCGAATGTTCCATTACCATATCGGTTGATAAGATCACCCTCGTCCCTATTACTTTCACCAGACGAAGCTTAATGCAAAGTGTGAATCACCACATCTATCCATCTAAGCCGTCTCGTGATCCGTGCTATTCGTAGGAACTGATATCTTACTAGTTCCCAAAATAGACAAAATGAAGCTGATTTAATTTTATCAGCCAACGATATCCCAACCAGAATCCTGACCCTTTTGTAGAATCAGTAATCTCTCATCTAGATCCGTGGAAACTACTCTGTCAGTCCCGCTCTAGCATGAGAAGTGGCCGCAAGGATCTAATGATCTCTGATGGTCCATTTAGATTATTTTACCAGATATCAGACTTCGAGACAAATCACCACGTCCCTCCTCCTACCTGTCTTCCAAACATCTGTTTCCTTTTGCGAAACATCACGTTTCCTCCAAGACCCCTAAAGAACTAAGAGTTGTGAACCTCAGACCTTTCATCCTCCTTCCAGTTTGTCTAATGAAAGTATTGTTAGTCTGGTAACACCAGCTTCCATAATTAGATGTTCAGTCTCATCTTCCAAGTCTTTGACATCTTATTTTTCTAACATAAGTAAGTGTCTATTAGACATCTTGCCTAACTGCAAATGCATATGAAATCCTTGCATCCTCCAAATAGTCAACAATTTCCGAGCAACAACTATTTGTTGCGAATTGTGACCAAAAAAAAAAAATTCCACATTATTATGCCAATGAAAAGACTTTGCTTCATCCTCAATATGCACCTCCGGCAATTCCTCCTAATGACACCCCCTCATGAAAGAAAATTCTTAATTAAAGATAAACTGATGAATAGTTAATCCGTATACTATCCTCAGTCGGTGACGTTCCATTAAATACTTAAACCAGTACAAAATCCTTCCACTGACTTGGGACCACCTGTTTAAAATTTCCTAGAAGATATTCAGCCAAGCCAGTTCCTTCGATAAACCAACATGATGTTACAGCTTATCAAATGAATCTATATCATTTGACTCAAACTGCTGGTTTACTTATCCCATCCTGAACACATACTATAACCACGCATGTCTAGGTTCATTAGATTGGCTAAAGTTAGATATACTTACCCAATCCTATGACCACATGCCCAAAATTCTAGCGTAATTAACGTTATTCCTCCAAAACGGTGGTTGGCTGACCACACACTTGTGTCCCCAACTAAACCGCATTCCCAATCCTGAATACTTGACGAAAAAGAAACACATAAGGCACACACAATAAAACACAATAGAATCCTACGTAAAAACATCGTTCCTCCTAGCAAAGAAAAAAATATATATATCTCTTAGAAATCAACTTTACCCGGTTGGTTCACAATCTCCTTTCTACAGTTTCGGAGGTAATCATCCAACCTCGAAACATAGCTCAAAATAAAATCCATTTGCCTTAGCAAATGCCAAAGGCTTAACCTTCATCCTCCTTATACACAGAATACAAACCGTCTAATGTAGCTGTATAAAGCAACTTAGATCGTCAAAACCTAATCCTCTTACTTCCTGGAACGTGCTATATAATCTTTGCTTCATTCTGAGAAGAACTCCATCCGATTCCTAAACTCCTAAAGAGTTCTGTTTATCTACCTCGTTTAAAGGTAATACATAGGGTTAGATATCCACCTCAACTTTATAAGTATTGTTCACTATACTATTAGCGAACAAGATCACTTTCACGTGATCTTTGATTTTCAACATTCAATACCCTCTTTCTTGGGTATGTTGAAATCTCCTCCACTAGAATCCTCTTTGGACTCCTATTCCTTGGTTGTCTCCTTTATGAGAACAACTGAAATCGTGTTAGTCCCTTTATACGGTGACCTAAAACACACTCCTATAGCCCTCATTGGCTTATACTTCGAAAAGTAGCGCCAACCGGAACTAAACCTTCAATCCCAAGTTCTGCTTCTGATAGAGAACTCAATAATGTACTCCTCTACTCCGTCGGGTCTGATTCACTGTCGCCTTTGACCCCATCCTCCTTCTAGTGTCAACCATTCCATAATTATGGAATATAATTGACATCAACTGCTCTTCCTAACGAACCGTAACAGAGTACAACGAATCCTGATATAGCTCTAAGTTTTTAAGAGACGCAACGCGGAAGACTTCTAATGAAAGACACTCTTAAGGACACTAGAACCTAGAGTGCTCTGATACCAACTGTGATACCCCTCGTTTCTAGAGCCACGGGTGATCAAGTCCGAGCACAGATCCGAGGGATACCAAACAATCAATATGTAAACAAGCAGGAATAAAACTGAAGTAAGATTTAAATAATAATAACCAGAAAGAATACTAATATGAAAATCCTCAACCTTAAATAATAATTTAATATAATTTAAATCCGTACAACTCGGGAATCTACCTGGTGGACCCCTAAATACAAATCTTTAGATAAATTTACAGAATTAAAATCCAAAACCATAATAGGAAGGAAATCCTATGTAACCGGTAGAGTGAGTGTCTGTATCTGCATCAACACGATCAAACTCTAAGCTGGAACTGGCGAATACCTGAAAAATAGGAGTGGGTCAGGCCCACATGCAAGTTCCAATCTATTACAATCCGTACATAAACCCGATACGCAGATACATCCTAGATAGCTCGGCAATATCTACAATAGTCCATATATATATAAATACACACTATAGGATGCTCACTAGCCTATAACATAGTTCAGCCTGGGTAGAAGGTGACATATAAAACACGTTTTGCAGCGGCCAAGTACCTAGACCTACCAGGGAACATTAGTTATATCCAGCTACTCAACCTTTGCAATATACGCACCCTAACCATGATCAGGAGACTCAAGCTCGTATCACGGTACCATAAATATATATATAAATTCCTTCCTAGTGCAGAGATAAAACAAATATCCATTATGTCGTTCAACTGTTTTAGTTGACAAGACATGCATCTATGTAGGATTTCACTATTTTATTTAATCCATTCCTTATGTATGAAGGGTAGGACTTAGCTTTTTGATCTAATCCATCCCTGATATGTCACCGTCCTATACCGGTACATATAATGCATATGATCCAAGAATGATGCACACTCCAAATGAACATCAAGTAAATCCAGAAAGCAACATAATAGAAATCAGATATTGACAAGATCCCATCATGCATCCAGTATATGATTATAATCATAAAACTTCCATTTAAATTGTTAAAGCATTGATAGACAATTTAAACCATCCATATCCATCCAACTGACAAAACATGAATTTCAACAGTTCATCAATTAGCACCCACACCATAGTATAATAACTATCAGAAATATGAGCTGAGCACATTATACTAGACATCCCTAACCATACTCCCATACTAGTTCATTTAAATTATTAAAACAAAGACTAGTAATGGAAATCCTCCTTAATCCCTGACGGCATGAAAAAAAAATTATCGTTTCATTACATGACGCCCTTTTTAATCCTCCATCTTAAAACTTGCGCCTGACACAATATGTCAACTAAGAAGTCTCACTGCACATTATATAAAACCCCAATGGTATCTTATACTTTCCCAAACAAACTGGTTAAAACAAACCGGCAAATAAAAGCTCTTCCACTTCTGACAGCATGCAACCCTGTATTTAAATTACATGACATCTATATCCACAACCCAACCAACCCTCATGGAACTTAAATATATCATAATTATCTTAGATATTAAAGCATAGAAATACCTGTTATCTCAGTTCATTGAATTTGCTAAAACAACTGGCAATACGGTCCTCCTTCCTTCCGACGACATTCACATTTAATATTTTATAATTCATACCGTCTTCTCCAGTTAACCCACCAACTTATACTAACTGTTCTAAAGGTCTAACAGGTTAATTTTAAGTATTTACAGCTTCCCACAACTTTTTAGAAACTCCGTTCAAGCCCCTGAAGTCAAAATACTACCTAAAATACCCCCGAAGGAGTTCTACTCAAGGGAGCCGCCTCCAATTTTAGGTTGAGCCGGCTCCACCCACATTGGAGCCGCCTTAACCTCTTATGGAGCCAGCTCCACTTCAATGGAGCCGCCTCCATTGAAGGGTGGAGCCGTCTCCTTTTCCCAGCCTCCGTTTTCCCTCTCTACTTCCTCTCTTCTTCGTCTTTGCTTTCGGCGAAAATTGCAACTGTCTGTTCTAAGTTTCTTAAGGATTATAAAGGTTCAATCCAAGCCCTAACACTCCTAGAAACTCCTTTGATCCCACTACCAATTGACTAACAAAAATCTAAACAGAAATAGAACAGTTTATGCAATAACACCAATCACAGTTAACTGAACAAACGACCAGTTTAAAGTCTGATCCCATCCATCAAAATTCCGTTTTAAAGTTTAATTAACTTCCTACCCATCCTAGCAACTCCTTTCAATCCATAGTAAATTAATTTACAAAGGTTTAATACTCAATCCAATAGTTTATGCAAGGAAAGCAAACTTCAGTTATTTTTACGTTAATCAGTTTACAGTTCGGCAAACATGCATCAAACATCAGTTTTAGAAATTGAATTAATTCCTATAGACTATACAGAATGCACAGAACACAGGTTTACAGGAAGGAGATAGAATGAAACTTGCCTTAAGGTTTCGGTTTGAAACCTTACAACACCGTCTATGGAGTTTCCGATGAACGGACGACTACCGGCAACCCTCCTACTGCTCAGTTCTATCTCACAGTAAACCATACCTTCCTCCTTAACATGAGCTTCAATCCATTGCCGAAAACCTTTACCAGTTCCCTTCATGTTTTCCCCTCAACCTCTCTGTTTCTCTTTTCCTCTAATTACGGGGTAAAGGGTTTTCTTTGTTTTTAAAACCCTTGCAGACACCCAGTTTATATATATAGGCCCCTAGAAAAACCCTAATCCTAACTCCACCCCAAGTATAAGTCGGCTAACCTAATTATGAAATAACCCTAAACTTAAGTATCTGCAAATGCTGTATTAACAAATGACCAAACAGTTACGTCCATTACAAATAAATAGATAATTAAATAAAACATTTAAAACAAACAACCCAAAGAAAACAAATAAATAAATATAATTAAAGAAAACATTCCAAACACATCGACAATTAAAGTAAAACAATTCCTAATTAATAATTAATTTAAATACACAAAAATAATCAACAAATCAATTTAAGCAAATACACATAAACCAAAATCACCATTAATCAATTTGAACCCAAAACACAAAAGTCACAGAATTAAAAAAAACACAATAAAAACAAAATTAAATTCCTATTTTATCCTTTTGAAAACTAGGGGTATTACAGATAATATATTAATAATTGAATGAGTTCAGCCGTACATGTATTTATAAATAAAAACCCTAAGGGAAATACTAAAAACGTAAGGAAAATAGTAACACAAGGTAACTGCTCAAAAACAAAGTTGCTCTGAATATTCTATAAAAATAAGAAAACAAACCTAATTACTAAAAACTATTAAAGACCAAAAAAGAAAAAAAATTGAATCTGTTTAGTATTCTAACCAAAATTCTGAAATATTCAAAATTAGAAAAACACCATTCCCGAGCCCTAAATGATTGAATTCGGCCAAAAACGCCCTACCTCGGCAGCTTCATTGCCAATATCTATGAGTTGGGCCGTTTCTGATAAAATTCGGCTCTTTCCGAGTTAAAAACGAATTCCTCGAAATCATCTAGAAAAAACTGATCAGCCCATCCGTTTGACCTTTTGACGGTCAAAACGGGTTCCACAATCTTCAACTAACTATCTTGCATCAATAACAAAAGTTAATAAAACTAAAAATAATTAAAGAAAAAAAAAACAATAGAACCTAATTTAGAAAACCCCAATCTAATAATCCTACAAATTCTTCAATAAAATAAAAATGAATTCAAATTGAGAGTAATAAGTATTGAGTGGAGAAGAAAGAAAACTATAAATTTGTAATGAGAGAGGAGAGAGACGCCAAGAGACTTCAAAGATGAGAGAAAGTATGTGAGTACTAAGAAAATAAATAAATAAAAGATAAAAACAAGAAAAATAATATGGACATAAAGAAAAATTTAGCGTTGTAAAAAATGATGCATGAGAGAGAGAGAGAAAAAAAAAGCTATTTAAAAATATAAATATTTGGGAACAATATTAAGAGTGAGAAAAGAAAAAATAAAAATAAAAAGTTATTTAAGAGTATAAATATTTGGGATCAATATTAAAGAGATAGATAGAAAAAATATATATATTTATGGATATTAATCTTTGGGACCCAATATTTTTGTATTGATTAGAGCTTAATTTTGAAATGAGAGAAAATAAAAAGTTATTTTATGATATAAATTTTTGAGGTCCAATATTAAATTTATATATTGATTATATTTGTAAAAATATTAGAAAATAATTATAATATAACATATATAAGGATATTTTAAATTCTGAGGCCCTTCCAAATTGGAGGTCCTAGGCGACCGCCTAGGTCGTCTATGCCAGGACCGGCCCTGCATATATTATTGTGGCCTAATGTAATGACCCGGTCATTTTTCTTCCTTTTCTTTTTCTCAGATTTTAACGTATATTTTTTTTCCGTTGTCTTTTCCTTTTTAGGTTCGGTTTTTCATCACTTGATGTCGTCTCGAGTGCTCTGGAATGATTTCCGAGACTCTTTTCATTGGATTGACAACTTCCTTTGGGGATTGTGTCATTTCCATATTTTATTTTTCTGAACACTATTCACATTTTGTCTTTTTCTCGTTCATCCTTTTTCCTTACACAACCTCACTTTTTGTACACGGATTTGATTCCGGTTTTGCATGCATTCATGATATTTGATTTCCGTGATAGGGGTATTTTTACTTTTCTAGAAAAGCATGTTGATTGCTTACTTCTTTCATACAGGGGCATTAATGCATACTTTAGTGTAATTATTCTTAACTTGTGAGGTTTTAGTATAATTAAATAAAGTAATTATTTGTCATCTTGCGGACCATTTTGCAATTAAATTTGGAAGATATTTTCAAAAATGACCTTTTGTAATTTTTGAAAAGTGTGACAAGTGTCACACTCTCATTGATCCACTTGTTGACATTTGTGTGGAAACACTTTAATGCATTGGATGATGACATTTGGAGGATAAGGATTCACCCACTTGTTGGCCTAGGATTGGTGCACTTGTTGGCTTGGATGATTGACAAGTGTAGGTGTGGGATTAAGCCTAAGAAGGAGCCATGGATTGGTGACAAGTGTAGGTTCACAATTTAGTCTTGCAAATATCTTTGGGCCACTTTGGGATTATGGTTTTAAATGAGAGTTTTTGTGCAATTGACCATAGATGTGTGTGTTGACCATGGTGTAAGAGCACATAGTGAGTGGAGGATTTCTATTTCCTCCACTCACACTTAACCACATTATTTCATTCTCTTCCTTACAAGAAAACCCTAGCCTCCATGGATGGAGCTTGAAGCCTTAGGCATTGACCTTGATTTTTGAGGCCCTTCCAATTACTTTAGACCATAAAGTTTGGAATACTTTTTGTTCCCCTCATCCTCCTCTTCAAAACACTTGAAGGATCTAGCCTAACTCCTAGTTTTGCTTTGGTATCTAGAGATTCAATTCTCTAGTGAGGTATTCATCTATTATTTTGAAGTATTTATATGTCATTATTGAGTGTTTTACATGCATGGAAGATAAGGACTTGTATTTTACCCTTAAACTATTTTAACTTAAAATTAATCTTGTCAAATTAAATATAGAATATGAAAATATACTCAATTATCTTTCATTTAGTTTTGGTTTCATGTAATTTAGATTTAAAATGAAATAGTTATGAATTTTTGAAGTTGCAAGCTAGTTGTTGGAAATTTGAAGCTTTTCCTTTTCGGTTCGGAAATGAATTTTTATATGGAGTTGTGGTGCTTCAATTGCCTTGAAATTTTTACTGGAACTTCCCCCATGGGTTTTACCTCAGAATTTTTTCACAATTTTAGAGCATTTCTAATTTTTTTTAAAAATCCGAAACTATCTGTTGTCCATGTTTTTATTACAGCTGGAAAACATATTTTTAGATGATTTATTTCACTAACCTTTTGACATTGGATCATGGCTTAAATTTCCAGTTTTACACTCTCATATGTTTACTTCCAAAATAAATTAGGTTTGCCCAATTTGGATGTCAAATGAATTTTTCATGAATTTTCAAAGTTGGAAGCTATGGCTGAAAATGTATTTTCTGGGCAGAATTTGTTTCAAAGTTGTGGGTCAAAACTGTTTCAATTGGGAAAAATGTTTTGTTAAACTAAATTGATATTATTAAATTACAGTATTTAAGCTTTCATTGGGCTTTGGATTCATTCAATTTGGGTTAGAATTGAATTTTTTATAAATTTTACAAGTTGAAGGTAGCAAGCTGAAAAATCTGTTTTGCGAACCGAAAATTTGGGGCGATTTCATTTCGGTGGTAATTGGGATTTTCATTCCAATTGAGGTAGGGAATGTTTTAGGATTATTTGTGTATTGTATTGTGTGTTTGCCATGATTATACAATATATATGTATGCCTTGTATCAAATCTAGAAAGTTAGTAATTTTTATTTCTTTATATAAGATTTAAAATTTATGATGATGTATAACTTTGATTTGAATTGTAACATGTTAAGAAATTATACTTAGATATGTTGGTTAAAATATATTAAATTTGGATCATTTGATTAAGAATTACAACTTTTATTTAATATTTATCTTTAGTGAAAGTTTAATTCACATGGTTGTATCAAGCATTAAATCAAGTTGTAATGTGGTATTTAAATAGGCCTTAGCATGTTCTCTATCATAGATTAAATTGAGGGCATTTGGAATTGTTTAAAAATCTAGAGGAAATTAATTAATTAGCTTGATTAATTTTGTTTTAAGTGTTTTAATCAATTAACTTGTCATTTGATGTTATATATATGATGACCATGACATGTCTTTCAATATATATTTAGTTGAGGTTATTTGGATTAACTTGGAATTTAGAGAATTTAACTATTTATGTTTAATTGAATTTTACTTTATTACTCCATGGATTTAATTGCATTTTGGAAGTTGATTCTATATTTAAATCATGAATTTGGATTTGACGTATATTCACTTGATTACTTTTGAGCATTGGATAACATAGTTGTTACTTTTATATTCATGAGAATATGTTTTTCCTTATTGAATATATTGTTGCTATGTGTAAGGAATTGCACACTTTGTATTTGACATCTTACATGCCATAGTAGTTGTGAATTTTGAGCATGTATTGTATAAGTTTCCAAAATTTGGATTGTGCTTGGTAAATAGTTGATATCTTGTATATATATGTTGATATATATACGTTGTTGCACAATTTGTTGATTTTGGAAACTTGGGGATGTCGTTATTTGGCTACGGCTAGGACTTGGTTCTAGTACGGGGTATTGTCCCTCTATACAGTCTAGTGCGCACATAGGGAGGTTACCCATGCGCTAGTAACCCTAACGTAACTATGTTGTCGGTCTGATCCGGCGTGACATCCGAGTATCCACTTTGTTTGATTTCGTATTTCATTTCAAGTTGATAAATAGATGATATCGTAACTTGTTGTTCCTTATTTGATTTCCTATTTTGAGCTTAAGATGTAGCTTTGCGAAAGTATGCTTCATGCGTTGTATTGGAAGTTCCATTGTTGGTTAAATTGCATCGATATCATAATTTGTGTTTTGATGTTCAAATGTAGTTTAGGAATGACCTTATAGATTCATTTTGAACATAGACGTTAGGTGGCATGACCCACACTTGTTGTTTTCGTATTTTGGATTTCCAGTTGAAGACTTTGAGAATCTATATCTTGTTGCCTTGTATAACATGTTTTCATGTTGTTTGAATTGCATGAACAATTTGATTATGATATAAATGATCTAGGTAGCTTAGGATGCTCCCTAGGTCTCATCTTGACATAGACGTTAGGTGGCATGAGCCCCTTTAACATGTTTCACCATAAGGTGATAAAATTGTAAAATGCTAGGTCGATGCATGCTCATCTCCTACGAGTAGCTTTATGTTACTCACCCCTACGATACTGAGGCATATTTCAGGTGCAGGACTCAGGATTTGAAGATTCCATTGCTCCTTGGATGGCTTACAGTTTCTAAGTTTCTATTTTATGCAAGTGTTAGCATAAGATGTCTCTTTGTAGCCCTATTTGTTTAAACTTGTATTCGTTGATTCGTATATGTAAAGTGTACGTAAGTGCACTCTTTTTAATGTATTTAACATGTATGAGATGAGGCCGGAGGCCAATGATATGTATCTCGTTTTCTATGCACTTTTGTTTTCAAAGTTTATTATGAAAATATTGGAAAATGTTAAGTCATTGCTTCATAACTTTCGCATCGGGTGTTGGAATTTCATATCTTTTCTGCCCGAACTCAGAATCAGACGATTCTTGAGTCTAATTTTGTTCATTTTTCGTTGTCCTTCCAATGGTGTGCACGGTGGCACCATTTTCAGTGAGAAATTACCATTTTGCCCTTAGTTCATCTCTTTTCGGGTTAGGCATTCTTGCTTCATTTGCTTGGCTCATTTGAGTTTCGTGGTTTCATGGAGAGTCATTTTGGGGCCTTAGGGATGACGTACATCTCTTAAGGTCATTTGGCTTCTTTCGCTTCCGCATTTCGGGTCCGTTATCGGGTCAACTTCCGGTTCATCACTAACGCACCAGGTTGAGAAATCCGGGTCGTTACAGGTGGTATCAGAGCTCCTAGGTTTGAATACCTTGGACGACGGGTTTTGGGTGCATATCATGCTTATGTTGCCATACTCTATGTGTTTATATGCTTCATGATAATATGTTTTGGTTTGATAACATGTTTATGTGCTTACGTGCTACATGTGGTATGCCGTTTGTTTAGCATGATTTAATTATTATGTAAAGAACATGACATATGATGTATTCTAGTTCAGATTTGTATATGCATAACTGTGTTGCATATTTGGCATGACACGAGATTAGTCATTGAGGCTCGTGTTGAGGTTGATGGTGATTGTAGTCACGGTTGTATTGTAGTTTAGGTTGTTGTTATCCTAGAGTTGGTTTTGAGGTAGGTGGAGAGACACCTTTTGTTTAGGCTCTCATGGGGTGAGCCATTAGGCACAACCGTAGTACTGGATTTGTTAATTTTAGGCCATGGTTAGGTTTTGGACCTTTTGGGATCCTTGGTTGTTTTGGAAGGTTCCTCTGAGATTGCAATTTTCGTGGGCGGGTACGTTGTAGGCTGGTGCATGGCACTGTCATGCTACCGTACTGGTAAGCTACGAGTGCAGTGCGGATGGAATCAGCGTTAGGTTTTGTTCCGACAGGTGTAGTCTTTTTGATCGATAATGATGATGGTTGTTTTGGGGATCAGTCGTAGTGATCGATTTGGTTATCTGATTGTATGGCTAGAGTTGCCATTTTCTTTGAGTTCTCCTTGCTCGATGACGCTTTTGGGGTTAAGTCGATTGATAGATGCTTGGGGTAGAGAGAGCATTGCATTGTTAGTGTCACTTGTAGTGTCACCCTTAGATTCAGAGATGGATTGTAAGAGTCTTACCATTGTGGTAAGGGCTTACGTTTGTTTTGAGACAGGTTGTTGTTGCATTGGTTTTTGGAGTCAGTGTATGGCTAGGACTGGTCCTTCCTTTTTACCTAGGCACTCTAGGACACGATGTCCATAGGGTTCATTGTTGCAACACTTTTATTTTCTGCAGTTTCATTTACTACAATGTTAGTAGTATGATTTATGATATTGTGATGCATGAGTAGGTGGAGGTCTATCCACGTTTGCCTTCTTTTTATGTGGTAATAGCATACCTTTCTTATATGCTTCGAGATGCCATGTTGTTACTGCGCTTTAATAACATGCTTTTGTGTTTATGTGGAGACGTGAAGCATGTGCTTTTGATTTTCATCTATGTAAGTAGATTTTCTTTCTGGTAGTTGCATTCCTTGTCATATGCATGACTTTCAGGTTTGGTTTTCCCATATGCGGGTTTCCACAATGGTTTTGTGCTGGTTCGTGTTAGGGACTTCACAAGGAGTGAGTCTCTTCCCTCCGTTGCGTTGTGCACTGTTTTGGGGTTGGTTGGTCCATGAGGATCATCATTGTTGTCTTGAGTCCTTGGTGAGGATTTGATAGATTTTGGTCGACTTACTTCCATGTAGGGGGTGAAGTCGTTGACTTTGTTGTCTTTCATTTCAGAGATGGAGTCGTGGTGCTTTCCTTTTTAGGACTGGTGGTCCCCTTTCTTTCGTGTCTTCCCTTGGGGAGTTCCTACCGTGGTTGTTGACAGTTGTGGTGCTCAAGTGAGTTGATTGGTGTGAAATCATTTTACGGAGACTTATATCCATATCTTTGAGGATTGTTTAATTCGTGAGGTGAGCTCGATGCTCTTTTGAAAATGTCTTTTGGAGACTTGTTCCAGTTTTGGAGGCCTGGATGTGGTTGACTCTTAGGAGGAGTTTTGGAGGATCGTTGTTGGATATGGCTTGCTTGTGGAGTTTTCTCGTCCTAGTTATGACTAGGCATGGCCTTGAGGAATCGTGGTACTAGTGGTTGTTTATAGATGGATCGAAATTGAGGAATTTTGATTTAGCTTAGTGTTGTCAAGTACGATTTTGAGAGACTCGTTCTATAACCTTGGTTGTCAAGATTTTGATGTGTGTGCCACTTCGTGGACTTGTATTTCGAGAATCTAGTTATCCGTGATAGGGATTTTGATCCGATGTTTGATTACGGTGAGTAGTCTTATAGTTGATCTATTTTAGGATGATATCTGGGATTTTGGAGATGCTGTTTTGCTTGTCAGACTTTGGATTCGTAATTGATGTTGTTGATAGTAGTGTTTTGAGATGTTAAAATTGTTAGTCTTTTTGATTGAAGATTTAAGGCCTTAAGCGTAGCGGTACCTATGGCATTGTTGTCAGAGTTTTGGGATTGGCCAGGATGGTCTGGCCGGACATCTTTGGACCATATCTCAACTCTCACAAAAAGTTGGTTTCCGTAGTGCTTTTGGTAATGATCATTTTTGACATTGAAGTCATTTGTATCGAGAGGTTTCATGGGTAGACCTAGTGGGGGTAGGTTATGAATTGGTGCCTTATACTGTCATGCTACCGTACAAGTTGTGTGCTGTGGGCGGGTGCTAGTTGCCGTTGATGCTACCTTACTGACAAGTAAGTGTGGGCAGACACTAGGAATTGTCATTGCTACCACACATTTGAGTACGTCGTGGGCGGGTTCTGGTCGTTATTCGTACTGCCATGTCGTCTTTGTTTAGTACTTTAATTTGATTCATGGATATCTTGGAGTTCTGTTGGTGGTTGTTTTTGGTTCCTTATGATGGTTCGTCAGGAGGGGTGCTTTCGATTGTTGTCTTCCGTTCCCTCTTCTGGCCTTAAGTTTTGTGTGTGAGTTTCGACTTGTGGTGTGGCCATGTGATCACTTTTCTTTTGAGGAGTTGTCCTGTCGTGAGCACGTGGGTGCGAATGATATGGGGTTGTACGTTGTCTTCAGTTTTGGGATTGCTTTCGTAACATGTTGTGAGGGATACTCAGAGATGTACTCCGTAGTTATCCTGGTTTCGCCTTTTTGTTTTGTTGGGGCTAGATTTCAGGGACGAAATCACTTTAAGGTGGGAAGGTTGTAATGACCAGGTCATTTTTCTTCCTTTTCTTTTTCTCAGATTTTAACGGATATTTTTTTTCCGTTGTCTTTTCCTTTTTGGGTTCGATTTTTCATCACTTGATGTCGTCTCGAGTGCTCTGGAATGATTTCCGAGACTATTTTCCTTGGATTGACAACTTCCTTTGGGGATTGTGTCATTTCCATATTTTATTTTTCTGAACACTATTCACATTTTGTCTTTTTCTCGTTTATCCTTTTTCCTTGCACAACCTTACTTTTTGTACTCGGATTTGATTCCGGTTTTGCATGCATTCATGATATTTGATTTCCGTGATAGGGGTATTTTTACTTTTCTAGAAAAGTATGTTGATTGCTTACTCTTTTCATAAAAGGGCATTAATGCATACTTTAGTGTAATTATTCTTAACTTGTGGGGTTTTAGTATAATTAAATAAAGTAATTATTTTTCATCTTGGGGACCATTTTGCAATTAAATTTGGAAGATATTTTCAAAAATGACCTTTTTGTAATTTTTGAAAAGTGTGACAAGTGTCACACTCTCATTGGTCCACTTGTTGACATTTGTGTGGAAACACTTTAATGCATTGGATGATGACATTTGGAGGGTGAGGATTCACCCACTTGTTGGCCTAGGATTGGTGCACTTGTTGGCTTGGATGGTTGACAAGTGTAGGTGTGGGATTAAGCCTAGGAATGAGCCATGGATTGGTGACAAGTGTAGGTTCACAATTTAGTCTTGCAAATATCATTGGGCCACTTTGGGATTATGGTTTTAAATGAGAGTTTTTGTGCAATTGACCATAGATGTGTGTGTTGACCATGGTGTAAGAGCACATAGTGAGTGGAGGATTTTTATTTCCTCCACTCACACTTAACCACATTATTTCATTCTCTTCCTTACAAGAAAACCCTAGCCTCCATGGATGGAGCTTGAAGCCTTAGGCATTGACCTTGATCTTTGAGGCCCTTCCACTTACTTTAGACCAAAAAACTTAGAATACTTTTTGTTCCCTTCATCCTCCTCTTCAAAACCCTTGAAGGATCTAGCCTAACTCCTAGTTTTGCTTTGGTATCTAGAGATTCAATTATCTAGTGAGGTATTGATCTATTATTTTGAAGTATTTATATGTCATTATTGAGTGTTTTACATGCATGAAAGAGAAGAACTTGTATTTTACCCTTAAATTGTTTTAACTTGAAATTAATCTTATCAAATTAAATATAGAATATGAAAATATACTCAATTAGCTTTCATTTAGTTTTGGTTTTATGTAATTTGGATTTAAAATGAAATAGTTATGAATTTTTGAAGTTGCAAGCTAATTGCTAGAAATTTGAAGCTTTTCCTTTTCGGTCCGAAAATGAATTTTTATATGGAGCTTTGGTGCTTCAATTGTCTTGAAATTTTTACTAGAACTTTCCCCATGGGTTTTACGCTGCTCAGAATTTTTTCACGATTTTAGAGCATTTCTAATTTTTTTTTAAAATCCCGAAACTATCTGCTGTCCATGTTTTTATTGCAGCTGGAGAACATATTTTTAGATGATTTATTTCACTAACCTTTTGACATTGGATCATGGCTTAAATTTCCAGTTTTACACTCTTATATGTTTACTTCCAAAATAAATTAGGTTTGCCCAATTTGGATATCAAATGAATTTTTCATTAATTTTCAAAGTTGGAAGCTATAAGCTGAAAATGTGTTTTCTGGGCAGAATTTGTTTCAAAGTTGTGGGTCAAAACTATTTCAATTGGGAAAAATGTTTTATTAAACTAAATTGATATTATCAAATTACAGTGTTTAAGCTTTCATTGGGCTTTGGATTCATTCAATTTGGGTTAGAATTGAATTTTTTTATGAATTTTACAAATTGAAGGTAGCAAGCTGAAAAATCTATTTTGCGGACCGAAAATTTGGGGCGATTTCATTTCAGTGGTAATTGGGATTTTCATTCCAATTGAGGTAGGAAATGTTTTAAGATTATTTGTGTGTTGTATTGTGTGTTTACCATAATTATACAACATGTATGTATGCCTTGTATCAAATCTAGAAAGTTAGTAATTTTTATTTCTTTGTATAAGATTTAAAATTTATGATGATGTATAACTTTGATTTGAATTGTAACATGCTAGAAAATTATACTTAGATATGTTGGTTAACATATATTAAATTTGGATAATTTGATTAAGAATTACAACTTTTATTTAATATTTATCTTTAGTGAAAGTTTAATTCACATGGTTGTATCAAGTATTAAATCAAGTTGTAATGTGGTATTTAAATAGGCCTTGGCATGTTCTCTATCATAGATTAAATTGAGGGCATTTGGAATTGTTTAAAAATCTAGAGGAAATTAATTAATTAGCTTGATTAATTTTGTTTTAAGTGTTTTAATCACTCAACTTGTCATTTGATATTATATATATGATGACCATGACATGTCTTTCAATATATATTAAATTGAGGCTATTTGGATTAACTTGGAATTTAGAGAATTTAACTATTTATGTTTAATTAAATTTTACTTTATTACTCGATGGATTTAATTGCATTTTGGAAGTTGTTTCTATATTTAAATCATGGATTTGGATTTGATGTATGTTCACTTGATTACTTTTGAGTATTGGATAACATAGTTGTTACTTTTATATTCATGAGAATATGTTTTTCCTTATTGAATATATTGTTGCTATGTGTAAGGAATTGCACACTTTGTATTTGACATCTTACATGCCATAGTAGTTATGAATTTTGAGCATGTATTGTATAAGTTTCCAAAATTTGGATTGTGCTTGGTAAATAATTGATATCTTGTATATACATGTTGATATATATACATTGTTGCACAATTTGTTGATTTTGGAAACTTGGGGATGTCGTTGTTTGGCTACGGCTAGGACTTCGTTCTAGTACAGGGGATTGTCCCTCTATACAGTCTAGTGCGCATATAGGGAGGTTACCCATGGGCTAGTAACCCTAATGTAACTATGTTGTCGGTCTAATCCGGCGTGACGTCCGAGTATCCACTTTGTTTGATTTTGTATTTCATTTCAAGTTGATAAATAGATGATATCGTAACTTGTTGTTCCTTATTTGATTTCCTATTTTGAGCTTAAGATGTAGCTTTGTGAAAGTATGCTTCATGCGTTGTATTGGAAGTTCCATTGTTGGTTAAATTGCATCGATATCATAATTTGTGTTTTGATGTTCAAATGTAGTTTAGGAATGATCTTATAGATTCATTTTGAACATAGACGTTAGGTGGCATGACTCACACTTGTTGTTTTCGTATTTTGGATTCCTAGTTGAAGACTTTGAGAATCTATATCTTGTTACCTTGTATAACATGTTTCCATGTTGTTTGAATTGCATAAACAATGTGATTATGATAGAAATGATCTAAGTAGCTTAGGATGCTGCCTGAGTCTCATCTTGACATAGACGTTAGGTGGCATGAGCCCCTTTAACATGTTTCACCATAAGGTGATAAAATTGTAAAATGCTAGGTCGATGCATGCTCATCTCCTACGAGTAGCTTTATCTTACTCACTCCTACGATACTAGGACATATTTCTCCTACGAGTAGCTTTATGTTACTCACTCCTACGATACTGGGACATATTTCAGGTACAGGACTCATGATTTGAAGATTCCATTGCTCCTTGGATGGTTTACAGTTTCTAAGTTTCTATTTTATGCAAGTGTTAGCATAAGATGCCTCTTTGTAGCCCTATTTGTTTAAATTTGTATTCGTTGATTCGTATATGTAAAGTGTACGTAAGTGCACTCTTTTCAATGTATTTAACATGTATGAGATGAGGCCGGAAGCTAATGACATGTATCTCGTTTTCTATGTACTTTTGTTTTCAAAGTTTATTATGAAAATATTGGAAAATATTAAGTCATTGCTTCATAATTTTCGCATCGGGTGTTGGAATTTCATATCTTTTCTGCCTGGACTCAGAATCAGACGATTCTTGAATATAATTTTGTTCATTTTTCGTTGTCCTTCTAATGGTGTGCACGGTGGCCCCATTTTCAGTGAGAAATGACCGTTTTGCCCTTAGTTCATCTATTTTCGGGTTATGCATTCTTGCATCATTTGCTTGGCTCATTTGAATTTCGTGATTTCATGGAGAGTCATTTTGGGGCCTTAGGGATGACATACATCTCTTGAGGTCATTTGGCTTCTTTCGCTTCCGCATTTCGGGTCCGTTATCGGGTCAACTTCCGGTTCATCACTAACGCGCCAGGTTGAGAAATTCGGGTCGTTACACCTAAACCCTAAACAACAAATAACAATATTAAAGGAGTTAAACACACAAGATAAAAAAATAAAAAATAAAAATTCACACAGTCAACCCAAAATATAAGTGATCCACCAAAAACCAGGCTTATATCCACATATTACACCGAACATTTTCACTTTGAAAAAGATAAAAGATTACAATAAAGAATTTTTCTCTCAATCTCCTTCACTTGTTCTCTCTTACGTAGGCACAATGATCTATCGTTCTTACACACCCAAAGATTGATACAAAACCCATTATATATCGAAAATACAACTTGCCCGGCCACAACAAGAAAAATTATTTTTCCGAATGGACATTGGACTGGTCTAAAAAAAAATTGAACTAGTTCAGCTTGACGAAATCACCATTCCCAAACTTTCTTCCAAAGTTAAATCGGAAGAATTCTGAGATATTCACTATAACATATGTAATCTCACAAGTGATTAGGCTCCACAAAACCTGCAAATGATGGTGTAAGTGAGTTTTTAGACAGTATCATATTATCTCCACCCGAGTAATATTGGACTGGTCATATAATGTGTTTTTTCTTTATCATGTTGCTTAATCTTTACTTATGCCATTGGCCTACCCATTTAAAGTCTTCAATCATTCTACTTTGCCTACCCATTTCTTTGGCTTTATATAATTAAAACTACCTTTTAGTCTCCAGACTTGACACTGGAAAGTAAAATAGCCAACCTAGCCACTTTTTGGTTTAGTTTTGCTCTTATAAACAAATGCTTTGAACAATGACTGATGGTTTGTTTTGCTTTGTACTCCTAATTTGTTTATTTGCTTAGATACTTTGTCTTGCATGCATCTTTCTGTTTGCTGTGGTTTTGTGGGGTATGCCCTTTTCATTTTATACAATTTCTATACTCTGCTCACCAAAAGAAAAAAAACACTAGCTTTATTGTTTTTATTTTTTTTCATCTACTTAAGCAAAAAGAGACTGTTTGGGCATTATTTATCTTCATATTAGATTCATGTAAATTACAATGAAATGAATCAATTTCCTTGGAAAATCAGAATGATGAGCCCAATTGAATTGTAAGTCCCTTTATCTGTTGAATTAAAATTCCACATTAAATAAATTCTTACCATTTGATAAAATATTATGTAGACTCCTTGGACCCATTAAAATGTACCAAACATTTAAAACCACATTGGTGGTGGTTCCAGCGATCCACCAATCTAAATTCCCAAATTGTCATTCAGAAACTTAGATTTTGAAGAAAGTTTAATAAAATACATCAAGTTGCTTGCACTTGCCAACTCCAACAATTAAACTCTTCTCTTGGAGTTGGGACCATTGGCTCTCCTTACTTGTGATCTCTGGCACTTTCTTGGGAAAAGAAGAGGGAAAACAAAACCTAAAGAAACAGGAAGGAGAAAATAATTGTTTTTTCTTCTACTATAGAAAATTTTCTCACCACCAAAAGATAAGTTGACAAATCAATACGAAAGGAAAATAATTACTGGCATTTATAAAAGGAAAAAAACACTCTTATGGTATACATATAGAAGGTATAACCAAAAATCTCTAACATTTAATTTTTGAACAAATAAGAGTTTGAATGTTGAAAAGACTAAAATGTCCCTCTATAACTGAATAAAAAAAGGATAAAAAAATAATTAAATGTTAAATGACTAAAGTGTTCCTCTTTTTTTTTCTTTTTCTTCTTATATGTAAGGGCATTATTGGAAGAGAAATGGTATTTTCGGAATTTTATATCTTAAAAACACGCACATAACAAAATTTGTAACCAAACAGTGACTTCAAGCCTTCTTTGATTATTTTTTCAAATTTAAAGCTTGTCTATACCCAAAGAAAATATTATGGGTGATATTTACTAAAAATTAAAACATTAGGGGTGTTTTTCTCACTTTGTCCTTTATAAAATGACAAGGTAGAGTCAGGTAGAGTCAGATTTAAGATTACGATGTTGCATTTGGTATACAGAAATAGAATTAAATAGAATATCCATTCCATTCATTCTTTGGTTTAGTAGGAAAATTAAAGTATGAATAATCATTTCAAGTCATTCCCTTGGAGTGGAAAAAATTAAAAAACTGGGAAAAGAGGAGGTAGAAAAGGGACAAAGAAGCATATTCTTGTAACATCTTACTATGTCAAGAGTAAAAAATTTTAGGTTAAAAATTATCTCTACTCTTGCTTTTCTTTTTTCTTACTCAAGTTATGGTCGAGGCTTTGTCTCTCCAATTTTAATATTCTGTACAATCTACTATTTTATTTTGTGTTTTCTTGAAGAGATCTATGTAGTTGCAAATCTATTTTTTGTATTTATTTCTACTCTAGATTTAGGATTGATGCCTACCAAATTACAATTACTATGACAAATTATATGATGTAACCTCAAACAATCATCCACAAATGATGGATGTTGATTAACACCCCCATATATAACTCAAAACTAATTGTGATATTGTGAATGTTTGAGATTTGAATTCTTAAAATCCAATGAGCCATAATTTGAATGACATTTTATAAATTGAATGGATGCTATATATCACAAATTAAATGCTAGCTTAATTATGACCTTTATAAATACATTTCAAAATCTTATGACCTAATGAGTTATTATCAACTTTAAAAAAATAATACATTATGATATTGAATTAGTTATAGTCGAATGATTGTATATATTGAGCTCTAAGAGGTTGACTTAGGGAATTAAAATTCTCACCTGCGTAACAATAAATCAATCTGTTCCCTCAAGTTAGTGATGCATATTAGAAAAATAATGTGACGTAAGGCTTGCATTACAACATTAAACTAACATGTATCACTAACTGGAGAGCACCAGTTTATAGTTACGCATGAGAGGATTTTGAACCTGCCTCAGGTGGATAAGAATTTGACTCTGATGTCTCAGGAAGTATTAAATTTAAAATTATATATATTTAAAAAGATATATTTAATGACCTTGATAGTGAGATTATCATGCAAAGCTTTCAAAATATAATTACTTTTTAAGAACAATTATATATGGTTCCACTCTAACTGTATCAATCAATATTTAAGTTTTTGTACCTTTTTTTTTTTTTTTGGTTAGATAAAATATCATCTCATTATGTTCAAGTTCGCTTCCAACAAAAAAACAAAAAAACAAAAAACAAAAAAAATTCCGATTCCACCACTGCATCTAGGTGAGATAAAATTGGAAGGGTTTAATCGAAATTCTCAACCCCATCAAAGAAGTAATGTAACCATGTGTAAACGAATAATGTTTTTCACCCCCTAAGAAAATTACTGCACAGTACACACAATTGAATGTTGAGGGGGTAATCTGGCATTTGAATTTTTGGACGTAGCTGGAAGTGATCTAAAATTTTAATATTTTATTTTCTAATTATACACGCTAACAACACTTTCAGCACACTGATGACGTGTTTCTGTATTTATTTTCATTTTTTCCTTTTTTAGTTATGATAAAATCTTTTTGTCTCCTTCTCTTTCCCTTTTTTATAACCTGCAATTTTTTTAACCCATTTTTTTTCTCTTGTTTCCTGCCTTTCTAAAGCCTTTCTCTATTTTGTATTAACTTTCTTTCTCTCTCATTGGGTTTGACTTTAATCTCTCGAATTAATAATGAAAGATTTCACAAATAAAGAAATAACATAATTTAACAACGTAATTGATTTTGTTAGCATAAAAAATAATTTTTCAAACTTCATAAACCATTAAACTCTTTAGATGATTATAATAGCGATGATAATTTGTTTATTTTATTTTTCTTTAATGTTTTATGCTTTGAGTTTACTTTTGAATTTTTTTTTTTCCTGATGTGATTTTTAAAAATTAATTTAGATGGTGATGAAAATGGTAATTTTTTTTGTAATTTTTCTTAAAATTTTATTTTATTTTATTTTATTTTATTTTTTTTTTTTTTTTGGGATGTGATTTTTAAGAATAAATTTGGAATTTATTTGAATCTTGTATTTGTTGATAAATAAAGTCCGAACCTTTTGGCAATAAAATTAAAAGACTAGGAGGGATTTTGTTTAAAGAGCAAAAAAAAAAAAATTAAATATATAGTAAGGAAAGTAAATAAGGTAAGAAGAAAAAATTTATAATGAAAAAGATAGATGTGGTATAAAATGAGGGAGGATTCATTAACGAGATTAAAGATCTTTTTGTCATTTTCTTTAAAGAAAGAAAAAATAAAAAAATGGAGCGCAATTATACAAAAGTAAAGGTTGAATATTGCCTTTCTAATAATATATTATGTTATTATTTTTGACGTATCTGTGCCCTTTTTTTTTTTTTTTCAAAATTTATGTTATCATTGTGTCTGTATTTTAAGTCCGTATGTGTGGTTAACTTACTTTGGCAAAGGACTAGTATGTCACTTTACTGTATTTTATTCTTAAAAATTAATTTAGATGGTTTGTAATTTTTCTTTTCAATTTTATGCTTTGAGTTTAGGTGGGTTTTTTTTTTTTTTTTGGATTTGATTTTTAAGAATAAATTTGGAATTTATTTGAATCTTGTATTTGTTGATAAATAAAGTTCTAACCTTTTGGCAATAAAATTAAAAGACTAGGGATTTTGTTTAAAAAAAAAAAAATAGTAAAGAAAGTAAATAAGGTAAAAAAAAAAATTTATAATGAAAAGGATAAATGTGGTATTATAAAATGAGGTAGGATTCATTAAAAAGATTAAAGATCTTTTTGCCATTTTCTTAAAAAAAAAAAAAAAAATTAGAGTCCAATTGTACAAAAATAGAGGTTGAATATTATCTTTCTAATAATATATTATATTATTATTTTTGACATATTTGTGTCCTATTTTTCAAAATTTAGGTGTCGTGTCTTTATTTTATGTCAGTATCTGTGGTTAACTACTTTGGCAAAGGGCTAGTATGTCACTTGTATATTGATAATTAAATTCCAGTATGGGTGGTCCAATGTTGGTCAACTTAGCAAATTAATTTGGACGCGCTTCACGCGCCGTCACGGGTCTACCTTCACGTGGAGGCGGTTTAGACACAAAACTGTCTTCCCTAAATCTTTAATGCCCTCACATCCAATTTTGGGACTAATAAATGGAAACTTTGTCTCTGTCTTTCGTTTCTCTCTCCGAGTCTCAAACAAGACCCGTATATACCTATATTTATATACACAATCTTTATACACACATAAATAGAAATGTCCATATAGAGGCATATACATACAAAACAATGTATTATGATGAGCTAATTAAATTACGAAAGACCCAATTTGTATATGTAAAGGAAAAATCAAAAGAGAAAAGAAAAGGGTAATAACAGCTACTGTGAGTGAATGAGTAAGAATCATGTGACCTTTGCCTCTCTCTCTCTACTTTCTCTCTCTTCTTCTTTCAAAACGCCCAAATTACTACCTGCCCAATATCCCACCCACCCACCCCCACAAACAAGTTTGTTTCTGTATTCACTTCTCTCCTCCTCCTCTCTCTCTCTCTCTCTCTCTTAGCCTGGTTATTGTTCTTTTATGTTCATCAATGGCTTCAAGTGCTTCAAGGTTCATCAAATGTGTGACGGTTGGTGATGGGGCTGTTGGGAAGACTTGTATGCTTATCTGCTATACCAGTAACAAATTCCCAACTGTAAGTGTTTTTTTCCCAGAAGATCCATCTGGGTTTTCATTTTTGGATATATATGTATTTGTGTTTGCATCTGTGTCCAATTTCTTTGTGTCTCTGTGTCTAACAAATACTTGTGTGTGTGTTTATGGGTTATTGTGTTATTTTAATGTGTAAATGTTTCTGGATTTTGCAGCTTTTTTGTGTTTTCATGATTTCATATGTCAAAAGTTCTGCCACACTAATAATTTTTGCTTCTGGGTTTGGCTTCACTTTTTGGACTTTGTAGTTTTTGCATTTTTTCTTGCCCAAATTCTCATCTGGGTTGCCCCCCCCTCTACTGAACTTTTCATCTCCTCCTCCATTTTCCCAAAAATCTTTTTATTATTATTATTATTATTATTATTATTATTTTTTGTGGTTACTTTATTTTTATTTTGTTTGTTTAGTTTCTAATATTTTTCGTGTTAATCAGGATTATATACCTACTGTATTTGATAACTTCAGTGCAAATGTGGTTGTTGAAGGAACCACTGTCAACTTAGGTCTCTGGGACACAGCTGGTAAGGTTTTGTTTGCCATCATAATCAATTCCATTTCCATTATTTTTCTTTACTTATAAACTAAATTAGGCATGCAAGTTTGTAGTGCAATTTGGTCCACCACCGTGCAGCCATTTCGCTAAACTGGGCAATTTCTCTTGTTTTTCCATCTTAATAGGACAAGAGGATTACAATAGATTGAGGCCCTTGAGCTACCGAGGGGCAGATGTTTTCGTCTTGGCTTTCTCACTAGTTAGTCGTGCAAGCTACGAAAATGTGTTCAAAAAGGTGTGTTTAGTTGAAAACTGTTTTCTAATTTGTTGTTTGAGGTGGGCATTTTGGTATGTGGTGCAATTTCTGATAGACAATTGCTTGATCAGTGGATCCCTGAACTTCAGCATTATGCCCCTGGAGTCCCAGTTGTACTGGCTGGCACTAAACTAGGTGAGTTAGGAAGCTCGACTGTTCGCCTATTCATACTGCTTTTATTGTTTGTTATCATCAGCTTCTTATTTTACATGCTTAAGTGAATGCTAGTCTTGCTGGCTTAAGTCATCAGAGAGTCCAATTTGATCAGGTCTAGGTGTCTCTTTGTCCGATGTAGCTGTTAATCCTATTTGTCAAATATTATGAGGAGATCAAAGTGCAAAAATGCATATATCAAACCTGGCAATAGTGAGAAAAACTATACAAATTAATTAAACACGTTTGGTAGTTCTGAGAGTATTACCACTCTAATGCCATTATCAATCCCCTTGTAACACGTGTACATTTAAGGCACAATGTGCATATAAATGTTGTAACTCTATATATGCTCGTATTCTTGAGCCACTTAACAATGTAAGATGGTTAGAAGATAGATGTCCTAGATTCCTAGAATGATACCTAGATTTTGTTTAAAAACAGCCATCATCTCATCGGATGGATGCCTAATACTATATTGATATCCAGAAGACAATTTATAGGAATTGAATAATAACTAACTGAATAGATCATAAAAAGTGGAAGTAATCTGTGCCATTTATGCATATTCAGATCACACCTTCAGAAGTTTGCATAATGAGCTTGTATTTCGGTGAATAATATATGTGCAGAGCAAGGAGTTGATATTCCTGCATTTTGAGTCATTCTTGGATTTCACTAGGTGAATCATCCTTGGAATTGATGATCGATCTGAAAATTATACTGGATATTTTTTCTTCCAGTAAATTATAAACTGGATATTTTCCTACAGCAAAATTAATATTTTCTTTTCAAATATTTTCTGTTCCATGCAATAAATGTGACTTTGTGATTCTAATTAGGGGTGTCTTCTTGTTCATTGGGAAAAAGAAAAGAGAAAAGACGAGAAAAGAGATGGAATCCAATTAATACTTGTTATCTTAAAGAAACATATTTTTCACTTCTAAAATCTGATCCTGCAATACTTTTCCAATATGGGGTTTAAACAGGAAGAAAATCAATACCAAACAATTTCCTTTTTCAATTAAGTGTTTTCTAAAAGTTTGATTTATAAAGTAAACCTTTTGTTCTAAACACCCTAATAAATGAGGAAAGTGATATGCTCAATTTCCATGCTGCTAAAGTAGATGCAGAATTCTAAAACTTGAGCAGTTAGTGGGATCCTTGGTGATATCCATTCTGGAATGGATGTTACTAAACATTGTACTTTTGTTCCAAAACACTAATGCAGTAATTCAAAAAAAAATTCTTCCCTTAGTTTTCTTCTTTTTAAGAAAAGACGTAAAAAACTATAAAACTAAATGTTCAATGTATACGTGTTGTAATAAGTTCAACTAATGAGTTTCTTTGAGAGGAGATCATGGAAAGGGTCCTAACTCATTAATAGCTCAACTTATATGCGTTGTAATAATTTTTGTGTTTACATGATTAATTCCGAGGTAACGAATTACCAAAGCAAATGGAGAAGTTGTGCATTTAATGTTATCATGTTTTCAACTGCTTGTTTAAAGAAAACCACTCTCCAACTTTAGAAAGACCTTGATACAATGTAATCCATGTGCCTATCCCTACCATAGCAATTAAAAAGTTTATAGCGTACGAGATCCTCATTCTTGTTTTGCCAAAATGATCCCCTTCCTAATTAATATTGTTGTGGCAATTGAATAGCATAGTAATTATAGGATAAGGACTAAAAAGTTGTCAAAAGATATTAATCAATATATAAAAATTAGGTTGCAATTTATGCCCAAGTAAAAGTTACATATAAAATCTTTGATTTATTATTTACAAAGTAATCCTGATTATTCCTTTTTTGTTTTTTTGATAGATAAAATGTCATTAAAGAATGGAAGAGGATACTTAATCCATGTCTGTCCACTATACATAAAAGCAATACAGCAGGGGAGTGAAAACTTAATCTAGTACATAATTTAGAAAAATAAGCAAAAGAATTAGCAGACATAGACTCCCTCCCTGAAAACAAAAAAGAAGGAACTAAGCATCTCATATCAGCAGCTATTTACCAAGGGTTGTAGCCTAGTGGTACCTCCTATACCTCTTACAGTGTAAGGTTGAGGGTTCAAGTCCCATTAGGGACAAAAGTCGGTGTGTGAGTTTCTTGCCAAAATAAATAAACAAATAAAGAAATATCAGCAGCTATATGCCTTCAAAAGTTCACTATTTTTTTCATTCTGTACACCAAAGACAGAGCAGTGTCTTTCCTCTCTTGCCTTGTTTTTTTTATAAACTTTATCCTCAGCCTAGTTCTCACACATAAAGCAATACTCCAGGCATTTTTATTCTAGGATTGAAGAGAGAAATAGAAAATGAAGAGCACAATAATATAACGTCGTTCCGCCTGTAGGGCTTACATCCACAACACATAAAGCCCAAAGGGCTACATCTCTTTCATTACATTCTCTTTTAATATTTTTGTATAAAATGATCACCTCTATTTATAAGTGATAAATATGGAAAATACATTGATGGGGGATTCTTAAAATCAATCCCATATATTACTCCAATCAATCCCATATTCTATCGTAGGCCAAAATCATATTCCTATGATATTCTCACAACAATATTATGTCAAGGAATAATTCAAGGGTTTCTATAATAATATTCTCCAACACCCCCCCTTAAGTTGGAGCACAGAGATTTTCTCAAGTGTCCAATTTGAAACTAAATACGAAGTTATCGACAGTACGAGACGAGTTGATCTAAAGATCCGAGACGAGTTGATCTAAAGATCCGAGATGAGTTGATCTAGAGATCTAAGACGAGTTGATCCATAGATCCGAGACAAGTAGAGTATAGATTAGGGTATGATAAATCTGCTCTGATACCATGTCATAATTGAAGAGAAGAATAGAAAATGAAGCACACAAGGATATAATGTGGTTCAACCAGTAGGGCTTACATTCAAGACACACAAAGCCTAAAGGGCTACATCTCTTTCATTACATTCTCTCTTAATTTTTGTATATAATGATCAGCTCTATTTTATAGGTGAAAGAATACAAGAGATAAATATGGAAAATACATTGATGTAGGATTCTTAAAATCAATCCCATATATTACTTATCAAAAAAAAAAAAAATCAATCCCATATATTACTCCAATCAATCCCATATTCTATCATAGGCTAAAATCACTCATATGATATTCTCACAGCAATATTTTGTCAAGGAGTAATTTAAGGGTTTCTATAATAATATTCTCCAACACTATCCTCAGCCCAGTTCTCACATATAAAGCAATACTCCAGGCATTTTTATTCTAGGATTAATCAAGAACTAATCTTTGTTCTAAATTATTCCTATAACCAGAAGATAGGTAATTAGGTGCACATTATTATGGGTTCATATTTCGGGCGTCAAGTTGTTTGATCTTCTCTATTTTTGTGCTCAACATTGAGTCTGTGAATACCAACACATTTTCCATAAGAAGATATTGGAGCTGCTTCTTTTTTTATTTTTTTTTATAAGTACTATTTGTATAAAAAGCATTCAAAAGGGAACTCATCACTCAAAAGCTTCTCAAGGCTAAATATGGCCTCTAAACCCTCAACGTGTCCAAATAATGGAGAACTTCAACGTTCCATGGATTTGCAATTTCTCCCTAGAACCCTACTAATAATGGTGAACTTCAACGATAGGGTTCTCCTTTCCATTGAATGATCTCCTATTTCTTTCAAGACATAAACACCTCCAGACACACAAAGGCGTAACCCTCCAGAAATCACGAACTTGGCCCCCCCACCATACAACTTCTCCAAGCCTCTAGAAAACCTCGGCATTACCCACTCAGCCCCAAACAAACCCAACAACATAATCCAGCAATCTTGAGCCACTGGGCAATACATAATTAACCGTGATCCACCAATCACGGGACCCAGAATTACGGGACAAAATAAAACGTGAATTCCAACAGTATAAAATATGAGTGTTAAACAGATGAAAAGCCTATAAAGGCTAGGAAAACTTATGGCAAAAGAACTTCTAATCTTGTCCCCCAATTCAAACAAAAACTTATTTAGAGAGAGAGATAGATGCATTGTTCCAAGCGACTTTCCCATCAACCAAGTTGTAATGAAGACATTGATTTGTTGTTGGTACTGGAAATGCTCATGGTGAATTCACTCCCGCTAAATTGTTTTTTAACGTGTTTTAAATTTTTTTATTTTTTGACAAGTAACGTGTTTAAGATAATATTGTTTTTAAAAAATGCATGGATTGCAAGTGTTCTCCCATTCATGAGATTGTATTTGTCCAATAAATAATCTCTTGCTATGGAAAAAATTCTTATTCTTTTAAAGGAAAGTCTTAAAAGTAACAGACTATATGTAATAGAGATCTGAAAAGGTAATTTGCCCATCTTACAAGAAGTGCACTATGAAGTGTTTGCTCTTAAGATTTCTTTTTACTTTTTCCTGTCATTGTTTGCCATAGTGATCAATTACTATAGAAGAAGTTACCTATAAGAGGCTCTGCATTTAATGTTTGATCTGTTTCCTTGAACAATTTTGCAATGTCTCAGATGTACACTAAGTGTATTACACAACAGCGGTTGTCTTTCATTATTCCAATTCCACTTCCACCACTTCATTGATTGCTTTATATTATTTAGTTAGGACTTCTTCATTCCAACTGCTGAACTGAATCAACCCAAAATTCCTTTCTCTTCCACAATTTAGAATTATAACATATTTATTTCCATACTTTAAAATTTTGTGTATTGATCCTCTTGAATGGACATCCTTTGATACCATGTCTCATGGTGATGTTCTTACATAACCATTTTTTATTCTTGCCATCAGATGCTATGACAATCCATTTTGCAAAATAACATTTGAAACTTGTAAAGCAATAGTGATGTCATACATATTAGCATGTATGACATTGTTAAATTTAGCAACTAATTAATTGTTTATTTTCACAGACCTTCGTGAGGATAAGCACTATTTGGCTGATCATCCTGGATTGGTGCCCGTGACCACAGCACAGGTGTAATTTCTATTTGTTGGCTACTCTTTGCTCTCTGAGTTAACAATTTAATCATATATATATATATATATATTCTTATCTGATCTAATCATAAAAATCAATGATGATGATTTGGTGCAATCAGGGTGAGGAGCTCCGTAAACAGATTGGTGCCACATACTATATAGAATGCAGCTCCAAAACTCAGCAGGTACTGAAACTTGGTCTATTTTTGTAATGCAAGTAGTTTCTTTATAATCCGACAGTTGCAAATATTTTGATACCTGGTACAACTTATTCAGGAGATTAAATACGTCAGATATCCTAAAACAAATGTGTGTAACAATCTTCTGGTTTTTTTTTTTTTTTTTGGGCAAGTGTTTATTGCCAGAGGCCTGCAAGCCATAAACAAAATTTACAAGAATACATTTTTATGGTCCCTGGCATGCTTTATTGGTGTATAGCTTGGGGGTTCTTGTAAACTGAGACAAAAATTCCATCCCAGCATTTATACTGAAGTTTTAATAAGTTTAAATATGGCAGACCTAGCAATGAACAAAATGAGATCACTAGATCAGGGAAATTATTTTTCATGGACGTTGTTGCACTTGTTCTCAAGCAATCTGAAATATTAAATACGATGTCAATTGCAAGAAAGTTATTTGCAGCAATGTTGATTGACCCAGCATTATTACCAATCTACACGAGTAGTTACGCAAGGAAAATCGGACCTTCTGGAGGTGAGGCAGAAAGCTGACAAATTTCCATCTTTGTGATAATATAAAATATTTTGTTGCAATTCCACTCTCCCTAAATTGATCTCTCCGCAGCCAATTGTTGGCTTTCTTCCATGATCTTGGAGAAGACAAAAAAAAAAAAATTCTAAGTGATGGTAGCATTCCTTTTGCGGAGGTTTTACTTGGTGGCTTTGTGTTCAATTGCCTTTTGTGGGTATTGGTACTTTATGTTGCTCGGTGAACAAAGGCCACTGCCTGAAAGTCTGCTTCACCTTTATATATACTATTTTCGAGATAAGTCTATGTTATGTTGTGATCATCAATTCATCATTGTCATCCTCCTTGACTTTGTCATATATGAGTGGGGACAAGTCTATGTTACATAAACTCTTCTAAATAAACCCATGTCAGATAGGCATGGTGTGAGTATGGGTGTGGGATATGCGTACTATTTGTCTAGCCGGATACTCAACCAACAAAAAGTGTCAATATTTAAATTTATTAATTATATAGTGCCTAAATGTCTCTCTTTTTTCCTTTTTTTACATAGTTGCTTCAGAAAGAGTGATGCCGAGGATGAATGTTTGATGTTTCATAAAGACACGGTTAACCTTAGAAAATAAAAGAAGAATAATAAAAAAAATTGATTATTTAGCCACGTCTCTCATGCCCCTGGATTTGGAAATTAGATAAACAAAGACTTAGTTTCAACACCCAACATGTGTACAAGTGGTGACATGAGATCTTTTCTATTTTGCATGTTGGTACACTGTATTTTATTTCTGCAATTTTAATCTACATTTATTCCTTTTGTATGTGATTTCAGAATGTGAAAGCAGTTTTTGATGCTGCAATCAAGGTTGTTATCAAGCCACCACAAAAACAAAAGGAGAAAAAGAAAAAGCCACGTAGAGGATGTCTAATGTCGGTAGCTTTATTTCTTGCACCTCTTTGGCTTGCTCAATTTATTTTGACTGTTTTATCCTATTTATTTGCTTGGATAATACTCCATAAAATGTCAAATTTGGATAATTCTGACAAAAATTAGTATAATATGTTTATTGTAGGTGAATTTTCATTATTAGCATGTTGGAGCTCTCTTTCTTTTTTCTTTTTTCCCCTTCCCAGCCTCCTCTCTCTGACTTGCTTTTTGTGTCTAAAATGTCTGCCCGTGTGACCAAATTTATTTCTTAGAGAAAAAGAGAGTATAATAATGTAGATGATCTGCACAGCTAGGAATTGAAAGAATAAATGCCTTCATGATGTATAGGGATCGTGTTTGGAGAGGCTAGTGGGAGCGAAGATTGACTACAGTTCAAACATCAAAACTTGTGATCATGTTTGTAAAAGAACATGTAGTTTAATAACAGGATACTTGATGTGCCATGAAAATAGAGGATATGCCCTGTGTTTTCATGGTGTTTGAGATAGATTTATTGTTGTTCATATAGAATTGACTTTAAATCATGGGATATACATTATCAGAGTTAAATTCATGATGACAAGTGACCAGAACTATAGACCATAATTTTTTTTCCTAGTTGGTACTCACACACCCCCCCTCCAAGGAATTGTTTTGCACCCAAGAGGAGTTGAACCTTAGACCTGATGCTTCCTGAGGCCACCCAGGGCCAAGTGACTTGCCCACTTGAGGATGCCAATGGAAAACCTAAATTTCTACTTCATCACAATTATTATTGTGTCCTTTCCATGCTGCACTACCATGTTGTTTATTCCCATTCTACGCGAAACATAATGAACCAATTTAATCTTTTATGAGACATAAGCAACTTCGAACTCCATCAGTATTATCTGTTCCAAAATCTTGTCTAAAATCAGGGGGCACGGCACTCATGATTGGTCCTAAAACTTGTAGAGCTTCTGAGATCCTACTGGTTTAATAAATTTGCTGTTAAAGAGATCAGGGGAATTCTACTACTTTGAATTGTTGTTGTTTGTGTATACGAGGGAACCTTGAGGTTTATAATTTGTGAATTGGTGGTTATCATTAGAATTCTTTTTATTTTTATTTTTTTTGGGCTCGATAAATTTTTGTTTGTTTTATGCGTGGTATAATCTTGTGCCCCTATGTACGAGCTAATGTTTTCTTACTCCAATTGCAGAAATGTCTTCTGTGGGAGGACTCTGCATCTGAAATGAAATCTCAATTGTTGATTTGCGCCCATACTAACACGATGCTTTGGTACCGTCACAAAATATCGGGATCCTGTTAGTTCACACTTCAATGTTCCGTCTTTTGTAGAAATGCAGCAGATGTCTCTCTTAATGCCACTTGAATTGTGGGCTCTCTCCCTCTCCCTCTCCCTCTTTCTGTATGTGTTTGTGTTGAGTGCATTGTGGCTAATACCCTTAAATACATTCTTCGTCTTCGTTTTTCTTCATTTTCGTGGTTCATTGTAAAGAGTAAAAAGTTCAATGGCGTTGTTTCAAGTAAAATATGCAGGTGAATGCTTGTCCGTGTCATTTATTTTATGTACTGTATATATATGAATGTATTTTTTGCCTGCAAAGCAAGAAATTACTAAAGCTTCATCGTGATAAAGTTTTTCAATTGGCATGACATATATATTAATTAATATCTGACTAGCGTTTTACTAATGAGTTAAACTACTGGTAAGCTTCTCTGAATAAGACTTGACATGTCTCTTTCCTTCCCAAGTGCTTACATTTCATTATATCCTCGTTGGGACAAGGATTCTCACTGATCTGAATTTTTTTTTTACATCGTCTGAGACTATGTAATAATTTGTCGACCGCCTATGACTGGCTGGACTATGTAGATTTAGACCTGTAATAATTTCTTTGACTGATTTTTGCTGGGGCGTTCACTGGTCGGCTTTGTGTTACATCAATAATAAAAAAGTGTAAAGATTGTAAGTGACGCAAATTAGAATATCAAATTCAGCTGAGCCGACTAATTTCGAGGCTCATAATAGACAAGTTGAAAAAGAAATGACAGAGATTGGAGATTGGGACTCCAATTTTTTTAGGGTTCTCTCTTTTTATGTTTCAATGTTCGATAGTAGGAGCAGAATCGGACAAAGGCATGTAACGTTGTCACCAAGAAGCCAAAACATGTTATATTAAAATCATAAAACTCCCACTACTACTACTTTTAAAATTTGATCATAAATATCAATTTTTTTTTAGAAAACCCCATACACTTAAAAAAGTGATCATATTATCATCGTTAATCAGACTGTGAAATGACAAATTTGACCTTACTATTTAATGTTAAATTAAAACTTAAAAATATTTTTTAAAATGATGATTTCACCCTTTCATTATCTTAATCCAAATGAACAACAAGACATCGTTCACACCCCCTAACCACCATTCCACCCCAGAACCACCACCATCACTACTGTGAGGGAGCCATAACCACCATCATCAAATTGGTGCCACCACCACCACCATCTTCAAATTTATCATCTGAATCACAAAATTTGAAGCGACTAGGATCAAATTGGGATAAAAGAGGGACCAAACAGGTACACGGTGGCAACGACGAGGGAGCCGCAACCGATGCCGAACAGCAGATCCCCGACGGCTGTCGGCAACGTCAATGACCATGATCGTGTTGTACGAGGGGGAGGCGACATATGGAGATGAGTTATCTAACCTCATTGAAGAAGAAGGTGGGAAACTTGGGTTTCGATGGAAGGGGTAGAAAGAGGTGGTGGTGGAGGCGTTTATAATGGTGTTGGACGGTGACGGTGGTGGTTGTGAGGTAGGAATGGTGGTGGCAGTTCTGGCAATGGGGATTGTGGTGCAGTGGCAGCCTGTGGTTTGCCTGTTCGAGACTATCGTGATCTCACCTGGGTGTCGACTTAGGCGCTTTCTAAACTCTTTGTTTACTTATTGAATCACTGCGAAGAATACGACCTATCAAGCCAACCGCCATCGCCACCAGTTGCCTCACCAATCGAGATGAAACCTTTAACTCATCCAATAGCCTACAACTCATTTACTATCGTAATTTCTTAGAAAAACCTGTACCCACAAGCCCTTCCCACATCGTACTCGATCCTATTATAACAACCCTCACTGTAACGACCCACTTCACCACATGGTATGATATTGTTCGCTTTGTGCATGAGCCCATATAGTTTTGCTCTTTGGCTTTACCCCAAAAGGCCTCATACCAATTGAAGATAGCACCACCACATATAAGCACTTCACCTTTCCCTTTCCCAACCAATGTGGGATTGTGCACCCGTAGCTCGCCGAGTGTGGTATTTTGCTAGTGTCTCGCACCCGCCCATAGGGTCATCAATCCACCCCCTTTGGAGGCCCGACGTCCCCGTCAGCACACTTCCGGCTGGGTCAGGCTCTGATACCATTTGTAGCGACCCACTCCACCACATGGTATGATATTATCCGCTTTGGGCCCGAGCCCGTAAGGTTTTGCTCTTGGGCTTTACCCCAAAAGGCCTCATACCAATTAGAGATAAAACCACCACATATAGGCACTTAATATTTTCCTTTCCCAGGCCATGTGGGATTGTGCACCCGTAACTCGCTTAGTATGGTAACCTGCCAGTGTCTCGCACCCGCCCACGAGGTCATCATACTCACCTTATCCAAACACAATATTATCTGCTTTTGGCTCCCTCGAACCAGAGACTTCCTATGGGTTACTCATCCTTGTACTACTCCAGGTTAAGCACGCTAGACTCCGAAGTTCTGGTAGGTTCAGGACCATCACAGCTTTAAAATGCGTTGTATCATAGACGGGTGTTGAATCTACATATAGCACTTACTTTTTTCACACCTAGGCGATGTGGGATTGTGCACCTGTAGCTCGCCCAGTGTGCTAGCCTACCAGTGCCTCACACCCGTCCACATCGGTCGCTACAATCACCCCCCTTTGGGGGCCAACGTCCCAGTTGGCCACACTTCTTGTTGGGTTAGACTTTGATACCACTTGTAACAACCCTCATCCTATCCAAACACAATATTATTTACTTTTGGCTCCCCCGAACCAGAGACTTCCTAGGGGTCACCCATCTTAGTACTACTCTAGGTTAAGCACGCTTAAATCCGAAGTTCTGGTAGGTTCACGACTATTATGACTTTAAAATACGTTATGCCATAAAAGGGTGTTGAATCTACAAATAACACTTACCTTTTTCACACCCAGGTGATGTGGGGTTATGCACATGTAGCTCGCCCAGTGTGGCAGCCTACCAGTGACTCACACCCAATGAGGACCAGTCCCTTTTTTATTTTTCGGTATTTTCTTGTTCCGTTTATTTTTTTTGGGATCGGGTTTAGTTGGACCGGATTGAGTCAAGTGCTCGAAAATAGTTCCAGACACTTCTTTTATTTCAAACTTGTGTTTAACCCTCGTGTTAAATCAGATTTGTGTTGTATTTGTTTATACTTTACCTTTTGGTGCTTAGGGGTGTTGTCTGTTTATTTTACACCCGCAATAGAATGATTCCGTGTAGAATAGTGCTATAGAAAGAGATGTCGAACCCACAGGGAGAAGAGATTTATATTTCAGTCTTTAACTTTGTTCTATGGTTTACAGGTAACTTGGTTGGAAAGTTTGTTGGTTGTCACGGTTTAACAAACTAGAATTAAAACAAAATATTAAATAAAAGCAAAGTAAATAAATTGAGTGATCAGAGAGAGAGGAATCTTAGGGCTTTGACTTCACCATAACCATCATACTATAGTTAATTATACTAACTGTGGGAATTTAACAATGATATTTTCCAAATGAATTGAACTCAATAACATTCATTCAATTCGGGTTTTAAAGAAAGATGTTTTACAAAATTAGCTAACTATAACCTATCTACGGTTAGCGTGGATTATCCGCCTACCTACTCTAACTACTTTAACTACGTTGTAAACAATCCACCTTTCCTAAGCATAGATTATGAAAACATTCTTTTGCAAAATACGTTGGAACACCATTATATGATCTCTATTCTTATGGCTGGCAGGGCTTCGCCAGATATCGTCCAATAAGGTAGGTTGGGAATAGAAAACAAACTATTACATCTAAGACAAGGTAGTAACAGTTTATAATCTATTAAAGCATGAAAACCACTTGAGTTGTCTCAAGTACTCGTAGTCATATAATCAAGAAAATACATATATTAAAATTAATCCCAGAGTTAAAACAATCAAATCATAGTATTAGGTTGGGTTACATCAGTGCCCTAAGAGAGGAATTAGCTACTCATAACACGGTTGGATATCATCTGTGTTGAGTTCATCTCTATCATCACGGACTGCACTTCTCTTCTCAGGATCTTCACTTTCAAGGTTGTATGAACCCTAAAAGCCACCACACCTTCAACCTTCTGAATAACATCACAAAAGAGATTGAAATTTTGGACCCCTTCTATTAAGGCTTACGCCTTCTTTTATAGAAGAAAATAATATTTGGTGGGCTTTTAGGTCTTCTGGTCCAACTGGGATGAGATATGGCGAATAAAGAGAGCAATCCCGCAATATTAATCTAATATGTCATGGAAGGCTCGAGCTTCAGGAACAGAGGCTCGAGCTTTAAGGTTCACGCTCAAGCTTCAGGAACAAGGCTCGACCTTTACAAGATTGATGCTCGAGCCTCCATAAATGGTGCTTGATCTTCACTTTGACACTTAGCCAAATTTCTTCAACTATTTTCCGAAGCATCTTTTTCTTCAACACTTAGAATATTTCTAGGACTCATCTCTTTTAACATTGCTCGATCCAAGCTTCATGGGCTCGAGCACTAGGTACTAGGCTTGAGTATCAGGAACACCAGGCTCGAGCTTCAGTTGTTAGTGCTCGATCCTGAAGGTAAGGCACAAGACCTGGGAGCATAGCCTTGCAATTAAATCAACTCTTTAATTTTCGACGCCTCATGCTCGAGCTTGAGTGTTAAGGCTCGAGCACCCTTGGTTAAGGCTCGAGTACCCTATAGTAAGGCTCGAGCTTTTGGGTCTTGTTGACTTTTCTTCTTTTCTTTGCTGTGATACTCAAGCCTCCATACTTGGAGCTCTAAAGCTTGAATATCTTCAAACTTCACCATTTAAGCTCTCGGCTTGCTCTGAATGATGGGCAACGACTCTGTAAGCTTCGATATCATCATAAAGTCCCGGTTTTAACCATTTCTTTGGGAAAGTACCAACAAACACACATTAAACATAAATTAGTCTAACTATGGATAAAAGTATCACTTTAGGCCTTAACATATACGTATTTAGGGGCTCGAATATACATATATTCAGCGCTCATCAAACCCCCAAACTTACATATTGCTAGTCCCTTACCAATACAGAACTAAAAAGCCACTTTCGTGGGAATCACGGTTGCATTTAGCCTATGCAACAAGCCTTTAAACCCCTAAGTTACCCCAAGTGGACGAGTTGTAGTCTCGTGAGGGTTTTAGTAAAGATACCTATAAACTTCTCAAATTAGTGCCTTACTGCACAACAAGCTAATTCAAGCCTATTTTCAAATCATATTATCCCTGCAGTTCATTAATCAGTCAAATACAGCAAGTATACCAATCATGTAATCATAACCACTTTCAACTTTCAATTTCAATTAAGCAACTATAGTTTCCACATATCAGTTTAATCATTCATTCAACAATCTTAATCTCTGAAACACTTTCTGATAGTGATCCTACAATTCAATGTGTGGCTTACTATCCATACTTGCATTTATTCCTTGTTATTCCTTAATTCACAGGCAAACTTTTCAAATTCCAACTCCCAAGGCATTTTTATTTTTTTTCGGGTATGCATTTTTTCAAAAAGGATACTGTGCAATGTTCAGGTTTATTAAGCTTTCTAAATCACTCATGTAACGAACTTTCAGCCAATGACTCCCAGACCAGATGGTCTTAGGGCATTAAGTGTTAAAACACCCCTAAGGACTTAATTGTTCAAGTAATCTAGGCAACCTAAATCCCTTATGTAACAAGCTTTCAGCCAATGATTCCCAGACCAGACTATCTTAGGGCATTAGGTGTCAAAATACACCCCTAAGGACTTAATCACTTAAGCAATCTAAGTACAAACTTGAACTTAATCCTTTTCTACTTCTTTTTTTTTCATTGTTCATCATTTTTTTTTTTCATTCACATTGGTGAAGTATTTTTCTTTATTGCATTGCATACATACCAAATCTTTTTTTTTTTTTGTTTTTTTTTGTTTTTTTTTTTCCTATGCCTTGGTCATCAAAACTATCAAATGTACGTGATCATCTCAGTCTAACTCAAAACAAAACAAGACTTCCAATTCATACGATGAATATGTGCCAAGTGTAGCATCTCAGAAATCAATATCATTAAATAATAATCATCCTAATAGAGTAGACCACATGCCACCAACTGCTTTTAAAAAATTTTAAGGAATCCTTTTCACAGTAATTTAGTATACAAACCATTTCTAACTAATATTAGACTGCAAACAGAGTATATAACCATTAACAGACTCAACCATATGCTCATATCATCAACTATCAAATCATATCCTTGTGTTAATCCAAAATTTGAAATTTCCCAACACCTTACCCCCAAACTTATGATGCACATTGTCCTCAATGTGTGAGAACAAAAGAGAGTGAGAAGGATATTACCAAACAAGCAGACCAGCAAAGATATGACAAAAGAATGCAAAGACAGGTAAAAAGAATTTCCAGCATCTCCTCCTTCAACATAGTGGTTCCTCAAAACCACCCAAGGTTGCTGTCAGTCAAATCACCCCTAAACTTAATCTGTTGTATCTGGCAAAATGAATAAACTCCCACACATATTAGAGTATCAAGTATATGGAGTAAGCATAGAGCAATATCACAGTGAACTCAAACATCAACACAAGGAAATAGAACCAAAAACATGCATATATATATCTCTAAAATCAGTATAATGCTTTTAAAATAAAGACTTAGGGCAAATATACATCATATGAAAATAAATACATAAAAAAGAACTGCCATAGTCAACAAAAATACAGAAAAGTCCTAGGAACTAATCCATAGGTGGTAGTGGTGGAACAGGAGAAGTAGATGGAGCAGACGGAGTGCGGCACAGTAACTCCTCCAATATGCTCTGCTGTCCAGTCAGCATCTGCCGCATCACCGTTTAACCATCCTGCAGTTCGGCCACCCTGGCCTGTAACGCTCTAATCTCAGCCTGAGAAGAACTCTCAGGCTGGACTGCAGGAGCAGGTCTCCTTCTTAGGGAGGGCTAACTATTCGTAAGATCCATCTCCTCCCCTATAGCCTTATCAACTGCCCTCCTAGCAGCAATTGCTACATAACCCTCTTCACCAAATTCTATTGCATCCTGACGACGTATCGGCATATATCCCCATACCTTATTCCATTCCTTCATCCCAAATTTTGGAGATTCATCACATGATTCTTCTTTCGGATCCACCATAAAACCCTGCAAGTCTAACAATCTGGTAATCATGTATGGAAAGGGTAGCATATGGGTAGGAATAGTTTTATGTAGTCCAATCTCTGACCAAAACTATAAAAGCTGACAGAAAATCATTCTAGGGAACAAATATCAATGCTCAAATTGAATAGCATACAACGCTTGGAGAAAATTAGTATTCCTAATATTCTTATGTCTAAGAGGATGGACATTAGCAGAGATGATAGAATCTAGATCCACAACCTTTTAGGAATTTTAGCATTGGTAGTGCTACTGTGCTTTCTCTTGGCAAACCTACCATCACACAACTTCTGAATCAGAGTTTTTGCAATTTGTACCCTAAGAAAATGTGTGAAAACAGGACAACTACGTCTCTCATCTAGTACCTCAGGAAGAGCATGGTAACATTCTAGAGCTGCAGCAATAGCATCAAGATTAATAATCAACACATGCCCATCAATCGTAGTCCTAAGCTCCTAAGGGTCATGTTCAATATAAACAAGATTGAGGTAAAACAAACGAACTAAACGAGGATAAGCAACCTGAGTGACAGGAACCATGAGACGAAGAAGGTGCCTGTAACTGAATGATTTCATAGCCCATCTAGTGCGAGGATCAGTGATGAACACCTGATAATCAAAGGTTATTTCATAAGAAATTGGAATTATCTTCCAAGCACTAGGCAACACATCTTTCATTCCCCTAGCACACTTAGCAGAAATAGGATGAGCCATCCCCAAGAAAATCCCTAAAAATACCCAAAACTTTCTAGCACATGCAATCTGTTAACCGATGCTCGAGCTTTAAACTTTCAGGCTCGAGCTTCACCTAATGCTCGAGCTTCAATTTGCAAAGCTCGAGCCTTACCTGGATTTCAGAACACAAATCTCAGATCTCAGTATATGAATTAATCACGAGTTGAGCTACACAACTAGTCTAAGTGGACGATCCAGTAACAAAATCCAAAGAATCATATAGTCAGAGGACAAATCATACCCTTCCTCATTAGATCTAACAAATTTAATGAACTATGGGAAAACTAATGGAAAGTGGAAGAAGAAAGAGGAGTTTACCTCAATAAGACCCGCAAATCTCAGACGAGAAGGTGAAGCACATTGAGTAAGGAAAGGGAAAAAACTGAGAGACTTTATATAGAGAATGGATATCCTTTGTGGTATAGGAGACGGAGTACTCAGTTTCTTGATTTTAAAACTTTCTAAACCCCAAGCTTGAGCTTCAAGGGTATGAGCTCAAGCTTGCCACCACCAATCCCTAGATTCTCGATGATGAAAGGCTTGAGCTTTAGGTACTGATGCTAGAGCCTGTAGCTGCTGATGCTCGAGCCTCAACTGTCAGGCTCGAGCATTGTTACAAATTTTTGGAATTTTTATTATTTTTTAATTAATTAATTTATTATTATTTTTTTAACTTAAGCTAACTAAACTAACTATAAATAACATAAACCTAAAAATTACTAAACATAGAAAAATAATTAAATCACAAACTAAAATAAATAAAAATAAAACAAAACAAATCTACAGTACAATATACAATTGCTAAGTTTAACGTTGACAGCTCGACAGCATGCTAAGTTTAACGTGTAATACCCCTTAATTTCGGAACACGGGTTGATCAGGTCCGCGCACAAAATCAGGGAATATCAGCCAATCAATAATAAACAAGCACAGAATACAAGAGGAATAAAAATTAAATAAATAAATAACGCTGAAAGGGAAATCTAAATTAATAATTAAATAATAAATCCTCTAATACATTAATCTCCAATAAATTCTCATTATAAGAATAAAACCTCTAGAGTACAACTTGGGAAACTATACAATATGGATCCCTAATAAAATCCCAACTAAAGACGAAACAAATAAATGTCTAACTCAGAAATAATAAATAATAACGAAAACATAGTGGAGGTCCTACGTCTATGACACCGGAAGAGTGATGAAGTCTGGTATTTGCTCTGCATGAACTGACTCTATGTTTGGAATTGTCGAGGATATGAAAAGATAACAACAAAGGTGGGTCAAAACCCACGAACAAGCCCCTTCTACTAAATCCCAAACAGAGACCCAATAACAATCCATCCTAGTCCGACTCATGCAATAGCTATATAGGTCAATATATATAAGTATACACACTATAGACTGTCACTGGATCGTAAGACAGCCTTAACCGGATAGTAGGTCTCATGCAAGCGCACACAAGGTGGTCATAAGTACCTCTTCTACCAAGGCACACACATCCCTAGATCCAGCTACCCATCTCATCTGGCAATATACACTAATCCTAACCATCGATCACGAGATCTCAAGCTCGTATCACAGTACTCAATAAAAAAATATATATTTATGTAAGTAATTGTAGCCATATCTTGACAATGGCACAATTTAAGGTCATAACCATATCTTGACAATGGTATGACAAAACGTATGAGTCTTGACATATTAGTCAGCCCATATGTATCAGCAAACCATATCCTAACAATGGCGCCGCTAAGACCATATCCAAACAATGGTCCTCCATATAATGACCCGGTCATTTTCCTTCTTTTCCTTTTTCTCAGATTTTTACAGATATATATATATATATATATATATATATATATATATATATATTTTTTCCGTTGATCCTTTCTTTTCTGAGTTCGGTTTCTCGTCACTTAGTATCATCTTGAGTGCTCGGGGATGGTTTCCGAGACCCTTTTCCTTGGTTTGACGACTTCCTTTAAGGACTGAGTCATTTTCACTTTTTGACACTATTCACTTTCGTCTCTTTCTCATTTGTCACTTTGTTGGCATAACCTCACTTTTTGCCCTCGAATTTAATTCTGACTTTGCATGCATCCATGATATTTGATTTCCATGATATCTATATTTTCACTTTTGTAGAAAAACGTGTTAAATATTTACTTTTCTTGTAAAGGGCATGGATGCATAACTTTTTGATAATTTTTTTAACTTTTGGGGTTTTAGTGTAATTATGTAAAGTAATTATTTTTTGTCTTAGGGACCATTTTGTAATTTAATTTGGAAGATATTTTCAAAAAGGACCTTTTGCAATTTCCGAAAAGTGTGACAAGTGTCACTTTCTCATTGGTCCATTTGTTGGCATTTGTGTAGGGACACTTTGATGCCTTGGATGATGACATGTGGAGGGTGGAGATTGAATCACTAGTTGACCTAGGATAGGTGCACTTGTTGGCTTGGATGGTTGACAAGTGTAGGCTTAGGATTAAGCCCATAATGGATGCTTGGGTGAGTGACAAGTGCATGCTCCAAATTAAGTCTTGCAATTATTTTTGGGCCACTTTGGGATTATGGTTTTAAAGAGGGGTTTTTGTGTAATTGACCAAGACTGGTGTGTGTTGACCATAGTGTAAGATCACATAGTGAGTGGAGGATTTCTAATTCCTTCACTCACACTTCATCTCATTGTTTTATTTCCTCCCTCACCAAAAACCCTAGTCACCATTAGAGGAGCTTGATGCTTAAGCTTTGACCTTGATTTTTGAGGCCCTTCCACTCACCTTAGACTATAAAACTTGGAATACTTTTTGTTCCTCTCATCCTCTTCTACATAACCTTTGAAGGCTTTGCCATTTTGAGTTTGTTTGCCTTGGATTCTAGAGAGACTCTTCTCTAGTGAGGTAGGAGGGTGTTATAGTATATTTTCCAAGTGTTTTACTTGCTTTTGTATGAAATATAAGTTGTATGCATGTCTTTTGTTAATTTAAGAAATTAATGATGTATCATTAGACTTAGTATATGGCATGACCATGACATGATCTTTGTTATATATTAAATTGGGATGATTTAAATGAGTTTTCAAATCTAGAGATTTAATGAATTTAATTTGATTTAAATTCTAGTTAATTGTGTTTTGCTTATATTCCATTTTTGATTTAATATATGGTATGAACATGACTCAGTGCTTGATATATATTAATTTGAGATCATTTGAACAACTTTTGAAATCTAGAGATTTAATTGATTTAAATTAATTAAATTCTACATGATGATGTTTTGCTTATTTTGCTCCTTTGATTTGATATATGTAATGAGCATGCTATGTTGTTTAACATATAATAATTTGAGGTTATTTGAAATTGATTTGAAATCTAGATAATTTAATTATTTTTGTATAATTAAATTCTATCTAATGGCTCCATGGATCTAATTGTGTTTTAGAAGTTGTTTCTATATTCAAATCATGGATTTGGACTTGTTGTATATTCACTTGGTTATGTTTTGAGCATAGGATAATATTGTTGTTATATTTATATTCACGAGAGCATGCTTTCCTTATGAATTATATTGTTGCCTTATGTAATGAGTTGCACACTTTGTTCTTGACATCTTTCATGTCATAGTAGTTGTGGACTTAGAGCATGTATTGTATGTGTTTCCAAATTTGGTTGTGCGTGGTAAATAGTTGATTATCTTGTATATACATGTTGATATATACGTTGTTACACAACTTATTGATTTTGAAAACTTGGGGATGTCGTTGTTTGACTACGGCTAGGACATGGTTCTAGTACGGGTGAATGTCCCTCTATAGTCTAGTGCGCATATAGGGCGGTTACCCGTAGGCTAGTAACCCTAAAGTAACTTTGGTGTCGGTTTGAGCCGGTGTGATGTCCAAGTATCCACCTTATTTGATTTCGCAATTTATTTCGAGTTGATAACTAGATGATGTCGTAACTTGTTGTTCCTTATTTGATTTCCCATTTTAAGTTTCAAGATGTTAACTTAGAGAAATCATGCTTTATGCGTTGTATTGGAAGTTCCAATGTTGGTTCAATTGCATTGATATTGTGATTTGTGTTTTGATGTTCAAGTGTAGCTTATGAACGATCCTATAGATTCATTTAGAACATAGACGTTAGGTGGCATGATCCACTTTAGTTGTTTTTGTGTTTTAGATTTCAAGTTGAGGACTTTGATAATCCATATCTTGTTGCTTTGTATAACATGCTTCTATGTTATTTGAATTACATGAATGATATGATTTATGCTAGAAATGTTATATGGTAGCTTAAAATGCTCCCTGAGTCTCACCTTTGACATAGACGTTAGGTGACATGACCCTTTTGAATTATATCATGTTAATGTAAAAATCTGTAAGAAATCGAGTCGATGCATGCTCATTTCCTATGAGTAGCTTTATGTTACTCACCCCGAAGTTACTGGGGATATTGTTCAGGTACATGATTCAAGATTCAGAGATTTGCGCTTGTCTTGGGTGGTTTGGAGATTTGAAGCTTCGTTTAAAGTGTTTTTGTTAACATGCGTGTGTTTAGCATGCTTTACTTTTGATGTCATACTTTTGTATATCATAGATATATGGTATTTTAGAAGCTAAGATGGCTTCCTTCTTGTAATGTGTATCTAAGTATTCTTTTTGATGCCTACTTTATATGTATGACATGAGGCCAAGAGCCATTAACTTTAAAGATTACAAGTATGCTTTATTTAAAAAATGGGTATTGCCATTGTAGCCTATTTGTGAGAATTTGAGGTTTGGTATGCCAAAACTTGTAAATGGATTATAATGAGGCCGTAGGACATTGTAGTACGTCTACCTTATAATATTACATATACTTACATGTTTACTTTGGCAAACAATACCCTTCTTGATGAAACAAAAACTTAAGGTTTCATTTTTTTGAGTTTTTACCCTATTCTGTTCCAAGGGCATTTCGGGTATTTCATAATGTGTTTTTGTCATTTTCGCCTGCGTTGTCAGTTAGAAAACTCGATTTCGGGGGAAGGGGAGTTATTCTTTGTGTTTTTCCAGAAAACGTCATCTTGGCCCTCAAAAATCCATTTTTTTCTAAAAAATCCTTGCTGCCAGGTTTTTGCTGATTTTTAATACAAGTGTACTTGGTACTATTCATCGACTTTTTTTTGAAAAGTGTGATGACCGATCCGAAACTTCCGGGGGTCTTGTGGGTGTATTTTAAGATTGCATTTTCAATTTAGGCAATTTAAAAACCTCCCGAAGCTCCATTTCCTTTCCTTGGGCAGTAGCTAGAGGGGGTTTATTCTTTGAGTTTTTCCAAAAAAGTCCATTTAGATGCCTGTTTTTACTCTCAGTAGTGGGTCGGCAGCATTGTAGATGTCATGACCTTCTTTTTGTTTTTGACCTTTCTCCCTCGTCCAGACTCCAAATTGAGTAAACTTTTTTTTGAACTTTAACTATTTTTTTGCTGTCTTTCCAATAGTTGCTCGGTTGCACCCAGATCTTCCTAGATAATTACCAGTTTACCCTTTTTGCGTTGTATGTCCGTTTTTTGTTGTTTTGCCGTTTCTCCTTTGTCCGGACTCCTAATCATGCAATTCTTGAGTCCATTTTGATTAGTTTTTCATTGTATTTCCATTGGTGTGCTCGGTAACACCCGAATCTATACTTTCAAAAATGACCATTTTGCCCTTGAGACTGTTTTTGTCCAATTTTCTTGTAATTTGCTTCCGCATTCTGGATTCGTTATCGGATCTACGTTTGGTTCATCACAGGATAGGCTGACCTAAAAACCAGGGCCGCCACACTCCATCACACACATATATACCAATATGTATACGTATATAACTGATATAAGTATCATGGGAATGACTTGCAATACAAGTAAAGCCATTTTCTATTACATGAACAATTAATAAAATAACATCCTATACAATAATTGCTAATACATTATAACAATTAATGGACATTAAATCAATAACAAACATATGTTATATATAAACAACAGCATACACATGCTACATTTAAAACAATACAACCAACCAACCAATCCAAAAACCCACCTATATAAATTCTACTTAACTTTGCAGCACACCTACGCACAGTAGAACAACTCCATACATATACAATCTATATTAACAGATTAACTGCAAGTATATATATATATATTTTTTAAAATGAAATAACTACCATCATTTTAATTAAATAATGATAAAATAAATTTACTCTACTTTACTAAAAAGAACACACATAATAGATGGCGACACTGTCAATGGAAGAATCAATTGATTCTGCTGACAATAGTGGCTATGGATTGGTAAGGAAAAATAATATGTATATACATATATATATATTTAAAGTGAAAAAAAATACTTTTGAAATGTCAACCAAACCATGATCTGGCCAGTCCCTATCTGTAATTAAATGACTTTTTTCATATAACAGGCCATTCCAGGAACAATCTGTTGCAATTTCAAACAACTACATCACTAAATTTCACAATAGAAAAAAATAAATAAATAAAATCAGCAAACACAAATACTGTCATATACATAAAATTCACACTGTAATGACCCAATTTATAACAAAACATGAAGAAAATTACACAACATGAAGCAAGAACAACAACTAAACTCATGGCATTAACAGAAGAAAATTATACCGTAATGACCCAATTAATTCATGCAATCACACAAAGCTCGGATCTCTGTCTGATATAATAGACATCGGTATGCCATGCAGCTTCACAATCTCTGCAATGTAAAGCCTCGCCAACTGTTCTGAAGTGAAATCAGTGCGAATCGTTAATAAATGAGCTAATTTGGTCAACCTATCAACAATGACCCAAATAGAATTGTGATTCCTGTTGGAATTGGGTAATCCCTCCATAAAATCCATCGAAATGCTCTCTATTTCCACTTCGCTATAGAAAGTGGTTGTAAAGAACCAGGCGGTCGCTGATAATCAATCTTGACCATCTGACAGGTACTACACTTGGAGACAAAGATAGTTATGTCCCTCTTCATACCTGCCCACCAAAACTGTCGTTTCATGTCTTAATACATCTTATATCCACCTGGATGGATGGAGAACTCAGATTTGTGAACCTCTGTCATCACATCTTTTCTCAAATCATCAGCAGAAGGTACTTTTAGGCGACCTTTGTACCTCAAGCCCCCATCTGCCCCAACAGAGTAAAATGGAACATCACCAGAAGCTAACTCCATAATTTTATCGATGCACTACTGATCTATAAGTTGTGCCTTCAATACTTTGTGGATGATAGCAGGTGTAATTACTATGCACACCACAAAAGCATCAGACAACTCATCTACAATCTTCAAAGCATTCCATTTTATAGCAAACATCGCAGAAAGAGCAGCACAGGGTTGGCGACTGAGTGCATCTGCCACTACATTCGCTTTCCCTGGATGGTACTGTATAGAGAAGTGGTAATATTTCACAAACTCTAACCACTTACGTTGTCTCATATTCAGCTCTTTCTACTTGAAGAGGTACTGCAAACTCTTATGGTCACTAAATAGTCTGAAAGACTCCCCTAACAGATAATGACTCCAAATGCGTAAAGCAAAGACCACAGCTGCTAACTCCAAATCGTGCATTGGATAGTTAAGTTTATGAGGCTTAAGCTTACGAGACCCATAAGAAACCGGTCGCTCCTCCTGCATTAAAACACATCCCAGACCCTACAAAGAAGCATCTGTGTAGACAAGATACTCTATCCCACTCTGGGGAGTAGCTAGAATAGGTGCAGAAGTCAGCTTACTCTTCAATGTGTCAAATGCAGTTTAACAATGCTTATCCCATACAAATGGTATCCCCTTCCTAGTCAGATGAGTGAGTGGTCCCGCTATCTTTGAAAACCCTTGGATGAATCTACGATAATAACCTACCAATCCCAGAAAGCTACGAATCTCAATGGGTAAGGTAGGTTGTCCCCACTCTAAAATAGCTAAGACCTTGGCTGGATCCACCGCTATTCCCTCCTCTGACACCACGTGACCCAGAAACATCACTTTTCGCTACCAAAAGTCACACTTTTTGAACTTGGCATACAACTAATGCTCACGAAGTGTCTGCAACACTATGTGAAGATGTCTAGCATAGTTTTCCTCAGACTTAAAATAAACCAGAATGTCATCAATAAAAACAATGACAAACTGATCAAAGTATGCCCTGAAAACCCTGTTCATCAAATCTATAAAGACAACTGGCACATTAGTCAACCTAAAAGGCATGACCCGAAATTCTTAAGATCTATATCTAGTTAGAAATGTTGTCTTAGGAACATCCTGCTCCCTAACTCGAAGTTGATGATAGCCAGATCGCAAATCAATCTTCGAGAAGTAAGTAGCTCCCTTCAACTGATCAAATAAATCGTCGATCCTGGGCAAAGGATACTTGTTATGAATAGTAACCTTGTTCAACTCCCTGTAGTCTACACATAGGCGAAGTGAGCCATCATTCTTCTTCACAAACAACACTGGTGCTCCCCAAGGTGAGGTACTTCTATGAATGAAACCCTGACTGAGAAGTTGCTGAATTTGATCCTTCAGCTCTCGCATGTCCAACGGTGCCATCCTATATGATGCCCTAGCAATAGGGGTAGTGCCTGGAGCTAGATCAATCACAAAGTTTATCTCTTGACTCAGTGGCAACCCTGGAATCTCTTGAAATATGTTCAAAAATTTCTTTACAATCGGTATACTATCTAGTGCTATAGTAATCTCCTCCTCAATATACAATAAATGAATGCTCGATCCCCCATTAGAATGTAGCACAACAATAATATACATATCCTGACCCGATAAAGCAAACACAATATACTTATCGTGACAATTAACATGAGCATGGTAATAAGAGAACCAATCCATCCCAAGTATCACATCATAAGAATGCATGTTTAAGACCAATAAGTTGGCTAGAAATCTAAGTCTACCAATATCTAGTGTCACAGGCCCATCACTCTCATGCAAAATAGAAGTAACACCTATAGGTGTACCAATACTACGGGGTCGATCACATAACTGTATAGTCATCCCAGATAATGCAACAAATGTACTAAACATAAATGAATGCGTAGCACCCGTATCAAACAAAACACGTCCATATCTACCGTGTATAGGAAACATACCCTCGATAGCCTGAGAAGTCTGAACGTCTTGTGGTATGTGGTTATACACCCTGCCATAATGCAACTATTGCGGCGCCTATCCCCATGGTAGCGGTAGCGCTGGTAAAGCCGGGAACACCTGTCCCTGAATGCGTGGCACCTGTGGAATAGGTATGGGAAATGGTGGTCACTGCCCCTGCTACACATGATGTCCTTGCATAGCCCTAGGACACCTCTTGGCTGTGTGTCCGAGCTCTCCACATCCATAGCAAAAGCCTTTGAAAGGGCCAAATTGTTTCTTGTGCTGGTTACCCTGAGGTTGACCCTGTATTGTTTGTGGTGCCTCATTCTGCTGCCTCTGAATAGGTGCCCCATTTCTCTGAGCCTCTGAACCATTCTTGTGCTTCTTCCAAGGCTGTTATCCCTGAAATCTGTCCTTATTATTCTGTCTATGCCCATTACCATATCTTTTCTCAGCTGGCTGATTAACAGAGTCTCTGTCACCCCGCTTCTCACCCCTAGCTTGTCTAAAGTCCACGATCAACTGATACTGTTATAGTGCGGCATCCACCACCTGAGAATAAGTAGTGTAGGTTGGACTACCTGTAATAGCTCATTTAATAGACCATATCAGCCGCTTAACGAAACTATTGCGCTTCTTCTCCTTGGTATCCATCTCCTCTAGAGCAAAAAGAGATAAGTGCGTGAACTACTGCTCATACTCTGCCACTGTCATGTTTTCCTAATCCAGATTGAGGAATTCTGTCTTCATAGCTGCCCTAACTACCTAAGGAAAATACTTCTCATCAAATTGAGCACTGAATTGATTATAAGTCAATGACATCCTCTCCTCTGCGGTGGTAACTGACTCCCACCACTGTAGTGCATCTCCAACTAGCTTGAAGGTAGCAATCATCTGCTTCTGAACCTCCGTGCACTGAACCAGATGAAGATGTTGCTCAATGTCCTGTTTCCACTGGTGAGCTGCATTCGCATCGGTGGAGCCTGAGAACTCAGGTGGGCTCCCCTTTGTAAAAGAACTCCTAGCCTTTTCCCAAGGATCAGTTGGAACCACCTGTGCTGGTATAGGTGCTTGCTGAACCTGTAGTTGATTTTGAAGTGCAGCTGTTACCCCTACTTAATAGCCCCGAGCAATGAGGTCATTAAGATGAGGAGGATATTCTGGATCTCTTCCCTGACCCTGAGTCTGCTGAATTTCCTCCTGCTCTTCGTGAAACTGACCATCATCATCCTTAAACCCTGGTAATTGCTGCTCTTCTTCCATTAGCTGACGCTGTAGGCGATCTTGCTGCCTACATGCCGCTCTCCTTTGCCGCTTATTTCCTTGCATGTTCTGTCCTCTTCTAGCATTAACTATACTGTTAACATAGAAAAACAGACATCAATATGATTTAAGCGGACCGTAAAGGAATACAATGAATCATATACTTAAGCTCTAATAAAAGAAAACGTTACGCGGAAGTTTTATACAATTGAACCCTAGAGACACTTGAACTTGGAGTGCTCTGATACCAATTGTAATACCCCTTAATTTCAGAACATGGGTTGATCAGGTCTGCGCACAAAATCAGGGGATATTAGCCAATCAATAAAAAACAAGCACAGAATACAAGAGGAATAAAAATTAAATAAATAAATAACGCTGAAAGGGAAATCTAAATTAATAATTAAATAATAAATCATCTAATACATTAATCTCCAATAAATTCTCATTATAAGAATAAAACCTCCAGAGTACAACTTGGGAATCCATATAATGTGGACTCTTAATAAAATCCCAACTAAAGACGAAACAAATAAATGTCTAACTCAGAAATAATAAATAATAACGAAAACATAGTGGAGGTCCTACGGCTATAACATCGGAAGAATGATGAAGTCTGGCCTCTACTCTACATGAATTGACTCTACGTCTATAGAGGACCTGAAAAGATAACAACAAAGGTGGGTCAAAACCCACGAACAAGCCCTTTCTACTACATCCCAAACAGAGAACCAATAACAATCCATCCTAGTCCGACTAATGCAATAGCTATGTAGGTCAATATACATAAGTATACACACTATAGACTCTCACTGGATCATAAGACAACCTCAACCAGATAGTAGGTCTCATGCAAGCGCACATAAGGTGACCACGAGTACCTCTTCTACTAGGGCACACACATCCCTAGATCCAGCTACCCATCTCATCTGGTAATATACGCCAATCCTAACCATCGATCACGAGATCTCAAGCTCGTATCATGGTCCCCAATAAAATAATATATATTTATGTAAGTAATTGTAGCCATATCCTGAAAAAGACACAATTTAAGATCATAACCATATCCAGACAATGGTATGACATAACGTACGAGTCTTGACATATTAGTTAGCCGATATGTATCAGCAAACCATATCCTAACAATGGCGCCGCTAAGAAAATATCCTAACAATGGTCCTCTATCTAGGGCTGCAACTCGGGCGGGTTAAAGACTTAATTCGGGCTCAGCCCATGTACAAAATTTTTTGCCCCAGCCCAGCCCAAGCCCGCCTAAAGCCCAATCCCAGCCACCTAAGTCCAGCCCATAATTAACTTCTCCTACCCAAGCCCGCCCATGAGCCCACGCCTCTATATTCAGAATGTAAAAAATAAGAAATTTGTGCAGCTACAAGGACTCGAACAGAATTCCTCCAAGAAAAATCCCAAACACACTACCAATTAAGCTATTATACACTTGTGAAATAACATAGTTTTAAAATAAATATACCCTTTTCGGGCTCGGGCTGGGCTTCGGGCTTTATATAATATCAACCCAAGCCCAGCCCGAATTTAATTAGGGCTCAGAATATCTAGCCCAAGCCCAAACCTAGAACAGAAAAACACTGTCCAAGCCCTAAAAATTTCGGGCTGGGCTCGGGTAAATTCGAGCTGGCCCAGCCCGAGTTGCAGCCCTACCTGTATCACACACATATATACCAATATGTATACGTATATAACTGATATAAGTATCATGGGAATGACTTGCAATATAAGTAAAGCCATTTTCTGTTACATAAACAATTAATAAATAACATCCTATACAATAATTACTAATACATTATAACAATTAATGGACATTAAATCAATAACATACATATGTTATATATAAACAACAACATACACATGCTACATTTAAAACAATACAACCAACCAACTAATCCAAAAACCCACCTCTGTAAATTCTACTTAGCTTTGCAGCACACCCACGCACAGTAGAACAGCTCCATACATATATAATCTATATTAACATATTAACTGCAAGTAATTTTTTTTTTAAAAATGAAATAACTACCATCATTTTAACTAAATAATGATAAAATAAATTTACTCTACTTTACTAAAAGGAACACGCATAATAGATGGCGACACTGTCAATGGAAGAATCAATTGATTCTACTAACAATAGTGGCACTATAGATTGGTAAGGACAAATAATATATATATATATATATTGAAAGTGAAAAAAAAAAAAATTACTTTTGAAATGTCAACCAAACCATGATCTGGCCAGTCCCTATCTGTAATTAAATGACTTTTTCATATAACAGGCCATTCCAGGAACAATCTGTTACAATTTCAAACAACTACATCACTAAATTCCACAATAGAAAAAAAAAAAAAAAAAAAAAAAAAAAAATCAGTAAACACAAATACCGTCATATACATAAAATTCACACTATAATGACCCGATATATAACAAAACATGAAGAAAATTACAAAACATGAAGCAAGAACAACAACTAAATTCATGGCATTAACAGAAGAAAATTATACTGTAATGACCCAATTAATTCATGCAATCACACAAATTTATTTCTTTTATAATTTAAACCCGACATTCATTCTAGAGATGGACTGAACATGAAGCCAAAGAGAATGAATAGAACAAGAACTTGCCTTTTAAAAATTTCGGATCGCACTCCAATTTCCCTTTCTTCCTCTCTTTCTTTCTCTCTTTCTCTCTTTCTTTTCTTTCTTTCTTGCTGCCGCTCTCTGTACCTTATTTTTTTTTTCTTCTGTGTACAGGTTACTCCAACCCCCTAAACATAACATATATATATATATATATATAAAGTATCTAATTCCTACCCAACCCAACTGTTAACCTAATAGCAATAATAAAAAAATAACATTAGACTAACACTCCATCTAGCCGGGTATGGATTCCATCCCACCACACAACATAAATATATATATATATATATATATATATATATATATATATATATATCCCACTAACATACTAATTCTAATAATTAAAAAAAAAAAAAAAAACACTATTATAATATAATACTACAATGCTAACAGTACCAAAATATAAAGAGACTAACCAAACAATACTAATATCATGCTATGTGGTAATACACCTATATATATATATATATATATATATATATATATATATATATAATCACCTAAGCTACAGTATAAGCAATTACTATAAGACATTAATTGAATCAAATAAGACAAAATTACCTCAATCACATACTACAAGATAAACAAAAATATATACCTATGTTATTAATAATAATTAAGTCAACCAAGTAATAAACAAATAAAAATAAAAACTACCAAATAATTAAAATAATAATAAACACTCCAAAACAAATTTCAAACACAAAATTCAAATAACCAAGTAAATACACAAATAAAATAAAATACTCAATAAAAAAATAAAATACCCACCAAATAATTAACATTTAAATGAAAAATAACTCAAATAGCCACGTAGTTAAATAAAATGAAATAAAATAAATAAATAAAATCCTAAAAAATTTAGGGGTATTACATAATGTCAATAGCTCGACGAAAACCCAACCTCTCTAGTCCAAGTAGATAGGATTATGAAGTTCTACTGCCTCCACTGTGCCTCTTTGCACATTACCCTCTATGTAGGGTTTCAGTCTTTGTCCATTGACCTTGGACAATTGTCCAGTCTTGCAATCTTATATCTCTATTGCACCATAAGGTATAATAGAATTGCACCATAAGATATAACAGAAATAACCATGTATTGACCTTCCCAACGTGACTTTAACTTTCTAGGAAAAAGTTTCAGTTGTGTATTAAACAACCAAACCTTCTTCCCAGGCTCAAAAGTTTTACGCAAGATATGTTTGTCATGAAATGCCTTAATCTTTGCTTTGTAAACCCTAGTACTTTCATACGCATCATTACGTAATTCTTCAAGCTCAATTAATTGAAGCTTCCTGTTAGAACCAGCAGATGTCATATCGAAATTGAGCTTTTTAATAGCCCAGAAAACTCAGTATTCTAACACTACAGGAAGATAGCACATTTTACCATAGACTAGATGCTAAGGTGACATACCAATCGGAGTCTTATAAGCAGTACGGTAAGCCCACAAAGCATCGTTCAGTCTAGAAGACCAATCTTTACGATCTGGCTTAACCGTTTTCTCCAGAATTCTCTTAATTTCACAATTGGATATTTCTACTTGGCCACTTGTTTGAGGATGATAGGCAGAAGCAACTTTATGAGTAATGGAGTATTTTTGCATCAAGGTATGAAAATACCTATTATAGAAATGAGCACCCCAATCACTAATAGTAGCTCATGGCATACCAAACCAACTAAGAATGTTCGTTTGAATGAACTTAACCACAACTGCGTGATTGGCAATTTTGGTAGCTACTGCTTCAACCCATTTAGACACATAGTCAACAACCACAAGAATGTATTCTATTTGATTAGACAAAACAAAAGGACCTATGAAATCAATACCCCAAACATTAAAAACCTCAATAACTAAGATTGGAGTTAAAGGCATCATGTTCCTTCTAGAGATTGATCCTAGCTGCTGATATCTAAGGCATGACCTATAGAATAAGTATGCATCCCGAAAGAACGAAGACCAAAAGAAACTGCACAGAAGAATTTTAGTTGCAGTTTTCTTTGCACTGAAATGACCTCCACATGCCAAACTGTGACAGATGGTCAGGATACTATGAAACTCACTCTCAGGAACGTATCTACGAATGATTTGATCAGCACAGTATTTGAATAGCTAAGGATCTTTCCAATAGTACATCCTAATTTGGGAAAAGAATCGATCATTTTCTTACTTTGACCAACACAAAGGAATTTTGCCTATTACGAGATAATTCACAATATCAGCAATCCAAGGCAAATACTTATGAGAAACCTCAAACAGTTATTCATTCGGGATGGAATCACAAACTGGAAGTGAAGATGAGGTATCCTCAATATGAATTCTAGAAAGATGGTCAACTATAACATTTAATGACCCTTTCTTATCCCGTATATCATAATCAAACTCTTGAAGCAAGAGGATCCATCGAATCAAACGGGGTTTAGTTTCCTTTTTGGAAAGAAGATGTCTCAAAGCAGAATGATCAGAATAGATTACGATTTTGGAACTTAATAGATATGATCTGAATTTATTCAAAGCAAAGACAATAGTAAGCAACTCTTTTTCAGTAGTTGTATAATTCAACTGTGCATCTGACAGAGTTTTGCTCGCATAATAAATAACATAAGGAAGCTTATCCACTTGTTGTCCCAAGACAGCACCCCTAGCATAATAAGATGCGTCACACATAATCTCAAATGGAAGAGCCCAGTTCGGAGGATTCATGATAGAAACTGAAGAAAGAAGAGAGCGAAGATTTTGGAAAGCTTCAAAACATGATTCATCAAAGACAAAAGGAATGTCATTTGCAAGTAAATTACACAAAGGATAAGAAATTTTGCTGAAATCTTTAATGAAGCGTCGGTAGAACCCGACGTGCCCAAGAAATGATCGCACTCCCCTTACGGAGGTAGGAGGAGGCAATTTAGAGATCAAATCTACTTTAGCTCTATCAACTTCAATACCTCTCTCTGAAATGATATGGCCTAACACAATTCCTTCTTGAACCATAATATGGCTCTTCTCCTAACTAAGTATAAGATTGGTTTCCCTACAACGCTGAAGCACTAGGGAAAGATTTTAAAGACAGTTTTCGAATGTGGACCTGAAAATAGAGAAGTCATCCATAAAGACTTTGAGAAACTTCTCAACCATATCCGAAAAGATAGACATTATACACCTCTGGAATGTTGCTGGTGCATTACATAAACCGAAAGGCATCCGTCTATATGCAAATGTATCGAATGGATAAGTGAAAGTCGTTTTCTCTTGATACTTAGGATCAATGGCCACCTGATTATAGCCGAAATATCCGTCTAAAAAGCAATAATAGCTCTAGCAAGCCAATCGCTTTGGAATCTGATCAATGAATGGAAGTGGAAAATGATCTTTTCTAGTAGCGGAGTTAAGTTTTCGGTAATCAATACACACACGCCATCCAGTGGTGGTGCGTTGTGGAACTAATTAACCCTCAGAATTCTCAACTACTGTAATACCTGTCTTTTTGGGTACTACTTGAGTAGGGCTCACCCATTTGCTATCTGAGATGGGATAGATTATTCTCACATCTAACAATTTCACAACTTCCTTCAACACTACCTCATTTCATTAAAGCTCCCGAGATGTTTGAGAATCCTCCTCCAAATGAATCTAATGCAAGCAAATTGTGGGGCTAATTCCTTTCAAATTAGCCACACTTCACCCAATAGCCTCTTTATTTTGTTCAAGAACTTTTAAGAGACTACTTTCTTAGGAACTTGTAAGATTTGAAACAATAATCACTAGGAGGGTGTCATTTAAACCCAAGAAAGCATACTTAAGCTTTTTTGGCAGTGACTTAAGCTCAAGTTTAGGTAGAGACTCTAACGAAGGAATAGGCGGAGTATTAGAAAGTGGTGGAAGAGGCTCAAACCTAGATTTCCATGGAGGAAAATTTGTGATAGAAGTGGAATTGAGCAAAGAATTCACTTCAGCTATCGAGGCATCGATATCAAAATCTTCATAATTGAAGTGATTCTGACAATCTTCTAAAGGATCCTTGGACAAAATAGTTGGGAGTGATTCCTCAACCAACTCATCAATAACATCAAGGAAGAAGCATTCACTATCATCATGGGGATAATGAATAGCATTGAAGATGTTTAACTTGACTTTCATATTCCTAAAAGATAAATCCATGGCTCCAGTCCTATAGTTAATGTAAGCATTCGTTATGGCTAGAAAAGGTTGCCCAAGAATGACTGGAATATTCTTTTAGGAATCGTGGACCGGTTCTGTATCAAGAACTAGAAAATCGACCAGAAAATAGAACTTGTCCACTTTTATGAGTATATCTTCAACAATACCTCGTGGTTGTCTGACAGAATGGTCAGCAAGCTGTAGAACAACCGACGTAGGTTTTAACTCTCCTAAACATAACTTTTCGTACACTGAATAAGGAATAAGATTAACACTTGCTCCGAGGTCAAGAAGTGCTCGCTCTATCACATTGTTTCCAATGATGCAAGAAATTGTAGGGGCACTAAGATCTTTAACCTTTAGAGGAATGTTATACTTAAAAATAGCACTAACTTGCTAGATGAGACAAACATTCTTAGGAACTTGGCTTTTTGACTTTCTCTTAAGAGTGCACAAGTCCTTTAGAAATTTAGAATAAGCTGGAATTTGCTTTATAGCATCGAGCACAGGAAGATTGATTTTGACCTGTTTAAAGACCTCCATCATATCTTGAATTTTCTCCCCTTGTTTACCAAAGTGAGAGGGTTCCTCGAGACGTTCTGAATAAGGCGTTTTTGGCTTATAAGCTGTCTCAGGGTTAGGAGTAAATGAAGAAGTGACTCCACCTTCAACTCCTCTTGTGGATTGTGGAATTGAACTTAAGGAAACATCTTTGGGATGTAGATTATGATTGATAGGAACAATGGAAATCCTAAGCCTTTCTTTTTCCTCCTGTCCTTTTTTTAACTTGGTTATCAACCACTCGACCACTCCTAAATGTAGTGATAACCTGAACTTGCTCATGATGAATACCTGAGGAATTAGTTTCATCAATCATGTAAGTCTGCCCTTTCGGGTTGGCTATTGGCTGACTAGGCAGCTTTCTATCCTCTCTTCGAGATAGAGTACTCGCTATTTGCCCAACTTATGCCTCTAGCTTTGCTATGGCTTGAGAATGAGAATTCAGAAGTTAGGTATAGGCTTTAAGATCAACAAGAGCATTGAGTACTTGTTCCTCAAACGCAGAATTTCTAGGAGGATGTGGAAGATTAGGAGCTTGAGTGGGTTGATTCCTAAACTGAGGTGGACGGTAAATACCAGATTGGTTGAAAGAATTATTTTGTGGCATAAGATTGGATGAATTTTGATACTGCCCCTGAGATTGAGGAACATTATTTCCTTAATTTGAATTACGCCATGACAGATTGGGATGATTTCTCCAGCCAGGATTATATGTAGAAGGATATGGATTATAGGCTGGTCTAGAGAATGCAGCATTTACTTACTCCAGTGGGATCTTAGATGATTGTCCCAACATAGGGCAAGCGTCAGCAAAATGGTTAGGATTAACACAAATAAAACAAACTTCCTTTGGCAAGGCAATCTGTGGATTAGTGACAGGAGTAAAGCCAGATGATAAAATTTGATCGAACCTACAGTTCATGGCTTCTATTTGAGCGGCTAACTCACTAGATTTATCTACCTCATAAAGTTTTTCAACCTTATATATTCCAGGTAAAGACCTAGACCTAGAGGAAGAAGTGTGTTGTACTGAGTTTTCACTTACGGACTCAAACAGTTCCCAAGCGTTAACTGGACTCTTATGCAGAAAAGCTCCATTACTAGAAGCATCAACCATGTTTCTATAAGAATCAATAAGACTATCATAGAAGATCTATATTAAGTGCCATTGAGCAATATCATGGTGTGGACACTTTATCAGAAGATCATTGTATCTCTCCCATGTATCATAGAGCTGTTCTCCCAGGATTTGGGAAAATGCCATGATTTCTCTTCTCATTTGTGTGGTTTTACCCACAGTGTAGTATTTCTTTAAGAACTCCAGTTGCAACATGTCCCATGTAGATATGGAATTTGTTGGAAGGGACTGCAACCAAGTTCTTACTTTATCCTTGAGAGAGAATTGGAAAAGTCGCATTCTGAATGAATAATTGGTTAGAGTGGTCAACTTGGTAGTTGAACACAATTCCAAAAACACATCCAAGTGCTTATAAGGATCCTCTGTTGCATACCCATGAAAGGTAGGAAGCATTTGGATCATAGCAGGCTTGATCTCAAAATGGGTTGCATCAGCATCCGGAAAAATAAAGCACGAAGGGGAAGTATATGTGGTAGGAATGAAATGGTCCCTCAATTGTGGTTGTGGTGGAAGAACAGGTGGATCCCGTTCTCTATTACCATTACCATTATTACCCGGAGCATTACGTTGCTCAGTTATGTTATCAGAGGTACTATCTATATTATTCAAGTGTTTTTTAAGTTTTCTTAACTGACTCAAAGTTCTCTCTATTTTAGGATCATGCACTAAAGGTTTTGACCTATTTTAGCGAGTTAACATGCACTGGTTCCACTAATCCTAACAGTAGCAAAAATAAAATATTCCAAGTAAAGAAAACAATAAGAACTCACAAAAAGGATTAATAAACCGAAGCTATTTCTCCCTTAAGTGTCTTTGCCCTCACTGCTAACTTGTACCTGAAAAGAAAAAGAAGTAAGGTGAGATATCAGAAAGTCTGAAGACTGATAAACCAAAATAACTAATTAAAAACTAAAACAAAAACTAATCTCCCCGGCAACGGCACCAAAAATTGTTGTCTATTTATTTTACACTCGCAATAGAACGATTCCGTGCAGAATAGTGCTATAGAAAGAGATGTTGAACCCACAGGGAGAAGAGATTTATATTTCAGTCTTTAACTTTGTTATGTGGTTTACAGGTAACTTGGTTGGAAAGTTTATTGGTTGTCACGGTTTAACAAACTAGAAATAAAACAAAATATTAAATAAAAGCAAAGTAAATAAATTGAGTGATTAGAGAGAGAGGAATCTTAGGGCTTTGACTTCACCACAACTATCATACTACAGTTAATTATACTAACTCTAAGAATTTAACAATAATATTTTCCAAATGAATTGAACTCAATAACATTTGTTCAATTCGGGATTTAAAGAAAAATATTTTACAAAATTAGCTAACTATAACCTATCTGTGCTATAGAAAGAGATGTCAAACCCACAGGGAGAAAAGATTTATATTTCAGTCTTTAACTTTGTTCTATGGTTTACAGGTAACTTGGTTGGAAAGTTTATTGGTTGTCACAGTTTAACAAACTAGAATTAAAACAAAGTATTAAATAAAAGCAAAGTAAATAAATTGAGTGATTAGAGAGAAAGGAATCTTAGGGCTTTGACTTCACCACAACTACCATACTACAGTTAATTATACTAATTCTAAGAATTTAACAATGATATTTTCCAAATGAATTGAACTCAATAACATTTGTTCAATTCGGGATTTAAAGAAAGATGTTTTACAAAATTAGCTAACTATAACCTATCTATGCTATAGAAAGAGATGTCGAACCCACAGGGAGAAGAGATTTATATTTCAGTCTTTAACTTTGTTCTATGGTTTTTAGGTAACTTGGTTGGAAAGTTTATTGGTTGTCATGGTTTAACAAACTAAAATTAAAATAAAATATAAAATAAAAGTAAAGTAAATAAATTGAGTGATCAGAGACAGAGAGGAATCTTAGGGCTTTGACTTCACCACAACTATCATACTACAGTTAATTATACTAACTCTAAGAATTTAACAATGATATTTTCCAAATGAATTAAACTCAATAACATTTGTTCAATTCGGGATTTAAAGAAAGATGTTTTACAAAATTAGCTAACTATAACCTATCTGCGGTTAGCGTGGATTATCCGCCTACCTACTCCAACTACTTTAACTACGTTGCAAACAATCCACCTTTTTTAGGCATAGACTATGAAAACATTCTTTTGCAAAATACGTTGGAACATTATTATATGACCTCTATTCTTATGGCCGGCAAGGCTCCGCCAGATACCATCCAATAAGGTAGGTTGGGAATAGAAAACAGACTATTACATCTAAGACAAGGTAGTAACAGTTTATAATCTATTAAAGCATGAAAACCACTTGAGTTATCTCAAGTGCTCGTAGTCATATAAACAAGAAAATACATATATTAAAATTAATCCCAGAGTTAAAACAATCAAACCATAGTATTAGGTTGGGTTACATCAGTGCCCTAAGAGAGGAATTAGCCACTCATGATAAGGTTGGATATCATCTGTGTTAAGTTCATCTCCATCGTCAAGGACTGCCTTCTCTTCTCAGGATCTTCACTTTCAAGGTTGTATGAACCCTAAAAGCCACCACACCTTCAGCCTTCTGAATAACACCGTAAAAGAGATTGAAATTTCGGACCCCTTCTATCAAGGCTTACGCCTTCTTTTATAGAAGAAAATAATATTTGGTAAGCTTTTAGGTCTTCTGGCCCAACTGGGATGAGATACGGCTGATAAAGAGAGCAATCCCGCAATATTAATCTGACATGTCATGGAAGGTTCAAGCTTCAGGGACAGAGGCTCGAGCTTTAAGGTTCAGGCTCAAGCTTCGGGAACAAGGCTCGAGCCTTACAGGATTAATGCTCAAGCTTCCATAAATGGTGCTCGATCTTCACTTTGACACTTAACCAAATTTCTTCAACTATTTTTTTAAGCGTCTTTTTCTTCAACACTTAGAATATTTTTGGGACTCATCTCTTTTAACATTGCTCAATCCAAGCTTCATGGGCTCAAGCACTAGGTACCAGGCTTGAGCATCAAGAACACCATGCTCGAGCTTTAGTACACCATGCTCGAGCTTCAGTTGTTAGTGCTTGATCCTGAAGGTAAGGCACAAGACCTGGGAGCATAGCCTTGCAATTAAATCAACTCTTTAATTTCTGACGTCTGATACTCGAGCTTGAGGGTCAAGGCTCGAGCACCTTATAATAAGGCTCGAGCACCTTATAATAAGGTTCGAGCTTCAAGGTACGAGGCTCGAGCTTTTGGGTCTTGCTGACTTTTCTTCTTTTCTTTGCTGTGATGCTCGAGCCTCTATACTTGGGCTTGAGCTCTAAAGCTTGAATATCTTCAAACTTCACCATTTAAGCTCTCGGCTTGCTCTGAATGATTGGCAACGACTTTGTAAGCTTCGATATCATCATAAAGTCCCAGTTTTAACCATTTCTCTGGGAAAGTACCTACAAACATACATTAAACATAAATTAGTCTAACTATGGATATAAGTATCACTTTAAGACTTAACACATACGTATTTAGGAGCTCGAATATGCATATATTCAACGTTTATCAAGGGGTATTTGTGCGATTTCTTTTAATGCGAATATCTTTTGGAGATATTTTTATTTTGGGGTTTTAATACGATTATATTTTAGAAATATTTTTATTTTGAGGTTTTAATGCGATTATCTTTTGAAGATATTTTTATTCTAGGGCAATAGTGCGATTATCTTTTGAGATATTTTCAGTGGGGGAACCTTTGTGCAATTAACAAAAATTAAGGCAAAGTGTCTCATTTTGGTTTAGGATTCTTGTATGGGATTCTTTTTAACATTTCGTCGAGCCATGGACTCTTAGAAATGCATTTCGGATCTTTTTCCCCATTTTAGGGTTTTTGACCCCGGGAGTCATCGTGTGGGTTTAGGACGGATTTTTCTGCTCGAGACTTATTTTTCGACGCCGTTTCTTTTGTTATTTATTGTTTTTGATATCGGTGCTTTTGCGTTTACAATTTTATTCCATTTGAGCGCGTTTCGACGACTTTCACTTTTCAGGGTCGCGTGGGACCCGTTCGGGCGATATTTTTGAAAAGTATAAAAGAGAAAGGAGAGAGAGAAATCAGATTTCTCTCCCTCTTTGCTGAATTTTTCTTTCTTTTTAGATGTTGTCCTTCTCTCCTCCATTTGATCTTCTTCCACTTTGATTCGGCCTTTACTGTAGGAGGGTTTTGTGATGGCCTTGGTACGACCTTACTTTTCATCTAATTAGATTTTTGTTTTGCCCATTTTTGAGTTTTGGGTTTGAGCTCGGGTTTGGATTTTAGAGTTACTGGAAAAGGATTAGTTGTTCTCCTCGTTGTCCCCGACATAAACCTGAAGTTTCGTTGCATTCGGAACGGTTCCGTTTTGGTGTCATTTGAGATTTTCATCTCAAATTGAGGTAGGGGTGGCTAATGCTTTAATTTACATTTTCTTTGAGTCTTTTGGGATGTCGGGAGTTGTAAAGTATGTATATTTGCTAAATAGAAATGTGAGCCTAATTGTTTACTTAGTATATGTTGATGTTTAAAATTTTTCAGGTATAGAATTGTTATTATTTTGCCTTGAGCTTGCATTGGGTTTTGGAAATGTTAAGCATAATAGGAAGATGTAAATTTGGGTATTTGGTTAATATATATATTTGTCTAATCATGTTTTGTGTGTAGATGATATCATTATGGATATTTTTGACCATATGTGTTTATACGCATTTAGAGGATTTGGTTGAATGTCAACTTGTGTAGTTTAGACAACCTTGTTGCATTGTGATTATCTTCATCATGTGTGAGTCATGGTGTGTGTGCCACTTTGGCCATGGGTTCATTGTGGTTATCATTGGGTTCATAGGTGCATTGGGAGCACAACACGGCATTCTTGATATATATATATATACATATATATATGCATTTGATGGATAGATGTTATCCATAGGGTGCGGAAGGGCACTCAATTATTTGATGGATAGATGCCATCCATAGGGTGCGGAAGGGCACTCATTTGTTTCTAGGTGCGGAATATGATTTCGGCACAACATCATTTTTAGGTGCAGAATATGATTCCGGCGCAACATTATTTCATATCGCGACATTCATTGTGTGAGTAGTGTCTTGGTGGGATTCATAGGATTATGTGGACCTTATTATGGTTTAGTTTAGTGGTAGCCATTATGTGTTAGCGTGCCTTATTCGGTTTATGGATTATTGTTGTTATTGTTTGACAACTTAGTACTTTCGATGCATGGTTTGATTATGAGACTACTTGAGTTGAGTCGAACTATTATGATACGGAAATTAGAGTTAGGGTGTATGATTCCCTTTTTATTTCACGAAGCTTAAGCTTTAAGTTGTACGACCCTTTATCCTTGGGATGCCGAGCATTCTTGTATGTCCTTGGGATTTCGAAGGACGCATTTACTTGTATAATCCATACCTACGAAGCGGTTGTGCTCAACCCCTATTATACAAACATTTTTCAGGAAATGAGTCACTTGGGACGACAATCAGGGTTGATGATATGTTTTGATTCATTTGCGTTTACATTTGTCGTATATGTAATTCAATGTATAAATTAGAGTTATACACTCAATAATGTTTTTTACTTTCTTGGAATTGTAAATCGGTATTTTAACCTTGAGGATGTATGCTTATAGTATTTCAAAACAATGTAAATGAGGCCAAGGGCCACTTTTCTTTTTATGTATGTTTAAAGTTCCATTTTTGTATCCAAATGTTTAATTGTGATATTGACGAGGCCGCTTGTATACGCCAAAATAATGTAGTGAATGTGCAGTTCAAGAAAAGCCTTTAAGGTCAAGTTTAAATTTATAAAAACCACTACTACTAACGTAACAAGAGTGAGTAGGGATCGTCCCAAGGGATTATACGTGTCGGAATTTAATTTCAACTCTAGTGGATCACAAGATTGCAAAGGAGAGATTGATTGTTTGATTACACTAAAATTTAATTAATTGAAATGCAATTAAAATAAACTAAGTTGAGATAGGGATTTAAGAGATGAGAAGTGACGTCTTCGGGTGCATTGGAATCGCCACCAAGCTTGTTCACCAAACCACACACTTTCAACTAATTTGGGGAAAACCTTTTTGTAAACAAAATACGACTACCAATTGCAATATTAAACATGGACCATCAAATTAAAGAATGAATTGTCTACCTAACCGACAAATAAACTAAGTGTAGCACAACCAATCAATTCTAAGCATTACCCATCAAATTAGTAACAATTATAGCACACATCAATCTAGAGAATCATGGAATTTGCAATAATAAGCCATGGAATATCAAATCAAGTAAAGATTGTCTACCTACCTACAAGCATGAATTAAATTGTAGAACAACCCATCAAGCATAAGTATAATCCATCCAATTAATTGACAAACCCATCTAATAAAAACCATGTCTAGCCATCACTAAATCCTTAATTAATCACATATAGACATGCAACCAACATAGAGAAACTAGTGTAGAGATCACTTCCCAAATAATCATACATAAGACAACATGTAATCACAAAGAGAATCAATAGGAAGAATTAAACCATATGAATCATGTGAGACATAATTCCCAATTCAATCACACATAGACATGTAAATAAACTAGAGAATTAATAGGAAGAATTAAACCACAGAAATCATAAAAATATGCCAAGATTCATTTTATCCATAAGGCTATAGCACTAATCACAAGATAAATTCCCCAAAAAGTATGAAAGAGATAGAGGTTTAGATTACAAACTTGGGGCTCATCCAAGCCCCAAAGAGAAGTCTAGCCAATCATGGAGAAGGTGGGTGTGATCTTGGAACCCTTAAGGGCAATCCCCAAACATGGCTCCATCTTCTTCCTCTTCTTCTTTGATGAATTCTAGAGAGAGTGTGTGTGTAGATCTTAAGATGTATTCTTAGAGCCTCCACTCTTCTTTTTTCTTCTATCCCTAATCTCTAACTTTTCTAGAGAGAGAAAATAAAAATTACAATGTAAAAAATAAAATGATAAAAAGCTCATTTACAAAATGGTTCAATTCCCTTTAAATACAAGGTCCTTTTCTTAGTCACTAAGTCAAAAATACAGCCCAAAAATATCTAATCCCGCAACTATGTGGTAGGTGGAGTTTGGGCGCGCGGGAACAAGACAGCTCGCTGCCAGCAAATTTTTGATCGATCCAAAATATTTTCGATCGATCAGAGTTCGATCGATCCAACTTTTCTTCGATCGATCAGAGTTGGTTCGATCGATCAGACTTTTCTTCGATCGATCAGACTCAGCAAATTTTCCACATCAGCCTCCTTTTGCTCCAGATTCTCGTAAAGACTTAGTTTGACTCCAAAAATGTCTTAAGAAGCCATTTTTGGCCCGTTTTAACTTTATTGACCTGAAAAGGGAAATAACACGAAATTAGACTAAAATGGAAAAATAAAATAGAATAAGGTCCTAGAATACTCAAGTTTAAGGGGTTTAAATGCGCACTTTTCAGCGCTCATCACACCCCCAAACTTAAATATTGCTAGTCCCTAGCAATGAACTACAAAGTAAAGGAATGAAATGACCAACTAAACAACTATGAACTAGAAAGTAATAAATGTATAACGCCACTTTCGTAGGGAACACGATTGCATTTAGCACATGCAACAAGCCTTTTAACCCCTAGGTTACCCCTAGTGGACGAGTGAAGTCTCATGAGGGTTTCCAGAAATGATACCCACAAACATTAAGCTCATTCTCTCTAAAGAGGCACCAATATTACAAACAAGCATTAGGAGAAAACTACCTCAAATATGCAATTTTTCAACCATTTCCAAGAAATCTCCCAAAATTTCAACATCAAGCAAGCAAGTATGGTCTTCCACACATCAAAAAAATGATCATGCAAATCAAAAAAACTCTAGAATCCTCTTTGAGTGGACCGGCATCAAATATATTGCTATCTAAGCCAACTAAAGAAATGATCACATCCTTACCCTCAAACTAGCACACAAATCTAGTACCGATTATCAAGACAAAAAGTGGACCTTTTATTAAAACTTTATTGTGCTAGGTGCTCTTATTCTTTTCACTCAAATTTTTATTTTATTTTATTTATTATTATTTTATTTTATTTTATCCCTAAGGATCAAAGATGGAAGCATAGTGCAATGTAATGATCTATTAAGCTTTCTAGCGATCCATGAGGTCGAGCGTTAGGTCAATGACTCTCAAACCAGACGACTTTAGGGCATTAGGTATTTAAACACCCCTAAGGACTTAGAAGCTCAAATCAATTAGGTTACAAATCAAAAATTCTCCATCTAATCATTTCCCACTTCTCACCTTTTGGGAGAAGTCCTCACTTCTTTATATTTGCTTTTGTAACTTTTTTTTTTTTTTTTTTTTTTTTTTTTTTTTTTTCAAGTTATTAACCTAGAGTTTGGGCCCTCCACCTTTTGGCATGAGAAATTCAGTGCTTTATAAGACTAGAATCCCGACTACTTAGTGAAAAGGGTTTGTTATCCACCTTTATCAAAATGAAAGCTTTCAATGCACTATTAACTCAATTGGGATATAACCAAATCAATAGTCAACAAAGCATGTACCCCACAAATGAATGCTAGTATACGCCTGTGCTAGTGTAGAATCCTAGAGTGAATCTCAAAACAATCACAAAATCAGGATGATATGGACCACAAATGCAAGCAAGATATCAATTTTTTGAAAAATTTACTCCTAAAGGGCATATCCACAAGGCATATAAGGAGTATTGGACTCCCAAGTCAAGCAATTTTTAAATTTTAAGTAATATAGTCCTCAAAAGATCAAAATCATAGCTAACATCAATCTCAAATCTCAATCATGCATTTAAAGCTCAACTTAAAAAGAATGCAACAAAGCCACCTTACCTCCAAACTTAAACCGCACATTATCCTCAATGTGAAATAAGAACAATGGAGAAGATGGAAAGGGTATACCGTAGTGGCGAAAACATGAAGCCCGGCAATGATCTAATATGAAAAGGGTCTCCCCCAAACTTGGAATCAACAACCTATTTGAATAACTACACTAGCAAACTCACATCAAATATCACATGGGATAAGAATAATCAAACCATGCATTCTAAGGCAATATAACACAAGATGAAAGAGATATATGAGATCTAGCCCAATAGAAAATATTAAAGTAGCATGACTACACATAAGGGCACAATGGTGAAAAGTTTTTATATTTTTCTTTTTATGAAAGTATGTACAATGAAACAACATGCAAGAAAAATAAAGAAATAAAAAAAATGAAAATAAACATGGACTATACAAGAGATAAAAGACACAATGTGTCATGTGGGAGCTTAGTTTAACGTTTCTAGCAAGACAGAATACTACTTTGAAAAATTATTTATTGTGTTATTTATTTATTATTTTATTTTATTTTTTAGAAAAAGAAAAAGAAAAAAAAAATGTACACAAACAAAAATAAAAAGGCAAGTAAATAACAATGCAAGAAGTAAAAATGTAAGGAAATAAAGAATGCAAAGAAATATATATATATATATATTCACAAGAGAAAAGTAACTAAATAAAATAAAAGAAAATGACAAAAGTAAAAGAAAATGAAAAATAAAATAAAATAAAAATAGAAAGAAGAAAAAGTCAAAAAGTCAAAGGGGCAAAGCTGTGATCAATCTAAGGATGATCGATTGTCGATCGATCCAAGATGTGAAAACCTGCAGACAACTTCGAACTATACACAGAGATCTAAAATATGTAGAGATTCAAAAAATTTCTAAGTATAGAGCTGAGATCAATCGAAGGGATAACTGGATTGATCAAGAAATAATTGGATCGATCTGGAATAAAGTTCTCACGATACACAGAAAGCTGATTTCTGCAGAGAATTGACTGCAGAGAGGTTCGATTGATTGAAGTGACACTTGTGATCGATCAAACTGGCACCAAATGCCTCATTTTGAGATGAAAGCGCAAAAAATCATATGCTAGGCCACAATGATGGTAACAAGAATATAGATTGAAAAATGGATGAAAGAATGTACACAGAACGAAAAATAAAAAGAAATGAGTGAGGAATAGAGTTTTAAAACTCTACGAATACTAGTGTTTAACATCTCTAGCAAGACGTTGGGTCAACTCACTAATCAAAAGAATCAAAAACCGGATATGAGACATCCTTATTGATCATCTTTTTACTTTTCTCATTTGATGTCTCACTTACAACAATATACACATCCTTCAAAAGAATGACTTGATAAGAAATTATGAAAGATGCAATTTGTTTCCTTTTATCCACAGTCTTGAAAATAAAATCAATGATGAGCGGCCTTACACTTGGCAAGGCAAAGTCTTTCAAAGACTCAATTGGGTTAATAGGAATTGCACTCTCTTCATCCTTTTTTTCTTCCTCATAAATCACCATCTCCTCACCTTCCAAGTTAGCTAAGGAGTCCATTAGACAGTTCACTTCATTTTTGGAGCTTTCAAGGTCAAAACCACAATTTTTATACATTTCAAAAAGGTATGTCTCAAGAGAGTCTTTGGAGATAATAGAAGGAAGGCCCTCTTTAACAAATTCTTCCTCCTCCTCTCCTACCTCTATAGTGGTCACCATTTCCTCACTCTTTAAAGTTTCAAAGGCCGGAATTAAATCATAATCAAAATAAGGAAAATCCTCATAAGTCATGTTGTGCTCTATCGGACTAGCCAATGGTGGACTTATTAATTCCTCAATTTGCTCACTTGCTACTTCTTCCTCTTCACTCTCATCATCCTTATCTATATAAATTAAAGTTCTTGCCATTTTTTCACTTGCCTCTTCCTCCTCCTCTTAACGAGAAAGAGTACTTGCAATTTGCTCAACTTGAGCTTAAGCTTAGCTAAAATTTGAGAATGTGAAAGAATAAGTTGAGTTTGTGAATTAAGCCCATCAAGTAGAGCTAACACTTTTTCTTGAAACTCGGGTGAATAAGGTGATGGAGGTGGTTCTTCATAAAATGGTGGGAGAGGGTAATAGTCATAAGGAGGATTAAAAGAGTGATCAAGCCTATAATAAGATGATGCATGAAATGAATTGGACTCAATCTCATAAGGATTAAAATATGATGGAGGAACATAAGGTGAAGGGATGTAATTTCCCCCCAAACTTAGGTTAAAAATTCCTCTATTCACAATTGAAATCCAAATGCAAGAAAAAATTTTGGCCTCCACACAGGCCGATGTTTGGACAAAAATTAAAGTAATATAATGAGCCTCAATAAGGGCTATCACAAGCATGCAAATAAGTGCACAATTAAAATACAAGAGTTCAAAGAATTGCTCACAATGGTCCTTAAGCAACTTCAAATTTCAATACTAGCTTTAAGCTCCAATGATTGCTTTAAGATCCAATGTTTGCCTTCCTTATAGTCAAGTACCTAATTAAACAAAAAATATCAAGAATGAGTGACGAATATACATTGGAAAATAAAATAAAAATAGAAGCAATCCAATGAACACTAGTGTCTTGTTTAATTCCAATAAAACTGTTACTCCCTGGCAACGGTGCCAAAATTTGACGAGGCCGCTTGTATACGCCAAAATAATGTAGTGAATGTGTGGTTCAAAAAAAGCCTTTTAGGTCAAATTTGAATTTATAAAAACCACTACCACCACTACTACTAACATAGCAAGAGTGAGTAGGGATCGTCCCAAGGGATTATACGTGTTGGAATTTAACTTCGACTCTAGTGGATCACAAGATTGCAAAGGAGAGATTGATTGTTTGATTACACTAAAATTTAATTAATTAAAATGCAATTAAAATAAACTAAGTTCAGATAGGGATTTAAGAGATGAGAAGTGAGGTCATGGGGTGCATTGGAATCGCCACCAAGCTTGTTCACCAAACCACAAACTTTCAACTAATTTCGGGAAAACTTCGCGACTACTAATTACAATATTAAACATGGACCATCAAATTAAAGAATGGATTATCTACCTAACCTACAAATAAACTAAGTGTAGCACAACCCATCAATTCTAAGCATTACCCATCAAATTAGTAATAATTGTAGCATATATCAATCTAGAGAATCATGAAATTTGCAATAATAAGCCATGAAATATCAAATCAAGTAAAGATTGTTTACCTACTTACAAGCATGAATTAAATTGTAGAACAACCCATCAAGCATAAGTATAATCCATCAAATTAATTGACAAATCCATCTAATAAAAATCATGTCTAGCCATCACTAGATCTTTAATTAATCACACATAAACATGCAACTAACATAGAGAAACTAGTGTAGAGATCACTTCCCAAATAATCACACATAAGACAACATGTAATCACAAAAAGAATCAATAGGAAGAATTAAACCATATGAATCATGTGAGACATAATTCTCAATTCAATCACACATAGACATATAAATAAACTAGAGAATTAATAGGAAGAATTAAACCATAGAAATCATAGAAATATGCCAAGATTCATTTTATTCACAAGGCTATAACACTAATCATAAGATAAATTCTCCAAAAAGTATGAAAGAGATAGAGATTAGATTACAAACTTGGGGCTTATCCAAGCCCCACAGAGAAATCTAGCCAATCATGGAGGAGGTGCGTGTGATCTTGGAATCCTCAAGGGCAATCCGCAAACATGACTCCATCTTCTTCTTCTTCTTCTTCTTTGATGAATTCTAGAGAGAGAGAGTGTACAGATCTTGAGATGTGTTCTTGGAGCCTCCACTCTTCTCTTTTCTTCTAACTCTAATCTCCAAATTTTCTAGAAAAAGAAAATAAAAATTACAATATAAAAAATAAAATTATAAAAAGCTCCTTTACAAAATAGTTCAATTCCCTTTAAATACAAGGTCCTTTTCTTAGTTATTAAGTCAGAAATACAGCCCCAAAATATCTATTCCCGCAACTATGTGGTAGGTAAAGTTTGGGCGCGCAAGAATAAGACAGTTCGCTGCCAGCACATTTTCGATCGATCCAAAATATCTTCGATGATCTGAGTTTGATCGATCCAACTTTTCTTCAATCGATCAAAGTTGGTTCGATCGATCAAACTTTTCTTCGATCGATCAGACTTGGAAGTTTTTTAGCATCAGCCTCCTTTTGCTCTAGATTAGCCTCATTTTGCTCTAAATTCTCACAAAGACTTAGTTTGACTCCAAAAATGTCTTAAGAAGCTATTTTTAGACAGTTTTAACTTTATTGACCCGAAAAGGAAAATAACATGAAATTAGACTAAAACGGGAAAATAAGATAGAATAAGGTCCTAGAATACTCAAGTTTAAAGGGTTTAAATGCGCACTTTTCAGCGCTCATCAGATATATAATGCATTCGGGGGTATTTTCGTCGATTCCATGATTTACTTTCACTTGGGATGGACCTTATAGGCCTTAGAGATTATTTTTTGTAAGGAGAAACAATTTGACGAGCCTCTTTCATGTGATAGAAAATTGACTTTTTAATGCGAGAGGTCGCTTCGCAAGGTCAAAATATGAATGTGGTTTCGGAAGCCTTTCTAGTCAAATTTACATTTATAAAAACCACTACTACAATTAATGAAGTATAGCGAGTAGGGATCGTCCATAGAGATTATACGTGTTAGAATTTAATTTCGACTCTAATGTATCAATTGATTGCAAAGGAGGGTTGGGTAGATTACTCTAGAAAATAATTAATTAAAATACAATTAAAATAAAACTAAGTAGAGATAGGGATTTAAGAGATAAGAAGTGAGGTCTTGGGGTCCACTAGAATCACCATCAAGCTCGTTCACCAAGCCACACACTTTCAACTAATTTGGGGAAAACCTTCTTGTGAATAAAATGCGACTACCAATTGCAATATTAAGCATAGACCATCAAATTCAATAATGTATCATCTACCTAACCAACAAATAAACTAAGTGTAGAACAACCCATCAATTCTAAGCATGACCCATCAAACTTATCACAATTGTAGCACACATTAATCTAGAGAATCATGGAATTTGTAATAATAAGCCATGTAATATCAAATCAAGTAAAGATTGTCTACCTACCTATAAGCATGAATTAAATTGTAGAACAACCCATCAAGCATAGGTATAATCCATCAAATTAATTGACAAACCCATCTAATAAAAAACTATGTCTAGCCATCACTAGATTCTCAATCAACCACACATAGACATGCAATTAAGATAGAAAAACTAGTGTAGAGATCAATTCCCAAATAATCACACATAAGACAACATGTAATCAAATAACAAATCAATAGAAAGACTTAATTCATATGAATCATGTAAGACATAATTCCCAATTTAATCACACATAGACATGTAAATAAACTAGAGAATTAATAGGAAAAATTAAACCATAGAGATCATAGAAATAAATCAAGATTCATTGAATTCATAAGGCTAAAACACTAATCACAAGATATTATTCCCCAAAAAGTATGAAAAAGATAGAGGTTTAGATTACAAACTTGGGGCTCGGAAGTCTAGCCAATCATGGAAGAGGTGGGTGTGATCTTGGAACCCTCAAGGGCAATCCCCAAACATGACTCCATCTTTTTCCTCTTCTTCTTTGTTGAATTCTAAATAGAGAGAGTGTGTAGATCTAGAGATGTGTTATTGGTGCCTCCACTCTTTTCTTTTCTTCTAACCTTAATCTCTAACTTTTTTAGAGAGAGAAAATAAAAGTTACAATAAAACAAAATTGAAGACAAAAGATATAGATTGAATACAAAATGGTTCAATTCCCCTTTTATAGAAGGTCCTTGGAGTAGTGAACAAGTCAAAAATTAAGCTTTTGATTAGAAGAAATTCGCAGCTACCAAAGTTAGGTAGAGTCCGGCACGCTCGGGAATTAAACAGCTCACTGCCAGCAACAACTTCGATCGATCAAACACTTAGGTTCGATCGATTGAAGCTGACGTGTCATCAAAAATATCTTCCAGGCCTTATCCACTTTGCTAAGCTGGCATCGCCTCATTTCGATCGATTGTAGACCTCTTCGATCGATCGGGATTACCTTCGATCGATCGAAGCTCCTCTAGTGCAATTTTTTTGGCTTCTTTTCAACTTTGCTCCTTAGTTCCAACATTGAGCTTAATGGCTCTTGTTAGCTTGTTGGAACTTTATTGACCTGAAATAGGCAATAACACAAATAAGTACTAAAAAGGGAAAATAAAGATAGATGAATGGACTAAAATACCCTCGCTTAGGTGCTAAAATGCGTCACATTTGAGCACTCATCACACTCCCAAACTTAGATATTACTAGTCCCTAGCAATGAACTACAAAGAAAAGAAAGAAATAAACAACTAAGCAACTATGAACTAGAAAGCAATAAAAAGATAGTGCCACTTTCGTAGGGAACACGATTGCATTTAGCATATGCAACAAGCCTTTTAAACCCCTAGGTTACCCCTAGTGGACGAGTGAAGTCTCGTGAGGGTTTCTAGAAATAATACCCACAAACATTGAGCTCTTTCTCACTAAAGAGGCACCAATATATAAAACAAGCATTGGGAGAAAACTACCTCAAGTATGCAATTTTTCAACCCTTTCTAAGCAATCTCCCAAAATTTCAACATCAAGTAAACAAATATGGTTCTCCCCACACCAAGAAAATGATCATGCAAATCAAAACAACTATAGAATCCATTTTAAGTGAACCGGCATCAAATATCTTGTTATCTAAGCCAACTAAAGAAATGATCACATCCTTACCCTCAAACTAGCACACAAATCTAGTGTCGATCATCAAGACAAAGAATGAACCTTTTATTAAATCTTATTCTACTAGGTGCACTTATTCTTTTCACTTTATTTTTATTTTTTTATTTTACTATCCTAAAGGATCAAAGATGGAAGCATGGTGCAATGCGTTGATCTATTAAGCTTTCTAGCAATCCATGAGATTGAGCGTTAAGTCAATGACTCCCAAACTAAACAACTTTAGGGTATTAGGTGTTTAAACACCCCTAATGACTTACAAGCTCAAATCAACTTGACTACAAATCAAGACAACCTCCATCTAATCATTTCCCACTTCTCACCTTTTGGGAGAAGTCCTCACTTTTTTATTTATTTATTTTTTTTTTAGCAAGTTCAATTATTAACCTAGAATTTGGGCCTTCCACCTTTTGGCGCAAAAAATTCAGTGCTTGATGAGGCTAGAATCCGGGCTACTCAATGAAAAGGGATTGTTATCCACTTTTGTCAAGATGAAAGCTTTCAATGCACTACTAGCTCAATTGGAATATAACCAATTCAATAATCAACAAAGCATGTACCCCACAAATGAATGCTAGTGTGTGCCTGTGCTAGTGTAGAATCCTAGAGTGAATCTTAAAATAATCACAAAATCAGGATGATGTGGACCACAAATGCAAGCAAGATATCAATCTTTCAAAAAATTTACTCCTAAGTGGCATCCACAAGGCATACAAGGAGTATTGGACTCTCAAGTCAAACAATTTATAAATTCTAAGTATCATGGTCCTCAAAAGATCAAAATCATAACCTAGGTTTCTCAAATCACAATCATGCATTTAAAGATCAAAACTTTAAATAGAATGCAACAACCCCCAAACTTAAACCGCACATTATCCTCAATGTGCAATGAGAACAATGGAAAAGATGGAAAGAATATACCATGGTGGTAAAGATATGAAGCCCAACAATGATCCATTGGGAAAAAGTGCACCCCTAAACTTGGAATCAACAACCTACTTGAATAACCACACTAGCAAACTCACATCAAATATCAAATGGGATAAAGATAACCAACTTAAGCATTCTAAGGCAATTAGCACAAGATGAAAGAGAAATATGAGATCAAGCCCAATATAAAATATGAAAGTAGCATGACTACACATAAGGGCACAATGGTGAAACAAATTTTTCTATTTTTTATTTTATGAAAGCATATATAAACAAAATGCAAGAAAAATAAAGAAAAAAAAAATGCATGAACAAAATACAAAAAAAAAAAAAAAATAAAGAAGGTAAAATGCAATGAAAGAGTATGTACAATGCAAGAAATGAAAAACAAAAAGTAAGAAAGGATGTAAGAACAAAATGATGAAAAATGAAAATAAAAACTCTTTATTATATATATATATATATATATATTTATATTTTTTATTTTTTTAGACATAACAAGTATGTACACACACACAAAAATAAAATAAATAAACATATAATAAATGAAAATGCAAGAAAATAAGAGATACAAATTTTTTTTTTTTTTTTTTAAAAAAGGAGAGTGCTCTATCAATCAAAAAGCTTGTAGAATGATGCACTGGGAACAAAAATTGCCGACGCAATTTCGATCGATCGAAATTATTTTCGATCGATTGAGACCATTTTTGATCAATCAGAATAAGCGTTGACCGATCTTAAAAGTCTTCGATCGATCGAACTGCTTGGGCACAAATTGCTAAATTTCAAAAAAAAAATTCAAAGCCAGAAATTTTTCTAAGGCCCCAACATGCATGAATAATCGATGAAGCCCAATGGAACATATCTAGATGCCGCAAGAAGTGAAAAATAAAAATAAATGTGGAAGGAATAGAGTTGTGAAACTCTACAAATGCTAGTGTTTCACGTCTCTAGCAAGACGTTGGGTCGACTCATTAGTTGAACGTATCAAAAACCGGATATGAAAAATCCTTATTGACCCTCTTTTCCATTTTCTCATTTAATGCCTCACTTACAACAATATAAACATCCCCCAAAAGAATGACTTAAAAAGAAATTATGAAAGATGCAATTTGTTTCCTTTCATCCACGGTCTTGAAAATAAAATCAATAATGGGCGACCTTGCATTAGGCAAGGCAAAGTCTTTCAAAGACTCAATTGGAACATCAAGAAACACCTTCTCTTCATCCTATTTCTCTTCCTCAAAAATCAACATCTCCTCACCTTTCAAGTTAGCTAAGGAGTCCATTAGAGAGTTCACTTCATTTTTGGAGCTTTTAAGGTCAAAACCACAATTTTTATACATTTCAAAAAGGCATGTCTCAAGAGGGTCTTTGGAGATAATAGAAGGAAGGCCCTCTTCAATAAGTCCCACCTCCTCCTCTCCTACCTCTATAGTGGTCAACATCTCCTCACTCTCTAAAGTATCAAAGACCAAGACAAAATCACGATCAAAACAAGGAAAGTCCTCATTAATCATGTTGTGCTCTATTAAACTAGCCATTGGTGGACTCATTAATTCTTCAAATTGCTCACTTGCAACATCTTCCTCTACACTCTCATCATCCTCATCTATATAAATTGAAGTTCTTGCCATTTTTTCATTTGCCTCTTCCTCCTCCTCTTAACGAGAAAGAATACTTGTAATTTGCTCAACTTGAGCTTCAAACTTGGCTAAAATTCGAGAATGTGAAAGGATAAGTTGAGTTTGTGAATTAAGTGTTGGAATATGTGTGCCCTAGCATAGCAAATTCTTATTTGGATTGTAAAAGTCATGGTTCCTTATCTGAATATTATTATTAAGGCATTATACAATTGGTGAATGGAATATATTATTTTTTCGATTCATTATGGAATTGATTGTGTCCACTTGATTACAAGATATATTTATATATGTATGTAATGCCAATTAATACTAAGTTATAAATAAGTAATCATAAATGGTTCAAAGTCGGTAATTATGGATGAACATTTAATTAATTAAGACTTGAACTGAGTCCATAATAGGTTGAGATATATTGTGAAAGCCGTCGTATGCAATTGCTCTCTATCATAGTCATGGCTTTTGACTCTCAAGCATGAGAAAAGTATAGACTCGTTTATTAATTAATAATTACTTTGATTTGTTCGGCGAATACTTTGGAATTCTTAGATCGACACTTTGGGTAGTTATGTAATTAATAGTTAGAGGATTATATTCTCAATATTTGCATCAGTGCTACTTCTATTTATTTTGTATTGATTATGGTTGATCACAAATTAAAGTCGAAGGCCTTCGTATGTTTTAGACAAAATGTTTTCTATATATTTATTTAGTAAATTATTATCTTTTTTGTCCAACAAATATTTTATTGTGATCAAGCCGGAAATAATCAAGGGTAACAAAATAATTATATTAATTATGTTGTCGGATTAATGGCTTTATAATCCGATAAATAATTATGCATAGAGGGGTCAAAGGGCAACATTGACTTAACAGTTATTTACTATTTAATTGGAGTGTAATTAATTTCTTTTAGTGGAATAGAAATTAATTTATGAATTAATTGAATTGGGTCCATGATTTAATGGACTAGACCAATTATTAATTTATAGTAGCCAAGAAAATAGTAAGCCCAAAGGATTCTCACCCATAGCCCAAGTTAATATTGGAGTCCTATTAGAATTGAGATATTTGAATTAGAGATGGAGAAGAATTTATTGTTTCGTTTTCTTATTTTTATTTTGCCTATATATACATGGGTCCATATATATTTTAGGGGGAGAGTTTTAGAAGAAGAAAAAGAAATATATTATCTCTCTCTAGATTTTAGGGTTTGCTATCTCTTCTAAAGGAGGCTACCACAAGCCTCGACTCCAAGGTTGTTCATCGAGGCATATTAGTGATTCCTAAAGGGGTCTACAATAAGTGAGAGCATTCACTTTAAAGGAAAGATTTAAAGGTTTACTCAGACCTTTGATGTAAGTATTCAAACTGTTAATTGAATAATACATCATCTTTTATTTTTACATAAAACTTGTCTCTATGTGATGAATCAAGATCCGTGTTTGAAAATCCCTCAAAAGTTTTTTTAAAACTTGCACGTTTCCCAACAGTGGTATCAGAGCATGGTTTGATTCATTACTAGAGATCATGCTTTTATCAAAATCATCATCATGGATCCAAATTATATATATATATATATATATATATATATATATATATATATATATATATTGATGTATGTTGATGTATGATTTAATATGTTGATATATATTAGTACATGATGTTGTATGTATAATTGTGAATGGATGATGATGTGTGTTTGGGCCATGGATGAAGCTTAAAGGTATATTGAATGTATTTTATTTTTGGATGAATGTAATTAAGGCTTTGATTTAGCCGTTTGAAAGTTCAATGATGTAATTTAATTTTTTCATTATATTGTAAGTTGTAAAGATTAATTAAAGCCATGTAATCTTCATCAAAGGATGCTATGAAGCTTCAAGAAGGTCCAAAAGGGTTAAATTAGGCTACAATAATTTTCTGGAATTTTTTCGGAATTTTTTTGGAATTTTTTGGGCTTAATTTAATTTTCTGGAATTTTAGGGCAATTTTTCGATGACTGGAGGTTCGCCGGTGGCGAGAGGAAACGCTGGAGGAAGACAAGGGATCCGGTGCATCATGGTTTACAAGCGTACTGTGCACCCAATTCACCAGCCGCTAGATCAAGTCAAATCAGGAGGTTGGATCCAGTGCAGCGTATGGACGTGTGCTGATTACAGCTGGCGCATGAGGACCATGCGCCAGCAAAGGTTAACTTGTCAAGTGGCGCGTGGCCAAACGTGAAGGCGCGTGCCACGTGCCTATTTGTATTACCAGCGCGTGGTAGCGCGTGAAGATGCGTGCCACGCACCTAATTCAATCCCCAGTGCATGGGGATGCGTACCAGCTTCCCTAGGCGCGTGCCAACGCGTGTGGGGTCCTCCGGGCGCGTTTCAAGATTCGTTTTGCTTCTCCTAGCGCGTACTAGCTTCCTATAGGTGTTTACAGACTGTTGGAGGATGCTCGTACAACAAGAATAATATTTAAATGTTAAAAGCTGAATCCATTGGCCATTCAATTTGCTTCTGTCTGTGGTTTAATTATTTATGTGATGCATGGAATAATTTAATACTGATTATTATTGTTCATGCATTGGATCCATGATTTTTATCTAAATGACTTGATTTATATTAATTAAATTATAAAGATTAATTGGATTTGATTGCTAATTAATTTGAGGACATTTATTGGGAAACAAAAAATTATTTTTATAAATTATTTTAAAAGTGTGCCTCAAATTAAATATTTGTGAATCATTTAAAATTCAGATATTTTCTAAATTTAATTGGATTAAAATCAAGACGTTTTGCATACATTAAATCATGAATTGAGTGGGAGCGGGGATTTTTATACATTACCCCATGGCCTTCGTTATTATAACCATTGTGATTAGATCTTTAAAAATAAGACCCCACGCATGATTTAAAGAGTCTATATTACAAGAATGGTTGTCTCACGAAAAAATATTTATTAAATGTCCATTATAGTTAGATATTTAAAAATAAAGCCCTATACATGATTTAAAGAGTCTAAGCTAATAATGGCAATATATTTACTATTTGATTTTTCGTTGAAGCATTAATTACGTTATACACTCAATCTAAAATCAATAGTATTAGCTCCCCAACGAAATGGTCTATACTAGGTGATTTTAGAAAGGCTAAACATAACCGGGAATTATTTCATATATAGATAAAGCATTGTCTAAAGAGATATGGAAATAATGAGTTTTTATCGTCAATAAGCAATAATGAATTCCGCCAACCGGATAAGTTATTGGCATATTGATAGTCCGATTTTTCATGCAATGTGGTTAAGGGACCCACAATTAATTAATTATTGTATTTTGCATGATTATTTTTATTCACTTTATTTATTGTATGAATGCTTTTATTTTCAGATTTATCATGAATAGTCCATTCAGTCCACTTGCAAACATACTAAAAGAAAATCGATTAACTGGACCTAATTATATCGATTGGAAAAGGCAACTAGATATTATACTCACATATGAGGGGTTCAATTATGTGCTTATTACTCCCCGACCTTCTCCACCTTTGCCTGAGGATTCTCCTGAGGAGCATGAAGTTTTTAAGAAATCGAATAAAGCATATGAGATGACTAGGTGCTACATTCTTGCTTCACTCTCGAATGTACTCCAAAGTTAACATCTTCATTATTCACTTCTGCAGACATCATGCTTAACCTCAAGGAAATGTTTGGGCAAGTTGGTAAGAGTGCACCCAAACTACTATGACAAACTTGATGACCACCAAAATGGTCCAAGGTACTCCAGTTCGGGATCATGCTTTAAAAATGATTGGTTTTCTAAATGAACTTGAGATCCTTGGATGTAACTTGGATGGTGAACTTCAGGTTGACATGATTATCGCTTCATTACCAGACTCATTTAACTCTTTTAGGGTTAATTATTCTATTAATAAGCTTGAGTACTCACTCGCTGAACTTCTGAATGAGTTGGTAACCTTTGAAGGGATAATCAAAAGTAAGGGTGCATTTATCAACTACACTCAGTCTGCTGGACCATCCACTTCTAGGCCCAAGAGGAGGAGCAAAAAGAAGAAGAAAGATAGTGCCCAAACTGTGCTTGTGCCAAACAAAGTGATCAAAAAGTATAAGGGGAAGAAGAAAGTGCAGGTTGAAGGCGAAGGAAACTGCTTCCATTGCGGTCAATCGGGTTACTGGAAACCTAATTGCCCAACACTTTGTACGCAAGGCAAAGGAAAAGGTATATTCATTATTGAGGCATGCAATGTGGTTAAATCTATAGATTCTTGGTTCATAGATTCTAGAGCCACTAATCATGTTTGCAATTTATTGCAGGGATTCCAGGAATCCAGAAGCCTCAATGAAGGAGAGATATACTTGCATATGGTATCTAATGCCAAGGTGGAAGCTAAAGCAGTGGGAGTGGTTTATATGCAGTTTGATAGTGGGAGGAGTCTTATTTTAGAAAATTGTCTTTATGCGCCAAATGTTAGGCGCAATTTAATTTCAGTTTCTTCGTTGGTTTGCAAAAACTATATTTTTACTTTTAAAAAAAAAGTTTTAATTAAATTAAATGGTTGTGTTATAACTTCTGGTGAATTAAAAGATAGTCTATATATTTTAACTCCTAGTTCATATCAAATGCAAAATTATGAATTAAATGCAACTTCATCTAGATTAAATGTTAAAAGAAAAGCAGTTTCTCCAAAATCATTGTATCATTGGCATCAACGAATGGGTCGCATCAATCAAAATAGGATTCAAAGGTTGGTTAAAGAAGGTTTATTACTTTGTGAGGCAAAGGAGCCTATGCCAACTTGTGAATCCTGTATTGAAGGAAAGATAACTCAAAGGGCTTACTCAGCCAAAGGATATTGAGCCAAAGAACAATTAGAGTTGGTGCACACAGGTGTGTGTGGTCCTATGAACACCCAAGCGAGAGGTGGGTTTGAGTACTTCATCACTTTCATTGATGATTATTCACGTTTTGGATATATTTACCTAATGCGACACAAGTCAGAAGCTTATGAAAAATTTCGTGAGTTTCAGGCGGAAGTGGAGCGTAGATTAGGTAAACTTATCAAAACACTTCGATCTGATCGAGGAGGTGAAAACCTCTTGGGGGAGTTCAAGGATCATATGGTCAATGAGGGTATTGTGCACCAGTTATCCACACCTGACTGCCCCAACAGAATGGAGTGGCAGAAAGGAGAAACAGAACTTTGCTTAACATGGTTAGATCTATGATGAGTTTTGCTACATTACCTCTATCATTTTAGGGATTAGCCTTAGAATCAGCGATGTACATCTTGAACTGTGTTCCATCTAAGTTTATTTCAAGAATGCCATATGAGCTGTGGTTTGGACAAAAACCTAGTTTAAATCACATGCATATATGGGGGTGTCCAGCACACGTGCATAAGAAACAGGCAGACAAGTTGGAAGCAAGATCAGATGCATGCTTATTTGTTGGCTATCTTAAGGGCACTAGAGGTGGATTATTTTATGATCCCAGAGACAATAAGGTTATTGTCAGCACTCATGCTGTTTACCTGGAGGAGGATTATATTATAAACCACAGACCTAGTAACCAAATAATGTTAGAGGAGATAGTTGGCACATCAGATATACCCCCTATGGACACACCTAATATAAATACTGAGAATGATGAGACACAAGAAGTCCTATTGAATTACCATCATCTAGTACATCGATTCATGCATCGGTCCTTCGGCGTAGTGGGAGGACTATCATCCGACCCAACAAACTCACGCTTTTAGGTGAGGTCTATGAGGCTATCCCCGATAAGCATGAGTCAGACCCAGTAAGCTATGCGGAAGCGTTGACCGATATAGATGCGAATCATTGGAAAGATGCCATAAAATCAGAGTTGGAATCTATGTATTCTAACAAAGTCTAGGAAATTGTAGAACTTCCGAGTGGGGTTCAGCCCATTGGTTGTAAGTGGATCTACAAACGAAAGAGAAGAATGGATGGGAATGTTGAAACATTCAAAGCTAGACTGGTTGCTAAAGGCTTCACTCAACGTGAAAGTATTAATTATGAGGATATATTCTTACCAGTTACAATGCTTAAATCTATTCACATTCTTTTGGCCATTAGTACTCATTATGATTATAACATATGGTAGATGGATGTTAAGACGGCATTTTTAAAAGGCCATCTTAAACAAGGCATCTACATGAGGCAACCAGACGGTTTCGTGGTTAAAGGTCGTGAGGACTGTGTGTGTAAGTTGAATAGGTCTATTTATGGACTTAAGCAAGCTTCACGCACATGGAACGTTTGTTTTGACTAGGCAATCAAATTATTTCACTTTGAACAAAACATGTTTGAACCTTGCGTTTACAAGAAAAAATAAGGTAATGTCATCATGATTCTCGTTTAATATGTTGATGACATCTCACTCATTAGTAATGATGTAAAGGCTTTATTAGCAGTTAAAAGGTGGTTGTTCAATAAATTTGAGATGAAAGATCTTAGAGAAGCAAGCTATATTCTTGGGATCAAGCTTTTGTGAGATCGGGTTAAAAAGAAAATAGGCTTGTCTCAAGAGTCTTACATTGACAAAGTTCTGACCAAGTTTGGAATGGAAAATTCTAAAAAAGGGTTTTTACCATTTAGACATGGATTGACTCTTTCTAATGACCAGTCTCCCAAGATTGATAAGGAAATTGAGCAAATGAGGCGGATACCATATGCTTCGGCAGTTGGTAATCTCATGTATGCCATGGTCTGTACCAAACCAGACATCTGCTACTCTGTAGGGATTGTCAGTAGATATCAGTCCAATCTTGGACTTGATCATTGGTCAGCTGTGAAGAATATCTTAAAATACCTTAGAAAAACTAAAATTCTCATGCTTATTTATGGAGGTGATGATCTGGTTCCAATCGGATATACGGATTCTGATTTCCAATCGGATCCAGATGCTAGGAGATCTACATCTGGATATGTGTTCAAACTCAATGGAGGGGAAGTTAGTTGGAAGAGTGTAAAGCAAGGAAGTAGAATACATTGCAGCCTCTGAGGTAGTAAAAGAAGTTGTTTAGATGAGAAACTTTCTAATTGAACTAGAGGTTGTGGAGCATATAGATCGGCCAATGACATTTCATTGCGATAATAGTGCAGCTATAGCCCAAACTAAGAACCCAAAATTTCATAAAGGAACAAGATACATTTGATAAGCGCTGAATATTGCATATTCAAGTGCCCTTATTTGCATTAGTTGAGTCCATTTGTGGTTTATATGTATAGATTTTCTCCAAGTTCTATGTTTCTATGAATTTTCTGGTTGCATTCCAAATTGGAAATAAAATGGAAGTTTTGAGGCTTTCTGTAAAGATCGGGTCATTCCGGGTTGTTGCACCCGATGATTGCCGAGGAAAATGTGCTAAAGGAGATCCAGGAAGCCTTTATCAATGCAAAAGAAAAAAAAGGGGCCAATGCTAATTCCATATGGGAGAAGTCCAAAGAAGAAGAAGTCAAAAATGCAAACTGATGCACCTTCGAGTGCTCGAAGCACCACCTTCGAGCACTCGTGCGGCACATATGAGAAATCCAAGTGAGCTGATCCATGTCATACGAGCGCTCGGAGAAACTTCGAGCGCTCCAAATCAGGACAGAATGGTCCAAAGCACCTTCGAGCGCTCGAAGACCCTTCTTCGAGCACTCGTCCATGTTCTCGAGCCAGCAATTTTTTGTTCTAAGGCACCTTCGAGCGCTCGTGCTGCAACCTTCGAGCGCTCGAAGGAACATTGCAAACCCACTTGTGCCTTGATTCCCTCAATTTCTAATTTCCCTCTTTTATGAGTTGGTTGGAGTTGTTCTTTTGGAGCAGTAGCCTCGGTTTTTGAAGGGTTTGGTAGACATCTTGTCTACAAAAAGAAGACGTGGAGCTTGTATGAAGATTGGAGATATTTTGGCAAGATTGGAGGAGAGAAAAGGGAGGAGAAGAGAGAGTTTTGGGTGGTTACAAGGTTGAGCTCAAAAATGGGAGTTTCCCCCAAGCTTCTTCCTTCTTCTAGGGCATCCATGGGTAACTAACTCTTCCTCTAGGGAGGTGATGAAGCCCTCCTTTGTAAGCATGCTCTAGCTTAGTTCTAATTTGGGGATTGCGATGTATAATATATGGTCTTTTTATGATCTAGAGCACTTCATTTGTTATAATAGATGTTGATGTATATGAATGATTTTTCTAAGTTGATTATCTTATTTTAAATGATGTCTTATATTAATCAGGTTGCTTATGTTTTCATAGTGACAATGAAAAAAAAAAGGTTATGAAATGGTTTAATGGCATGTTAATAGAGAACTTTAATAGTCCATTGCTTAGGTCATCCCTTTGATGGTTTATGCTTAATTCCTAGCTTCATGTGCTACATTATTTCATCAAGGACTTGATAATCTTTCACTTAAGTAAGTGTGTTAAGCTGCACTCTAGTTTAGATAGTCTAAACATATTCACCTTTGATGGATTATTCTTTTTTTTTTTTATTATTTAATGAACTTCTTGAGGATATTATAGCAACCAAGTATTGCTATGTATCATGACAATCATTTATGTTATTTCTCCCCAAACTAGTTCTAATCTAACATGTGTATAGGGATGGAGGCAGATTCACTTCCCTAGTCTTCTTTACGTGTATTTCATCTCTTTCATCTCTCGCAAGCTACTCTTTTATGCATTCTTAAACTCATAGTTTCAGTGACAAACTAACAAATCCTCTATAAACCCCTTTATCATTCTAAAAATGATTCTAGACACTTAGGTTGCAATAAATTAGCGGTCCCAGTGGTTCGACCTACCCGACCAATAGCCCTATTTTACAATGATTTGTGCTAATGCAAATTGGTTGATTTATAATTGATAATCGATCCGTCGATCAATTTTTGGTGCCGTTGTCGGGGACTGCAAACTGTTTAGCAACTGAAGTTCTAGGGTTAATTTTGGATTGATTGTTAATATTGTGATCTGTGAATACTTCTTGTGCGGTTTTGACTATCTTTGTGTTGTAAGTTGTTTGTGAGATTCTAGGAACTTGATGCTCGCCAAGGGAACGCTAGCAAATTTGTAAGTCTAGAGGACTCCAGGTAAGTCTCTTGACCTTCTAGTTTCGAAGTTGTTAATATCATGCATGTGTTAAATTTAGAGATAGTTAAATTGTGAAGCCCTTATCAAGGCTATTTATTATCAATTGCAAGCATCGGTTCTTGTCGTGGCCATTTACATTTCTGTCTTGATAATTGAGGAGAAAGGGAACATCGTATGTGGAGTTGATGGTGATAAATTTTTGTCTTGATTGTGCTATGTGTTGTTGATGTTTGGTCATAGGTCACTTTCTTTACCAACTCTTGACTCGCCAGTTGACATAAATTCTCTTGAAAGAACTCTTAGACGAAACCTTAGGGAATCTTCTCATATAAGAGAGCTTGAAACTAAATTTAACACAATGGCTGAAAATGTAGGAAATGTCGGAAATGAGGGGATTAATAATGATAGGCCAAAATTCCAAATGTGGTTCCTATGACTCTTAGCGACCATTTCATCCCTACCACTTATGCTTCTCCCTCTTGCATAGTAATGCCAAACATTGAGGCCGCTCAATATGAAATCAAATCTAGCACCATCCAAATGCTTCCATCTTTTTATGGCTTTAAAAATGAGGACCCTTATAAGCACCTTGATGAATTCCTTGAAATATGCTCTACCATCAAGCTGAGGGGCTTTCCTGACAATGCTCTCCATTTACATCTCTTCCCATTCTCCTTAAAAGAAAGGGCAAAATATTGGTTGAACTCCCTTACTGCAAATTCCATCACCACATAGGCTCAACTACAGCAAGAATTCTTAAAGAAATATTATCCAGTGAGTAAAACCAATTTAATGAGGCGTTCCATTCTTAGCTTTTCACAAAGCAAGGGGGAATAAGTCCATGAGACTTAGGAGAAATTTCAAGATCTTCTTAGGAAATGTCCGCACCATTTAATTCCAAAATGGCAATTGGTGCAAGCTTTCTATGCTGGTTAACCGACCCACATAGATTCATGGTTGACTCATCTTGTGGGGGGATGTTCATGTCTAAAAGTGTGGATGAGGCATGGACCTTACTTGAGAATTTGAGTGAAAACTCATTGCAGCATAATTCTCGTAGTGATCCAACCTCAACTAATACAAAGAACACCAACCCTTGTCAACCAAAAACAATGAGGGAGGAATCTTCCTAGGTCGATGCCATAGCTCATAAATTCTATCAATTGATAGCACATCTCTCCCCACTTTGTCTCAAAATTCGGCAAGTGGGGCTTGCGCATCATGTACTAGTCCATTCCATCTCTCGGAAGATTGCCCCACACTGGAGCAATTTTCCAATCCCAATCAAGAGCAAGCAAATGCGATGTTCTCAAGGCCCGGGAATAATCCATATCCCAATACTTACAATCCGGGATGGAGAGATCATCCGAATTTCTCGTGAAGGCAACAAGCCCCACAAAATTCATAATTTCAAAATCAAGGGCAGCAAAATCAGCCCTCTTCTCAATTTCAAAATCGGCCATTTCAGGTCTCTTCAAGTTACCATCCTCCTTACAATCCAAATGTCTCTAGTCATCCTCCTGTGTTTCCAACGGATGAAATTTTGGCTGCAAACAAGCAAATGATGGAATCATTAAATAAGCAAATGATGGATTCCAACAAGCAACTCTTGACATCTTTGCAGCCCACTCTCCAGATGGTTCATTCTCATACTCAGTCCATAGCTAAGCTTGAGAATCAAGTGGGTCAAATAGCTAACTCCATGAATCAATTGCTCCAAAAGGATAAGGGTAAGCTTCCCGCTCAACCATTTGAAAATCCTAGAGGGATGCATGTGATTAATGAATCCCCTCCTCCGAGTGGGCCGAGTCATGAACATGTTCAAGCAATCACCACCCTTAGGAGTGGTCAAGTTGTTGACAACAAGGTTGATGGAAACAAGGATGAGAAAAATTCCCCTTCGAAAAATCCAAATCCAAGTACCAGCTCTTCTAATCCAAATCCTACTCATGAAAATCTCAAGCTTATCACCCCAAATGTGGAAACTTTTTATGAGCCAAAAGCTCCATTTCCTCAATGTCTCCAAGAGCCGACACATTTTGGGAACAAGAATTGTAAAATTCAAGATATGTGGGAAGTTTTCAAGCAAGTGAAGATCAACTTGCCTCTCTTGGATGCTATCAAGCAAATCCCTCCCTATGCAAAATTTCTTAAGGATTTGTGCACTCAAAAGTGCACTTCCAAAAATCATTTGCCAAAAAAAGTGAGGTTGACTGAGAATGTTAGTGCTATCACTCAGCACAGCACTCCTCCAAAGTATAAGGATCCGGTGCCCCAACAATCTCGTGTGTCATTGGTGACAACAAGATAGAGAGGGTTCTCCTTGACTTTGGAGCTAGTGTGAATTTAATTCCATACTCAGTTATGCACAGCTTGGTTTGGGAGATCTTAAGCCAACTTCTGTGGTCTTGCAACTTGCCGATAGATCGGTCAAGCATCCACGAGGCATTCTTGAGGATGTCATAATCAAAGTGGACAAATTCTACTTCCCGGTAGACTTTGTGGTTTTTGGCACGGAACCAGTCCATAACCCAAAGAAGCATATTCCCATAATCCTCAGTAGGCCATTCTTAGCTACGGCTAATGCTTCCATTAATTGCCGAACCGGGGTGATGGACATTGCCTTTGGAAACATGCAAGTCAAACTCCATATCTTCCATGTAACACAACATCCCTCCAACGAGGATGATTGTTTTCTTGTTGATGTCATCGATGAAGTGGTTGAAGAATCTCTCCCCTTCATCTTAACCAAGGATCCCCTTGAAACTTGCATGTCTCATTTTGACTTCTCAAACTTTGATATTGATTAATCTATCCAAGAAGTCAATTCTTTACTTGATGTTGGTACTATCATGGATATTCCTTCTTAGAAAGTTCCAAGAGAACCGCTTCCGCAACTTTCCACTACTCCTCCAGTCCCATCATTGAAATCTCCACCACAACTAGAACTTAAGCCGCTCCCGGCCCACCTCAAGTATGTGTATCTTGGTGCAAATCAAACTCTTCTAGTCATCATCGCATCAGACCTTCTAAAGGACCAAGAAACCAGCCTTTTAGCTGTGCTTCAAGAGTATAAAAAAGCTATTGGTTAAGCAGTGGCTGATTTGAAAAGAATTGACCTCTCTATCTGGATGCATCGCATCCACATAGAGGAGGACGCAAAGCCTACTAGAGAGGTTTAGCACCGGTTAAATCCAAATATGAAGGAAGTGGCTATGAAAGAAGTGATCAAATTGCTAGATGCGGGAATCATCTACCCCATCTCTGATAGCAAGTGGGTAAGCCCCACGCAGGTTGTTCCAAAGAAATCCGGCCTCACCGTTGTTGAAAATTCAGCGGGTGAGCTCGTGCCTCAACGAACCACCATCCGGTGGCGTGTGTGCATAGACTACCGAAAACTCAACTCTTCAACTAGGAAGGATCATTTTCCACTCCCATTCATTGATCAAATCCTAGAAAGGCTAGTCGGCCAAAGCTACTATTATTTTCTTGATGGTTATTCCGGCTATAACCAAGTGGCAATCGCCCCCCAAGATCAAGAGAAAACAACCTTCACATGTCCCTTTGGAACTTTTACTTATCGACGCATGCCTTTTGGGCTATGCAATGCTCTGGCAACATTTCAAAGGTGCATGATGTCCATATTTTCTGATATGGTTGAAAAGTTCTTGGAAGTTTTCATAGACGATTTCTCCGTCTTTGGCTCCTCCTTCAACTCATGTCTCTACAATTTATCTCTTGTACTCAAAAGATGCAAAGGGACAAATCTCATTCTAAGTTGGGAGAAAAGCCATTTTATGGTCCAAGAAGGCATTGTTCTAGGACATGTCATTTCTAAACGGGGAAATGAGGTGGATAAGGCCAAAGTAGAGTTGATCTCTAATCTCCCTCCTCTGAATTCCGTCCGTCAAGTCCACTCCTTCCTTGGCCATGCCAGATTCTATCGTCGCTTCATAAAAGATTTTAGCAAAATTTCTCGACCCTTGTGTAATCTTCTTGCCAAGGATGTTCTGTTCAATTTTAATGAAGCTTGTATGGAAGCTTTCATTAAATTTCGCACTCTTCTCTCATCCGCCCTAATCATGAAACCGCCAAATTGGTCTCTTCCTTTTGAGATCATGTATGATGCATCCGATTATGCATTAGGTGCAGTTTTGGGCCAATATGTGGAAAAACTTCCATACGTCATCTATTATGCTAGCAAGACTCTCTCCGATGCTCAGTTAAATTACACCACCACTGAAAAAGAATTGCTAGCTGTGGTGTATGCCTTGGATAAATTTCGTTCCTATCTTCTTGGCTCCAAGGTCATAGTCTTTTCGGATCATGCCGCTCTTAAGCACTTGCTCACGAAAAAAGAGACCAAACCCCGCCTAATTCGATAGATACTCATACTCCAAGAGTTTGACATTGAAATCCGGGACAAAAAAGGGACCGAAAATGTTGTCGCAGACCATCTTTCTCATTTACTCATTGAAAAAACTTCTAAATTTGCGGCAGTCCGTGATTCCTTTCCGGATGAGCAACTTTTTCAAATTTCTCATTTAAGTCTCCCATGGTTTGCTGACATTGTGAACTACCTAGCAGTAGGAAAAATTTCATCCAATTGGTCTAAACAAGAGAAAGACCGATTCTTCTCCCAAGTCAAAAATTTCTTTTGGGAAGATCCGGAGTTGTTGAAATATTGCCCAGATCAAATTATCTGGAGTTGTTGAAATATTGCCCAGATCAAATTATCTAACGATGCATTCCTAAAACCGAAACCACAAGTGTCCTAAATTTCTGCCACACTCTTGCTTGTGGAGGCCACTTTAGTGCCAAAAAGACTGCTGACAAAGTCCTTCAAAGCGGATTCTATTGGCCCTCCTTGTTTCAGGATGCTTACAACTTCTGTAAATCATATGAGCAATGTCAAAGGCTCAGATCCATGTCCCGAAGAGACATGATGCCCCTCACTCCCATCTTAATTGTTAAATTTTTTTATATATGGGGGATCAACTTCATGGGACCATTTCCATCTTCTTATGGCTATGAGTACATCCTTGTAGCGGTGGATTATATTTCTAAATGGGTTGAAGCCGACGCTACCAGAACCAATGATCATAAAGTCGTGATCAAATTCATTCAGTCCAACATCTTTAGTCGTTTTGGTACGCCCCGAGCAATCATCAGTGATGGTGGATCTCATTTTAGAAATCTTTATCTTAAATCCGTCTTCTCTAAATACTCTGTCATTCACAAGGTTGCCACACCTTATCACCCTCAAATAAGTGGTCAAGTGGAGGTATCTAACCGGGAGATTAAGCATATCTTGGAAAAAACGGTTCGACTGGACCGCAAAGATTGGTTATTAAGACTAAACGATGCGCTTTGGGCTTACCGGACGGCTTATAAGATGCCCATTGGTATGTTGCCATATCGGCTTGTCTTTGGAAAAGCTTGTCATCGCCTAGTCGAATTAGAGCACCGTGCTTTTTGGGCCATAAAAAGGCTCAACTTTGATCTCAAACAAGCCGGCTCTACTCGCAAATTGCAACTCAATGAGCTTGAGGAAATCAAAATGATGAAAGTGCTAAAATCTATAAGGCAAAGTCTAAAGCTTTTAATGACAAGCACATTGTTAAAAAGTCTTTTGCCCCTGGGCAGAAAGTTTGGCTTTTCAACTCTAGATTGAGACTCTTTCCCGATAAACTCCGTTCGCGGTGGGATGGTCCTTATGTCATCACATCCGTCTTTCCTCATGGTGCAGTTGAACTCCAAGATCCTACCGATGGATCCCTGTTTAAGGTTAATGGCCAATGGCTTAAGCCTTACATTGATGGCATAGTCCCAATCTGCAAAGTTGAGAAAGTCCACTTGACGGACCCAATTTACGAGGACTAATGCATGATCTTGCTTCATCTAGCTATCGACTTTAAATTTAGCAATCAAGGGAAAAAATTCTTTCTATTTCTATGCTTCCTTAATTTTCAATTGCCTGGGCCTTGAAATTTTTTGAGAAATTACTAAGGAAAGCCAAAATTTAACCTTATCTGGAATTATCTTAAATTGTGTTCCAAAAATTCAGACTAGTTTTCTTAGGCCTTCTACAACCCTTGTTTTCATTCCTGGACGTTTTCAGCTCTATCCAGCAATTTCATCAGACCTTCAGAATGGTACTCTTATGCATGAGCTTTTATTTCCGGAATGCCTATTTTTCAAGGTCTTCCAGGTTCATAAGAACACTTAGATTCTGCATTGGCACTCTCTGACCTCGTTGCTAATGCCGTCCAGCAAAGATTGAAATCCATAGGACTTGGAAAAGCTTTACACTGCAGTTTCGAGCGCTCGAAGACCCTTCTTCGAGCGCTCGGAGATACGAATTTTTCTTCTGGCCTGTTTTCGAGCGCTTGTGTGTTGGCATCAAGGCCTTCTCGTCATTCCACAAGCCTCATGAGCGCTCGTGAAGTATTCTTTGAGTGCTCGTGACTTCTAAAATCACCACTGCCCCATATTCGAGCGCTCGGAGTACCTTCTTCGAGTGATCGTTCCTTGATACCAATTTCCCCCATGCCTTCTACCTCGTCTTCGAGCGCTCGAAGACCCTTCTTCGAGTGCTCGTGTTGATTTCTCCCCCTTTTAAACCGACTTTCCCTCTCCCAATCTTTTCCCCCTTTGATAAGCACCGAATATTGCATATTCAAGCGCCCTTATTTGCATTAGTTGAGTCCATTTATGGTTTATATGTATAGATTTTCTCCAAGTTCTGTGTTTCTATGAATTTTCAGGTTGCATTTCGAATTGGAAATAAAATGGAAGTTTTGAGGCTTTCTGTAAAGATCAGGTCATTCCGGGCTGTTACACCCAATGATTGCCGAGGAGAATATGCTAAAGGAGATCCAGGAAGCCTTTATCAATGCAAAAGAAAAAAAAAGGGGCCAATGTTAATTCCATATGGGAGAAGTCCAAAGAAGAAGAAGTCAAAAATACAAACTGATGCACCTTCTAGCGCTCGAAGCACCACCTTTGAGCCCTCGTGCGGCACATACGAGAAATCCACGTGAGCTGATCCATATCATACGAGAACTCGGAGAAACTTCGAGCGCTCCAAATTAGGACAGAATGGTCCAAGGCACCTTCGAGCGCTCAAAGACCCTTCTTCGAGCGCTCGTCCATGTTCTCGAGCCAGCAAGTTTTTGTTCCAAGGCACCTTCAAGTGCTCGTGCTGCGACCTTTGAGCGCTCGAAGGAACATTACAGACCCACTTGTGCCTTGATTCCCTTAATTTCTGATTTCCCTCTTTTATGAGTTGGTTGGAGTTGTTCTTTTAGAGCAGTAGCCTCGATTTTTGAAGGGTTTGGTAGATATCTTGTCTATAAAAAGAAGAGGTGGAGCTTGTATGAAGATCGGAGATATTTTGGCAAGATTGGAGGAGAGAAAAGGGAGGAGAGGAGAGAGTTTTGGGTGGCTACAAGGTTGAGCTCAAAAATGGGAGTTTCCCCCAAGCTTCTTTCTTCTTCTAGGGCATCCATGGGTAACTAACTCTTCCTCTAGGGAGGTGATGAAGCCCTCCCTTGTAAGGATGCTCTAGCTTAGTTCTAATTTGGGTATTGTAATGTATAATATATGGTTTTTTCATGATCTAGAGCACTTCATTCGTTGTAATGGATGTTGATGTATATGAATGATTTTTCTAAGTTGATTATCTTATTTTAGATGATGTCTTATATTAAGCAGATTACTTATGTTTTCATAGTGACAATGAAAAAAAAAAGGTTATGAAATGGTTTAATGGTATGTTGATAGAGAACTTTGATAGTCCATTGCTTAGGTCATCCCTTTGATGGTTTATGCTTAATTCCTAGCTTCATGTGCTACATCATTTCATCAAGGACTTGATAATCTTTCACTTAAGTAAGTGTGTTAAGCTGCACTCTAGTTTAGGTAGTCTAAACATATTTTCACCTTTGATGGATTATTCTTGTTTTTTTTTTTTATTTAATGAACTTCTTGAGGATATTATAGCAACCAAGTATTGCTATGTATCATGACCATCATTTATGTTATTTCTCCCCAAACTAGTTCTAATCTAACATGTGTATAGGGATGGAGGCGGATTCACTTCCCTAGTCTTCTTTTCATGTATTTCATCTCTTTCATCTCTCGTAAGCTATTGTTTTATGCATTCTTAAACTCATAGTTTTAGTGACAAACCAACAAATCCTCTATAAACCCCTTTATCATTCTAAAAATGATTCTAGACACTTAGGTTGCCATAAACTAGCGGTCCCAATGGTTCGACCTACCCGACCAATAGCCCTATTTTACAATGATTTATGCTATTGCAAAGGGGTTGATTTATAATTGATAATCGATCCGTCGATCAACATTCAGAGGAAACATCATGTGGTTCGTGATATAGTAAAGCGAGGAGATGTACTTGTGGCCAAGATTGCATCGGAACACAACCTTGCTGATCCATTCACAAAGGCTTTACCGATCAATATGTTTAATCGTCGTATGGAAAACATAGGAGTTAGATGTGATTCGAATTGGCTATATGTGTAAGTGGGAGCTGTTGGGATATGTGTGCCCTCGCATAGAAAATTTTTATTTGGATTGTAAAAATCATGGTTCCTTATCTAAATATTATTATTAAGGTATTATACAATTGGTGAATAGAATGTATTATTTTTTTGATTCATTATGGAATTGATTGTGTCCACTTGATTACAAGATATATTTATATATGTATGTAATGGTAATTAATACTAAGTTATAAATAAGTAATCATAAATGGTTCAAAGTCAGTAATTATGGATGGACATTTAATTAATTAAGACTTGAACCGAGTCCATGATAGGTTGAGATATATTGCGAGAGCCGTCGTATGCAATTACTCTCTATCACAGTCATGGCTTTTGACTCTCAAGCATGAGAGAAGTACAGACTCTTTTATTAATTAATAATTACTTTGATTTGTTTGGCGGATACTTCAGAATCTTTAGATCGGCACTTTGGGTAGTTATGTAATTAATAGTTAGAGGGTTATATTCTCAATATTTGCATCAGTGCTACTTGTATTTATTTTGTATTGATTATGGTCGATCACAAATTAAATTCGAAGGCCTTCGTATGTTTTAGACAAAATGTTTTCTATATATTTATTTAGTAAATTATTATTATTTTTTTTCAAACAAATATTTTATTGTGATCAAGCCGGAAATAATCAAAGGTAACAAAATAATTATATTAATTATGTTATCGGATTGATGGCTTTATAATCCGATAAATAATTATGCATAGAGGGGTTAAAGTGCAACATTGACTTAGTGGTTATTTACTATTTAATTGGAGTGCAATTAATTTCTTTTAGTAGAGTAGAAACTAATTTATGAATTAATTGAATTGGGTCCATGGTTTAATGGACCAGACCAATTATTAATTTATAGTAGCCAAGAAAATAGTAAGCCCAAAGGATTCTCACCCATAGCCCAAGTTAATATTGGAGACCTATTAGAATTGAGATATCTGAATTACAGATGGAGAAGAATTTATTGTTTCCTTTTCTTATTTTTATTTTGCCTATATATACATGGGTCCATGTATATTTTAGGGGGTTACTTTTAGAAGAGTAAAAAGAAATATATTCTCTTTCTTTAGATTTTAGGGTTTGCTATCTCTTCTAAAGGAGGTTACCACAAGCCTTGACTCCAAAGTCATTCATTGAGGCATATTGGTGATTCCTAAAGGGGTCTATAATAAGTGAGAACATTCACTTTAGAGGAAAGATTTAAAGATTTACTCAGACCTTTGATGTAAGTATTCAAACTATTAATTGAATGATACATCATCTTTTATTTTTGCATAAAACTTGTCTCTATGTGATGAATCAAGATCTGTGTTTGAAAATCGCTCAAAAGTTTTTTTAAAACTTGTACGTTTCCCAACATTGAGCACATCAAGTAGAGCTAACACTTTTTCTTGAAACTCAGGTGAATAAAGTGATGGAGGTGGTTCTTAAAAAAATGGTGGGGGAGGGTAATAGTCACAAGGAGGATTAAAAGAGTGATCAAGTCCATAATAAAATGATACATGTTGAAAATTGGACTCAATCTTCTAAGGATTAAAATATGATAGAGGGGCATAAGGTGAAGGGAAGTAATTTTCCCCCAAACTTGGATCAAACAATGGCTCCATCCACATTCAAAATCCAAATGCAACAAATAATGGCCTTCACATGGGCCGATGCTTGGACAAAGATTTAAGCAATATAAAGAGCCTCAATAAGGGCTATCACAAGCATGCAAAGAAGTGAAACAATTAAAATACAAGAGTTTCAAGAATTGCTCACAAAGGTCCTTAAGCAACTTCAAATTCCAATGTTAGCTTTAAGCTCCAATGATTGCTTTAAGATCTAAAATTTGTCTTCCTTGTAGTCAAGTACCTAATTGAACAAATAATATCAAGAATGAGAAAATAATATACAATGAAAAATAAAATAAAAATAAAAGCAATCAAATGAACACAATTGTCTAGTTTAATTCCAACAAAACCGTGAATCCCCGACAACGGCGCCAAAATTTGACAAGCCTCTTTCTATGTGATAGAAAACTGACTTTTTAACGCGAGAGGTCGCTTCACAAGGTCAAAATATGAATGTGGTTTAGGAAGCCTTTCAAGTCAAATTTACATTTATAAAAACCACTACTACAACTAATGAAGTATAGCGAATAGGGATCGTCCACAGAGATTATACGTGTTGGAATTTAATTTCGACTCTAATGTATCAATTCATTGCAAAGGAGGGTTGGGTTGATTACTTTAGAAAACAATTAATTAAAATGCAATTAAAATAAAACTAAGTAGAGATAGGGATTTAAGAGATGAGAAATGAGGTCTTGGAGTCCATTGGAATCGCCACCAAGCTCGTTCACCAAACCACACACTTTCAACTAATTTGGAGAAAACCTTCTTGTGAATAAAATGCGCCTACCAATTGCAATATTAAGAATGGACCATCAAATTCAATATTGTATCATCTACCTAACCAACAAATAAACTAACTGTAGAACAACCCACCAATTCTAAGTATGACCCATCAAACTTATCACAATTGCAGCACACATCAATCTAGATAATCATGGAATTTGCAATAATAAGCCATGGAATATCAAATCAAGTAAAGATTGTTTATCTGCCTACAAGTATGAATTAAATTATAGAACAACCTATCAAGTATAAGTATAATCCATCAAATTAATTGACAAACCCATCTAATAAAAAACCATGTCTAGCCATCACTAGATTCTCAATCAACCACACATAGACACGCAATTAAGATAGAAAAACTAGTGTACAGACCAATTCCCAAATAATAACATATAAGACAACATGTAATCAAATAGAGAATCAATAGAAAGAATTAATTCATATGAATCATGTAAGACATAATTCCCAATTTAATCACACATAGACATGTAAATAAACTAGAGAAATAATAGGAAGAATTAAACCATAGAGATCATAGAAATAAACCAAGATTCATTAAATTCACAAGGCTAAAACACTAATCACAAGATATTATTCCCAAAAAAGTATGAAAAAGATAGAGGTTTAGATTACAAACTTGGGGCTCATCCAAGCCCCAAGGAGAAGTCTAGCCAATCATGGAGGAGGTGGGTGTGATCTTGGAACCCTCCAGGGCAATCCCCAAACATGGCTCGACTTTCTTCCTCTTCTTCTTTGTTGAATTCTAGAAAGAGAGTGTGTATAGATCTTGAGATGTGTTCTTGGTGCCTCCACTCTTCTCTTTTCTTCTAACCCTAATCTCTAACGTTTCAAGAGAGAGAAAATAAAAATTACAATAAAATAAAACTGAAGACAAAAGATATAGATTGAATACAAAATGGTTCAATTCCCCCTTTACAGAAGGTCCTTGGAATAGTGAACAAGTCAGAAATTAAGCCTTTGATTGGAGGAAATTCGCAGTTACCAAAGTTAGGTAGAGTCCGGCACGCTCAAGAATTAGACAGCTCACTACCAGCTGTAACTTTGATCGATCGAAGAGGACTTTGATCGATCAAACACTTAGGTTCGATCGATCGAAGCTGACGTGTCATCAAAAATATCTTCCAGGCCTTATCCACTTTGCTGAGCTAGCACCGCCTCATTTCGATCGATATTAGACCTCTTCGATCGATCGGGATTCCCTTCGATCAATCGAAGCTCCTCTAGTGCAATTTTCTTGGCTTCTTTCCAACTTTAATCCTTAGCTCCAAAATTGAGCTAAATGGCTCTTGTTAACCTACTTGAACTTTATTGACCTAAAATAGGTAATAACACAAATAAATACTAAAACGGGAAAATAAAGATAGATGAATGGACTAAAATACCCTCGCTTAAATGCTAAAATGTGTCACATTTGAGCACTCTTCACAATGTACCAAAGATTAAGTTTTCTTTTTTTTCAATTTTGGTTACGGTTACTATTCATCCATTTTTTTTCTACAACCGAACCGACCACTTAATAAGCACCAATATTGCATATTCAAGCGCCGTTATTTGCATTAGTTAAGTCCATTAGTTGATCATATTGTATATATTAGCTTCATTTACGTGTTTTTGTTTACTTTCAGGTTGGTTCCCCAAAGATAGTTAAATGTGAGGTTTTATTGAGTTCGTGAAAAATCAAAGCATGCCGTTGCCTGGAACCTTCATTTTAGCTAAGCCAGTGACCCATTGATCTCATGTTTCCCTACAAAAAGCACTAAGGAGGATGGTCGCATCAGCGGGCCGAGCAAAGATTAGTTCATGAAGCAAATTGGTGCCCAAGGCTATAGCCTTGCGGGCGCCTGCCAAATGGGGCCGATTCTTCATGAAATTGAGGGCTCCCGCTATTCCTAATGGGCGCCCGCAGTGTGCTGCCACCTCACCTCCATGACACTGCACCGGCACCCGCCCTACACTGCGGGCGCCTACCATTCTGCAGACAAGAGAGCATGGCCCTCTTTATTTCACCTAATGTTATCCCCTTAATTGGGGGGATTGCTTTGCACTTCTCTAGGAGTTTTGGGCCACGAAAATGGAGTGGTTAGAAGGCTATGGTTGCTAGATAGAAGGATTATTGCATGTAATAAACATATCTCATATTCTAAGGGGTTCTAAATAGAGAAATATTGAGTTCTTGAGGGTGTGTGTGTATTGTGGCTTCTAGGTGCGAAAATGGAGGGTAAGATCACCTCTTCTCCTTCCTCTTTTGTGTCTATAGGTAACTAACTCCCTTTTGAGGGAGGTGATGAAACCCTTCCTTGTAAGCATGCCTTAGTTTTGGTTTAAATTTAGGGAATGATGTATATATGTGGTTGTTTCATAATCTAAAGCTTTGCACTTGATGTAATAGACCTAAATTTCTATAAATGATCATATTAAATCTATTATCTTGTCTTAGATTGTATGTTCTCATGGTTGTATGGCTTGCATTTTCATAGTGACAATGAAAATGAGGTTATGGAATGGTTTTAATGGCATGTTGTTTGAGAAGCTTGATAGTCCATGGCTTAAGTCCTTCCTTTGATGGTCTATTCTTGATTTTTAACTTCATGTGTTTTTATCATTTGATTGAAGGTTTGATAATCTCTAGCTTAGTGAGCATATCTAAGGCTACACCCTAGTTTAGGTAGTTCAAGCATGTAAAACTTTGATAGGTTATTCTTGCCTCTTGATTTCATGAATTTATTGAAGATAACGTAGCAACCATGTGTTGCTATATATCATGGCCACTTATATATGTGTTTCCCCAAGTTCATCCTAATCTAGAAAGTTTATATGATAGGTAGTGGATTCACTTCCCTAGTACTCTCTACCTAAGTTTCTTTCCTCTTAATTTCCTTCAATTTATTGTTTTATGCAATCTTTAATTCCAAGTTTCCAAGTGATAAACCAAACAAAAACTCTACACCTCCTTTATCAAACTAAAAGTGATTTTACAATCTTGGTTGCCATAAACTAGCAATCCTGTGGTTCAACTTACCCGTACAATAGCCCTATTTTACAATGATTTGTGTTATTGCATAGGGTTGATTATAATTGTAATTGACACGACCGATCAATTTTTGGCGCCGTTGCCGGGGATTGCAAACGGTTTTGTAACCAAAGTTCAAAGATTAACTTTCGTTTAATTGTGAATATTGTGTTCCTGTGGATATTTTCTTGTTTGGTTTCAGTAACATTGTGTTTTAAGCATTCTTGTGAGATTCTAGAGACTCAAGGCTTACCGAGGGAAAACTAAAAATATCATAAGTCTAGAGGACTTCAGGTAAGTTTTTCAAAGTTCTAGTCTCAACAATTGTGAATATTTGGCATGTGTTTAACTTAGTGATATTTAACTTGTGAAGCCCTTGTGAAGGCTATTCCTGTTTTACTATCTTACAAAGCATCGGTCCTTGTCGTGGCCATTTATTTTCTATCTTGTTGATAATTGAGGAGAAAGGGAACATTGTATGTGGATGTTATGGTGAAGAAGTGTTATGCTTGTTGTGAAGTGTATTGTTGATGTTTGGCCGTAGGTCATTATCTTTACCAACTCTTGAATCTCCCATTGACATAAATTCGCTTGAAAGGACTCTTAGAAGAAACCTTAGGGAATCTGCAAATATAAGAGGAATTGAACTTGAATTTAATACAATGGTCGGTAATGAAGAAAATGTCGGGAATGAGGGAATTAATAATGATAGGGCTGAAATTCGAAATGTGGCACCTATGACTCTTAGGGACCATTTCATCCCTATCACTTATGCCTCTCCTTCTTGTGTAGTGATGCCAAACATCAAGGCAACCCAATATGAGATCAAATCTAGCACAATTAAAATGCTTCCATCCTTTCATGGCTCTGAAAATGAAGAACCCTATAAGCATCTTGATGAGTTCCTTGAAATTTATTTTACTATTGAGCTCAGGGGCTTCCCTGAAAATGCTCTCCATTTACATCTCTTCCCATTCGCCTTAAAAGATAGGGTAAAATATTGGTTGAACTCCCTTGCTACAAATTCCATCACTACATAGGCTCAATTGCAACAAGAATTCTTAAAAAAATACTATCCTGTGAGTAAGACCAACCAAATGAGGCATTCCATTCTTGGTTTTGCACAAATCGATGGGGAACAACTCCATGAGACTTGGGAAAGACTTCAAGAACTCCTTAGGAAATGTCCGCACCACTTAATTCCAAAATGGCAATTGGTGCAAGCTTTGTATGTTGGTTTAACTAAGCCATATAGACTCATGGTTGACTCATCATATGGAGGGATGTTCATGTCTAAAAATGCGGATGAGGCTTGGACCTTACTCGAGAATTTGAATGAAAACTCGTTGTAACATAATTCTCGTAGGACTTCAACCTCAACCAATGCAAAAAAAACACCAACCTATGTCAACCAAAGACACTGAGAGAAGAATCTTCTCAAGTGGATGCCATAACTCACAAATTCTATCAATTAATGGCACCACATCTCTCTCCTCCCTTATCTCAAAATTTGGCAAGTGTGGTGTGTGCATCATGCACTAGCCCATTCCATCTCTCGGAAGATTGCCCCACACCGGAGTAATTTCCTAGTAGCAATCAAGAGCAAGCAAATGCTATGTTTTCCAGGCCCGGAAATAATCCTTACTCCAATACCTACAATCCGGGATGGAGAGATCATCTGAATTTTTCGTGGAGGCAATCCGCCCCACAAAATTCGACATTTCAAAATCAAGGGCATCAAAATTAGCCCCCTTCTCAATTTCCAAATAGGCAATTTCAGGCCTCTTCTGTAATGACCCAGATTTTCACGGATATTTTTTTCCATTGATCTTTTCCTTTCTGAGTTCAGTTCCTCGTCGCTTAGTGTCGTCTCGAGTGCTCTGGAGTGATTTCCGAGACTCTTTTATTTGGAATGACAACTTCCTTTGAGGACCGAGTCATTTCCACATTTTTCGTTTTTTGACACTATTCACTTTTTGTCCTTTTCCCTATTTTGTCCTTTTTCCCTATTTTGTCTTTTCCCTGCTTCCCACTTTGTTGGCATAACCACACTTCCTATGCTCGAAGTTAGTTTTTGACTTCACGTATCTTCATCTTGAGTGTTTTCCATGAAATACGTATCTTTACTTTTGCAAGAAAGTACTCCGGTTGCTCCTAGTGTCCATAGGGGTGTGGATGTAAAGTTCTTTGAGAACTTTTTCTTTTCTTGGGGTGTTTTTCATAAATATATTTTGAAGATATTTATTTCAGGGGTTTCTAAGAAAATATCTTTTTGGAAGATATTTTCATTCTGGAGCAGTTTCGCAGTTTTCACTTTTTGGAGGGGCCATTGTGTAATTAATGAAAATTATTGCTCAATGTCTTGTTTTGAGCCTTGATCCTCGTACGAGATTTATTTCCACTTTTTGTCGAGTCGTGTACTCATGGAATATACTCCTGGTCGATGTTTTCCAGTTTCAGGGTTCTGGCCCCAGTTTGTGCCAAACTTGTTTGGGGCATAACTTTCTGCTCGGGACTCAGTTTTTGATGCCGTTTCTTCCGTTGTTTTTATTTTCTAATTTTGAATCTTTTTCATTCACGGAGTTTTTCCGTTTGAGTGTGTCTGCGCGAATTTCACTTTTTCGGACCCGGCGGGGCCCGTTTGGGGCACTTTTTGAGATATTTCTATAAATAGGGTGCCTTTAGTTGAAATATCAGATTTTTCTCTCTCTCTCCTCTCTCTTGGCCGGATCTCATGGCAGCCATGGCTGCCATGCTTCTCTCTTCTTTTCCGGTCACTTCCCTTGGTTGAAAAGGTGTAGTACATTTGTGTTTATTGTTCCCCTCGCCGTGCTCTACCTTTCCCCCTTATTAGAACTCAGTTTTGGCCATTTCTTGAGTTTGGGTTTGAAGTCAAGGTGTGTTTTTGATGGGGCTTTCTTTGGATTCTTGTTTGTGGTGTTGTCCCCGACAAAACCTAGGAGTTTCGTCGTATTCGGAGTGGTTTCCATTTGGTGGGGATTTGAGATTTCATCTCAAATGGAGGTAGGGAATGTTTTAGGATTATTTGTGTATTGTATTGTGTGTTTGCCATGATTATACAGCATATATGTATGCTTTGTATCAAATCTAGAAAGTTAGTAATTTTTATTTCTTTGTATAAGATTTAAAATTCATGATGATGTGTAACTTGGATTTGAATTGTGGCATGCTAGAAAATCTTGTTTTAATGTGTTGGTTAACATATATTAAATTTGGATTAATTAAATAAGAATTACACTTTTTAATTAATATTTATCTTTTGTGAAAGATTAAAGTTCATAGCCGTACCTTACATGAAATTGAGTTGTATTGTACTTCTAAATTAAGTTTTGGCATGTTTGTTAACATACTTTAATTTGAGAGCATTTGGTTGAGTTTGAAATTCTAGAGACTTTAATTAAATAAATTAATTGAAACCTATTTTTGTGGTGTCATTGGCCTAATTAAGCTTTTGAATGCATGTATGTAATGACCATGAATTGTCCTTTAACATATATTAAATTGAGGCCATTTGGAAACGAATTGAAATCTAGAGAGTTTAATTATTTTGATTTAATTAAATTCTATCTTGTTTATCCATGGATTTAATCATGTTTTAGAAGTTGCTTCTATGTTGAGATCATGGATTTGGACTTGTTAACTATTCACTTGATTATGTTTTAAGCATTGAGTACCTTGTTGTTAAATTTATATTTATGAGAACTTGTTTCCAATATTGAATATATGATTGACTTGTGTAATGAATTGTGCACTTGGTGTTGACATTATGTATGCCATTTTAGAATTTAATTCTTAAGGCATGGATTGTGTGGTTTCAATCTTACTTGTGTATGTAAATTGATTCCTAGACATTATTTGAATGTATAAGTTTGGTTTAACTTATTAATGTTGCATAAGTTTTGAACTTATTGTCTTTGGAGGCTTGTAAGGATCATGTTCATGTGACGGCTAGGGTTTGGCCCTAGTACGGATTCATGAGTTTCCTAAGTCATATGAAGTGCCAGTAGGTAGTACCTTGTGGGTCGTAATTACCCGGAATAACTTATACACATGCGCACTAGGTAGTACCTTGCGGGCTAGTAACCCGGAAAACTCGATTGGTCTGCAGCCAAGGATCCTAGTCTTTCCACTACTTGATTTCACATTTAATTTCAAGTTGTTAATCATGGATTACTTGTAGCTTGAGAATTGATGCTGACTTTAGGTATTTGAATCCTATTTTGTATACTTGAAACTGTATACTTGCTCCTTGTATTTAGATCTTATTTAGTATACTTGAAACTGTGTTCTTGTCTTGTGTAATTAGATCTCATGTACCATGCTTGGACTTGTATCTTTGGTTGTGTATCTAAACCCTAGATAGTATACTTACGCATTGTATGTTTGATTTGTGCAATCGGACTTCATTATGTATACTTGTCTGTCGTTGTTCATTTCAATTGCATGAGTACCTTAAGATGCTCCCTGAGTCTCACTTGACATAGACGTTAGGTGGCATAAGCCCCTTTAGCATGTTTCACCTTAAGGTGATGAAGTTGTAAAACGTAGGTCGATGCATGCTCATTTCCTACGAGTAGCTTTATGTTGCTCATCCCTATGTTACTGGGGCATATTTCAGGTACAGGTTACAAAATATGGAAATTGGCATTTATCTTTGATGGTTTGGAGATTTGAAGTTTCTTTCAAAGCATTCTTGTTTACATGCAAGTGTTAGCATGTTCAAGTTTCTCTTTTGATGTTGCAGCACCTAGATAGGTTCAATATGCTATTTTTGTCTCATTGTATGTAAAGTATACTTAAGTTAGTTGTTTGGAACCTATATGATATGTATGATTCGTAGCCAAGGGTCACCAACTTTAATTTTCAAGTGTATACACTTAGATTCCAAGTTTTGCTTTTGAAATGTATTCTTTTCCAACTTTGAGGTTTGGTATGTGAATTTGAGCAAATGACATATAATGAGGCCATGGGCCATTGTATCACGTTTTAATATGCAAAGTACACTTGCTAGCATGTTTATATAGCTTAAAATCATGTTTTGGATCATATTCATATTGGGGTTCAACGCTTGGGTTAAGCCTTAATGTTTTTGGTTCATAGCAGGCCATTCAGCATGTTTTCAAGCCATTTCGGTCGTCCGAAGCTTCATTTCGGTTGACCGATGGCCTTTGGTATTTATTTGAAATTCAAAAACACCATTTCCAGTAGCCAAAAATACTGTTCAAGCTTATTTCGGTCGTCCGATGGGTTATTTTGGTCTACCGAAACAACCAAGCCTTAAAAACTTGATTTTTGCTCTTAGCATGTTCATTTTGGTCATCCGATGGGTTATTTCGGTCAACCGAAATGACCCTTTTCACCCAACTTCTTCAGTTCAGTTTCAGCACTGATGTTCTGACTTCAAACAACCATAACTCCTTCATTTTAAATCCAAATGGGGTGATTCTTGAGCCTAAATTCATGGATTTTGAGTCAAATTTCCAATGGTACCAATGCCATTCTCATATTATAATCATAGTGGGAGTTATTCATGTTTTAGTGAAGTAGTGTCAGTTTTTACTTCGACCGGGATAGGGCATTTTGTGGGATTCTTGTCCAATGTTCTTAGAACCTCTTGGAATGTTGTGAAATGAATAAATTAGGTTGTTTTCACCTTGTTTGACTTGTTTAGGGTCAAATTACCCTTTTTAATTGTGAGTTGACCATTTTGCCCCTTGGTTCACGGTTTTTGGCCGTTTTGACCTTTGTTTCCACTTTCGTCCTCTTTGAGCTTTGTGGCTTCATGGAAGGTCACATTGGTGTCTTAGAGATGGTTTATATCTCTAAAGACTTTAGTTTCATCTTTTGCTTCAGTATTTTGGATCCGTTACCGAGTCAACTTTCTGTTCATCACTGACGCACCGGGTTAAAAAACTTAGGCCGTCACATCTTCGAGTTACCGTCCACCCTATAATCCAAATGTCTGTACTTTATCTCCTGTGTTTCCAACTGATGAAATTCTCACTACAAACAAATAAATGATGGAATCTCTAAACAAGCAAATGTTAGAATCTAACAAGCAACTATTGACATCATTACAGCCCACTCTCTAACTGGTTCATTCACATGCTCAGTCAATAGCTAAACTTGATAATCAAGTGGGACAAATAGCTAAATCAATGAACCAACTTCTTCAAAGAGGTAAGGGAAAACTTCCCGCTCAACCATTTGAGAATCCTAGAGGGATTCATGTGATTGACGAAGCCCCTCCTCCGAGTGGGCCTACTTATGAACAAGTTCAAGCAATCACTACCCTTCGGAGTGGTCGAATTGTGGACAACAAGGTTGATGGAGGAAAAGATGAACAAGTTCTTCTTCCCAAAAATCTAAATCCTAGCTCATCTAATCCAAATTTCAATCCTGAAAATCCAAAGTCTAACACTGAAAATTCTAAACTTGCCACCCTAAATGTGAAAACCTCTTATGAGCCTAAGGCTCCGTTTCCTCAACGTCTCCAAGAGTCGACACATTTTGGGAACAAAAGTTGTAAAATTAAGGATATGTGGGAGGTCTTTAGGCAAGTAAAGATCAACCTTCCTCTCTTGGATGCTATCAAGCAAATCCCTCCCTATACAAAATTTCTCAAGGATTTGTGTACTCAAAAACGCACTTCCAAAAATCATTTACCAAAGAAGGTAAGACTAACTGAATATGTGAGTACGATCATTCAGCACAGCACTCCTCCAAAGTATAAAGATCCAGGCGCCCCAACAATCTCATGTGTCATTGGTGACAACAAGATAGAAAGGGCCTCCTTGACTTAGGAGCGAGTGTGAACTTGATTCCATATTTAGTTTACTTACAACTTGGGTTGGGTGATCTTAAGCCAACCTCCGTGGTCTTGCAGCTTGCCGATCGATCGGCCAGGCACCCATGGGGCATTCTTAAAGATGTCATCATCAAAGTGGATAAATTTTACTTCCTGGTAGACTTTGTAGTTCTTGACACAGAACCGGTCCATGATCCAAAGAAACATATTTCCGTGATCCTCGGTAGGCCTTTCTTAACTACCGCTAATGCTTCGATAAATTGCCAAATTGAGGTGATGGATATTGCCTATGGAAATATGCAAGTCAAACTCCACATTTTCCATGCAACTCAACATCCTTCCAAAGAGGATGAGTGTTTTCTCATTGATGTGGTAGATGAAGTGGTCGAAGAATTTCTCCACTTCATTCTAAGCAAGGATCCTCTTGAAACTTGCATGTCTCACTTTGACTTCGCAAACTTTGATATCAATCAATCCATCCAAGAAGTGAATTCTTTGCTCGAAGTTGGTGCTATCATGGACTTTCCTCCTTGAAAAGTGCCAAGAGAACCACTTCCTCAACTTTCCACTACTCCTCCAGTCCCTTCCTTGAAATCTCCACCACAACTTGAGTTAAAGCCGCTCCCGGTCCACCGAGAGTATATGTTTCTTGGTGCAAATAAAACTCTTCCATCATCATTGCATTAGACCTTTTAAAGGACCAAGAAAACAGCCTCTTAGCGGTGCTACAAGAGCACAAAGAAGCTATTGGCTGGACAGTGGCTAATTTGAAAGGAATCGACCCTTCTACTTGTATGCATCGCATTCATATAGAGGATGACGCAAAACCTTCTAGAGAGGTACAGCGCCGGTTGAATCCAAACATGAAGGAAGTGGTCATGAAAGAAGTGATCAAGCTACTAGATGCAGGAATCATCTACCCCATCTCTGATAGGAAGTGGGTCAGCCCTACTCAAGTGGTTCCCAAGAAATCCGGCCTCACTGTTGTTGAAAATTCAACGGGAGAGCTCGTGTGACGGCCTTGGTTTTTCAAGCCAATGCGTCCTGTGATGAACCGTAGTTTGATCTGATAACGGATCCGAAATACGGAAGCGAAAACAGAAAACAAGACTCTAAGAAGTCAAAGTGACCTTCCATGAGGTTGTGGAACTCAATGAGAACTGATGCGGAAGCAAAATACCAAAAATATGACAAATAAGCCCCCAAGGGCAAAATAGTCATTTTTGAAAGTATGGATTCCGGTGCCACCGGGCACACCACTGGAAAGACAACGAAAAACTAACCAAGATGGACTCAAGAGTCACATGATTCGGGGTCCGATTGAAGAAGTTATGAAACTCCAAAGTTTCATAAAATCAAACTTTTGGGTTTTTAAAACAAGTGCGGCAATGCTACTTTACAAGGGGTAAACTGGTCTTTTTAGATAAAACTAGATGCAACTGAGAATACCATTAAATAGACAAGGAAAAACTAATAAATCTAAACTCAAGAATCTCTTGATTCGGAGTTCGAATGAAGAAGATATGAAATGTCAAAGTTACAAAAAGCTAGACTTTTAGGTTTCAAATCAATGCAGCAAGGCTACTTGGCGAGGGGTAAAATGGTCCTTTCAGAGAGAATTGAATGCAACCGTACATACCATTATATAGACCAGCAAAAACTAATAAACTTAGACTCAAAAATCACTTAATTTGGAGTCCGGATTATGAAGATATGAAGCCTCAAAGTTTCAAAAAAAATCAACTTATTTTCTGGGTAAGAAATCTGGGCAGGAATAGTGTTTTTACAGGAAGCAACATTTAAATTTTTTCTTGGAACTGAGGCTAAAAAGGGACCCTTAAACGAGTTTTTCTGAAAAAACACAAAGAAGAAATCCCCCTTAAAATCACATTTTCTATCCAACATCGTGGAAGAAACCAAAAAAAAAACACGATGTAAAGTCCCTAAAATGCCCCTTGAACAGCATAGGTCAAAATGGACCCAAAAAACTGCTACATTAATTTTTTTCAGAATCTGCCCACAACGGAGAGCGAAAACGGGCTACCAAATGAATTTTTCTAGAAAAACATGAAAAAAAAACCCCCCCTAAAATTGAGTTTTCTACCCGACTGCGTGAGAGAAAATGAAAAAACTCACTATAAGATGCCCAAAATGCCCCTCCAAGAAATCTGATCATGAGGGTCCAAAAAGCTGCTAAATGAAAACTGGAAGCTGAACTTTGCGATGCATTTCCAGCACCAAGATGACATTTTCTGGAAAAACATAAAGAAGAAATCCCCCCTAAAATCATGTTTTCTAAGCGACCATGTAAAGACCGGAATTTATTTCCTGAAGGAAAACTCTAGGATGCCCTAAAATCAGATTATGCAATAAAGTTGTAAAATGAATCCACAAGAGGCTCAAATCACCAAGGATGAGGTTTTTCTTAAAAATGATCATGCACGCAAATGTAACTTACCTATTTGGATGCACTACAATGGTCCATGGCTTAAAAATACCACCGATGCAAAATCCGACCCCCCAACGGCCGAAAAGGCAAAAATGGACTTGAAATGGAAAACATGAAAACCAAAATTGACAAATGATTTCAAATGACCGTTTGGCCCTTGGCCACACTTCATACAAGATTTATGAGACCCTATGAAAGAATGAAAATGGAATTCCCACACCCGATGCAACCATGGTGAGACAATGACTTGGCATTTTTCAATATTTTCATAATATTTCATGAAGTTAAAACATACATAGAATTCAATATACATGTCAATGGCCTCCGGCCTCATCTCATACATATCAAATACATTGTAAAGAGTGTACTTAGGTACACATTACGTATATGGAATCGAAAGATACAAGCTTTGTCAAAATAAACAAAAGCAAACATGATATGCTAACATGTGCATATTCAATGTCATCAAAAATACTTCAAGACTTCTAGCATGTCTAAAAATGTTGTGTATCCCACAACAAAGCTTCTTTACCTGCAAAACACCTAGTAACTTTGGGGTGAATAAACAAGACTAACACGTTTATTCGTAAGGGATGAGCATGCATCGACTCGATTTCTTTAGAGATTTTTAGGACTAACATGATATAGTTCAAAAGAGATCATGCCACCTAACGTCTATGTCAAAGATTAGACTCAGGGATCATCCTAAGCTACCATGGAGTAATGGCAACAAGAATCATGATATATATACACACATGAAACAAGTCATAGTTGGGATAATCCAAGATCATGATAAGAAGGATACTAGAACATAGGTTAACATGAATTGCATTATCAAATACAATTACGCAAGATTTAGAATGATTCCATACAACACGACAAAAAAGATACTAGAATACAAGGATTTCATTTTCAATGCAATTATCATGGTTGGAGCATTCCAATTAACACGATAGGATTAATACACGAAGTCAAGAACATGGCATAATATCTATGCAATGTAACAAGGTTTGGACATTTCAATTAACAAGACAAGAATAGTACATAGAATCATGGATAATACATAGTATCAATGCAATAAAACAAGATTGGGGCATTCCAATTAACAAGGTAAGAAATTATACATGAAACCAAGAACAAGGCATAACATATATGCAATTTAATAAGGATGGAATCTTCCATACAACACGAAAGGAGTCTTAAATCTTCAAGGAATACAACACTTGAAATTTAAGGAATTAAATCACGAATGAAACATAAAATCTATGCGATGAGACAAGATTGGAGCATTTCACATACACGACAAGTTTAAATCTTCAAGGAATAGCAACTTGAAATTTAAAGAGTGAAATCAACCAATGTGGAAGCTCGGTATCGCCCGGATTAAAACCGTACTCTTGAAATCACTTTAGGGCTACTAACCCATGGGTACCTTTCCCCTAGTGCGCACTATAGTGTAGAGGGACATTCCCCCATACTAGAACCGAGTCCTAGCCATGTTAATTCTTGATTGATATCCCAAGTCCCAAAATCAACAAGTTGTGCAAGTCAAGATTGTATCAAAATACAAGAAATACATTAACCACATATCATGCACAACCAAGATTTTGGAACACACAAGTCATGCCCTAAGTTCTCAACTATGATGGCATGTGAAATGTCAAGAAATCAATGTGTGCATTTATATAGACCACAACCAAGATAAATAGCACATGGAATCCATCGAAGCAAATATACCATAAGTATAAGATACATGATTCAATTGTATACTAAACAACACATGTGTGAATAAACCATTCCGAAATAATTGAGCATGTTCATTAAGCACATTAATGAAACCAAGATACAAGAAGTCTAGATACATGATATCAAGGCATGATTAACTCGAGGGAGACATAAAAGGAAATTTAATCTACTTAAGGGATTAAATTATCAAGGTTACATGGCAAGTCCAAATGTTCTACGAACAAGTTATGTCAAGGATCATGTTAAGGCCAAGTTCAATGTCAAGTTTCAAGTTCATTTCATACACGACACAACCATGTGAGTCAAGTTCCATACAAGATAAATGAATAAATATAAGTTTCAAAACTTATCCAATTATGCTCAATGTAATACACATGAAGGAACTTATTAAGAAAATCATGAATACAAGGTTAGAAACTTAATCAAGTGCATAGAACCATTAAATGGATTTTATTTATTTCATTTTATTAAAATCTCTAGATTTTGAAAGTCATCCACATGACCTCAATTTAATATATGTTATACAACATGTCACAACTTGATTTAAGAACACGGTACAAGTACATTTCATACAAGGTACGGCCACGAGTATTAAACTTTAATACTAGAAAAATAATAATTGAAAGGTTTCAAAACCTAATCAAATATTCTAGATTTAATATATGTGAAACTACATTGCATGCACATCAAGAATTTCAAGTCGAAAATCCAACGGGATGAATAGTACACTTGGAGCAAATTAATTAATCTAATAAATTAAATATTACTAGATTTCAAAACTTCTCCGATTACTCTCAATTTAATCTATGTTGAAGAGCATACTAGGGCCTAATATAATATGCTATCACATGTTGATTTAAAGCTAGATAAGGCCACATGATTTAATATTTTATTCAAGATAAATATTAAATAAAATCTTCATTTCTTGTCCAAATAATCTAGATTTAATATATGTCAATCTACATATCAAGGGGTAATGTTCTATCATGCCACATGATTAAACAAAGCTATGGACAACCGAAAAAATTAAATCCTTCACAAGAAAAATAAATAATAAAATCTATAGATTTTACATCCAAGCATGTAATCAAGTTGTATAAGCATCACAAGCATGTAATATAGCAAGAATTTAAATTATAACACCCCCTACCTCAATTTGAGATGAAAACTCCAAATCCCCACCGAAAAAAAAGTGTTCTGAATCTGCCGAAATCGAAGGGTTTTGACGGGGACAACACGATCTACATGAATCCGAAGGAAGCCCCATGACAATCACAACTTGACTTCAAATCCAAACTCAAGAAGTGGTCAGAAATGAATTCTAATAAGGGGGAATGGTAGAACACGTCGAGGAGAACAAAAACCGTGAAGGCCGAAGACTTTTCACTTAGGAAAAGTAAATCAAAGGAGGAGAGAGAAGGTGGAAGCTCCATGGGCATCCATGGCTGCTTCAGGTCGTGCAAGGAGAGTGGGGAAGATGAAAAATAAAATATTTCACCCCCCTTTTAAAGAAATCTCAAGAAGTGCCCCGAACGGTCCGGAAAAAGTTGAATTTGAGCAAACGCTCTTAAATGGCAAAACTTCATGAACAAAAAAGATTCAAAATGAGAAAATATGAACAACAGAAGAAACGGTGTCAAAAACCGAGCCCCGACCAGAAAGTTATGCCCCGAACAAGTTCGGTGGCAATCGGGTCCAAAAACTCTGAAACTGGAGAAAAATGACCGGAAGGAATTTCCAAGAGTCCATGACTCGACGAAATGTGAAAATGAATCTCATACGAGGATCCAGGCTCCAGAGGAGGCATTTTGCAATAACTTTTGTTAATTGCACAATGGCCCCTACAAAAACGGTTAACTGCGAAACTGCCCCAGAATGAAAATATCTTCCAAAAGATATTCTCTTAGATACCCCTGAAATAAAATATTTTCAAAAGATATTTACGAAAAACACCCCATGAAATGAAAAAGATTCTGAAGAATTGTGTATCCATGCCCCTATGGGCACCGGGAGCAATCAGAGTACTTTCTTGCAAAAGTAAAGATACATATTTCAAGGAAACCACTCAAGATGAAGGCACGTGAATTCAAAAACCAACTCCAAGCATGAGAAGTGAGATTGTGCCAACAATGTGACAAACGGGGAAAACACAGAATAGGGAAAAAGACGAAACAGGGAAAATGACGAAAGGCGCATAGTGTCCGAAAAGTGAAAATACGAAAATGACTCGGTCCTCAAAGGAAGTTGTCAATTCACATGAAAGAGTCTCATAAACTAATTCCGAGCACTCGAGATGACACTAAGCGACATGAAACAGAGCTCAGAAAAGAAAATTAAATGAAAAAAATTCATTCGTAACATTTCAAGAAAAAAGAAAGGGAGGCAAATGACCGGGTCGTTATAGCTCGTGCCACAACACACCACCACCGGGTGGCATATGTGCATTGACTACTGGAAACTCAACTCTACCACTAGGAAGGACCATTTTCCACTTCCATTTATTGATCAAATCCTAAAGAGGCTTGCCGACCAAAGCTACTATTGTTTCCTTAATCGTTATTTTGGCTATAACCAAGTGGCAATTGATCCTCAAGATCAAGAGAAGACCACAATCACATGTCCCTTTGGAAAATTTGCCTATAAACGCATGCCCTTTGGGCTATGCAATGCATCGACAACTTTCCAAAGGTGTATGATGTCTATATTTTCCGATATGGTTGAAAAGTTTTGGAAGTATTCATAGATGACTTCTCCGTCTTTGGATCTTCCTTTGACTCCTGTCTCCACAAATTATCCCTTGTGCTTCAAAGATGTAAGGAGACAAATCTAATTCTAAGTTAGGAAAAAGACTCATTTTATGGTCCAAGAAGGCATTGTCTTGGGACATGTTATTTCAAAAAGGGGAATTGAAGTCGACAAGGCAAAAATCGAATTGATCTCTAATCTTTCTTCTCCAAACTCTGTTCAACAAATCCATTCCTTCCTTGGTCATGCCGGCTTTTATCGCCGCTTCATCAAAGATTTTAGTAAAATATCCCAGCCCTTGTATAATTTGCTTGCCAAGGATATTCCCTTCAATTTTGATGAAGCTTATTTGAAAGCTTTTAAGAAGCTTCGTACTCTTCTCTCTTCAGCCCCAATTATGAAACCGCCTAACTGGTCTCTTCCATTTGAGATCATGTGTGATGCATCCGATTATGCATTTGGTGCGGTTTTGGGCCAATGTGTGGACAAGCTTCCGCATGCTATCTATTATGCTAGCAAGACACTCTCTGATGCTCAGTTGAATTACATCACCACTGAAAAAGAGTTGCTAGCTGTGGTGTATGCCTTGGATAAATTTCATTCTTACCTTATTAGATCCAAGGTCATTGTCTTTTCAGACCATGCCGCTCTAAGGCATTTGCTCGCCAAAAAAGAGACCAAACCCTGTCTAATTCGATGGATACTCTTACTCTAAGAGTTTGACATTGAAATTCGGGATAAAAAAGGGATAGACAATGTCGTTGCTGACCATCTCTCTCATTTGCTCATTGAGAAATCTTCTGAATTTGCTGTAGTTCGTGATTCCTTTCCGAATGAGCAACTATTTCAGATTTCTCATTCAAATCTCCCATGGTTTGCAGATATTGTCAACTACCTTGTGATAGGAGAAATTCCGTCCAAATGGTCCAAACAAGAGAAAGACTGGTTTTTCTCCCAAGTCAAAAATTTCTTTTGGGAAGATCTGGAGTTATTTAAGTATTGCCCGAACCAAATCATCCGGTGATGCATTCCCGAAATTAAATTCTCAAGTGTCCTAAATTTCTGCCACACTCTTGCATATGGAGGACACTTTAGTGCCAAGAAAACTGCTGATAAAGTCCTTCAAAGCGGATTTTATTGGCCCTCTTTGTTTCGGGATGCTTATAACTTCTTCAAGTCTTGTGAGCGTTGCTAAAAGCTCGGATCCATGTCAAGGAAAGACATGCTCCTTACCCCCATCTTAATCATAGAAATTTTTGATATGTGGGGAATTGACTTCATGGGACCGTGCCTATCCTCTTATGGCTATGAGTATATTCTCGTAGTGGTGGATTACGTGTCTAAATGGGTTGAGGCAAAGGCTACCAAAACCAATGATCATAAGGTTGTGGTTAAGTTGGTTCAATCACACATCTTTAGTCGATTTGGTACGCCTAAGGCCATCATCAGTGACGGAGGTTCTTATTTCTGTAATCGCTATCTCAAATCCGTTCTTCTTAAATATTCTATTACTGATAAGGTTGTCACACCTTACCATCATCAAACGAGTGGTCAAGTGGAAGTATCTAATCGAGAGATCAAGCATATTCTGGAAAAAACGATGAACGTTGGGACCGCAAATATTGGTAATTGAGACTAAATGATACGCTTTGGGCCTACCAGATAGCGTATAAGATGCCCATTGGCATGTCACCATATCGACTTGTCTTTGGCAAAGCTTGTCATCTGCCAGTCGAGTTAGAGCACCGTGCTTTTGGGCCATAAAATGGTTCAACTTTGATCTTAAATAAGCTGGCTCTACCACAAATTACAACTCAATGAACTTGAGGAAATTCGAAATGATATGTATGAAAGCACCAAAATCTATAAGGCAAAGACTAAAGCATTAAATGACAAGCACATTGTCAGCAAGTCTTTTGCCCTTGGACAGAAAGTTTGGCTTTTCAATTCTAGGTTGCGACTTTTTCCCGATAAACTCCGTTCGCGGTGGGATGGTCCATATGTTATCCCATCTATCTTTCCTCATGGTGCCATTGAACTTCATAATCCCACAAATGGATCTCTCTTTAAGGTTAATGGCCAACGGCTCAAGCCTTATGTTGATGACATAGTCCCTATTAAAAAAGTAGAGAAAGTCCTATTGACGGACCCAATTTACGAGGACTGATGCGGCATCATGGTTCGTCTATCTATCGACTATAAATTTAGCACTCTTGGGAGGCAATTCTTTCAACTTTCAAGTTTCCCTCTTCTAAGTTGCCTTAGCCAAGAATTTTCTAGAAATTAGCTAACTGTAGCCAACATGTGAACTTTTCTGGAACTGTCTTGAATTCCGTTCCAAAAGTCACTTTAGGCTACTTAGTTATTTTAAGGTCTCGATACCATTTTCGGAATTTTTCAAGGTCATTTCGGTAATTTTTCTGAGGGTTATACAAGGTGCCTAGGGTCTATAGGAGCTTAAGTTTTCAATTGGAGATTTTTTCAACCCAGGCCCAGCCTTCGTTTGGCCAATTTCCCAAGACCCGTTCCTGCCAAAGCCTCGCGGGCGCCCGCCAAGCCCTGCTTGGCGCCCGCTCAGCAAGATTCAAAATTTGTGGGCACCTACCCCAGCTTCGGCACCTTCATAAAAGGGCCATCTCAAGGCCCTTTTTAAAACATTCTAACTTTCTCTCTCTCTTTCTCTCTCTCTCTCTCTCTCTCTCTCTCTTTTGCCTCACTCTCTCCTTCCCAAATCCTTCTACCTTTTCTCCCTCATTCTACCTCCCTTTTCTTCTCTCCCTCATCCATCTCCATCAACCTTCTTCTATCTTCCTCATCTCCACTGTTTTGTACCAACCAAGAAAGGGTCATTCGTTCTTCAATTTGGGGTAAGTTTCCTTCTCTCTTTCTCTAATTTTTTGAAAAATGGAGGATGGGATTGATGGTGTTGAGGATTTATAGTTGTTTAGGCTTGTATATTCTTGATTGCAGGACAAATTTTTTGTGTTTTCTCATCTCTAATCAACCTTTGGCCCTCTTCTTTTTTGTCTTGCACACCAGGTGTTCGATGAATTGTCTAAGCCAAATCCCTCTTCCAAATGGAGCCCAAAAGCTCCTCAAAGTGTGCTCACTCATTCGAGGGACCATCCGGGGAAACTCCTATGCTAAATTAGGCTGAGTGGCCCATTGAAACCGAGGCCAAATTTGTTATCAAAGAAGGCTTCGAAGAAAATCCGGAGAAGGCGTAGGCGATCCGAGAGTTCAAGGACCGTGGCCTAAAAGCTCTATTCAAACCACGCGCTAGCTCTTTCTATCCGCGCATCGTCCGCCAGTTCTATTCCAACATATTTTATACATGTGCAGAGCTAGAGGTCATTAAGACCACCATTGATGGCACAGCTTTTGAATTCACCATTCATGACCTTGCCACGGCTTTGGAGTGTCCATTGGCATCTTCGGTGAATGAACTGGACCAGCCTCTATACAATGACCCTCCAACTAAGCTGAGATTGTCTGAAATTGTCGAGGAAATTTGCCACAACATGTATACAGGCAGTCACAGATCAAGCGCGAATAAGTCATTCCACCCATGCCGGCTATAGTTCTTGAACTTCATCCTTGCCAAAAATGTCATGCTCATTCCCAAGCATTCTGAGCGTAAAGGGGTCTTCTGCACACTTTTTATGCCGCTGAGACGGGACATTGGTTTTGCGTCCCACAGCTCATCTGGGACCAGCTTCTCAAAGTCTACAATGATCTTTTTGTGACACAGTCGGATAATGCCCTCACTTGGGCACTTCCTTTTCCGTACTTGGTCACCAAACTCCTCAAGAATAAAAGGTTCAAGGTCCCCTAAAGAGAAGAGAAGAACACCGAGGTATTCCTTTTTAACATTGGTGCATGGAAGTCAAGCACTGTCGAGCTTAAAACTTCCCGTCAAGCATGCATTGGTGGTGTGTCTGATTGGGGAGGTCCAGCTGCTCCTGTTGTTCCTGCGCCGGATGCTCCCGCACCAGTTGCACTACCACCACTTGCTATGTCCCGTGTCGATTACGACTCTCTCAGCACCCGTCTTGATACCATTCAGCTGTGAGTTGATACCATGGAGGTCGTCTTTACGAACCTTCATAAGGAGACTCGGGAGGGCCAGCAGGTGTTGCAGGCCATGCTGTAATCCTTGATTGACCAACCGTCAGGTGGCGCCGGTGGCTCATCCTCCACTCCGATGATGGAGTGATTTTATACTTTTAGTATCTATTTTGCTTTTCAGTCATACTACTTGGATTTATTTTGGGCTGCATTTGGCATTTACTTTCAGCTCCTATTTTGAACTTCTAACTGCAATTTTTTTTGCTATTTTGCATAACTACTCGGTTTTTAGTTAAATAATATTGCAGTTGTTTATTTTTTATCTCTGTCTAGATTTATATGATGCTTGTTATGCATAGATGTGTTTTGCCAAGTTTTTAGAATCAAGTTTGGGGGCGTGCTTTTGAAATTCACAAGGTGGCATATTTTTACACCGCCACTGAATTTCCTCCTCCACTTGGTATTACTGCTCCTCGTACCCTCTTTGTTTTTCATTTCTTTTTCCATTCTTTGTCTTCTCACATTGAGGACAATGTGACATTCAAGTTTGGGGGTACATTTTGGTATTGCATTTTTGCTTGCATATGCTAACTTGTTCATGTAAGTTAATAAATTTCATTTTTGGGAAGCAATGATCTTGTAATTTGGAACTTGTTGGAGATTGAAGCATGTATTTAATACTTTGTGTATAGAAGCAAATGATAATTTTTAAACTCAAAAGAAAAATCTGAAATGATCATGTTGCTCCAAACTGGTTTGTATAAATGTTTCAATTTGATTTTTGTCGGATTTCATACTCTTCTATGCTTCACACTGCACAGATGCACAGCGAAAACTCAATTGTGAGGCATGTAACCTGATTTACCTTGACCATGACTCAATTGATTTGAATTGATGACCCTAATGAATGGATATCTTTGGCATTGATCTAAATAATAATAATAATAATAATAATAATAATATGAATAATGATAATGACTAGTTTAAGTTCATAGCCTTGCAAACTTGAGTTATTAAGTCCTCGGAGTGTCTTTACACATAGCACCCTAAAGCCATCCGGTTTGGGAGTTGCTGGCCTAACACTTACTACATGGGTTAGTTAGAAAGCTTAAGGGACTTAGGCATTGCACGATTATTCATGAAATAAAAATAAATAAATATGGTTCGTTGGAGTTCATCTTGCTAACTCGAGTTATTAAGCCCTTGGAGTGTCTTTACACTTAGCACCCTAAAGCCATCTGGTTTGGGAGTTGCTGGCCTAACACTTGCTACGTGGGTCGGTTAGAAAGCTTAAGGGACTTTGGCATTGCACGACCATAATATGTATCTAAAAAAAAAAAAAAAATCTGTGTCTTGGAATAAATCATGCCTTAGAGACCTTATTTAAAAAGGAAATTCAATGATTTGAAGACTTGTGTTTTGAAATTAAAAAAAGAAGGTAAAAACCACATATTGGGAATCCAGTTCACTTTCATTGAAGTTAGAGTTAATTTCTATTAAAGAGATGACAATTGAAGTATTTATATAGACTATGATGTTGATGCATGAGAATTGAAATGTGTTTAGCCATTAGGTTATATCAAGGCTTCATATACACAAGGTAGTCTGCAAAATGATTCCGTCTCCAATATTCTGTCTGTTCCAAGTTACAAATGAGTTGTGTGTGTATTTTCTTGAACCATAGTTGATGTATGTTGATAGCATTACAAATGTTGTCATTTTTGTTAAGATCTTCATTTTTGGCTTTGCTATGGAACTAGCAAAATATAAGTTTGGGGGTGTGATAAGCGCCGAATATTACATATTCAAGCATCCTTATTTGCATTAGTTAAGTCCATTAGTTGATCATATTGTATAAATTAGCTTCATTTGCGTGTTTTTGTTTACTCACAGGTCAATTCCCCAAAGATAGTTAAATGTGAGGTTTTGTTGAGTTCGTGAAGAATCAAAACATGCCGTTGCCAGGAACCTTCATTTTGCCCAAGCTAGTGACCCATTGATCTCATGTTTTCCCTACAAAAAGTACTAAGGAGGATGGTCGCGTCAACGGGCCGAACAAAGATCAGTTCATAAAGCAAATTAGTGCCCAAGGCTATAGCATTGCGGGCGCCCGCCAAATGGGGCAGATTGTTCTCGAAATTGTGGGCGCCCGCCGTGTGCCGCCACCCACCTCCATGACACCGTGTGAGCGCCCGCCCTGCGCAGCGGGCGCTCACCATTCTATAGACAAGAGAGCATGACCCTCTTTATTTCACCTAATGTTATCCCCTTAATTGGGGGGATTGCTCTGCACTTCTCTAGGAGTTTTGGGCCACGAAAATGGAGTGGTTGGAAGGCTATGGTTGCTAAATAGAAGGCTTATTGCATGTAATAAACATATCTCATATTGTAAGGGGTTCTAGAGAGAGAAATATTGAGTTCTTGAGGGTGTGTGTGTATTGTGGCTTCTAGGTGCGAAAATGGAGGGTAAGATCACCTCTTTTCCTTCCTCCTCTTTGTCTATAGGTAACTAACTCCCTTTCTAGGGAGGTAATGAAACCCTTCCTTGTAAGCATGCCTTGTTTTGGTTTAAATTTGGGGAATGATGTATATGTGTGGTTGTTTCATAATCTAGAGCTTTGCACTTGATGTAATGGACCTAAATTTCTATAAATGATCATGTTAAATCTATTATCTTGTCTTAGATTGTATGTTCTCATGGTTGTATGGCTTGCATTTTCATAGTGACAATGAAAATGAGGTTGTGGAATGGTTTTAATGGCATGTTGTTAGAGAAGCTTGATAGTCCATGGCTTAAGTCCTTCCTTTGATGGTCTATTCTTGATTTTTAACCTCATGTGCTTTTATCATTTGGTTGAAGGTTTGATAATCTCTAGCTTAGTGAGCATGTTTAAGGCTACACCCTAGTTTAGGTAGTTTAAGCATGTAAAACTTTGATAGGTTATTCTTGCCTCTTGATTTCATGAATTTCTTGAAGATAATGTAGCAACCATGTGTTGCTACATATCAAGGCCACTTATATATGTGTTTCCCCATGTTCATCCTAATCTAGTATGTTTATATGGTAGGTAGTGGATTCACTTCCCTAGTCCTCTCTACCTAAGTTTCTTTCCTCTTAATTTCCTTCAATTTATTGTTTTATACAATCTTTAATTCCAAGTTTCCAAGTGACAAACCAAAAAAAAACTCTACACCTCCTTCATCAAACCAAAAGTGATTTTACAATCTTGGTTGCCATAAACTAGCAGTCCCTATGGTTTGACTTACCCATACAGTAGCCCTATTTTACAATGATTTGTGTTATTGCAAAGGGTTGATTATAATTATAATTGACAAGACCGATTACCAGTCTGGAACATTCTGGGGTCATTTGGGTGTATTTGAACACTATATATTCAATTTAGACCTTAGGAAACCTTTTCGGAAGCCTACTTTCAATTATTGGGCAGAATGTGCAGTTATTGTTCCTGCGTTGGACATATTTTTCACCATAACTTGCAATAGTCATATCTCCCTCATTCCAGATTCAAATTAGGTCGTTCTTGAGTCTACACTCAAGGATTTTGAGTTAGCCTTCCACTGGTATCAATCCCATTTTTAGATTCTGTCTCAATTGAGAGATATTCTCATTTTAGCAAGACAGTGTCCGGAAATCACTTGACCAAGAGGGGGTATTTTTGGGTAACTATGACTAAAGGTCTTAGAACCTCTAGGAATGTTATGAATTATTTAGTTTGGATTGAGATCACTTTATTAGACTTGTTTAGAGTCAAATTTATTCTGATTTGGGTAAAATGTCATTTTACCCCTATCTTATTTCTTGTTCATTTGACCTTAGCTTCCGCTTTTGTCTTCGAGTTTTGTCTTGAGACTTCTTATGAGACTCTCTTGTTGTACTAGAGATGGTATTTTCCTCTAGTGATCTCTTCTTTTGTTTTCGCTTCAGCATTTCGGATTTGATATTGGGTCGGGTTTAGGGTTACTTGCAAACGCTCCGACTTCTTGAAATTCGGGCCGTTACAAGTGGTATCAGAGCGTCCGAGTTCGATAACCATAGACGACGGGTTTTGGGTTTCTTTCATGTTTCATATCTTCATAGCATTTATTTGCTTAAGTGTTTATGTGTTTAAGAGCATCTCTTATATGATATGTATGCCATTGTATATTACTATATATTTCATTTTATGCATTTATTAGATGAGTTCCATATGGTCACGAGTACTTGGAAGTGATTGATTATCTCTCCTCGTCACTTATCGTTTTGGGGACTTACATGGCTAGTAGGGTGTTTGAGAGGCAAAGAGCCTCTCATTTTGAGTTTCATGCATTGTTAAGTACACATTTCTTTGGAGCATGCTAGTTGCTATGTTTATATATATACTAATTGTTGAGCATGATTATGTTTTAAGTGTTTAAGTTGGCCTTGTGCCTTGTGGTGAGCATACTTGTTATTACTTATTACTTGTTTCAATTTTTACGTACTTACTACTCGAGATATTGCCATGTGACGTATATGATTTTGTTGTGACTAAATGTTTATTTTGTATGTCGCTTTAGTTTTGTGCATCGTCCATGCTTGGTTAGATGTGTTTTTGTCATTTGGAATTTCTTCATTGGATAAGAGGGGAAGGTTTTGCTAGGCCTCTATGATGGGAGCCTTTTTGGTTGGTTTCATCAACTTTTTGGTTTTAAGACCTTAGGTTGACAGTTAATGGGTGTGAGGCTCAGGTGAGTATAAGGTTGTAGTCTTTGCTAGGTGGAATGAGACGTGGGCCATGGAGGTACCGTTTCATCTTATTTTCTTTCATAGCTTCATGACATTGTCGTGAATGTGTACGAGGTGTTGGTCTCATCTCTTGGAGTTTTGTGGTGTTTTTTATGCGATGGCATCATTAGGAGTCTTGATCTTATTATCTTGGGATGGTGAGTTGGGATTGATTTGAGTTCTTCTTCAATATAAGAGGGATTTGTTTTCTTGGGCCATAACAATGGGGGCCTTGTGTCTTGTCTTCTTTGGTGTAATGGGTTAGGGACTTGAGAGGTGTGTTGACCTAGGGTTCATCTAGAGTTTGCTGCAAACAGCCCTTGTGAGCTATAGGTTGAGATGTGTGTAGTTTCATGTGATTAATTGAATTGGTGCAATTAATTATTCTCTTTTGTCATCGGAGACCTTAGTGGTCATTTTGGGAGATGATTTCTTTCCTTACAGTGAAAGATCAGACTCATCCGCGTTTTGGGGTACACTTTTGATGAGATGGTCCTTTTGAGACGCATTCCATTTTGTTTAAGATATTTTGGAATTGTTATATATAGTCATCCTTGCATGTTTATATGCCTTATCGTTTTAAGTATACCTGATAAACGCCAAATATTTCATATTTAAGCGCCCTTAATTGCATTGTTTAGTTTATTTAGCACGTGAAATAAAGTATGTTTTATACAGTTTTTAGTTTATTTATCATTTCAGGGCTTATATCCAAAAATGGTGTAAAAAGGGGATATTAATGGCTTTTTCTGAACAAGGAAATTGACGAGCTACGAAACCCAAAAAAATGGACTTAGAGCCTAAAGATCGTACTCAGTCTGATAATGAAGTCAGGCCTGGGAAGCTAAGCAAAAGAAGAATTCAATTTCAAATGAACAAGCCTTGCGTCCGGACGCATTCTCCTAGTGCATTTCTTGCGTTCGGACGCCCTTTAGAGCTCAAGATCAACAATTGAAGAATTAAAATTCCAGTAGCCTCATAAATTTGCGTCCAGAAACTCAGCCATGCATCCGAACGCCCAATGCCACAGCCTTGCGAGCCAGCGCACTGCGCGCGCGCCAAGAAAGACCTGGACACTCAGCGTCTGGACTTACGCCTACGAAGCCAATGATTTCTAATGAAAGATGGCCCGATGGACCATGGTTACATTCAGCATTACAATGAGGAAAAAGGTTAGATTCATTGGCCCAAGTTCAATATCAAGCAAAATGGCCATTTCAGCCTATGAAGAAGCAAGGAGCAATTCTAGCAAAAATCAGCATTGCACATCTGTAGCATTTTGGCCATAACTCTCTGCTCCAACCTCAAAATGCTACACCATTTGATTCTGTGGAAAGCTAACTCATAGCTTTAAATATTTTATGTTTTAATGGAAGTCCAATTCCCACGTTTGAGAGGTCAAAACTGGTAAAGAAAGTTACATGCCACTGTTGCCAGACTGGCACTCAACATTTAGTACCTGTGGTAAAAAGGGAATAACTCTCTGGTTAAATATCTAATTGATGCAAGGTTTGATTATGTGAAATGCTCACTCATATCTCTAAATATTTCATGTTTTAATGGAAATCCAATTTCCACGTTTGAGAGGTCAAAACTGGTGAACAAATTTACATACCTCTGCTGCCAGCCTGCGAATTAATGGCTGAATTCAAAATAGGAGTTACTTTTCTCTCTCCTCTCCACTTCAATGCACGATTTTAATGAAGTATTTTGACTGATTCTAGGATAGGGGGTTATATATACATCTCCACACTTGTATAGAGGTTATCTCTTGTATCATCTCTTGTAACATATCATCTATCATATATCATTTTTAGAGAGGGAATTTGAGGTTTCTAAAGAGAGAAAGTAAGAAATAGTTGGAATTGTTGAGTGTTCTTAGTATTGGGCTGCAATGAATTCTTGATTAAGTGATTATATAGTTTTTTGTAATGTAAATTGGGGAAAACTCTTGTGTGTGATGAGTTTCATGAATAAAGATGAATGATGTATTATTCAATTTGTGTTTTCTTACATTAAAATTGATTTACAATCTGTGCAGAATATATATATAGGTATATGTATCATGTAATTCTTGTCTTAGAAAGTATGGTTATATATTTATACACTTGATATTTTCATATGTGACAATGGAAATTGTTATTCATGAAATGAGTTTATAGGCATGATTTATATGAATTTAGATAGATTATGCCAAAGAAAGACGGACTGTACTACAACCTTAGATTAATGTAGTTAGGTAAATGGTCCGTGCCAACCAAAGATAGTCTATACCAGAGGATTTATTTCATGTGCTAAAACTTGTAACGTCAAAGACCTTGATAGGCCATGCCTGGGAAGATGGCTCATACCACACCCTAGTTTAGGTAGATGAGCCATGCCAACCACAGATGGGTTATGCTTAGTCTTGACTTATATGATTTTCTAGAAAAGTGTTGTAGTTATTTGATATTTCTACACCTTGCATATCACACATAATTGTATCCCCAAATTACTCACAAGCATGCATAATTACGAGGTCTTGGTGAACTCAATTCCCTAGCCACCCTTTTATTATTCTTCAATTTCAATTTAGTTTATTTTAATATTTATGCAAACAACAATCAAACAAATCAACCATTTCTTGTTACATTAACAAACACGAAAGTAATCTTTGAAACTTGATTGCCATAAGTTCAACAATCTCTGTGGATCAATACCCCTACTCAGCCGCTTTCTTGTGAATTCGTGTTAGTGGTGCTTTTATTATTGAAGCACCCCTAGTGGACGCTACCAATTTTTGGCGTCATTGCCGGGGATTGCAATCGGCTTTGTGATAAATAAAAAATCAAAGATTAAATTCTGTTTGTTTGTAAATATAATTTTGTATATATTTTTTCTGTGTTTAATTTGTTTGCCAAGTGTTTTAAGTGCAGATTGAAGCGAAGGGGCTGTTTTGGAGTCACTTTTTAAGTGCTGTAAAATTTTGAAAAAATTCTGGAAAATTGAAGAATTGCACCCTTTTGTAAATGTTGCAAAGTTGATATTTGCTGCACTTAATTATTTGGTATTTTTGCTTTACATGGATGCATGCTAGTTGATGTTGGGGCGTTAAAATTATTATTATTATTTTTTTTTATGTATCTAAACAAGTGAATGAATTAGTCCTAAATGGAGAGTAATTATACTCCAAATCATTTTTACATACCACATAAGTTATGTACATTTTGCTCTAGTCATACACATGATACAAGGGATTATCCTACAACGGGACAATTCCCTTATTTTTATCAAGAACAAACAAATAAAGATTTCTTTGAACCGGGGAATGATCCATATTTCAATCATTATGACCCGGATTGGAGAGATCATCAAAAAAATTTGTGGCATGATATGGGAAATTCAGCCCCACAATTTCATGGGCAACATCTTCAATCAAATTTTCAGCCCAATGATCATTATTTCCAATCTTCATCTCCTACATCTTCTCCATTGGAAGAGATATTGGTTTCACAAAAGCAAATATTGGCTGTCTTTTCTAGCATGCAACCCACCATTGAGTTGATCCATTCTCATACCCAAGCTCTAACTAGGATAGAAATCCAAATGGAACAAATGCCTAATGCTCTAAATCATTTAGAGGAAGAGGAATTTCCATGTGAGCTTGTAACCGATTCAAACAGGTATTCTATGAATAATGAGATTACTCTTAGTAGCTCTTATCATGATAATGATCAAGTTGTTAGCATATGTGAGAATGAAGAAATGGTGGTTCAAAATGATCAATTTGTTGCCATATATGAAAATGAAGAATTTGTGGTTCAAATTGAGGAAAAGAATGATGAAGAGATTGTTTCCCTTGGAAATCCAAATCAATCATCCCAAAATCCAATGGAGGATCCTCTAAAAGCATGATTGGCTTAATTTAATTGTGAGGATTTTGAAGTCGAAAAATCTATTTGGGAGGAAAATTATTTGCTTGATATTCCTCCTCACTTTCACTCTCCTCCTTAAGCAGCACCATATGAATCTCTCTCTTGGGAGCTTGCATCTCCTTCCATTCCCCCACTTAAGTTGTCTAAAAAATTTGAGGTTGAACCACCAGATAAATGTGAGGAATATGTTAAAAGTTTGAAGGATAATTTTTCGGGCATTCCCGCACTAACTATGATCCTTCACAAGTCTTTGCTTAATATTTTCTTACTTGATCAACCATCCTAAAATCCAAATCAATCTTCCCATCATCCAAAGTTCTCAACTGAGGAAGAAGAGTGGGTTGAGGTCTTTCTTTTACCTACTCTCATTTTTTATCTTCAGTCTCTGTTTCCTCCACTCCTAAAGAAACTTTCTTAGGTGAGGACACAAGACTCTCTAGAGAGACATGGTATAGGTTAGCCCTTACCTTGAGATTCGTAGTTGTTAGATGTTTTTCAGTTTTTGATTTTACTCTTTTTGTCATTTTGGACATTTTTATTTTTATTTTTTTAGATGTTGTTTTACATTGAAAAAAAAAAACATTATTTGCATTCTTTTATTGCATTTTATGTTCTTGTGTTTTATTTTCTTGAAATTTATTCTTTTTTTGTTTTAATTACTTATGCATACATGTGTTTTCAAAAAAAAAAATAAGCCTAAGTATGGACCTCAATATTAGCGCTTTCACAAAAGTGCTCCGAATTTTGTTCCGATGGTCATACTAGGTGTCTTGGGCAATAAATAGGTTCCGGTTAAAGTTTTGGAATTTTTCGGGTCCATCTCGACTTTGAAAATTAAAAAAACAAATTTCTGGCATTTTTGCGTCCGGACGCAAAGCCAACTGTGCCTATATATATATATATATATTTACTCTTCTAATTTTTACTCTTCTTTTCATTTCTTTCTCCTTCACTTCACTATATTTTTGAATATTTGTTTGGGCCATGTTTGGCATGACTTGTGTATGTGCACAAATTTTGATTTTCTTCCCAGTTTGAGAATAAAGCATGAATGGTTTTCCAGATTTCCATCTACATAAATGTCTATGATTTATGCTTGGTACCTAGTTTATTTTGACAAATTATCAGGTACAAGTTTGGGGGAGGAAACTTGGCATCTCCTACGGGATTGGATGCATGGATTGCATGATTTTGCCCTTGGTAGTGTTCTTCCTTCTACACTTCTATGCATGCTTAGCTTCTATACTTGTCTTCATACATTGAAGACAATGTATCGTTTAAGTTTGGGAGTGTTGAGATGTAACCATTTATATATGCATATTGTCATTGCAAAGTTACGGTCATAAAAAAAAAATCAAAAAATTCTGAAAATATATATATATATATGTTAGGCAGATGATTTCTAGTTTTGTTAGAACTAAGTTTGGGGGGGAGGGGGGGATTTATGTGACTAATACAACTTGTATGCTTATATATAGTATTAATGAATGATTGAAAGTTGTTAGCATGAGGTTTAAATAAAAAAGGTCAACTGCATGATTTAAATGTCTTATTTTGGAGTCTTTCGTCTCTAAGTGACTTCACAATACACATTGAGCACACCGAAAATTGCATTTCCTTCCTTGTGGTCTTATAAAAATTGGCTCCTTAAATTAGTAAGTCGGATGAAAGAAATGGTATTGGCATTGAAAAAAAAAAAAAAAAAAAAAAAGAGAAGGCAAGGAAAGAATGTAAGATTTATGACTAGTTTAAATTTGTAGCCTAGTCATCCCAAGTCATTACGTCCTTAGGAGTGTCTTTCCACTTAACGCCCTAAGACCATCTGGTTTGGGAGTCGTTCGCTCAATGCTCGTTACATGGTGTGATTAGAGAGCTTAAGGAACTCAGACATTGCACACGGTATATATATATATATATAAAGATCAAATAAATTCATGCCTTGGATTATTATTTCAAAAGACAAGTTAAGGATGTGGAAGACATTGTATAAGTCATAAAAGGGTTAGAATGCATAAAAAAATAAAAATAAAAATAAAAATTTAAAATTTTCGGTTCACTTCTAAAGAACTTGTGATGAAATTCTATTATAAATGAGATGTTAAGTATCATGTATATGGACTGTTTTGTTGATGCATGAATGCTTGGAATTGAATATTGTTTTGAGATATCATTGCATGCATACTTGTTATAGTCTTCATAATAGAGTCCTTCCCCAAGGTCATATGTTTGAACTTAGCAAGAAGGAGTCTCGTTACTTAATGTTTGTGGGTATCATTTCTGGTAAACCCTCACGAGACTTCATTCGTCCTCTAGGGATACCTAGGGGTTTAACATCTCATCTATCATATATCATTTTTAGAGAGAGAATTTGAGGTTTCTAGAGAGAGAAAGAAAGAAATAGTTGGGATTCTTGAGTGTTCTTGGTATTGGGCTACATTGGAGTCGAAGATGGAGTCTTCTTCTTCAACCATCGGAGTTCTACCACCACCAGGATGAGCTAAATCCCCTTCTAGGGGATTGAGGTAGCCTTGATTAAGTGATTATGTAGTTTTGTAATGTAAATTGGGAAAAACTCTTGTGTGTGATGAGTTTCATGAATAAAGATGAATGATGTATTATTCAATTTATGTTTTCTTACATTAAAATTGATTTACAATCTGTACAGAATATATATATAGGTATATGTATCATATAATTCTTGTCTTAGAAAGCATGGTTATATATTTATACACTTGATATTTTCATATGCGACAATGGAAATTGTTATTCATCATTAGAGTTTATAGGCATGATTTATATGAATTTAGATAGATTATGCCAAGGAAAGACGGACCGTACTACAACCTTAGATTAATGTAGTTAGGTAGACGGTCCGTGCCAACCAAAGATAGTCTATACCAGAGGATTTATTTCATGTGCTAAAACTTGTAATGTCAAATACCTTTATAGGCCATGCCTAGGGGAAGATGGCTCATACCACACCCTAGTTTAGGTGGATGAGCCATGCCAACCGCAGATGGGTTATGCTTAGTCTTAACTTACATGATTTTCTGGAAAAGTGTTGTAGTTGTTTGATATTTCTACACCTTGCATATCACACATAATTGTATCCCCAAATTACTTACAAGCATGCATAATTACAAGGTCTTGGTGAACTCAATTCCCTAGCCTCCTTTTTATTATTCTTCAATTTCAATTTAGTTTATTTTAATATTTATGCAAACGACAATTAAACAAATCAACCATTTCTTGCGACATTAACAAACACGAAAGAATTCTTTGAAACTTGATTGCCATAAGTTCAGCAATCTCTGTGGATCGATACCCCTACTCAGCCGCTTTCTTGTGAATTTGTGCTAGTCGATGGTTTTATTATTGAAGCACCCCTAGTGGACGCTATCAATACCTTAGAAACATATGTAGGATAAGTAACTATGTGTTGATTATGTGATGATAGAAATGATGCATTTCTCACATGCTATGTTTGTTTACCCTGCTAATATCATTAGTGATGCGTAGCATGCTTTTGTTTATTGGGTCCCTATGTGATAGGTGGTTTATTCGGTTGCCTTATGTGGGCTATGTGGTATACTTGTAAAGTATTATTTGAGTTATGGGATATGACATTTGAGAATGTACTATATGAGTATTAAGTGCATACGTAGGTATATTATGTTGCATTGGAGTTGTATACATGGTGTACATTTATTTTGAGATTGTGACATGGTCACTATATATATGATTGTCTTATGAGGAAGGACTGGGTCCCCTATTGGTATTTTGTTTCAGTGTTTCATTGATGGGTTTCATCATGACATGGGTTCATGACATTATTCCATGGGTTGTTACCTACGAGCATGTGACTCTAAAATAACTATGTTGCATGGGTTATTACCTGCGAGCATGTGACTTAAAAATAACTATATTGCATGGATTGTTACATGCGGGCATGTGACTCAAAAATAGCTATATTGCATGGGTTGTTACCTGTGGGGTGTGACTCGAAAATAACTATACTTTCATGGTGTTCATACCCTATTATCATTCATGCACTGATGCATGGGGTTTTATGACCTTTGTTGTCGGGATTGTGATGTGTGAGATACATAGTAAACTAGTATTTTTGAGGATTTAGTTGTCCATGATAGGAATTTTGATCCAGCGTTGTGGCTTTTTCTTGTGTAACCTTGTGGTACGCACGATTGAGGATAGTATGGTTTTAGGTTTGATTCCTTGTTGATGGAGTCTTGTATTGTAACCATTGATGACTTCCTATTTGGGAGACTTGTTTGATGTTTGCATTTTTTTTTTTTTTTTTTTTTTTTCGATTCGCTACAGGTTGGTTACATTGGTGATAGGTGACCATTTTGTGATGATGATGTTTCATTTTGTTTCTCTTGTTGGAAGATTTTTTTAAATGATAGATTCAAAATATGATACTCGATTTGGAGACTTGTGGTATTAAAGAGGCCATATGTTTAGGATTTTCTATAGAATGTCTTGTGGTAAGGATCGTTGTGACTTGGGAGACTTTAAAGTTCAGTGATTTTGGGGAATCGATCCATTATGCCTTGAGAGCATAGACTTGTCAGGATTTGGATTCGTGATTGGGAGTCGTTTGATAGTGGTGTTTTAAGGAGTCCTTGATTTGATTAAAGTGACTTGATTTAAGGGTTTTGTGATTTATTAGTTGTTAGTTTTCTTTGTATTGAGGATTGATGCCTTAAGCGTGATGATGCCTATGACATTCTTGTCAGAGTTTTGGGATTGGCCAAGATGGTCCAGCCAGACGTCTTTGGATCATATATTAACTCTCACAGAATGCCTGGTTATCGCAGTGCTTTTGGTAATGATTACTTACGACATTGATGTCATTTGTATCAAGAGGTTTCATGGTTAGATTAGGTGGGGGTATGTCATGAACTAATGCTATATACTGTCAATGCTACTGTCCTAAGTCGTATGTCGTGGGCGGGTGCTAGTTGCTAGCAATGCTACCGTACTAACGAGTATGTGTGGGTGGGTACTAGTCACTATCAACGTTGCCATGCATTTGAGTACGCTGTGGCGGGTTCTAGTTACTAGTCATGCTATCATGTTGTCGTTAGCTAGGTATTTTGATTTGATGTTTTGGTTCTTAGAGTTCTTTTGGTGATTGTCCTTAGGGAGTGTTTTGATCCCTTTTTGGTGACGCTACCCTTTGATGTTAGCGTGTTAACGCCTTAGTCTGGTTCTCCTTGGGATGTGCCTTGATTTCGGGGACGAAATCCCTTTAAGGTGGGTAGGTTGTGAGGACCTGTCCCTTTTTCATTTTTTGATATTTTCTTTTTCCATTTATGTTTTTTCAGGATCGGGTCTGGTCGGACTGGATTGAGTAAAGTGCTTGAAAATAATTCCTGACACTTCTTTTATTTCATACTTGTGTGTTTGACCCTCATGTCAAATCAAATTTGTGTTGTATTTGTTTATACTTTACCTTTTGGTGCTTAGGGGTATTTGTGCGATTTCTTTTGGTTGACAATTTCATTTTTTGGGGGTCCTTGTGCGAACATCTTTTGAAGATATTTTTATTTTGGGGTTTTAGTGCAATTATATTTTGAAAATATTTTTATTTTGGGGTTTTAGTGAGATTATCTTTTGGAGATATTTTTATTTTGGGGCAATAGTGCGATTATCTTTTGAGATATTTTCAGTGGGGGGACCTTTGTGCAATTAATGAAAGTTAAGACAAAGTGTCTCATTTTGGGCTAGGATTCTTGTACGGGATTCCTCTTAGCATTTCGTCGTGCCATGGACTCTTAGAAATGCATTTCGGACCTTTTTCTCCATTTTAGGGTTTTTGACCCCGGGAGTCATCTTGTGGGTTCGGGACAAATTTTTCTGCTCGGGACTTATTTTTTGTTGCCGTTTCTTTTGTTGTTTATTGTTTTTGATATCGGTGTTTTTACATTTATGATTTTATTTTGTTTGAGCGTGTTTCGATGACTTTCACTTTTCAGGGTCGTGTAGTGCCCGTTAGGCCGATATTTTTGAAAAGTATAAAAGAGAGAGGTGAGAGAGAGAAATCAGATTTCTCTCCCTCTTAGCTGATTTTTTCTTTCTTTTTAGATGTTGTCCTTCTCTCCTCCATTTGATCTTCTTCCACTTTGATTCGGCCTTTGCCGTAGGAAGGTTTTGTGATGGCCTTGGTATGGCTTTGCTTTTCATCCGATTAGATTTTTGTTTTACCCATTTTTTAGTTTTGGGTTTGAGCTCGGGTTTGGATTTTGAGTTTCCGGAAGAGGATTAGTTGTTCTTCTCGTTGTCCCTGACATAACCCCGAAGTTTCATCGCATTTGAAACGGTTCCGTTTTGGTGTCATTTGAGATTTTCATCTCAAATTGAGGTAGGGGTGGCTTATGCTTGTAATTTGCATTTTCTTTGAGTATTTTGGGATATGGGGAGTTGTAAAGCATGTATATTTGCTCAACGGAAATGTAAACCGAATTGTTTACTTAGTGTATGTTGATGTTTATAATATTTAAGACATAGAATTGCTATTATTTTGCCTTGGGCTTACATTGGGTTTTTGAAATATCAAGCATGATAGGAAGAGGTATATTTTGGTATTTAGTTAATATATATTTTCCAAATCATGTCTTGTGTGTAGATGATATCATTATGGATATTTTTGTGCATATGTGTTTATATGCATTTAGAGGATTTGGTTAAATGTGACTTGTGTAGTTTAGACATCCTTGTTGTATTAAGATTATTTTCATCATGTGTAAGTCGTGATGTGTGTGCCACTTTGGCCATGGGTTCATTGTGGTTATTGTAATACCCCTAGTTTTCAAAAGGATATAATTGAAATTTAATTTTTATTAATTGTGCATTTTTAGTTGCTTACGTGGCTATGTGTTTATGTGGCTTTATGTTATATGTTTAAATGAATTAATTGTTAAATTATAAGTGTGTGCTTAAGTGTTTTTTTAAAATTAATTGTTGTATGAGATTAATTGTTAAAAGATGATGTGCTGATTTAAATGTAATTTAGTTACTTGTTTAAATATGTTTTATTTTATTTTTAGTTTAAAAATGAGGGATTTGGATTTGGATAGTAGTAATGGACCAATAGTTAGGTCCCATGGACTACTTGAATAGAGGTTAATTATGGGTACGGATAATTACCTGTATATGGTTGGTTGTATATATATACTTGGGTATATATATTTAAGAAGATAGAGCATTATTATTATTAATTATTTATTTTGATGTTAATAATAGTAATGTTATGTCAGTAGGTTATATATATATAATTTATGCATATATATTTGGTTTATATGTATATGTAATTATATTTTAATTTTCTTTTCTTTTCTTTTATAATTACCTGACTAAGTATCGGGTTGGGATTAGGGTTGGTATAAACCTACATATATATATATATATATATATATATATATATATATATATATATATATATAAATAATGTTGTCTGCCTTAGGGTTCATAAAACCCTATTCATGCCACCTTATAGACGAGAGTAGTAGCAGAGAATTAAGAGAGAGAACAGTGAGGAGGGAAGAGAAACCGAGAGACAAAAGAGAGGGTTTAGGCCAAAGAATTAGGCCAAACCAAGGAGGAAGGTTGAGCGCTGTTCGAGGGTTAGAACAAGAGAAGAGGAGTCCTTGACGGTAGTCACGATCGCCGAAAAAATTAGGAAGAAGGAGTTAAGGTTTTAATTCGAAACCTAGAGGCAAGTTCTATTTCTTGTTCTTTCCCTTAGACTTGCGTTCTGTGCATGCCTAGATAATCTCCAGGATTAATTAGACATTAAAATTGATCTATTAATCATGCTTGAATTGAATGGAATTAAATTGAACTGAATTGAATTAAAACTATTTTTATGGTTAATATATGCTTTGAATTAATTCTTGATTTTCCATGAATGTAAACTTGTTTTGATTCATGTAAGTGACGCATAGTTACCTCTTATAATTAATTAGGACTGTCTGGGATTTAGAACAGAGGGTTAGGAACCTTAGCAAGGGCAAACAGAAAGTCAGAAAGTAGCCAGAGTTGGAGAAGACGGAGACTAGGAGGAGTGGAGGCGGCTCCATCCTTTCATGGAGGCAGCTCCATTGGAATGGATCCAACTCCACATAGCAAGGAAGCAGCTCCTTTGGGGGTGGAGCCGGCTCTACCTTGAATGGATCCGGCTCCCCTTTTGTGAATACACCAGTAATTGTATTTTGACGGATTTTTGGGTTTTCAGGGGCTCCAGTGTAATTCTAAACTTGTATGGATGGTTTTAAATGATTTAAATAAGCATGATAAAATCCTAAAATGATTAATCTATGCTAGGAACTTGAACATCATGAGATTTAAAATTAAATTGCATGTTGTTAAGGGCTTTAAAGGATTTAATTGCTAGTTATTATTTTAGCAGATTAAATGGATGGTTATGAAATTTCTTTTGGGTATTTCAGTATAATGTGCTTAGTTTATATTTCTGATTATCATTATATCATTCTCTGAATTTTAATTGACGTTTTAATTTATCATTCATTGTATAAATTATTGGATTTGTGGATTATATGCACCGGTATGGGACGGTGGCATATTAGGGATAGATTAGATCAAAACGTTAATTCCTACCTATTCATACATAACGGAATGGATTAACTAAAAGTTAAATCCTACATGGATTCATGTCAGGTCAACTAAAACAATTGAATAACATATTGGATGTTTGTTTTATGTTCTGTATTAGGATGGATTATATTCGTATATATATGTCGTGTCAAGGCAACGAACAATTGAGCGGCACTACTTTGGTTTTGGATGGATTTCATATATATATTTATGAGCCATGATATGAGCTTGAGTCTCAGGATCATGGTTAGGGTGCGTATATCACCTAGAATGGATAACTGGACATAGTATACATTGTGTACCTTGGTAGGTCTAGGTATATATGCCCACTTTATGTGCGATTTGCATGTTACCTTCTATTCAAATTGAGACAAACATATGGACTAGTGAGCGTCCTATAGTGTATATTTATACATATATTGACTATTTAACTATTGTTGAGTTATCTAGGATGTATTTGCGTATCGGGTCTCTACTTGGACTGTAATAGAGTGGAACTTGTTTGTGGGCCTGACCCACCATCATTTTTCAGGTATTCGTCAGGAGTAGGGATTATTTGTGCTGAGCAGGGATCGTCTACTTCATTCTTCCGGATTGTCTACTTCATTCTTCCGGATTGTCTACATAGAAGTTTCCTTTGTGACTTTTGTATCTAGTTATAGACCGTTGATTGTTCAGTTTTGGTTTTCCAAGGGTCCACATATTATGGATTCCCGAGTTGTATTTAAATTAGAGGATTACTTGTATCAGAGGAATTTATTAATGAAAATTTAGTTTGAGGTTTTATTTCTCATTTTAGTTTCTGATCAGCATTTTGGTTATTCTTATTTTTCATTTGTTGTATTATGTGTTCGATTATTGCCATTTGTTTTTGGATATCCTCAGGTAATCGGGCGTCGGCCTGGCCAACGCGCATTCAAAAATTCGGGGGTATCACAGTTGGTATCAGAGCACTCCAGGTTCAAGTGTCCTTAGGAGTGTCTTTTGTTTTATGACTTCCGCGTTGCGTCTCTTAAAACTTAGAGCCCATATTAGGATTCGTTGTACTCTACTTACAGTTCGTTAAGAAGAGCTGGTGTTAATTATATTCTGTAATTACAGATTGGTTGACACTAGGAGGAGGATGAGGTCCAAGGCGAAAGCGATAAAGACCCAAACGAGTAAAGGAGTACGTTGTCGATTTCTTTGCCAGAAGGCAAAACTAGGAATCAAAGGTTTAGTTCCGGTTGGCGCTACTTTTAAAAGTATAAGCCAAGGAAGGATTTAGGTGTACGTGATCGGTTACCGCATATCGGGGCCAACATGACTTCAGTTGATCTCAAAAAGGAGAAAAATGAACAGTAGGAGTCCAAAGAGAATCCTAAGGGAGGAGATTTCAATGTGTCCAAGAAAGAGGGTGCTAAATCTGGAAGATGAATGATTGATCGAGGATGACCTTATTTGCTAGTATAGCAAATAATATCAGTAGAATTAGGGTTGATCAATCTACAAATAGTGAGAGATATATAAAAAGTACTCTTCTGGATTTTGGGGATCTGATTGAGTTCTTATCAGAACGAAACGTATGATTTTATATCACATACAAGAGAGCAGTGGTATTATGTTGTGATGTTCTAAGTTGCTTTATAAAGCCATGTTAGACGGTTTGCATTCCGCGTATAAGGATGGTGAGGGTTAAGCCTTTGGTATTTGCTTAGGCAAACGAATGTTGCTTTTAAGCTATGTTTAAAGATTATGTTTCGAGGTTGGATGGTTACCTACGAAACTACAAAAGGAAATTGTGAACCAATCTGGTAAGGTCGATTCCAAATGAGACTTTCTTTTCTAGAAAGAATGATGTCTTAAGTAGGATTGTATTTTGTTTTATTGTATATGTCATACGTGTTTTATTTTCGTTAATTATTTGGGATTTGGTATGTGGTTTAGTTTGGGATACAAGTGTGTGATCAGCCAACTACTATTTTTATAACATGGAGTAATAACGCTATTTACGCTAGGATTGTGAGCATGAGGTCATAGGATTTGGGAGATACACATAAATCTAGCCAATCTATTGGACCTGGACATGCGTCATTCTTGTATGTTAGTTGGGATGGGATGGTTAAACTATCAATACGAGTCAAATAATCTAGAACGATTAGTTTGATATACTTTATGCTAGGTATAGATTTGTATCATATTACAATGCCATGATACTGGTGGTTGTTAATGTTTCAGTATTCGTGAGGTTGTGGTAAATAAAAATCACTGTAACGCCACGATGGTTTATCAGAGGTGTCAGAGTTGCAGAACATCTTCTTGCAAATTTCAGAAGTGGTCACCAAGACTGAAGGAGGATTTCGTGCTGGTTTAGGTACTTATTGGAATGACGGCGAGAGAGGATAGTAGACTGACTAAATCTTCATCAGTCTATTCTTAACCAAGACACTATTCACGAGTGTAACATTTGGAGGAGTTGTCGGTGTTGCACTTGGAGGAGGAACCAAAGTCTTTACACTGTATAGAATATGGAAAAAAAAAAAATTTAAGGTCATATTTCGCGACCATTAGTTGTTGCTAGGAAGTGATGACTTGTTTGGAGGATAGAAAAGTTCTATATTCTTTTGAACTTAGATAAAATGCCTGATTAACACTTGTTGTAAAAAAACAGGGTGTGTCAAGACAAGATGGGGAGACCGATCACCTATATATAAGGAAGAAGTGCACGGTGTGTGTGGAAAAGTCATAGCTAGTTGACTATCAATGAATAGAATTACCAATTGATTTTCATTATTGGTAAGTTTATCACGGATCAATGGTTCATGGATTCAGTAGCAGAGTTAGCTTTTGATGATGCTCCAATTTAAACAATGGGTGCAGATAAAAGCTGGTGGTACCAGACTAACGGTACTTTATGTGGATAAATTGGAAGGAAAATGCAAAGACTGAGTTTCACAACTCTTAATTTTGTTTATCTTGGTGGAAACACGATGCTTCACGGTATGAAACAGATGTTTGGAGGACAGGTGGGAGGAGGGCCATAGTGATTTTGTCTCCTAGTCTAATATTTATTAGATAGTCGAGATGGAACATCAAAGATCACTAGATCCTTGCAGCCATTTCTTATACTGAAGTGGAAATGACAGAGCATTTTTTTCACGGATTTAGTTGAGGGATTGCTGAATTTACACAAGGGTCAGAATTCTAGTTGGAATATTGGTTGAATGCTAAATTAATTCAGCTCCATTTTTGTCTATTTTAAACTGGAAGATATCTGTTCATACGAATAGAACGGATCACGAGACGGCTTAAGTGGATAGAAGTGGTGATTCACACTTTGCATTAAGGTTTGCCTAGTGGAAGGGAATATGGAAGTGAACGCTCTCAACAACCGATATGATATTTAAATCTTTCGGTTAGTTATTGAGTTAGTAGTTGAAGTTTTTAGCTTGTGTAATAATAACACTTGCTATTACCAAGGAAATTAAGGAGGTCAACTTTAAATATCGAAGCTGACCTTAGTAGAGGTGTTACCTTACTCAGATAGAGTTAAAGGTACTAGAGGAGGATTAGTAGGTTCTGTGAATGATGTCGGAGTAACTAAGATGTAAAATTTGTAAATTTCTCATGGTGTACTCAGATGGTTATATGTTACATCGAGACATCTAATGTTAGTTTTGGTGCGCCGGTACGAATAGGGACATATATAAAACTATCTATAAGAGTAACACCTAGTAGAAAGGTGGAAAATTGATAATCGGATATCATTGGAGATTTTTGCCACTTCCTTTTTCAAATTGGGAGTCGGACTAATTAGGACTAGAAGGTCGGTAGAAATTATCGACATTGATTTGGAATTTTTATTCCGTATGGGATTAGAGTGATGGATTGAGTACGTTCGTTTATGAACATTAATTAGAGTCATTTTCACTTTGGAGTTTCATGTCAGTTGAACATTGCACTGATAATGGAGTATGTTATAGCATGTAGATATATGTTATTGTGGATAAAAGTGTTATTTTGAAGGAATTTTTCTGATGATATTGGAGCAATAACTTTGTTTCACATCTCTGGATGGGGGATTTGATCGAGACATTATATTTAATCATGGAGGATATGCTTGGGACATATATCCTAGGTTTTCATAGATAATTGGAAGTGTTTACTTCACTTTTCAGAGTTTGTCTATCATATAGTTGGCACAAGGAGGTTGGTGTGACAACGATTGAGGTTTTGTAAATTATAGTGCAGACCTCTCATTTGTTGGTTTTAAAGTAACGGTTGTATAATCAAACCTTGACTTCATTTAAGGATACGTCGGAGAGAAATACTCTCATTTGTAATGAATTGCGCGCGGTTTGGCGGTGGCAGTAGAATTTTGTAAATAATTGAACCCGTCCACTAGAGTTTTCTATTAGGAAACGGTTGTTTGGAATGTCTTCTATATAGGAAGCAATGTGCATTTTGGAGAAAGGTCTGTTTTTACGTATTAAATTGACTTTTCACGAATTGTATTTATCAATTGAGGCGGTAGCTTATAGATTAGCGTTACCAAAACATTAGCGTTGGGGTGCATAGAAATTTTGCAAATCTATGCTATAGAATTTGAAGGAATATAGATTTGTACCCTGGTATAAATTTTGGGTAAGGATGAGTTGTTACTAAATACAACCTACATGTCGTATATTTTTATATTTCTTACATATACGAACCATAAATTTTTTTATGAGGAGTTGGGATTCAGTGGAGCCCATACACAGAGGCAGCGTCCACGATGGACCGGAAATGAATTTCAAAGAAAAGAATTCAGAGTTTCGTGAATTCCAAGGACGGAATTCCTTTTGCTAGGGGGGAAGAATGTAATACCCTTAGTTTTCAAAAGGATATAATTGAAATTTAATTTTTATTAATTGTGCTTTTTTAGTTGCTTACGTGGCTATGTGTTTATGTGGCTTTATGTTATATGTTTAAATGAATTAATTGTTAAATTATAAGTGTGTGCTTAAGTGTTTTTTTAAAATTAATTGTTGTATGAGATTATTTGTTAAAAGATAATGTGTTGATTTAAATGTAATTTTAGTTGCTTGTTTAAATATGTGTTTTATTTTATTTTTAGTTTAAAAAGGAGGGATTTGGATTTGGATAGTAATAATGGACCAATAGTTAGGTATCATGGACTACTTAAATAGAGGTTGATTATGGATACAGATAATTACCTGTATATGATTGATTATATATATATACTTGGGTATACATATTTAAGAGGATAGAATATTATTATTATTATTTATTTATTTTGATGTTAATAATAGTAATATTATGTTAGTAGATTTTATATATATATATATTTGGTTTATATGTATATGTAATTATATTTTAATTTTCTTTTCTTTTCTTTTATGATTAGCCGACTTAGTATCGGGTTGGGATTAGGGTTGGTATAAAGCTATATATATATATATATATAGTGTTGTCTACCTTAGGGTTCATAAAACCCTATTCATGCCACCTTATAGACGAGAGTGGTAACAGAGAATTAAGAGAGAGAACAGTGAGGAGGGAAGAAAAACCGAGAGACAAAAGAGAGGGTTTAGGCCAAAGAATTAGGCCAGACCAAGGAGGAAGGTTGAGCGCTGTTCGAGGGTTAGAACAAGAGAAGAGGAGTCATTGATGGTAGTCACGATCGCCAAAAAAACTAGGAAGAAGGAGTTAAGGTTTTAATTCGAAACCTAGAGGCAAGTTCTATTTCTTGTTCTTTCCCTTAGACTTGTGTTCTGTGCATGCCTAGATAATCTCCAGGATTAATTAGACATTAAAATTGATCTATTAATCATGCTTGAATTGAATGGAATTAAATTGAACTGAATTGAATTAAAACTATTTTTATGGTTAATATATGCTTTTGAATTAATTCTTGATTTTCCATGAATGTAAACTTGTTTTGACTCATGTAAGTGATGCATGGTTACCTCTTATAATTAATTAGGACTGTCTGGGATTTAGAACAGAGGGTTAGGAACCTTAGCAAGGGCAAACAGAGAGTCAGAAAGTAGCCAGAGTTAGAGAAAACAGAGACTAGGAGGAGTGGAGGCGGCTCCATCCTTTAATGGAGGCGGCTCCATTGGAATGGATCCAACTCCACATAGCAAGGAAGCAGCTCCTTTGGGGGTGGAGCCGGCTCTACCTTGAATGGAGCCGGCTCCCCTTTTGTGAATACACCAGTAATTATATTTTGACGGATTTTTGGGTTTTCAAGGGCTCCAATATAATTCTAAACTTGTATGGATGGTTTTAAATGATTTAAATAAGCATGATAAAATCCCAAAACGATTAATCTATGCTAGGACCTTGAACAACATGAGATTTAAGATTAAATTGCATGTTGTTAAGGGCTTTGAAGGATTTAATTGCTAGTTATTATTTTAGCAGATTAAATGGATGGTTATGAAATTTCTTTTGGGTATTTCAGTATAATGTGCTCAGTTTATATTTCTGATTATCATTATATCGTTCTCTGGATTTTAATTGATGTTTTAATTTATCATTCATTGCATAAATTATTAGATTTGTGGATTATATGCATTGGTATTAAGGATGGATTAGATCAAAATGCTAATTCATACCTATTTATACATAACAGAATGGATTAACTAAAAGTTAAATCCTACATGGATTAATGTCAGGTCAACTAAAACAGTTGAATGACGTATTGGATGTTTGTTTTATGTTCTATATTAGGATGGATTATATTCGTATATATATGTCGTGTCAAGGCAACGAACAGTTGAATGGCACTACTTTGGTTTTGGATGGATTTTATATATATACTTATGAGCCATGTATGAGCTTGAGTCTCAGGATCATGGTTAGGGTGTGTATATCGCCTAGAATGGATAACTGGATATAGTAGACATTGTGTACCCTGGTAGGTCTAGGTATATATGCCCACTTTATGTGCGATTTGCATGTTACCTTTTATTTAGGTTGAGACAAACCTATGGACTAGTGAGCGTCCTATAGTGTATATTTATACATATATGGACTATTTAGCTATTGTTGAGTTATCTAGGATGTATCTGCATATCGGGTCTCTGCTTGGATTGTAGTAGAGTAGAACTTGTTTGTGGGCTTGACCCACCATTATTTTTCAGGTATTCATCAGGAGTAGGAATTGTTCGTGCTGAGTAGGGATCGTCTACTTCATTCTTCCAGATTGTCTACATAGAAGTTTCCTTTGTGATTTATGTATCTAGTTGTAGACCATTGATTGTTCAGTTTTGGTTTTCCAGAGGTCCACATATTATGGATTCCCGAGTTGTATTTAAATTAGAGGATTACTTGTATCAGAGGAATTTATTAATGGAAATTTAGTTTGAGGTTTTATTTCTCATTTTAGTTTCTGATTACCATTTTGGTTATTCTTATTTTTCATTTGTTATATTCTGTGTTCGATTATTGCCATTTGTTTTTTTGATATCCTCGGGTAATCGGGCGTGAGCCTGGCCAACCCGCATCTGGAAATCCTAGGGTATCATAATATATATAAATTATTATTCTTAACTCAAGGGTGTGAGTGTATTCTACCCCTTTTTAAGGTGTAGGGAATTTTTTAAAACAGATTGAAAGTTTATAAGTTTATGATCAAAATTTGAAAGTATAAGAGGTTTTATGATTTAAACCCTTAAAACTAAAGCATAAATACATCAACATCACGGGTCTATAAAGACCATGTTTTGGGTTCGGTGCATCCATCCATTTTACGCTATTTCAAGCCTTGGTTCATAGCATAACTCGCGAAAATACCAACCTTTACGCGTAAGCTACCTATGAGTTTGTTAGCACATAAAAAATGCTTCAATATTCTTTCTTCAATTAAGAAAAAAGTGTAACATAAGCTCAGTTGAGCCATACTACTAAGTCCCTACATCAATAAGAATATTTGGTTGAACATAACAATGTTATTAGGGAAAAAGTAGTTGTGTTTATATGAACTGACATTGACATCTTCAATATGAACATGGATTGAAAAAACCCGCGCCAGAAATTCAAATGGTGGCGGATGAGACTTACCAACTAGGTTAAAAGATAGAATCAAATTAAAATACAACAGCAGCCATAACCATGCCAAATCAAGAAAAGCTCAATTACCAATTACTCAGGTGGCCACCATGCTTATATATGCGTAACTGGGAAGAAGGGGGAAAAAAAAAAAAAAAAAGGGAGAGAAATGAGTATAAATTAACAGCAAAGCACATAAAGTGCCTTCCGCTTGAAGCATTGCTAGAAAGTTTGGACAAGGGATGGTGTCGAGTCCCATGGTATGTATAAACAACGCACTGGAACTGAACAGGTACAAATTTCGAGCATCTGGGAAGTGCAGACTGCAAGCTTTCCAGCGGTTAGATATCTACAAGGGGGAAACTGATCTGCAGCCACCCAGAAAGGATTCCATGGGAAAGAGTGATTGCAAATCCCATTAAAGATTCTCTAAGATACAATTGATTCAGCAAGGTGGGAGTCAGAGACTATGAACACATCTAATAACTCAATTACCACCCATCCTCCAAGGGCACACCAGTTAGACAACTTGCAGGAGTTAGCCACTGCCCATCCTCAAAGAACTGGAAAAAGAAAAAGAAAAAAGTTAAAAGACGTGAAATATCACATTGAAGAAAGATAGCGTGCATTGGATGAAAATGCAGGAGTATTTTCCATTTTTTTTTTCATTGGACAAAAATTCTGGTTGTTGCAATTTGATGCATGGAGTGAGAGAGGAAATTAATAGAGATATAATAGTCCCTTATTATTTTAAGTATGGCAAAATGAAATCAGCAAATACAATTACCTAGGGTGTGAGATAGCAAAAAGATGGACAGGATGCATAAGTTTCCAGGAATTAAATTTCGCACCCGCCCCCGGTGGGTGTGGGGAAGCAACTATTTTCATTTCCACTAATTTAAGATCTTAAAATCTTCAGCAATTTTATTTTGGGGAACGGAAGCTGCTTTCGACATCCGGAACAGAAAGAGCAGATACATTGTAGCAAAGTAAGTAAAAGATTTACTCATATATTTCCAAACATATATTTCCAAACATCAGAATTTTCTTAAATCGTCATTATTTAGTTTTAGCACTACCAATCACAACATGAGCAATCCAAGACCAGTAAAAAAAAAAAAAAAGAGGAAAATAAATGAAGATAATTATAGTCATGGTGTGTCTGCTACTGGTTGGCATACTATCTTCTGTGGGAATGCAGCCTCTATGTTATAATCCTGATGTGTTTTGGTGAGAAGGGTGACTAAAAGAATTCATGGAATGCTGATCTGGTATATGTGTTTGAGATACTGCAAAATCCTAGCTCTCGACATGCAGAGATATATCAATGTGGTGAATTGGCTACTGCTTGGGCTAATATTGCCTTGTGGGGATTCTACAGTAGTATTATCAATTATGTGCTGTTAAATTTTCCCTTCATAGCATAGGATGATGATGGGTAAGGTAGTTATATTGTTTTTGCCCCTTTCTGGATGAGTTAGATTTGGTGGTCTTGGGGCTAACATGATTCCGTGTATTGACCAAACGGTAAGCCCACTGTGATTTTGTGTTGGTTTTGCCTTTGTTTCAATGAAATTCTCACTTGCTGATCAAAAAATAAGATTGGAGTAGGAAAGACCAAATGGAGAGAGACTCTTGGTATCCTACATAGTACCTGACAAAAAAATACCCAACAAGTTTAAGGAGAAATTTCATAGGACGTTCATTAGGCCACCGGCTATCTTATATGGGCAAGCGTGTTGGGCATTAAAAAATAAACAGGAAAAGCGCATTCACGTAACTAAAATGAGGATGTTGAGGTGGATGATAGGATTGACTAGAAAAAATGAACTTACAAATCAACGTGTGGGAGAGATTAGGAATAACACCTATTAGTGACAAAATAAAAGAAAATGGACTTCCGTGAAATGGACACATTGAACGTAGACTCGGCGGTGCACCCATAAGAAAGGGAAAAATTAGCTTGCAAAAAAGGGAAAGACAGCAAGGCTGGCCAAAACTAGCATGGAATAAAGTACTTAAAAATGATTTCAAAAAATTAAATATTAGATGAGTCATGGTGTATAAATAATAATAGAATGAAAAAGACAATTCATGTGGCCAACCCCATTCTTTTGGGAAAAAGGCAAGGACGATGATACAAATCATAATGTACCATGATGCTTTTATTTTCACTAAAATTATCTATGTGATTCAGAAAAACAACTCAACATTACCAAAGTCATATAATAGTTGTAATTGGAAACTGCTACATTGCAAAGGAGCTGGTCCAGCAAACATTTGTACACAGGATTAAACAATCAAGTAAAACTTACCAAGCTTTAAGGGCACACCAGATTCTGGTGCACGCATCCCTACTGCCATGAAGATTGCTTGTACCTAAAGCCCTCAGAATTCCACCCTCCCTCAGGCTCTTTCCTCTTCAAAGCCGCAGCACCTGCCATCTGATACATCCTTGCCTGCTCCTCTGCTAGTACCTGTGAACTGGCAACAGAAAGTTGCCCTGATGCTAAAGGCAATGAATCAAATCTCCCTTCTACATCCATACTCGCAGGGCCTGCATTTAGGTCAAGACCCTGCCTACCCCATTTTCTATTGCTCTCACCACCAACATTATTGCTACCTTCTGGAAGGCTAACAACATAAGGCCTTTGGAACTGGGATGAGATTCCACCAACAGGTCCTAGTAGCTGTGAATTACCGGGAGGAAAACAAAGCCTCCCACCAGATGAGGAATCCATATATGTGGTTGATCCACCTGAGAAAGTGGCCGAGGGTGAAGTAAAACTGTTCCCAAAAGGGAAGACAGGATACTGGAAATGAGAAGATGGGAAGGGCATTGCATGAGAAGATGACAAAACAGAACCCCGATAAACATCAGGAGTAAATGGAGTCCCACCAATAGGGGGTCCCAACATTCTAGGTGGCCCACCAGTTGCAATAATAGGAACAGGCTGATCCCCCCTGTCAGGTAACATTGATGGAATTGTGACATCTGTATAGATGCTCCCGCGGGGAAACCATGAAGAAAAGTGTCCAGTTTCTGCATTCTTCATTCTAAGACCAGGGACAGGGGCCTGGGATTGCATGCTGCTCCTGCCATGCTGGTTGAATGATGATGGTTCAGAACTTCCTTCATCAAGCAGCGGACCATTGTTTAAATCAAAGTCCCTCCTTACCTCACAATTAGCATATCCACTTGAAGATGGGGACTTGACAAGCAAGAGCTGTGCTTCCACTCTATGACTGCTGCTAGTTGAATACTGTCCCATATCATTAGCTTCATCAATTTGATTCAAATCAAGATCAAGTCCTCCAGTGCTGCGTAGAGGGGCAGAACACATCAGATCATTTCGTGCCAAATCATAGTTATTTATATGGTCAGATGTAGAACCTGTCTCCTGAGCTGTGTTTCGAGAAGCCATGTCCTCAAGAACTCTTTCATCTGGCACATTCAGATCAATATCTAATGGAGGACGACCATGTTTGCTGGCAGTAGCATCACGAAGAGAGATGCTAGTTGTGCTCAGAGGCATCTCCAATACCTTCCTGGGCTCAGCAGGGCGAAATGCACTTGTGGCTGCAGACCCCTTCCATCCAAGTTCCCCTTTATTCCTCAATAGATCCTCTGGAGGAACAAAGGGGCCTTTTGCAGCAGCAGCCACAGTTATGGAAGAAGGAAGCCCACTGGATGATGAAGAAACAGGAAAAGGCAATGAGGTAATTAAATGAACAGGTGCTGAACACCCAGGGATTGCCAAGTTCATTGGCTCCCCATATTTTCCATCATCCGCAATGTCATTCAAATCAAATTTTGCCTTTGAATCCATATCTGATGTCCCTGCAGCAGGATCAGAAGTATCTTCCACGTTGGATCTGCATTCCTCTGTTTCATCTGCTTCAGCGCCAGTCAACTTAGATCCCATAGGCCTCATATGCTGCTCAGTTCCTAGGGCAGAAAGTGCAGGTGGCTCTTTGTGAGGAACTGTTCCACCGGAATGATGCTCAGCGACCTCTTTACTTTCAAAAGTTGACTCCATACACTCATTCTTTTGATCAGTTACAGCTGATTCCACACCAACTTTGCATTCAATAGTTGGAGAATCGCTGGTTTCATGATTGGTCTTTTCTTTTGCATTCTGATTAATGTGATTCCCGCTGTCCATTTCATCAGCTTTTCCTGTCTTGAATTCATTAATACTTCCTGGAGTCAGATCTTTACCAGAACCTGAATCAGCAGGACACAGCAGTTCCTTATCAGATTTTTCTACACGCCCTGGATGCATCAAAACTGGAGATTGCTTCTGTTCTGTATAGGAAACACTGTTCAACACTTTGTCCACATTTTTGTTGTCCTTGTTATTTTCTGAGAGTAATGATGAATCTCCAACAGTAGGCATCACAACTTCTACACTTGCAAGAACCTCATTCACCTTATTGGTAGACAAAGAACTGCTTCCCTTAAGTTTAGTGCCACTAACACTAACGCTAGTGATGGCTGCCTTTGTCTCATAAAGCTCTTTGCTTCCTTCACCATCCATTACCTTCTCAGTTGTGCTGGCAAGGGGCAGAGCAACAGAAGCAGCACCTTTCATTTCTTCAGGTTTTTCATTGGTCTCAGAGCACGGGACTGCAGAAGGTTTCAAATCCACAATGGAAAAATCAGAATGCACATTGTCTTCTCCTGCTGGTATCTCCCCGGGCAAGGAAGAGGTGGATTTTCCGTCTGCAGAGAAGTCAGCTAATGCAAGTTTAGATAGACGATGTAATCCATCTTCAGAGCATGAAGTGGCAGCAATAACACCCTGCTTCTCAACAATGCCAACAATAAACTGGCTTTGGTCTTGAGCACTGGCATCTACCCGTGATGATTTCGCTTTGACATCATCGCCTGTAGAAGAGTCATCAGCTATGGGGGTATTTCTGTGTGGAGAATCAGTTGGTGAAATAAAATCTGACTTGGACATTTCACTGGCAGCCACACTAGCAAGCAGATCCATTCCAACATCATCCGCAACTGACATGGATGCATCCGCTTCAGAATATTTGACACAACTTTCAATTAAAGCATTTATCGAGCTGAAAGAAGCCTCATGCAGTTTCCCTGACTTCAGTTCATTTCCCGATGATGAGGAAGCAACTTTTGAGACTTCTACTGGTTTCCTAATGTTATCACCAGCCATACATCGCTCTTCATTGGGAACAGCAGCAGGCGATCCATCACCTTCATCAGACCCAGTCAGTACATCTTTGAAATCATTGCTTTGCCATGACTCGGTATTCACATCAGAGGTAACATTAGCTCGATAAGTATCATTCATTTCCTTTGAATTGCGATCAAATTGATCATGCTTCTCAGAAAGCACAGGAGAAGAAGCTCTACTGTTCTTGATGGTTGGATCCTCAAAGGATCCCCCACTGGCACTTTGTGCTGGACTGCGACCCCGGTTTGGTATCTTAACAATCAGCTTGTGACTGCTGCCTTCCACAAAGGGCACATCAAGTGCCTTTTCACAAGTTAATGCAGACTGTGATGTTCTTTCTGAATTTCTGTGCAGAGAACTGTTTGATCCACTTTCCCTTGAAACTCCGGTGCCAGCGGGCACTGGGAAACCATTATTTGTTCTCCTATGTCGAGAACCACCACCTGAGGACTTGTTCACACTCATTGACCCTGCAGTAGAGTTTCTTGCGTCCTCCTTTCCCGAAAAAACTATAGTTTTGCCATGGTCACTTGAACAAGATTGACTGTTGTTGTGAGACTGACTAGAACTGCTGCTCTTCTCCTCCCTTGCCATTGTTGAAGGAAGATCAGAGGTACTGCCAGCTGCATACCTGGGTTGACCATCCTTACCTGACGGAGGTGATAGCGCTGATTTCGTTGTGCCAGGAGACGATGATGCAGACACAGCAGTAATTTCAACCTGTAAAGGCTTAACTGAAGCAGTTTTAGATGCAGCAGAGAGCTGTGTGACTGAGCTCTTCGTTGCAACCTCAGAAGACCCTCCAGGATGTCTGTTCCCACCATGAGGAACTTCAGGAATACGTGATCTGGAAGACCATGAAACTGCCTGAGTTGAACCAGACTTTGCCTCAATAATATTCATTTCAGCCTGGACACGTTTCTTCCATGTGTCAACTAAACTTCTTGCCTTCTTCTGGATTTCCAAATTTTTATGCGTACGTAAATTATTCACAGATTTGCCAATATTACACATTTGTAAGGCATGAAGATTAACAGGCAGCTTATCCAGTGCACGCAGTAAAACAAAAAGAAATTCTTCCACAGATTTATCACCGTCCTTGGGGCTACCACCATCACCAATTTTTCCTTTATGAACATCTTGGAGCCATTCATCTAATACAGGCAAACCTCTGAGCTGCACAAACCAAGTAAGGCAATCAAAATTTTCAGTAGATGCAATCACACCTACAAGCATTGATCTGCAAATTAATTCCATTTTCCTCTCTGCTCTATCAGGCTGCATGAGTTGAACCAGTTTCTCAACACCTTCAGAATCTACCAGCCCTCCTTTTTCTGTTATTTTAGCAATCTCTGATTTCAAAATGCTTTCTGGTTTTAACTGACCAGAATCAATGTCATCTGTTTTTGAAGCACGTTCTCGCTTTAGAGGTTCAGAGCTCTGTTCTGACCGCTCCCTCTTCTTTCCCTTGGCTTGAGAGGCAAAGGAAGTGGCACTCTGTACATCATCTGAATCAGATTTTAACTGTGATGTTGATGTTGGACCATTACTTGGTTTTGGAGAACGGCCACCAGGCTGCACTGTTGCATGCATTTCTATTCGTGTTTTATGTAACAGCTGATCTACTTCTTCCTGTCGCTCCTAGAGGAAGATAGAATATGAATACAAATTAGAAAAATTAAATAATATGGCAAAGTCATATTTTCCAGAAAGATAACATATGAACTCACCCCTTTCTAAAAGTAGTACTCCCTCCATCCCATTTTAAGTGTCCCTTTTTTGGGAGCCTAGCTTTTTAAGATATGGCTTTTAATATATATTTTTTTATTATAGTAGTAGTGAATGAATTACCAAATCTAGGTCCACAGTGATGTGATGATGTTTTCCATTTAATCGTTTTTATAAATTCAATGCAATAAGGGTAAATTGGGAATGTTGTAAAATATCGTACATTTTTTTTTTCTTTTCTTAGTTGGTACTCACACGCGCGCATGCCTCCACTGAGGCTCGAACCCCTAATCTCCCTTTGAGAAGTAGGGGCCTGGTATCGCTAGACCACTGGCCTTTTGAATATCGTACATTGACTTTTGAATTGGGACAATTATTTTGGGTCAACTAAATATAGAAAGGTAGACACTTATTTGGGATGGAGGGAGTAACAAAAGTGAAATGCAAGATGATAATCCAAAACTCACATTAATGTAATCTTGATCAGTTAGCCACCATAAACACTTGTTTGCAATGTCATAAACTCGCCTGCAAACAAATGAGGATGTCCCTGAAGGAAGTTCAGCACCTTTAGGAAGGAATGCAACTTTGCACGGATGGAGTAGCGATGCAGCAGGAATCTCATCCTTATGAAAGGAATAGAAGACTTCGTTTGGCGCGGCTTCCAGCAGGATGCCTTTGCCAAGCTTCACTTCAGCGGGTCGATAAAGCCAATTCACACGTAATTGTAGATTGTTTTCTTTATTTAATGTCAGCCAACGAATTATTCCAATGAATGGTGGGGAGTCCTGGGGCGGTTTAAAAAGAGCACAGTCACCAACTCTAATTTTGCGTCCACCCTACAAAACAACGAAAAACTTCAGCTTACCATGAAATGGGTAAACCAGACAAAGATGTAAAACATAAACTGAACCTCAATAAAATAGCTTGCAAATATTAATACAGCAAATTAAGTTGCAAATAAAAGATTAATGAACAATATACAAACTAAATATAATCATCATCGTCATAGAAAAACTAAAATAATGACATTGACTGTTAGATCAACACTGTTTTCAATTAAATCTCATATACTAGGGAGTATCTGATAGTCAATAATGGAATCAACAGGTCTTTCTTATTGCAAACATAACCTGCAATAAACTATCTGAGAATTCCTAAACCAAACTGGAATATTGGTATAGCTTAAACTGGAACCATGTCTTACAACCCCACTTTATTTAACAAGTTAGGAGTGCTCACAATCCCATACTGATTACTCAATTGCAGGCAGCAGCTACAAGAAGTCAAGAACAGAGAAGTAAATTCTTCATAATTTAGTACTCTGAAACTCTGACTGTTTTCAAATAAATAGCTAAACAATATGAGTTTGAGAAACCAAATTTTAGAGTAATACATAACTTCCCAAAATAACCATGTTGCTACTAAAAAATAAAATGAAAGCCAAATGGCAAGCTCAAACAACTTCATTGTAGTTCAGTATCCATAACCACCACTACCTACCCAATAGTCCACGGAGATGGAATCACTGTTGGAGAAGGATTGAAGGTAGAAAATGAGGTAAGGAACATGTGCTTAGCATGTAACACATGTAATATATGAACATACAAGAAAAGACCATAATGAATACTGGTCCGCCTATGCAAGGTCAAGGTGCTAGGAGGGGAAGTTGGTAACACATCTAATATTTGACATTATTTTGCACAACACGATTACTCTCATACTCAACTCGCAACTTCACACTTGTTCGAGCTTTTACAATTACACCAAGCAATGAGATATACAATCCATTAAAAAACATATATTACATTTCAAGGTGCATAAGGAAGTTGACCAGTTTTTCCAACTAAACATTCGAATCAATTCACATGCAGTTGTTCTATATTGTTAACCTGGTTCTTTTCATAATTATAGGTATTGGCCCCAAACTGAATCCTGACAAGTCAAGCTTAAATTAATTGACTTCACCTCACTAAGAACAAGACTAGCAGTCCAATTGACACAACAAAATAGAACTAAGACCTCATCATGTCCAAAGAAATTGTAAATTTTAAGCTCCTGCATGATTGATTGTATATACAATATGGCAATCCATTACTTTAACTAAAATCTTCAATAGCCAGTTCCTCAAAGAATACATCAAGATGTATCAAGCAGTTTAGAATATAAAAGGTGAGAAGCATTTCACAGCCAATCCCTAGGCATACAATGGAATTACAATCTAGTTAAATTAAAATGAAAAGTATATGCTCAATGTCAAACATGGCTTATGTGTTACCAATAACTATAACAAATCCACTACATTATCAAACAACCTGTGCTTCTACATCAAGAAAATCTTCCATGTTGATCATAATGATTATCAAATAACTTAATAATTTTTTACTTAAGAAAGTTAGAAACTAACAGCAATACATAAGTGAAGATGCAAAAGATGAAAATTACTGGCTTGCTAGTTGCATATAATTAATTACAGAAGTAAATTATCTATTCATAAATAATAAACTTCATGTGATAATATTGACCAACTTTCCTACCAAAAAGGACCAACCAACCTGTTATTCCACCGTATTCTCATTTGAAAATTGAAGCAACAATTTCAGGAAAATTTATGGGGATATTAGGTTCAGAAATGAGTACTAAAACAAAGAATCCACACAAGCTGCCACAAAGATATGAGAATTTGCACTTCTTCCTCACCCTATTTTCACTATAATGCCTAGAAGCTAGCAAATTTCTATACTATTATAAGAAGCCATGGTCCTTTATACGAACTTTTTTCTATGGATTATATGTTTAGACTAGATTCTCATATAAAGTACTTTATGCCAACACTAACAGCTCATGATTCTTAAGGTGGTAATAACACTTAAGTGACAATTTCAGGAAAATCTATGGGGGTAAAAGGTGTTAAGAGAATATTTTTGTTTCTTTTTTTGTTCTTATGGGTAATTTAGTCTTTTACCTTTTATATAGGTAGTTTAGTATGGTTAGGGCATATAAATATCCTTGTACTGTTGTAATTTGTATTCTTAAGATTGAATAACAGAGGAGCTAGTGATAGCAAAACCTTCAAGTCTTATCATTTTGTTCCCGAACAATGATCATTCATTACAGCTTCTGGTCGTGCCATTACCAATCACGGGTAACCCTCGGTCCAACCGCCCAACCTAACATAATAAGAACGATTATCCTTATGACTAAACAAGGACCAACAAGGACCAGCTTACTTACTTCCTTGAGCAATAGTTCCACGCTCACAACCAGCAACTTGTTGGGAGTAGGGGCATCAAAGCTTGCTCTGTTGATACACAACCAGGCTTAATAATAATAAGCTAAGGGGGTGTACAAGACAGATTATTATATTATCTGGGGGCTGGGAATCGCAAGAATTGAGAAGTCCTCCATTGAATTGAATGTGGTGGGAAAGACAAGTTCGGATAGCTGTGGATTAGCAGGAGGAAGGGCGAGCTTCTCTGTTATTACAAGAACAAAGAATCCAAACAAGCTGTCACAACGACATGACCACACTTCTCGCCTTGTTTTCATTTATCAAACTAGAGACTGCCTAGTAAGTGACCATCATCTCAACTATTATATAAAGCCAGGATCCTTTTTGTTAGAATATTTATATACGTATCTTTAATGGGTACTTTAGTCTTTTGGGTAGTTTAGTTACTTTAGGCATTTACCTTTTATATGGGTACTTTAGCCTTTTACCTTTTGTTAGGGCATATAAATAAGCTAAGCTAGTACTGTTATAACTTTTAGAATATACGACTGAATAATATTACAATCAATTTCTTTCAAGTTTTCACTTTTTACTTACTTTTTTCTATAACTATAAGAATTGACTATGATCCATATTGTGTTACATAAACTTCCCAATTCCCCTTAACATACCTGTGTTGACACAACATGGATATGGGTATGAGATATGTGCCCAACACAAGTACCCAAATAAGACACCTGATCCTATAATTGTGATGACTAAACAGGAGAAGCTCAAATTTGAAAGCAAAGAAGATTTCCCTGCTTATGAAATAAGTGAAAACCCCCCATTTTCACCATGTTCCATTTAATTCAAATTATTATTATTATTTTTTTTTATAAGTAAAAATGTATTAGAAAGCGTTCAAAAGGGGAACGTGTCCCAAGAGCTGTACAAAAACCAAAAAAGAGAAAGGGGAGTCCTATGGACCCAAAGAACCCAAAAAGTCCACGATTTCATCTAAAGATATAAAATTTCTCCCCATAACCCAACTAAAAAGAGTACAAATAATAGAAAACATCAACGCCCCAATGGAGAATTCCTCTCTATCAAAAGATCTTATATTCCGCTCTTTCCAAAGGCTACACCAAACACAAAGGGGGGTCACCCTCCAATAATAGCGAACATGAGCCCCCACCCTTTGGCCCCTCCAAATGTCAATCAAATCCGTCCGGGGCATAACCCACTAGACGCTAAATAGACCCAAAATAAGACTCCAGCAATCATGAGTCACAGGACAATGCAAAAGAAGGTGATCCACGGACTCTCCATCATTCTTGCACAGACAACACTGGTTGACTATGATTTGTCTTCTCTTTCTCAAATTGTCCAGAGTCAAGATCCTACCCCAAGTTGCAGTCCAAACAAAAAAGGTGACCCTAAGAGGAGCCTTCGAATGCCAAACCGTTTTCCACGGGAAATTGGTACCGTGAACCCGAAGAGGCTAAGAAAGAAGGACCGGACTTGAAAAGTCCCCTGCGAAGAAGGCAACCAAGTCAAAGAATCCGAACCAGTACCACCTACCTCCTGTCCATACAAAAGGGCCAGCAAGCCAGTGACGTCATCCAACTCCCAATCCTGAAAGGATTGCCGAAACCGCACATCCCAAGACAACCTACCGTTATCGAGTCAGCAGTCAGCAACCAAAGCATATCTATCAACAGCAATCCTGAACAACCTTGCGAACAAACAAGACAATGGACGATCCTCACACCAAGTATCCTTCCAAAACCGGACGTCCCTTCCTTGCTGAACTTTGAATCTAATATGCATAGAGAACTCATCCCAACCCTTCCCAATGAATTTCCACACCCCCACGCCGACAGCAGAACTAACTAGCCTAGATGACCAAACACCCCCCCCCCCCCCCCCCCCCTCCGCAAAACGACATGAAACAACCTTCCTCCATAACCTATGTCTTTCACTGCCGAATCTCCATAACCACTTGCCTAGGAGCGCTCTGTTGAAAGGGGCCAATCTCCTAATCCCTAGACCTCCCGACTTAAAGGGCTTGCAAACCTACTCCCACCGGACAAGATGAAATTTAAAGTTTTAAACTCCTCCCCCCGTCCGCCCCATAAGAAGTTCCGTTGAAGCATCTCAAAGTCTTCCAACAATAGAGGAGGGAATCTGGAAAAGCGAAAGAAAATAAGTCAGAAGACTGGACAATGTACTCTTCACTAAAGTAACTTTTCCTCCCTTCTATAAATATTGCTTTTTCCACCCAGCCAACCTTATCTCAAAACGCTCAATCACCGGGTCCCAACTTCCCACCCTCCTTGACGAGTCACCCAACGCCAAGCCCCAGTAAGAAATAGGGAAGGAGCTCGTCCCACACCCTAAAACCGCTGCAAGAGAATCCACCTCCTGAACCTCCCCCCACAGGGACAAGCACTCTCTTGCCCATCCCAATGTAATTCTCCCATTCCGGCACTTCCAACCTTTAATGGGGACATAGATTTAATGGATTGTCCCCTTTTAAATTTCTACATTACCCTTCGAAGCTTAAATATTTATATTGTCAAAGTTAGGGAAGTTTTCAAAACTTAAAGAATATTTTTGAAAAGAAGATTTGACTTCTCATATGTGACGCAACGGATCAATGAAAGCAAGCAAAATAATTAAGAATAGCAATGTAAGCTTTAAACACTTGAACCCACGAGAAGAGATAAAGAAAAACTCTCAGTTTTCTAATATTAACAAAAGAGATAATTGATTCCTAAACTATTACAATAGCATGTATTTATAGGCCTAAGCAAATCCTAAACTATATAGGAAATTAAATCAATGGAAACTTTCCTAAAACAAAACTAAACTATATAAAAAATTAAAACAATGAAAACTTTCCTAAAACAGACACTAAACTAATAGGAAATTAAAATAATGAAAAATTTCCTAAACTATAAAACACTGTTCACGCTATTCACGCACTGTTCCTGCACAGTTCATTGCTGTACTACATCATGCTCCCCTTCTTTAAAAAAAACTCGTCTTCGAGTTTCAGATCATATAGAGTATGAACATAATTCTATACCACTGACGACTTGTTCTTGATTTTTCGTAAACTTGCTTCAAAATTTTTACCCATTTGTTCTCTCTTTCCTTCAACTTTAACCCATGCTCAGTGTGCACCATTGAAGTCAAACCACCAAATTCAAAGCTATCAAACTTGCATTCATCCAACCAAGCTTTTGGTGTTTTCCTCTGTCCAAACTTACAAAGGTGTGAATCCCACACCCAATCATAGCCTTGTGATTCAAATGGAAGGAATGGGTATCACTTTCACCAAACATGCCCAAGTTTAGTAATGTATTGTTAAAGCATAAACCATTCCATACTTATCAAAAAAAAAAAAAAAAATGCATAAACCATTCCATGGTCCAAAACAATATTGCTCCGAACTGTTCTCAAGGACTAATTGTTGAAATCCATTAAAATCAAATCCAATAGCATAGTCACCTTTAAAAGAGGCATCAGTTTGACTCGCATGACCATAGATGCCCACTAATTCTGATTACTAGATTCTTACCAAGCTTCATACTTGGCAACCAATTGTCACTTGGGTAATCATTACTCTACCACCCGAAATTTTCATGGGTAGGATTATAATTTGCATCTTTGACAACAATATTATCCGAATCCAAAGGCTGTGCAACTGCGTTTACTGTGTTGTTATTTGCTTCCCATGATGATTCTTCACCAACTTGTACACGCACTCTTTCATCAAGTCTTCGACGTGGAATTCAAAATTTTCATTAACCCAGTTATCACCTAATTCATGTTGCTCGCTCTCAATATAGAAGTTCTTTTCACCATCTTCTTTTGCCGCATTGAGTTCCTTAACTGCATCATCTGTAACATCAAGAAGTGGAGCAACACAATTTTTCTTGTAATCAATCTCCATAACATCACTTGTTACTTGAACAAAATTATTTTGATCTTCCTATATGTCACAATTTTTCTTGTAAATTTCCTTTATAGACTGTGACAGAACTTTCTTTCTGACAATTCTAATATTTTTGGTACAGGATCTGCTCATAATTTGGTGGTAAGAAAATAGCCATGAATAGACGTGTCATCTTGTACCACGACCGCACAAGTTTTTTTTTTTTTTTTTTTCATAAATAAAATGTATTAAAAAGTGTTCAAAAGGTGAACGCATCCCAAGAGAAAAACAAAGAACCAAACCAAAATAAAACCCTATGGACCCAAAGAACCCAAAAACTCCACAATCTCATCTAAAGATATACAATTTCTCCCCTTCACCCAGCTAAAAAGAGAACTAATACTAAAAAATTTTAGCGCCCCAATGGAGTTTTCCTCCCCATCAAAAGATCTTTTATTTCGAATGCTCCACCAAACACAAAGGGGAATCACCCTCCAACAATCACAAGCATGAACCCCCACCCTCTTTGTCTCCAAACGTCAATCAACTCCCTTGAAGACCGAGGCATAACCCAATGGATGCCAAAGAGACCAAAAATATGACTTCAACAATCATAAGCCACTAAACAATGCAAAAGAAGGTGATCCATAGACTCTCCATTATTTTTACACATGCAACACCAGTTCACTATGATTTGCCTTCTCTTTCTCAAATTGTCCAGAGTAAGAATCTTACCCCAAGCCGCAATCTAAACAAAAAAGGCCACCCTTAGAGGGACCTTCGAACGCCAAACCGTTTTCTACGGAAAAATTGAACCATGAGAGCCAGCAAGACGAGGGAACAAAGAACGCACATCAAACCTCCCCTGAGGGGAGGGCATCCAAACCAAGACCGCACAAACTATTTTCCTTGCCTCCTCCGGTTAATCTGTTTTTGTTTCCACCAAGCTGAAGCCCATCATTTAAATTTAAAGGCTACAAGCAAACCTTGCTTGTTCTCGGGTATCTCAAAATACTCGAAAAAAGTCTTCAACTTCTCCAAGCCAGTCCAAGACATCTTCAATATCAAGTTGACCATAAACATAGAAGTCAATTTTCATCCGAAATATAGATGATTTGCTTCGACCTCATGATCTCCATATGCTAGATCAATACCTTCACAATCTGATCATCGCTCGAATTAGACCAGACGTCCTGTTGAATCTGGCAATGATAATTAGCACGCTGAAGAGGACCATGTTGATTTCCAGCCCTTTGTCGTGGCTAATTCACACCATCAAGTTGGTCCTGATCATGCCTATTTCGAACTTGCACACGATTCATGGCTTCAGTTAGACATTCAACTGCGTCTGAATCTCCTGTTTGAGTTCCTAACGCAATTGTCGACATTCTCCCACAGTCACCGCACGTTCTCCTTGATCACCGTCCATGGAGAATGGCTCTATTACCAACTTGAGGCAGCGGATCAATGAAAGTAAGCAAAATAATTAAGAATAGCAGCGTATTCTTTAAACACTCGAATCCACGAGAAGAGATTGAGAAAAACTCTTAGTTTTCTGATATTAATAAAAGAGATAATTGATTCCTAAACTATTACAATAGCATGTATTATAGGCCTAAGCAAATCCTAAACTATATAGGAAATTAAACCAATGGAAACTTTCCTAAAACAAAACTAAACTATTTAAGAAATTAAAACAATGAAAACTTTCCTAAAACAGACACTAAACTAATAGGAATTTAAAATAATGAAAAATTTCCTAAAACAGAAAATAGAAACTAGAAAACACTGTTCACGAACTATTCACGCATTGTTCATTGTTGCTACATCAATATGGGATTATGAATTCCGGGACAACCAGAAACGGTAAGAGAGACAAGATTAATTTGGGATCGGAGTTTTCCTTTTCAAAAATAATAACAGCATCATAAAAACTATTATGCATGCGGTGTATTACATTTTTTAGTGTTCGAGAAGCGACCACAACCCATATCCAAATTTTGGAAATATTTAAGTCGAGTCTCCATATCCTAATGTTTGGAATTTAAGGAGTTTCGACAGTTAAACATACACCTGCACCTGATACTTGTAACCTCCATGTAACATAGATTTCCATATGCAGTAATTATTGCAAAATTAACAACCTATGATTCTCAATATACCTAAATGGGGGTGTTCCTCTCTACGATCACAAGGGCTATGACTAATAAATTATGAGACCCACTTGTATTGACCATGTGATCAGCATAACAGAAGAAGGTTCAAACCCGGTAACAAATACAAATAATTCCATGCAAGATCATGTACAAACCAAAAAAATAGCTTTATTTGATGACATTTCACCACAGAGTCACATAATTTTATTAGGATTCTCAAAACACAATACTTTGGATTTTAGTTATCTCATTGTATCAGAAACATTATTTGTATGGTTGTACCTGTTGGGATTACCAACATGATTTTATTCATTTGGTCTCTGCACAGTCACTGTAATAAATAGGTTACAACCACTATAAATTAGCCTCTTTTCATAACTCCAACAGGGATTCATGACTTACGCCAACACAATCATATCCTCCCTAACTGGCCATCTATTGTGGGAGAAATGCCTCAAGTGACAGCCAAGTTCTAACATGCTTTGCTTTACTAACCGCTCAAGCAGCAAAGCAAATAGCATAAGGTGGCCCACTAAGATGGTGTATAAGGTGGTTTAGTGGACATGATGTTCAGATACATGGGATCTTAAACAATTTAATTAGACGTTTGACACCATAGAAGGGTCTGCTGACCAAAAAGTTGATGGTCCCTTCCCTTGCAAAGAAATTAATTTGATAGGTGACTCAAATTAAAGACATTTGCCTTGTGGACTTCAACAAGTCATATAGTAAGCAACCCAACCATATGAATCATATGATCCAACACTCAGTCGGTACAGAGGGAAAAGTTGTGGGTCCTTTGCATTAGGTAGTAATTTGATGCGCTATTTTGTAGCCACTTGCTTCAATAATTTTGACAAATCCTATCGCAAGAAGTTCCATCCATCTAATGCAGCACAGTCTCAGACATGTAGATATGATCATCAGAACATGTGAAATTCAGATTTTAAGCCCTATACAATCAACTATTGAGTCAAAATCATCCATCTCCATATCACAATACTCAACATACAATTAAATTATTTAAAAAAAAAAAAAATTAAAAAAAAAATAATAACTTCTGAAGCCATACATCTAGTAAGACATGGTTCAACATAGTTAAATACTCATCTTTTTGGAAATTGACTCACCGCGCGGCGGTCTTGAAAGAAAGCAACCTTTAATAGAAGGACGGCCACTGAATGCAAATTACAAACTATCAATAAAAAATGGTATATGATGAATCCAAAAGCATATATGTATCAGCATTCACCACAAATATTGCAATTAATCTACTTTTTTCTTTGGAAAAATTTAGACATTGAAAATATATCACCTAAGAAATTTAAATGGAACATTGAGAAGTGTTAACAAAGATGCTACTCATGCTTCATAACCAGATTACAGCAAATTATTAAATATTTGGGAGGAATTGGTTGTGATTTAGTATATGCAAGTCTCATAAAAAACAAAAGAACTCAGATTCTATTCACTTTGTATATCTAACGGCAAATAAGTTTGTGTATGCGTAGACAGCAAGATAGCCAATTGCCGTTAGCCAGGTGGATTGGCTATTGAATAGCTTTTTAAAATGGCTTAGGAACTAGAATTTTATTTCCTTTATCAGAAGTGTAAATAGAAGTTATTTATCCTAAGTCCCTCTGAACTAATATTTTAAATAAACCGCTGAAAAATGAGCTGAACAACTCAAATTCAACTCAATTTAGGCTCCTCCTATTGGCTTCTCAACTTTTACGATCAAAACCCCAAGTACTCCATTAGTTGATTGGTTAAGCTCACCAGTAGAGGAAGTCTATAATTAGTAAACTTAATATGGTAAGAAATAGTGTTATACTATTGCTCTGATCTCCATGTACACATCTAAGAACCTAGGTGCTACAAGCCTGAGAACTTACACTGTAATTACTTTTTTACAAGTACACACCTAGAAAATTATCAAAATAAAAGTAGTCTAAAAGTAGAGGACCAAACATTAAATCAACAATCCAACCTCGCATCTCCCCTCCCAGAAGAACGGCATCTGCACAAATACCCAGTAAAGTTCCCAGCTAACAGATTTGGTGCTTAATTCTACCAAAAGAAAAAAAAAAAAAAAAAATTGAATCACTCGAGATACAACAGCACAAATTTCTTAAAGAAAATGGATTTGCATATGATGCTCTTCCAATCATTTAGCCAACCCAAACACAACAGTATTACTTTTTGAGACAACACATAACAATCAAATAACAATTCACTTTCTATAATTCCAATTGCATAACCAAGAACATCATTATGCCAATTAAAGCTACAAATCAATGGAAATACACTATAGAAACAATTGAAAGACCCACCAAGGCAGTACCTTGCAGAAGGAATCAGCTGTAGATGCTATAGAATCACTGTCTACAGTCCTGGTCGTTGTCTTGCCACGCGAGGGGACCGACCACATGTGCCAACCCTGTTTCCTCTTCTCACCTTCCCGCCCATGCATAATAGCCTTGCATCTTCCCCAATTTTAGCTTCGTCCCCACCGAGAACCATCAATCCCCAACCTAATTCCGCCAAAACAAGAGAGAAAACCCTAGAAATTCATCAATTCACGCCGTACAAAAACCCTAGATCGCCTTCGTACCATCCTCCGATCATCCCAATTTCACCAATCACACAAAAAACCCTAATTTCCGTTGATGCGACGATCCAAAGCAATCGAATTCCGATACTAAGGCTTCAATTCTCAACTCGCATCGATTGACCGATACGCATCGATCCGATTCAAGCTCCGAAAGACAGATTTTCAGATCCAATACATATAAAAATATTATATATAGAGAGAGAGCCGCCTTTCGAAAGAGGAAATTTTCACGATCTAGAGAGAGAAAGTCCGAAATATAACGTCGTGAGCCCTCGCCAGACGGCAAAAGGAAGGGGGTAGAGGAGAGCGGGCAAGAGGGGGGCAGATCGGGCAGTCCGGGCAGGGCAATGATAAGGTGACCCACGGGGGGTGTTAGGTGTTGTGTGATTTGTAATGTGACAAGACTACAAAAATGGCAGTGACTGTTTTGACTGACCCCATTGTGTCTTGACTTTAATTTTCCCAAGTGAGACTCTGAGATTTCATTGTCATAGGTTTCATCAATCACCCAATTGTTCTACTTTTTTGTACTCATGTGTGTGTGTCTGTGTGTCGTGGGTGAAAATGTAATTTCACAACTTTTTTTTGGCACAGGAACTCACTGAGACAGAGCCCCTTCGAAACTTATTCTAAATTACAAATCTGAGAATGTTGTCAACGGCTCTACATCTCAGCACCAATTTTAGTCAAGAAATATAATGAAAATGAACGAGCTAGAGGGAACGATTGTTTGCAGATGCTCCATGAACTATGTTCAACATGGAAAAATACAATAAAGTCAAACAAAATTATGAAATATATTGTGATCTGGTGTGACAAATCGCTAAGGGGATGAAAATGGGCTCGGATCAAAACATTGGGTGGTTCTTTGCTACAACGAAAATAGCAAGTTATTTTGCTAAGTATTCCTTGACACCTCATTTTTATTTTTATTTTTTTTGTTCATAACAAAAATTTATTGTAAATATGCTTCATATTATCAAAAAAGAGAGAATTTGCAGATTGAACTAATACAGAGTATAGAGTCTTGCCAAGTTTCATTTGATTTTATAAAGTGAGATTCCATTGTCTGGAAAAATAAAATCAAGTCCAATCTTTAAAAAAAATATTATGTGTCAACAAAATAAAAAAATTTATTGATGAGGACCATTTCCTATAACATGATTTTTTTTTTATGTGTATTGTGAAAAAATAAAAAATAAAAAATCATGATTGTTATCAAAAATCTTATTTCTCAATGTACTCGAGTAAGGAAAATAGTTCACCTCTTGTGAAAGGGATGTTTGATTATTGATTAGACTATAATTATGGAGCCATACCACCATCAAATTACTTGATCTAATTTCTACGGATAGAATGACTCAATATCAGTTGTCTAATCAATGATTTGAGCTCTCTTTTACAGAAGATGATCCATGTCCTTTATATATATATATATATATATATATATTTACTAGGTAAGAAAAATTATTTATAAAAAAAATTAATAATAATAAAATAAATTTATAGAAGTTTTCTATATATAAAATGTAGATGGCTACAACTTTGTCATACAAATTTGTATATGGTAAGAATTTCACATTACAAATTACTATATATTGAAGGCTTTGAAGCTCCATTTTTTTCTTTTGTCTTTTTATATGGTAAGAATTTCATATTACAAATTACAATTGAACCAGTGCCAATGGGATTTGACTTGTTTGTTCTTCTTTCACCGTGTATTTTCTTTTCAAGTATTTGCGTTGAGTCTTAATTTGCTTGTAACTTTTTTATTATTTTAGAATTTTTTTCTTATGACATTATACACATGTCTCACAAAAAAAGCCCATTGCAACTTTTGAATATACTTTTGTGGTACCTCATCAATCAGCATAGGTTGTTCTAGGAAAAATAAAAAATAAAAAACATCCCTACAAATGTACTTCTTCAGCAGTGGTACTAGCTAAAGGTCGTCTCCAAGTGATCACTTTATATATATATATATATATATATATATAACTCTAAATGCTATTGAATCTAATTTTTGGTGTATTATAATAAAATCCCAAGTTCCTAACATCTAATATATCATTCATTCAAACCTTCTTTGTGATTTGAAAAATTATATGAACCTATTTTAAAAATAAAGCTAACCTACACCAACTTTCTCTTCTTGTGACAAACAAATTATTTTAAAAATGAAGCTAACTTCCAAGCACTTCCCCTTCTACTGACAAACAAATTAACGAATCTGTTTAATTTAATAAAATACCCTTAAATTACTATAATAAATGACTGAATTACCCCTCTCTCTCTCTCTCTCTCATCTCTTTCTCTATCCTAATACGTGCGCGCGCATATATATATATCTTAACAGCGTGAATTCTTTGAATCACTTCGACAATCTTAAGGATTTTTCTCATGGAATTTTTGTATATTAGTTAATTGTCTGAATGGGGATGAAGTACCTCTGTGCATGATGCTTGTAAAAGATGGTATGTGGTGTGTCACTCTCTCTCTGTGGAACTCTCGAAGTACCTCTGTGCATGATGCTTGTAAAAGATGGTACGTGGTGTGTCTCTCTCTCTCTGTGGAACTCTCTTTCTTTATATATATATATATATATATATATATTTCAAAATCAAAATGAGTTTACAAAATGGGTATCTCTCTCTAGAAATTTGTTAAAAAATCAAAATAATTTTACAAAATGGGTATCAAAATGATGGTCTGTGTTGTCTCTCTCTGGAAATTTGTTTTCTTTTTAAAAATAAAAAATAAAAAATAAAAAAATAAAAATAAAGAGTATAATGGGAATTTTAATTTATTAAGTGCATGACATCAGTAAAAACCAGCATTGACGGGCGTTGATTGTTACATAAGGGAATGGAGGTCCGTGTATGTTAAGTACTCTTTGATAAAACTAAGAATTAAGCACCGAAAATTTTAAATACTTAATGTATTAATATGAAAACATGTTTGATAACGGTTTAATTTTAAGCGCTGAATTCATTAAAATTGTTTATGATATACAAAAACTAAAGTCTGAAAGTTGTACATATTACATTTTTGGTCTCAATATTTGATACTCGTGATAGTTTTTTATTTATAATACAAAAATATTAATAAAACAACCACATTCACTCAATGAAATATATCAATTTAACAATGAATATTAATGTCAAATCTAATCATAAAAAAATATAAATTCAAACTTAAATAATTAACATTGTTCAAGCAGTACTCATTAAAAATGTGAATGTCTCAAAAATGTTAAATTAAACTAAATATATAAAATTTTAAACTTGAGAACTAAACAAGTCATTTGCAATTTGGTTACGCAAATTAACCATAAACACTTGATCGAATTGCCTTTCTATGGTGTGAATTTTAGAGGATGTCAAATTTTCAGCAATATTAGGTAGAGTCTCAAATTGCAAATCCTCAGTCTTATACTGTTCAAAGAGTTCATCTGTGACGATAGTTTTTCAAAGGTAATTGTGAATAATAGCACAAGTAATAAAAATATTCCTCTGCACTTGAAATGTATAAGGTGCCATCCTTTTCAAGATTGGAAAACATGCCTTTAATACTCCAAATGCTCTTTCAATCACATTCCTTAGCTTGGCATATGCATAGTTAAATAGCTCTTAACGACCACCATTTTGAAAGTCAGCTAACCAATATTGTACATTGTGATAAGGTACCATGAATCTTCGGGTGTGTGTATATGCAATATCACACAAATAATATTTATCTACAATGTAATATACTTAAAATGGTTAATAAAATATATGATAAGTAATTTAATTTTTTTTCTTGCGTGATAAATAAATATTCAAAAATATTGCGTAGTATTACTAAAAAAAAAAGTAGTAAAAACAGCTAACCTGGTGGAGGATATGGAAAATTGTTGTCACAATCATTTATAGTTTCCGTGAAGACTTTTGAGTCATGTGCTATGCCTTCCCAACCAGACAATATAAATGTAAAAATACATTAAAATCACATATTGCAAGAACATTTTGATAGCATTCTCCTCTCCCCCTTCCCCTATATGGCACTTGCTTTTTCAGGTGGAATAACCGCGTGAATGAGAGTCGTGTCAAGTGCACCCATAACACCCTTTCAAATAGAAATATATTATTTAAAAGAAAATTTTACAAATAAGTTAATAAAATAAGTAAGTCAATTATAAATATTACCTGAAATATTTGTCTAAGATGTCGATGATGCTGACTTTGAGTTAAATTTGGATTGTACGTTGTTGGTACAATCATTTCTTTAGGAAAAAACAGCATTGCATGCAATACTTCATGAAAATATTTGTCACAGTATGAGTTGAATGGTTGAATCTTCGTTTAACAACGCGAACTCTGAAGTTATGACTTAAAATTGAAATAAACATCGCCATCTTCTCTTCAATAGAAATATCACGGCTCTTTTTCAACCACCCTTTATTTTTAAAATGGGTATACAAATTCAAGAATGCATCCTTCTCCATTCTTAACATTTCATGACAATGTGCTCAATTCCCTTCAAGAATTTCTTTTAAATATTGAGCTCTACTAAGGGAAATATCAGCCCTTCTTCTAATATTCTTCCTCTTTAATTTCTTCATTAAAAGAAGAAATGAAACTTTCTTTAAAGCATTCATCCATTCATCCCTTACCATTCTATCAACACCTCAAAAATATTTTATTATTATTTAATAATTTTATGAATGTAACGATATAAAACAACATGTCAACAACTAATAAATTTATTTGTTTTCATATATTATAAACCAAAGTAGAAATTACATAGACATTTCCATCTATAGTTAAAATTAACACAAATATAATCTTTGAATTTCAAGAGGCACAAAAAAATAATTAAATAGGCAAAAACCAATAATAATTGAAAATTCACTTACATGTACTAACTAAAACAATTCTTGATATAAGAATTGATATAAATCAAATAATCCAATTATTAAAAATTCCAAGGGAAAGCAAACTGTTAAAAATAATACATTCAAAGAAATCCTAATTTTTTGGCATTTATTGTTAGCCAATTGACCTTAACTTCTTCTGACTTCTCAACTATCATCATCTACGTCTGTTTATGCGATTTAGACTCACAAAAAACACTCAGAGCAACAATATATAATGGGCCATCTATTTGAATCATAGTTATATTATTCAAAACTCGACTACACTCTTCTATGCTAGGCCCATCACATTTTTCCATTGTCTTGAAAATTGCTTGTAGCTGGTCATCGATATCATCACACGTTGTTTTTTTCCTGATGTTTAGCTTTCAGCAATGGATTTTTCTTTGGATACGAAGGCATAGTAGGTGAGTTAGACTCTTTGTCAATTTGTGTTTTTTGTGAATCTCCTACGTTTGGGTCTGAAGTTGAAGAGTCATCCAGAGGCAATCCTGACCTAGATGGACCCATGTTGCTTTTCCTATTGCTATAATACCGTCAAATAATGCTTTCATCTCATCAACATATTACAACCCGATATAACAAAATTGTTTTGCATTGGGATTTTCCTGTTACAAAATCAAAATTTACCCCAATAAACTACCATATTGTCCCAATTAAAATATTAAATATTAAATGAAATTACCTTTATGTAAACATCCCATTTTTCTGTACTCCAGTTCTAGGTCTCAGTCACTAGATCATTCCCATGTCCAGTATTTCCCATCAACTTTATCCATGTATAATATTTCTTCTTTATATAGTCCCATTGGGTTTTCATTTATCTTTGATTAAGATCCATATTTTTTTTCTCAGCTAATATTTTATTTATCTTGTCCCACGACTCTTTCTTAAGACTTCCACCACATTTCCCACCCTTATTCGTTTCTTCAAGGCATAAATCTAAGAAGAGTTTATATAATTCTGGATCTTTCTAATTAGCTCTACTAGAATCATTAGCAGGCATACCTACAAAAATATATTGATTGTTTAAAATAAAATATATTACTCGTTAATGGCTAGTGCAAATAATAGTGGCATGCTAATGAGAAGTAAGAACAAAAATAAACAATGATTAATGTGATTTACTAATGTAATTAATTGTAGAGACCGATATACATATATATGCATAACAAAATATCATATTGACTTCAAGTTTTACTTACCAACATTCTTTATGCTCTACAACTAATATTCTAAAATTGTCAACTCTCTTCACAATATTCTAAAATTTCTATCTACAAGCTCTCCAATATTCTAAAATCGCTCATTCTTCCTTATAATATCCCAAAATCTTTGAATGAACAATCTCTATTTATATAATTATACTAGTTATGTTATTTAGTGCAAGCTTATAAAATTAGATAACTTTGTCACAACAGGAGTGAAGTTTCAAAGGCAACATCCGATATCAAAAAGAATGTTACAAAAGATTAAAAAAAAAAAAAATTTAAAATATATGGGTTTTTGATTATATGTAGGGTATTGAAAAGTGTGTTAAGAAAGTACATGAAAAAAAATTATTCTCTGATAATAGAATTCTATTATATAAATAATTGCATAATATTTATGTAGGGCATAAAAATGATGTCAAAAATATTAAAGAAAGTACATGAAATTGAATAGAATTCTGTTATATAAATAATTATTTTCTATAGTGAATCAATATGAATGGTAACCAAAAGGCTATATCTATCAACAGGCCTGTGGTCTAGCAGTATAAGACTCCAACTTCCCAAAGGGAGGTTAGGGGTTCGAACCTCAGTGGATGCAGTGTGTGTGAGTCCCAACTAGGAAGGAAAAAAAAAAAGAAAAAAGAAAAAAAAAGGGCTATATCTGTTGGTGAGCAACTTTGTTAAGGCTGTTAAGATGTCCCAAATTAAAATTGTGATGGTTCGTTCAAGTTTAAATTTGTAAAATGTCATTACCACTAGCAAGAGTGAGTAGGGATCGTCCCAAGAAAAAAGCAAGGTATTCTGGAATCAATATTGGATTAATAGGTCAAATGATCAAATAGGGTTTGGTTTGGTTAATTAAACTAATGGTTCAATTAAAATAATACAAATTAAGTGACAATCTAAAAATTATGAAAAAAAGTATAAGAGAAAGGTCTTGGGGCTTAGAGTTCACCACTAAGTTTCACTTCACCAAACACTAGCAATTGTAAATTAATGGGGAAATTCATGTTGTAAAATGTGTGTGTGTGTGTCATTAATTGAAAACTAAGCATGGATGGCAAATAAGCATAGATTGTTTAATCAATCAAGTAAGTAGAATAACTTATCAAATGAGACCATTAACCATTCAATTAAACCATAATTAATGCACACACAAAAATTTAGAGAAATGTACTACTTGCACTCATAAGTATGGAACATCAAATAACAAGAATAGATTGTCCACCTATCTAGGAAATTAAAGCAATTACATTACAACTATGCTAATGACATGAAAATTAAACTATTTAAGCTAAGGAGGTGGCACAATTTATCAAGAAATAAGTATGAACAATCAAATAAACCACAAAAGTAATCAATTAAGCACTATGCCTTGACCATCACTAGATTTATAATATTAACACATGTAGACATGCATCAATTTCACAAAGTCTAGAGATAAGCACGTGAACATTAATTCTAACACACGTGACATATGAATAGAATTAAATAATCAATTGAAAGTATTAATCCATACAAATCATGTAAAAATCACAAGATCTATATTTATTCATGGTCAAAACATCAATTACAACTAAAATTCCCAAAAATATGCAAAAGACTAGGTTTAGGAAGCAAGCCTAGGAGTTATTTTCTAGCCCCAAGAGAAGGATTTAACCGCTCATTGCAGTGGCCATGGAACCCTTAAGGGTTAGCTTCGAGGTTGGCATCATCTTCTTCTTCCTTGCTTTCTTCCCAAAACCCTAGTTCTAGAGAGAGAAACTATTTCTATAATTAGTAAAATATCAACTAGAGGAACCTTTTACAAATTGGTTCATTTAATTTATATACAAGCCTCTTTTAGTAGGCAACAAGTCTGAAATACTGCATTTGATTGGTGGAAATTCGCAACTACAAGAGTTGGTAGAATCTGGGCGTGCTCGGGAATTAGACAGCACACTGCCAGCAGTTTCTTGGATCGATCGAAGAGGGCTTCGATTGATCAAATACATATTTAGATCAATCGAAGCTGACATGGCAAAGATATTTTGACACCTGGCAACCTTATCCATTGAGCTGGCATCGCCTTAATCTCAATCGATTGTAGATTTCTTCGATCGATCAGGACTTCCTTCGATCGATCGAATATCCTTCGGGTGCAATTTTTCTGACTTCTTCCGGGTCTTCTTCTTAGCTTCAAAACTGAGCTAAAAGGCTCTTGTTAGCTTGTTTGAACCTTATTGACCTGAAATAGACAAAAATACAAATAAGTACTAAAATATAAAAGTAAGATAGATGAATAGACTAAAATAACCTAACTTAGGTGCTAAAATGTGTCACATTTGAGTACTTATCACCTGTGGTTAAAATATATTAGGGAGAATTATGTTTTTTATTTTTTTGAAAATTGTTCCATGTAATTCATTTTCATTAGCAATAATAAGAAACCAAATATACATGAATAAATTTAAATATAACCAAAAAGTTATCTGTCGTGTTTAAAATATTGTAGGTAAAATTATATTTTTCATGAATTTGTTCTATCATGTAAAAATAATAAAATAATAATAATAAATTACAACCAATGAAATATATATGGAAGAGTTTTTCAAATGAGAAAACTCACCTTATTTTCAGATGCAGAGAGAAATCACAGAGAGTGGTCTAAAGAAATTGTAGAGAGGCCCTAGAGAAATCGCAGAGAGAAACCCTAAAAGAGAGAATGCGATTATATGAGGGTAGAGTAGTCATTAAAAAGTTTTTTTTTTAAACCCAACTACTTACCGTCTTATGTGATAAGCGACAAGCAACCATCCCCACGCTTAAAATTTTGGCCTCTTTTAAGCGGTATTTATAATGTTAAGCAGTGTCCTAAAATTTTATCAAACAAACTTATTTTTAAAAATCACTTACCGTGTTTTACATTCAGCGCTGAATTAGGAAATCAAACAGGCCCTTAATTTCATTTTTAGGGAAGATCGAGTAATTTTCCAAACCATATGGGAGGTCTTGTAATTATAGCAAATCATAGGAGAGATCCATGTAATTTACCCTTTAATTTTTCTTTGGTGAAACTTTTTATGCCTTATTTGGTTTCGATGAAAGAAAAAGGATGGAATGGAGGGAGTAAGGAAGGAAGACACTTCCATTATTTAATTAGAAATAAGGGAATAAAGACATAATGGAGAGAGAAAGGGAAATAAAGAATAATTGTTGCATAAATATAAAATACCAACAAGATACATTCGCACCCCCCAATTTTCATTTTTCCTCTTCAAACCATCTTAGGAGGTATTGTTCCTCTCACATCATATTTTACACCTCAAAACCCTCGTAGGAGGCATTTTACTGATGGGGAATAGGGTGTGATTTGCACACATGAGTGACATGTGTTCCAATGTTACTTTTGGAGAAGAGGGAAAGAGAAATAAAATTGGGGATTTTAGTTATTTAGGGTTTTTATTTATTATTATTGTTATTTTTTTATCATGTTTGTATTTTAGGGTTATTTTAGAATTTTTATGTTTTAGGGTTTGCTTAATAATTTGTCTATTTAAAGGCTCCTTTGTAATTTAATAATTTAATTTTGGAGATTATTGATTATTACTTTCTTAGAGTCCTCTTTCTGTGTCCTGTTGCTTCTCCCATTTCTGTTCTTGTTTTTCTCACCCATTAAATCTATCTTGCCTATCTATTCACTTTGTTCTCACCCTATTTCGTCTATTTTCTCATCCCTTTCTTCTAGTCTGCCTATTTTTATAATTTCTCATCCCCCCCCCCCTTTTTTTTGGTTACTTATCCTGCGTTAATTGGTATCAGAGCAAAACGATCAAGTAAGTTTAGAGCAAAAGATACATGTCACAATAGATCTAATCATCATTATTATTAAACCCAACAGTTCATGCACAAACTAAATTTTCATTCACAAATCCTCTAGCTGAACCCTTCCATTGTATGCCTTAAATAATCCAAACAAACCCTATTATTCAACCCAGCAAGCACCACACCACACATCACCAAAGGCATCGGCCATTCAGATTATCAAATCCCAAAACCCAAGCAAGCCTACTGTTCATTGCCTTCAACTTTTACTCAAAACCTTACCAACCTTAACATTAAACCAGACTATCCACACACCCACTGTCATGAAGAAACCCACTACCCAAACAACAATAAGTCAAAACTTGAACAACCAAAAAAATATCCGATCTCACGAAAATCATCACTTCAATGACGACAATCTTCGCCAAAAAATCAAACCCCGACCCTTCATCAACCCAAAAAAAAAAAAATTCCACACTTCCAGTCCTCACCATCGAAAACCCTTATCTATAAGATTCATCATCAACAACAGCAGTCGCCGGAACCCATTCTCCATCATATTGCAATTGTCTTTTGCCAGAGTTTGCCGTCGAATTCATTGTTTCATCTTCATCGAAAGTTCTAGTTCAAGCTACCGACACTTGCATTATACTAGTCTGCCGAGATCTTTGCAATCATTATTGTCACAAAAATTTGAGCGCGACTGATTTTAGAAAGTCAACTTCGGATTATTCAATAATATCACCAAAATTTCAGCGCTACTGATTTTGGAAAGTCAACTTTAGATTATCCAAGGTTTGGAAAGTTCATATTTTGGGTATTTACAAAAAGATTCAAATTACAACTAGGCCCGATCCAAAATTAAAGTCAGATTTGACTCGGTCCAGGAAGTACAACTTGAATCACAACCAGCCGACCTAACTCAGGCTAACCTAGTATATACACAAAAAAAAAGGGGGGGCTGGAGCCTATCTCATGAACTCGGTTGACTTTTTCTCCTTCACCACTAGTGGAAAGTATTTGTCGTTGAACCGAGTCTTGAACTTGTCCAATGTCATGGCTGTAATGTCTTCAACAATCCCGGTTTTCGACTGCCACCACTGGCGTGCCTCACCAGATAAGAGAAAAGCACCAATCTTCCCCTTTTGCACCTCAGTGCAGTCTATCATCTCAAAGTATTTCTCCATGTCCTCAATCCACTTCTCTGCATCAAGTGGGTCGATAGCTTTGACAAATTCAATAGCTCCCAATTTGCATATATCCTTGATAAATCCAATCATATGATTCGGCGCATGAGGTGCATCCCCCAACTGAACATTGTCATGGCCAACACATCCACGATCGGTGCCCCCATTACCTCTGCCTCTACCTTTACCACATCCTCTATCTCTTCCAACTCCTGGCATCCTATTTTCAATAAGAATATCAATATAACTCTCACAAGTAATTGTACTTTAAACTGGAGCATGGTAAGAGAGTAGATAATTCATATAACTATATACTCCTAATTTTATTATCACTTCAATTAGCCAGGTAATTTTTAACCTAGGATCTGATACCAAACTGTCACACCCCAAAATTTTAAATATAAGAACCCTTATCTGGCATTAAAATTGGGTATGAAATGATTTACATAACCACAACTTTGCAAAATAGATAAATAAATACATAGAGATGAATTCTATCTAATTTATTAAACCGATACAACCATCATAAAAAAAATAATAATAATAACATCATCCAAAATACATTAATGTCCTAAGGTCCATCAAAATAAAATTTCTCAAAATGACATCAGTTTTATTATAATGATCTTAATATGGAATAACGGAACTGTGACGACCCTGGATTTTTACAAACCTAGTGTGTCTTGTGATGATCCGAAACGGATCCAAAATGCGGAAGCAAGAAATAAGACAACAGTCTCCTAAGGCACAACACACCTCTAAGACCCTAAGATGACCTTCCATAAGGTCACGGAACCCAAAAGAATTAAGTGCGGAAGTAAGAGATCGAAAAAATAACAATTAAGCCCCAAGGGGCAAAATAGTCATTTCTAAAAATATGGATTCGAGTGCCACCGAGCACACTTCTGGAAAGACAACAAAAAACTAATCAAGATGGACTTGAGAATCGCATGATTCGGAGTCCGGACAAAGGAGAAACGGCAAGACGAAGAAAAATGAACACTTAAGGCTAAAAGGGTAAAGTGGTAATTCTAAACTGAAATGGGTACCCCCGTGTACACCGTTGGATAGACAATAAAAAATTAATAAAGATGAACTCAATAATCACTTGATTTGGAGTCATGATGACAAATATATCAAGTCCTGAAGTCGAAGGAAGGGAAACCACATCCCAGTTCGAACCAAATTCTAACACTACTTCACTAAAACTTGAATATATTGAGGTACAAATGGAATATGAATATCTAATTAGTACCATTGGAAATCTTATTTCGACGCGGTCAATTTAGACTCAAGAACGGACCAATTTGGAGTTCATTTAAAGGAGATACAACAACTTAAAGTCAGAGGTGCAGTGCTGAACCAAGACACACACACACACACACACACACATGAATAGTATGGACAAGCGCTTGTCCAAGGGCTACAAGTGCTCGTACAGAGCACGCCCTAGGGTAAAAACCCACTGCCCTTTTTACGAGCGCTCGTCCTACAGACAAGCTTAGCAGTTTTTTGAGTTTGAAATGTGATTTTGAGGACTTTCTGGGCCTTTTAAAAAAAAACACAAAGAAGAACCCCCCCCCCCCCCCCCCAAAAAAAAATCATGTTTTCCAGTCGACTATGTGGACGGAAACAAAAAAACTCGCTGTGAAATGTCTAGAATGCACCTAGATCAGATTAGGCCCAAAACGGCGAAAATGCAACTTCGCACCAAGTATGCATTTGACCCCAAATGCATTTATAGGCTGAAATGAATATACACGCAAACGTAATAAGTGATTTTAAGCATGCGGGAATGGTCCGCGGCTCCTGAAAATGGCCGATGCAAAATCCAACCCCCCGACGGCCAAAAAGACGAATATGTGCATGAAATAAAAAATTTGAAAACCAAAATTAACAAATGATTGCAAATTACCATTTGGCCCTTGGCCACACTTTATGCATGATTAATGAGATGCTATGAAAGAATTAAAATGGAATTCCCAAACCTGATACAACCATGGTGAAACAATAACTTGTCATTTTTCAATATTTTCATAATATTTCATGAAGCTAAAAGTTACATAGGATACAAAATAATTGTCATTGGCCTCTGGCCTCATCTCATACATGTCAAATACATTACAAAATGTGTACTTACATACACATTACATAAATGGAATCAACGATACAAGTTTTGATATATTAAGCTACAAAATGATATTTCATGCTAACATTTGCATGAAATGTAAACTTAAAAGTTACAAGTCATCTAAGGAATAATGAGCATCACGAACCAAGTCTTCGTACCTGAAAAATGCCCCAGTAACTTTGGGGTGAGTGTAATACCCCTAGTTTTAAAAAGGATAAAATTAGAATTTAATTATTTTCATTTCATTTTTATGTGACTAGTTGCTTGGGTGTTTAATTGTTTTCTTTCATTATTTGATTTAATTGTGTAATTTAATTGGTTATTTGATTTAATTGAATTGGTTTATTTGGTAAGTTGATTTAAATGATGTAGTTTTAATTCTTTGATTTATTATTTTAATTTAATTATTTGTTTTCTTTTCTTTATTTAAGATTAGGGTTTTATTAGGACGTCATATAGGTATCTGTTATATATGTATATGATTATGATTTTATCGGCTGACTCTATTTTAATTAGGGTTTCTGCCTTTGCTCTAGTTTAATTAGGGTTTTCTAAGTGCCTATATATATACGTGTATGAGTTTTTACTGAGGGTTGGGAGAACCTTATTTACGGCACAGTGGAAATAAAACAGAACAAAGAGAGAGTTGAGAGAACAGAGGAAATCATAAGAGCTACCAAGGAGAAGAATAGAGAGGATCAAGGGAGGGTTGTGGTGGATTAAGTCAAACCCATAGGAGGCTTGAAGGAAGCTAGCAGTTGCCGGAAACTTAGAGACGACGCCGAGATTTCATTACTGAAATCACAGGCAAGTTCTTCTCTTCCTCCTTCCCTCTGGCTTGTGTTCTGTACACCTAGATAATCTCTAGGGTTTAATTAATTTTTAAATCGGAACTTACATACTTGCTATATAATATATTGATGATCTTTACGTGTTAAATTTGATTATGGTATAATGCGTGCAAGCTTGTTTCAAGCCTTGATCAGTTTTCTCTTTTAAGCATGTTATGTTGTTAAGCAATTTTAGTCTCTGTAATTGCCTTTAACCTCTGTAAATAAATCATGGGGATGTTACTATGATGATATAAGATCTTTAGGTTCAAGGGTAAAGAGGAACAGAGGAGTTAGAATGGAATGGACGGTGCAAGTTAGCTTAAGTTTCGTACTGTAAACATGCTAGTTTAATGGCTAAATCTAACCTCTGTAATTGGTCCCAGTTATTGTAAACAACCTTGGGGATGCTTCTAGACTCAAATAAGACTCTTAAGATGAGTTTTAGAAGTCAACATAATGGTAGGGATGGTCCAGAGACAGAGCAAACAGACTGAAACGAAGAACAGACGGACGATAGGCTCTCAAAGAGGAGAGAGCCGGCTCCACAATGGAAGGAGCCGGCTCCCCCATCTAAAGAGCCGGCTCTATGATGTTTAGAGACGGCTCCATGCTCTAAAAAGAGCCTGCTCCAAATTTTGGAGCAGGCTCCTTTTTTAATTTATGATTTGTTTTAATTTTTTTTTAATTTTCTACGTACTGTGCTTACTATTGGAGCATGGGTTTTAAATCTGTTGGGTCTGGGGTTCCACAGAGAGTTTAGAAGGCTGAATTTGGGTGTTCTTAGGACCTAAATTGATTAGGGTTTAATTCTAAATTGTCGGGACAAACAGTGTAAAAATTAGGACACTCCCTATGTTGTTAGAAGATAAATTAATTGTTGAATTAAATTTCAGCAATTTGATGGAATATAATGTGTTTATAAAACTTGTTTTAGAATGCATTCAAGTGCATGATAAGGTCATTTAATTATTAATTTTGATCTATGCATGCTTAGGAGGCTAGTTGCTGAATTATTAAATCGTTTCCTGCAACTATATGGTTGATGCTTGGATTTAAATTGCTGAAATATTAAACAATCTTCTGAAGTTGTTTTAGCAATTTATTGGATAATAATAGGATTATTTAACCTATTCACATGCATGATGGAGTCCTTGACATATTAAATTTGGTCTGTGCATGCTCTGGATGTTAGTTGTTGATTTATTAAATCGTCTCCTGCAACTATATGGTTAAATGCTTGGATTTAAATTGCTGAAGCTTTAAATATTTTTCTGCAATTATTTGGATGGTGGTTTTTGGGTCTGTAAATTATTAAATTGTTATATATGTTGTAATTTACATGGATATGGAGGATTGTATGTACCGGTATGGGACGGTGACATACTAGGGACGGTTTAGCTCAAAATGCATAAACCTAACCTAATGGATTAATGGAATGGATTGAAAGATATCGAATCCTAATTGTGACTAAGTCAGATCAGCTGTAATCAAGTTGGGTGACTTCCTAGATTAATGGATGATAGTTAAGTCATATCAACTGAATAAGTTGAGAGACTAACTAGCTGGTTTATTGTATGTCAGTTCAATAAATATTTGAACTACATACCTTGGTTCTGGACGGACTTTATATATATGTTTATGGTACCACGAGATGAGCTTGAGTCTCAGACTCGTTGGTTAGGGTGCGTATATGCAGTGGATGCGTAGCTGGCTATAGTAGTTGAGGTGTACCCTGTTAGGTCTAGGTACTCATACCCACCTTTGGGTGCGTTTTCGCATGTTGCCTTCTATTCAGGTTGAGACCCCTATTGTAGTCCAGTGAATGTCCCTTAGTGTGGATATATCTATATGTATGGACTAGATAGCTATTGTTAAGATATCTAGGGTGTATTTGCGTATCGAGTCACTGTTTGGATTGTAGTTAGAGAGAAATTTGCATGTGGGCCTGACCCACTCTTATTTTTACAGGTGTTTGTTAGTTCCAGACTTGGAGCTGGATCGTGCTGAGCAAATACAGTTATTCACTCCACCGATGACCAGGGTTTTATTTCATATTTTAGACTTGGGTTTCGTTTCCAATCTTTTGAGTTCAGTGAGATATATTAGGGGTCCACTAGATGGATTCCCGAGTTGTAATAAAAATGGAGAAGTAGGATGTAACAGACTAGTTCTTATTTATCAGATTTATTTTGAAGTTTTCAATAAAAGATTTTCATTTAGTTTCTTTCCAGCGAATTTCATTTACTCATGTTTATCTTAATTATATTCTGTGTTCGATTATTGCTAATTTGTTTGATATCCTCGGGTAGTCGGGCGTGGGCCTGGCCAACCCGCATCCGGAAATCCGGGGGTATCACAGTTGGTATCAGAGCACTCCAGGTTCCAGTGTCCTTAGGAGTGTTTTCATCATAAGACTTCCGCGTTGTGTCTCTTAAAACTTAGAGCCATGTTAGGATTCGTTGTACTCTCTTTACGGATCGTTCGAAGGAGTTGATGTCAATTTCCATAAATGGTTGACACTAAGAGGAGGATAGGGTTCAAGGCGAAAGCGATACGGACCCAAAGGAGTAAAGGAGTAGGTTGTCAAGTTCTTTGCGAGAAGCAGAACTTGGGATCGAAGGTTTAGTTCCAAGGTTGGTAATACTTAGAAAGTATACACCATGGAAGGATTACGGTGTAGGTGTTAGGTCACCGCTTATCGGGACCAACATAACTTCAGTTGTTCTCAAAAAAGAGACAAGTGAATAGTAGGATTCTGAAGAGGATCCTAAGAGGGGAGATATCAGCGTCCTTAAGAAAGGGGATATTGAAGCTTGAAGATGAAGGATCGCACGAGGGTGCTCTCATTCACCAGCAGTATAGTGAATGATACTGGTAGCGTTAGTGTGATCCAATCTACATATGGATGAATTTTCGTGTTGTCTTTCAGAGAGTTAATTGAAAAGTACTCTTTAGGTGTTTGGGAATCGAATGGAGTTCTTATCAGAACAAAGATGTGATTTTATATCATATTTTGGAGCGAATGGGGATTAGGTTATGACGTTCTACGTTGCATTGTAAAGCCACGATAGATGGTTGGCATTCCGAGTATAAGGAGGATAAGGGGTAAGCCTTTGGTATTTGCTTAGGCAAAAGAATGTTGCTGTTAAGCTATGGTTAATGGATAGGTTTCAAGGTTAGATGATTACAAACAAAACTACGAAATGACCTTTTGTGACCTAGTTTGGCAACTTGATGTCAAATGAGGTTTTTCTTCTCTGGAATGGAGTATGTCTTAAGTAGAATTACATTTTGGTTGTTTTGTTGTATTGTGTGTATCTATGTGTTTGAATTTGTTATTTTATGTTGCATTTTGTTGTTACGTGTTTCATTTTTGTTAATTGGTTCAGGATTTGGAATATGATTTGGTTGGGGCACAAGTATGTCAGCCAACTATTATTATAATAACATGGAGTAATAGCGCTATATGCGCTAGGATTGGTGGATATAGGGTCATAGGATTGGGTAGAGATACAAACTTCTAGCCCATCTATTAGACCTGGATATGCATTAATACGATATGCTACTTAGGAAGGGATGGTTACACTACTAATATGAGTTAAATAATCTACAATGATTAGTTTACTATGCTCTATGCTAGGTAGGGATTCGTTTTTACAACGCTATAATAATGGTGATTGTTAATGCTTTGGGGATTCGTGAGGATGTGGTAGGTGAAGATCACTGTAATGCCATTATGGTTCGGATGGAGGATTTTGTGCTGGTAGGTACTTATTAGAATGACGCCGAGAAAGGATAGTGGATTGGTTAAATCTTCATCAGCCTATTCGTAGTTATGACACTATTCATGAGGGCGTTATTTGGAGGAGTTGTTAGTGTTGCACTTGGAGGAGGAACCAAAGTTTCTACACTAGATAAAATGTAGAAATTTTTAGGGTCATAATTGGCAACAATTAGTTGTTGCTAGGACATTGATGACTATATGGAGGATGGAAAAAGTTTCATAAGTTTTAGAAGCGGGACAAGGAGTCAAATTGACACTACTTATGGTACCAAGGTAGGGTGTGTCGAAGATAGGATGGTGAGACCGGTCACCTATCATAAGGGAGCAGTACACGATGTGCATGAAAAAGTCATAGTTAGCTTACTATCAGCGAACAGAATTACCGATTGATTTTCTATATCGGTAAGGTTATCACGGATCCGTATCTACATGTTTGTTTGCGGAGTTAGTTTGGTAGATGCTCCGATTTATACAATGGGTGCAGACGGAAACTGGTGGTACCAAACTAATGCTACTTTCGGTAGGCAGGATAGAAGGAGGATGCAAGGACTGAGGGTTACAACACTTAGTTCTTTCTTCATTCTGGCAGATAATATGATGCACTCACGGTCTGAAGCAGTTTTTAAGGGTCATGAGGAGGGACAAAGTGGTTTTATTCTAGTCTAACAAAATTAGATGGTCGAGATGGATCATCAGAGATCACAAAATCCTTGCAGTTATTTTCTGTACTGAGGTGGAAATGATAGAAGATCATTACAGATTTAGTTGAGGGTTGAGTTATAAATTAAATCAGCTCAGATCTTGTTAATTTCGAACTAGTGAACTATCAGTTCATATAAATAGAGGGGATTACAAGATGACTTAGATGCATCAACGTGGTGATTCACACTTTGCGTTAAGTTCTGTCTGGTGGAAGGGAACATGGATGAGGACGCTTGTAACAACCGATAGGAGTTTGTCGTTAGTTGTTACATTAGGAGTTGGGGATCTTAGTTTGTGAACTAATGACACTTACTTTTATCAAGGAAATTAAGGGGGGGTCAACCTCCAATGTCGGAGCTGACCCTGGAGGCAGTGTTACCTTGTTTAGAAAAGAGCTTAAGGTACTAGGGGAGGATTCGTTGATTCGGTGAGTGTTATCGGGAGTGACTGAGGTATAAAATTCGTAGAAATTTTCTCGATGCACATGGACGGTTATAAGGAACATCAAGACAGCAAATGTTGGTTCTAGTAAATGGATAACCAGATCTCATTAGTGATTTTTGCCATTGCCTAAATTAAAATGGGGGTAGGACTAATCAAAAGTGGAAGGTTGGTAGAACTTGTCGATATCTATTTGAATTTTAATTCCATACGGATTAAGAGTGGCGGATTGAGCAAGTTTCCTGCTAGACCTAATTCTCGTAATGTTCACTTTGGTATTTCGCATTAGTTCTACATTGCATTTATAACGGAGGTATAGTTGTGCTTCATATCTCTCGGCGAGGGATTGAATCGGGAATGTATATTCAATCATGGAAGAGATACTTGGGATAGGTATCCTAGGTTTTTATGGGAAGTTGGAAGTGCTTATTTCACTTCTCATATTGTTGGCACAAGGAGGATAGTATGACAACGTAGAAGGTTTTGTATTTTATATGGTGCAGACCTCTTACCTGTTGGTTTGACATGCAAGCGGGGGTTATACAATTAGACCCTAACTTCATTTAATGATACGTTTGAGAGATATACGCTTCTTTATGTTGGATTGCGCGCAGTTTGGAGGCGGTAGTAGGTTGTGGTAACTAGTTCCACTCGTACACTATAGTTTTTCCTACCAGGAAACAGTTGATTTGGAATGTCTTCCATATCGAAAGCAAGGAGCGTTATTAAGGAAGGTCAGTTCTTATGTATTAATTAAATTGACTTCTCATTGATGGTTTCTCTTCATTTAGGTGGTAGCCTATTGGTTAGTGTTTTCAACATTGGGATGGGCTGCATAGAAGTTTTACACATCTATGCTATGGAATTTGGCGGTATATGGATATTTACCCTATATCAAAATTTAGGTCAAAATGCGTAGTTGCTACATACGATTTAAGTGTTGAATAATTTTTGTGTTTCTTTTATATTGGACCCATAAATTGTTCTTGGAAGATTTGGAATGTGGGGGAGCCTATACACAGAGGTAGAGTCCACAACGAAACGGAAATGAATTTTAAAATAATTCAAGGTTTCGTGAATTTCGAGAATGAAATTCCGTTTGTTAGGGGGGAAGAATGTAATACCCCTAGTTTTAAAAAGGATAAAATTGGAATTTAATTATTTTCATTTCATTTTTATGTGACTAGTTGCTTGGGTGTTTAATTGTTTTCTTTCATTATTTAATTTAATTGTGTAATTTAATTGGTTATTTGATTTAATTGAATTGGTTTATTTGGTAAGTTGATTTAAATGATGTAGTTTTAATTCTTTGATTTATTATTTTAATTTAATTATTTGTTTTCTTTTCTTTATTTAAGATTAGGGTTTTATTGGGACGTCATATAGGTATCTGTTATATATGTATATGATTATGATTTTATCGACTGACTCTAGTTTGATTAGGGTTTCTGCCTTAGCTCTAGTTTAATTAGGGTTTTCTAAGTGCCTATATATATACGTGTATGAGTTTTTACTGAGGGTTGGGAGAACCTTATTTACAGCACAGTGGAAATAAAACAGAACAAAGAGAGAGTTAAGAGAACAGAGGAAATCATAAGAGCTACTAAGGAGAAGAATAGAGAGCATCAAGGGAGGGTTGTGGTTGATTAAGTCAAACCCATAGGAGGCTTGAAGGAAGCTAGCAGTTGCCGAAAATTTAGAGACGACGCCGAGATTTCATTACTGAAATCACAGGCAAGTTCTTCTCTTCCTCATTCCCTCTGGCTTGTGTTCTGTGCACCTAGATAATCTCTAGGGTTTAATTAATTTTTAAATCGGAACTTACATGCTTACTATATAATATATTGATGATCTTTACGTATTAAATTTGATTATGGTATAATGCGTGCAAGCTTGTTTCAAGTCTTGATCAGTTTTCTCTTTTAAGCATGTTATGTTGTTAAGCAATTTTAGTCTCTGTAATTGCCTTTAACCTCTGTAAATAAATCATGGGGATGTTGCTATGATGATATAAGATCTTTAGGTTCAGGGGTAAAGAGGAACAGAGGAGTTAGAATGGAATGGACGGTGCAAGTTAGCTTAAGTTTCGTATTGTAAACATGCTAGTTTAATGGCTAAATCTAACCTCTGTAATTGGTCCCAGTTATTGTAAACAACCTTGGGGATGCTTCTAGACTCAAATAAGACTCTTAAGATGAGTTTTAGAAATCAACAGAATGGTAGGGATGGTCCAGAGACAGAGCAAACAGACTGAAACGAAGAACAGACGGACGGTAGGCTCTCAAAGAGGAGAGAGCCGGCTCCACAATGGAAAGAGCCGGCTCCCCCATCTAAAAGAGCCGGCTCTATGATGTTTAGAGCCTGCTCCATGCTTTAAAAAAAGCCTGCTCCAAATTTTGGAGCAGGCTCCCTTTTTAATTTATGATTTGTTTTAATTTTTTTTTTTAATTTTCTACGTACTGTGCTTACTATTGGAGCATGGGTTTTAAATCTGTTGGGTCTGGGGTTCCACAGAGAGTTTAGAAGGCTGAATTTGGGTGTTCTTAGGACCTTAAATTGATTAGGGTTTAATTCTAAATTGTTGGGACAAACAGTGTAAAAATTAGGACACTCCCTATGTTGTTAGAAGATAAATTAATTGTTGAATTAAATTTCAGCAATTTAATGGAATATAATGTGTTTATAAAACTTGTTTTAGAATGCATTCAAGTGCATGATAAGGTTATTTAATTATTAATTTTGATCTATGCATGCTTAGGAGGCTAGTTGCTGAATTACTAAATCGTTTCCTGCAACTATATGGTTAATGCTTGGATTTAAATTGCTGAAATATTAAACAATCTTCTGAAGTTGTTTTAGCAATTTATTGGATAATAATAGGATTATTTAACCTATTCACATGCATGATGGAGTCCCTGACATATTAAATTTGGTCTATGCATGCTCTGGATGTTAGTTGTTGATTTATTAAATCGTCTCCTGCAACTATATGATTAAATGTTTGGATTTAAATTGCTGAAGCTTTAAATATTTTTCTGCAATTATTTGGATGGTGGTTTTTGGGTCTGTAAATTATTGAACTGTTATATATGTTGTAATTTACATGGATATGGAGGATTGTATGTACCGGTATGGGACGGTGACATACTAGGGACGGTTTAACTCAAAACGCATAAACCTAATCTAATGGATTAATGGAATGGATTGAAAGATATCGAATCCTAATTGTGACTAAGTCAGATCAGCTGTAATCAAGTTGGGTGACTTCCTGGATTAATGGATGATAGTTAAGTCATATCAACTGAATAATTTGAGAGACTAACTAGCTGGTTTATTATATGTCAATTCAATAAATATTTGAACTACATACCCTAGTTCTGGACGGACTTTATATATATGTTTATGGTACCACGAGATGAGCTTGAGACTCAGACTCATTGGTTAGGGTGCGTATATGCAGTGGATAATTTATTCCGGGCAATTACAACCCACAAGGTACTACCTAGTGCGCACTTATGACTTAGAAGAGTCTTATCTCCGTACTAGAGCTAAACCCTAGCCATCACGTGAAATATGTCCTTGCAAGCTTTCCAAAATCATTAAGTCTAAAACTTATACAAAAATCAATAAGTTAGACCAAACTTATACCAAATCCACTAATGCATAAATCCATCTTCCATGCACAAATAAGGTTGAATCAACACAAACCATGTCCTAGAATTTAAGTCTAGATAGCATATGACATGTCAAGTCTCCAATATGCAATTTATACACTAAAACAATAATATTTTACAACAATTGAACCACATTATCACACAAGCCACAAGTACTAAATAAATCCCAATTTAGTAACTAGCTTTCAAGATAAACAATTGTAATATTCTAATAAGCTATACACCTACACAAGATATATCTAAACAAACTATGCAAGTCAATGATATTCTATGTCATGCTAAGTCCAATTACCATTTCAAGATGTCTCAAGTACTAATTCTACATCAAATTAGTAACATACTCACAAGGTGATTAAGTAGACCACATTTCAAGGGATTATCAACCAATTACCTCCAATATCAATTTAAGTGACCAACACACTTAAAATAAAATTAATTAACCTCATTAATTAATTTTTCTCTAGATTTTCAAACATATCTAAATGTCCTCAATATAATATATGTTAAAGAACGCACCAAGGCCTACTTTAATATCACATTACAAGTTAATTCCATGCTTGATACAACTAGGTGAATTAAACTTTCACAAAAGATAAATATTAAATAAAATTTGCAATTCTTATTCAAATAACTCCAATTTAATATATATCAACCACCATACCAAGGCCTAAATTTCTAGCATGCTACAATTTAATTCTAAGTTGCCTAGCATCATGAGAATTAAATCTTAAATAAAGAAAATAATTAAATTAAATTATAAAAACTTGAACAAGGCATGCTCAAAAGTTGTATATGCTTATAAAACAATCAATACAACAATAATATAAACCTAAGACACCCCCTACCTCAATTTGAGATGAAAATCTCAAAAGCCATCAAAACGAAACGGCTCCGAATCCGACAATACTTCGGGTTTCGTCGGGGACAACGCCGTGCACGATAAACTCCAAAGAGGACCCATGAAAAACACAACTTGACCTCAAACCCAAACTCCAAAATTTGGCCAGAAATGGGTTCTAATAAGGGTGAAATAAGCGCGTAGTCAACACGAACACAAAACGTAAAGGCACTTCAACTTTTTAACAAAGAAATGAAGTTCAAAAGAGGAAAGAGGAGATGGCAGCCTCCCTTGGGCTGCCATGGGAGTTCTGGCCCGTGCAACATGAGTGGGGAAGATGAAAATCAAAATATCTCATCCCCTTTTTATAGGAAAATCCAAAAAATGCCCCGAACGGACCCCATCGGGGTCCGAAAAAGTGAAATTTGAGCAAACGCATTCAAATGGCAAAACTCTGTGAATGAAAAAGATTCAAAATGAGAAAATAAGAATAATGGAAGAAACGGCGTCAAAAACTGAGTCCCGAGCAGAAAGTTATGCCCCAAACAAGTTTGGCGCAAACCGGGGCCAGAAACCTTGAAACTGGAAAACATCGACCAAAAGGGACTTCTAAGAGTTTACGACTCGATGAAAAGTGAAAATGAAACCCGTACGAGGATCTAGGCTCAAAACAAGATAATTTGCAACAACTTTCATTAATTGCACAATGACCCCCACAAAAAGGGTTAACTGCAAACTGCCCCAGAATGAAAATATCTTCCAAACGATATTTTCTTAGATACCCTTGAAATAAAATATATCTTCAAAAGATATTTACGAAAAACACCCCAAGAAAAGAAATTAATTTTAAAGAATTATGCATCTATGCCCCTATAGACACCGGGAGCAACCAGAGTACTTTCCTGCAAAAGTAAAAATACGTATTTCGTGGAAACCACTCACGATAAAGATACGTGAAGTCAAAAACCAACTCCAAGCACAAGAAGTGAGGTTTTGCCAACAAAGTAATAAACGGGGAAAAGACAAAATAGGAAAAATGACGAAATAGGAATAAGGATAAAAAAGTGAATAGTGTCGAAAAACGAAAATTGTGGAAATGACTCGGTCCTCAAAGGAAATTGTCAATTCACGGAAAAGAGTCTCAGAAACCATTTCCGAGCACTGAAGACGACACTAAGTGACGAAAAACCATTCATAGAAAAGAAAAGACAACGGAAAAAATTTATCCGCAAAATTTGAGGAAAAAGAAAAAGGAAGAAAATGACCGGGTCATTACAAGATAAGCATGCATAGACCTACCATTTTATAATATTATCACCTTAAGGTGAAATATGTTAAAGGGGCTCATGCCACCTGACGCCTTTGTCAAAGTGGGACTCAGGGATCATCTTAAGTTACGTAAGCAGTTGAAATGAGATACACAAAGCAAGTATACGAGACACGAGTATACTAGATGGAATCTAGATACAAGAAGCAAGTGTACAGTTTCAAGTATACGGAATGAGGTCTAAATACATTATGTAAGAATAATGTCTATGCAATTAAACAAGGTAGGAAATACTTCATATAACACGACAAGGTTCTTACATCTTCAAGAGATAAAATTTGAAATCTAAGAGTTTAGAGATTTTGCATGTTGATATAAATCATTACATGTGGTCCATGCCACCTAGAATCTAAGTCAAGTTATATAAGATCATTCCTGAGTCACGATAGCATAAAGTAACAAGAAACGAGAAAACTAAGAAAAATAACAAGAATGAAAGAATTCAATTAACACGATAAAGATAAGGCATGAAATCATGGATAATGCATACTATCTGTGCAATTAAACAAGGTTGGAACATTTCATATAATACGAAAAGTTTCTTAAATCTTCATGGAATGCAACACTTGAAATTTAAAGAGTGAGATCCGAGGTGAAGCATAAAGTCTATGCAAATAAACAAGGTTGTAATATTTCATATAACACAAAAAGGTCTTAAATCTTCAAGGAATGCAACACTTGAAATTTAACGAATGAAATCAAAGATGAAGCATAAAATCTATGCAATGAAACAAGGTTGGAATATTCCATAAAGCACGAAAAGGTCTTAAATCTTCAAGGAATAACACTTGAAATTTAAAGAGTGAAATCCAAGATAAGCATAATATCTATGCAACTAAACAAGATTGGAACATTCCATACAATACGACAAGTTTAAATCTTCAAAGAATAGCAACTTGAAATTTAAAGAGTGAAATCAACCAATGTGGATACTCGGATATCGCCTGGATTAAAACTGTACTCTTAGGATCACTTTAGGGCTACTAACCCATGGGTACCTTCCCCTGGTACGCACTATAATGTAGGGAGCTCTCTATCTCCCGTATTAGAATCAAGTCCTAGCCATGTCAATTCTTGATTGATATCCCAAGTTCTAAAATCAACAAGTTGTGCAACCAAGAATATATCAAGATACAAGTAATGCATTAAACCACATTCCATGCACAACCAAGATTTGGAACACACGAGTCATGCCCTAAGTCTTCAACTATCATGGCATGTGAAATGTCAAGTAATCATAGTATGCAGTTACATAGACTAAAAGCTAGTATTTATAGTACAAGGAACCCACTAATGTAAATATACCACTAGTGTAAGATTAATGATTTAAGTTCAGTAACTACATTAATGAAGTTAAATTGCAACAAGTCATGATACACGATAAAAAGGTAAAAACTCCATGCAATAGATGTCCAAATCATTAGTACACTAAGTAGAAATTAATTAACCTAATTAATTAATTTCTCTAGAAATCAAAGTTGTCCAAAAATTCTCAAAATAATATATGTGAATGTTCATTCCATAGTGATTGCAAATATTACATCAATTTCACAAAGTGAGCAAGATAACATCATGTGGAATTTAATTAATTTAAATTAATTAAATCTCTAGATTTCAAAAGTTATTCAAATGATCCCAAATTAATATAACAAGGATTAAGTCATGGCCATGCCATATATCAAGTCTAAAATAAAATACAAGTAAGGTACAATTAAGTAGAATTTAAATCAAATTAAACTAATTAAATCTCTAGATTTGAAAACTCATTCAAATGGCTCTAAATAATTATATAACAAAGATCAAGTCAAGGCCATGCCATATATCAAGTCTAAAGTGAGTTATATGCAAGTTACAATTAATCATTAATTTCTCAAATTAACATAAGACATACATACAACTTGTACATCATTACAAAAGCAATTAATTCACTTCGAAAAATAAACTAGAACACCCCCTACCTCACAACAGGATTGTTCCTCTTGAATCCAAAGCTAGCAAGCACAAAATGGTAAACCCTTCTAGGGTTATGAAGAAGAGAGTGAGAAGAAACTTTTCCTTCCCAAGGTTAATGGTCTAAGGTGAGTGGAATGATGCCAAAATGAAGAAATAAGCAATCAACCAAGCTTTTCTCTCATGGTGGCTAGGTTAGGGTTTTGAATAACAAGGAAATGAAAAAGATAAAAGTGAAAAATGGTGAGTGGAGGATCTAGTAATCCTCCACTCCACTCACTATGTGCTCTTACACTACCTCTCACACTACCTCTCACACACACACAATGCAAGACCAATTTGTGAGCATACACTTGTCACAAATCCATGACTCCTTCCTAGGCTTAATCCTAAGCCTACACTTGTCAACCATCCAAGCTAAAAAGTGCACCAATCCTAGGCCAACAAGTGGTTGAATCTCCACCCTTCACATGTCATCATTCAAGGTATCAAAGTGTCTCCATACAAATGTCAACAAGTGGACCAATGAGAGTGTGACACTTGTCACACTTTTCGGAAATTGTAAAAAGGTTCTTTTTAAAAATATCTTCCAAATCAAATTGCAAAATGGTCCCCAAGATGAAAAATAATTACTTTACATAATTAAACTAGTAACCCCAAAAATAAGAAAGTTTACAAAGAAAGTGTGCATCCACACCCTTAAGGAAAAAAGTGCACAAACGGCATGCATTTCTAGGAAAGTAAAACATACACGTGTCTAAGAAATCATATATCATAAGTGCATGCAAAAGTGGAAGTAAAACTGAACACGAAAAGTGAGATTGTGCCAACAAAGTGACAAACGAGAAAAAAACGAAAGGTGAATAGTGTCCAAAAAGTGAAAATGTGGAAATGACTCGGTCCTTAAAGGAAGTTGTCAATCCAAACGAAAGAGTCTTAGAAACCATTTCCAAGCACTCGAGACGACATCCAGTGACGAGAAACAGAACTCGGAAAAGAAAATTAAACGAAAAAAAATTTATCCTTAAAATTTGAGAAAAAGGAAAGAAGGGAAAATAACCGGGTCATTACAGGAACTAAAACAAAAGAATGTGAAAACGAGCTAAAATCCATTCCCGCCCTATGTCTCCATCATGTTCCTACTCAACGTGTACCTGAAATGTGATAATAGGGTGAACTCACAAGCTCAGCAAGAAATGCTAAACACAATCATCGTTCAGCAAATTAATCTTATCTTATATTCTCATATATAAAGGCAACTCAAATAAGTGCATTAAACTAAGATGCATATCTCTAATTAATTATAAATTCAATAATCACCATGCAACTTTTAATAGACCCACATTTCACACATGAGCTTCGGGCTCCCTTTCAATAAAGTGGTGTGAAACCTATAGTCTCGGACTACCGTAAATACAAATGTGGCTGGGTTATACGCCTACTCCCCAAATGAAACCGGACAACATCCACACAATAAGGGCACATAAGCCCAATAGCCATAATAATAGGGTAATGCACTCCCAAATAGGTAGGTCTTGGACCGTACCCAAAAGTCATCATAAAGTTAACCTCGGACTACCCCTCCGATTAATCCAAATAACTTCTTTTAATCTCCAACTATACTGAGTTATATAAAAATAAAATTATTTAATAGTTTAACCCATAAATTAACGTACACTTTTATGCCGCAGGTAATCAACGAGAAATAAATTTGTAATTTCATAACCATACCTTTAACCTTAGTCTAGTTTACATGCAAGACAGAGAAATTTTAATTAAATGTTTACATATAAAACATGTAATCAGACCCACTAGAAGCCTTTAATAAATTACTTCATGTTTCATTGAACTTACTGATGTGGGTGGGTTATGTAGTCATTTATTCATGTTTCATTGAACTTACTGATGTGGGTGGGTTATGTAGTCATTTATATATATATATATATATATAACACATAGTCACATATAAACATTAAGTTACTGAAAGTTTATTATATTCGAGCATTAGTTTTATAACAAATCCTCAAGTTTAGTACATACCCATGTGCATGCCTACACGTGAAAGTTTCCCAGTTATTCATTTACAGATGGCTCGCGTGTGCTTTACACCCCTATGATATCGATATAGTGCATATAACCCCCAATTGTTTGTTCACATCCCCTATACTTTAAAAATGGTGCGAATTAGTGCACTTAATGCGTTGACCAAAACCGGAGCTACAAAAAGACTAAAATAGCCCTCTATCTATGATTTTAAAAAACTAATAATATAACATAAAATGTGAAAAGACAAGGAAAACCTTTATCAATACGACGTTGTTTGAAGTTAGGGCATATTCACACTTAAGGCATTCATACTTTGTCTTCTATTGCCTCACTTTACACACTTGCACTTTCTCTTTCTGCCACTCTGTCTCTTTCTCTGTCTCTTTCTTTCTCTCTCCTTACAATAGAGACATATTTGTGCTGAAAGTGATGAGTTATACAAGCGGCATAGATCCTTCCTGACTTCATTTTTTTTGTAGTGATATGTGGAATCCAAGCACAATGGTATGTATCCAAAAGCTATGGCTTTTTTTTGTTTGATTTTGATTATGTCAGTCATGTAAGGTATATTTTTATTTGTTTGTGGCTTTTAAAGTCAAGATTTTTGTTGTCGGGCTTGTTTTTAAGAAAAAAAAAATTCAGTTCTTTAATAATGGAGTGGACCACTTCTTCCGTTAATACTCTGTGGATCCTTGAATCTCCATTAAAAAGTAAGGGTTTACTATAAACAACCAAATTTGATGGCCACAATATGTTGGTATGTGTGATTAATGTTGATGAAAGGGTTTTTAAAATCCTGATAAGGGTTTTTTTAATTGGATTAAGGGTTTTAAAAAAGCTGAAAATGGTTTTTTTAATCGGATTAGGGTTTTTTAAAATCTGATTAGTATTTTTTTAAAAATGGAATTAGAGTTTTTAAATATCTGATTAAGGTTTTGTTTTTAATGGATTATGGTTTTTAAAAATCTAATTAGGGTTTTGTTTTTCCTAATTAGGGTTATTAAAAATCTAATTAGGGTTTTTAAAAATCTGATTAGGTTTTTTTAAACATTAATTTGGTTAGTATATGCATGCACTTATGAATATTCATATCATCAGTGTTTTGTTGGTATATTCATGCACTTATATGTTTAGTGGTATTTTCATTTATTTTTTAATTGTGTATTATAATGCATGTCCCTATTGACAGTGTATGCAGCACGTGAACAAGTATTACAGAGTTGAACTTCATCATTCTGGTCATTTTAATAAGAAATGGAATTATGTTTATGGCATTGTAGAGTGTTATGATGATATTGATCCTGATTTGATGTCTTACATAGAGATTGAGGGAATGTTGAAAAATATCGGTCTTAATCCTAAAAGTCCAATGTACTATAGAAATCCCAATGATGGAACTACTATACTAATGCAAGGTGATAAAGGTGTTTTAGACATGTTTGAAATATACAAGAAGTTTTCAATTGTTAAGATATTTGCACTTAATGATGTGGGTCCAGTTGAAGGAGATGGAAATATGAATGGAACTGGAGCTTTACATATAGAAGATGTAGCCATTGAAGATGCAGGTAATGAGAGAGATGATGGTTATCATCCTGACATTGATTTTCAGAGTGATTTTGAAGTTGGGGATGCTGATGTTAAAGTTGGGGATGCTGAATTTGAACTTGGGGATCTGATTTTGATTTTGGTGATTCTGATTTTGAATTTGGAGATGCAACAGCTGAAGATGCAACTACTGCAGATGTAACTCCTAAACATGCAAATGCTGAAAATGCAACTGTTGAACATGTTTTTTTAGATACTGATGATGATAGTGATACTGAATGAATAGAGGTATAGATTCTTGGGGTGCTTTAGAGGACTTGTCTAGGGAATCTGTTTATGCACCAAGTGATGAGTTTTGGCGTGTGCACAGTTCATTTGAAGAAGATTATTGTGTTGAAAGTACTAGGCCTAGTGGTGATGAATTTATTATGGAAAGAGATATAGGTTCTAAACCTTTGACAATTGGAATGAAGTTCACTTATGCAGATGACTTTAGAATTGCTTTAAGGGAGTATGCCTTAAAGAACAAATATGATTTCAGGTTCCAAAAAAATGAAAGAAAAAGGGTGACAACTATATATGCTACTAAATATGGTTGGAGGGTTCATGCTTCCCGTAATAGTGTTACCAAGGCATTGACACTAAGAAAGTTATCACCTACACATATTAACTGCCCTCCAGTTGATAGAAATAGACAGGCCACCTCTACGTTGCTTGCCAAAAAATACATAAATAAGTTCAGAATTGATCCGGATTGGAAGTATGCCCTTATTGAAGATGCAATCAAGGATGACTTTGAAGTTGGTGTTTCTAGTTTCCAACTTAAAGATAATCATGAAGATCAGTTCAACAAAGTGTATGAATACGGTAATCTACTAATGGCCACTAATCCTGTGAGTGTGATAAAGATTGAGACAAAACCTAATATTGAAGGTAAAACCAGATTTAAAAGGTTTTTCTTTTGCCTGAATGCAATGTGGTGGGGCTATAAATGATGAGCGCTGAAAAGTGCGTATTTAAACCTCTTAAGCTTAGGCATTCTATTACCTTTATCTATCTTACTTTACCATTTTAAATTGATTTCGTATTATTTCCATTTTCAGGCACTTATCCCGAAAATAAGCTAACTCAGCCAAATAAGAGCTTAATTGAAGCAATTCTGGGATTAAACAAAGAAAGGAGCAAAGTGGAAAAAGAAAGAAGCAAATGAAGCCAAAGGTGGGAAGCAGCAAAGTTCGATCGATCCAACTTCAAGGTTCGATCGATCGAACACTGATCGATCTCAGTACTTCAAGATAGATCCAAACCTTGACCCAAAGCAGAAAGTCCAAAGTTCGATCGATCCAACACCACCCTTCAATCGATCGAACACTTTTGTCCTTATTCAAATGATTGATCTTATCCACAGCTGTACCACCCACTAACCACTTTTGTCCTTTTCCCAAAAATATCTCCCAAAATATCTCAGATTTGTCTTTTCCCAAAAAGCACAACCAATTGGATCGATCCAGCCTAAGTTCGATGGATCTCAGCCATGTTCGATCAATCCAAGTCTAAGGTTCGATCTATCGAACTTCCTCAAGTGCGAAAAAGTTAAATTTCCAGCCCATTGAAAGTTGTCCTTTATCCAATTATTAGGGAATATTATGTGCACGACCCCAACTTATTTTGGGTGTCATTTGACCTACCTATATAAGGATAAGGATTGCTTTTTACAAAGTGAGGGGGGCCAATATCATTTCATATCATCTCTTGGAGAGCAAGCTTAGAGGAGGAGAAGGCTAGAGACACAAAGGGGGGAGTTCTTCATTAACAAGGAGCAGATTTCTTCTATGGAGTTAGCCCATGAGGGTTGGAGCAACATCACCATGAGTGGCTAGACATCCTCTTGGGACTAGAGTTAGTCCCAAGCATGTTTTCTATATCTTAATTTTGTGTATTATTGAGGGATTAATGTTGCAATTAATGTTTTGACACTTTGATTTATATAGATCTTGATTGTTCAATGATTTATGTGTTTAAATGTTTTCAATTGATCATTTCATTCTACCCATATGTCTATGTATGTTAGAAAAGATGTTCATGTGCTTGTCTCTAGATTTTGTGTTATTAATGCATGTCTATGTGTATTGATGCTATAAATTTAGAGATTGTCAAAACATAGTGCTTAATGGAATGCTCTTGTTATTTTCTTGATGGTTCATACTTATTCCTTGATGGATTGTGCCTCTCCCTTAGTTTATTTTCATGCTAGTAGTGTAGATGTAGTGTGTTGTGGTGTAATGTTAAATGGGAGGACAATCCATGCTTGTTATTTGATGATCCATGCTTTTGAATGCAAGTAGCATATGTCTCTAACCTTGTGTTGTATTTGGATTATGAGCTTAATGAAAGGATTAATGACTTGTTTTGATATATTGTGCCTTTCACATGTTGTTTAGACAATATATACTTCATTGCTTAGATATGTTGTGCCTTTCACATGATGTTTAGACAATAAATGTTTAACTAGTCATCCTTGCTTGTTGAATCAACCAAACACACACACACACCAATATTGCAACACGCTATTTGCCCTCATTAGTCACTTGTCAATGATATAGAAATGCATTACTTGGTGGTGATCTTTAAACCCCAAGACTCTTCTCTCTTTTATTTGCTCTTAGTTGCATTCTTTTGTTATCACTTGGTTTAATTTGCTCTCTAGTCTAATTAACCAACCAACCAATTGTTTGATCACTCGACCTACTAGCCCTAATAGCGATTCCACAACCTTGTTCGACCCTCACAATCCCTTGGGACGATCCCTACTCGCCTTAGCTATATTTATAGTGAAAGGTATTAGTGGCTTTTATAAATGTAAAACTTGGTCATCGCCTTAATGCACACTCTTTAAGCTTGTGGTGCGGCGACAACACCAAAGTTTTTGGCGCCGCTGCCGGGGATTAATTTGATTTGGCAACGTCGGAATTGTGGAATCAATTAGGATTAGTATTCTTTTGATCGTGTCTTTACTTTATTTTTATTTTTCTTTTGATTACTTATTTTGTTTGTTTATCTTTGACAAGGAGAATTGAGCTAGGAGCCATCAAGCAAAGGAGCTAAGCAAGCAAGGAAAAGTGCTAAAAATTTAAAAAAATTACTAAGCTAAGCTTTAAATTTGGAGTTGAAGTGCTAAAGGACCTTTGTGAGACTTTCTTACTCAATCCCTTAGACAAATCATGAGCCCACGTGGAGGCATTCTTATTTGTTCTTTGCATCATTATTGTTAAAGCATGGGAGTATGAATTAAATGTTTGTGGAAGAAGTCTAATTGTATTGTTGTGAAGGCATAGTGTTTATCATTCTTTATGCTTGTTGTGTTTTGCATTGTGCATGCATGGATGTCATTCATTGAGAGCCACTCTTGTCCCTTTAGATTTGCATCTTGAATCCATCGTTAGAAATCCTAGAGGAAGAGGAAGTTCAAATAGAACCAATCTATCAATGGATGACCATAATGATGATCATGTTGAGGACCTTGGTCACATAGACCACCAAGGTATCCTTCATCCAAATGTGCATCATGAGAACATACAAGTACCATTAGGCATGCCTAGGGCATACATTCACCAACCACCACAACAACAAGGCCAAGTTCCATATGGAATACCAAGGCCAATGTATGCTCCACAACCTCCTATCATCATTCAAGGGAATCAAAACCAAGGTGTTCATGTTGCACCTCAAGTAGCTAATCCACCTCTTGCTTTAAGAGACCATTATGTGCCTAATGAGTATAATGCACCTACATGCATCCAATTGCTTCCATTTAGAGCACATCATTATGAAATTAAGCCAAAAACCATTCAAATGCTTCCTAACTATCATGGACTTCCAAGTGAAGAACCTTACAAGCATTTGGATGAGTTTCTTGAAGTATGTTCCACTGTAAAATATACGGACATGCCGGAAGAGGTTTTAAGACTCAAACTTTTTCCATTCACCTTAAAAGACAAGGCAAAGTATTGGTTTAACAATCTTAGGCCTTTTTTAATCACTTCTTGGGCAGAAATGCAACAAGAGTTCTTGAAGAAGTACTATCTGGTTTCAAAAACCAATGCTATGAGAACTTCAATTAGAGAATTTACACATGGGGATGGAGAAACGTTTCATGAGGCATGTGAATGCTTCAATGAGTTGCTTAGGAAGTGTCCACATCATGACATGCCCAAATGGCAATTAGTTCAATATTTCTTTCAGAGCGTATCGGACAATTATAAGGGTATGGTTGATGCTTCCATGGGTGGCTCATGCATTGATAGGCATGAGGATGACGTGTGGCGTCTTTATAAGAGCATGAGTGAAAATTCTTTGCATAGAACATTATCATCCAAGAATGGTACAAATTCACAAGTTAGGAAGAGTGTTGGCTTACATCAAGTCGACCATTCAAATGAAATAGCCACCGAAATGAAATCTTTATCTCAATGGTTTGATCAATTCTTGATTAACCAAAACTCAGCGAACCAAATATCTTCCTTCCCTAACCATTCTCCTCGTGCATCAAATGAAACATGTATGACTTGTTCTAGTGTTCTTCATTCTACTTCTCATTGTCCTCATGGACAAGTGCAAAATGAACCTAATGAACAAGTCAATGCAGCTTTTGTGAACCAAGGGAACAATCCTTATAGTACTCACTATAATCTAAGTTGGAGGAATCATCCGAAGTTCTCTTGGAAAAACCAAGGAGAGGGCTCAAACCCTTCCCAAGGCGGTTTTCAAGGGAAGTACATTCCACCTCCACTTCAAAACCAAGGATCCCAAGATTATAGACCTTATCAATCACAAGGGAATCAATTTGCTAATTCTCATTGTCCCGCCTTTGAAGAAAAAGTTTTAAATGCTTTGGGCACTTTAGAAGCTAACACTCAATTGCTTCATTCTCACTCTCAATCTATTGCGAAACTAGAAACCCAAGTAGGGCAAATAGCACGCACTCTCAATGCAAAAGAGAAGGGAAATATGCCTATTAATGCCCCACCTAAGCAATAATGTGTTGTGGAAACCCATTCCTTATTAGAAGACCACACCATTGAACATGTTAATGCAGTGACTACCTTGCGGAGTGGTAGGGTTGTGGACAATCAAGTTGGAATGTCCAATGAAGAGAGTGAACCGGTGCAACCTCAAGTTGTCACCCGTCCCATTTCACATCCCATTCCTCCTTCGTTGCATATACATGATCTTGTGAATGAAAAAACTTTGAAATATGATTTGAAGAATGATTTTGTAAATGATTTGAAGAAAAATTTGCAAAAAAATGAATTTAAAAAAGTTTTGCTGAAAAATGATTTGAAACAAAATGATTTAAAAACTTCTTGTGTTGAAGAGACTTCAAAAGGAAATTCTAAAAAAGTGTTTGAACCAAAAGTTCCATTTCCGGATGCCTTAAAAGGATCCACTTTAAAAGACAAGCAAAAGGCAAAAACCAATGAAATTATGGAAATGTTTAGGCAAATAAAAGTTAATCTTCTACCTTTGGATGCAATCAAGCAAATTCCGGCTTATGCTAAATTCTTGAAAGACTTGTGCACCCAAAAGTAGAAGAACAAGAGCCAAGCACCAAGAAAAGTGGTTTTAATCGAGCAAGTGAGCTCAATTTTGCAACATAACACTTTACCAAAGTTTAAGGACCCCGGTTCACCTACTACTTCATACATTATTGGTGATCATATCATTAATCAGGTGCTTCTGGACTTAGGAGCAAGTGTTAACCTTCTTCCATATTCGGTTTATGTCAAATTGGGCCTAGGTGAATTGAAACCGACATCGATAGTTTTACAACTTGCCGACCGATCCATTAAGAAGCCTAGGGGTATAATTGAGGATGTTTTGATAAAGATTGACAAATTCTTCTTCCCCGTTGATTTCGTTGTCATTGACACAGAACCGGTCCCCAATCCTAAAAGCCAAATTCCCGTTATCCTTGGCCGTCCTTTCTTGGCAACCGCTAATGCCAACATCAATTGTAGGACGGGGATAATGAAGATCTCATTTATCCACATGAAAGTGAAGTTGAATATCTTTAATCCCACACCCAATTCATTTGACAAATATGAAAGAGAGGTTAATGTTGTAGACAAATGTCATGATCTTCAATGTCAAGGAAATGAGCTTTTGTGTAAGACCAAAACTTCAAAGGGATCATCTTCAACCTTGCATTCTCAAAGTGGTGTTTCAAATTCTTGCTTTGAAAGGGCATGGAAGCCTAAAGGTTGTGATTACATAGACAAAGGATCAAAAGTTTCTTTTGAGCTTAATCCAACAAGTTCTTCAAATAACCATTTGTTCGGTGGAGTTCAAAGCATCTATCACCCCATCAAGGAGGGGATGCATTATAAGATCTTTGATCCAGGCTAAAAGAGCCCAATGTCTTGCTAGAGACGTTAAAGACTAGCAAAAATATTTCGTAGGGTGTCAAAACCCTATTCCTCCCTCATTTCTATCTTAAATTTCATTTATTGTGAAGTCTAGATACTTGTTTTTGGTTCATATGCATTGATAGGAATTGTGATTAGGATTGCATGAATTTTTGTGTTGTGATTGGGCATTTTGCATAAGTTCGATCGATCTTAAATGAGAATTTGATCGATCGAACTTCCACCTGTATCCAACACTTAGAAAAATTTTCTACCTGCATCCACCGACATCCAAATCACCTCTCTGTCCCATCGTTCGAACTTATTCTTAGATCAATCAAGAGACCTTCGATCGATCCAACTTCAAAGTTTGATCGATCTCATGATCCAACACTTAGAAAAATTTTAAGCCTGCATCAACCTGCATATTTCACCTCTCTGTCTCATCGATCGAAACATTTCAAGATCGATCTGAAGTTCTTCGATCGATCGAATATTCAAGTTCGATCGATCTCAAGTTCCAACACTTAGCCAATTTTCTGAGCCATAAACCTGCATATTCTTACTCTCTGTCTGATCGATCGAACTCTTGTCCTGATCGATCTCAGTTCTTCATTTCATTATTTTGACTTTATTTTGACTTTTCAAATTTCAAAAATCCAAAAATATTTTCATTTTTATTTTATTTTATTTTCATTTCACTTCATTTTATTTTATTTTTCAAAAAGTTTTCAAAAATACAAAAATATTTTAGTTTATTTAGTTTTTAATTATTATTGTTTATTCAATTAAAAAAATTTCAAAAAATTTCATATTCTAATTTCAATTCTAATTTTTAATTTTAGTTTTTCATTTTTTAAAAATTTCAAAATTTCAAAAAAATACTTTGAGGAGAGTTCATCAAAGTTCGATCGATCTGAAATCTCAGTTCGATTAATCGAACTAATAGGGAAATGTTTTTAAAAATAAAATCGAGAGTTGTGAGATCGATTACAAAGATCGATCCAACAACTCCCTACCCTAACCCTTGCTTCCTTCATCGTCGACGTGAACCCCAATCACCCTTTCCATTTCCGGCGAGTTCCAACATTTGATTTTCTCTCTCTCCTCTCGGATTTGCATCACCATCTTCATCTCCTCTTCTCTCGCAACTAGAGGTGAGATCCGAACCACACTTTGTCATTTCAAGCTTTAATTTGATAATATAAGTTGCCTACATGCTAGATCTAAGATGAATGATGATGAAATCCACCATTGATGAGCTTGAAGCATGTTTGTATATATGTGTATATATATTTTTATATTTTTGATTTTCGAATTGATTATAGGAGTATGGGCCTTGTTTGGGTGATGGTAATTGATGATTTCTTGTGTTAATGGGCCCACGACCATGTCGTGAAAGCCCCGTGCCATCCACGTCACAGATCTGTGACCTTTGAATTTTCACCTTCGTACAGTTCGATCGATCGAACTTGTATCTCAGATTGATCTTGAGAGATCGATCGAACTCATACCTCAGATCGATCGAAGTTTTGAGATCGATCTCAAACCTTTTTATGATCGATCGAACTTCACAGATCTCACACACATACTTCATTCATCATGCCTTATGTTCATGCTCTCTCATATATGCCCAATGCCTGTGATATTCCACATTGGATGCATTTCATACTTACATTGTTTAACATGTTTCATATCCTATCACTTGCATAGGTTCATGTCATCTATATGATTTATCTATCTTATTTGACATGCATGTTTCTATTTTGTGTTTTCAATTCTTAATTCTGGTACTAACTCCCCTTGCAAGTTTTTAAATTATTTTTCAGGCTATGACTAAGCGCAAGACTGTTGCCAAGAGGCAACACGGGCCTCAAAGACATATCAGACCATGGATAAAGGAGCCAGCAAAGCCCTTTCATGCACAGGAGGAGCCATTACAGCTTACTCCACCTCAGTCACCTGCTCATGAGGCTGAGGATGATCATATTCCATCCACCTCTACAGCTCTGCCTGCATTTACACCATCACCATCTCCACCACATGCTGGAGCTGAGCATTCACCAGTACCATCTCCACCACACCAGCCAGCTCAGGAGCGTGATAGGCCCGTGCCTAGATATGTACATGTGGCAGTAGACCATGAGTCGGTGTTCGACACAACCTTTTTCTCCAAATCGGTGCTGACCCAATCAGCTTACCATGACATTATTCAGAGGGGCCTTGCAGCTATTCTTGCCCCAGTTACTAAGCCAGTCTACCCGCGGCTGGTACGGTTGTTCTTCCAGAACCTCTGACCATCCCCGCATACCACAGTAGAGCTGGTCACTACCAAAGATGGCCATCAGATCTTTATCACTGTGGACTCACTAGCCCGCTCTTGTCATTGTCCACACAGATGCCCTCCGGAGATACAGGAGCTATATCCGAGGTTATACAGGCCCTCTTATACCGACATGGTAGTATTCCTTACAGGTCACCATGCCGATGGCGAGACTTTCGCCACCCGCACATTCCTTTCAGATGACCTATGGTTCTTCGATTCCATTTTCTTTCGAAATATATATATGGCCGGGCACAAGATCCAGCGGAGAGGAGACTGTCTGACAACCCTCTACGCATTCTACACAGGCCACTGGGTATCTATTCCCGCACTCATCTGGAGCGTGATGAGGAAGCTATTTGACGAGTATATCAGCAAGGAGAAGCCCGGACGGGCTAAGTCTCTCCCTTTTGGCCACCTCATCACCCAGATTTTGATAAACCAACGCTACCCTATTCATCCTCGGGAGCACCCTGAGAGAGGTTCCTGTCACTTCTTGAAGAAGGACTGGGACAAGAGCTATAATGCCATCATTACTAGACTGCAGGACCACGCAGTAGTGGCTGCAGAGGAGCTAGAGGCTGAGGAGGCAGAGGCAGCAGCTCAGGCAGCAGCAGCAGATCCCGCAGCGGATGATGTACCAGTAGGTCTAGCTGCCGAGCATATAAACATTGATTTGGAACGACCTGCAGATGACGCAGAGCAACACTCTCCAGCCAGGTCGCCAGTACAAGAAGAGGAGCAGAATCAGGATCTTTCTTCTGACTCTTTTATACCTGAGGCTCCAGATCAGACCCTCGACTTTGGAGTACGCCTGCAGACTCTTGAGGATGCTGTTGTTGCTATACGAGCTGATCTTACGGCCCACAGAGCTGATTTTGCTACTTCCGTACGGATGTCGCGACTATGTTTGAGATCTATCCAGAGATATCCGTGGAGCCCGACCTGCCCATCCTGCCTCATCTTCCTGAGATTCCAGTTTCTTCTATCTTTTTATGATCCTTCTCTACTATCGATACTTTACTTTTGTCACTGTATAGTACTATTATTTTTACAGCCGGTCTGTCGGCTTAGATCTTTTGATGTTCCAGTACTTTATTTTCTATTTATGCATGCTTTTATTATGGATGTCATATATTATATTCTCATATTCGTAGTTTGACTCCATCAGGTGCATCACAGTGACTTCAGTGAGAGAGCGCTACCTGATTTTCAGGACCACCCTTATATCTCACCCATCTCTTTATCTGTTTATCCCATTTACACTTGCATGTCCACTGTGCACTAATTATCCCATTTTGTTATCTGATGAGTTTATCTAAGTGCCAACTTTCAGGACCACAGTTCATCCCAAGTTTGGGGGGGCCATGCCACCCACTTCGGATACTTCAGTTCCGATCATTCTATGCCTTAGTTGCATTGGTATGCTCTTTCATTTGTTCGCACATTGAGGACATTGTGCCATTTAAGTTTGGGGGAATGGTGATTTGCAGTGTTAACTTTAAATTTCAAGATTTTGAGCATGACTTGTGTAATTAAGAGATTTTTTATGATTAGTCTATATCTAGCTATGATTTTGATCTTTTGAGAACTATATTGCTTAAAGTTTAAAAATTGTTTGACTTGAAAGTCCAATACTCCTTGTATGCCTTATGGAAGCCATTTAGGAGTAAATTGTTCGAAAGATTGATATCTTGCTTGCACTTGTGGTCCACATCATCTTGATTTTGTGATTATTTTGAGATTCATTCTAGTATTCTACACTAGCACAGGCGCACACTAGCATTCATTTGTGGGGTACATGCTTTGTTGATTATTGAATTGGTTATATCCCAATTGAGCTAGTAGTGCATTGAAAGCTTTCATTCTTGATAAAGGTAGATAACAACCCCTTTTCACTAAGTAGCCGGGATTCTATACTCATCAAGCACTGAACTTCTCACGACGAAAGGTGGAGGGCCCAAACTTTAAGTTAATAATTGAACTTATAAAAAAATAAAAAATAAAAAAAAAAAGGTTGGAGTTGCAAAAACAATAAAAAAAGTGAGGACTTCTCCCAAAAGATGAGAAGTGGGAAATGATTAGATGGTTATTGTCTTGATTTGTAACCTAATTGATTTGAGCTTGTAAGTCCGTAGGGGTATTTGAATGCCTAATACCCTAAAGCCATCTGGTTTGGGAGTCATTGACCTAACGCTCGACCTCATGGATTGCTAGAAAGCTTAATACATCAACACATTGCACCATACTTCCATCTTTGATCCTAAGAAGAAAAAAAAAATTCGAGTGAAAAGAATAAGCGCACCTACAACAATAAAACTTTAATAAAAGGTCCACTTTTTGTCTTGACGATCGGGACTAGATTTGTGTGCTAGTTTGAGGGTAAGGATGTGATTAATTCTTTAGTTGGCTTAGATAGCAACATATTTGATGCCAGTCCACTTAAAAAGGATTCTAGAGTTGTTTTGATTTTCATGATCATTTTCTTGATGTGTGGAGGACCATACTTGCTTGCTTGATGTTGAGATTTTGGGAGATTGCTTGGAAATGTTTGAAATATTACATACTTGAGGTAGTTTTCTCCTAATGCTTGTTTGCAATATTGGTACCTCTTTTGAAAGAATGAGCTTAATGTTTGTGGGTGTCATCTCTGGAAACCCTCACGAGACTTCACTCGTCCACTAGGGGTAACCAAGGGGTTTAAAAGGCTTGTTACATATGCTAAGTGCAATCGTGTTCCCTACGAAAGTGGCGTTATCCATTTATTGTTTTCTTGTTCATAGTTGTATAGTTGTTCATTTCATTCATTTACTTTCTAGTTCATTGTTAGGGACTAGCAATATTTAAGTTTGGGGGTGTGATGAGCGCTGAAAAGTGCGTATTTAAACTCCTTAAGCTTAGGCTCTAGTACCTTTATCTATCTTACTTTACCATTTTAGATTGATTTCGTATTATTTCCATTTTCAGGCACTTATCCCGAAAATAAGCTAACTCAGCCAAATAAGAGCTTAATTAAAGCAATTCTGGGATTAAACAAAGAAAGGAGCAAAATGGAAAAAGAAAGAAGCAAATGAAGCCAAAGGTGGGAAGCAGCAAAGTTCGATCGATCCAACTTCAAGGTTCGATCGATCGAACACTGATCAATCTCAATACTTCAAGATAGATCCAAACCTTGACCCAAAGCAAAAAGTCCAAAGTTCGATCGATCCAACACCACCCTTCGATCGATCAAACACTTTTGTCCTTATTCAAATGATTGATCTTATCCACAGTTGTACCACCCACTAACCACTTTAAAAAGAAGTGGAACTGCTTGGAACTAAAAACAGAGGTCTGGAATGCTGCAAATGCATACATAGTAAAGGACTTTGAGATTCACATGAAATCCATAAAAAGACTCAATGTTGATGCATATGATTGGTCGGATAAAATCCAATTCAGCTTGTGGTCAAAGTGTGGTTTTTCTCCTTATTCAAAATGTGATTTGAATAGCAACAACATGTGTGAGAGCTGGAACAGTCAACTGAAAAAAGCTAAGGAAAAACCAATTATTAACATGTTTGAGATGATACGTAGGTATTCAATGAAGAGATTCCAAGAGAATAGAGAGATGATGGAGATGTATGAAGGAGTTTTATCTCCTAAGGTGCAAGATGAATTGGAGAAAACAAAGTTGAAGGTAAAGAAGTGCTATGTCCATAACTTAGGGAATGGATTGTTTGAGATTGACAGTAAGGGGTTGAATGAGGCTGTGGACTTAGGACAGAAAACATGTTCATGTAATGAATGGCAGATAAGGGGTGTTCCATGCATACATGCACTAGCAACCATAATTTATAAAAGGTATAATGTTAAGGACTATATGGATCCATATTACCATAAGGAAACTTACCTCGGAGCCTATGCACATGTGATAAAGCCATTGTCATTGAGGAAAATGGTGAAGTCAAGAAAGGACTAGTTCACCCACTAATTATTAAAAAGAGGACTGGAAGGATAAAGAAGGCAAGGAAAAAGATTGCAACTGAAGGTAGTTCTAGTAAGCCAGTTAGAGTGCAAAGGGAAAAAGTAAGATGTAAAAAGTGTTTAATTGTTGGACACAATTCTAGAAGTTGTAAGAATGGTCTAGCTCCACCAAAGTAAGCAAGGGGGTAAGACCACCAATTCCCAGGACAACTTTATTGTTAGTAACAGGTTTGGAGATTCTGAGTATACCTCAGAAGGTCTGCAAAGGGCTGGAAGAGTTGGCAGTTAGGTATAAATACTATAAAGTACTTATTTTTACCCATATATAATTGAAATATAAACTAAATATATTACTTTTCCCATAAAAGGGTACCTCAGATGGTCTACAAAGGGCTGGAATAGTTAGAGTGCAAAGAGGTGAAAGATTGGGCCTGCAAATGATGGAAGTTGGGAGCAGTTCAATGAATGAAGCACATGGCAGTCAGGTATAAATACTATACATTACATAATACAGTACAAATTTTTACCTCTGCATAATTGAATATAAACTAAAAAGGTTACCATTGCTTTGTAGGTCATAAACTAAAAAGGGACTTAAGGGCTATGCAATGATTTTTTTTTGGTTTTGTGTTGTTGTGAAGATGCTCTTTGTGGTGCAGTGAAGATGGGACTTAAGGGCTATCCAGTAGTTTTTTTTGCTGATGTTAAACCTCTGAAGATGTATTTTTGTGTTCCTATGGAGATGGGACTTAAGGGGCTGTGCAGTGGTTTTATTTTGCTAATGTTTAAACTCTGAAAATGCATTTTTGTATTCTTGTGGACATGGGACTTAAGGGGCTATGCAGTAGTTTTATTTTGGTAATGTTTAAACTGTGAAGATGTATTTTTATGTTCCTGTAGAGATGGGACTTAAAGGGCTATGCAGTGGTATATTTTGGTAATTTTTAAACTGTGAAGATGTATTTTTGTGTTCCTGTGAAGATGGGACTCAAAGGGCTATGTAGTGGTTTTTTATTTTGTAATGTTAAACCTCTAAAGATGGTTTGATTATGAATTTTGTATGTCATGAACAACTTTGGCATTTGTATGTAATGGCTAGAAATGGTCAGGTTTGGCATTTGTATGAATTTTCATTAATGCATGTGTGTTGGTTTCCATTATACAAGTTTGGTTAATGTATGTGAGTTGGTTTCCATTATATAGGTTTGGTTAATGGATGGTTTGATTCTTCTCTGAATGAATGATTTATAGGTTTCATTTGTGTCTAAACAAGTAACCCAAAAAAAAAAAAGAGAAAGGAAAAGAAGAAGAAGAAGAAGAATACAAATCAGGTTTTGTCTAAGCAACATACACATGATTTCATTTGTGTCTAAACAAGCAACACATGCTGCATTTTTTTCCCATTCATTCAACAACTTTAACAAAAGTCCCAAAGTATCTAACAGGGAACAAAGCTCATACAATAACTTTTAAAATGATAACAACAACCAAAAGACCAACAAGAAAATACATAACAGCAGCCAAAAGGTTGTAATTACATTTGTTTGTTTTCCTCTCCATTTCTCTATGCATTGAATTGATTTCTTCTATTTTTTGGTCTAGTTGCCTCTGCATTGCTAATACCATGTTCTGCAGCTTCCCACCTCTGTCATCAACTCTATCGTCAACACCAAAACTAGGATTTTTAATTGCAGATCAAACTTTTCTATGTTGCCCAACTTCTGATATAAGATCATAAATGAAATGCTTGTAATAATCAGAAACTTCTTCATCCTCCTACATATGAAAATCACATGTTGGTGATAGATAATTTGGGCAGCCATAGAACCTTCTGCCAGGGTTCCTATTAGTATAATAGGTTTTTATGGGTGTTTTTAAACCACAATAACAGTACATCTTTTTCTCATTATGCCCACTTGAGCTTCAATTTGTAGAACTTGAAGAGGATGCCATTGGGAACCTGCAACAGAGAATGGAAAAGAAGAAGATATGGTCTAGTTCGGGTGAGGGTGAGAATAAGGAGAGAGAAATAAAGAAAGAGAGATAAAATAGGGGGTACTTACAGTGAGTGATATATGGGACGCCACACAACTCTGTAGGAGGAAGAAGGAAGAAGGAAAGAGGAAGGAAGGAGGAAGAGAGGCGACAGACTGACTGGTGAGGGGTAGTAAAGGAATATAAGAAGGGCAATTCCGGAATAAAGGCTTTAAAATGGTCATGTGCATGGCACATGACCAACTGACGTCCAATTTCCACCGGAATTCTCACCGGAGGTGGCTTAATTGCACATTTTTATATCTAGTATGGATTTATATAAACAAATCTAACTAAAGGGGTGTAATTCCAAAAAATTTAAAATCACATTGGTGCTCTTTAGACTTTCCCCTATACATATTAACACTACAAGAAAAATGATTTTTAATCACGGTGGAAACGCTTTACACCATAGTTATAACATAAGATTTCAAAATTTTGTTCATAATTAATCTATTTCCATTTATTAAATCTAAAAACCAATAAAGTCAATCAAATGATCTAAAGTTCCTAATAATATTAATTGGGCAAATCAATAATAATTATACATATAATACTACAAATACTTCCATGTAGTCAGTAATATACATACCTATATATATATATATATATATATATATATATTATTCTGTATATTATATGTATTCAAATACTCATAAATCAAATCACAATTAGTAGTTCACATTGTATATATCAATTCACATTCTAATACAAGTTTAACATATGAGTATGTTTACTATTCAACATTCATTTAATCATATTAATCTAGAATCACGGGCAATAAATATATAAAGTGCCACCAACGCTGTGCATGTGAGTTTAGGTATATATACTAGAACGTAGATATATGTATATATAAGTATAATATAATCATATCTACAAATTCATATCACATATTACTAACATACGAGACAGCGAGTAGAGACAATCACCTTATAATCTACACGTCACATTCATATAGCAACTGATCTTAAATTTTATTCAAATAAATGGTTAAAATTTGCTAGAACATGCTAGATTAAGTCTTTATGAATTTTTATAAATCAAGTTGTAATCATATATAAAAATATAAAGTAAGATTAATTTGTCTGAAAATATCGTTAAATCTTCCTCTCTAGGCGATCCCTTGGTTACCGTGTCTTCTTCCGGCTACTGCAGATTGTCAACACCTACTTCCACTCTTTCTCTCTCGGTAATTTTCTTTCCACAAATGAAATATCATATTTCAAAAGACTGATATACCGATAAGGATATACTATAATTGAGATAATCTGAGATTTTTTTTTTTTTTTTTAATTTAAAATTTAAAGGATACATATATTTTTAATATCTCGTTCCAACTTTAACTGAAATATATTTATATATATATATATATCTTACAGGTATTACAGAAAGTGTGAAAGACTTTGAAGCCTAGCTCATATTCAAAGTTTTAAGATGATATATCTACAGTACATAACAAAGTATATTATTTTCATTTAATGAATTTCTTATGTTTATATATAATTTGGTTTGATTTCAAAATAATTTATAAATTGTGTTGTTTTAAACTAGATTCATTTCCGTTTAGTAGAAGAAACATTTCATTTGTTAATGAATAAATCAGTTTATATACGGTTAGGTAGTGACAAAATGCATGCATGTTTCTTTTGTTTTATCATTCAATATATTTTTCCCCCCTGAGATGGTTGTATGAGAAAGGAGACATACCCTCTTATTACAGAATTAAAATGGAGAAAGTCCATTTCCAGTATAACCAAAAGAACATCAAAAGCAGCCTAAGTCTGACAAGGAAAAACTAAAGGTTTCGATAATTCGTTTATGTAGAATGAGTGCAACAATCACAGCCACTAGAGGTCGGCAATGAAAATGTACGCTAATGTTATTATAAATTACACGACTTAATGAAATGTCCATCTCACCTTCTGACCTTGGAGTCTTGACACTTTCCATAAATAAATAGTTCTCAAAATGTTATTATACACAAATTGATGAAATGTTCAATGTAGTGCAGAATTTATTTTCACATTTTAAATCACTGTTTTTCTTCTTTTTCTTTATTTATTTATTTATTTTTATTGTAATATCTCAAGTTTGAAGATGTAAAATAATATATCTAAACTAAGTAATAAAGTATATTATTTTCATTTAATCATTTTTCTATGTTTATATTGAATTTGGGTTCAATTTCAAAATCATTCATTAATTGTGTTCTTTAAACTTGATTCATTTCCATTTAGTAGAAGAAATATTTCGTTTGTTGATGAATAAATTCAGATTATATACCATTACTTAGTGACAAAATACATTGTTTTTGTTTTTTTTTTTTTTTGTTTTATCATTTTATGTTCTTAAGATAAATAAATAGTCTTTAAAATATTATTATAATTTACATAATTTAATGAACCGATATCCAACACTCTAATCTTATCATGTCATTGGTTCTACCAAAATAAGAATTCAAGCTCTGTTTGTTTTCACGTAAAATATTCTTTTTGAAAAATATTTTTTTTTTTCAGGTAAAATATTATTTTATTTTTACTTTGTCAGTATTTGACAAAGGTTTACGTGGAGGTTGAGGTCAAGTCCATTGGGCGAAGCATGTAAAATAACTTGCCAAAAATTTATGAATAAATTATTTTTGTTAAATTTTAATATTTTTTCTTCGTAAATATTATAAGACAACCAAACACCAAAAAAATAAAAAAATATATATTTTCTGAAAAATATTTTACGTCCAAACAAACAGAGGCTCAATGTATTGTGGAATTCATTTTTTTCATTTAAAATACTGTTTCTTTTTTATTTTTGTAATTTTGTTTTTAATATCCCAAATTTGAAGACGTAAAAGAATATATCTAAACTAAGTAATAAACAATATTATTTTCATTTAATGAATTTTTTTATGTTTACATTAAATTTGGGTTTAATTTCAAAAATAATTTATAAATTGTGTTCTTTTAGACACGATTAATTTTTGAATAAATTCAATTTATATACCATTACGTTGTGACAAAATACATATTTCTTTTGTTTTATTTTATCTTTTAACGTTCTTAAGGTAAATTAATGGTCCTCAAAATGTTATTATAAATTACACAATTTAATGAAATGATATCCAACATTCTAATATCTTATTATTGGTTCTATCAAAGTGAGAATCTAATATTGTAGTGTAGAATTCATTTTTTTTAATATTTTATTTTTGAAATATATTTGTAAAAGTAATTTATGTATGAAGAGATTTTATGTAAATATTTTTAAAATTTTAGAACAGTCAACAAACTTAATTATATAAAAGAATCTTTTAACACGATGTTTTTAATATTATAATGAAAATTTATTAAAGTTAACATATAAAAGTTAATATTCATTTATAGTATATTATTTTATTATTCTTGAAAGAGTTTTATTATATTACCTTTATTAATAAGTGCTGGGATGCCATATTTATGGAGAGTAATTTCCTCCAATTCGGCAGGTTTTTGTCCCTCTTTGCACCTAATGGGACGAATTTGATATCTTCGTAAATAGATTTGACATGAATATGATAAAATAATTAAAAACTTGAAATGGGTTTAGGACGGAGACGGATTTAGTAATAAACCCGTCCCGGCTTGCCTCAATTATATATATACCTTTAAAATTTATATATATATATATATATATATATATATATATATATATATAATATTTACTTTATTACAAATGTCAATTAATATATTAATATTCACTACTTGGTAATTTAAAAGTTGTACCATCTTATTTATCAGCCCAATTTGAGAACTCTGAACTAGTTTTTTTTTTACTAATTCTAAAAAATTTATCTCCTAAAATAACTTTTTTTTTTTTTTTTTTTCTTATCATCATTCACGCCTTTTCGTTAAACTTTAACGAAAAGAGAAATTATTTATCTCCTAAAATATCTCATTTTTTTATTTATCTCCTAAAATATCTCATTAATATTTTATTTCTTTGTCTATCTTATACACGTTTTTTTTACACGGGTAAGTTGCACCACAATAAATATTTAGTTGTGGGGGAAGCGAAGAAACTTTCCATGTTCTCTTTTTCTAGATTTTTATTTTATTTATTTATTCTTATTCATATTCCTATTCCTAATCCCCACAGCACATTCATTCTGATTTCTTTCCTCTCTCAGGAAACTCAACAAGTTACTTACAAGTTGTAAGTCATTTTCCTTCTCAGTCTTCTCTCATTACAATATTACAATTTTCTTTCTTCTCCACTCAATATTCAGTAGTTTCAAATCTCAATTTGAACACGCTTTTATTTTATTGAAGAATTTGCAGCCACATTAAATTGAGCTTTCTAAATCAGGTTACATTATTCTTTTTTCTTTAATTATTTTTTAGTTTTACTAACTTTTGTTATTATAAGTTTGTGTATATATATGTTTTTCATATATTTGTATATTTGTTTGTGAGTTGTGAGTATTGTGACTATTTTTACTTATATTTTTTAATATGTCGGCTAGAAAGTATGAATAAGGATTTGAAAAACTTAAAAAAAAGAGAAGAATTGATAAACTAATTCAATCTCAAAATGGAGCTATTGATAAACCTAACAAAAAATTTAGGTGAAAGTTCAACAAATGAACAATTAAATCACCTAAAAGAATTAGAAGATTATATAATAGTGAAAGAAAAAAATAGTAATGACTTGAGTCACAATTAATAAAAATCAAGAAAAACAAAAAGAATTGGAAGAAAGTGAAAAAAGTAATCGAAAATCATATTCTTAGACTATTCCCACAAATATATAAGATCTTGGACAATGAAAAAATATTGATACAAAAGTAAGAGATTTATTAGTAGAAAATGGTCCAATTAGATTTAACCACACTTAAATATAAGAATTTAATTAGTAAGTTTGCTTCTCAAAAAGTAAGAAGGATGATTTTTAATTAATTATTATTTAATAATTAATATATTACATATTATGATATGAAATGCCACTTTTTATTTTTCGCGTAAGACCCCGAGTTACATCAAACTGCTCCTGGAGTACGCGGGGTGGAATTGGTACTTTGTCTATCGAAGTAGAGACGGAAATGATATACCAATTACAAGCCTGTTTCAAAATAGAGACGGAAATGATATACCAATTACAAGCCTGTTTCAAAATAGAGACGGAGTTAATATAACAAATTTTTTAATGAGAGAGGGTAGGGTACAGCTTAATTTGCCCCGTTGCCATCTTTAGATATGATTTGTTGGATAAAATAACATGGGGGAGAGCTGGTGCATGGGATTTAAATGGGCTCGTAATAGGGTTTGAGAGGAGAGATGTTGCTTACGAATTATGATACACTACAAGCCCCCATATTGTGGGCTTAAGCCCACTACAAATCTTATACCTATTAGCCATTTCTTTTAATTTAAAGGTCGTAATAGGGTTTGAGATGAGAGATGTTGCTTACGAATTATGACACACTACAAGGGCACATATTGTGGGCTTAAGCCCACTACAAATCTCAGACCTATTAACCATTTCTTTTCACTACCTTTTTTTTGGACCCAACTGTAATTGGGTCTAAAACCCCAATTTATTACTCCCTCCAAAAAGTGTCACTTTTAGAGAACCGTGACTCTCATACACGATTCCCTAAACATGACACTTTTTTTTTGGAACGGAGGTAGTATATTATGTGTACAAACTACGACCCATGATTAGTGGGATTTTTAGACAAAGAAACCAAATCCCTTGCTTTCCTAATTAAATTCACATTTAAAACATAAAACAAGGAGAGAAAAACTTCTTTGCACCTGTTGGTGTAATGGGCGCATTCAATCGTTTATTACCATTCTATGAGTGCAAGGAAAATTTTGTCATCTTATACATTGAGAAGTTACCATATGGTTTCGGGACCAATGATCCTAAACTAATTATCATTGAACACTTGAATAATTTTGTCGATAATATATAAGCTTTATTCAAATTTTTTATTACGTGTCAATGATGATTGACGGACCATCTAAAACCCTCTCCTTGTTTGTATAGATAAGAGAAGAAAGCAAAGACTGAATTCTATAATTGATTAGTTGTGCCTTAAAGGGGGTCAATTTTTTAGGTCTGTGCATCAAATAACAACTTTGGTTTTCAGTTCGGAAAAATAATTTACAACTTTGGTTTGTTGATCTCTTGTACTCTCTTCAGTAAAAGAGTTCCAACTCTTTTGTTTCTATTTTGATCCTTGGAGAGACAAAATTGTAGTGGAGATTACTTAGAAATTTTTAAGATGGGGTTTCAAACAAATTTGTGAATTGACAAATCTAAATAGTGTAAAATTAGTAGAAACATTTAAGTATATCGTCAATATAGAAATAGAAAGAGAAAGAATCCAATTGGAGCAAATTTTCACTCAAAATGGAAAAATTGTTGAAATTGATAGAATTCTTTTGATCCAAAAGTGTATCACCTGGAATCACAAAGAGACAAAAATATATAAATATTGCAATTCTATATTTTGTCAAAATTATATAAACATGAATAATAAGGATATAGAGTAACTTGAAAGTAATGGTTTTAGATAGAGTCAAATGGCGAAAATTGATTCCTGTGTTATTTAATTAAGTTAGGTGGTAGACTGATAGGGGTTGAGGTAGAAGACGTACAAATTTTTAATTCATTTATACCACGCAATGAAACTTTTGCCTGTCAACTATGGTGGTACGAAATCTGTGTGTTTCACATGCATGGACCTAGTTCGGAATTTTTTTTAAATAACATTATTATTTATAATTTTAGTTAAAATTTAAAATAAAAAATGTCCTACTCATTTTACCTCACTGATTTTTCTATTTATTTATATTATTATCTAAAATTTTAATTAAAATTTCAAAAATACCCCCACTCAATCTTTTAAAATGCCTCACTTCACTTTTTTTACCTCAATGATTTTTTTTGAATCCAAAAAATAAGGGTGTTTTTGTTTTTCATTCTTTTTGGTATCATCAATTCTCTCACACTCTCTCATATTTCTTCTCAATTTTTGAAATTACTCGCTGTATATTACTAATTCTAAGGAAAGTAAAATAAATCAATTCGGTTGTTTCTTCATTTTCTACTGCCTATAATTTAAGAAGTACGAAAACGATTAAAATGTCAAAGAATCTCAGTCTTACACCAACACATATTATGTTGGATATAATCCGGTATGTGTTGAACAAATCATAAAAAATTAAATTATTATATTTATTATTTTATTTTAAAAAATGTATCTACAATTTTTTTTATTCTTCAACGGTGCCTCTCAAAAAATTTCAATCACAGGTGACAAATCATTTTAAAAAGAAAGCACTAATTATTACCAATTAGTAACCTAAGTTGCAAATTTAACATAATAATAAATTTATATTATATCAATCACATGTTACAAGTCATTTTCTTATTGATGGTTTTTTTTTTGTTTTTTTCTTTCTTTTTTCTTTTTGGGTGCTTGGATACTTTTCCGTTGTTTCGTGTTTTTTTGTCTGTGCATTTAGTGGATATAAAAGTGAACTTTTCACTTTTTATTGATGATATATCACACTATATCCATCGACCAACGAAAAATAGAGAATAAGGAAGAAGATCCTAATTTCTTTTGATAAAAAAAATATATCAAAAGTGTCTTATTGAATTACGTGTTAACGTTGATTTAGTTAGAGTGGAAAGTTTTCTTCTATACGTGATTGTCATTCAAATTTGAGGATTTAATTAATTATTATTTAATTTTCTTTTTAGCTTTAGTTATTTATTCATCTTTTGTATTATGTGTTTGATTATTATCTAATAGTTTTAATATTTTTTGGTTTTGGACATAGACTTGATCAACCCATGGCTTTAAAATTAAGGGATATCACATGAAAAACAAAAAGAAAAAACAGTCAAAGAAGAGGAGTATAATCCACACTGATGATAGTGAGCATGTCTATTACTTATTAAAAGGTTTAAAGAATGAGAAAATTATAGCATCGCTTTTTCATTGAGTAAAATCATATACATATAGGGTATAAGTGAAATCCTATTCTAAGTAAGTCAAATTTATAATAAGGAAACTAAATAACAATCAGGATACTACCTATTATAGGTAAGTTAAATTTACAAAAAGGAAACTAAATAACAATTATGACACTATTTATTCTAAGTAAGTCAAATTTTACAATAAGGAAACTAAATAATAATCAAACTAAGAAATCCTAAGAATCCGAGATTATTGATTTTCTCTATCATGCCCCCGCAAGATGGAGCTCCGAGAGGAGAGTCCAATCTTGGTCTTCAAAAATAGAAATCGAGTACACAGAAGCAGTTTGGTGAGAGCATAAGCCAACTGATCAGTAGATGAGACATGAGCCACCCGAAGAGCGCCACTTTGAACTTGTTCACAGATGAAGTGATAATCTAAAGCAACATGCTTCAGGCGGGAATGAAAAACTGGATTTAAGCACAAATTCGTAGCACCGACATTATCACAATAGATCACTGGTTGCGAAGAGAGAGAAACACCAAGTTCAGTAGAAGAGCAGAGCCAACAGAGCTCAGCGGCAGTAGTTGCAATGAAGCGATATTCAGCTTTAGTATAAGAGCGAGCCACAGTACGTTGCTTCTTGGAACTCCAAGAAATAGGATTATGACCAAGGTACACAAGATAGGCACTAGTGGAAGTGAAATCATCTTTGTTACCTGCCCAATCGGCATCAAAAAATGCATGGAGAGATAAGGAGGAGTGTCGATAGAGGACAACACCATGATCCAAAGTCCCACAAAGATAGCGCAACAAGCGTTTAACAGCATTCCAGTGGTCACTAGTAGGTTGATGCATATATTGAGACAGTTTATTTACCGTATAAGCAATGTAAGCGACAAGTACTGGAGATTTCCAATAATAGTCCGATACTCAGAGGGATCAAAGAGCGCCGTACCAGAGTGAAGTGTAAGGATAGGGGCATTGGCAAGAGGTGTAGCCATAGGCTTTGCATCTGTCATGCGTGTGTGAGCTAGTAGATCTGTTATGTACCGGCGTTGAGATAGAAAAAAGCCTTGAGAATAGGGAACGACTTCAACTCCAAGAAAATAAGTTAAGTGACCAAAATCCTTGAGAGAGAATCGATGAGCAAGGAGTTAGATGAACGTTTGCACAACCCCATCATTGTCACTTGTAATTATAATGTCATCAACATAAACCAGAAGATAGATCATATGACCGCCGTTGTTGTAGACAAATAAGGAGGTGTCTGCATGAGAGTTGGTGAAGCCAGAGGTGACAAGAAACTGGCGCAACTCATGATACCAAGCACGGAGAGCCTGTTTAAGGCTATAAATGGCCTTGCGAAGTTCACAGACACGATGAGGATGATCATGATCAATGAAACCCTGTGGTTGCATCATAAATACATCCTGAGTAAGAGTACCCTAGAGAAAAGCATTATTGACATCAAGTTGCCAAAGAGACCAGCCATGACTGACTTCAATATTGAGAACAAAAAAAATAGTGGTAGGCTTGACAACGGGACTGAAAGTGTCATGATAATCAACTCCAAGGCGCAAATGGAACCCCTTAGCAACTAATCGAGCCTTGTACCTGTCAACAGATCCATCAGTTAAATGTTTAGTATGAAAAATCTACTTGCAACCAACTAGATTCTGTGTTGGGTCAAAGGGAACAAGTTCCCATGTCCCATTCCGAGCAAGAGCATCATACTCATCAGACATAGCCTGACGCCACTTGGGATCCTTCATAGCTTGAGTCACGGATGTTGGTTCACGGTCAGTTGAGATAGTGAGTTGAGCAGTAAGATTTAATTTATGAATGGGCTTGTGAATATTGTTTTTGGATCTGGTGATAATAACTCGGGGAGGGGAGGTAAGAGGTGAGGAAGAAGTTAGGGGCGGTGTGTAATGACTCGGTCATTTTCTTTCTTTTCCTTTTTCTCAAATTTTACGGATAAATTTTTTTCATTGAATTTTCTTTTACGAGTTTGGCTTCTTGTTGCTTAGTGTCGTCTTGAGTGCTCAGAAGTTGTTTTTGAGACTCTTTCCTGTGGATTGACAACTTCCTTGTTAGGACCGCGTTATATCCACTTTTTCGTTTTTTAACACTATTCATTTTTCGTCTGTTTCCTGTTCATCACTTTTTTGGCGTAACCTCACTTTTCGTGTTCGGAGTTGAGTTTTAACTCCACGAGTTTTCATTCCAGTTGATTTCCTCGAAACGCGTAGCTTTACTTTTAGAGAAAAACTCGCTGGTTGTTACTTTCTCCCCCGCAAGGGCGTGGATGAAAGGATTCTTCAGAAACATTGATGTTTCTTGGGGTGTTTTTCATAAATATCTTTTGAAGGTATTTTGATTAGGGGTTTTTAAGAAAATATCTTTTGGAGGATATTTTCATTCTGGGCCAGTTTTGCAGTTATCCCTTTTTGTAGGGGCCTTGTGCAATTAACGAAAGTTATTGCAAAATGCCTCGTTTTGAGTCTGGATTCTCGTACAGGATTCATTTTCAATTTTCGTCTAGTCGCACACTCTTAGAATTTCCTTCCGGTTGTTTTCCCTAATTTTAGGGTTTTCGGCTCCAGTTGCCGTCGAACTTGTTCGGGGCATATCTTTCTGCACGGGACTTAGTTTTCGACGTTGTTTCTTTCATTGTTTATTTTTTCTCATTTCAGTTATTTTTTGTTCATGGTGTTTTACCTTTTGAGTGCGTCTGCACAGATTCCACTTTTCCAAACCCGGCAGGACCCGTTTGGGGCACTTTTTAGGATTTTCTATAAATAGGGGGTTTGGAAAATTAAATCATTTCATTTCCTCTTCTTCTACATTGCTGTAAATCTGATTCTTTAACTCTTCCATGGCTGCCACCCTTCTTTTCCCAAATTAACCTTCTTCCCTTAGGTATTTTGCCGCGATGCCTTAGGGTTAATCGTAGGCCTTGGCGAGGCGGTCCTTTCCCCCTTATTAGAAGCCGGTTTCGACCATTTTTGAGTTCGGATTTCGAGTTCGGGTTTTGATTTTGGTGGTACTTCAAGGGTGATAGTTGCTTCCCTCATAGTCCTCGACACAGCCCCGAAGTATCGTCGGATTCGGAGCGGTTTCCTTTAGGTGGCTTTTAAGATTTTCATCTCAAATTGAGGTAGGGGATGTTTTAGGTTTCTATATGTGTTATATTGAATGTTTTCAATTTCAAGCCGAATTGAAGGTGTGCTCATGGTGTAATCATTTGGAGGTCCTAGTGCACGAGGTTTGACCATTGGGTGTGACATTTGAACTACCTATATAAGGAATTTGGTTATTTTTAGTAGAGAGGTTAGTTAGTTAGAGAGGGAATTGGCTAGAGATTAAAGAGAGAAACATACATTTTGGGAAAGTTCTTCCACTCATCTAGGGTTTTCACCAAGAACACCAAGGGAGAAGGATGAATTCAACCATGAAGATAGCCTTTGAGGGTTGGATGACAACATCAATGCGTGGCTAAACTACTCTCTTGAGGCTAGAGATAGCCCTAAGCATACTTCCTAGACTTTGATGTTTTATAATTAATGGGGAATTGTGTTGTAATTCTTGTCTTGACCTCATATTTATATAAATCTTGTTTCTACATGATTTGTGTGTTTTTATACTTCTAATTGATTTTTTACTTCTATTCATATTTCTATATATGTTAGAATGAATGGTTATGTACTTATTTTTAGATTTTGTGACATTGATGCATGTCTATGTGTGTTGATATTATGAATCTAGTGATGGTCAAGGCATGGTGCTTAATGGATTACTCTTATGGTTTATTTAATGGTTCATACTTATTTCTTGATGGATTGTACCACCTCCTTAGTTTAATTAGTTTAATTTTCATGTCATTAGTATAGTTGTAGTATAATTGCTTTAATTTCCTAGATAGGTGGACAATCCATTCTTGTTATTTGATGATCCATGCTTATGAGTGCAAGTAGTATATTTTTCTAAATTCTTAAGTGTGCATTAATTATGGGCTTATGGAAGGATTAATGGTTTAATTTGATATGTTGTGATATTCACTTAATTGATTAAACAATGTATGCTTACTTGGCCATCCATGTTTAATATTTCAATTAATGGCACACATTTTCCTTTACAACATATAATCCCCCTGATCTATTAAATATTAAATGTCTAGGAAGGCAAGGCTCAGTGGTAAACTCCATGTCCTAAGAATCCTCTCTCATTCTCTACACCTTACTTGTTTAGTTGTTTTACATTGCATTAATTTAGTTTAAATTGTAATATAACTCAATCAATAAATTCCCCTTTTGATCATTCGACCTACTAATCCAACATTGATTCCAAAATACCGTGTTTTTCCCTTGGGAAGATCCCTACTCACTCTTTCTACGTTATTAGTAGTTAGTAGTGGTAGTGACATTTTACAAATTCAAACTTGGCCACATTTTATCACACTTTGAGCTTTGGTTGTTGACGACCACCAATAGATGAAAGGACTAAAATACCCTAACTTTGGTGCTAAAATGTGCAACATTTGCGCACTTATCAACATACCTAAGTTACATCATAGCGGAGTCTACTCATGTGTTGAATTATAGTCCTTGGAGTGGTGTAAACTTTGTTATCCTATTAGCTTTGTGGTAGTTGTTCTTCCAAGTATATTACTATTGTTTGATTTCGCATTTTATTTCAAGTTGACAATCCTAAGTAGTTGTAACTTGTTGTCGGCATTGGTGTTTCTAATATTGTTTACTTGCGTTGCTTATTGTGGATTGCTTTCAAAATGTTTCAAAGTTAGCTTTAGGATGATCTCTTAGCTTCCCCTTGAAACTAGATGCTAGGAGGGGTGATCCACATGTGTTTGGTTTATATTATACTTACAAAAACCATTGAAACTTTAAGGTATACGCATACGCATCATCCTGCTGAATAACTCGTTTACTTACCTTAGTTGATGTTTATTTTTCAGACAAGGAGACACTCTTTTTGGATGCACAATATCCCTAACTTGGCTTATGTTTCATTGGATATATTTTGTATATTTTTGACATGCAAGTGTTGGCGTGATATAGCTATCTTTTGAAGTTGTAAATGTATAAATTATTTAGAAGCATGCTTTGCTTCCTTTTGGTTGTGTAATATGTACTTAAGTACTCTCTTTTGATGCTACTTTAACTAGTATGTAATGAGGCCAAAGGCCAAGAACTTTTAATGTTTGAAATGTATGTCATTTTTCAACATGTTTTTATCTATTTGACATAGTATAATCTTGGGGGCCTTTTGGTCATTTTACATTTCTTTTTATTCTTGGTTTGGATATGGTTAATCAGAGGACTCATTTTTAGGGGGGGTTACTTCACAAACTTTTTTCTAAAAAGTCCCTTTTAAGCCTTAAAATTTCGGCATTTTTGAAAAATAATAGGTTACAGCCCATCGTTCGTGGGTACCTGCTATCGATCGCAAATGGTTGCGATTGATCGCACTTGCAACATTTTTGGTTTTGATCGATCATATAGTTCTATGATCGATCGTACCTATAGTGCGATCAACCGCACCTGTGCACATTTTGGCACATTTTTTTTGTAAAATTTTAAAAATTCATATCTTCTTCGTTCTAACTCTAAATCAAGTAATTTTTGAGTCTAAATTTATTAATTTTTCGTTATCTATCCAATGACATGCATGGTAGCATCCATTTCTATTTGAAATAACCATTTTACCCTTAGTGGCATTTCTTGTCTGTTTTAAATCCTAGCTTCAGCATTTGTTTCTTTTTTTTGAGTCTCGTGGCTTCCTGGGGAGTCACTTTGGTGTCGTAAAGGTGGTGTCCATCTCTAGAGACTTCTTCTCTTTTTATTGCTTTCACTTTTGGGATCCATCATTGGGTCAGTTTTCGGGTTACTCGCTGACGCACCGAGTTCTTTGAAATTAGGGTCGTCACACATATTGTCAGGCTTCACAGGGTTTCTGTATCCATTGTTTCAGATAGGGATTCTCGGTTCACATTTCACTTTTAACAGGGTTTTCAAAAGACTCTTAACACGGGGTTTCATTCCAACACAACATTCCATCCTCAGACTGATGGTCAGTCGGGGCATACCATTCAAATAATAGAGGATATGATACGGGCTTGCATTTTGGATTTTGGGGGTAGTTGGGAGGATTACTTGCCTTTGGTTGAATTTGCATATAACAACAACTATCAGGCCAGTATTAGGATGGCACCTTTCGAGGCGTTGTATGACAGACCTTGCAGATCTCCAGTTTGTTGGATAAGGTGGGTGATGCAGTCGTCTTAGGTCCCGATGTTATCATTGAGACGACGGAGAAGATCAAGTTGATTCGACAATAGTTGGTTACGCCTCAGAGTAGGCAGAAGAGTTATACCGACAGGAAAAGGAGATCCTTGTCTTTTAAGGTAGGAGGCTATGTCTTTCTCAAGATTTCTCCATGCAATGTGCTTATGAGATTTTGACAGAGTGACAAGTTGTCTCCTAGGTTCATTGGACCATTTGAGATTTTGGATCGCGTTGGTGAGGTTGCTTATCATTTGGTGTTACCACCACATCTAGATAGGGTTCATGATGTTTTCCATAATTCTATGTTGAGGAAGTACAAGCTGGATCTATCACATGCTTTTAGGTGGACAAATGTTGCTGATGAGGATATGACCTACGATGAAGGTCCAGGGCAGATTCTTGACTCTAGAGAGCATGTGTTGCACACTAAGACTATTCTGTTGTTCAAAGTTTTATGGAGACATCACGGAGTCGAGGAGGCTACTTGGGAGCTCGAGCAGGAGGTTCGCTCTCGGTATCCGGGTTTATTCGCGATTTCAGTAACTACTTGATTTCAGGAATGAAATCCTTTTAAGGAGGAGAGGTTGTGATAACCGTTTAACCTTTTCTTTCTTTCTTTCTTTCTCTCTCTCTCTCTCTCTTTTTTTTTTTCCCGGCATTTTTCTTTTTATTTCATATTTATTTATTTCATATTTCTTTTCTTGTTACCTTAGGGTTTTGGAGGACCCGAGGTAGGGTTTGCTGTCCGGAATTGATTTCTGACATTTTATGCATTTTATTTAATTTATTTTTTTGTTAATGCATAGTTTAATTTTGTAACAAAGCATGCTTGTTATATTATGTTTTGTGGGGGTATATATACATTCTTTCTTCGGGGACATTTTCATTTTTTTGGGGTATTTGTACGATTATCTTTTGGAGATATTTTTGTTTAGGGACCTTTTTTGCAATTATTTTTGGGAGATATTTTATGGAGGGGCCTTTTTGTAATTTTTGAAAAGTTGTGACAAGTGTCACTTTTTCATTGGACCATATGTTTTGGTTGGTGACATGTGGAGGACTTGGATGATACCAAGTGTAGGGAGTTGATTTGATGTTATGTGTGGAGGTTTGTGATTGTGACAAGTGGAGGGTTAGGATAGTTGTGTGTGTGAGAGAGATGTAGTACTAGTTATGTATAAGTGATGTATATCACATTGTGTATTGGATTTGTTGTAGCTTCATCTTCTCTCTCTCATATTCTCTCTCTCTAAACCACCATTGACACTCACCTTAGAGCTTAGATTAGCCCACCTTCCACTCACCTTTTGGCTTCACCATTAAAGGACAAAAGCTTTCTTGCACCTTGGGCTACAAGACCTTTCCTTTAGATTTCATCATTTCACACTTTTTCTTTCGATTCTAGAGAGTCTTTCTCTAATGAGGTAGGGGGCATGGCATGTTTATAACCTTAGATTTTCCTTGTGTGTTGGAGCTTACTATATATTGTATACATGTTGTGTGAGTTATAGGATTATATATAAGATTTGTATTTCTTGACTTAGGCTTTCATATTACTCAAAACATGTATATAATGGTTATCTTGTAAAGCTTGTTATTTAAATTGGTAAAAGATTATATTGCTAGTAATTCATTAAAATGTAATTGTTGTACTCTTATATTCTTATTGCCATTTAAATTATTATAAGCTTGTGTAGTATTGTGTGGTTGTTTAATTAAATGTTTAAGGCTTACAACACTAGCATGATTTGATCCTTTATGTTGACATCATAATACTAATGTAAGTTTATTCATATTGTGGACTTGTTAATATCATGTCATATTTAGTCTTAAGAACTTGGGACATGGAATGTGTGATCTTCCATATTACGTGTGCATGGAAGGTGAATTTCATTCATTAAATACATATGTATATGTTGTAGACATTATTATTGATTTTTGAAAATACTTAGGGCATTTGTTACTTTGACATGGCTAGAGTTCGGCTATAGTGCGAGAGGTACGAGTTTTCCTCAATTATAGTGGCCACTTGGGTTGTTCCCTGCGGGTTAATAGCCCAAAAACAACAAATTTTGTCTTGGTTGTAATGTTCATAACCGGATGTTCGTGTCCAAGATATTCCTATTATGTGATTTCGCATTTTGATTCCAACTTAACAATCTTGTGTAATTGTAACTTGTGGGTCTGATATTAGATGTTCCAATTTGATTAAGTGCATTTTTAATGTGGAGATTGTAATATTCCTAATTTTAAAAAGGATATAATTGGAATTTAAGTATTTTATTTTATTGTGTTTTAGATGCTTATGTGGCTATGTGTTTATATGGTTGCATGTTTTTATTGATTTGAATTAATGGTTGTAATCGAATTGCGTGCTTATGTGGCATTCCAGTAATTAATTTATTTGTTTAGTTGAAATTCGATATTTAAATGAACTTAAAGTAAATGTTAAATTAAATGTTTATTTATTTATTTATTTATTTGTTAATGGAGTTGGGCTAGGACAGTAGTGATGGACCAACTGTTTGGGTTTCATGGACTACTCGGACAGGAGGGTAATAGGTACAGCTAATTAATATGATTTTAAGGTTTTATATAAATACGAAATCCATAGCCGACTTATATATTTTTATTTTTTTCTCTTTTTGTTTTCTGTTTCCTTTTAGAATTAGGTTTTGCATTAAGCTTATATAAATATAATATTACGTCTGCTTATGGTTTAGAAGCAACAAAACCCTATTCATGAACAGTGAGGTCTGAGAGAAAAACAGAAAGAGGAAGCTAGGGTTTTGACCAAGGGTTGAAAGGCCGGACCAAGGAGGAATGAAGAGGGTCTATTTGTGGAATAGAACCAGAGTAGTAGAAGGCTTGATGACAATCAGAGGTCGCCGAAAAGTCTAGGCAGAGGACGGTTAAAGGTTTCAAATCAAAACCTAGAGGCAAGTTCTATTCCTTGCTCCTTCTCCTTGATCTGTGTTCTATGCATGCTTAGATGATCTCCAGGACTAATTCAGACTTTAAAACGGAACTTGTATGATTTTAATTCAGTGTTTAAATGTATTCTCTGTTTTGAATCGAAATTTGTTATCACATAAACTGATATATTCTTTGTTACTCTGAATTGTGGTAAATAAAGCATACCGTGTTTAAGTGTTCTGGAATAAATTCGGGCATATATTGAACTCCTAGGAACTATACTAAAAACTTACGGAGGTGTTTTTACATGCCGGAGTCAGGGACAAAGAAGTAGAACAGGAGGAACGGGTGACATGACTCTCAGAAGGGGAGAGAGACGGCTCCATGGAAGTGTGAGCTGGCTCCCCTTTGTGTAGAGCCGGCTCCAGGTGATGGGGAGCCAGCTTCCCCTTGTATAGAGCCGGCTCCAAGGTCTAAGGAGCCTTCTCCATGTGTGTTATGAGCCTACTCTCCAATTTTGAGAGCAGGCTCTCTTGTTTTAGTGCGTTTTGGAGTTATTTGGGTACTGTTAGGACAAGTTGAGGTTCCCAAATTGTTTTTAAAGATTAAGAGGGTTCTAAATATTAATTCATGATGTATTAAAACCCTAGGATTCATAATTATATGCTAAAGATTTTGAACAGTATGGAAGTTTAAAACAAGTTGCATGTTGTTAATGGATAGAGAGAATTTAATTGCTTAATTTGATGTAGCAATTTAAATGACTAATATATGATTTTTAAATCTATATTGGATGCATAATAGGGTCATGTATCTGTTAGACTTTATTTGTGCTTAGGTTGGATTTTAATTAATGAACTATTAAATTCTGTTCTGTTAATTAAATGAATGTTGTTCTGGATTTTAATTGTTGAACTGCTTTATATGTTTCATCAATTATTGGTTGAATTTGTGGATAAAATAAGCATGTTGATTCATATAATTTCTATTATGCTTATTAGGAATTAATTGATGTTTACATACTTTATATGTGTTATCAATTATATGGACATTGTTGGAGTAGTATCAAATAAGCATGTTAACTTATATATTTTGTTATGCTTATTATGGAACAATTGATGTTTATATTTAATATTTTTATTATTAATTATCGAATTTATGGATTAGTTGATATTTACATTCATGGTCTGTATTATCAACTGCTGGATGTATGGATTGTATGTACCGATATGGGACGGTGGCATATTAGGGACGGATTAGTTTCAAAATACTAAATCCTACCTATTCGGGAATAAGGGAATGGATTATAAATTAAATCCTACTTATACTTAAGTCAGATCAGTTACATAAAGTTGAGTGACTTATTGGATTACTTGTTATTTATATTTAAGTCAGATCAGCTACATAAAGTTGAGTGATTTACTGGATGATTGGTTATTTGTGGCTAAGTCAGATCAATTGAATAAATTGAGTGACTAACTGAATTAGTTAATCTTACATCAGATCAATGAACAATTTAATGACATACTTTGATTTTGGACGGACTTTAAATATATATTTATGGTACCACGATATGAGCTTGAGTTTCAGAGTCGATGGTTATGGTGCATATATGCAGTAGGATGCGTAACTGGCTATGATAGGTTGAGGTGTACCCCGTTAGGCTTAAGTACTCATGCCCACTCAGGTGCGTTTAGCATGTTGCCTTCTATTCGGGTTGAGACTCCCTATGTAGTCCAGTGGATGTCTCTTAGTGTGGATATATATATGTATGAATTGGATAGATATTGTTGAGATATCTAGAATGTATCTGCGTATCAGGTCTCTGTTTGGATTGTAGGAAGGATAAAACTTGTTCGTAGGCCTGACCCACTATTATTTTTTCAGGTATCGGACGGTTCCAGTCTTAGAGCTTGTTTGTGCTGAGCAGAGATGGTCACTCATTCTTCCGACTGCGTAGGACTGCTATTTAAATTTAGTTTTGGATTTCTTTTTAGTTTAATTTATCTTCAGTTGGGTTTTGAATAGGGGACCACCAGATGGATTGCCAAGTTGTTTTTGTCTTAGACGTTTTGGATGTACCAGAATAGTTCTTATATATAAAAGTTTATTAAGAGGTTTTCATTAAAGGATTATCGTTTTAGTTTTCTTTCAGTAATTTTATTTATTTCTATTTATCATAATTGTATTCTGTGTTCGATTATTGCCATTTGTTTTTGATATCCTCGGGTGTTCGGGCGTGAGCCTGGCCAACCTGCATCTAGAAATCCGATAGTATCACGGTTGGTATTAGAGCCCTCCAGGTTCTAGTGTCCTTAGGAGCGTCTTTCGTTATAGGACTTCCGTGTTACGTCTCTTAAAACTTAGAGCTATATTAGGATTCATTGTACTCTATTTACGGTTCATTAGGAGGAGTTGATGTTAATTATATTCCATAGTTTTGGAATGGTTGACACTAGGAAGAAGATGGGGTCCAAAGCGAAAATAATATAGACCCAAAGGAGTAAAGGAGTACGTTATCGAGTTCTTTGCCAGAAGCAGAACTTGGGATCGAAGGTTTAGTTCTGGGGTTGGCATTACTTGGGAAGTAGAAGCCAAGGAAGGATTAAGGTGTAGGTGTTAGGTCACTACATATCGGGGCCAACACAACTTTAGTTGTTCTCAAAAAGGAAACAAGCGAAGAGTAGGAGTCCGAAGAGGATCCTAAGGGAGATGATTTCAGCGTATCCAACAAAGAGGATACTAAATCTTGAAGTTGAAAGATCGCACGAGGGTGATCTTATTCGCTAGTAGTATAATGAATGATACTAGTAGAGTTGGTGTGGATTAATCTACATATAGTTAAATTTTCATATCATCTCTAAGAGAGGTACTCTTCTGGAGTTTGGGGATTTGATGGAGTTTTTATCAGAACGAAAAAATGATTTTATATCACGTTCCGAAGAGTATGGGGATTAGGTTGTGACGTTCTAAGTTGCTTTATAAAGCCACGTTAGACGGTTTGCATTCCCCGTATGAGGAGGATGAGGGTTAAGCCCTTTGGTATTTGCTTAGGCAAATGAATGTTGCGTTTAAGCTATGTTTAAAGGATATGTTTCGCGGTTGAATGATTACCTATGAAACTATAAAAAGGAACTTTTGTGAAATAATTTGGCAAGTTAAGTTCAAAAGAGGTTTTCTTTTCTAGAATAGACGATGTCATAAGTAGAATTATATTTTGTTTTATGGTGTATATCATACGTGTTTCATTTTCATTAATTTAGTCTGGATTGGGAATATGGTTTAGTTGGGGACACAAGTATGTGATCAGCCAACTATTGTTTTAATAACATGGAGTAATAGCGCTATTTACGCTAGGATTGGGAGCATGAGGTCGTAGGATTTGGGAGATATATATAATTCTAGCCAATCTATTGGACCTGGATATGCATCAAAATGGTATGCTACTTGGGATGGGATAGTTAAACTATCAATACGAGTCAAATAATCTAACACGATTAGTTTGATATGCTCTATGCTAGATATTGATTCATTTTCATAACGCCCTAATAATGGTGGACGTTAATATGGCGATATTCGTGAGGTTGTGGTAGATAAAGATTACTGCAATGCCACTATGGTTTATCAAAGGTGTTGGAGGTGCAGAACATCTTCTTGGAAATTTCAGAAGTGGCCACCACGACGGAAGGAGGATTTCGTGCTGGTTTAGGTACTTATTGGGATGACGCCAAGAGAGGATAGTAAATTGACTAAATCTTCGTCAATCTATTCTTAATCAGGACACTATTCATGAGTGTGTCATTTGGAGGGGTTGTTGGTGTTACAATAGGGGGAGGAACCAAAGACTCTACACTGTAAAATATGGAATTTTTTTATATATAAGTCATATTTTGCGACAATTAGCTGTTGCTAGGGAATTGATGACTATATGGAAGATGGAAAAGTTCCATATTCATTTGAAGCGAAACAAGAAGTCAAATTGACACATATATTAATAAAGTAGGGTGTGTCAAGGACAGGAAGGTGAGACCGAACACCTATATAAGGAAGAGGTGCACGGTGTGTGTACAAAAGTCATAGCTAGTTGACTTTCAATGAATGGAATTACCAGTTGACTTTCCATATCGGTAAGTCTATCACGGATCAGTGGTGCATGGACTTAAGTTGTAGAGTTAGCTTTTGACGATGCTCCAAATTAAACAATGGGTGCAGATGGAAGCTGATGGTACCAGACTAATGGTACTTTCGGTAGACAAATTGGAAGGAGGATGCAAGGACTGAGGTTCACAACACTTAGTTTTTTCATCATCCGGGTGGAAATATGATGCACTCATGATATGGAGCAGATTTTTAGAGGATAGGCAGGAGGAGGGATAAAGTGATTTTGTCTCTAATTCTAATATTTACTAAATAATCAAGATGTACCAGCAGAGATCACTAGATCCTTGTAGACATTTTCTATACTAACGTGGAAATGATAGAGCATTTTTATGGATTTAGTTGAGGGATTGCTGACTTTACAAAAGGGTCAGGATTCTAGATGGGATATTGGTTAGTTTCTAAATTAAATCAGCTTAATTCTTGTTTATTTCAAACTGGTAGGACATCAGTTCACATGAACAGAGTGGATTACGAGACGACTTAGATGCATCACAGTGGTGATTCGCACTTTGTATTAAGTTCTGTCTTGTGGAAGGAAATATAGAATTGGATGCTCTCAACAACCGATAGGATATTCATATCTTTCGATTAGTTGTTGAGTTTGCAGTTGAAGTTTTAGCTTGTATAATAATGACACTGGCTGTTACCAAGGAAATTAAGGAAGTCAACTTCAAATTTTGGGGCTGATCTTAGTAGAGGTGTTTCTTTACTCAGATAGCGCTTAAAGTACTGGCAGAGGATTAACATTTTATGTTAATGTTATCGAAGTGAATGCGATGTAAAATTCGTCACTTCTTCCCAATGCACTCAGACGCTTATAAGGTACATCAAGACATCGAATGTCTGGTTAAGTGAACCAGATGATGTAGGGACATGTTTACTTGGTATATCTGGATATGTTGGTTTTAAATTAATGTTATGAGTATGATATGCATGTTATGACTATGTGTGATTTAGTTCATCGTTAAGTTTAAAATCGATACATGGTTGAATTATAGGCATGGTTGATTTGCGAAAGTATAACTAAATATACTTAAGGATGCATAATTGATTTGCCAAAGACTTGGTTGAATTGTCGGCATGGTTGATTTGCCAAAGTATAACTAAATATACTTAAGGAGTGATAAGCACCGAATATTGCATATTCAAGCGCCAATAATGAAACTGCCTAATTGGTCTCTTCCTTTTGAGATCATGTGTGATGCATCCGACTATGCATTAGGCGCGGTTTTGGGCCAACGTGTGGACAAGCTCCCATACGTCATTTATTACGCTAGTCAAACTCTTTCTGATGCTCAATTAAATTACACCACTACTGAAAAAGAGTTACTAGCTGTAGTTTATGCCTTGGACAAATTCCGCTCCTATCTTCTAGGTTCTAAGGTCATAGTTTTCTCGGATCATGCCGCTCTTCGGCACCTGTTATCAAAGAAAGAGACTAAACCCCGCTTGATTCGATGGATACTCTTACTTCAAGAGTTTGACATTGAAATCCGGGATAAAAAAAGGGGCAGACAATGTTGTCGCCGATCATTTCTCTCGCTTACTCATTGAAAAATCTTCCGATTTCGCCGCTATCCGTGATTCCTTTCCGGATGAGCAACTCTTCCAGATTTCCCATGCAAATCTTCCATGGTTTGCGGATATTGTTAACTACCTTGCGGTAGGTAAAATTCCAACTCATTGGTCCAAACAAGAGAAGGACCGGTTTTTCTCCCAAGTTAAGCATTTCTTTTGGGAAGATCCGGAATTATTCAAATACTACCCGGACCAAATCATCCGGTGATGTATTCCCGAAACTGAGACCACAAGCATCCTCAATTTTTCTCATACTCTTGCTTGTGGAAGCCATTTCAGTGCCAAAAAGACCGCTCACAAAGTTTTTCAAAGCAGATTATATTGGCCTTCCTTGTTTCGAGATGCATACAATTTCTGCAAATCATGTGAAAGATGCCAAAGGCTCGGATCCATGTCCCAAAAAGACATGATGCCCCTCACTTCCATCTTAATAATTAAAATTTTTGATGTGTGGGGAATCGACTTCATGGGACCATTTCCACCTTCTTATGGCTATGAGTACATCCTTGTAGCGGTGGACTATGTTTCCAAATGGGTGGAAGTCCCGGCCACCAGAACCAGTGATCATAAAATCGTGATCGAGTTTATTCAATCTAACATATTTAATCGTTTTGGTACGCCCCGAGCAATCATCAGCGATGATGGATCACATTTCAGAAATCGTTATCTTAAATCCGTCCTTTCTAAGTATTCCATCATTCATAAGGTTGCTACACCTTACCATCCTCAAACGAGTGGTCAAGTAGAGGTTTCTAACCAGCAGATAAAGCACATTTTGGAAAAAAAAAATGGTTCGACCGGACCGCAAAGATTGGTCACTAAGACTAGACATTGCACTTTGGGCTTACCGGACGGCTTATAAGACACCCATTGGCATGTCGCCATATCGACTTGTTTTTGGCAAAGCGTGTCATCTTCCGGTAGAACTAGAGCACCGTGCTTTTTGGGCCATAAAAAGGCTAAATTTTGATCTCAAACAGGCCGGCTTTAATCATGCTTTGCAACTGAATGAACTTGAAGAAATCCGAAATGATGCATATGAAAGTGTCAAAATCTATAAGGCAAAGACTAAAGCTTTTCATGACAAGCACATTGTTAGCAAGTCTTTCGCCCCAGGACAAAAGGTCTGGCTTTTCAATTCCCGCTTGAAACTCTTTCCCGATAAACTTCGGTCAAGATGGGATGGTCCATACATCGTCACTACTGTCTTCACTCATGGAGCAATCGAACTCCAAGATCCGGCAAAAGGATCGCTCTTCAAAGTTAATGGCCAACGGCTTAAGCCTTGAATTAACGGCATAGTCCCAACCCGAAAAATTGAGAAAGTCCTCTTGACGGACCCAATTTACGAGGATTGATGCCTGCTCTAGCTTCGTCTAGCTATCGACTTTAAATTTAGCAAAGCAAGGGAAGCAATTCTTTCTATTTCCAGGCTTCTCTACTTTTCCAATTGCCTGAGCCTTGAAATTTTCTGGGAAATGGTTAAGAAAAGCCAAAACTTTTGTTTTCATTCCCGGATGTTTCCATCTCTTTCCAGCAATTTCATCGGATCTTTGGAATGCTACACATATGTGTGACCTCTCATTTTTAATGCATTGTTGGATCATGGTTCCCTAAATTCCATCCATGTATTGGAGTGATGTTGCAAAGTTTGAAAATTTTCCCCAAATTCCATCCATGTATTGGAGTGCTGTTGCAAAGTTTGAAAATTTTCCCCAAATTCCATCCATGCATTGAAGAGATGTTGAAAAATTGGAAATTTCAGTCATTTCACCCAGGCTTTTGCTCACTGGTCCAATTTTGAGCACTCGAAGTCCAAGCTTCGAGCACTCGAAACTTCCACTTTTCGTTCAAGAGCCTACTGCCTCAAGTTCGAGCGCTCAAAGACACACTTTGAGCGCTCGAAAGTCCATAATAACACACTGTCCAAACTTCGAGCGCTCAAAGTGTCGGGTTCGAGCGCTCGAAACTCACTGCCCAAAGTTCGAGCGCTCGAAGGCCTAACTTCGAGCGCTCGAACCCCCCTCCCTCCTTTTTAAATCTGAATTTTCTCTCTCCCGCGTCTTTCCATTCTCTCAACCCATGACCTCCTCCCTCCATTTCCAACTTCCTCTCTTCCATTACTTCCCTTCCATCCCCCCACTCCTTCCATCCCCCCACTCCTTCCATCACCCCACTACCTCAACCCTTTCAACTTCCTCTCTTCCTCCATTACCTCCTAACCCATCCCACTACTCTCCTTCATGCACCAACAACCCACGATCTCAACCCTTTTAACTTCCCCTCCCATCCATAATTCATCTACCCATTTCACTCCTCTCCTTCCTGCACATCCATCCCTATAAATACCCATCACCCCCACTATTCCGCCTCATTCCATCCGTGCTTCTCTTCATTCCTCTTTCAAGGTATGTCTCTTCCTTCTTTCTCTTTAATCTTTTTGTTCCAATTGTGTTACATTTGAGGAGTATGGGCATCAAATCCTTGGAGTTTGGTTGTGATTGTTGCTATGCTCTACCATAGAGAGCATTGTGTCTGAAAATTTTTGGGTTTCTTCATCAATTCCTCTCATTCTCACATTCTCTCTTTCTTGATGCACGCCAGGTGTTCGCTGAAATTCCCGAACCACGTCCGCCTCTCCAAATGTCTCGTGCCGGCCCTTCTCGTCGTCCTAGACCCTCTGAGGATGTTCCCGTCGTTCCTTATGAGCAGCCCCGAGCCCCTTGGCTCGACAAAAAGCTCAATTATGAGCTTCTCTTCCCGCTCACGGGTGTCTTTGACACTCTTCCCACCACTTCATGGGCTGCCGTGGAACTAGTCAATCAGCGCTTTCAACACATTTGCCAACCCGTTGCAAAGGTCACCTACCCCCGTGTGGTGCGCCTCTTCTACCAGAATCTTAATTGCCCTGAAGAGCCGCCGGTCTCTCTCACCACGTCCATTGATGGCATCCCTTTTTCCTTCACTCTTGCTGACATGGTGGCATTCTCTGGCTGTCCTCTGGAGTGCCCCGATGACATTTTCAATCGTGAGAATCTCCCTTTATATGAAGAGCCGGATACTTTAACTGTGGAGCAGGTTGTCGCTGCCATTTGCAACGTGAATGACCCTCGTCGACCCCAGAGTTTTACCCTCAAATCCACTCTTCCGGAGCGAGTTTGGTTCCTTGACTCCGTTCTCAAGCATAATGTTTACCCCTTGGCGCACAGCACCGAGTGCCGAGGCCTGATGTTGCAAGCCTTGTATGCCATGGACCAAGGCAAATGGTTCTCTGTCCCGGAGCTCATTTGGGACACATTTATGCGGTTTTAGGACGAGTGTATCAATGCACGGCAGCAGCGCCTTAAAAATCGGCCTTTGCCATTGCCAGTCTTCGTTATCAAGCTCTTGAAGAACAAAGGCTTCATTGTTCCTCCTCATGAACCGAGAGGCAAAAAGATTCAAACTTTTACTCTCCGCCGGTGGACCAATGTTCTAAGCCATTCTCAACACCCTCGGCTCGCTGCTCCTCCATTGCCCCACTCTCTATCTCCTCCTTTTTCTGAGGATGATCGTATGGCGGAGGACGCTGAATGGGACGAGCCTCCTGTTGATCTTCTGCCAGACCAGGCCTTCATCCGGGCTAGTCTTGCCCGTATTCATGAGCGGATGGATCGTTTTGAGATTTCTTTGGCAGACTACACTCAGACTGTGCGTGAGGACTACTTCCGTGCCGAAGAAGACCGTCGTCTTGCTGCAGACGACCGCCGTGTTGCGGCGGAGGACCGTCGCGTGGCACAGGAGGAACGGTGTAAGACTCAATCTCTCCTCAATGCCATCTTCGCCCGTTTTCCCCCGGCCCCGTAGATAGTTGCCAGTGTTGGACTTTATTGTTTTGTTTCGCATATGTATTATTTTTTTTTTCCTTTCTGTTTTTGTTTTATTTTTCAACGTTAGGACTGTGCTATGCATGAGTTTCTCTGGTTAGACATGATTGACTTTCCGTTCCTTTTGTAATCATGTTCTATTGAATACAAATTCTCTAGCTTTTCTGTTATCTTCTGTTCAACATTTTTCCTTCCATGTTTTACTGTTTGTTACATATCTTTGTAGTTGTTTTTGCCTTTTCTTCGTGTCCCATTTCAGGTGGCACATTTCAAGTTTGGGGGAAACATTTGCGTTTTCATATAGATGGAAACCCTTGCCTTCGTTAGTCCACCTGGTATTTTTGTTCCTTTTATCCCCTATGCCCTTTATTTATACATCTTTGTCTCACACATTGAGGACAATGTGTACTTCCAGTTTGGAGGTGCAAGTTTGCATTGTTGGTTCCATATTTTTGCTAAGCAATGACAGTATAATTTAAAACTTATCGGAGATGAAGCATATGTTTAATACCTTGTATATAGAAGCAATTGTGAGTTTTTGAAAATAAAGAAAAATGTGAATTTAAAATGATCATGTGGATTCAAATTAGTCTGTATAAATGTCTCAATTAGATTCTCGCTGGATTGTACACTCTTTTATGCTTCATAATGCACAGATGCACATTGGAAACTTAATCGTGAGGCATGTAACTTGATTAACCTTGATCTTGGCCTAGTTAATCTGAATTGATGAACCTAATAGATGGATACCTTTGGTATGATAAAAAAAAAAAAAAAAAAAAAAAAAAAAAAAAGGAAAAAAGAAGAAGAAAAAGAAAATAATGATCAGCTTGAGTTTGTAGCCTTTCCAACTCGAGTTATTAAGTCCTAGGAGTGTCTCTACACTCAACACCCTAAAGCCATCTGGTTTGGGAGTTGTTGGCCTAACGCTTGTTACATGGGTTGGTTAGAAAGCTTAAAAAATTTAGACATTGCACGGTCATTCAAAAAAATATATATATTGTAATAAACATGGTTCGTTGGAGTTCGTAGCCTTGCCAATTCGAGCTATTAAGCCCTAGGAGTGTCTCTACACTCAGCACCCTAAAGCCATCTGGTTTGGGAGTTGTTGGCCTAACGCTTGTTACATGGGTTGGTTAGAAAGCTTAAAGGATTTCAGCATTGCAAAACCATTTTATGTATCATTTTTGAGTTATAATAAATTGTCAACAAGCAACAAAGTTGTTTTGTAAATAAATTCATGCCTTAGGGACTTCATTTAAAAGGGAATTCAATGATTTGAAGACTTGTGTCTTGAAATTGGAAAAAGAAAGTAAAAGCCGCATATTGTGAATCCAATCCACTTTCACTAAAGCTAGAGTTGATTTCCATTCATGAGATGACAATTGAGTTATTTATATGGACTAGGATGTTGATGCATGTATATTGAAATGTGTTTAGCTAATTTTTGTATCAATGCTTCATATATGCATGGTAGTCTATTTAATGACCCCATCTCCAGTCCTGTGTCTATTTCGAGTTATATTTGAGCTATGTATATATTTCATTTTGCCATGGTTGATATTTTTGTGGTAGCATTCCCATTGTTGTCATTTCATTGAGTTTTTCATTTTAGTTTTGCTAAGGGACTAGCAAAATGTAAGTTTAGGGGTGTGATAAGCGCCAAATCTTGCATATTCAAGCGCCCTTAGCTGCTTTAGTTAAGTCCATTATTCGATTATTCTATATAGATTATCCTCATTTGCATGTTTTTATATATGTTCAGGTTCATTGGCCAAAAAGGAGCAAAAATGATGTTTTGTTCAATCTTTGAATATCAATGTGCTCAAAGCTAAAGTTCTGGCAACAGTGGAGTCTGACTTTGCTTGCCATTTTTGACCAATCAAACTCGAGAACTGGACTTCCATTAAAACATAGCATATTTAGAGCTTTGAATTAGCTTTCCAAATCTTCAAACGGTTCGTTATTTGGAGTTTGGAGCAGAAAGTTATGGCTATTTTACCAAAGTAGTGCAAAACAGGTCAAGAGAAAGGAGCATACTGGTCCAACTTCGAGCGCTCGAAGTGCTTATTTAGAGCGCTCGAACTTGGAGCAGAATGCTCTCTGGGAGCCATCACTTCAGCCCACTTACACCTTAATTCCCTCATTTCTGATTTCCATCTTTATAGGTTGGTTGGAGATGTCTTTTGGGTGGGAGTTGAGCCTTGTTTGGTAGGAGAGGATATTTACAAAGGAGGAGAACCACACATAACAATAGGATATCTCATCTTGTAAGATTTCTAGAGAGAGAAAGAGGAGGAGAAGATAGAGTTCTTGAAGCTACAACAAAGGAGCTCGAAAATGGAGGTTGCATCCAAGCTTCTTCCTTCCTTTAGAGATTCCATGGGTAACTAAACCTCCATCTAGGGAGGTGATGAGGCCCCTTTCTTGTAAGCATGTTCTAATTTAGGCTATATTTTGGGGATTACAATGTATATTTTATGGTCTTTTCATAACCAAGAGCACTTCATTTCTTGTAATGAATGTTGATATTTGTATGGATGATTTCTTTAAGTTGATTATCTTGTTTTAGATAATGTCTTATATTAATCATATTGCTTAAGTTTTCATGGTGAGAATGGAGACAAGGTTATGAAATGGTTTAATGGCATGTTGATAAGTACTTTGATAGATCATTGCTTAGGTGAAACCTTTGATGGTTTATGCTTATTTCTTACATTCATGTGCTTCATCATTTTATCTAGGGCTTGATAATCTTTCATTCAAGTAAATGTGGTTAAGCTACACCTTAGTTAGGTAGTCTAAACATGTTAACCTTTGATGGATCATGCTTGCTTCAGATTTAATGAACTTCTTGAGGATATTATAGCAACCAAGTATTGCTATGTATCATGACCATAGTATATATTATTTTTCCCCCAATTTAGCTCTAATCTAGCATGTGTATAGGGATGGAGGCGGATTCACTTCCCTAGTCCTCTTTACTTGTATTTCATCTCCTTTAAACTCTTGCAAACTTTTATTTTATGCATCTTAATTTCATAGCTTAAGTGACAACCAACAAATCCTCTATGAACACCCCTATCATTCTAAAAAGACTCTAGACACTTAGGTTGCTATAGATTAGCGCAGTCCCAGTGGTTCGACTTACCCGACCAATAACCCTATTTTACAATGATTCGTGCTATTGCGAAGGTTGATTTATAATTGTAATCGACTCAATCGATCAAGGAGGCATGGTTGAATTGCCCAAGTATAAATAAATATATTCTTAACGGCTTGGTTGATTTGCTAAAGTATAATTAAAAATTGTTTTGTTAAATTCGTTATTGGCTTTTGGTACTGTATATAGATTAGCGTTACCTAATTATTAGCACTGGATGCATAGGAATTTGTGCGATAATCCTATGGAACTTGGAGGACTAGGGATCGTTACCCTTAACTACATATTGGGTAAGATTGAGTCGTTGTTAGATACAAATTAGGAGTTGTACATTTATGGTGTTTCTTAAATGTGGGAACCTTGATTATTGTTGGATGCATTGGACTTCGGTGGAGCCTATACACAGCGGTTGAGTCTACACGAGAACAGAAATGAATTTTAAAAACAAATAATTCAGAGTTTCGTGAATTCTAAGGACATAATTCCTTTTGTTAGAAGGGAAGAATGTAATATCCCTAATTTTAAAAATGATATAATTGGAATTTAAGTATTTTATTTTATTGTGTTTTAGGTACTTATGTGGCTATGTGTTTATATGGTTGCATGTTTTTATTGATTTGAATTAATTGTTGTAATTGAATTGCGTGCTTATGTGGCATTTCAGTAATTGATTTATTTGTTTAGTTGAAATTCGATATTTAAATGAACTTAAAGTAGATGTTAAATTAAATGTTTATTTATTTATGTTTTTATTTGTTAATGGAGTTGGGCTTGGACAATAGTGATGGACCAACCGTTTGGGTCTCATGGACTACTCGGATATGAGGGTAATGGGTACAGTTAATACCCATAGATGGTTATACATATATTTATGGGTATATATGTATATAGGATAAATCTAATTAATATGATTTTAGGGTTTTATATAAATACGAAATCCGTAGTCGACTTATATATTTTTATTTTATATTTTATTTTATTTTCTTTTTGTTTTTTGTTTCTTCTTAGAATTAGAATTAGGTTTTTCATTAAGCTTATATAAATATAATATTATGTTTGCTTAGGGTTTAGAAGCAACAAAACCTTATTCATGAATAGTGAGGTCTGAGAGAAAAACAGAGACCCCATAATATATTTAAGACCTTATTCATGAATGGTTTTGATTGGTGAACAGTATGACTGGTTCTATCAATTATATGATTGGTGAACAGTATGACTGGTTCTATCAATTGTTAAACCTTATTCGTTGTAGAATAGTATTTAGTATTTCAACAACTTAAAACCAAAACCATGTAAATTACAGACTACGAATGATAGTACAGCAATTTAAAATCCAAAACCAATATCCAATTAATTACAGAAGATTTTTAAATGTTTCAGCCATTTAAATCCAAACAATTAACCATACAGTTGCAGGGGATGATTTAATAAATCAACAACTAACATCCAGAGCCTGCATAGATTACATCTAACACATCAATGACCCCATAATATATTTAAGACCATTTAATAAATATATTACATCCCACTGGAATGCCTAAAAATAAGCTTAAGCATTTAAAACTTCATTCATCCACCAACCGTATACAATTGTACATAAGTGTTATACAGTTTGATCCGTTAATTTAGAATTAACCTTAAATTAATTTAGGGTCTTAATAACACCCAAAAATTAACTATTTAATCCCCCGTGAAGTCTTATTAAATTTCTAAAATTTAATCAAGCCATTTAGTTCCTTTCTCTGTTAGTAGCATACACCGTGGTATATTTTTACACTGCTTCATCCTTTGTCTTAAAGACTTAAACCATGCAACATTAAGTTTAATAACACTTAAAATTAACTACTTAGATCCTCTGTTAAGTCCCTACAGTTCATTAGAATCACTCAGAAGCCCAAACAGTGCTCAAAACACCAAACAGAGCCCTAAAACCACTTTCTGGACGTAAAAACAAATTGGAGCCGGCTCTTGGAATGGAGGAGCCGGCTCTTCCCCTATTGGAGCCGGCTCCAATCCCCTAGGAGCCGGCTCTTGCTGAAGGGGAGCCGGCTCTTGACTTCCTAGAGCCGGCTTTCTCCCTCTTGAGAGCCTCCAGTTCCGTCTCTGCTCCGTTTCCGTCAATCTGCTCCTTCTCCGATCAATTCCTACCCCTCTGCTTGTTTCTTAAACTAATCTAAAGGATCTAACACCTTCCTGATAGCATCCCCAAGGTTTGATTATAGAAATTTTAAATCAATTAATAGAAGTAAACTTGTGCAAAAACTGAAACCTCATGCATGGATTACAACGAAGCAAAAATGCAACAAAGATCTAAAACAGAAATAACACCCATCCTACGAGATTTACATAACTCCCGTAGTCTTTCCATACTTAGTTTTCAGTAGTTGCAATAAAAACAGAGACAACAACTACGACAAGAACCCTCATGCTTAAAGGACGTAAAACTGAACCAACTTGCATGCACTGTAACAGATATTGCATAAATCATCACAGAAATAAATCAAAGCATACATATGATTAATTTGATGTATAACATACATGAATGATTTAGTTTTCAATTTCCTTAAAACCCTAGAGCATATCTAGGTGCACAGAACACGGCTCAAAGGGAAAGAGGAAGATAGAACTTGCCTTTGAAATAGTTGGTCTGCTTTCCTCTGTTCTGGCCACACTGAAATACTGCTTAGCCTCCTATTACTTCTGTGTTTCCCTTCTCCTAGGTTTGTCGAGAACTCACAATTTGCTCTGTTATCTCAACCTTACTCTGCATCTCTCTGTGTTTTGCAGAACCCTCTACGTGTATATGCTATGTGATATATCGTAAAACCCTAGCTTAACGCATAATGGAGTATTTATAAACTAAATACTAAAACCCTAGTTAATGGAAATTACATAATTACCCTGTTCAAACATTAAATACTTAATAAACAATTAATTTAAACCCATTAATTAAATCAAATAAGGAAGCAACGAATCACTTAAAACACATAAAATAAATAAAACAAGTAATTAAAATAAACCAACAAATAAAGAATTACACCCTTAATTAAAATAAACAATAATAAATCAATTAAATCAAATTATCCAATTAAGTCAATTAATGCAAATAATGTTAAATAATTCAACTAAGACAATTAAACAAAAATAATAAACGCAAATAAATAATTAACAAATAAATCAATTAATACACACAAATAAACATTTATTCATAAAATTAATAAATAAAATAAAAATGCACATAAAATAACATTTAAATTTCAATTTTATCCCTTTTTAAAGTAGGGGTATTACAGTTTTGGCCAAGGGTTGAAAGGCCGGACCAAGGAAGAATGAAGAGGGTCTATTTGTGGAATAAAACTAGAGCAGTAGAAGGCTTGACGACAATCAGAAGTCGCCGGAAAGTCTAGGCAGAGGACGGTTAAAGGTTTCAAATCGAAACCTAGAAGCAAGTTCTATTCCTTGTTTCTTCTCTTTGATTTGTGTTCTGTGCATGCTTAGATGATCCCCAGGACTAATTCAGACTTTAAAATGGAACTTGTATGATTTTTATTCAGTGTTTAAATGTATTCTCTGTTGTGAATCGAAATTTGTTATCACATAAACTGATATATTCTTTGTTACTCTGAATTGTGGTAAATAAAACATATTGTGTTTAAGTGTTCTGGAATAAATTCGGGCATATATTGAACTCCTAAGAACTATACTAAAAACTTATAGAGGTGTTTTTACATGCCGGAGTCGGGGACGAAGAAGTAGAACAGGAGGAACGGGTGACAAGGCTCTCAGAGGGGGAGATAGACAGCTCCATGGAAGTGGGAGATGGCTCCCCTTTGTGTAGAGTCGGCTCCAGGTGATGGGGAGCCGGCTCCCCCTTGTATAGAGCTGGCTCCAAGGTCTAGGGAGCCGGCTCCATGTGTGTTGTGAGTCTGCTCTCTAGTTTTGAGAGCAGACTCTCTTATTTTAATGTGTTCTGGAGTTATTTGGGTACTGTTTGGACAAGTTGAGGTTCTGGAATTATTTTTGGAGATTAAGAGGGTTCTAAATATTAATTCATGATGTATTAAAATCCTAGGATTCATAATTATATGCTAAAGATTTTGAACAGTATGGAAGTTTAAAACAAGTTGCATGTTGTTAACGGATAGAGAGAATTTAATTGCTTAATTTGATGTAGCAATTTAAATGACTGATATATGATTTTTAAATCTATATTGGATGCATAATAGGGTCATGTATCTGTTAGACTTTATTTGTGCTTAGGTTGGATTTTAATTAATGAACTATTAAATTCTGTTCCGTTAATTAAATGAATGTTGTTCTGGATTTTAATTATTGAACTGCTTTATCTGTTTCATCAATTATTGGTTGAATTTGTGGATAAAATAAGTATGTTGATTCATATAATTTTCATTATGCTTTTTAGGAATTTAATTGATGTTTACATACTTTATATGTGTTATCAATTATATGGACATTGTTGGAGTAGTATCAAATAAGCATGTTAACTTATATATTTTGTTATGCTTATTATGGAACAATTGATATTTATATTTAATAATTTTATTATCAATTGTTGGATTTATGGATTAGTTAATATTTACATTCATGGTCTATATTATCAACTACTGGATGTATGGATTGTATGCACCGGTATGGGACGGTGGCATACAAAGGACGGATTAGTTTCAAAATACTAAATCCTACCTATTCGGGAATAAGGGAATGGATTATAAAATAAATCCTACTTATACTTAAGTCAGACCAGCTGCATAAAGTTGAGTGACTTACTGGATTACTTGTTATTTATATTTAAGTCAGATCAACTGCATAAAGCTGAGTGACTTACTGGATAATTGGTTATTTGTGGTTAAGTCAGATTAACTGAATAAGTTGAGTGACTAACTGGATTAGTTAATCTTATGTCAGATCAATGAACAATTTAATGTCATACTTTAATTTTGGACGGACTTTAGTCTCAGAGTCGATGGTTAGGGTGCATATATGCAGTAGGATGCGTAGCTGGCTATGATAGGTTAAGGTGTACGTTGTTAGGGTTAGGTACTCATGCCCACTCAGGTGTGTTTATCATGTTGCCTTCTATTTAGGTTGAGACCCCCTATGTAGTCCAGTGAATGTCCCTTAGCGTGGATATATATATGTATGGACTAGATAGATATTGTTGAGATATCTAGGATGTATCTACATATCGGATCTCTATTTAGATTGTACCAAGGATAGAACTTGTTCGTGGGCTTGGCCCACTATTATTTTTTCAGTTATCGGACGGTTCCAGTCTTAGAACTTGTTCATGCTGAGCAGAAACGGTCATTCATTATTTCGACTGTGTAAGAATGCTATTTATATTTAGTTTTGGATTTCTTTTTAGTTTAGTTTATCTTCAGTTGGGTTTTGAATAGGGGTCCACCAGATGGATTCCCGAGTTGTTTTTGTCTTGGAGGTTTTGGATGTACCAGAATAGTTCTTATATATAAAAGTTTATTCTGAGGTTTTTATTAAAGGATTATCGTTTTAGTTTTCTTTCAACAATTTTATTTATTTCTATTTATCATAATTGTATTTTGTGTTCAATTATTGCCATTTGTTTTTTATATCCTCGGGTGTTCAGGCGTGAGCCTAGCCAACCCGCATCTGGAAATCCGGGGGTATTACAGATATTTCCTATAATGCTTCAATGTTAGTTCTAGGATGATTCCTTAGCTTCACCTTTGAACTAGACGTTAGGGGGTATGATCCAAATGTTATAGTCTATGTTATTCTTGCAATGCCATTGTAACCTTAGGTTATCAGCATGACGCATTTCCTATGGAGTAATTCAAATTACTCACACCCGTTAATTACACATTTTTTAAGGTAAGGAGGTGCTCTTTATGGATGGTCACTTTCATTAGCTTGTTGTGGACTTAGTGTCATGGACATACATGTTTTGTATTCATGAAAAGTGTGTAGCATGCCTTTTTGTTGTATTTTTGTAACCATGGATGTATGGTTTATATTTTGGATCCTTACATGTAATGAGGCCTTAGAGCCACTTGTTTACTTCATCCTTACATGTATTCAACACTTGTGTATATATCCATATTTCTGCATTTTTAGATTTCATGTTGGACCAATGTATGTTGGGGATTTAAGACTTGAGAGGTCTTTTGCATTTTCTGGTGTTCTGCAAAGTTTTCTGCAAGATTTTGAGCTATTTTGGATGACCAAAATGCCATTTTGGATGACCGATTCCTTTGGAATTAAATTCCAAGTCCAGGCAGTAGCTAAGGTATTGTAGAGGCTACAACCGGCAGACCCTCTTTCTCATTTCGGACGACCGAAGCACTGGGTCTTATTTCTTCCATTGGTTGTCAGGCCGAGTTTGATTCATTACTCATGTATGTTATTAACATTCATATGCTTTCATTATATACTTTTAACCTTGTATGAGTCATTTTATAACATTAATGACCTAGTTTGACCTAGTTCATGTTTCTTTGAGTGTTATTGATACTAGGAGGTACCATTTGACCTTAGCATCCGCATTTGGGATCCGTTATCGGGTCGGGTTTCATCACTACAATTGATGCACCGGAATATATGAATTTGGGGCGTCACATACATTGTCTTGAAGACTCTCTCTGCAAGCCTCTCGGGGTTTAAAATCCTAATACAGACAGTGATATTTTGCTACAAAGTATTTCAGGGGTAATTAGGTCTTTTTACACGTGTATTATGTGTATGACATTACATTGTGTTGAATTGCTTATATTCTCAGGTTGATCAAGTGATCATAGTCTCAGCTACAGAAGGTAATGTATATTATCAAGTGATAAGTGCTGAAATATGCACATTTCAGCCCTAACCTTGGGTATAATATAACTTTAATCATCTTTATTTTCCCGCTTTAGTCTTATTTTGTTTTATTTTCATTTCCAGGTTCATAAGATTGAAATGAGCTAATTCTGATGTCTTAAAGGCTTGAGAAAGTCAACAAAAGTCTTGGCGATGAACGGAAGCAAAAAGGAGGCCGAGTTGCAAAGATAACAGCTTCGATCGATCGAGTATCATCCCAGATCAATCGAGCCCCTATAGTCTTATAAAAAATGTCTACAACAACCTCGATCGATGAAGCATAAGCTTTGATCGGTCGAGCCAAAGCTTTGATCGATTGAGTGGACCTGACAGCTACAAAAATCAAATTTTAAGCCTTGATTCAAAGGGGCTCGGTGGCTAATTGATGAGGTGTCCTTGTGTACGGGATCTGACCATTTTGAGATCCTAAGAGTCCCTTATAAATATAAGATTAAGCCCAATTTGCAAAGGTTGGAAGATTGGAGGAGTGGATTGTAGAGAATTCAATTTGGGGATTTATTTTTCTAAATCTACAATTTAGGGATTCTCTCTCTACTCTCTCTCTCTAGGGTTTCTCTCAAGAATAGGAAGAAGAAGATGAAGCTAAGCTTGGAGATAGATTGTAAGACCATTAAGATGACATCTACCTTCTTCATGAGTGGCTAGTTCTTCACTTAGGGCTTGGATGAACCTTAAGTTTGTGTAATTAAACCTCTTGTTTTTCAAGTTTGGGGATTATGAATTGTAACTGCATTACTTGGTCTTAAGAATTTTAAACTTGGTTGTATCAAGATTTCTATTGATAATTTTTTCAATTGATTCTGTATTTGATTACACGTTTTTTTATGTGTGATTAATTGAGGATTGGTCTTTACATTGAGTACTTTTTGTAATTTTGCTTAGTGATGGTCATGCATGGTTTTTATTATATGCAATTGCTCTTAATTTGATGGATTATGCTTAGTCTTGATGGGTTGTGCTACAACATTAGTGTAATTATAGTTAGGTAGACAATTCATGCTTGAATTTGATGATTCATGCTTATTCATTGTAATTTGTATTATTCTCTTAATCATGATATGTGCTTGTAGCCACATCCCATTTACAATTCGTTTTCCCCATTAATTGAAAGTATTTGGTGTAATTGCATGAGCTTAGTGGTGTAATCCATGCTCTAAGCCTTTCTCCTTATTACCTTAATCCAATTTCACTTTAGCATTAACTTATTTGCAAGTTTTACATAGTTTAAAATTATCATTAGTATAATTAAACCAATCACTATCTTTTCAATATCACGTTCATTGATATTAAGTTTGTTCCAAGCTAATTATCTCAGTGGACGATCTCTACTCACTATATTCACGTATAGTTGTTTAGTGATCATTATAAATTTAAAAGTTGATGTTTCCATTTGTCACGTATAAATATCTATTTTTTTTTTTAGTTAAAGATATAAATATCTATTTTGATAACACTCACGGGATACATCAAGAAAAAAATTACCACCCCCCTTATTAATTACTAATTTTATTATTATATATTTTGAATATACAAACTTGACTTGTCATTTCACCACAAAGACGAAGTTGAGAGTTTGTGAATTTGATTGTTTTTTCTTTTAACTTTTGAAAAAGAAAAAAATTACCACCCATTATTAATTACCAATTTTATTATTATTTTGAAATATACAAACTTGACTTGTTATTTCACCATTATCTCTCGTGTCTCCACAACCTTTCTCTTTCTTCTCTCTGACATCTCTTTTTGTTCTCTATGTACCTCTATTCTTTCTCCTCTCTCTTTTTTGTATATTCTCTTTTCTCTTTCTATTCTCTTCTCTATCTACAATATCTTCTGCCTCTCTTCATAAGTGATTTTCTCTCTTCTTCAGCATTTCACCTTTTAATCCGATTTAGGATTTATAAAGACAAAAGTTAGATAGATTTGCATTTGAAAGGGGTGTTTCCTTTTGATGTTAGATTATTGTGAATGTGATTACGCATTTGATGGGAGTTATTTATTTATTTATTTTTATTGGAGTGTGTTGGTTTGCAATATAATGTTGTTGTCAGGACAATGTAAAATTGTTATGTGCTCAATGTAAAGTTATTAATCCTTGATATAAGGATTTTGAATGCATGATTTAATGTTGTATTTGGTGTACAAGAATAGAATGGAATGTAAGTGAGAATAAAAATGAGAAGGATAATGGAATGGAATGGAATAGTCCAGTCATTCACATTTTATTATTTGGTTGCAAATATAAAATGTGTAGGAATTGAATGATAATGACAATTCTAATGTTTAGTTGAACAAATTTAAAATTTAGAATGGATTTAATGGAATGAATTTCAAATTGAATTATCCAAAATACCCCTCTTAGTGACAAACAAATTAAATTAACAAAATAACATTCTTCTATAATTTTTTAAAAAGAAATGGCGGTGGTGGTGGATGGAGATGATGGTGGTGGTGGTATTAGAAGGTGGCTGCAATGAGGGTGGTGGAAGATGGCGGTGGCAGAAGGCGGCAGTGGTGTTGGTGGAAGGTAGTGGCAATGGTGGTAAGAGTGGTGGAAGTAATGATGGTAGTGGTGTAAGGTGTCAATAGTGGAAGGTAGTGACGATGACAATGGTATAGGTGGTAGTGATGGAAGGTGGTGGCAGTGGTGGAAGGTGGTAGCGGTGGTGGAAGTCGGTGGCGGTAGCAATGGTAGTGGTGGAAGGTAGTGGCAGTGGTGGAAGGCGATGGCGGTGATGGTGGAGGCTGCGACGGTGTGGTGGTGGTAAAAGGCGGCGATAGTGGTGGTGATCGCAGTGGTGAAAGATGGCGGTGGTGAAATGCAGTGGTGATGATGATGGTGACGGTAGTGATGACGATAGTGCTGGCAATGGCCGTGGTGAAAGGCAATGTAGTTGGCGGTGGTCAAAAGTGGTAGTGGTGGAAGGCGGCGACGATGGTGGTGGTGGAAGGCAATAGTGGTATGGCGATGTAAGTCGGTGGTGGTGGTGGTAGTGGAGACGGCGACGGTGTGGTGGTGGTGGAAGATGGCAACAATGGTAGTGATGACAGTGGTATAGATGGTGGTGGAAGGTGGCGGTGGTGGAATATGGTTGTGATGATGGTGGCGGCAGTGGTGGCAGTAACGGTGACGGTAGTGGTAGCAATTACGGTGGTGAAAGGTAATGGAGGTGGCAGTGATTGAAGGTGGTAGTGATGCAAGGCAGCGGTGGAAGGCAGTGGCGGCGGTGAAAGGCAATGGTGGTGTGGCGATGGTGTTGGTAGTTTTGGAGTTGGAACACGACGATTTTTTTGGGAATTTAATTTTTAAATTTTTTTTACTTGGGAATAGAATGAGCATTCCAAATGTTTAATTGTGAAATGAATTTTCATTTCTAGAAATAGATTTTCATTCTAAAGTAATAATCATACCCACCTTAAATTGATACCAAATAAATAAATGATTAGAATGAGTATAACATTCTATTTCATTTATGCACACCATAAGTATGTTGCATGCCAAATGTAAAACTATTTCACGCTTGATTTAAGATTGTTGCAACTGTGAAGTAAGGTGTTGCATATTTAATATAAGCTTCTTGTGTTCTCAAAAAAAAAATTTTAACCAATGTTCTCAATTAAAAAAACCAGAGTGTTGCGCTCTCAAAGATAAAATGAGACCGAAAATAAAAATAAAATAAAAGTTAAATAGAATCAATAAAATATTAAATTAAGAAAATTAAAAACAAAAAGTGCACTGGCAAGCACAACACTAGATCTTGTAGTAAAGGGGATCGAGATTTCATCATTCATGTATATACTGTGGGTAGATAAAGTGTCACCAATTATTTTTTTGGTAAATAAAGTGTAACCAATTATATATTGACAGAGAGAGAGAGAGAGAGAGAGGGAGTCCCTAATAAAAAAGCATATCCCTTGAATCATAGGGTCGGAAGAAACCAGAGAATTTGCTTAGGTGTTGTGGTCCCTTCATGTGGATGATGCAGGGAAGATAAAGGGTATCGTATAAAAGGAAGAAAAGCAACAGCCACGTTCTGTCTCTTGTCCTTTTTCTCCTACTCTCTCCTCTCACTCACTAACTACAAATAGGCCCACCCATCAAATCATTAATTACTTCGTTAATCCCACTAATCAATAATATTTAAATCAAACAACTACCATTCTTTTGGCACAATCAGTGCCCATAAATAATAGGTCCTAATATCCAAACTATAATTAATCAAATTATTTGTCAAACAATGCATCTACGTGACCAAAGTGGTTGTTACATTCCTCAAGGCTCTTAAAAGTTTGAAAAAATCAACGAGGCCGTCCTTTTCTACTAATTTAAAACGAAACTTGATTCTTTTGAGAGAGAGAAAGTGAGGCAGAGAGAGAGAGAGAGAGATGCAGTTGCACCTTTTGAAATCTGAATTAGGATTAGATTCATAGCCAAAATAACCATTCATGTTGTGGTTTAATCGGCATAGATCGGTTGTGTAACTGAAAACATGTTTACGTAGGGATGTCAATTTAATTCCTTGTGATTTATTTTTATTAAGATTTTTTTTATTAAATATAGTTTTTGTTTTTCTTCTTTTTTATGATAGTTTTATTTTTTAATAACATTTTTGTTATTATAATTGTTTAGTATTTGTATATGCTTAATAATTTTTTACAATTTTTTTCTTAAATTTGCTCAAATTTGAATTGTTTTCTTAGAAAATGAAATGGAACCTTTAAGGGACTGTTTGGTTAGACGAAAATAGACGGTGAAAAGTGAAAGTGATAGTGAAAGAAAGTGAAGTGAAGGGGGAAAAAAAAAATAGTTTTCATGGTGCATTTAGGATGAAAAAATTTCAAGAAAGTTGTCGGAAAATATTATGTTATTAGTTTGGATAGAATGAAAGAGAAAAAAAAAATAATTGTATTTACTAAAATTATCCTTATAATTTTAAATACTAAAAAAATAAATAAATTAGTGTAAAATTAGTTCATGTATCAAATTTTGTTGTTACTGATAATAGTAGTCAGAACATCAAGTCACCCAAATTTCTTTACTCAAAAATATTGTAACATTTTTTATTTTTTATTTTGGACATTACAATTTATATAGTGATTGTAAGGTTTTTTATGAAATCAAATAAGATTAGGATTTCTTTTTGGATTCAACTAAAATTATATATATATATATATATATATATTTACAAAGCAAGAAGTGTTAGAAGTTAAATTAGTAGATGCAGAGAATCGAAACCTGACACTCCAAAGTCTATTGGAGACACTAACCCACTAGGCTATCGAGACATCTGCAACTAAAATTATATAACTATGAAATATTTTGTATTATTTTTTCCAAATAAAGGAAAGTATATATTCCCTAAAACTTTTAATAACTCTAATATCCAAATTTTAAAACCTAGTTGATATGTATAAACACATATTGTGTTAGACCAAGAGGGGGTAAATTGGTCAGATTAAACTTCTTGAAGCTCACATCAATGTCAACAAAACCATACAAAGCACTGAACACAAGATACACACGGAAACCCTCTTAATAGGGAAAAACCTTGATTATTGGCCTCAGCCAATAACAAGCTCCACTAGTTGTATGCAAGTAGTTACATACTCAACTGTCTCACACTCTGCAAACACCTTTGTACAAGTTAAGACACTAATTTTCATAGCCTCTACACACACTAGCTCAACATAGTGCACACTGCACTTCCCCTGTCCTAAGCACCCTTACTTGGACCCTGTAAACTCTCATAGCTCACCAAATACATTAAAATAAATGTATAACAATAATATTCAAGCTTACACAAATGATAAGAGTGGCTGTGTAGCTTAAACCAATAATCTCCAGCCTCTATAACCTTTTCTATAAAAATTAGGGTTCGAGGGGTAAAACGGGTTATCCGAGTTCCAAAACTTCTGTAATCAATTCCACAGCCTTATATCACCATTACAAACATGCACAGATAATAAACATGATTATCATAGCATGTGTATATCACTACAATCATAGATAAGGCTTGGAAATAACTATTCACTTAAGAACTTAGGGTTTTGGTAGGTTAAAACCTGAGATAACCAAAGTTATGTCCAAATACCAACTTCAACAGCCTTGATTCATCAATATAAGCTTGCTAGCATGTAGATCAAATATTGTATAGCAAGATATAATTAATCTATATATGAATCACAAGGTTAAACTATAAAACAAGCCTAATCACAGGTCTAAGAGTGAGAATTCATTTGCAGCAATGTGTAGTTCAAAAACAAGTGCTCAACAAATGTAAATAGCTCAAATATACCTGTCTCAACCTTCACTTGGCACCCAGCAACCTCAGGCTTGAACTCACCCTTCAAACCAGCCCTTGCACCAGCAACTATGACAATAAATCAAACTACATGATGAGTACAACCAGAAGTTTTAATTCAGTGAAGATTTCTGGTTTAGATCATCATCAAATACCTCAAAAATCATTGTTCATTTGAGGCTCTCGAGTATATTGAAATGCAGCTTGCTATTAGGGTTTGCAATAAGGCATAAAACCCTAAAATCTCTATCACATCATATATATAGTAAAGCTCACTACACTAGTCCTTCTTCAATAAGGATATACACTTGTCACCTTTAGCTAATCATTGCACAGAGAATGTTCTGACATTCTTCACGTGAATGGACCAATATATCTTTGCCACCTCAACTGTTTTGTCCTCTAGTGTACTAGAAATTACACCTCACTTAGATAAGGCTGTAATAGCTTTCTTATCCAAACTTAGCCTCTAAGAAATGCAATAGTAACGCATAGACTATCATTCTAAGACCACAACAACATGTCATACACCTGAGCTCCATGTAGAAAGACCAAAATACCCTTGTAATAGCCACTTGTCACTCTTAGCATAATACAAGTCCTGAGATTGTATAAATCATAATGTAGGCTAAACCACAGCTGTTCAATATAATGCAGCTATCTGGACATATGTATAAACATATGTGAAAAGACCATAGTGCCCCTAAGAATATCTGTAGCCAATTTCATCTGTTGGCCTCAATTTACATAGCAAAATAGTCTGAACATGTATAGTGGTTGCAATGTGCTATCTCAAGCAATTGTGTAATTATGTCACAAGATAGTAAAAGACAATACTATCCTTGTGTGATGATTCAAACCTCTCTACACCACAATGCAAGTGGTAAAACCCCTTGTAAGCCCTGTAATCAATATTTTTTACATTAAATAGGCAAACACACCTTAGGACCAATATATTATATAATGCACTTAGAAAATACCCACCATATGTTATATGAATATACGTATTTGGAAGGGAAAAAATGAAAAAAAAAAAAAAAAAAAAGAAAAGAAAAAGAATAAAGCATCAATTTTGTATGCAAGATAAAAATAATAATAATAATAATGCTAAAAAGAAGACCTCACCAGCTTCATGACTTCATGTTTGTTTAGGAAAAATAATACATCGAATGTCAAAAAGGGAGAAAAAGATAAAGGAAACCAATTGATAATTATGGGTATAATAGAAATTTAAAATATAACATTACTACTTTCACGAGAAATAAAAAAATTCGCATCTTTTATAGAGAAAATTAGTTACTTGCAAGAATCCCAATTTCCTAAAAACTTTTTGTTTCATCCTAAACAAACGCATAAATTTTTTAAATATTTCCCAATTCTTTTCCTTTGTTGCTAGTTCAATCTAACCAAACGCACTCTTAAGGAAATTTGAAAGACATAGGAGTTCAAGAGGTTGGATAACTTAATCGTCCTCTCACTCTGTGATGGATAAGTCAAAGGGACCAATTCCCTGTAAGGATATTACTAGCCGGACACCCTTATAAAAGGAGGGGTCAGTCAGCTTAAATGGGGCACGACAGAATTTCCCTAGCAAAGTCTTTTCCTCTTCTTTTTTTTTTGATTTAGTACTAACTTGATCGTCGAGGATCTTTTGGCCGGAACCACACCGGTGCATTTCTAACTACCCTTTATTTCCTTCTTTGCATTGTTCTTGGTTGCTACGAAATCCTCCATCAATAGAAAATATGTATACCGGGTGTCACATACCGTCTCAACTTTGATGCCCGGTGGAGTGGATTTGGAAAGAATATTTTTATTTGTGGGACAGATTTGAATCAGAGTGCTCCGTATGAAACCCAACCTTAGATATCCCTATCGTTGACAGGGTCTGATGGGTAGTGTGGAGCCTAATAGATACTGTACACCAAGCCCCGCACTTGTTATGTTGTCCTAGTGCGAGGGTATTTATTCATTCTGAACTCTCTGTATCCGTTGTTATTTTTTTATCATCATAGTAAAAATCCATGCAACCCTTGAACGTAGCCCTGATTTTGGGTGAACCAAGTAAAATCTGTGTGTTCTTGTGTGTGTGTGTGTTTAATCTCTCTCTTATGTTTTCTGTTTAATTTCACAACAAGGCCTCTGGTGGGACATAATATTGCAAATGATAATTTTGGTGTCAAAACGAATCCAATTGAGTTGTAATTTTTCTTTTATTTTGAATTTCGGTGTTGAAACTTGAAAGCGGAACAATATGTGTAGCACATACTTCGATTACATAAGAATAACATTTAGTGAAGATATGCGAGTCAGGACACATTGCACTTTAATATTTTAGTTGGATTAGGTTACAATTATGATATTTAAATTTAGAATTGCAATATGGACAAGTGATCCAACTATTTTCCATGGGCTGCATTTGGCCAATTTATGAATGTTAACCCAGAGTTACAAACAGTCAAAATCCGACTCCCACTACATGGATTTTAAAAGGAAATTTTCAATTTTTGTCAATTTAAAATTTTCTTTTTAATTAAATCTTTGAGAGAAATACTTTTACAACTCTCGAATGTCTATATATACTTTTATTCACTCATGAATTATTATAACTATGAGAGTAACAATTTTTACAAATTGATAGAGCCTTTTGTGAGTATTTTTCATAGAAAATCTTCCAGATTGTTACTTGCATTTTTGTTTTCTTTGAAAGCATCTACTAATACGCTTGAGTGAATTAGGATGGTCTTCTCTTTTTGACCGAAGTTTGAACTTATTCGAGATTTAATTGATTCGGTCCAAAAATATAAATTTTTTTTTTAATTGATTTTCAAATCAATGAAAGAGAAATTAATCGCACTATGAAACGAATAAATTATTCGGGGTGTTTTCGGTTCTATCAACCATGTTTCTACAAGAATAAGCCTCGCACATCGGGTCACATGTCAGTACTATTGGGTTAGCTTTGATACTACTGTTGTATTCGTACCATTAGGTTAGCTTTGATATTACTGTTGTGTGATCAGTTCTACACCTAAAAAAGACTAGTCATTAAATTTTGGTTCTACAACTAAAATAACCAGTTACATATGGAGTTCTCTCACCCTTTTCAAAAGATCAAGACCATCCAAAATACACTTCATATGGGACTTGGAGCACATTTAGTAGTCCACAACATTACAATACATTGGAGTAGTTGTAAACGAAAGTTTGTGGTTCAAGTCTCAGCGTAGTGAAGGTATATATGTGTATGAATATCAATTAAGAAAAAAATATATATGTTAAACTAGTAAAAGTACAAGGAATATATCAGTTATGGGATGCCCCTATTATTTAGACAATTTACACATAAGATAAGTGTAATTATCCAATTTTTTTTTAAATTATGACAAAATTGTCTTAGACCAATAAAATCAAGAAGCAATATTTCTCAATGGAAAAATGATATAATTGTCAACTATTTCTTCCTGAGTAAATACTTTAAAGCCCATTTGGGGTTGCTGTTGGAATAATAAAAACGCTTTTATTAATATTCAACGGAGCTGTCGAAAAATTGTGGTTAGTAAAAAACATGTTAGGTATTTGGTGACATATTATAACAAGTACTTTTAATAATTAATTTTTTTTATTTATTTATTTTATACCAATATTTTTTAAAACATTTCTATTGCTAATTTTACAATAATATCTTTAAAATGATGTTACAATATTTGATAATAGCAAATTTATTAAGAAATGAATGTAATTATCTTTATATAAAAAATGACATAATAAACTAATGAAAAAGAGTTACCTAAAATATTCAACATTTACTCATAAGTAGTTTTAAAAGGTCCAAATTAACGTCATTCAAACACTCTATAGGGATGGCAATTTCCCCCGACCCAATGGGTTTTTGCCTTGCCCCGCCCCTAATGGGCGGATTTGGTTAGTACTTTAAATGGGTTTGGGACGGGTATGGTAAAATAATTGAAAACTCGAAGTGAGTTTGGTGTGGGGATGGATTTAGTAATAAACCTGCCCGATCCCGCCTCGATTATATATGTACCTTTAATTTTTTTTTTTTTTTTATATATATAAAATATATATTTAATATTTTTAAGACTCATATTACCTTTATAGAATTGTCCGTTAATATATTAATATTCACTACTTAGTAATTTAAAAGCGGGACCAACTTATTTATGAGCCCAATTTGAGCACATTGAGTTAAAAAAAATAATAATAAAAAAATAAATAAAAATTACTACATAATAAAAGTGGCATAACCCACTCCACCTCACAATTAAAAGAAGTATGCGGGGCGGAGTCGGTACTTTGTCTATCAGAGTAGGAGCAGAAATAGTATATCAATTACAAACCCGTCCCAAAGTAGGGCAGAGTTGGTTTTGAAGGATTTTCTAATGAAGCAGGGTAGGGTTTGGCCAAACCCTACCCAATTCTGGCCCGTTGTCATCCCTAGTTCTATTGAGCTAAATTTGGTAACCATTAAAATCGCTTTTAACAATTTAAATTTTCAAAATAAAAATACTTTTAAGCCGTAGAGAAATAATCCCAAATAAGCTCTATTTATTAAAATAACTAAAAAAAATCGATTTGTTTTTATAACATTACTCTTGCCCTATTCATGTAAGTCCTGATTTCACTATTGATAAAATTAACCAAGCAAATTTCTCTTTGGTTTTCTGATTTTTAATGAAAAACTCATATTCTTCTTAATTAACTAGCGAACACCGACTGTATATCTTAGATTTATAGGTTGTCATTTTTTAGATTCTTTAAATATGATCAACAAAAAGCTTATAGTAGTATCTGCCAATTTTTAATTAAAGTCCAATATTTAATAACCTATATGCTTCTACGTCACATAAATCCAAACACTCGTGTTAATTTCTATCAAAAACAATAAATTCCAAAATGTGTTGGCATTTTTTAATTTAATTTTACAACAAGAGTGATTGTTGAAGCTTTAGTGTTGGCTACATTCAGATGGCAATTCCTTTTGTATTTTTGTGTAGTTATATAAAAGTAGCAACTTTTTGTTTGATATTACACCTTAGAAGTTAGGTTTATGTGCTTGATTGGGTAAAAATGTTTAGGTATTATTATTATTTATCCACAAAAATGTAATAAGCATGTAAATTTGCGCATTCGCGTATCTCGTTATCATCACTAAAGATGTCAAAAGGTTCCTCTCTCTTTATGTAATGGTTGGTAAACTAAGAAGAAAAATGATTTGAACATGGCCATACTCATTCAGGGAGCTAGGTATGTATACAAATTAGCTAGGATAGTCTTGCCAATTTAGCTCTAAAATATGATCAAGTCCCACCATCTATTTTATTATCTTTAAGACTTTTCAAAATATAAATGATACTGATAAGATGTTTAGAGAAAGCGCGGTTATGTCAAATTTATTACCGTGGTTGCCCCCCATCCCCCCCTTTTTTTTTTTTTTTTTTTTTTTTAAATAAGTAAAAAACTTTCCTGACAAATAACACTCACTTATTCTTATGGGAAATTAAACTCTCAACCTATCATTTTTGGAGATGAGGAGATATCACTTATTACTATCCGGTTAGTATTTTACGAAAAAAAAATTAACAATTTTAATACGAGCAAAAAATAAAATTAATAAATAACAGTTCTAAGTTAAATGATATTTTAACGAGTTTGGAAAAATATCTAAAAATAATAATAATAATATAACCAGTCTAATTAGGTAAACAAGTTATGAACTTATGACATTACAATTTTTTTTTTTTCCCAAACGAAACACTACTCGAATATTATATTAACCTAAAATCAAATCAAGTCCATTGTGTCACACAACATTTTTTTTGCAATTGGAACAATTGTTGATGGTTTAACCAAAAAAAAAAAAAAAAAAAAAAAAAAAAAAAAAAAAATAGTGAGGAAAAAGAAGAAAGATCAAAACCCTAAATATAATCAAAACCCTAGCTAAGCAAGGAGGTGGGAACTGGGAAGTTTTTGTATGCTGCTAGTTGTCACTGAACTGTAATGAATTAAAGAATATGTCGGTCACCTTTGTCTACTAGTTTGGGCATCCCAATATTGTGTTTGAATAGGTTACATCTCATGATCAAATAGTCAAACTTTCCTAATTCTTAATAATTGAGTTTGTTGAACATTTGATTCTCACTTTCAATTGAAAGGACAACAATGTCTTTTCAAATAATAATAAAAAGGCTTATTTTATCAAAAGTGAAAGTACATTCACCTACCAAAATTAAATAAGTGAAAAAAAGTAGATACATTGGAACTCAATAGCATTAAAATTTAGAGTTAATTACACTCACAAACACTTTTTAAGATTTATCATATTGACAGCTATGTATAAGTTAGACATTTTTTGAACAATGATACCCCCTGTCATAAATTGAATCCAAACAGCCCCTTAAAAGATGTGAAAAGTCAAGATTAACCCTTCAATATTTTATTAATTTAAATTATAAAATATCAAAATTATTAAATGACATTTTTGCCCTTAATTTACATCATTACACTCCACCCCCCACACCCAATCTCTAACCTCACCTTCTCCATCATAAACCTAACTCTACTCTCTCTCTCTAACAATCAGCTTCTCTTTATTGAGATTTATATATATATTCAGAACTCAAACACCATATCAAACCCATACACCACCATCACCACCAAAACAGAAAAAATAGTGGCAACGGACAACCACCATGGCAGCTGTACCCCTAACAAACCCAACACCAAACCCACGACCTCTCCCTCAAACCCACCACCAAATCCCTAGCCCTCTCCGCCCCTAAATCCCTTACCACCGTTGCTGCTATAACCACCAAAAAATCTGTCGCCTTGAACTGTTTGATCTGGTCGCAGTGTCGAGGTTGTTGCCAAAGACAGAGACGAGACCCATCCCTGTGATTTTTGGATCCTTCTCGAGGTTGGAGCGAAGGTTGTGATGGTGTCAGCGCCGCCTTCCCCATGGCCACTGTCTGAAGTACAATCTTGGAGGCATAGAGATAAAGCCATTACTGAAATTCTTCCAGAGTGCGCAATTGAAATCCTTCCAGTGTGCAATCAAATTGAAATTTCCTATCAAATGACACAAATATACAAATGGTAGTTCCAATAATTGATTTGGTGGTATTCACTGAATATGCATATATATATATATATATATATGTACATACATACATATACACACAAATTTGGAGAGAGATCGAGAGTGTAGAGATATCCACATATTACATGCTTGTATATGCGAGAATTTAGTTAATATATGGTGTATCATACATTCCATCACTGCCAAGGTGTACCATACATTCCATTGTAGCAATATAAATGGTGGATGACAAATCTGGCAAATCTAGCTTGCCATATACAATTGATCAGAAAGGAAATGAGCTTGGGTCTCTCTCTGTATTTCTTCTCCTGGGATATTATTCGGTGGAGTTGAAAAGATCCTGGATATGTAGCTTATAGTCTAAGCCATTTTACTAAACCCGGGTTCAGTGAGGGCGTGTTTCTCAAAAGCACCAATATCAAAATCATTTTCGAAAAATTAGGTCAAACAGAGAACATCTAGTCCTAAAACGTACATGCAATTATGCAAAATACATCTACATCAAATGTTACCTGAACTAAAAAAGAAACTGTTGCAGAAAACAGAGTATAAGTACCCCCTGCAAGAACGAAATGATAAAAACAGAAAAACAAAAAATAAAGACAAAACCCAAAACCCACAAATGAACAAGAAGAGATTTCTAAATAAAGCCCTTCTTCTAGCGGCTTTAAATTTCATTTTTACCTTCCGAAATATATATATATTTAAGAATCATGTTGAAACTCTTTTAAAATTTGTACTGATTGATTTTATTTTAAAAAAAAACCATTTTTAGACAGATATTAAATTTTAGGGTTAATTACACCGACACCCCCTAAGGTTTATCATATTGACAGCCATATATAAGTTGGACCTTTTTTGAACAATTGCACCCCTTCAAGTTTGATAAAATTAATAAAGACACCCCATGAGTCACTTGCCACCCCTGACACCTCATGAATTGACATTGTTGTCCTTTGACTTATAAATTGACCAATATGAATAATGAAATTACATTTCTAACCTTGTATAATATATATCTATATATATATATATATATATATATATAGACCCATCAAGGTTAGAAATGTATATATATATATTATACAAGGTTAGAAATGTAATTTCATTATTCATATTGGTCAATTTATAAGTCAAAGGACAACAATGTCAATTCATGAGGTGTCAGGGGTGGCAAGTGACTCATGGGGTGTCTTTGTTAATTTTATCAAACTTGAAGGGGTGCCATTGTTAAAAAAAGGTCCAACTTATATATGGCTGTCAATATGATAAACCTCAGGAGGTGTCGGTGTAATTAACCCTAAAATTTAATATCTGTCTAAAAATGGTTTTTTTAAAAATAAAATCAATCAGTACAAATTTTAAAAGAGTTTCAACATGATTCTTAAAGATTTAACAAATTACTGCATATGGTATTTTATTACTTTCTCTGTGGACATTTAATATGAGACAGAGAGAGTATTTTCTAAACAAATAGGTCGAGACTGGAGAGTTTAAGTTTTTATATGGGTGTATGAATTTTTTGTCAAGATAAAAAAATAAAAATATATTTTAATCCAACTTAAATTATAAATTTTTTGTTTAGAATTTAAATTCAAGAGCCAAACATAAATTAAATCGAATTAGGTTTTTACTTAAGTTCCGAGACCATGCAAGTTGTTCAAAATATATAAATACTTAATTAAAGTTTACTCTTATCTTTTTTACTCCTTTTATCCCAAAATAAATATCCTCTGTTAGAAAAATCGTGACTCACAAATATCATACTGCAATGTCTTCAGTGTATATCACTACTATACTTATATATATAAATATTGGGGCAAGTGCAGAAAACACCCCTCAAGTATATATTTAGTAGCATTTTTACCCCCTAATTGAAAAGGTGTGCAATAAATATCCCTAATCTTTTGAAATTGTGCAAAATTATCCCTTTGTTAGAAATCTGACCTAAATTATTCATATAATACCTATTTTACCCTTTTAGTCTTCCGAAAATACCCATCTTTCTCTCTCTACTCTCTGCAATTTGGTCAGCTTTCCCACCACCGTCTTCTTCTTCAACCACCATTACCTCTTTCAACCTCCTTATATGACCTTAGGTTCACAATTTTTTTGCAATTAGAAAATAGAAAGGTTGAGCCACCTGCTTGAAGTATCTTTTCAGGGAGGTGCTCAACTCTGTATAGAAAATAGAAATGGGTGTCTGGGACAAATATACAGAAAGGCTGAGCCACCTGCTTGTTAGATTCTCAGTTCCCAATTTGCCTCTGACTTTAAATTCCCAAGCAGAATCGAGAGTGTTTTTTAATTGGTAGCTGTTAGCTTGAGCCTTTTGAATTATCATGTAAAAAAAAAAAAGAAAAAAAAGCAAACAAACAGTACAGTATTATCATCACCACCATAGGGTCATCTCCACAATCGTCGCCCACCGCTCTCCACAGGCCGTCGCCCAAGGCGTAGTTGTCTGCTGTCACCGCCGCTGCATAACCGAGCCCTCCCTTGCTCGTCGGCCGCAGATTCCACCTACCGAGCTTGCCGCTGAGTCATCCACGGTGATACTAATCACCTTTTGTCACCATCAACGTCATGATCGGCACCATTTTCTTTACCTCTAGCCTAGCAATTAAACAAAACAATCACATGAATTGATCACCCAAGAAGACCCACATCAACAACAACAACCCATCAACCAATTCACCTACCACCATCGCCCCCAAAACACGGCCACCACGGCCCCCAAAACACGGCCACCACTACGCTCTGAAACTCCTATACACAATCACCACCATGGCCACTGTCACCTCCAACCACCATGGCCATCCTGTGAAACCACTGCCTTGCGAGTAATCGTAGTAAATTGTAGCTTTGCTCGGTGTAGAAGACGAGCAAAAAGCGTGTATGATATGGAGCCCTTGATCAATCAGTTTAGATTGCGTCAAATTTCGACGCCGGAGGTTTCAAAACGTCGTCGTCGAAGGGAAGGAGATGAACCTGTTGGGTTAGATCACCCCTTTTTCGGTCACAATCGTCGCCGGAAGAGGCATCACGCGCCCCACACACCACCCATGCGCGTGGGGTTGCAACTACCTATGCACTTCATCTTCTTCCCAACAAACCCAGAATAAGCTATGTTCCCTTTTCACGGCGACCCATTGCGATTGGCAGTGAACCAGTTTGGTGAGGACTGAGAGTGGGTGGGTATGGGGTTGATGACGAGGATTGTTCTTTTTGGTCTTTTTACAAATTTTTGTATTTTTATATATTTTATAAAATTGTTGACTAAGGGTTGTTTAGTCAAATTTAGTTTTAAATGTGTTAGAGGGACTTGATTGCACAAAATTGAAACTTGAGGGGTGTTTTTTGCACGAGAGGGGTGTGATATGCCCTATAAGTATAGTTGAGGGGTATTTTTTGCACTTGACCCTATAAATATTAGATTACCCCATATGTGGCGTGCCTCGATGGGAGAAAGGAAAATGACAAATCATATAAATTTAAAATAATTAATCATTAATAAAATGTTAGCGAGAGAGAATATCCATGATTATTATTTTTATTATTATTATTATTATTAAGAGAGAGATGGGTGAGAGAGAGAGAGAGAGAGAGAGACGGGGTTGTTTGTGTGTGATATAGGAGAGACAGGTGTTCATTCTTCATTTCACTTTAGGTTCCTTTCATTTTATCTTTACAAACTTTGTTCCTTTACTATTCCAACCCTGATTTTGGGCAATACACATCTAAAAAGTTCCTTTTTCTCACACTTCCTCCTTTTAGTGAACTTTTTTCTGAGTGGGGTCTATATGATTTATTGACTTTAACGCGCTTCTACTTGATTTTGCTTCTGAAAGATTGTTGCAAGGTGGTTTTCTCTGCTTTTATTATTGTTTCTTACAACTATTACCATTATTATTACACCATCTTTACACACACTACTACTACTTACAGTTCAATTTCTTGGTTTTTATTTATTTATTTTTTCAAGTTCAGTCAAATAATAGTGCGTACTACATGTGCGTTGTCCTTACAATATTGTGAGTGTTAGTGATTGAGCTTCTGGGTACCACAAAATTTGAGTCTTCTTTCAATTTTCATCATCACTTCCATGGTTTTCTGAGATTTGGGATCTGGGTTCTGTGCAGGTTCTGGGTTTTCTAGTGTGACTAGAGAGATTCAGTGGCTTTTGGGGGTGTTTTCTTAGAGAGAGAAAGTCATGGGTGGAGGCGGAGCAGCAGCAAAGGCGGAGGAGCCAGCGCCACATCCACCAAAAGATCAGCTTCCCAATGTTTCTTACTGCATTACCAGCCCTCCTCCATGGCGTGAGTCTCTCTCATCCACTGTTAATTTTTTCTTATTTAGTATATTCTAGTGAGTTTTATTGTTGACTCGTATAGCATTGGCATCTCTATTGTAGTATATACAGAAGTTGTCTTAGTTAGCTATGAGTTCTGATTCTTCTGAATCTAGTTTTTTAAAGTCTGCAATTCTTCTTCTTTTTATTTTTTATTTTTTATTAGTTGGTTAATTGTGTTTGATTTTTTCTCTAAAGTTGAGAGCATATTGAAATTTCTCTTTCGCTTGTTGCCACTTTTTTTTTTTGAGTAAAATACTCCTTATTGGAAATATGGCTAAATATTGTGATTAACTTGTCCGCTGTGTGTTTTAGTGGTCAATTTCATATGTGTTTTTGTGGCTTGTTTGGAATTTGGGATCTGGTTTGATGTCTCTTGTAACTCAAGCTCTCTGCTTACTTTTGATATAGCTGAAGCCAAGTTTGAGGGGTTTTTATTTTATTTATTTATTTTTATTTTTCTTGGACCCCTTTCCATACTATATATATCCTTTCCATCTCCAGATTGTCATTCAACTTATGGCAAAAGTAAATTACATCTGAATTAATTCCACCACAACCATTTGAGTTAGGTTATGCAAAAAAGGGTCATCGGTCAGTGTGTTCCCCATTAATTGAGGGTGCTATGGGAGTAGATTGAATACAAACCTCACTGTTGGCATTTGAGGTTGTTATGCAAAAACTTTTAAGTTCTTAGACGTCGTCCAAATGACATTTCAATAAATATGATGTAGCCATTCCGCAAAGATTCTCTCTCATTCGGGTCAAAGTCAAGCATCTTTGAGTTTTTCACTTCATAAATTTATAATTGCATGACGTTGTTTCCTTCACTGGGTTCACCTAATTAATCAAATTTGTGCATATTTTTTATGCAGCCGAGGCTATCATTCTTGGTTTTCAACATTATTTAGTGATGCTTGGCACAACAGTTCTCATTCCCACTGCTCTTGTTCCTCAAATGGGAGGAGGCAATGTAAGGCCTAAGAGTGTGAACTTACATTTCTTGCTAATTTTTTTTTTTTTAAATGGTCTTGTTACAAGTATATTAGGTCATAATCTCACTGCAACCGCATTTGCCTTTCTTACAGGAGGAGAAAGCGAAGGTGATCCAGGCACTGCTTTTTGTTTCTGGGTTGAACACACTGCATCAAACATTATTTGGGTCTAGATTACCTGCTGTGATTGGAGGGTCATACACATTTGTTGCACCTACAATTTCAATCATCCTTTCTGGTCGATTCAACGATCCGGACCCTATAGAGGTTTGCAACCTAAATTCCATCCCATTGAGTCTGGTGTTGTTTAGATGGAACATCAAGCTGTGTATTGTGATGATTATTAAACAAAAATGCACAAAACTATTATTTCCCGATGTGTTCTTCCAGGGTTCTTATGCACGTGTGCACTTCTGAAAACTATTTTTTAATAACTCGAAAGTTAAGAATGTGAAAAACGCGACACTTTTTGTTTTTATCCTATTACGGCTTCGCATCAATGATCAATGCAGTAATCTTGTCAACGTTCCTATATTCACCCAAGCACTGGGGATGAACATTCAGTTTTTATTTTATTTTATTTTATTTATTTATTTTATTTTATTTTTAAATTTTATAAATGATGAGCATTCAGTTTGGATGGCAATATTTTCCTATTTTCCTTTTTTGGTAAGAATATATCATTCAATTATGGATATCCTCTATTTGCTCACTACAAAAGAAAGGAAAGACAAAGAAAGAAATTGAAAATTCACATATCCAAAAGGCAGAGTTATCTTTATGATATTCAGTTCTAACTATGTGAAAATTATTATTTTCTACTCAGAAATTTAAGAAGACAATGCGTGCAACCCAGGGTGCCCTTATAGTTGCTTCAGCTCTTCAGATAGTCCTCGGCTTCAGTGGCCTTTGGCGTAATGTCGTCAGGTTGGTTCAGAATTTTAAAAATGCATAAATTTCTTTTGACTATGCTGAGATAACTCGTATTTTTTAATTTTTTATTTATTTTTAAATCATTTTTGTAAGGCAAATAGCTTGGTTGGACTTTTGAGCTTGCCATGATATGAATTCATCACGTAAAATACCAGATCAGGAGCTATTCAAGATGTCTTCTCAATTGGACTTGTTCTGATTGGTTCAAAGTAACTTTGACTTGAGTTGCTCTGTGCCAATCTGATTTCTGCAGCACACATTTTTTGGGTTTAGCTCCTTTTGTTCATACTTAATATTAACCATATCCAATGTTTGCTTGGACTGGAATGTAATAGAGAAATCTGAATGCTCTGTTTTGACCACTTCCCCATTGAAATGTCGTAAAATCTACATTTTCAGGTTCTTGAGTCCACTGTCAGCTGTTCCTTTGGTTGCTCTTGCTGGCTTTGGGCTTTATGAGTTTGGTTTTCCTGGGGTAAGTATTCTTTTTCCTGCATTTTGGATGGATCATGGAATCATAAGGTTCTATGACTTCTCTGTGTGTGTGAGCGCATCTGCGTGCTTGCTTGTTTGTCAGTTTTTCTCCACTGGATAATGACTGTCACCTTGGTTGTGTAGGTTGCGAAATGTGTTGAAATTGGACTGCCAGAGCTGATTATTTTAATTATTTTCTCACAGGTAAATTTCTTTGATGTATCAAAAAAAAAAAAATTGTTACGTGTAATAGTCGCTTGCATTTAATTATTGAAAAGATCGTATCAGTTTCCATGCTTAACCTTATCTTGGAAATATTTTTGTCGACTGAATCAATTTATGTCATTGCTTGTTGGCAGTATTTATCCCATTTTATACACTCAGGAAAGAACATCTTTGATCGTTTTGCTGTTATATTTTCGGTGGTGATTGTATGGATTTATGCACACCTACTCACTGTTGGTGGGGCCTATAATGATAAGCCACCAAAAACACAAACAAGCTGCCGTACTGATCGTGCTGGACTTATTGATGCTGCTCCTTGGTAAAGCAACTTCTGTTCCTGTTACTAATTACTTGAGCATTTCTCTGTTGTTACATATAAAGTGATGATTATCCCATACTCGAGTATGTTTGAGATCAAAGTGACTGGAGGTGCTGTACTTTTTTCTTTTTTTTTTTTTCTTTTCCGTTGAACATTGCTAAACTTTGCCATTATATCATGCTCTTCTGTTGTTTTTGAAGTAATAGCGAATGAGCTCAGTGTTTTCATGTCTAATAGTGAGGATATGAAACAAATTGTGAACATATATATATTGGTTTTTTGAGCTTTGGTTGTCCATATTTTCATTTGGGAAAGCTCTGAATTTGCAGACCACTGCTATGTGGGTTGTCTAGAATACAGTCCAAATGCAAGAGAGCTTGTGAAGCAATACATTTTAATTTTGTCAAGTTTGGCTGGAATTCTTTCTTTCTTTTAAATGGTGGTGTTCATCATGTGTCTGCTCCCTGAATTCTTCCTTCTTTATATAGCACTGAACTTTAATTTTTTTTTTTTTGATGTGTATATATAGGACTGAACTAAACATTGAATTGGGGTGTAACAAGTAATTTTTTTTTTTTTTTTTGATAAGTGAGGTGTAACTAGTAATTTTGGAACAAGAATGTGATTTATATCAATTATTCTAACGATCACTTCATATATTATGTGGGTTTGCATTTGCAGGATAAGAGTTCCATATCCCTTTGAATGGGGAGCACCTTCATTTGATGCTGGCGAAGCCTTTGCCATGATGATGGCTTCATTTGTTGCTCTTGTAGAGGTTTGTTTTCCTCTGAGTCCAACTGAACTAAAGATTGAAGTGCTTTGTCATTCTTGTGGTTCCGGTGGTTGTGACTATGTATATATTTATTTATGTATTGATAGGTATGATCGTGGTTGCTGTTATATTATCAGCATTATCATCACTTATGGAATAAATCTACCGCAGCCTATATTTCCTACTATTTTGTTTTTCTTTTTTTATTCTGATTATTTGTCAATGACTTCTTGTTGGGGTAACTGAACCATTTTTCACTAGTGCAACTTAAAGACGCCATATTAAAAGTTGAATGGTCAATTATACTTGTTTACTTGCGAGCGTACTTGCATCTAATTGGGTGTTATGAGTGGTCATATCTATTGTACCTAATACTTAAATTCACACTAAATTTTCATTGCTTCATAAATAGATTGTTTCTTACATTTTTTAATAATATATGCAGTCCACTGGTGGCTTCATTGCGGTTGCAAGATATGCAAGTGCAACCCCATTGCCACCTTCTATTCTCAGCCGTGGTGTTGGTTGGCAGGTAAACCAAATGCATTGTTTTTTAGCAGTATGATTTAACTTAAGAATACATAGTTACAAGTCTTGGTTGAAATTGGTTGTTTTCTTCATGTTGTGAGATCATTTGATTCACTTCCTTATAACTTCTTAAGTTTCCAACTAGGAAGCACGGACAAGCCTGATACATGTCGGACATGCCAAAAAAGTGTCTTTTTTTTTTTTTTTTTTTTTTTTTTGCATATTCGGACACGGCACGGACGCACCGTGGACATGCATCGGACACGCCATGGATGTGTGCAACACACGTGTCCCATTCTTGGGGATTTTTTTTTTTTTTTCAAAGTAAGGCACTTGGGGATTTTAAGAAAGTTTTAGAAAGAAATCTAGGTTGAAATATAAAATATAGGGAGTTGCTTAATAGCTTTCAATAAAATGATGGTCATTAAATAATTACCTAAAAGTTGTCATTTTATAAAAAGAATTTTATATTAAACAATCAGATAGTTGTGCTTATATTTTAGTTCAAAGGTACAAACTCTTGCATGATCATTTTTTATTCTCTTTTGTTCTCCACCTAGGAAGCATGGACACACTTAAAATGGCAAAGAATCCATGTTGGACATATGTCGGATACGGACACGCGCTAGACACGCCTCGACACATGTTGGACACGCTAAAATACGTGTTTAATTTTTTTTAATTTTTTTGAATATTTGGACACGTCGTGGACACGCCATGGATACATGTCCGACACGCCTGTCGCATTCTTGGGTTTTTTTTTTTTTTTGATAAGTGCATTCTCGGACATTTTTAAGAAAGTCGTGTTGAAGTGTAAAAATGAGGTATTGTTTAATAACTTCCCATAATATAGGTAAATATGAGGAATTGTTTAATAACTTTCCATAATATAGTAGTCGTTACATAATTACTTAAAAGTTGTTTTTTATAAAATAAAATTATATTAAAATAATCATATATTTAGGCTTATATTTTAGTTCAAAGATTCAAACTCTTGCACGTTACCTTTGGCTATCTCCTCCTCTTCTTATTTTCTTTCTTCACAAACCTTGATACTTCTTTTTTCCTGTGCCAACAATATTTTTCGTCGTTTCCATGAATTTCTTCTCTTCTATGGATTCTTACCTTTATTTTCATCTAATCCTTATTACTTTTTCTAACAATACCCTAATCCTCTTTCTTTCTTTGTTATTTTTTCCCAACAAAACACAAATTTTTTTTTCATTAGTAGGTTGATAAAAGATAATATTACTCTTAATTTCTTAAAGTACAACATCATATATATATATATATATATATATATATATATATATATATATATATAGATTATTCGCCGTGTCCCCGCCATGTTTGTGTCCTAATTTTTTAGGATTTGCCGTGTCGCCGTGTACGTATCATGTCGTATTTGTGTCCCATATCCGTTTCCGTGCTTCTTAGAGCTTTTCTTAATGTAAAAACATACATGACAGACACAAAAAATAAAAAGTGAGAATATTAAATGGATATGAAATTGCTACTAAAGGTGTATTTATATGTACATGGATTACAAATGGTGAAAGCATTCATCCTCTGTAATAGTGCTTGATTCCAAAGCACACTCTTTGATGAGCATTTAGTTGTCACACACACACACACACACACACACACACACACACAAAGGAGAGAGAGAAACAAAGATACGCTGTGAATGGAAAGATTCAGGAGACTCTAATGTGAGTTAAACCATCCAATCTGTGGGATAATCTTGACCTAACAACTGTATGACAAGAAAGAACTGTGGTTGGAAAAAAAAAAACCTTGATTGAAAAATATGGTTGTAAAATATGTTTTAAAACAATAGGGATTTTCTTAATACTCTCTCCCTCCCTTGGGCTTTCATCCACTCTTTTGTGGGTTTGGGCCTTCGGGTTGCTGGGGCTTGTCGAGGAAGGTAAGGGTCTAGCCTTAAGTTGTCCATTGGATGATATACCTATGTGGACCAAGTTTCTCTACTTTTTGTGCGTATGAGAATCAAATTTCAGTTGTATATTAATATGGTTATCTATGTTCTCAGGGAATTGGCATTTTTTTGTGTGGTTTGTTTGGAACTGCGACCGGAGCATCGGTATCTATGTAAGACTTTCTATGAGTATCTTTCAGCTTTGTTAGCCTTATATTTATATTAACTGAAAGTTTGAAACAGGACTTTCTTAATGACTCAAGGACTAATAAATTTGGTTTCCCTGCAGTGAAAATGCTGGTCTTTTGGCATTAACACGTGTTGGCAGTCGAAGGGTGGTGCAAATATCTGCTGGGTTCATGATTTTCTTTTCCATTCTTGGTAAGCTATTTGTGTGAGAGGTTTGAATGCTTGTGAATTACTAATTTTCTATCTGATTGGTCACTTCTTTGTGACCATTAAGTTTGTTTAGCCAAAAGAAAATTATGTTCCAAACTATAATCAAATCTATATAATTGCTCAGGTAAATTTGGAGCAGTCTTTGCTTCAATTCCAGCACCAATCGTTGCTGCGTTGTATTGCCTATTCTTTGCTTACGTGGGTAAGTGTAGTGTGCAACTAGCTCGTACAAGGAATCTTAACCTCTGATACATGTATCGATTTAATGATACATTTTTTCTCATGAACATGCAGGTTCGGTGGGCTTGAGTTTCCTTCAGTTCTGCAATCTCAACAGCTTCCGAACAAAATTTATATTAGGCTTCTCTATCTTTATGGGCTTGTCCATACCCCAGTACTTCAATGAGTACACGGCAATTCAAGGATATGGTCCCGTTCACACCAGCGGGCGATGGGTATGCATTAAAATTCATCAACCCCCTAAATCTCTCTTTTCTTTACTCTTTAAAGTTAGTGCTAAAATCTTTCATTCCATTACTCTTTTAAATTTGTGGTAAAATCATGTCATGTCCGTGAGCTCCACCACTGACAGAAATGTCATTTGTTTTTCTTACTGGGCAGTTCAATGATATAGTTAATGTCCCTTTCTCGTCGGAAGCATTTGTCGCGGCCATCATTGCATTTTTCCTGGACAACACACTGCACAAGAAGGAAAGTTCAATAAGGAAAGACAGGGGTAAGCATTGGTGGGACAAATTCAAGTCATTTAAGACTGATACAAGAAGTGAGGAATTCTATTCTCTGCCCTTCAAGCTAAACAAATATTTCCCGTCCGTATGATTCTGCGTGTCACTTGAGTTATAAGGTGGTGTTATAAAATCATGTTTCGCCAACCCTTTCTTGTAGTTATTTGTGGGAAGTACTAGCATATATTGGTCTTTTTCCATGTTTATCGTATTATTATTACATGCTAAAGCAGTAAAAAGTAGTATCTTCAGTTACCGGATTATTTAGACCATTTATTTATTTAGTTTTATTGTAAATCCAATGGGTGGTATGGAGTTGAAGCAGCAATGAAGCAAGTTCACTGATTTTCCTATACAGTTGTGATATTTGCTGTACAAGTTATGATTCCTACATCTGCATATTCAAATTTTTGGAAACAATCTTCCATTTTATTGGGTATGCTGTGAACCAAATAAGATATGTAGAATAAACTGATTTTGTTAGTTGGTGTATGACTATTTTTGATTTATGAACTTTGTTGAGGTTGTGCCAATATTTCTCCCAGTGGGATTCTGAAGCAGATTATGTACAAGATGATCTGTTTACTTGACTGAGTCACACACACACACACACACTACACACACACACCGACACACACACCCACCCCTTCCATTTGGGCTTAAGCTGGATTTGAAAATAGGATGAGAATGTAATTAGTAACATGCCCTCTTATACGTTATAGCTTAAACAGATTGTTGGGTCATTGAAATTTTAGGAAAAAGTGAAATTACTTCTATTGGCTCATTTGTTTTTACTACATTTCTTTATATACCACAAAGAGGCCTTTTGTTGGTGCTGATAAATATGCCTTATTGGTGTAACCTATCATGTCCTTTTCTGGAGTGAGTGAGTGAGATTCTCCTTTCTTGTCTACGTTCAAAACTCCCAGTGGATAAGATGCCCTAGAATCATTTCACTTCAGACTGAGTAGAGATGACTTGCCACTCCAGTATTGATGTGATTCTACATATTGATGTGATTCTATTTTGATTAGTACAGGGCAACCACCTCCTCTTGCTTTGAAAAGGTCAAGGCTTGCTAGGTTTGTCTTGGACGGAGGGATAGTGATGGAAAAGAAAGGCAATGATAATGCAGATTGTGTTTAGAGTTTTTTAAAATGACTGAAATGAAAGGATAGTGGTTGAAGTAGTATTTTATATTTCCAAAATTACCTTTAACAATTAGAATGTGGAAATTCTTATTCTATTCGTGTCTCATTTAAATAAAAGGTCATGATAGTAATTTGGTTGTTATCGTTTTTTTTTTTTTTTTTTTTTTTTTTTTAATCTATTTAAATATGAATAGAGATTATTGCTATCTTTTTTTTTTTTTTTTTTTTTTTCATAACTAATGTTATTTTTTCCTTTTCTCTCCTATGCATCCAAACGAAGCTTTAGAAAACATAAAATTGTTTTTAGAGGACTATAAAAGATAGTAACAAGCACCATCAATCAAACATATATTTGTATATTTTTCTTTTTTTCAATTCTCAAAGAACATAAAATTATTCTCATAAAACTGAACTAAGCATACCCTTAATTTCCCAAATTATATGATCAAGTTTAAATGCAAGAGGAGCAAAGTGGGAGGACTCAAATGGGGCCAAATTAGGGGTAACATTCAACATTGGGTAAATTTGAAAATATAGAGAAGCCGTGAAGACTAGGCCTTGGCAAGAAAGAGTAACTTTAATTGCCCCCTATAATGTTATTTCTCAGACTTTGGATGTCAATATTAAAGAAAACTATTGAAGTTGATGATGTGGTGTAAGATAAATAAACTATTTCTACATATTAAATTACCTTTATGGTGCCAATATAATAAGATGATTCTGTCAGATTACTACAAAAACTTGTCAGGAAAAAGAAGTTGATGTAAAAATTGTAGTAAAATGTCCTTCCATACTCCATCTGATAAAGTGAATGAAAGATGCCATTTATTTTAGAGTCAGTTTGGTAGAGTAGAAAAGGGAGGAAAGGGAAGGGAAGGTGATGGAGGGGGATTAAAAATGTGTGTTTGGCAAAAATTGTTGGAAGGAAAGGGAAGTGAAGGGAAGGGTTTGGAGGGTTAGCTTGTGCCTTCAACAGTAGATTTCTTAACCTCCCAAAAATGGGAGGAAATGAAGGGAAAGGGAAGGAGAGGGTTGATGGGTGATTTCAGATGCCAATTTTACCCTCAAGATTGCTTAGAGAGAGAGAGACCGCCGGTGATTGAAGCTTGGAACGGTGACCCGAACTGGAACAGTAGCCATGGAAATTGAAGGATATGGGTTTTGGATTTTCTGAACAATCTGAAATGATACATCGATACGGGTTTGAACTTTTGATTCTTGCAAACAGATAGATAAACTGGAAATATATGGGTTTTGAATTTCTGATTCTTGTAGAGAGAGAGAGAGAGAGAGAGAGAGGCAAAGTTCAGTGTTGAGAAGGAGTTGCAGAGATGGAGCGAGATTGGGGAGGCTTTGCCTTATTTTTTTATTTTTCTTTTCTTATGGCCTCAAGTTAAAGACTTTATATATATATATATATATATATATATATAATAGAGATGGAGGATTAGGGAGGCTGAAATGATTTGCCCTAATTTTTATTTATTTATTTATTTATTATTATTATTTTTTTTTGGCAAGTACATGAAACTATATATATATATATATATATATATATATATATATATATATATAAAGGGGTATAATAGTCCATATGTTAAAATAATTCCCTTCTATTTCTTTTCCTTTCTTTTCCCAAACATAATTATTGTCCTTTCCTTTCTTTTCCTTCATTAATCAGCCAAACGCAATGGAGGTTTAAAATTATCCTTCCTTTTCATTCCCTTCCCTTTCCCTCATAACTAATGTTATCCTTCCCCTTCAAACCCACCGTACCAAACAAAGCCTTAAAGTCAAACATGTACTCAAGGAAAGTTCCAGGTCTTCATTGATTCTCCCTCTGCCCGTTGAAATAAATTGAAAAATTATTATATGATACTAGTCTATCATAATTCGATACGTAAATAAATGTGTAGAATTTTGTTTGTTTGTCATGTTGTGATCGGCCAAAACATTTATTTAGAATTTTGTTTGTTTGTCATGTTGTGATCGGCCAAAATTATATAGTCCCGAACCTGGTAATAATTTCTCGAAATACGTATAATTCAATGAATATCAAGCATTTCAATAGTGCGTGAGGAATTACGTGTGTGGCGAAGACTTGAGGTGGGGATACATCTCAACAAAAGAGGAAAAAATTAACATAAAATAAAATGTAGACCACTAATCACAATGGTTTAGTATATGGACCTTTCATGGATCACTCAATGAATAATATTTGTAATGATATACGGCTTGTTTTGGCTTGGAATTCCTGGTCATGGAAATGAGTTTGCCATAAAGTAGCCAATATCTCTGTTAATGGATAAATTTGGATTAAGATTGTTTGTCATGGCCATAAAGTAATCAACATCAACATTATCATTGCTTTTAAAATCATACTATAAATTTGATTTAGATTGTTATCCAAATTCTGGTCATGAAGCGTTCGACGTTTGCCGTAGTGTAGGCATCATCATCATATCATTGTTGTTAAATCATGCATAGATATTTAACCTTGATGGAGATGTCTCAAATTTGACACTAGTCTCAAAATTCCCTAATACATAGGTGTGATGCTTTGACCTGAATTTGGTCCAAGGTTGCGTTGCAACTTGTTTACGACCCGACGATTTTGACCCGTTTTTGTTCATGGGTCGTAGATCATACTTAGTATTCTTTTGTAGCCTGATATATAAGGGCACTTAGAGTTTATAGTGTGATGATCAATAGATACTAAAAATCGTACATAGAGAAAGTAATGGTCTAAAACTTGTAATCTCCGATTTTACACATAGTGAAGACTTTCGTCGGATCTCTATCGTAGAAATAGGCTTTGCTGAACTAAATATAAATCTTTATATTCTTTCTGTGGTGAGTTTATTTTTCTGTCATGTTACGTAATTGTTGCTTGATCCATGAATTTCTTCATCCATTTGGCTTGGAGGTGGCAAATTAGTCCAACTTAGGAAGGATAAGGAACCCCTCTAAATTTCACCAAGATTTTGGTCAGATATTAGTAACCTAATTGTTAGCAAATTCACCTAAGGTCGTAGTCTAGTGATATTTTCTTATGTTTCAAAGTTAAAGGTTGAGAATTCGAGTTCCCATAAGGACAAGTCGTGCACGAGTGTTGTTTGCCAGGGGGAAAAAATTTGTTAGCAAATCCAAACCTAGTTAATGTTAACCCCAAGGGGTTGACTCAAATGAATAAGAACTTGCCCTTGATATCTCATAAAATATCAGATTTAGGGTTCAAATCTTTTTGGGTGTAAACAATTTCTTGAGGGGGTGTGTGAGTACCAACTTATATATAAAAAAATCTAATTGATGTTTTATGAGATTTATTTTTTGAGAAATTATTATATGATCTTAGGTCAATCGCTAATTAACGCGAGGGCAGGCACGCTAACACATGAATAAATATATGTAACAAAAAGCCATAGGCACAAAAATGCATCTTAAAAATTGGCACTCTTTGAGGTGTGCCTTGAATATAGGGTCATATAAGGTAAAGAAGGAGAACCATCCACACACAAGAACCCCAAGAATACTCCTCCTTGCTGTTTGGTGTGGGTGGTCCACTTGGAGAATACTAAATGCCAAAGGTATTGTCATAGGGGACCCACAATATGTTGCTTTCACCCTCTTTAATTTATGAAAAAGAAAAGGAGTTCATTGCTACCCACTAGTTGTTTAATCAAAATCATCATGCATGAACATTAGAAAAGTTTAAGATTTCTCATTTAGAATACAACTGTTAAGATTTTGTACAAAGAGAATTTAGAGACCCTTTATATAATATATATATATATTGATTTCTTATGTGATATTTTCATTCTTGAATTCCCTAACTTACTAGCCATATTTTGAGACACAGAGGTAAATATCATGTTAAGGTTGGAATGCAACCGTACCTAACATCACACCCGGGTGCACCAAGTAGCTAAGGATCTTTCCTTAAACCACATACAAGTTATTTAAAATTTCCTACAGTCCAATTCTTAAGAAATTAATTAATTTGGTCAATGTATTAACGATGAGCCAAATAAAATTGTGATCCTTAAATGAATTAGACAATTCCTCTACAAAATCTATAGAAATACTCTTTCATTTCCACTCCGATATAGATAGTGACTGTAAAGAATCTGACGGTCTTTGATGATCGATTTTGACAATTTGACAAGTACTACACTTAAAAACAAAAATAGTATTGTCTTTATTCGTAACTGTCCACCAAAACGGGTTTAAAGTTAAGATATTCTTTATAGGATTGGGGCTGTGGTAACTTTGTTCATATGAATAGACAAAAATTCTAAATCTTGAGAGGGGGTTTTAGGGCTAGGCTAAGAATCTTTTAGGGTTTCTTTCATACACAGCTATGGACTTTAATATAATGAAAAATTAGATTTTGGTGACTAAAATTGAAAAATGTTGCTTTACTTAATAAAAAATAAATAGTAACCAAACTAGAAAAATAATTGTCAATGAGTGACTAATTAATTTTAATGTCCAAAATACCCTTTCTTTTATAAAAAATTATTTTGATTTCAACGTTTCATGTCACACTCTCACTCGCAATCAAATGAGTTGGAAACAACTGATTGGAATATGGGGCTGCAATCAACAATTGGATCAAACCGTTTTTCTCCATCTCCTTCTTTCTAAGCTTCTAATATTTGGGGGTGAGGATGGAAAACAGATAAAAAGAAAAAAGGATCTCATGATAGTAGAAGGATATTTTAGTTATTAAATTTAAATGGTTATTTATTAGTAATTATTTTTTAAAAATTTGGTCACCATTTACCTTTTCTTAAGTTTAAGGTCTAAAGCAATTATATATTTTTTTCAATTTTGATCACTAAAATTTATATTCCCTTTATATAATTAGTCTTTTGACTATTTGTCAAATTGGCATTTTCATGATATAAAGAAGATAGCACTGGCATTTATTATGAGAATTGATGTCACAACTAAAAAGAGTCAAAAACTTTGCAAGATATTAAATGATTATTGGAAATGTGAAAGGGTACATATAGAAGATTTTTGGAATAGAATTGAGGTTGAGGTTTTGCCATGTATTGGGCTGAGACAATATCATTTATAGCAAACACTCAAAAGTTTGCCTTGTGCTCTATGCTCCTGAATTAATGTCATCTACTTGTGCAGTTACTCTATTCTCATGATTGAATTTCAATAATTTGAAATGTTCAACCATAAACAAAATTTTAAATTTATTAAAAGTGGAGAGCAAGACTATTGCGAGGAGGTATACGGTGTGTCCAGTGCATCGTGCAACGGACATATCACAATAATTCATGTTGTACATATGGGCAGGCACAGACAATTACGATGTGTCCGGTGCAACGGTGCACCGGATTGATTATCAGCAGTTAGAGAAAATATATGTCAAAAATAAGAAATGTTGTGATTGGTTGAAATGCTTCATTCCTCAATCAAGCATGATTATCCATTGTAATTAATACTCCTCAAATAAAATAAAAAAAGGTAACAAAGCTGGCACTACTCAAATTAAAAAAAAAAAAAGGTAACAGACGTTAAGTTCCAAAAATAAAATAATAATAATAATAATAATGTGGAGGAAGGTCTAAAATTGTACTGAATGCCTCATCTTTTTGACAAATATATAATACCTTATAAAAAAAAATAAAACAAAAACGACATATCACTACTGTTCTCATGGTGATATATATTGGTCATGGTGAAATGAAATATATATTTTTTAAAATAATTGGTCAACTAGGTTGATCATACCATTGAGCTCCTTAAAATTTGGCTGGTGTGCTTAATGATAACTTAATGTTTTCTTTTTGACAGACGTATTGATCAAATTTTATAAAATAATATTTGTCATTCATTTGTACAAAATGCAATATAATCCATTTCTTTTTGGCAAGATCTATTGATCAGATTTTATAAAATAATATTTTTGTCATTTATTTGTATAAAATGTAATATAATATATTATTATAATATAAGAACATTATTGACTTTTCATACTCAAAATTACTTTTGACTCTTCACGAGTTTAGGAGTGGTCAAAATAGTAAATACTAAATGGTCTAATATGTCTAATTTGTCCAAATCTCAATTAAGATCATAATGACTTGAATAAGATTATAGCTCTAAATGCAAGTAGAACGATAAACCAAACAAGATTATAGTTGTGTGTGGCTGGGAGAAGCGACTTGTTGTCCAAGGGTTGACTGGCTTTTTTAGAGTTCTAGGATCTTCTCATGTTCTTTTGTATTACCTGGATGCATGGTGTATTGGTCTATCTTGGGTCTATGGTTGGTCTCTTGCAGTGTCGGCGTCCGTGGTGGGTTTTGCTTCGTGGTCCTCTTTTTTCTGTTGTTTGTTTTGGGTTGATGGCCACGTCTCTGATTGCCCAGATGACTGGTTTGACACTTACCAGCGAGGAGAAGAAACCAGTTCAGTTATCAGCTGAGGAAACAGCTCAAAGGGTGTCGCTGTGTTGTAATAGCTTGTTTCGCAAAGTCCAGGCTACGAAGACTATTACGCTTGCTGGGGCTAAATACCCTTTTACCCGGCTATTTCAACGGTTATGGCTTGCGATGTCTTGTGTGGGGGCTAAGGTGTCAGTCGGTTTGGATCACTCGGGTGCTGGTGCTCTGTAAGGGGTGGCTGGTAATGGTTCACCAAATAATGCTGTCAATGATCCGTTTTCTTTTGATGCTGCGGGCAATATTCCTCTTGGTGCGCAGTCTGGAGATTCAGTTGCCTCGGATTCCTCTCCATCCCAGTCTTTTGCAATGCAGCTGGCTTTGTTGGTTGGCGATGTTCACCCTCAGGTTGCCGCGTCTAAATGCTCTGCTGTTTGTGGGTCTGGTTTTTGTGCTTTTGGTGGGGCTGTTTGCTTGGGTCGGTTGTATGTTAAGGGTTTGTGTGTTTTGTGTATGTATGTGTTGTAGATGGCGTAAGGCTTTGTCTTGTTAATGCAAAAAAAAGAAAAAAAAATACTTCAAATAATATATATAACTTGAATGCTTTTGGAGTAGTTAATTATGCTTTTCCATAGTATCCCTCAAATCTATGTGAAAGTGGAGTACAATAATAGGAGATATTCTGATTTTTTAGAACAAACTTTTGGAAGCAATCTACCTTTTAAATTCTAAATGTATAGAGATGGTGTGATCAAATCATGGTGGTGATACAGAGTAAAAGTTGACCACTATGACTTGTCAGTCGTCTTATCTGACGACAGAGAAACCTCACAGATTATTAGGCCCACCACCTGATTTTTTATGTTTTCTTTTCTTTGTTCAAAGGGAACCGCTTGATCTGTATTACCCTTTGTTTGCTTCCAAATCCAACAACCGAGCATGGAATCTTTATCAGCTACCCTTACAAAAATAATTTAGCTCCCCTATTGTAACCGGCTTCTGTTGCCCGATTCGATTCAAAAAGTTAAGTTATTAGATATAGCTAACCTCTAACTTATTTAAGAATTTTTTTGAATTAAGTTCCATAATTTTATATAAATTTTGATATTAATTCATTTTTTTAAAAATAGTACAGATCGACCATATTTTTAAATATATTTGTTAGCCAACAAATGGTTCATATAAATAATGTTAACGCTAAAGAGAATTTTTTTAAAAAAAATTCCAAAACTAACCTAATTTATTTCCACCAAACTACCCTATAGAGGATGATCAAAACCCTAACTCCTTTCTTTCTTTTTTTTTTTTTTTCTTTTCTTTTCTTGGCTAGCAAGAGAGTTGCAAACACCATAGAATCCTTTGGACCAAAGAATAATCATATGATCACTGTATCAATCTCTAACAAACTATTCACCATCATAAATAACAGTTCTAATTTCTTTTCTTTTCTTTTCTTTTTTTATTTATTTTATTTTTTTTCCTTTTTGGGTATAAGATAGAGTACTTAAATCAGGATTGAGAAGAAGAAACAAAGACTTTGTCAGTGTGTTGTTGAATAGGATTGTGTATTGAACAAATGTTTCGAGTTCTTATAAAAAAAAATTGAGAAAAGCTACTCATTGATTCATTGAAATATAAGAACAATATTCATAATGTTAGATTACAAGTTTATTCACCTACACTCATTACCATATATAGTATTTATCTTATATGGTAATGACTTGCTCTCCACACTTGACATCTCTCCTGAATAAACCCTATGCATTCTTATATTATTTATACATCAATACAATATGGAGTTTTATTCTCTCTTATTTTTAACACATAAAATTAACTTTACATGTGGAAGTGGAAGGGTAAGAGTTTTCCATGTTTTTCTCATAACTCAATCAGGAGGGGTGGTAATAGATTGAGAAGGAAGAGATGATATCCCGCTGGAAAACAAAACGGCCGGTAATTTTAGCAAAGGGTAGTTTTGAAATTTTATAAAATAATACTCTTAACTCTTAAGTTGTTTAGTGTATGTTTGTTGACTAGCATAAAGATTTAAAAAAGGAGAAATGTCAAAACCCTCCGGAGATTATAGTACTTGAGTCAAATCATTTATTTATACTTATTTCACTTTCATTCGGTTATGATGTGGAACGAAACTTCACTTGTAACATTCTTGTAAAGATCGGTCATTTTCTTTATTTTCTTTTCTCAAATTTTCATGAATATTTTTTTTCCATTGATCTTTTTCCTTCCTAGGTTCAGTTTCTCGTCGCTTAGTGTCGTCTCGAGTGCTCTAGAGTAAGTTCTGAGACTCTTTTCTTTGAATTGACAATTTCTTTTGAGAACCGAGTCAATTTCATATTTTTTCATTTTTCGACACTATTCACTTTTCGTCTTTTTTCCTATTTCGTCATTTTCCCTATTTTGTCTTTTTTCCGTTTGTCACTTTGTTGGCATAACCTCACTTCTTGTGTTTGGAGTTGGTTTTTGACTTCACATATCTTCATTCTAAGTGGTTTCCACGAAATACGTATCTTTACTTTTGTAAGAAAGTACTCTGGTTGCTCCCGGTGTCCACAGGGGCATGGATGCATAGTTTTTCAGAATCTTTTTTTTTTTTTCTTGGGGTGTTTTTCGTAAATATCTTTTGAAGATATTTTATTTCAGGAGTTTTTAAGAAAATATTTTTGGAAGATATTTTCATTCTGGGCCATTAGTGCAGTTTTTACTTTTTGGAGGGGCCATTGTGCAATTAATGAAAGTTATTACTAAATGTCTTGTTTTGAGCCTGGATCCTCGTACGGGATTCATTTTTACTTTTCGTCGAGTCGCGTACTCTTTGAATTTCCTTCTAGTTGTTTTTCTCCAATTTCAGAGTTTCCGGCACCGGTTGCCACCGAACTTGTTTGGGGCATAACTTTCTGCTCGGGACTCGATTTTCGACGTCGTTTTTTCCGTTATTCATATTTTCTCATTTTGAATCTTTTTTATTCATAGAGTTTCGCCGTTTGAGCATGTTTGCTTGAATTCCACTTTTTCGGACCCGGAAAGGCCCGTTCGGGGCACTTTTTGAGATTTTCTATAAATAGAGTGACTTAAGAGAAAAAAATCAGATTTTTCTCTCTCTCTCCCCTCTCTTGGCCGGCCATCCATGGCAGCCATGGCTGCCGGTCTTCTTTTTCTTTTTCGGCCACTACCCCTTTGTAAAAAGGTGTAGTGCCTTAATGTTTATTGTTCGTCTTGACAACGCGCATCTTTCACCCTTATTAACACCCGTTTTTGGCCAATTTTTGAGTTCGGGTTTGAGGCCAAGTTAGGATTTTGGTAGGTCCTCTTTGGAGTTTATTATTCACGGCGTTCTCCCTGACAAAACCCCAAAGTATCGTCGGATTCGGAACCGTTTTATTTTGGTGGCTTTTGAGATTTTCATCTTAAATTGAGGTAGGGGATGTTTTAGGATTTTGTATGTGTTGTATTGAGTGTTCTCCATATTATACAACTTATTTGCATGCTTTGTATCAAATCTAGAAAAATTAGTATTATTTATTTCTTTGTATAAGATTTAATTTTCAAGAATGTATATAGTCTTGAATTGAATTGTGACTTGATGATTAATTATGTTTTAATATGTTTGTTAACATATATTAAATTGGAATTATTTGAATAAGAATTGCACTTTTTATTTAATATTTATCTTTTGTAAAAGATTGAATTCCATGGCCATACCTTGAATGAAATGAACTTGTGATGTCCTTTTAAATTAAGTCTTGGCATGTCCTTTAACATACTTTAATTTGAGAGCAATTGGATAAGTATGAAAATATAGAGATTTTAATTAAAATGATTAATTAAAATCCATTTAATGGTTCCATTAGCTTAATTAAGTTTTTAACTTGATATTTGTGATGACTAGGGCTTGTATACTAGCATATGTTAATTTGAGACCATTTGGTGTTGTTTTAGAATTTAGGGATTTGATTATCATGATTTGATTAAATTCCATTTTGTTGTTTAAATGGCCTAATCAAGTTTTTGAATTGATATATGTAGTGATCAAGTTATGTTGTATAATATGTGTTAATTAGGGACCATTTGATTGGGATTTGAAACTTAGGGAAATTAATTAGTTATTTGATTAATTTTCGTTTCTATTGCATTATTGATTAAATCATATATTTGACATTGATAATATGTTTGAAGCATGATTTTAGACTTGTAATGGATGCATGAGTTTATGTTTCAATGTTGAAATATATTGTGATAGCGTGTAACAAATCGCACACTGAAGATTCGACATGTGATGTTATTATAGTGCGTAACGAATCATGCTATGAAGATTCGACATTGTCATCCTATAGTAGTTGTAGATTTAGAGCATGTATTGTGTGGCTTCAACATACTTGTGCATGGAATGTAGTTTTGTGCTGTATATATATGTTTCGTATATAAGTTGTTAACTTATTTATTTTGGAGTCTTGGGACATTGTTATTGTGATATGGCTAGAGTTTGGCTCTAGTGCGGGAGGTATGAGTTCTCTCCGTTGAGATAGTGCGCATTAGGGTGGTCTTCCCAGCGGGTTAATGCCCGGAATAACCATTTTATTCTTGGTTTAGTCCAAGACTTGATGTCCAAGTCTTCCACTATTTGTTTTCGCATTCAATTCCAAGTTGACAACCAATGCTTAATTGTAACTTGTGATTTTGGTTATTGGCGATTTAATGTTAAGTACATTTATGTTTTATGATTTTTAATGAATCATTATAAATTTTGATGTTGCTAAGTACATCTATGCTATATTGTTCAAATGTGACTTAGGAATAATCCTATAGATTCATTTGGAACATAGACGTTATGTGGCATGACCCACTTTAGTCGTTTACACACTTTTAGATTTCAAGTTGATTACTTTGAGAATCTATGTCTTGACGTGTGGTACTAGAAATTCCAATTATGCTAAATGGTTATATTTAGTTATTTACACATTTTAGATTTTAAGTTGATGACTTTGAGAATCTATATTTTGTCGTTTTGTATAGCATGCTCCTATGTTGTTTGAATTGTATGAATGATATGTTTTATACTAGAAATGATCTTAGGCAGCTTAGGATGCTCTCTGATTTTCACCTTTGACATAGACGCTAGGTGGAATGAATCACGATGTTTAAATCATGCAAACATGTAAAACGTTAGGTCAATGCATGCTCATTTCCTACGAGTAGCTTTATGTTGCTCACCCCAAAGTTACTGGGGCATATTTCAGGTATAGGATACAAGATTAGAGATTTGCACTTGCTTGGGTGAATTGCAGAATGGAAGTTTCTTTAGAAGCATTCTTGTTCACATGCAAGTGTTAGTATGTTAAGTTTTGCCTATGAAATGTAATTCTTCTAACTTGGAGGTTTGATATGTCAAATTTCGTAAATGAAATGTAATGAGGCCGTAGGCCATTGTAACATGTTCAAAATGTCATTTTACACTTGCGTGCATGTTCACGTCATCACACACTTGCATTTAATTCAGTTTGATTATGCCATAGGTGATTCAAATAAAGCTTAGGGATTTATTCTTCATTTTGGTGTAAAGCAGGTTCATAGGCACTTTCTCAAGTCATTTCGGTCGACCGAAATGCTAGTTCAGTCGACCGATTCCCTTTTTGGTTTTAATTGAACAGTAAAAGTCCAATTCCAGTAGCCTTTTTTAGTTTTGAGCCACAAACCAGTCGACCCGTTTGTCATTTCACTCGACCGAAATGAAGGCTCTTTTCCTTCTTTTTCCTGGCTCATTTCGGAAGACCAAAGCTCTATTTCGGTCGACTGAAATGAGGCTGCCTTGTAAGTTTTGTTTGGTTGATTGTTTTTTCAGGCCTTTATCGCTTCGTTCTTTCCTACTAGATTTTGTTAATCTTGTGTAAGCCATTTAGTGGTGTTCTTGGTTTAGTTTGAACTAAATTTTGTCCCTTAGGTTGACATTGTTGCCATAGGGTACCATTTGACCCTTTTCATGTTAGTTTCGCTTCCGGTTATTTCCTTAAGCTTCGTGACTTCATGGAAGGTCACATTGGTGTCTTGGGGATGGTTTGCATCTCTATAGACTTTGGATTTATCTTTTACTTCTGCATTTCGGATCCGTTATCGGGTCAACTTTCGGTTCATCACAGTACACACTGGGTTGAAAAATCCAGGGTCTTTACAATTCTTCACCATCCAAACTCGTCATGCCCTTGCTACTGTCGGGTCATCCTACCTACCCGGACACCTTTTGGGCCGGGCACTTAGCGTAATATCGAATTAAGAATTAGGTCTGACTCTAATACCAACTGAAATAGGCGGGTGCTTTGCGATCCGACCCAAAATATTAAGTTATTAGGTGGGGCTAACACCTAACTCATTTATGTCCATTTCACTTTCCATCGGGAACCGATATGATACAAGATTCCCACTGTAACAACTATCTAGTGGTCTAATTGATAAAACGTCCGGTTCCTTAAAAGGATGTATCCAAGTTGGAGTCCCCTCACCAAGTTTTCTAGGATAAAAAACTAAGATCAATTACACATTTCATTTGATAAAATAAAATATATAAAAAATAATTTAAGAAACTTACACATTTCATTATTGGCAAGGAAAAATAGTAAAATGACTCAGTATCACCACCATGATTTGATCACAGCAACGATACGTTGCAGTTTAAAGATAGATCCTTGGGGAATGAATGAAGATCTTCAAAAGTTCAGAGGAATGGAAGTCTATTTCTATTTAATGATATTGACAGGGAGTCAAATAATAATAATAATAATAATAAAATTAAATAAATAAATTTGAACCACATAGCTTGGGAGTTGGGTCTACAGAAACCAATAATGCTGTATTTGAAGGGAGAAAAAAATACAAGAATTTTGACTTTTTCTTTTTTGTTTCCTTCTTTTGTTTTTTTCTTTATTTTTTTTATTTCTTTTTTATTTTTTTAGGATTTTGTGAACCCCTTATTTATTAAAAAAATAAAATAAAAAGTACCTTCTTAAAAAAAATGGACGAAAGGAGTATATTTTCAAATATAAAAGTCTCTTAAAATAAAAATATATGAAAAAATATAATTTTTTTGACAAGTGCCGTGTTGCTTGAATGGTTAGATTATTCATCCCGTTTGAAAATCGTGATCGAGACTTGCACACTTCCCTCCCCGAACAACTTAGCCCTAACATAATTTTTATTTTTCCTTATTTTGCCTTTGCCATTCCAATAAAAATAAAAATAAAAATAAAAATAAAAAACTGTTTTGGTACAATAAAGTCTTTTTATATATTGCGCGAATGGAGAAGATCAAAGATGTAAGTGGGAGGAAGCAAATCACTTGTTGTGCAATTCCCATGCTTTTCCTACAGTGACCAGTAAGTGGCATTAGTTTGGCCACGTTTTACTCTACTTAATAGATACTAACACTATGTTTGGCAATTGCACCACTATTTATAAGTAACATTTCACCACCATTTTTAAGTAACGTCACAGAAGTCTAAAAGTAATATCACATAATCTAAAAATGTAATACCCCTAATTTTAAAAGGATAGTCTCGGCATTTTTAATATTTATTGTATTGCATTTTTATTTATTTTATTGTTTTTATTGCATTTTTTTTTTTTTTTTGTTATTTTTCATTTGTTTAGTTGGTTATTTGAAATTTGAATTAAATTGGTTTTATGTGCATTATTTGGTTTATTTAAATTATTAATTGTTGTGTCTATTTTCGTAAATTATTAATTGTATTATTTGTAACTCACTGTTTTAAACTTAGGTAATTAACTTACTATAATTCTGGTAATGTTAAAATTAAGTTACGTGAGTTTTTAAATACATTAATTGACTCACAGTTTCTTTTGGATATCACCTAGTGTAGCCGACATAGAATTTAATCGTAGGTTTTGTTATATGGGCCGACTAGGATTAAGATTTGGGCTCTGTCTCTAAAATTACAAGCATTAGGGTTTTAGAGTTAAACCTATAAATACAACCATTATACTTTAGCCTAGGGTTTACAATCATAATTCATGTTACATAAACGTGAAGTTAGTTCATAACACAGAGGGTTGTGAACGGAGGCACTGTAAGAATTGTCAAGGAGAAGAACGGTGAGTACCAAGGGAGGATTTTGGTGGTTAGACCAGAACCAGAGGAGGTTAGAAGGTAGTCAGTGGTTGCCGAAAGTTAGGAAGACGGCGACAAAGTTTTGAGTCCAAAACTGCAGGCAAGTTCTTATCTTCCTCTTTTCCTTTGGCTCGTGTTCTGTGCACCTAGATAGTCTCTAAGGATTAACTAATTAGTAATTGAAACTTATGTGTTTAATGTGTACTGGTTGATGATCTGTTTGCATTGAATTCAAATCTGTTTACAGTTCGTGTATGGTTACTCCCAGTTCTGTTCATTAAAGCATATTAAAATCTGTTGAGATTTTAGTCACGATTCTTGCTTTTATCTTCTGTAAACGAACCCTGGGGATGTTAATGGGATGATATAAGACTCCTAAGATCAGTTTGTGAAGAGGAACAGAGAGGTTGGAATAGAATTATAGTTTCAGTTTTGTTCCTAACGCGGGTTAGTTCGGTAGCAAATTTAATCTCTGTAATTGATTTTAATTGTTGTTATCAAGCCATTGGGATGCTACTGAGTATTAATATGACACTTAAGATTAGTTTTAAAAACTAACAAAGTGATAGGAATAAGCCGGAGAAGGAACACAAAAGTTGAAACGAAGCACCGGGGACTGAAGGCTCTCAAAGGAGGTGAGAGCCGACTCCATAGAAGTGGGAGCCGGCTCCCACAACAAGTAGAGCCAGCTTTAAGGAATCCTAGAGCTGGCTCTAAGCTGAAAGAGCCTGCTCACAAAATTTGGAGCAGGCTCCCTTTTCATTTTACGTTTTGTTTTAATTTTTTTTTTAGTTTTCTACGTACTGTGTTTTACTATTGGAGCATGGGATTTAATCTGTTGGTTCTGGGGTTCCACAAAGAGATTAGAAGGCTGAATTTGGGTGTTATTAGGACCTTAAATTGATTAAGGTTTAATTCTAAATTGTCGGGACAAACAGTGTAAAAATTAAGGCACTTCCTATGTTGTTAACAAATGGAAGATAAATTAATTGTTGAATTAAATTTCAGCAATTTGATGGAATATAATGTGTTTATAAAACTTATTTTAGAATGCATTCAAATGCATGATAAGGTCATTTAATTATTAATTTTGATGTATGCATGCTTAGGAGGCTAGTTTCTGAATTATTAAATCGTTTCCTGCAACTATATGGTTAATGCTTGGATTTAAATTGCTGAAACATTAAACAATCTTCTGAAATTTTTTTAACAATTTATTGGATAATAATAGGATTATTTAACCTATTCACATGTATAATGGAGTCCTTGACATATTAAATTTGGTCTATGCATACTCTGGATGTTAGTTGTTGATTTATTAAATCGTCTCCTGCAACTATATGGTTAAATGCTTGGATTTAAATTGCTGAAACTTTAAATATTTTTTTGCAATTATTTGGATGGTGGTTTTTGGTCTGTAAATTATTGAACTATTATATATATTGTAATTTACATGGATATGGAGGATTGTATGTACCGGTATGAGACGGTGACATAATAGGGACGGTTTAGCTTAAAACGCATAAACCTAACCTAATGGATTAATGGAATGGATTGAAAGATATCGAATCCTAATTGTGACTAAGTCAGATCAGCTGTAACCAAGTTGGATGACTTCCTGGATTAATGTGATACCCCCGGATTTCCGGATGCGGGTTGGCCAGGCCCACGCCCGATTACCCGAGGATATCAAACAAATTAGCAATTAACGAACACAGAATAATTATATCAAAAGAGATAAATAAAATTTGCTGAAATGAAAACTAAAAGAGTAATCCAATATTTAAAAACCTCAGAGAAATAACTCCATTGATAAATAAGATATTTCAGATACAACTAATTCACCACGAACACATATCGTTCTCCAATACAACTCGGGAATCCATCTAGTGGACCCCTAAAATAACCCACTGAACTCAAAAGACGGAAAACAAAACCCAAGTCTACACACAAAATATACTCCTATGTCATCGGTGGAATGAACAACTGTATCTGCTCAGCACGATCAAGCTCTGCAGCCTGGAACTAACGAACATCTGTAAAGAATAATAGAAGAGTGGGTCAGGCCCACGAGCAAGTTCTAATCTAACTGCAATCCATACAGTGACCCGATACGCAGATACACCATAGATACCTCACAATATCTATCTAGTCCATACATATATATATCCACACTATGGGACATTCACTGAACTACAATAGGGGTCTGAACCTGAATAGAAGGTAACATGAGAAAACGCACCCAAAGGTGGGCATGAATACCTAGACCTAACAGGGTACACCTTAACCTACTATAGCTAGCTACGCATCCACTGCATATACGCGTCCTAACCAACGAGTCTGAGACTCAAGCTCATCTCGTGGTACCATAACCATATATTTAAAGTCCATTCAAATCCATCCATAGGAACTCCAATAAATCGTTCAGCTTATTCAGCTGCACAGACTTATATAAAGGATCCAATAAGTCGTTCAGTTTATTCAACTGCACAGACTTAAATATAAGGAGAATTATGTTTTTATAATTCGTACCCTTCTTCCCAAAATAGGTAAGACTGAGTATTTTGAATCAGTCTGTCCCTAGTATGTCACCGTCCCATACCGGTACATACAATCCACAAAATCCATATAATTGATAGAACAGGCAAAGCTGTTCACCAATTAAAATCCATAAGGTAGGAATTAACATTTTTGAGCTAAACCATACCTAGTATGCCACCGTCCCATACCGGTGTATACAATCCTCCATATCCATGTAAATTACAACATTCAAATGATAAGCAAGTAATTTACAATGCAAAACCAAACCCAGATAATTGACAGAATTTTAATGTGAGAATTCAGCAATTAAAATCCAATACATAATTCCAAATAATTGGCCAAATTTAATATAAGAATTCAGCAATTATAATCCAATATATGATTCCAAATAATTGATCGAATTAAGTATAAGAATTCAGCAACTATGTTCCAATACATAATTCCAGGTAAATTACAAGGCATAAATAATAAGCACGTAACTTATAGTCCAAAACCAACCATCCATATCATTGTAGAATAGTATTTAGTATTCCAATAACTTAAAACCAAAACCATGTAAATTACAGACTATGAATGATAGTACAGCAATTTAAAATCCAAAACCAATATCCAATTAATTACAGAAGATTTTTAAATGTTTCAGCAATTTAAATCCAAACAATTAACCATATAGTTGCAGGAGATGATTTAATAAATCAACAACTAACATCCAGAGCCTGCATAGATCACATCTAACACATCAATGACCCTATAATATATTTAAGACCATTTTATAAATATATTACATCCCACTGGAATGCCTAAAAATAAGCTTAAGCATTTAAAACTTCATCCATCCACCAACTGTATACAATTGTACATAAGTGTTATACAGTTTGATCCGTTAATTTAGAATTAACCTTAAATCAAATTAGGGTCTTAATAACACCCAAAATTAACTATTTAATCCCCCCGTGAAGTTTCATTAAATTTCTAAAATTTAATCAAGCCATTTGGTTCCTTTCTTTGTTAGTAGCATACACCGTTGTATATTTTTACATTGCTTCATCCTTTGTCTTAAAGACTTAAACCATGCAACAATAAGTTTAATAACACTTAAAATTAACTACTTAGATCCTCTGTTAAGTCCCTACAGTTCATAAGAATCACTCAAAAGCTCAAACAGTGCTCAAGACACCAAACAGAGCCCTAGAAAACACTTTCTGGACGTAAAACAAATTGAAGCCGGCTCTTGGAATGGAAGAGCCGGCTCTTCCCCTATTGGAGCTGGCTCCAATTCCCTAGGAGCCGGCTCTTGCTGAAGGGGAGCCGGCTCTTGACTTTCTAGAGCCGGCTCTCTTCCTCTTGAGAGCCTCCAGTTTATCTCTGCTCCGTTTTTACCTATCTGCTCGTTCTCTGGTCAGTTCCTACCCTTCTGTTTATTTCTTAAACTGATCTTAAGGGTTTATTATCACTCTATTAACATCTCCAAGGTTTGATTACAGTAATTTAAATCAATTACAAAGTTAAGGTTGCTATTGAACTTACCAAGCTTTTAGTATCAAAACTGAAACTATATGCAGAAATAGAAACGGAACAGATCGCACACGTATTTAAAACGGAATAATAACATCCCTATGAGTTTTGTATAACCCCAGTAGAGTTCCTATATTGTGTCTACAAGAGTTGCAATCAAATACAGAAACTAAGGCTAAGATAGAAACCATATGCTTAAAGTACAGAAAACTGAAACAACATTTACATACATTGTAACAGATATTGATTTCAACACATACGGACCAAAAATATAACACATAATAAACATATCAATTCCAATTTCTGCTTGATTAAACCCTAGAGATTATCTAGGTGCACAGAACACGGCCCAAAGGGAAAGAGGAAGATAGAACTTTCCTGAATAGGTTTGCAAACAAACCCTTGTTGCCGTTGGTCTCAGTTTTTTTCAACATCCACTAAAACTTGTCTAACCTCCTAGAACCTCTGCTCCTTCCTTCTCCTTGGTTACACCTTGGAACCCAGTCGAAATTCTCACAAACTGCTCTGTTCTCACCAAAACTCCCTCTGTAACTCTCTCTATTTGGCAGACTTTTCCGTGTAAAAGCTACGACAATATGTAACCCTAGGTTTAACATATACTGAGGTATTTATAATTGCTAGATTAAAACCCTAATCCATAGAGCCCTAACTTCGTCGGCCCACAAAGTAACCCAGTTTAGTTACATATCAGATGCTTATGAGACGGCTCCAAAAACCCTAACTAAAACGTATCTAAAACCCCAGTTAATGGGAATTACATAATTACCCTGTTCAAAAATTAAATACTTAATAAATAATTAATTTAATAAAACCCATTAATTAAATCAAATAAGCAAGCAACGAATCACTTAAAACACATAAAATAAATAAAACAATTAATTAAAATAAACAAACAAATAAAGAATTACACCCTTAATTAAAATAAACAAACAATTAAAAAAAAAATAACACAATGAATTAAAATAAACAAACAATTGGACACATAAGCATATAGATACAAAATCAATTTAAAATGCACAAAAATAAAATTTAAATTTCATTTTTATCCCTTTTGAAATTAGGGGTATTACAATTAACGGATGGTAGTTAAGTCATATCAATTGAATAAGTTGAGTGACTAACTAGTTGGTTTATTGTATGTCAGTTTAATAAATAATTGAACTATATACCCTGGATTTGGACGGACTTTATATATATGTTTATGGTACCACGAGTTGAGCTTGAGTCTCAGACTCGTTGGTTAGGGTGCGTAGATGCAGTGGATGCGTAGCTGGTTATAATAGGTTGAGGTGTACCCTGTTAGGTCTAGGTACTTATGCCCACCTTTGAGTGCGTATTCGCATGTTGCCTTCTATTCAGGTTGAGACCCCTATTATAGACTAGTGAATGTCCCTTAGTGTGGATATATTTATACGTATGGACTAGATAGATATTGTGAGGTATCAACGGTGTATCTGCGTATCGGATCACTGTATGGATTGCAGTTAGATTAGAACTTGCTCGTGGGTCTGACCCACTCCTTCATTATTCTTTTCAGGTACAGGACAGTTCCAGCCTTAGAGCTTGATTGTGCTTGTCGAGGACAGTCTCACCTTCATCTGATTATGTATGACTTCTCTCGATGTTTCTAGCATTATCTATTTTCAGTTTTCAATTTCAGTTGAACTTTTGGTTAGGGGTCCATCAGTGGATACCCCAAGTTATAACCTTTAAGATTTGTAGGATTGGAGTTCCAATTTTCAGTTACACATGGAGGGTTTTATTATTATTTTTTTCTTTCAGCTTTATTCTATCTTTATTGTTTCTTTTTGTCATCTGTGTTCATTTTAAAATACTTAAATTGTTTGATATTCCCTCGGGTTTGGGCCTGGGCCTGATCAACCCGTGTCTCGGATCCGAGGGGTATCACAGTTGGTATCACAGCACTCCAGGTTCAAGTGTCTCTAGGGTGTTTCATATTAAATCTTCTGCATAGCGTTATCTTTTAATTAGAGCTTAAGTTTAGGATTCGTTGAATTCCTTTATGGTTCGTTTAGAAGGTACTGATGTCAAGTTTATTCTGTAATTGTAGAATGTTTGGCACTAGGAAGAGTATGAGGGCCGCGATGAAAGCAAAGAATGGCCTAAGGCCGAGGAAGGTTACTCCAGTGATTCCCCTACGAAGGCCGACCAAGAAGGCAGAATTGGAGACCAGGGAGTTGATTCCAATAGGCGTTGCATCGGAGTACAAGTCAAGGAAAGTTTCTTGCGTGCGGGATTGGCCACCATACTGTGGACCTAACACAACTTCGGTGGTGGTCGACGCTGAGCTAAGCGGAGAGGAAGACCCCGAAGAAGATCAGGATGGAGGAGATACCGGAGCATCCGAGATGGAGGGCACTGGAGTTCAAGGATGACTGCTCTTTTAAGAGTACTTTTAATTACTAGTAGTGGAGGAGGTATTAGTAAGAAGGTAATATGGATTTAATCACGTACATTAGGATTATCTTAAAGAACACCTTACGGTTATTTGTTTGACAGTTTTGGTTTGAAAAGTTCTTAATAAAGTAAACTTGTGGTTTTGGCTATCTCAATTTTGTTTATTGGAAGTTGTGTTTTGATGTATACATGAATGGTTTTATTAAACTGTATTAGAATGTGTACGTTGCGATAAGGAAAGGAAGTCAGTCACAGTAGGCTGGTTGGTTTTTGGGCAAGCAAACAAAGTTTTGCTTATAGGTTCATTGTCTTGCAATAGGATGATTACCAAGAAGTTATAAAACGAACTTGTGTAAACTCAATATGGTAGGTTTAGTATAGAAGGAAGATTCTCAAAATAGAGCGACGTTCTAACTCTGAGTAGATTTCGGAGTATTTTGTTTATTTTACGTGTTTTGAACCGTTGGGATTTAGGTTGGTGACACATGTATGCAATAGACCTCAGGGTATTTTTACACTTTTTTGGCAATACCACCATTTTACATAGGAGGATGGGCCTGTGACACTAGATATTGGTAGACTCAGATTTCTAACAAATCTTTTGGTCCTAGACATGCACACGTATGACGTGATACTTGAGATGGATTGGTTATCACTGCCATGCTCAAGTTATTTGTGTTGGAAAGGTCTATTGGGGTCACCATACCTAGTCAGGATATTTTACTTCGTTGCTGTGCCGCGCTCTAGTAGGGACAATAACACCTATTTATTTCGGGTAGAGTAGGAGACGGAGGAGAGGATTACTGTATCTTTGGATAATATACCAATTGTACAGGATTTCCCAGATGTATTTCAGGAGATTCCAGGGTTGCCACCTAGTCGCGAGATTGATTTTGTGATAGATTTAGCTCCAGGCAGTGCGCCTTTTTGCTAGGGCACCCTATAGGATGGCACAAGTGGAGATGAGAGAGTTGAGGGATCAAATTCAACAGTTACTCAGCCAGGGTTTTATTCGTAGGAGTACATCACCTTGGGGAGCACCGGTTCTGTTTGTGAAGAAGAAAGATGGTTCGTTTCGCCTGTATATAGATTACAGGGAGTTGAACAAGGTTACTATTCGTAACAAGTACCCTCTACCCAGGATCGATGATTTATTTGGTCAGTTACGGGGAGCCACATACTTCTCTAAGATTGATCTGTGTTCTGGGTATCATCAGCTGAGGGTTAGGGAGCAGGATATTCCTAAGACAGCGTTTCTCACGAGATATGGTTCTTATGAGTTTCATGTTATGCCGTTTGGGATGACTAATGCACCTGCAGTATTCATGGACTTAATGAACAGAGTCTTCCGGGCTTATTTGGATCAGTTTGTTATTGTCTTTATTAATGACATCTTGATCTATTCTCGGTCGAAGGACGATCATGCTCGACATCTTCGCATAGGCTTGCAGACGCTTCGTGAACACCAGTTATATGCCAAGTTCGAGAAGTGTGAATTTTGGCAGTGGGAAGTGAAGTTTCTGGGTCACGTGGTGTCAGAAGGGGGGATAGCGGTTGATCCAGCCAAGGTTTCAGCTGTGGTGGAATGGGGTCAGCCTACTTCACCTACCGAGATTCAGAGTTTTCTCGGTTTGGCAGGATATTATCGTCGGTTCATCCAGGGGTTCTCCAAGGTAGCAGGACCGCTCACTCATCTGACTAAGAAGGGTGTACAGTTCATGTGAGATGAGCACTGTCAGCGAGCTTTTGATGAGCTGAAAAGGAAGTTGACTTCTGCACCGGTTCTGGCTACTCCACAAAGCGGGATAGAGTATCTTATCTACACGGATACTTCGTTACAAGGTCTTGGATGTGTTTTGATGCAGGAGGAGCGACCGATTTTGTATGGATCTCGGAAGCTTAAGCCTCACGAACTTAATTATCCAACGCATGGTTTAGTAGTAATAGGCCAACCAATTGGGTCCCATGGACTACTTGGATAGGAGGTTGGATATGTATGGATTATTACCCATGGATAATGTATGTATATATATTATATACATATATAAAAAGGAAAGTAATTTATTAATTATTTCTATGGTAACTTGGGTAGTAATATTTATATGTTTTATATTTAAATAATAAAAATATACATAGATTTGATACGTGTTATGTTTTAAGTTACTTTATAATATTATGGTAACTTAAGTATTATTGGATAATCCATTAATAAATAATGGAATGTGTATAATTTATTTATTTAATAAACATATACATAAATTATATACGTAACATATTTTACTTACCTTTTTAATATATATATATATATATATATATATATATAAAAGAGAAAGTAATTTATTAATTACTTTTATGGTAATTTGGGTAGTAATATTTAATCTGATGTATATGTTTATTTAAATAATAAAAATATACATAGATTTGATACGTGTTATGTTTTAAGTTACTTTATAATATTATGGTAACTTAAATATTATTGGATAATCCATTAATAAATAATGGAATGTGTATAATTTATTTATTTAATAAACATATACATAAATTATATACGTAACATATTTTGCTTACCTTTTTAATATTTTTATTTTCATTTTTTTTTTAGTTGACTTGGATTGGGAAAAGGGTTAGGGTTATTTTATTTAGCCTATAAATATATAGCTATAGGTTGTCAAAGGAGTTAGAAATATTCACGTGATATATACTAGAGAGATAGTGTTAGAGAGGGAAGGAGGAAAAGGAAGGAATGAGGAGAAAAATCCTGTAGAGAGAAGATCAAGGAAGAAGAAGTTTAACTTTCGATCCGAAAGTTTAAGGCAAGTTTTTCTTCTATCTCTTTCCCTTTGATTCGTGTTTCTGTACATGTCTAGGAAATTCCAGGATTTATTAAACACATAAAATTAAATAATTATGCATGTTTAATTGGGTTAGAACATAGGTTTTATGAAATTGGTTCATATTTGTTCTTGTGTTATGAATTGATAAAATGCATGATTTTGATTTGATTTCTTATGTGAATTTTTACATGTTTAAATTATGTATTTTTCATATTTGTGGAATGATGGAACGTAGAAACATGCCTAGAATTCCTGAACATTAAATAGGGACTAGGTTTGGGTTTTAATAAATTTAAATAGACTCAATCATAATGATGCTTGCTATTTGAATGTTTTAAACAAACGAATGGATTTAATCTTTTAAAATATTTTAGCAATTAAGATTAAATGTGTAGAATGAATTGGATATAGAGAATCCTTATTTAACAGTATAATAAAATATCATCATGTATAAGATTCAGTTTGCGTAGGACATAGGATATAGGAAGTTTAAAGAAATAATAAGTCATTCCTATTATGTGATAACTTGATATCATATTTATCATAGTTATTTATGGAATGTTTGATGTATTTCCTTAATTGTTACACCAATTGTTGGATTGTGTGGTTTAATGCACCGGTATGGGACGGTGGCATTCTAGGGATGGATTAACTTATCAGTTAAGTCCTACCTATTTTATATAAGGGAATTGTGGAGGGAAAAAAACTCCCTCCAATAAGAAGCGTACACGTCATCACTACACATATCTACATTCCAAGGACATATAAGGCCCGTCATGCTCAAGCCCAAATTGAGTGTATTTTTAGCCCAAGACCATTGTTATTTGTCTTCCAACCTCCATCAAGGCCGAATCAAGAGGTCATCAGCCCAACTTGTTAATATTTAACATCCGGTCCGTTACTCAAGCCCAGCCGGATCAAAGTATGTTCGGCCCAGTTATCCAAGAATGCACAAGTCCTACCAGTTGAAGGATTTACCGTAGAAGGAAAATTCTGAGATAGGAAGTTATGTACAAGGCAAGTTCTATGTATAAAAAATTAGACAATGGAAAGAACTCTATTAGTAAAGAATATTTATATAGAAAGAATTGGAGGACAAGCAACGCGAGTCCTACCATAATTTTACAATCTTTTGTATATAAATAGAGGTTTAGACCTCCAATAAAGCAATCAAGCAATTCTACGCTTCGACATATATTGTTCTTATTTATTCTTACTATTGATTGAGTGAGTTGTTTTATTTTTCTTAATCATTATTGGTTGAGCGAAATTCTGCACCTACACTTTGGCGCCGTTTGTGGGAATCGTATAAAAATATACTTCCACTTGTTCTTCAAATCAAATCCTTAGTCGTATCTGGAATGTCAAACGGAGAGTCAGCAATGAATCAACAGATAGAATTGATGCAAAAAATGCGAAAGGAGTTCTTGCACCAATTTGAGACACTCCGGCAAGCAAACGATACGAGTGTCGCCCAGATAGCTGCGCTTCAGCAGCAAACTCATACGCTGCACACGACAATGGCCAGGCTAACGCCACAACCACCACCAGGTGCTGCTGTAGCACCACCCCCCACCCAGAATTTACCTCCAGTTCACGAGCCTCCGGCCAACGGGACACCACCCAACGGGGCTCGACCTAATGAGGTTCAACAACAGCAAGGGACAAGGTCCGAGGCGGTTGCTTCGAATAATCTCCCGCGTCGCACACAGGACGAACAAGCCGAGTCCAGCCATAGGCTTACAGTATGGTCCAATGGCGTTCCAGATGGCGCACGCGTACAAGATGTCTTCGACGAAAAGAAGCTATTAAGAGTTCAGACACCAGCCGAGATGGCTAGAGAGCACAAGAACTCCTTAGTCAAGACCCCCTTTACTGACGATGTGTACCTTGTGGAGAGACCAAGGAAGTCCACTATGCCATCCTTCACCCAGTTCGATGGGGCAGGAGACCCCTCTTGGCATCTCGATCATTATGTGCAAAAGATGGCACTGGATGATCATAACGATCCGTGGTTGTGTAAGGTTTTTCCTACCAGTTTAACCGGAGCAGCGTTAGAATGGTTCAGGAATAGGCCACACAAGTCTATCCCTGATTATGAGCCCTTGTGCACTATGTTCTTAGCCCAGTATTGCGGAAATAAGAAGCAGAAGAAAAGTATCGCCAGCCTTTTCACCATAAGGCAAAGGAAGGGAGAAACTCTGTAAGATTTCTTATCCAGGTTTAACATGGAAGCCTCGGAGATAGCAGATTGCCACCCTGCCACGGCAATCGAAACATTTAAGTTGGCAATGATCCAGGGAACCAAGTTTCACACATCCTTGATCAAATATTCCCCCCCGGATATGCAGACTTTGAACGCTAGGGCACAAATCTACATTTGGTTGGAGGAAAACGTAGCCCACCGTGCACAGCACGCTACCCTCGTCACAGTGGAAAACAAGTCTCGAGAGAAAGCTGTAAGCACAAGGATGCAGAAGGTTCCTCATGTCGCCACACAAGTCACCCAAGCGCCTGAGAAGAGGCAAAGGACAGAGGACAGGCTTACCCCTCTCCGTACTACCTTAGCACGCCTATTCCAAGAGAATAAGACGAGGTTCGCAACTTCTTAGCCCATGAAACAACCCTTGGAGCAGAGGGACAAAAGCAAACATTGTGCCTACCATAGAGACTATGGGCATACCACCAATGACTGCAGGTCCCTTCAGCGACAGGTAGAAAGCATGATAGCGAGAGGAGAGTTGGTGGAGTATCTCGCCACGAAGGAGTACGTAAAACCTCGGGAGGTTAACCCTCGACGGGTAGAGGGCGGTCAGGTAAAGGTTATCCATGCCATACACGAAAGGTCAGAGGATGATGAAGAGTCTGAAGAGTTGTACAGATCCAGGCTGAGAGAGGCTCATAAGTTACGAAGATTGTCTTCGGTAAACACGGTTGCACCAGGCAGCATCAACATTGGTTCGGTAACAATGATCTGTCTAGAGTCCAGCGCCCGCATGAGGACCCCTTGGTCATTAGCCTCCTAGTAGCGAATTATATGATCAGGAGGGTGCTGATAAATCTGGGAAGTAGCGCCAACATCAGTACAAAAGCAGCTTTCGATCAGCTGGGGGTTTCACCATCGTCTATTAGGCCAACTTCCAGCCCCCTAATGGGGTTTGATGGTACTAAGGTGAATCCGCTTGGGGTGATCGATCTATCCGTTACTGCAGCAAAGAGGACTCTGAAGGAGAACTTTGTCGTGACGGAGATTCATCCATCTTATAACCTCATTATGGGGAGAGGTTGGATCCATCGTATGAACAGAGTCCCCTCTACCCTTCATCAAGTAATGTGGTGTTTATCCCTAGATGGTAGGGAGGTCATCGACCTCTGGGGAGACCAAGTTGCTGCAAAAGAATGTTACATGCTAACGCTATATAAAGCAAAGAAGGCGTCGAAATCACCTCAGTCAGAGGCAAATCCCAAAGACGTAATCAAATAGCAGTTACAGTATCCTCTGCCCAAGTATCTCAAGGCAGTGGAAGAAGCCGAGGCTGAAGCACCTACCGAGGAGTCCCTCGAAGCTATAGAGGTAGTCCTCGGAGACCCTCAGAAGGTCACCTACATTGGCTCATCTTGCACAGCCGAAGAGAAGGAAGCATTGATCAGGGTCATTCGGTGCAATTCGGATGTCTTTGCCTGGGATCACTCGGACATGGTGGGGATCGATCCTACGGTCTCATGCCATAGTTTGAGGGTTGACCCAGAATTCAGGCCAGTCAAGCAGAGGCACCGACAGTTCGCACCTGAATGGAATCGCATAATAGCCGAGGAAGTAAATAAACTATTACAAGCAGGATTCATTCGAGAGGTGCAATACCCACAATGGCTCTCAAATGTAGTAGTCGTTCAAAAGAAGAATGAGAAATGGAGGGTATGCGTAGATTATACCAACCTTAACAAAGGTTGCCCAAAAGATAGCTTCCCTCTGCCCAAGATTGATCAAATGGTGGATGCTACGACAAGTTATGAGAGGCTCACATTCCTCGATGCATACTCCGGCTATAATCAGATTCCCATGAATCCTGAAGATGAAGAGAAAACCGCTTTCATCACAGAGACGGGCACTTACTGCTACAGAGTGATGCCCTTCGGTCTAAAGAATGCCGGAGCCACCTACCAGCGACTTGTCAATAAAATTTTCAATAATCTACTGGGGAATACAGTTGAAGCCTATATCGATGACATGGTGGTCAAAAGTATACGGAAAGAGGATCACCCGAAGCACCTCCAGGAGGTCTTTGATACTCTCAAGAGGTATAATATGAAGCTGAACCCCACCAAGTGCTCCTTCGCCGTCTCTTCAGGACAATTCCTCGGGCACATTGTAAATAAAAGAGGAATAGAAGTAAGCCCAGCTCAGGCAAAGGCACTCATACAGAACCAAGAGCCAAAAACCCGCAGGGAAGTGCAAGTTCTAACCGGCCGAATTGCGGCTCTCAGCCTGTTCATATCCTGATTATCTGATAAGTATAAACCTTTCTTTGATGCTATTCGATCCAAAAACAAAGATATGTGGGGACCTCAGCAGCAGGAAGCTCTCAATCAATTGAAAAGCTACATGACAAAACCCCCAATCCTTTCTGCTCCAACGCCCGGAGACACTCTTATTCTGTACTTGGCAGTATCAGCTGTAGCAACAAGTGCAGTGTTGATCAAAGAAAGAGGCAAGGTTCAACACCCAATCTTTTACACAAGCAAAATGATGACGGATGCCGAGACACGGTACAACAAGACGGAAAAGGTAATCCTGGCGTTAATTTATGCCAAGAGGAAACTTCGACATTACTTTGAATCTCACAGCATAGTGGTACTTATAAATCACCCTATACGGGCTATCCTAGCTAAACCAGACTTGTCTGGTCGAATTACAAAATGGGCTATTGAACTTAGCTCTTTTGATATCACTTATGCACCAAAGGTATCTCACAAGCGGCAGTCTGTAGCGGATTTCCTACTGGAGTATGAAGATCAATCTGAGGAGCCGACACTTCAAAAGCCGTACTGGGAGTTACGGGTTGATGGCTCTTCCAACCAGAAAAGGGCAGGGGCCGGAATTGACATCACAACACCCGAGGGTACCAAGCTGCAGCAGTCAATTTGGCTAGATTTCCCAGCTACTAATAACGAGGCCGAGTATGAGGCGTTGCTTGCGGGACTTCGGCTAGCTAAACAGCTACAGGTACGGTGCTTAAAAGTTTTTAGTGACTCATAACTTGTGATCAATCAAGTGACAGGGCACTATTATCCCAAGGAGGAACGTATGAAGTCATACAAAGATGCTGTAGAGAATGCCATCCGGGAGTTCGATCAAATCGAATTCCATCAGGTACCACGAGATGAAAATGCCGAAGCAGATCGATTGGCCGCAGCCGCATCATCTTCAGACGAAGAGTTGTTCCAATCGATGTCCTCGAAGAACCTAGCATTAATCCCAGGCAAAAGGTGATGGTGATCCCGGAAGTTCCACGCGAGCCATGCTGGATTGATCCAATCGAGGCCTACCTCAAGGAGGGAGTTCTCCCAAATCAAAAAGCTGAGGCAAGGAACCTTAGGCTTACCGCGGCTAAATACTCAATCATCAATAACCAGTTATACCGAAGGTCATTCTCCGGTCCTTATCTCAAGTGTTTAACCCTACTGAGGCTCTCACAATTCTAAAACAAATTCATGAAGGAGATTGTGGAAATCACTCGGGAGGAAGATCCCTTGCACACAAAATTCTAACCCAAGGCTATTTTTGGCCATACTTGGCTCGGAATGCCGAAGAATACTTAAGAAGATGTGACAAGTGTCAGCGCCATGGTCCAATAAAGCATCAACCTGCCGAAGGTTTGCACGCCATGGCTAATCCATGGCCGTTCGCCCAATGGGGGATTGATGTAGTAGGACCGTTACCCAAAACCGTGGAAAAAAAGGAGCATGTGCTTCTGGCTACGGATTACTTCACCAAGTGGGTGGAAGCTGAAGCCTTCTCTAGCGTCACCCACGAAGAAGTAAAGCATTTCATTTGGAGTAACATTATTTGCTGGTTTGGGGTACCAAAAGTCATCGTAATGGACAATGGTAAGAACCTCGAAAACAAAAGTACAAGAAAGTTCTTTAACAAACATGGAATCCTGCAAAAATTGGCTACAGTTAGTCATCCACAAGGCAATGGGCAAGCTGAAATAACTAATCGCACGATATTTGGGTGCTTAAAGAAGAAATTGGAGAAATTGAAGACAAAATGGTACGAGAATCTCCCTCAAGTGCTCTGGGCCTATCGAACCACTCCAAGACGACCCACGGGAGAAAGCCCATTTGCTATGGCATATGGATCCGAAGCTGTCATTCCTACCGAGTCCATAATCCTAACCCTTCGGACATCCTTGGTACTGGAAGGGAACAATGAGCAACAACTCGAACATAGCCTTGATCTTGTGGACGAAAGGAGAGATGCAGCAGCAATTCGGCTCGCGGCATACCAACAGCAGGTGTGTAACAGTTATAACAAACGCGTCAGATTCAGGAGCTTTGTGGTAGGCGATTGGGTTTTGAAGCAAGAGACAGCTCATGTAAAGAAACTGGAACCTAATTGGACCGGACCCTACAGGGTTACCGAAGTAGTTGGGAAAGGAGCATATCGTTTGGCCGAAGCTGGCGGACGTCCCATTGCGCGTCCTTGGAACGCAATACACCTTAAAAGGTATTTCCATTAGTTAAGTTTGTCAATTTTGCTACAAATTCTTCACAAATAAGGCTGAGTATGTCCACAGTCAGCCAAACTTTTCTTTATTTTGATTCTATATTCAGTACAACTCTACTCTATTTATTTCTTTCTATAAAAATGGGGGCCATACTACTCTATGATTATGCAACTTTTATGAATGCAACTTTTATGCATGCGTCGCATTAGACAATTTTTATGCATGCCAAGTCGCACTATGTAATTTTTATGCAATTAGAAGTAAGCTGCTAAAAAGCATTCGTCACAATGATTTTTAAGAAAAAAACATGAGTTATGGCCTATGGTTAAAACTTTCTATCCCACATCGACAAAAAAGTATGTGCTACATTCTGTTATATATGGGAATATTCAAATAGTTAATTACGGTGTAAGAAGGGCCCACTGGTATTTAAGGCTGTCAAGCTCGATACCAGAGGCATTCCTTACACCGACCTTTTTGACAAAATTTAGTCTATATCCCACATCGGATAGAAATAGAAAAGAAATGCGGTTCATATATGCGTGGTCCACTACATTTGGTTGCCAAGAAGGGAGTATCAGTGGGGGAGGAAAGTCTCTAAAGTCAACAAATAGGAAACTTCACAGCCACTGTTACTCGCTTTCTTGGCCTCTTATCATTTTTGAATCCTCGGCCTCATGATAAGTTGTTTGAGAAAAAATATAAACAAACTTCCCCTCAGTCTCAGCGCCGGGGAGTAGTTCATTCGCTTCAGACCCTAAGTGTCCAGCTCGGCAAAAATCTCGCCTCGGACCCTAAGTGTCCGGCTCGGCAAAAATCTCGCCTCGGACCCTAAGTGTCCGGCTCGACAAAACCTCCCCTCAGGCTCAGCGCCGGGGAGTAATTCATTTAACCTCCCCTCAGGCTCAGCGCTGGGGAGTAGTTCATTCGCCTCGGACCCTAAGTGTCCGGCTCCGCAAAAATCTCGCCTCGGACCCTAAGTGTTCGGCTCGGCAAAAATCTCGCCTCGGACCCTAAGTGTCCGGCTCGGCAAAACCTCCCCTCAGGCTCCGCGCCAGGGAGTATTTAATTCACCTCGGATCCTAAGTGTCCGAGACAGCTTCGGACCCTAAGTGTCCTATTCAGCACTATTCCTCCACGACTCAGTGCCAAGGAACAATTCGCCTCGGATCCTAAGTGTCCGAGACAGCTTCGGACCCTAAGTGTCCTATTCAGCAATATTCCTCCACAACTCAGTGCCGAGGAACAATTCACCTCGGATCCTAAGTGTCTGAGACAGCTTCGGACCCTAAGTGTCCTATTCAGCAATATTCCTCCACACTCAGTGCCGAGGAACAATTCGCTTCAGACCTCTGGTGGCCGAATCAGAACTTTTTCCTCCAGACTCCAAGTGTTTAATACCCTGTGGATGTGGATATATCATAAGTTCATCATGATCCACCCCACATCAGGAACACACGAGAAAGAAAGAGTATGTATACGTCTACTGCAGGCAAGTTAAAGGCAAGAAGAGTTCACTTAACAGTTAGATCATTGTCCATATGAATCATCCTGAGATATCAATTAAACTGTTAAAAGGATCTCCTTCTTCCCACCATCCTTGCTTTTTCTCGGATAGCATAAATCCGAAGCATAAAGACAATGTGTTTTGTTTATCATAAAAACATTACCAGTCAGAAAAGTATGAACAATATCAAAAGCATACAGCAAAAACAAATCAGGTATTGAAAGCCTAAAACAAAAATTATATTTATTATCCCAAACATACTGTCAATAAAAACGAAATACATGGTTCTACTTCCTCTTCGGATCGAAAGGAGTAGATTCAAAAGAATCCACTACAATAGGACTTGGGGTAGGAGGAATTGAAGCCGCAGGGGCAGAAGAGCTAGGAGTACCTTTCAGGTGCGCCTTCACCATCTCGGCAAAGCGGATTTCAGCTTCCAAAGCCTATGGCCCTTCATCATATGGGAAGTGCACCCCCACCTGCTTGTCAAAAGCGTCCGGATCCATCGTCCTAAGGCCTGAGCCCTGATTATAGCCAAACCGGAACGCTTTAACACTAGTCAGGTGTGCCAGATAGGAGTAGCGCCCCTGCATTTGCTTCCCCGCCTTGAAGCAAGTAGTAAGAGCCTCGGTCAGGTGGTGAATTTCGGCCTGAAGAGAATCCACCTTAGCCTCAGAGGCAGCCAACTGCCTCTTATACACATCCTTGGCTTCAGTAGCTATCTTCAGATTGGTAGAGGCAGTGGTGGCTCTCTTCTCTGCATTGTCAAGATCCTTCTCCAGCTTCTTGATGGAGAGGGATTGGGCTTCAGCAGTGGCGCAAAGGGCTATGGTGTGGTATAGACTCAGTATAACAGAGGAACAAATATGAGCATAAATGGAAACATGAGTAAGCAAGAGTAACATAATTCTAAAGGAGCAACACGAACCTCTATGGCCCGGATCGGGGCAGAGGGGAGTAGTTGTTCCAATCCCATTTGGCTGATGGCTTCCTCGTCCTTTGGGAGCCACATCCCTCGGGCCACAGCCAGTGCAGCTGAAGGGTCTGTGATCACAGAATCCCCTGAATGCAGGACTGACTTGTAAGCCCTGGTGAAGGAAGGAGTCCAAGGAGCCCCAGTTTCAGCTAGAACAAATGCCCTGACTTCATCTTCAGGTTCAGCCTCTCCAGCCTTTTTCCTTCTGCTTTTAGAAGGGACCTTGCCCTTGCCAGAGGATGGGGGGTTGAGGCGAGATTTCTTCATTGGTGGTTCCTTAGCCTCTACCTCACCCTCGGTAGACCTAATAACGACCAAGGGTTGGGCATCTTCGGCTTTCTTTTTTAAAGCCTCAGCCCTCCGTATCTCCTCCTCAGTCATGGGGAAACTATCAAAGGATGGTAGAGACAGATCCATGAGGTCTGCAGCAACAACACTGGAGGCAATATCCTTGAGGTTTGAAGAATTTAACAGGTCCTCGATAGGCGAGGGGTCACTCCAGACTCGTTCCTCAAGAAAAGAAAGTCTGTTCCTTGCTGCGGAGGATGGGAATGTAGCTGAAAAAACACCAAGAAACTCATAAGTACGGCGAGACATTAAGACTTGGCAAGGAAAACAGCCAGAACACTTGGTATGAAGGGAGGTTAAGTATTCTATACCTAATTTCCCGAACTTGCGCGGGATGGGGAGCGTAATTGATTGGCGCACGAACCATTTTCCTTTAACTATAACCATCCTTTCTTTCCACTTCTTCTCGGATGAAGGAAGGTTCGTGCATATCCTCTGATGAAGGGGAGAGGTAAAAAAGAAGCGACCAGGCTCGGTCCCATGCTTAGATATATTATAAGTAAGCAGAAGGTCGGCAAAGGTCAAATCCAGATCCTCTAATTTCCGGCGCACCAACAGTGCTGAAAGGATGCGAAAGAAATTAGGATTTACCTGAAGGGGGGCAAGACCTAACTTGTTGAAAACTAAATGATAGAAGGGGTGAAGAGGGAACCGGAGGGTGCTAAGATGCCCTACCGAAAGAAGCAACTCACTCCCTTCAATTCCCTCGCCGGAGGTAAAATCGGCACCCTCGGGATATTCTACAATTTTTACTCCCTCAGGAATATCAAATTCTTCCATTACCGAAGCAATAGAGAACTTGATGCGGCGAATAGAGATGATTGCTTTCCTCTCTTCATGAGTAAGAACATTATCAGAGCTTGAGGTGGATGTCTCGGCCGGAAGGGGGGAAGTACCTAATTGATTCAACGAAAGACGATCTGTAGAAACCCTAGGAGGGGGAACCCTAATGCGAACGGGGGAAGATGAAGGTGTGGATTCAGAATCCCCAATGTCTATACATTCGGGAGTAGATGAAGTACTCATAATGAAAGATAGAAGAGAAAGATGCGAAAAAAAACTAACTTGACAAGGCGATGGAATGAAGAACGCAGGAGTGCAGCTAGGGCGAATGTAACTCTTGCAGAATCTTGTACGATGGAGTAATAATGAAAGTCCTCGAACCATCTCTGAAGCAAAGTAAAAAACCTGTTTCAATTCCCTCTTTAATGGGAGCTGTCACTCAATTAAAAATGAAATTTGGGGCAAAGTGTGGAGGGAAAAAACACTCCCTCCAATAAGAAGCGTACACGTCATCACTACACATATCTACATTCCAAGGACATATAAGGCCCGTCATGCTCAAGCCCAAATTGAGTGTATTTTTAGCCCAAGACCATTGTTATTTGTCTTCCAACCTCCATCAAGGCCGAATCAAGAGGTCATCATCCCAACTTGTTAATATTTAACATCCGGTCCGTTACTCAAGCCCAGCCGGATCAAAGTATGTTCGGCCTAGTTATCCAAGAATGCATAAGTCCTACCAGTTGAAGGATTTACCGTAGAAGGAAAATTCTGAGATAGGAAGTTCTGTACAAGGCAAGTTCTATGTATGGAAAATTAGACAATGGAAAGAACTCTATTAGTAAAGAATATTTATGTAGAAAGAATTGGAGGACAAGTAACGCGAGTCCTACCATAATTTTACAATCTTTTGTATATAAATAGAGGTTTAGACCTCCAATAAAGCAATCAAGCAATTCTACGCTTCGACATATATTGTTCTTATTTATTCTTATTATTGATTGAGTGAGTTGTTTTATTTTTCTTAATCATTATTGGTTGAGCGAAATTCTGCACCTACAGGAATGGATTAAATAAAATGTTAAGTCCTACTTATATTTAAGTCAGGTCAGCTGAACGAGTTGAATGACTTATGGAGGATTAATTTATTATATAAGGGAATGGATTAACTGAAATGTTAAATCCTACTTATATTTAAGTCAGGACAGCTGAACAAGTTGAATGACTTATGGAGGATTAATTTATACTGGATAGGATGGTTACTAGATTATATATATATAAGTATGGTGCCATGATATGAGCTTGAGTCTCAGGATCAATGGTTAGGGCGCGTATATCGCCAGGGATGTGTAGCTAGATATAGTGTAGTTATGTACCCTGGTAGGTCTAGGTACTCATGCCTACTATATGTGCGTTTTGCATGTTGCCTACTATTCAGGTTGAGACAACCCTATAGTCTAGTGAGGTTCCTTTAGTGTGTATATATATATATACAGACTACTAGTTACTGTTGGATTGACTAGGATGTATACGTGTATCGAATCTCTGCTTGGACTGTAGTAGAGTAGAACTTGTTTGTGGGCCTGACCCACCATTATTTTTCAGGTGTTCGTCACGAGTAGAGGTTGTTCGTGCTGAGCGGGGATCAGTCTACTTCATTCTTCCGATGCTACATAGGAGTTCCTTTATGATTCAGTTTCTTGTTTTAGATTACTGTTATTTGTTTAGTTTGGATTTTCTAGGGGTCCACACAGTATGGATTCCCGAGTTGTATTTTGGAGGATCAGTTGTATCAGAAGAGTTTATTAATTAATGGAAATATATTATGAGGTTTATTATTAGATTATCATTTTAGTTTCTTGTCAGCATTTTATTTATTCTTTTTTATTCTTTTGTACTCTGTGTTTGTTTATTATCAATTTGTTTTGATATCCTCGGGTATTCGGGCATGGGCCTGGCCAACCCGCATTCGGAAATTCGGGGGTATCACAGACAGCGCAGGTGGTTGGAGTTTGTAAAAGACTATCATTTTTCTATAAAGTACCATCCAGGGAAAGCGAATGTGGTGGCGGATGCACTCAGTCGCCGACCTGTTGGTAGTCTTTCTGCTCTATTCACTACTGAGTGGAATGCTTTGAAGAATGTGGATGAGTTATCGGATGCTTTTATGGCTTGCATGGTGGTTACACCTTCCATCATTCGTAAGGTTTTACAAGCACAACTCACCGATCAGCAGTGTATCGACAAAGTTGCAGAGATAGCTTCCGGAGAGGTTCCATTCTACTATGTTGGGGCTGAGGGAGGTTTGAGGTACAAGGGACGGTTAGTGGTATCTTCTGCTGATGGTTTGAGGAAGGATGTGATGACTAAGACTCACCACTCTGAGTTCTCTGTTCATCCAGGAGGCGATAAAATGTATCAGGATATGAAGCGGCAGTTTTGGTGGGCAGGTATGAAGAGGGACATTGCTCTTTTTGTTTCTCAGTGTAGTACTTGTCAGATGGATAACATTGATCATCAGAGGCCGCCAGGAGCTCTACAGCCATTACCAATTCCGGAGTAGAAATGGGAGAGCATATCTATGGATTTTGTGGAAGGATTGCCGAATTCTTTCAAGGGTTATAACTCCATTTGGGTCATTGTGGATAGGTTGACCAAATCAGTGCATTTCTTACCTATTTGTACTGACTACACCTTGGAGCAGTTGGCAAGGCTTTACATTTCGGAGATTGTGAAGCTGCATGGCATTCCATTGTCTATTATATCAGACAAAAATTCGAGCTTTGTGTCTGGTTTTTGGAAGAGTTTTCAGCAGGCTTTGGGTACGGAATTGCACCTTAGCACTGCCTATCATCCTCAAACTAATGGACAGACTGAGAAGGTGAATCAGATTATGGAAGACATGCTACGGTTGTGTGTTCTTGACTTCAAGGGACACTGGGAGGATTATTTGCCACTTGTGGAGTTTGCTTATAACAATAGTTTCCAAAAGACTATTGGGATGGCACCTTTTGAGGCGTTATACGGCCGACCGTGTCGAGGATGCAACTTAGTTGGAGCCACCATGTCGTATTATTGACCGTTGGGATCAAATCCTTCGCAATAAGGTTATCCCTTTGGTTTGTGTGCAGTGGAGTCATCACAATGAGGCTGAGTCCACTTGGGAATGGAAGGATGTCATTCGCTCGCAGTTTCCTGAAATATTGGAAGAAGGTAAGAGCGAATTCTGAGGACGGAATTCCTTTTGTTAGGGGGGAAGAATGTAATACCCCTAATTTTAAAAGGATAGTCTCGGCATTTTTAATATTTATTATATTGCATTTTTATTTATTTTATTGCATTTTTTTTTATTTTTTTTATTTTTCATTTGTTTAGTTGGTTATTTGAAATTTGAATTAAATTGGTTTTATGTGCATTATTTGGTTTATTTAAATTATTAATTGTTGTGTCTATTTTCGTAAATTATTAATTGTAATATTTGTAACTCACTGTTTTAAACTTAGGTAATTAACTTACTATAATTCTGGTAATGTTAAAATTAAGTTACTTGAGTTTTTAAATACATTAATTGACTCACAGTTTCTTTTGGACATCACCTAGTGTAGCCCACATAGAATTTAATCATAGGTTTTGTTATATGGGCCGACTAGGATTAAGATTTGGGCTCCGTCTCTAAAATTACAAGGATTAGGGTTTTAGAGTTAAACCTATAAATACAACCATTATGCTTTAGCCTAGGGTTTACAATCATAATTTATGTTACATAAACGTGAAGTTAGTTCATAACACAGAGGGTTGTGAACAGAGGCACTGTAAGAATTGTCAAGGAGAAGAACAGTGAGTACCAAGGGAGGATTTTGGTGGATTAGACCAGAACCAGAGGAGGTTAGAAGGTAGTCAGTGGTTGCCGAAAGTTAGGAAGACGGCGACAAAGTTTTGAGTCCAAAACTGCAGGCAAGTTCTTATCTTCCTCTTTTCCTTTGTCTCGTGTTCTGTGCATCTAGATAGTCTCTAGGGATTAACTAATTAGTAATTGAAACTTATGTGTTTAATGTGTACTGGTTGATGATCTGTTTGCATTGAATTCAAATCTGTTTACAGTTCGTGTATGGTTGCTCCCAGTTCTGTTCATTAAAGCATATTAAAATCTGTTGAGATTTTTGTTACGATTCTTGCTTTTATCTTCTGTAAATGAACCCTGGGGATGTTAATGGGATGATATAAGACTCCTAAGATCAGTTTGTGAAGAGGAACAGAGAGGTTGGAATAGAATTATAGTTTCAGTTTTGTTCCTAACGCGGGTTAGTTCGGTAGCAAATTTAATCTCTGTAATTGATTTTAATTGTTGTTATCAAGCCATTGGGATACTACTGGGTATTAATATGACACTTAAGATTAGTTTTAAAAACTAACAGAATGATAGGAATAAACTGGAGAAGGAGCACAAAAGCTGAAACCAAGCACCGGGGACTGAAGGCTCTCAAAGGAGGTGAGAGCCGGCTCCATAGAAGTGGGAGCCGGCTCCCACAACAAGTAGAGCCGGCTTTAAGGAATCCTAGAGCCGGCTCTAGGCTGAAAGAGCCTGCTCCCAAAATTTGGAGCAGGCTCCCTTTCATTTTACGTTTTGTTTTAATTTTTTTTTTTAGTTTTCTACGTACTGTGTTTTACTATTGAAGCATGGGATTTAATCTGTTGGTTCTGGGGTTCCACAGAGAGATTAGAAGGCTGAATTTGGGTATTATTAGGACCTTAAATTGATTAAGGTTTAATTCTAAATTGTCGGGACAAACAGTGTAAAAATTAAGGCACTTCCTATGTTGTTAACAAATGGAAGATAAATTAATTGTTGAATTAAATTTCAGCAATTTAATGGAATATAATGTGTTTATAAAACTTGTTTTAGAATGCATTCAAATACATGATAAGGTCATTTAATTATTAATTTTGATCTATGCATGCTTAGGAGGCTAGTTGCTGAATTATTAAATCGTTTCCTGCAACTATATGGTTAATGCTTGAACTTAAATTGCTGAAACATTAAACAATCTTCTGAAATTGTTTTAGCAATTTATTGGATAATAATAGGATTATTTAACCTATTCACATGCATGATGGAGTCCTTGACATATTAAATTTGGCCTATGCATGCTCTGGATGTTAGTTGTTGATTTATTAAATCGTCTCCTGCAACTATATGGTTAAATGCTTGGATTTAAATTGCTAAAACTTTAAATATTTTTTTACAATTATTTGGATGGTGGTTTTTGGTTTGTAAATTATTGAACTGTTATATATATTGTAACTTACATGGATATGGATGATTGTATGTACCGGTATGGGACGGTGACATACTAGGGACGGTTTAGCTCAAAACACATAAACCTAACCTAATGGATTAATGGAATGGATTGAAAGATATCGAATCCTAATTGTGACTAAGTCAGATCAGTTGTAACCAAGTTGGATGACTTCCTGGATTAACGGATGGTAGTTAAGTCATATCAACTGAATAAGTTGAGTGACTAACTAGTTGGTTTATTGTATGTCAGTTTAATAAATAGTTGAACTACATACCCTGGATTTGGACGGACTTTATATATATGTTTATGGTACCACGAGTTGAGCTTGAGTCTCAGACTCATTGGTTAGGGTGCGTAGATGCAGTAGATGCGTAACTGGTTATAATAGGTTGAGGTGTACCCTGTTAGGTCTAGGTACTCATGCCCACCTTTGGGTTCGTATTCGCATGTTGCCTTCTATTCAGGTTGAGACCCCTATTATAGACTAGTGAATGTCCCTTAGTGTGGATATATTTATACGTATGGACTAGATAGATATTGTGAGGTATCAACGGTGTATCTGCGTATCGGGTCACTGTATGGATTGCAGTTATATTAGAGCTTGCTCGTGGGTCTGACCCACTCCTTCATTATTTTTTTCAGGTACAAGACGGTTCCAGCCTTAGAGCTTGATCGTGTTTGTCGAGGACAGTCTCACCTTCATCTGATTATGTATGACTTCTCTCGATGTTTCTACCATTATCTATTTTCAGTTTTCAGTTGCAGTTGAACTTTTGGTTAGGGGTCCATCAGTGGATTCCCAAGTTGTAACCTTGAAGATTTGGAGGATTGGAGTTTCAATTTTCAGTTACACATGGTTTTATTATTATTTTTTTCTTTCAGCTTTATTCTATCTTTATTGTTTCTTTTTGTCATCTGTGTTCATTTTAAAATACTTAAATTGTTTGATATTCCCTCGGGTTTGGGCCTGGGCCTGATCAACCTGTATCTCGGATCCGAAGTGTATCACAAAAAAGTAACATCACCACCATTTATAAGTATCTTTCACCCTCAAAACATAGTGATGTTACTTTTTAGACTATATAATATTACTTTTAGATTTCTGTGATATTACTTATAAATGGTGGTGATATTTCTTTTTAAACTATTTTTACATTTCGCCACCATTTATAAGTAACATCACAGATTTTAAAAAGTAACATCACCATTTGTAAAAAAAAGTATCACCACTTTTAATTTCAAATAATAACATAAATGATATGTTGAATTGAGTTATGTTTATATATGACATTACTTTTTAAATTATGTGTTGTTATTTATAAATAGTGGTAAAATATTACTTATAAATAGTGGTGTAATTGGCCAAACACGATTTTAGTGTCCGTTAGTTGAAAAATGATCTGATCAAATATGGACCATTTAGAAGTAACAGCGGGAAACTGCATGGAGCCTCACTACATGTGATTCGCGCCTGTAAGTGAGAAGCTTTGACACGCCTGAGGCGCCACGCACTTAGTACGTTTTATTCGGTGTGTGAAGTTTGAGTTTTGGTGGGACCATTTTCTCACGTTATATCTTTCCTCACAGTAACTCACGGCCGCAGTTGAAGAATAATAAACCTCCCGCGCTGGTCTATGCGATGTCCCACGCTCACTAGTAGCGCGTGCAAGTCAAATTACATTGAATAACAAAATTCACCACGTGTGGCGGCGTTGCCAAATGACAAACAGCCAGAACTAAGTGAGGAGTGATCCTAGGTCAATTATTAATTTTTTTTGTTTGTGATATGGAGTTAACGATTGAGACCATATAATAATTTTTTCTATGCTTAAAATTATTTTTCTTTCATGGTGATTGCCGGCTGTCTAATTTCTTCTTCTCCTAAATATTATTATTATTTCTGTTGTTAATAAAATGAACTTACTAGGGTAACAAAAATTACTCATTCTATTACTATGAGGTGAACTCTATTATGAATAACACATCATCTAACAAAAAATTTAATACATTTATGAGATTTACTATGATATCTCAACACATATCATCTAATGCTATCGAGAAAAATCACCAAATTTTAAGTCCTTGATTGAGGCATGAGGCAATTTTTCCTAAAGGCACTTTATATTTTCTTAATTTAATTACTCATGTAGCAATTATTTTAAATACATTCATAAACTTTATACGATTGTACAATGATCGTGTTGTTCAAGTGATTAGAATTTTTTTCAGTGTTTATTAAGGCAACCGAAGGTGATAATTTCTTTTCAAGAATGAATAATATATGTATTTATTATTTAAATAAATTAATTCGAATTACATAGTCAATCAATCTATTCAAGTTATTCAACCTAACATGTTCAGTACAAACCAAAAAAAATCATTTAGCCTCGTATCATTTAACAAATAAATCTTACGCTTAATTTGTTTATTTCTGAATTAAATTTTAAATTAGCTGAGTTCGAATTGCTGGTAAACCAAGTCACAATCATTTTACAAATCCTAAAATTTACGCACATTGTTTGGCATACCACCCGTATAATTTGTTTTGTTGCAATTATACAGATATGTGCACGTGGCAGTGATATAGCAATAGAATATGGTTGCAGAACAGCTGGTGAATAAAGTATGTAACGTACATACCAAAAATATGAAAGAATAAATGAGAGAATAAAATAAAAGCTTGTAACGTATCTACTACTAGGTGGAGATCACCTCTTTCTCTCACTGTCCCTATTCTCTCAGGCCCACCAATCACAGCTCGCCACATCACAATCTTAGGGCATTCTAGTCATTGTACAAAGATTATATCTCCACAAAATGACCACAATGCCCCCGCTTTCAATGGTGGTTGTATTGTAGTTTTTGTCCATCACAGCTCCACCACATCCATCACTGTATTCTGTAAGGGCATTCTAGTCATTGTACTAAGACTACATCTCTACAAAATGACCACAATAACCCCCACCTTCAAAGGTGGTGGTTATTGTAGTTTTGTCAATCACAACTCCACCACATTGTGAAGACTACATCTCAACGAAAATGGCAAAAATACCCCCACATTCAAAGGTGGTGGTATTGTATTTTTGTCCATCACAGCTTGCAAGGCATTCTAGTCATTGCAACAATGATTACATATTTACAAAATGACCAAAATGCCCCCACTTTGAAAGGTAGTTTTGTCAATCACAGCTCCACCACATCGATCACTGTATTCTGTAAGGGCATTCTAGTCATTGTACTAAGACTTAAATCTCTACGAAATGACCAAAATGCCCCCACATTCAAAGGTGGGTTGCATTGTAGTTTTGTGAGCGAGGGTACAGGCAATCAGTACTAATGGCTGTTACAAAAGTTGGAAGTAAAGGAGGAAGGAAGGGTATGTAATATAGAGAGTGTTAAAGTCATTGGTACTACCCACCAAATAAGTGGTGGGTGGTGGCTATAAAGAGATTGGTATCACACTTTACCTCCTCCCTTGCTCGCTCATCCATCATCTCATCTCCTACCTACAAAAACAAGTTCCTTGAGGAGAGAGAGAGAGAGAGTTTTAGAGAGAGAGATGGGGAACTGCCAAGCTATTGACAATGCAACTCTAGTGATACAACACCCATGTGGTAGAGTGGAGAACCTGTATTGGCCTGTTACTGCTAGCGAGGTCATGAAAACGAACCCTGGCCACTATGTTGCTCTTCTCCTAAACACCACTTTGTGCCCATCCACCGCCACCGCCACCGCCACCACCACCAACAACCCGGTTCGCATTACGCGTATAAAGCTTCTCCGGCCAACGGATACTCTTGTCCTTGGACAGGTCTATAGACTCATCACTGCTCAAGGTTTGTTAATCATAAACTGGTTTTTATATATTTGATTTGGATTTTATTTTTGAACAAGTTTAGTTAAAATTGAGTATTAAACTTTGTGTTTTTTTTTTTGGGTTTTTAGAGGTGATGAAAGGGCTGTGGGCAAAAAAGTATGCAAAGAAGAAGAAAGAGTCGGAATCAGGAGAGAATCAAGAGAGAAGAGCAGCAAGATCTGAAATGGAGAACACCACCAACCAGGTGAATTTCTTTAACCCTCTATCATTCCTTTTTTTTTTTTTTTTTTTTTCAATTGATGAGTTCAAACACACATAATTTAAAAAAAAATCACAAGAGAAAAAAAAAAAATTGTTTTCTCTTACCTTTGGTGGGTTTTGTTTTTTTTCCACAAAATGATTCAAATGAAGCTGTTTTATAGGGTTCTTCGCAAATCTTGAACCTCTGCTCATAGTTGATTCATAATTAAAATATATAGAAACACAAGGCAAGCAAAAATAACTGTGTTGAGAGAGAATTGTTTATTTATGCTTAATCCATATATACAAGACCATGTTTATAATTTGATTTGTGAGTGACTGCGCATATCCGGAGTTTGAAAACCATATCACAGTTCAAAGTGACTTGTGGGTGGGTTGATTTTTCATTACCAAAAAAGAATAAATAAAAGGCAGCAAATTTGTTCAATCTTACAGAATCAAATTAAGGCAAGAGACAGAATAATACCAGAGCCTCCTATTGTGAAGGGGTAACAAGAACACATCTAAAAAGCTCATTGATTTGTTAAAAACATTGATTCTCAATTTCTCTTTCATTAAAAGTTGTTCTCTAAATGTGTATACACAAAACTGCAGGTGACGAAACCCGAAAAACATCGATCAAGGACATCAACAGGGAACTCTGCCGCCGCCGCTGCCGCCGCCGCCGCGGCCAAAGCAAGGGTATGGCAGCCGTCATTGCATAGCATCTCTGAAGGTGCGAGCTGATTGTGTGTGTGAGAAAGGGTGTAGAACTTGCCCTGATGTGTAGAACTTGTATAGCAAAAAGAAACAGAAGGCACATCAAGTGTTGTTGTAATCAACTGCTACTCTTTAATGGAATCAGACTTTGTTAATATTTCTGTGCTATTTCAGAAGTCACTTGCCAAGAACACATGCAAAATTAAGAGGAGTAGAACAAGAAGACTATGAAACAATCATGTCATAAGAACAAAAATGCATCCTGCACACATTCACACACACATATTGTGCCAATTATGTAAACAGGACATTTCCAGCATTTGGCTATCTATGCATGCACCAGAAATTTATTGGACCTGTGCAAAACATTCCCTCCACACGGATTAGGTAAGACTTGGACTATGTCTACCGGGTATGACCTCTAAGGAATTGTTTGCGCCTATCCTATCTTGAGACGTGAGCGGCTAATAGCCACAATTTTTGAGAGACAATGACTTAATAATGATTCTCACAGAGAAAATAGAAAGAGAGATTAGTTTGAGTTGTCTTAGGCTAGGGGTAATTGAACTTGAGAAAGGTTCAATTCTGAAAAGTAACATCCTGCATAGGAGAGCCTAGGAGGGGACCATCACTGGGTGGTGTGCTCCTTTTTCATTTTCTCAGTAGCTTTCACCTGCTAGTTAGAAACACTTGCTGGGGATCACCTAATTTTACCCAATTCCTTGTTAATACAGACAGAAAGTGTTGGGACATTTCTTGAAAAAGCTTTGAACAATATGATTGTGTTTATTAGGTGTGACAGTCATTTCATCCGTCACTGGGTGACCACCAAGAAGTAGAAAGTCGAAAGGAAACGAATGACACTGCACGCCACAAAGCCTTTGCTCAAGTGGTATGTCCTCCACCTCTCCGAAAGAGAGGTTGAGGGTTCAAGATCCACAAAGCTTTAGCTCGAGTGGTATGTCTTCCACCTCTCCGAAAAAAAAGGGTCAGGGTTCAAGATCCAGTGGGAGTACATGTTGAGTAAATTTACCTTTCGAAAAAAGAATGAAAAAAAAAAAAAAAAAAATTTACACAAATTTTAGGCACATTTTTCATTTCAATAATTCAATCAATCCCACTGCCAACATACAGTTCAAAAAGATTTACTCTCGTTTTTCAGAAGTAAAAGTGGAGAAAAGAAATACCTTCTGCTATATTGCTATTTTCACCTTGATTTGCACTAAAGAAATGTTGCACATATATATATATATCTATATATATCTTTCCCTGTTTCTTGTTACCAGTACAAGTCTTTATATAAACAATGAAATGGAGAAATGTTAAATAAACACTACCTGTAATCATCAAGCCTGTGCATTTTTGACTCAGAGACAATCATACCAATCAGCTTTAGTGCATTCGAAGAAGTGTAATATTAACTTAGTACACCATTAGATCCTTCACTTTCTTTTAGTTTCTAAAGCAATCAAAACTAGAGGTGTAAAAAGCAAAAGACTGGCTTTAATAATGATTTTAAGATATTGCATGACCTCACAGAGACCATCATTAGGAACCTCACAACCAGCTCATTACAAAGAACAATCTAAGCATGAAAATAAGTGCAATGACACTTTTTGGATATCCAAAGTTGCACAAGAATAGTTTATACACAGTAAGCATGAATGTTTAAAGAAAGATCTTCAAAGTTCATCGAAATGAATAGAATTCCTTATATGTGGGCCACAGAGTACACGTGTACTCATCACCATAGTGCATGTACACTTCAGATCATTTGATTAATATATCTTTTGAGAATCCAGCCCACCCAAATGCAATCATTTCCTCTACAGTCAACCAATGAGTTGTCAGGCAGCATATACTGTAGAATTTTGGATTGTAGGTATTTGAGCTTGCTATGTTATATTAATTGAACCTTTCAATTACTATGATTGAGGAACAACTTAAACTAGGTGAAATCATACAGATCACTTTATAACCAGAGTGAATATTTTTCAATTTTTTCTTTTTTTTTTTTAATGTTTGGTGAGCGTGAAAGGTAGTCTTTTGAGGGGGTGAGAGAGCTCACTTTTTCAGTCCAAATAGATGTCACACTTGTTGATCACAGAGCTACAGAAGCTATTATCCATGTTGATATTAGATCCCCCTAGAAGGATGATCTCATTCATTGGGCTTAGCATTTTCAACCTACATTTGATGAAAAACAGCCAGAACATCCTTACCAAGCCACACCAACAACAACAAAGCCTTTTTTCTCAACTAATTCGAGTCCGCTAAATGTATCCTTATTTTCGATTCCAATCAAAGGCTTCATGTTCATATCGGTTATGACAAAAGTTTTACGCTAGATGTCAAGCTACCTAACAAAACCCTCCTTTTTTTTCGCCCTAGTTAACCCTCCTCCTTTATGCGGGCTTAGGACCGAAGTTGCACCCAAAACACCAAGAAGAGTTGTATCCTCTGGTCTAGTGCATTCTGCTAAAATGTCCAAACACTGAACTAGCACTTCAATTCCAAGCACATGCTTTGATAATCCCATATCAGGCTTGCCTATTTGAGGAGATCTTTTTATCAATCCCCTCAAAATCCCTTTTTTCCCAAAATCTATCCTTCCACAATCTGTATGCACATAGATTGGAGCAGTTGACAGGTTTGAACTATTTTTTGAACTCCACTCTTGTCCATATAAACATAAATCCATTTCCATGGTCCAAGGCACCAAAATGAGCACAAGCTCATAATCACAAAGTAAAGCTCATTCCTTGTGCTTCACCTTATCATCACATAACATATAACTAAAACACCTAAGCAGCATTGTTACACAGCTCAATGTCCAGCATAAGTCACAAGCATCATTACCCATGAAATGTCATCCCATTCAGCCATCTTTTTAAACAATTCTCTAGCTTCAACTTCTCACATGTAACAGACCCTCTTACTAAACTAGTCCAAGTACCTGTGTGTGTAATATTTGAGTGACTGTGGCACCGAAGGACTCTGGAATCGGTAACTTGGTGCTATCAAAGTACCCACCGACTAATGTTTTATCGTCACCAAAAGAAAACTGAATTTAACTGTTAAGATGATGATCATGTTTGTTGGGATGAGAGAATAGACCCATCCATAAGACAGCAAAGCACAATCTTATTTACATGAATCAAATGACTGTTTGTCAGAAAGGGCCTCGGTAGCATTGCCCATGGCACTTAGCAGAGCTATATCTTCTTCTATCCTATTGCAGAATAAATTCAAAGAGGAAGCTAGCAGTTTGATACCATAGCTACAATTACATACATTGATATAAGCTAAACTGGAGAGACATTATAGATCTAAATGAAGCATGACTCTGGACGGCCGTTGAATTGATAGCACATTCCAAAGTGAGCTTAAGAGTATTCCCAGGTGGCATACCAAAAAGCAACCCGAGGTGGTTTAAAAAGTCTAAGAATGAACCCGAAAATAGAGTACTATTAGATTTTGATGATGTTCTAGTGCGAGCGGATGTTTATCAACTTAACAAAATTAAATAGAGGACTAAATTAATATAACAACCACTTCTCAGACATTACTTGTTCAGGTTCACACCCCAAAAATTAGAAACTGGGATACATCTGTATTCAAGTCCTTCCTCTAAATATCATACCTACAAAGAAAGGTGGCCTATAATTTCAACTTTTATAGTACATAACAGTTTAATTCAACAATATGCTGAGGAACCTGCTATTTATGTTTCACCATTGATATATAAACCTAATGGCATTACAAGAAAGATTTATTAAAAGTACAAAACCCCAATTCTTCAACTATTATTTATTCATGCTCATGCTTGAAAAATTAGAAACGGAGACTCACCTCTATTTAAGACTCTTCTCTACAAAAACATATCTTTATATTTTGCCCATAATCTCAACTCTTGTACTTAAGTTGAATCTGACTCTGCTTAGAAACCTGCTATTTATGTGATATCAGAATGTCACCGCTGATATAAAAATCTTCGTGTCCTCACCCAGATGCTGTTTTCTCAGTCACTCCTTTACTTTGTTCGTGCTTGTCAAGTTGGCTGAAGTTCCCTTTCTCCTTAAAGAGCTGAGAGTGGTGGTGCTTACAGTAGAGTTGATGTTCATGGGCCACATAGTTTGACGGGCTTATCATACAACCTCCATGGGAGCACTTGAAACAAGCCCTATGGTATGAGGTGTCATCAACTGCCACCTGAAAGAACACTAATAAGACTCTTGAGGAGAAACCATGTGAAGTCCTATAATATGAACAAGCTATAGAACCGCCCGGTAATGGAAGTTAAATTTTCATCTAGCTAGCATGCATTGGAATATGGAAAGATTAACTGAATATGCCACCTTAATAGATATATATATATATATATATTTTAAATTACTTTCTTTTTCGTATACATGTAGCAGTTTTATAACGGAAGTGCCAAAAAGTCAAGATCATAAAATGTGCTTCAGCTAAACTGGTCCACAAATTAGGAAGATGCTTTAAATAATCATTTTCTGTTGAATCTAGAAATTGGGTTTTAAGTAAAAACAACAACAATTGCCCCTCTTCCTTCTCATTACTTTCTCCATACATTTTTTTTTCCCCAAAAACTTTATCCATACATTCATTAGTGTATTAGAAAATAATGCATGGTGGGACACTAACTTGTCACGTATAGTCTGTAAATTTTTTTATTTTTTTTGCTTGAACACTTGACTTTTTAAGTAACTTTCCAATTAAAATGCACTAGTTATGAGTTCTATACTTAGTTTTTTAGTATCAGAAATTTATTAAATTAGAAAAAAAAGGGATTATACATTTGTTTGGATTCTTGAAAGTTTTTATCTCTTCATTTACTTTTCCTTTGAGCTCTCTCTCTCTCTATGTATATATTTTTACGTTCATCAAACAAATATATATATATATATACACACACACACACATTGCACAATCACTGTGTTACTGGAAGAAACTTGTAAAAGCCAGTGTTATGAAATCGTTAGGACCAAGTCCAAACCAAGGCATAATAGGTCTAGACTAGACCAGATGTTAGAGAAAAATATTAAACAAAACAAAAATTAGAATTAAATCAGACCTACACAAACATCTTGAGCAAAGTTGCACAGAAGTTTGCAAGAACTATCGATAGAGGAAAAAATGATTATTTTCAAGCAACAAAAATGATTACTTTCAGCAAAGTTCATGCCCCATTTACGTTAAAATGCTAATTTTATTTATTTATTATTATTATTTTAATGATTAATGTTGAAGCAAGATTTCACGGCGACCCGGAATGACGTCGAATCTAAAGAAGAAAGAGAAAAGGTGATCGGGAAGGCACTGGCGTAAGAGCCTCTGATGATGAAAAGAGACGAAAGCACTTTCTCAGGGATTTGTGTCGTACCTGCTTAGTTGACCAAAACCCCCTCTTTATAGAGGTACCAAGTTGCATTCAAGTAGGAAAGTTATTACTTTTACTTTTCCAACACCGATGGGGAAACCTTCCTTTATCCTTATCCTTCAGTTATTGGGAAACCTGTCCTACTTCATAACCTTTCTGATGATGGTCAAGCTTCCTGCTAGGTAAAGACTCCATATTAGTTACCACCCCATTCTCAAACACGAAAATGTCAGTGTTGTGCATCTTATATTTTTCTTTATCCCGAGTCAATAATATGAAAAAATAGCACAATTTTTGCTATATAATAACACCTTGTTAGCGATCTTACAGATGCTACGAACATAAAAAACAATTTATTAATAAGCAAGTACATATCTATGTTTACTTGTGCATAGATAATATTTTAATGCAAATAATAAAGAAAGGGCTTAGATATAAATATTATTAGCTGAATGTAAACATAAGAATTCACGCAGCTTAGCCGGTCAGTGCATCCAACTACCATCCTAGGGTCTTGGGTTCAAGCCCTCATTCTAGCACCAAAATGCCTCTATTTTTAATCAAAGAAAGAAGCAGCAGGAAGGCGGTAGGATGCTGCCACATGGCAGAGAGAGAGAGATAGAGGCAACAAGTGGTTTCACAGAGGTAGCAAGCCAAATCGGTGGCAAGATCAAGAAAAGATTCGCCCAGAAGTAACAATACCAGAGTAAGAATAGGAAGCTAGGAAGCAATTTCGGTACCAAGATCAAGAAGCAATACTAGAGTAAGAGATAGGAAGCCAGTTGAATGGTCACATGATAGAGAACAGTGGCAGCAGCCTTTGAAGGTATATAAAAGGCGTGGCAAGGATCTAAGGCTCAAACCTTAATTTGGCACATGCTAGACGATGGGTCCACTTGGAGTCTTGCATAATTAGGGGGATTCAACTCGTCCCGATCCTCACTCTGCTCTCCCAACTACAAGCTTTTCTTCTGCTCCCTGTGTTGTCGACTAATTCAAAAGATTGGGGGGACCTGAATCACGAGTGGCAAAGCTGCAATCAGTACTGAAAATAACCTCCGAAACAAAGAGGGAAAGAACAACCTCCTCATTTGCAGCGAGTCATGCTTTGCATTACAAATAGATATGGATTTCCCGAAAACTTTTCTAATACTAATAGGGCAGGAATTCTTTGAAAACGACTCTAGTTCCAGTTGACTCTCGGGCACACAGGCTTTAGACACGCCAACAGACACTTCTTTTCAGGATTTGGAAGCTTTTGACTCCCCTTTTGAGGCTATTGCTTAAGCCCCATGAATCGTATGTTTGTGACAATAGGGACAGAATTTTCGCAATTCCAACCAAACCCGTGGTTGATCCGGGGGGACAAAATCAAAGCGCTTGATCCTTAATTCCTACCGCTACCATATAGTATTCATCTCTACCTGGTGATAAATAAAGCACCCGTACCTTTTTTGGTCTTTCAGAAATTTCATAAAACGGGCTTTCGAGAGACCCCAAATGACCAATCCTCGCATGAATTGCTAAGGATCCAATAAGTCCAACATTGATTCCTTCAGATGTATCAATTGGGCAAATACGCCCATAGTAATCTCCCTAATTATGCAAGAGTCCAAGTGGACCCATCGTCTAGCATGTGCCAAATTAAGGTTTGAGCCTTAGAACCCTCCTTGCCACGCCTTTTATATACCTTAAAAGGCTGCTGCCACTGTTCTCTATCATGTGACCATTCAACTGGCTTCCGCAAAATGATTCCTCTCGCCATAGAGATATAAAACTGAAAAGCACAGATATGTATACCGTAACAAGGATATGATTCCTCTTCAGTTTTAATTTTTGTTTCAAATTTTGAATTGTTGCCGCCTTTCCACGCCTTTTTAAAGGCCAGCTGAAAGAAAGAAGATGCACTCCTCGGTTTCTTTCAACCTTTGGAGGTAAACTACTTCTCTTCGATTGTTGCTTTTCTTTTTTTTTTTTAAATTAGTTCCCATACTCTACTTCTTTCAGTGTGGCTAATGTAAACACAGAACCGGAAGACACCGTTCAATCTTCCAACTCAGAATCCAACTTGACAAATTTCCGATTCTTGTATTACATTCCTAGTTGTATTTCTATCCGTCCTCCCCTCCCCCATGAAAGGGCTTCAAAGGCTTCTAACTGTGAACTTTGCCTTTTTAAGTGTGCCTTTGTGGCTGGTTTACGTCTTCCCTTCCCTCCTTTTATTAAGGAGTTTTTCAGCTTTTTATTGCTCTCAGTCAACTAAACCCGAATGCCTGGAAAACTCTAATGGGATGTCTCGTATTATGGAAGGTCTATGGCAACGCTCCCCTAACCATAAATGAGAACCTCTACTACTACATTCCGAAGAGAGTAGACCGATGGTTGAATCTAACTAGTCGGGGTGAGTGTCCCCTAATTGAGGGACCCAAACAGGCCAGTCTGGAGTGGAGAAGCCGCTTCTTCTTTGTTTAAAGCAACAACTAGGAATTTTCTTGCCAAACAGGGGTTCTCCATCCTCTGAACTTGGGGTCAATTAGGCCTCAATGGTGGGTTAAATATTTATGCGTGTCTCATTATATGGGGGCTAACATCCACTCATTTCCGCAGGTTTCCAACTATCATCCTTCTCTAGGGGTGGCAAAAATCCCCAACCCAGTGGGGAATCGCCCCGCCCTCGCCCCATTTAAAGCGGGTTTGGAGAACTGTTTACTTAAATGGGGTGGGGATGGGGGTTAAAAAAAAAAAAACCGGCCGGTTGTGGGGCGGGGGCGGGGGACTAAGATCCCCGCCCCATAACCGCCCCGTTTAATATGTTAAATTACTAATTTACCCTGCCATGTTAATATATTTACCAAATTAACCTTCACTATATATATTGGAAACCCTACACTTCAGTTTCAGACATCACTTTCATTTCGTTGCTATTGAGACGGCAGCCGTGTCTCTGTCTTTGAGCTCTCTCTCAAACCCATCATTGAATACATCCACCATTTCATTTTGCTATTGAGTCAGACCAAATCCGGATGAGTCGTTGGAGAGTGTGGTTAGGGACGAGGTCTGGAGGCTGTTGGGTGAGTTCGCCATCGTCAAGCCAGCGTTGGATGTTGGAGCGGTCGTAGGTGACTCCGCTGTGGAGAGTCACAGGGGTTTTAATGACGTCCAGTGAGATTGGACACTTGAAGAAGCTAGGAATTATGATGTCCAAACTTCTTGGTTGGTTTGACTGTGAATCTGGAGGCTGTTGGGTGAGTTTGGGAGGCGGCGAGGCGGTGGGTGAGTCGGGATCAAATCGAGTCAAACTAAATCCGGATGAGTTGTTGGAGAGTGTAGATTTTATAGTTTGCAGTTGCAGAGAGAGAGAGAGAGGGTAAGTTCAGAGTTTTGATTTTTTGATTCTTGAACAATCTGAAATGATATGCCGATATGGGTTTTGAACTTTTGATTCTTGCAGACAGATAGATAAACTGAAAATATATGGGTTTTGACCTTTTGATTCTTGTAGATTTTGTAGTTTGCAGTTGCAGAGAGAGAGAAAGAGAGGGCAAGTTCAGAGTTGAGAATGAGAATTGAGATGGAGGCGACTGGGGAGGCTAACATGATTTGCACTAAAAATATAATCGGTTATGGGGCGGGGCCGGGGGCGGGTGATGGGGATTAGAGGCATAAAATTAACTAGTTATGGGGCAGTTTTGGGGGTACCAAAATTAAACGGGGGCGGGGATGGGGAATGAAAAACCCGCCCCAAACCGCCCCATTGCCATCCCTATCCTTCTCAACTGAGGTGGAGAAGAATATAAAGCATTCTTCTTTGGTAACTCCAATCTCCCTGCTTGCCTCTGGACTTTGTCGTGGGGTGGCATCCGCCGAGACCTCTCCTTTTAAGGCTTCCTCAAAAGGTACGACTCCCCTTTCTTCATTTATTTATACATTCGCTTTACAAGTAGCAATTACCTTATCTAATTGATTCATGTCTAGATTCATTTGCCATATCGTCAAGGAGATTTGGGAAGGACATCATTTCTCACGTTCAGGAGGAACGATCCAAGGAAAAGACCCTACTGCACTTCCCAAAAGAACTCGACCATCCCAAAACGAAGGGAACCCCCCTTCGGTTGGCGGTTCTTCTTCACCCGCGGTCTTCCATGGCCAAATTGTGCAAGAAGAGTCACTCCCCTCTCCAGCGGCGTTCATCCATTCACCTGGTGTATCTATTCTAGATGACATGGCTTATGCCCATGACGTGGTGGATAGGGCGTTAGTGAATCTATATGACTCTGAGAGGCTTAAGTCAACTTCAACCAAACACCTTTCGTACATACAAGTACACAATGTTAGTCGGGTAAGAGCAACTCCATCAGTGCTCTTTTTGACGAAATTGGGCCAATTTTTGAAGATTGGATGCTCCAATGGACTATGGGAAAAGTGGGCCCCAAAGAATGACTCTTGATGGAGGTAGCTAGAAACCAAGAGTGGGTTGGTGATTCTTGGTTTCCTAACGGCTATAAAATTTATAGCCGTTAGAAATATAGCCGTTAGGAAAAAGTTAAAAAATAAATTTTATTTTAAATTTTAAAAATATTAAAATATTAATATTTTTGGAGAGCGAGAGTGCACCATTAGAGTACATGCGATAGATAAAATTTAGAGACTCTAAAATGCTGACGTGGGTATAGAAAATGTTTATGTGGCTATTGAAAAATGCTGATGTGGCAAATTCGGAGAGCCTAATTTTAGAGAGTCTATTGGAGATGCTCTAAGGGCATCTTGTTACCTTTTACTGCTTTGGTTGAATTTTTACAGCTTGATCACTTATTTAAAGATTTTTGATTCCTTACAAATGGAGGCATACTCCAAGGAGTTGTCCCAACATGCTTTACTGGCGAAAAAGAGCGTGGCCTTCCCGAAGACGGAGTTGAAAACCGAACAGCAGAGTCACAAAGAGGCCGAAGCTAGTTGGAATTTAGAGAAAGGAAGGCTTGAGATGGTATCTCAGAAGCTAGCTATTGAAAGATCTAATCACATTTGATAGCCAGTTGAGGTGCTGTACCTCTCGAATAAAATTGGCCTTCAATAGCTTCTTTACCTCCTCTGGTATGGCCAAGTTCCTTTCTGGAGCGAACACCCGTCTCTTATCTAAAGGGTTTGAAAGATGATAAAATTGGCCTTCAGCAACTTCTCTAATTCCTTTGATATGGCCAAGTTCCTTTCTAGAGCGAACACTCGTCTCTGACATGTTTGAAAGATGGATCCACATTGAGTTGATGTTGCACAATAGTGGGGTCTATGCCAGGCATGCCCTCATGTATCAATGCAAAAACATCTTGGTTCCTTCTTTCAATCGCTAGCTTTCGAGAAAAGTCCCTCTTAAGCATTCCCCCCTCTCTAAACTCCAACCAGCCTCAGCCTCTGTGCGACTCTACTGTTCGATTTTCAACCCCGTCTCCAAGAAGCCCACGCTCTCTTCTGCCAGTAAAGCACATCGGGACAACTCCTTAGAGTATGCCCCCATCTGTATAGGGAATCAAATTTCTCTAAATAAGTGATCAAGCCATAAAAATTCGACCAAACCGGTAAAAGGTAACAAGATGACCTTACCCGACCAACATTGTGTGCATGTATGCACGAAAGGTAATTGGTTGAAGCTGATTTAAGTCTCTCAGAAGCGTATGGAGTCACTAACGCCTTATCCACCACGTCATGGGCATAAGCCATGTCGTCTAGAATAGATACGCCAGGTGGATGGTTGAACGCTGCTAGAGGGAGCGACTCTTCTTGCACAAGTTGGCCATGGAAGACCAGGGGTGAAGAACAACCGCCGGCCAAAGGGGGGTTCTCTTTGTTTTGGGGTGGTTGAGTTCTTTTGGGAATCCGCAACAAGGTCTTTTCCTTGGATCGTTCCTCCTGAACGTGAGAAAGTATGTCCTTCCCAAATCTCCTTGACGATATGGCAAATGAATCTAGACATGAATCAATAAGATAAGGTAATTGCTACTTGTAAAGCGAATGCATAAATAAATGAAGAAAGGGGAGCCGTACCTTCTGAGGAAGCCTGAAAATGAGAGGTCTCGGCGGATGCCACCACACGACAAAGTCCAGAGGCAAGTCAGGATATTAAAATTACCAAGGAAGAATGCTCTAAAGCTTTCTCTATATTCTTCTTTGCCTCAGGTGAGAAGGATGATAGTTGGAAACCTGCAAAAATGAGTGGATTCAGCCACCATATAATGAGACGCGTATAAATATTTAACTCACCATTGAGGCCTAATTAACCCTAAGTTTAGGGGACGGAGAACCCCCGTTCGGCACGAGTATCTTGGTGAGAAAATTCCCAGTCATTGCCCTAAACAAAGAAGCGGCTTCTCCACTTCGGACTGGCCTTGTTAAGTCTCTCAATTAGGGGACACTCACCCCGGCTAGGTAGATTCCACCATTGGTCTACTCTATTTGGAATGTAGCAGAGGATCCCATTTATGATTAAAGGAGTATTGCCACAGACCTTCCATAATACGAGACATCCCATTAGAGTTTTTTAGGCATTTTGGGTGAGTTGCCCCAGGGCAATAAAAAAAGATGAAAAACTCCTTAATAAAAGGAGGGAAGGGAAGACGTAAACCAGCCACAAAGGCACACTCAAAAAGGCAAAGTTCACCGTTTGGAGCTTTTGAGGCCCTTTCATGGAGGAGGGGAGGATGGATAAAGATACAACTAGGAATGGAGTACAAGAATCGAAAATTTCTCAAGTCGGATTTTGAGATGGAAGATTGAACATCTTCTGGTTCCGTGTTTTACATTATCCATGTCGAAAGAAGTAAAGTATGGGAACTAATAAAAAAGAAGAAGAAGAAGCAACAAGCAAAGAATCATAAAACTGAAGAGGAATCATATCCTTGTTACAGTATACATATCTTTGCTTTTCAGTTGTATATCTCTATGGCGATAGGAATCACTTTTCAGATATCTCTTGTGATGTGAACATTTGACTTGGCTTCCTATATCCTACTCCGGTATTGCTTCTTTTGAGCAAATCTTGCTGCCGAAATTGCTTCCTAGCTTCCTATTCTTACTTTGGTATTGTTTATTTTGGGCGAATTTTTCTTGATCTTGCCACCGACTTGGCTTGCTACCTCTGTGAAACCACTTGCTGCCTCCATCTTTCTCTCTCTCTCTCTCTCTCTCTCTCTCTCTCTCTCTGTGCCACGCGGCAGCGTCCTACCGCCTTCCTGCTGCTTCTTTCTTTGATAAAAGATAGAGGCATTTTGGTGCTAGAATGAGGGCTTGAACCCAAGACCCTAGGATGGTAGTTGGATGCACTAACCGGCTAAGCTGCATGAATTCTTATGTTTACATTCAGCAAATAATATATAACTAAGCCCTTTCTTTATTATTTGCATTAAAATATTATCTATGCACAAGTAAACATATATATGTACATGCTTATTAATAAATTGTTTTCATGCTCATATCATTTGTAAGATTGCTAGCAAGGTGTGTTATTAATGTGATATAGCAAAAAATGTGCTATTTCAGGATAAAGAAAAACAGAAGACGCATTACACTGACATTCTCTAAGTTTGGCATGCAAACACAAGAATGGGGGGCAACTGATATGGAGCCTTCACCCAGCAGGAAGCTTGACCATCACCAGAAAGGTTATGAAGTAGGATGGATTCCAATAACTGAAGGATAATGATAAAGAAAGGTTTCCCATCTGTGTTGGAAATCTAAAAGCAATAACTTTCCTACTTGAATGCCACTTGGTACTTCTATAAAGAGGGGGTTCTGGTCAACTAAGCAGGTACAACACTAATCCTGAGAAAGTCCTTTCCTCTTCTTTTCATACTTCCGATCTAGCACTGACTTGATCATCGGAGGCTCTTAGGCCGGTACCCCACCGATGCCTTCCCGATCACCTTTTCACTTTCTTCTTTAGATTCGACGTCGTTTCGGGTCGCCATAAACTCTTGCTTCAACAATTAACATAACAGTGCAAGTATTTACCTTTTCTATCGGGTACACAGTTCTCTTGCAAGCAAAACATTTTTCTTGAGTTCCAGCAAACATACTTGAAACTTTGCTGCTGGTATGACCCTGTGCAATTTCATTCAAAAGTTCGTAATTAATAACTAATATGACAAACACGTAAAGCTTCAAAAAACTCAGTATTAACTCCTCAATATAACCTATATGTCTAACAGAGAGGGATTGTTAAACTTGGCCATTATACCTGATCAGCAGATCGATCAACTCTAACAGTTTTTGGAGTACCTAGAAGATTTAAACGAAAAGAAACATATAAGAATAAAGCACTAAGCTTATACATAACAGAGGAAGTGAATATTCCTGAGAAGTGGGACACCCTCAGCTACCTTCAAAACTTTTATCCAAGCTGCCTGTCATCTTAAAAAGTTGATCAAAATGAGGCTTGCAATATAGCACACCTTCAAAGGAGCAATAATTACTCAGCTGAAAGGAAGAATGAAATTTAAGGGTATATTAGGAAATAAAAAATTACATATATGGTTGGAAATGTAGAAATATAAGAAAGAGATAATACCCTTTTTTTAACAATGTTAAACAAGAATCAATGGAGAAACCTGCATTTTATTCAATAAAAGATCTCATGCAGAAGCTCAAGGAACATAAAAGAGGTATATGAAGACCGAATCGGGGTTTGAAGCACTGACAGGCTAGCGCAGATTTTGGATTCTCCAATCTGTCACAGACATCACTTTTAGGATACAATAGCAACAATTACAAGAATTTCCTATGTGACTACATGCCTTATTCATGAAGATCAATTACTTATTCACATCAACCAGGTTTTGGTGTCGGGAATAAATGGTGGTCCTTACAATTTACTTTATCTATATTACTAGGATATATGAGACCACTAATACAATTTCAGCCACAAAATTCTTTAATTTAATTTCAGGAAGACGAGCAAAAATCTTTGCCGTGTTTCTATAAAATCAAAGGAAGAAAATGAGTCAGCTAATCACACTTTCCCTATGAAAGAAATGGCTCCTCCTTAAATGCATTGTCACCTTATTACAAATGAGGAAATCAGGAATTGTAGAGATTCTGACATCAAGTGGTTAGCCAGAACTTGAACCTGCAAGCCTTTGTTCCAACTATCTGGTTTTATGGAACAGTCATTGATCAAGCTTCGGGACTATTTCATGACTCACTCTTTGCTTGACACCAGTCCTCTATAAAATGAACCGAAAATCTAAGAAGGTGCTTGGTTGCAGACATGCTAGCCGTGAACGTTGGCTAATATGTTGACACCAGTTGCTAAGTAGGGGAATTGGTCCCATTGTTTAAGGAAGTAAGTCCCTGTAACTAAAGGTCCTAATTCTCCTACACTTCAAATTGTCTAGTCAAAAAGGGTAGAAGGTCCATTTGCTATAGGGAACTGAATTCATCTCTTTAGTATTTGACTACTTAAGAGAGTCAGACAAGAATCCCTATTGTGACAAAAATCAGTGGTAGAACAAAATTTTGTAACTATACTAGGTTTACGTCTTTAGTCATCTTCAAGAAGAATGCTAATGTTGCTAAAATGAAAATCTAAAGGCAAACATACCGACAGAGATGGAAAAATTAGATCTTGTATGAGACAACTAATTGTCTAATGAGAAGATATACGTGAGGCCATTAGAGAGGATGATGAGGAATGGGATAGATATAGTAAGAGAATTTTAAAATGTCATCCTTTCAATTGATGAAGTGACAAATCAACTGATAGGGGGACCAGCAAGGAGTCATATTTTGACATTGAAGATACCACATGAACAGGAGAATGGCCAAGATGACATGAATTGAAGTAATGAGAGAAGACACTCTAACCTATTTTGGAAAAATGATTTATGGATAAACAGAAAGGAGAAATGAAGTCTGAATGTCCAACTGAAACATGCATAGCTGGAGTTACCATGCCCGAATCATGGAGCAGGATTTGTTGATGAGATAAAATAGTTGAATAAATCCAACTGATTTGTACATTCTTATTGATCAAATCCTGGTGAAAAAAGATCATACTACCAAAACATAGAACAAAGAGAATTACCAGCTAAGGATGGACATATAGTTACCATCTTCAGGATTAAAAAAGAACACGAGATGTTAGGCAGTTCATGAACCAAGCATCTTTGGAAGCTAATTAGAAAAATAAATAAAATACAATTGGTTACGATTGAAATACATGGAGGAATGAGCTATAAAATAGATTCACTCAAATTTCTGGTAATAGCGAAGACATAGCAATGGATGTTATCAATTTTCTCTCCTAAATGACTATTTGTATCCTGTAGGATCTCTCTCTCTCTCTCTCTCTCTCTCGGTCTCTCTCGGGAGCAACTCGCAGGTGGTTGCATAGCTGATAATCAAAGAAATATGGTTACAACTTACATGTCTTGAAATGTGTCGTCTTTGGCAACCATGGTGCATACCCCAAAAAGGAATTTCATAAAGAAAACAGACTAGCATAATTTTGCAGGAACGTTTGGCTTGTACAAGCTTTTACGTGACATTTTAATGCTCAGCAATTCAAAACTGGGTCATAGAGAGAAAATCGATCAGATAAATGACTTACAATTCAGAACTCATAATTTTACTGATACAAATATCGAGGATATTACATTATTTTCATCAAACAATGAGCTAGCTATCACGTTCCCAAGTCTCGAGATGACAACAAACAGAATACTAGAATTCCTTTAGATTCTTATGAAGCATAAACGATAACCAGATTTTATCAGCTTCATTTTACCACGTACAATCTAGAAATTTCACAAAATTCTCTGCCTATACTCTACTATTCAATAATCTTAAATGCACAAATAATGATCTTTCAATCTTTTTAGCACTTGGGTCAATCCTTACATCTCAATTGACTAGCTTGTAAGCTGCTTCATTGACACAATGAACAACAATATGTCCAGAAAGGGAAAATTGAAAATATCCAGAAAAAGAATCAGCATTTCCTTGAAACCCTAATGGATCCAATGACCCATATCAAAACATCAGCCAACAGAACACATTCATTCAACAAATAACCTTCAAATACGTAAAACCAGAAAGCCTATCCATTATGAAACAAACTCAATCTAAAAACCCCCAAAACATAGAAAATATATCAAAACTTTACAAGAAGCTCATAATGATCATCATCTTTAAACAAAACCCAGCAGAAAAACCAATAACAAATATAAAATAACATGCAATTTTCACATATACATTTCTAAAAATATCTATGCCTCTGTACATATATACTGATTATGAATCACAGATGATGAAATGAACCTTAAGGGTACCCTTGCAGTGGTGGCACCTAAAGCAAGCTTTGTGGTAAACCTTGTCATCAGCTGCGAGCTCATCCACCAAATACACAGTCTTTTCACATGCCTTGCACTTTTGGGTTGTCCCTCCAAAAGTTGCCATCCCCTCGATCGGATTTTCAAAACCCACAAAAGATTCCACAAATTAACTTCAAAGCAATTGAAACTGAGGAGCTCTCGTCTTGATGAATAGAAGAGCGAACAAATTTTAAAATCCTTCCACCTCGCTTTTACCCTTTCTTTTCTTTTTCTCCTCTCTTGTAATTAGGGATTGCAAAATACCTCGCCCGTTAAGTACCCGCCCCACTCTTCCGTTTCTATGGGTGGTTAAAAGATTTTGAAGCTGGAATTAGACTAGATTAAAATTTAGGCATTTTTATATTCAAAATTATTAACTACTATTTGTTTAGAAAATTTTAATTTATTCTATTTCAACTACTAAATATCCTTTTATATAGGAGTAATTTTTTTTTTAAATCTCAAGTTACCATTGAGAAGTTAAATCTTATTTTATCTGCATAAAAAGAAAAAACACAATTAAAATTTGTTTCATTAATTTACTTTTGTTAGATTCGTAATACAATTACGAAAATATTCTACAAAACTCGTCTCCGTTCCCGCCACGCGTTGTCCCATTTAATAAACAATTTTGGACGAGAATGAGGATTGTGGTGATGGGAAAAGGATGGCGATTCTCGCCCCAAATCACCCATTGCCATCTTTACTTATGATTATTTGTTTATTTATTTTCTTTTCCTCTTACTAAATAAGAGAAGAAAACAAATTATCTGTTGGATTGGACTACACATGCCATCTCAGTTGAAAATCAATTGATGTCCAATGAGGATAGGATAGACCTTTTTTGGATTTCAACTCCAAACCTACTCGTGCAAAGGGACGGCATTGTATGCTCCACTGGCCAACACTATCCATTTTGTTTTCTTTTTTTCTTTTTATCTTCCATTTTCTTCGTCTCGCTTTGTAATACCCTTATATTTTAAAAGTTTATTTTATCTAATTTATATACATTATTTGAATTAATTACATTATTTGAAGTATTTGTTTCTTTATGTTATTTAATTGTTTAATTGAATTGATTGAATTATGTTTTAATTAGTTAATTAGGTTACTTAAAATTATTTAATGTGTATTAATTGCCATTATTTGCTTCATTGTGGAATTTATGTATTTAATTAGTTGTTTTCTTTCATTTGATTATGTATGGATTCGGCTTAGAATTAGTAGAACTCAAAGGAATAGGTTTGGACTAGTTGAGGAAGGCCTAAATTTATTTGCGGAGGCTTTAGGCCCATGGGAATGTTGGTGTATATATATATATATATGTGTGTGTGTATATTAAATGTCTTTGTTAAACACTAATTGACTCTAGAGGGGGGGGGGGGGGTGGGGTTTGGCCAATTTTTCAAATTTGCAACTTTAACTTCTATTTAACAATTATGCAATAATCAATTAAAGTAGATAAATAATTCAAAACATAAATGTAAGAGAGATAGGGATAAGATATTGCAAACAATGATTTAGAGATTTTAGCGAGATTCGGAAACTCCTACTCCTCGCCTCAAGATCCCTCTTGAGACTTCCCAATCCACTAGAGCTTCTCCTTAATAGTGGAGACCAAACCTTCACATGAAGCAAGCCCTTGCTTCTCTTTTTTGCTAGGAGAACACCATTCTCCTAGGCTTTTTTTTGGGTCACACCAACCCTTACAAGTTTATAACAAAGTTTGTAATTGAAATACAAGATTGGATCTCTCTCAAGATAGGTGTACAAGTGTAAGCTCACAACTAGAGTAAATATATGAAATGAAGCTCCAATCTCTAAGATGATATGAAATAAAAGAGATATGGAATAAGTGATCAAATGAGGACTTGAGTGCTCTAGAATAAAACTCTTCAATGCTCTTCAAATGCTCTCAATAGTTGTGTGTGTACAACACAAGCTGTAGCCCCTATTTATAGAGAGAGGAACACAATATAGCTATTGGAGATGATGTGTGAATAGTCAAAGTTTGCAGGTAGTCATTTGATTTGAAATTGACTCTATGTCGGTTGGCTGATGGAGTATCTTCGGTCGGCTGAAAGTCTCTTGTTAGCCGGCTGATCCCTAATCATCGGTCGGCTGAAACGATGGTTGAAAAACACCAACTCTTTGTTTTCATAAAAGCTTCTTGTCGGTCGACTGATGACTACTCTTCGGTCGGCTGATGCATTTCTCATAAAATATATTTTTCATGAAACCCTTATCGATCGGCTGAACCTTCAAGTTCGATCGACCGAAATGTTTGTTAGCCAAAACCCAACTCTCTATTTTCTATATTAGCCGACTGGTGCTTCAATTCAGTCGGCCAAAAAGTCCTTGAATGTGAACCTCCTTCTCTGTTTCTTTGTGCTAGGCTTTCAAAGACATATTATGGACCATATATGATGCCATTTAAATCATGAAATGAGGAATGAATGATCCTAGGATGTAAGCTTCATGACATTCATAAATTACTTTAATATTTAAATCTAAGGTGCTCACCAAACCTATCTACCCCATTTGAATTGCTGGTCTTGATTACTTTTCTTCTCCGTATTTCATCTTTGAAGTTTGGAATTGAATTATTTGTCTTCTTTTGTCCTTAGAGTGCATAAAATGTATCTTGTTTGGCTTTACCTTTCCTAGTTTTTTACTTCATTTTTAGACTTCAAATGACGAACCTGTTATATGTTCTCAAGGCAAATATTAGTCTTTAAAACATCATTAATGTTTTGTGATCATCAAAATTAGTCTTAGGGTTAACAATCTCCCCCTTTTTGATGATGACAAAATATTGATGTGTTTTAGAAATAAGTGGAGTTGCAAAAAAAAAGCTCCCCTATCTTTATCCACATTTGTAATTCATAGCAAGGTAATCACATAACAGTTTTAGTTTGTAACTGAAAATAGGCATTATACATTTTAACCTCCCCCTATCTTTGTGCACAACATATTAAGAAATAGGCAATAAGCATATACAAAGATACATATAGAACCAAGGTAATTTTTTTTATTAACATGATATTCAAGGTTGAGTGCATATAGACATGAAATTCCAAAAAATAAACAAATATATCAACAACCTAAGCCAAACACCACCAAAATAAACCAATGTTCAACACATCTCCTCCCCCTTTTTGTCATCCTTAAAAAGAAAATATAGCTTAGGGAGGCTAAAAAGACTTTGAAAATAAAGTAAGATAAACCATAAAGTAAGATAGAGTGAACCCCAAGCAGAAAAGAAAAATAATCCTCAATATGGAGGAAGATCGGCACTAATACGCAGCTCCAGGAGATCCTTTTTGATGGCGTCGATATCACCCTCAATAGTGTAATGACCTGAAAATTTCCCTTCCTTTTCTTTTTCCTGAAATTTTACGGATAAATTTTTTCCGTTTAATTTTCCTTTCTGAAATCTGTTTCTTGTCGCTTAGTGTCATCTCGAGTGCTTGAAAATAATTTCTGAGACTTTTTTCCATGGATTGATAACTTCCTTTGAGAACCGAGTCATTTCCACATTTTTCGTTTTTCGACACTATGCACTATTTCGTCTTTTTCCCTATTTTGTCTTTTCCCTGTTTGTCAGTTTTTGGCATAACCTCACTTTTCGTGCTCGGAGTTAGTTTTTGACTTCACATATCTTGATCTTGCGTGGTTTCCACGAAATACGTATCTTCACTTTTTCAAGAAAGTACTCTGGTTGCTTCCGGTGTCCATAGGGGTATGGATGCACAATTCTTTGGAATTATTTTCTTTTCTTGGGGTATTTTTCGTAAATATATTTTAAAAATATTTTACTTTAGGGGCATCTAAGAAAATATCTTTTGGAAGATATTTTCATTTAGGGGTAGTTTTGCAGTTAACCCTTTTTATAGGGGCCATTGTGCAATTAACGAAAGTTATTACAAAATATCTTGTCTGGTGCCTGGATCCTCATATAGGATTCATTTTCACATTTTGTAGAGTCGTGTACTCATAGAATTCCGTTCTGGTCGTTTTTCTCCAGTTTCAGAGTTTCTGACCCTAGTTTGCGCCGAACTTGTTTGGGGCATATCTCTCTACTCGGGACTCAGTTTTTGACTCCGTTTCTTCCGTTATTCATATTTTCTTATTTGGAATCTTTTTCGTTCACGGAGTTTTTCCGTTTGAGCACGTTTGCTCAAAATCCACTTTTCCAGACCCGGCGGGGCCCTTTCGGGGCACTTTTTGAGATTTTCTATAAATAGGAGGCCTAAAGAGAAAAAGTGAGATTTTTCTCTCTCTCTCTCCTCTCTTCTGGCCGGAACCCATGTCACCCATGGCTGCCACCTTCTCTCTCTTCTTTTGGTCCACTTTTCCTTGGTAGAAATCCTTCGGCCTTAACGTTTATTGTTCCCCTCGACGTGTTCTACCTTATGCCTTATTAGAATTCATTTCTGACGATTTCTTGAGTTCGGGTTTGAGGTCAAGTTGAGATTTTCATGGGGCTTCTTGCAGCTTCTTGTTCATCGTGTTGTCCCCGACAAAACCCTTCGGTATCGTCGGATTCGGAGCACTTTTTTTTTCGGTGGGCCTTTAAGGTTTTCATCTCAAATTGAGGTAGGGGATGTTTTAGGTTTAATTCTTGTTATATAGCATGCTATTGATGCTTATACAACTTGATTACATGCTTAAATATGAAATCTAGAGATTTTATTATTTATTTTTCTTGTACGGGATCTGATTTTCCCGGTTGCTCATGACTCGATTTAAACATGTAGCATGATATTATATTAACCCTTGATATGCTCACTGTCGTGTATTAAATTTAGAACATTTGAATAAGTATTAAAGCTTTTATTTAATATTTATCCTAAGTGAAAGATTAATTCACATGGCCTTAATTAGCTTGAAGTTAATATGTGTAGCATATTATATTAGGCCCTAGTATACTCCTCAACATAGATTAAATTGAGAGTAATTGGAGTTATTTTGAAATCTAGTATTTATTAATTAATTTGATTAATTAATTTGCTCCGGGTATACTATTCACCCCATTGGAATTCCGACTTGACATTCTTGATATGCATGCTATATGGTTTCACATATATTAAATCTAGAATATTTGATTAGGTTTTGAAACCTTTCATTTATTTATTTTCTAGTATTAAAGTTTAATACTCGTGGTCTTCTCTTGCATGGAATTCACTTGTGTCGTGTTTTTAAATCAAGTCTTGGCATGTTGTATAACATATATTAATTTGAGATCATTTAGGTGAAGTTCAAAACCTAGAGATTTTAATTAAATGAAGTAATTAAAATCCATTTCATGGTTCATTGGTCTTGATTTAGTTTCTAACCTTGTGTTCATGATTTTCTAGACAAGTTCATTCACGTGTATCAAATAGAGAATAATCGGATAAGTTTTGAAACTTATATTTAATTAATTCTTTTGTATGGAACTTAATTCACATGGTTGTATCTTGCTTAGAATGAACTTGTAACTTGACATTAGACTTGCCTTGTGTAATGATTTGCACACTTCGCATTGAACATCCTTTATGCATAGCGTGTAACGAATCGCACACTAAAGATTCGACATTCATCATATCATATTAATGCGAACTTAGGGCATGACTTGTATGTTTCAAAATCTTAGTTGTGCATGAGACGTGGTTAATGTGTTTCTAGTATTTTGATACAATCTTGACTTGTACAACTTGTTGATTTTGGGACTTGGGATATCAATCAAGAATAGGGGAAGGTACCCTTGGGTGATAATCCCTAAAGTGATCCCAAGAATAGGGGAATGTACCCTTGGGTTGATAATCCCTAAAGTGATCCCAAGACTAGGGGAAGGTACCCTTGGGCTGGTAACCCTAAAGTGATCCCAAGAGTACGGTTTTAATCCGGGCAATATCCAAGTTTCCACAATGGTTGATTTCACTCTTTAAATTTCAAGTTGCCATTCCTTGAAGATTTAAAACTTGTTGTATTATGTGAAATGCTCCAATCTTGTTAATTGCATAGATATTATGCCTCATTCGTGATTTCAAGTATACTTCATGTCATATAAATTGGTATAGTCCAACCATGTAAATTGCATTGATAACGCAATTCTTGTTAACTTATATCCAAGTATACTTATTGTCGTGTTATATGGAATATTCCATCCTTGTTTACCTGCATAGATAGTATGCCTTGTCCTTGATTCCATATGTTACCTCTTGACGTGTTTTATGAAATGCACAAACCTTGTTAATCGCATAGATATTATGCCTTATTCCTAATTTCGTGTATAACTCTTGTCTTGCTAATTGGATTATCCCAATCTTGTTATTTGCATAGATATTAGGCATCGTTTTTGTTCCTTATATAACCCCTATCGTGTAAATTAGAATGTTCTAATCTTGTCATTAGTGTAGATATTATACCTTATTCGTGATTCAAGTATACTTCTTTTCGTGTTTTATGGAGTGTTCCTTCCTTGTTTACTTGCATAGATATTATGCTTCGTTCTTGATTTCAAGTATACTTCATGTCGTGTATTCTATCCTTGTTTACTTGCATAAATATTATGCCTACTTCTTGATTCCGAGTATGCTTCTTGTTGTATTCTTGGGTTGTCCCAAATCTTGACTTGTTTCATATGAGTATATATCATGATTCTTGTTGTTAGTACTCTAGGGTAGCTTAGGATGCTCCCTGAGTCTCATTGTGACATAGACGTTAGGTGGCATGAGCCCCTTTGATATGTCTCACCTTAAGGTGATAATTTTGTAAAATGCTAGGTCGATGCACGCTCATCTCATACGAGTAGCTTTATGTTACTCACCCCTACATTACTGGGGCATATTTCAGGTATAGGATTCAAGACTTGAAGATTTCATTGCTTGGGTGATTTGTGGCTGCACATGACAAATTTGTATTCTTGATTCTATGTATGTAAAGTGTACATAAGTACACTATTTTCAATGTATTTGACATGTGTGACATGAGGCCAAGGGCCACAAACCTTTAAGTTCAAGTCTATGTATGTAAACTTTAAGTTTTACCTTTGAAATGTAATTTTTCTAACTTTAGAGGTTTGACATGTCAAATCTTGTAAATGGAATGTAATAAGGCCATAGGCCATTGCAACATGTTTAATTATTCATATTACACTTGCGTGCATGTTCACATCGTCACACATTTGCATATTTTGTGAATTGAACATGCCATGGGGATTTCCAAGTAGACTTTCAGCCTTGGGTGCATAACAGGTGGTTATTGCACTTCTTCAAGTCATTTCGGTCGACCGAAATGGCACTTCGGTCGACCGACGCTCAATGGTTTTCATTTGAACTTCAAAACATGCATTTCCAGTAGCCATTTTCATTGTTCAGGGCCATTTCGGTCGACCGATGGCTTATTTCGGTCGACCGATGATTCATTTCGGTCTACCGATACAACCAAGCCTTGAAAACATGATTTCAGCACAAATTTAAGTCATTTCGGTCGTCCAATAGGTCATTTCGGTCGACCGAAATAGCCTGATCCCGAGAGTAGCCTCAGTTCAGTTTCAGCACTGCTGCTTTGACTTTGAATGGCCATAACTTCTTCGTTTCTAACCTAAATGGGGTGATTCTTGAGCCTAAATTCATGAGCTTGAAGTCAGATTTCCAATGACACCAATTGTGGTGAGAGTTATTCATGTTTTAGTGAGAGGGTGTCAGTTTTTACTTCAACCGGGAAGGGGCATTTCGTGGGATTCTTGTCCAAAGTTCTTAGAACCTTTTGGAATGTTGTGAAATGATTGGATTAGGTTGTGTGGACCTCATTTGACCTATTTAGAGTCAAATCTCCCTTTTTAATTGCAAATTGACCATTTTGCCCTTAATTAAAGGGTTTTGCTCGCTTCTCTTCATCTTATTGTTTCTCCTCCGTCCGGACTCCGAATCATGCGATTCTTGAGTCCATCTTGATTAATTTTTCATTGCCTTTATTGTGGTGTGCTTGGTGACACCTGAATTCATACTTTTAGAAATGGCTACCTTGCCCCTAGGGGCTTAAATTGTCATTCTTCCGGTCCTTTGCTTCCGCACCTTGTTTCTTTGAGTTTCGTGACCTTATGGAGGGTCATCCTAGGGTCTTAAAGGTGTTTTGTGCCTTGGAAAACCGTCGTTTTGTTTCTTGCTTCCACATCTAGATCCGTTATCGGGTCAATCTTCGGTTCATCACTGTAGTATCGGGTTGAATCAAAAACCCAGGTCGTTACAAATAGTGTCAAGACGACTGACCATATTATTGACCTTAGCTTCAGTCCGGCGAGAGATGCCAATATACTCGTGAAGAAGAGCATTTTACTGCATAAAAAGCTCGAGAATGGCAAGATCGCTCTGTGGAGGCGGCATAGGGATATGAGGAACAACTGGAGGGGGGTCATCATGATCATCATCTTCTTTCACAATAGGAGCTGGAATATTAGGAGGGACAAGAAATTCCCCATCGTCCCGAAGTTCTCCCTTTTCTAAAGCCTCATTCTAAGCCCTCTCAATGGGATTGAACCAATGCCCATCACCATCCATTTTAAACCCCATTAACCTAAGAGTAGTGGATGTGAGTTTGTTTCGGGGTCCTTGATCCCTTTTCACTTCTCTCCCAACGGACACCCCTTTAGTAAGAAAGATATGACTTAAAGGCATGCATAAAAGAGATGATTGTCTTCATTTCTTTGGCAGTCAAGACTATGGTGAAAAATAAGGAATGCAAGATCAAAATCTTTACCATTTAGAATACACCAAATGAGAAATGCCGCTATGTATAAGACATCTGAGCACCCTCCGGATTTTGGAAGGATTGCATACATGATGATGTTGTAAATGACTCGGGCTTCCAAAGTGAGCTGTTTGGCATGAACTTTCTGAGTATTTGTGATCCGTTTATTATAGCTCATTTGTCGAACGGCCTCAAGCTCATTGAAATCCTCCCCTTGATACCATGTGAAGGTAGTGAAGTACTTGATGGATCCTTCGGGTAATCCGAGAACGGTACGAATGGTAGGGATATCTAGGGTAAAGCTAGTACCTAAAACAAAGGATTCCATTTGCAGGGAATTTGGAATTTTTTCAAGATGTGTGTAGAAGAGACAAACTAAGTGCAGATAGAATGGGATATTCATAGCGACAAATTGTCCCAACCCAATGGCATCAAATAAGTCATAAGTATTGAGATGAAAAGCCTCACACTCGAATTTTGACAAGACCTTCCCAAAAGTAACTTTTCTATGAAGAAACTTTGTGTCATACAGATTTTTCATGGCAGGGTTTTTGAATAGAGTAAGGTTGGAAATGGGCAGGGACTCGGTATTGCTAGCCTCGGCTTGCTCAGGGTGACTAGTTTTCTTCTGCTTGCTTTGAGAGCGAGCGGGGTTTCTCCTAGGCTCAGAGGATGACATGATTTGCTAAGGTTTTGGAGAATGACTTTTGATAGGAAGCCCTAAACCCAAATCAACTATGACAAAATTCCAAACCAATTTTGATAGAGAAATAAAAAATCACAGTGAAGACAAAGATTTTAGGAAACCTTCAAATGTAAATCTTGATTTCATTTGGATAGAATGAAAACTCCCAATTCAATTTTGATAAAATAACATAGAAAAATCCTCAAATTTGGCCAATAGAGTTCTAGGGTTTACAAGATGAATTCTCAGTGAGATTAAGACCCAATAGACATCCACAAATAGAACACAATCACACAATACTTAATCACATCAGAGACTCAAAAATGTGGTGCGATTGAGTCTAGGGTTTTAGGGCGATAAAATCAGTATTGGAATATTTAATGACAACTTACAATACACTATCCAAAAGACAATGAAAGGACACCCCGATAATTCGAGCTTACCTCAGTTGATAGAATAGTGCATGTTATAGTCTTAAGGTTCGTTCTTATATAATCAGATGGACAAGATGGAGAGATGAACTTACCAAATGGGAATGAATAATGGCGAGAAGGAATATTCAGTGCAGGAAGACACCATGACCTTTCAAATGGATAGATTTAAATGAACATATGCAGAGTATAATTCGAAGTGGAGAACCTAAGGGAAAAGAATCACCGAGGAAGGAGAGAGAAATAATGAAGAGAAAATAAAAGAAAAATGAAGTGGCTGCTAACCCTAAATAATGTTAACCCTAAATATTTTAGATCTACATTTCAGTTGGCTGATGAGACAAAGTCGGTCGGCCTAGTCTATGTCTTTCGGTTAGCTGATAAGTAATTTTCGGCAGGCCGAAATGCCCTTTATCACAATTTTACCCACTGGATAAGACATCTTCCTCATATGCCATTCCAAGTTCTCTTTTGATGAAGCAAAATGTATCCTTTTGAAGAGGTTTGGTAAAAATATCCGCTAGTTGCTTATCGGTGCTTACAAAGACTAATTCAATATCGCCCTTTGAAACAAGATCTCTAATGAAGTGATATCGTATCTTAATGTGTTTTGTTCTTAAGTGCAAAATAGGGTTCTTTGAAATACAAATAGCACTCATATTATCACATTTTATGGGAATATGGTCAAATTTAAGTCTGAAGTCTTCAAGTTATTGCTTAATGTAAAACGTTTGGGCACAACTACTTCCGACCGCCACATATTCAGCTTCTGCCGTTGACAAAGCCACGGAATTTTGCTTTTTGTATGACTAAGATATTAGTGATTGACCAAGGAAGTGACAAGTGCCACTAGTACTTTTTCTATCAACTCTACATTCGGCAAAGTCAGCATCCGAGTAGCTAACAAGATTGAAAGAAGTATTTCTAGGGAACCAAGGACCCAAATTTATTGTACCACATAAGTAGCGAAAAATACATTTAACGGCACATAAATGAGATTCTTTAGGACAAGATTGAAATCTAGCACATAAGCATACACTAAACATTATGTCCGATCTACTTGCGGTTAAATATAAAAGACTACCAATCATGCCTCTATACTTCTTGATATCTATATCTTTGCCTTTCTCATCTTTATCAAGTTTCAAAGATGAACTCATAGGAGTTTTGGCATATTTGACTTCCTCCAAGCCAAATTTTTTTAGCAAATCTGTAACATACTTGGATTGGCAAATGAAAATGCCATCAAGTGCTTGTTTGATTTGCAACCCTAGAAAGAAAGTAAGTTCACTCATCATGCTCATTTCAAATTCATTTTGCATGCTACAGGCAAACTTTTCACAAAACACACTATTGGATGATCCAAAGATAATATCATCAACGTATATTTAAGTAATCAATAGTTTGCCATCAATGGTTTTAGTAAAAAGAGTGTTGTCAATTTTTCCTCTAATAAAACCATTTTCAAGTAGAAATCCACTTAGTCTTTCATACCAAGCTCTTGGAGCTTGTTTTAAATCATATAATGCTTTTAACAATTTGTAAACATGGTTAGGACTATCATAGCTTTCAACTCTAGGTGGTTGTTCCACATGCACTTCTTCCTCAATGAAGCCATTTAATAAAACACTTTTTACATCCATTTGATATAACTTAAAGTTTTTATGGGATGCAAAAGCAAGAAACATTCTAATGGCTTCAAGCCTAGCTATGGGAGCAAATGTTTCATCATAGTCAATTCCCTCTTCTTGATTATATCATTGAGCAACAAGCCTAGCCTTGTTTCTCACAATTGTTTCCGATTCATCCTTTTTGTTCCTAAATACCCTTTTTGTTCCAATGATAGTCTTATCTTTAGGTCTTGGAACCAATTGCCAAACTTTATTTCTTTCAAATTGATTAAGTTATTCTTACATGGCCAAGATCCAAGACTCATCATTTTCGGCTTCATGAATATTTTTTTGTTCAAGTTGGGAAACAAAAGCCACATAATTGCATATATCACTAATGGATCTAGTACTTACTCCTTTGGATGGATCGCCTATAATTTGATTTATTGGATGATTAGGCACTTGCTTCCAATCCTTAGGAAGTGTGTCTTTATGAGGATGACTTTCTTTTGGATCATCTTTAGGGAGATCTTCAAGAGATGGATTATTTATGCCAAGATTCTTAATGCCCTTTTCAATCTCCATTACATCCTCATTATCATCCAATGAACATCTAAGAGGGGGCAATGGTGATTCATCAAATACTACATGTATAGACTCCACAACCACAAGTGTTCTTTTGTTGAACACTCTAAATGCTTTACTTCGAGAAGAATATCCTAGGAAAATACCTTTATTCAAATTAGGTTCAAATTTCCCTAGATTATCTTTGTCATTTAGCACAAAGCATTTACACCCGAAAACTTTAAAATAATCAATGTTTGGCTTTCTTTTGTTCTAAAGTTCATAAGGAGTTTTGTTGAGAAGTTTTCTAATGATGACTCTATTTATGACATAGCATGAGGTGCTAGCAGCTTCGGCCTATAGGGATCTAGGAGACTTATGTTCATTCAACATTGTCCTAGACATTTCTTGGAGAGACCTATTTTTCCTTTCAACAACTCTATTTTGCTAAGGAGTTCTAGGAGCTGATAGATTATGATTATTTCCGTTTTCATCACAAAATCTTTCAATGTCTTGATTGTCAAATTCTCTACCTCTATCACTTTTAATTGTTTTAATCCTACACTCCTTTTTATTCTCGATTCTTTTACAAAATTTAGAGAAGATTGTATAAGTCTCATTTTTGTAGGTAAGGAAAAATACCTAAGTGAATCTAGAGTAGTCATCAACAATGACAAAGGTATAGAGTTTTCCACCAAGACTAGCTACTCTCTCCGGACTAAATAGGTCCATATGAATTAATTCGAGTGGTTTTGTAGTTGTTATGTCCTTTTTTCTTTTGAATGATGACTTGATTTGCTAGCCTATTTGGCATGCACTACAAGTTTTATCTTTGAAAAAGTTAGTCTTTGGGAGTCCTTTGACTAACTCATACTTAGATAATTTTGAAATCAATTCCATGCTAGCATGACCTAACCTTCAATGCCACAACCAACTATTTTCATTTGAAAATACAAGACACTTAAAATCTTGATCATGCAATTCACATAAAAATAAGATATACACATTACCATTTCTAAAGAATGAAACACTTCATTATTATTCTTTTTAACAATGCATTTATCGGTTTTAAATAGCACATCATATTCTTTATCACATAGTTGACTAATGCTAAGTAAGTTATGTTTTAATCCTTTGACAAGTGATGCGACCTCGCGTGTGCAGAACACTTTAGATTTAGAAATAATGTCAAGTGGGCATCATATTTTATAATTTATAAAACCACTAAACACTTATACTATGGAGTATGAAGCGAGTAGGGATCATCCCAAGAGATCTAAACAAATATCGGCTTTTAGAATTGAATTATACTTTAGTACCTATGTGATTGCTAAAAAATAGTTTGGTTTGTGATTAGAACTAATTTTACTCTAAGCAATGCAATAAAAGAATAGAGTTTAAAAGATTAGAAAGAGACTTAGGGTATATGATTCACCACTAAGCACATTCCCTAACTCATTAACTTTCAACTAATTCGGGAAATAATAATGTGTAATCTAAATATGGCTAACAACTGTAATGAAAAGTGTAAACCATCAATTTCAAGCATGAATCAACTACTTAACGATAATTAAACTAAGTGTCATGCAATTCACCAATTCAAAGTATGATTTATCAATTCAAGTTGCAATTTCAACATACGTTAATCTAGAGGATAATGCAATTGTGACAATAAGCATGGACTTCAAACACAAGCATGGATTGTCTACTTACCTAGGAATGAAAGTGCAATTAAACTAATTAAGCCTGAAATTAACTAAATTCAACAAGAATTTAACCTAATTAAATTACCTGTGTAGTACAATCCATCTAGTAGAAGCAAATTCCATCAAATCAAAACACAATTACATCTAATTAACAGAATGCATAGCCATCACAAGATTCAATTCACAAAGAAATCAAGAGTAGAGATTAATTATCAATGAAAAACATATAAGACAATATGAGATTGACATAGATAATCAAATGAAAGAATTAATTTATATTTCTAGGCTATACAAAAATTACACAAATAAATCCCCAAAAGTGAAAAGTTAAGAATTATGTTACATGCTTAGGGTTTATCCAATCCTAAGTTTAAGAATTAGCCGTTCATGGTTGATGGATGCAAGATGTCAACAAGTTCCACCATTTGATTCATCTGGCTCATCTTCTTTTTCTTCTCTGAACTTTACTCAAAAACCCTAGCTTTTCTCTTTTTTTTTGCGTTTTCCAGAGAGAACGTGATATATCGATTACAGAATAATAACTTAATCAATGCCTAATAATAATAATAATAAAAACTTACTTAAATAAAATAATAATTAACCCTAAACTAATGGTTCACTGGGCCCTTAAGTAACAAGCCCATTAGAGCCAAATAGGTTAACAAATTAGCCCAAAAGAGTTAATCCCGTAACCTTTAAAATATGTCAATCCAGTAACTGGTCTGCTGCCAAGAGCTTGGCGTCCGGACGCGAAGGATGGCGTTTGGACGCAAGGTGCTGGAGACTCGCGTCCGGATGCAAGAAATGGCATCCGGACGCAGTGCACTCTGTTACATCCTTGATATTTTTCTGATTTCTTCTGAAATGTTTTGGAACTTTCTGCTTGTCTCCAAAAATGCGGTAATGGACCGATTTAAACCCGTTTGAACCTTATTGCCCTGAAATACACATAAACATAAATTAGGTCTAAAATATAAAAATAAGATAAGTACAAAGACTAAAATAACCTAACTTAGGTGCTGAAATGTGCAACATTTAAGCACTTATCAACAAGTAACACATCATCAATAGATAGGGAAGAAGAGATACCAATAGATTCAATGCCAATGACCTTGCCTTTTGAGTTGTCTCCAAACGTGACGCTTCCTCCTTTGTGAGGCTTGATAGAGAGAAATTTTGACCGATCTCCTGTCATATGTCTTGAGCATCTACTATCAAGGAACCATTTGTCCTTGGATGAAGATAAGTCTTCAAGCAAACCTACAGAAGGAATTTAAGTAATCTTCTTTTGGTACCCACATTTTCTTGGGTCCATGGGAGTTAGGAAGATGTATATATGTTCCTTTAATAGCCCAAATTTCTTTTTCCATGTATGGCCTAATGGGATAATAATTAATCTTATGTCATAGCCTTTTACAATAATTGCATTTTGGAATTTGAGAGGAATTTTTAACAAAGTAGTCATTCAAAGGTTTTCTCTTTTTCAATAAACAAGAATCTTTATTGTGATGATCATATCCAAACCCATCCTTAGCATAAGCATTTCTTTGCTTGCTAAGCATAAGACTTAAATTCTCTCTACCTTTTGTGAACTTGGCTAAAATCTCAATTTGATCCTCAATTATGACTTTCAAGGACTCATTTTCGGAAACTAAATCAATAGATGCCCATTCTTTAGCTAACTCACATTTTTTTTTTTTGTCCTTTTTCAATGCTTTATTTTCAAGAAGAGATTTTTCAAGCTCTTGAGAGACAATATATTTTTCTCTTTTGAGATTAGCACACTTTTGAACCATTTTGCCTAATTCGTCATGCAATTCTTTAAAAGCGTCAAGCAAGTAATTGTGGGCATCAACCAATTCATTATAAGTAGTTTTTAAATCAAATGAGTCATGGTTAGAGTTTACCTCATCTTCATCGGCCATGAAACAAAGATTGACCAATTCATTGAGTTCATCATTACTTCCGGATCCATTTGAATCATCATCCTCCCATGTAGCACGCATGGCTTGGGCTTTCTTTTTCCATTCCTTTTCATTTTTGTAAGTATAGTAATCCAATTTGAAGTGCCCCGACTTTCCACAATGAAAACAAGTAGGTGTTTCTCTTTTTCCTTGCTCACTTATTGAACCATTTCTTTTGAGGTTATTGCTCTTTTGGTACTTCTTCATTTGAAGGACTCTTCTCACGGTTTTGGTGATGAGTGCAATTTCTTCTTCTTCTTCTTCATTATCAAGAGCTTTCTCAACTTCAACCTCTTTGGTAGTGGCTTGAAGAGCTTCTTTGTTGTCATCTCCATCATTCATCTCTAGCTCATATGCCATCAAGGAACCAATGAGTTCATCAATAGGAAGTGTGTTAAGATTTTTAGCTTCTTAGATAGCAGTCTTCTTAGCTTCCCAATTCTTAGGCAAAGGCCTAAGAATTTTTCTCACATTTTCGGATGATGTATATGACTCACATTTTCAGATGATGTATATGACTTTCCAAAAGCCTTCAAAGGATTAACAATGTTAGTAAAACGAGAATACATTTCACTAATTGTTTCTTTGTTGTTCATCGTAAATAATTCATATTTATGGACAAGCATGTTCATTTTGGATTCCTTAACATAACTAGTGCCTACATATGTAATTTCAAGCTTATCCCAAATCTCTTTAGCCATTTCACAATACGAAACTCTATTGAATTTGTCTTTGCTTAGAGCACAATAGAGATTTGTGATAGCCGTGACATTACATTGAACAAGCCTACGCTTATTTTGAGTCCATTCATCATCGGTTTTTGGAACTTTTTCACCATCAACAATTTTGGTTGGAATATGGTCACCTTGTTTGGTGGCTTTCCAAGTATCGATATCTAGGCCTCTTAGAAATGCTCACATTTTGATTTTCCAATAGTTATAATCATTTCCGTCAAACCAAGGAGGTCTATTGTTAGATTGACCTTCTTGATGAAAGTTGGCCATGATTGTTCTCTAAGATGATTAGATCTTTAACTAGAGATTAGGCTCTGATACCAATTGTTAAACACTAATTGACTCTAGATGGGGGGGGGGGGGTGAATAGAGTTAATGGCCTGTTTTTCAAATTTGCAACTTGAATTTCTAATTAGCAATTATGCAATAATCAATTAAAGTAGATAAATAATTCAAAGCATAAATGTAAGAGAGACAGGGATAAGAAATTGCAAATAATGACTCAGAGATTTTAGCGAGGTTTGGAAACTCCTACTCCTCGGCTCAAGATCCCTCTTGAGACTTCTTAATCCACTAAAGCTTCTCCTTAATGGTGGAGAACAAACCTTCACATGAAGCAAGCCTTGCTTCTCTTTCTTGCACCGTTCTCCTAGGCTTCTTTTGGGTCACGCCAACCCTTACAAGTTTGTAATTGAAATACAAGATTGAATCTCTCTCAAGATAGGTGTACAAGTGTAAGCTCACAACTAGAGTAAATATATGAAATGAAGCTTAAATCTCTAAGATGATATAAAAGAATAAGAGATATGGAATGAGTGATCAAATGAGGACTTGAGTGCTCTAGAATAAATCTCTTCAATGCTCTTCAAATGCTCTCAATAGTTGTGTTTGTATAACACAAGCTGTAGCCCTTATTTATAGAGAGAGGAACACAATATAGTAGTTGGAGATGATGTGTGAATAGTCCAAGTTTGCAGGTAGCTTGACTCTGTGTCAGTCGGCTAATGGAGTACTTTGGTCGGTTAAAAGTCTTTTGTCAGCTGGCTAATCCCCAATCATCGGTCGGCTGAAACGATGGTTGAAAAACACCAACTCTCTATTTTCATGAAAGCTTCATGTTGGTCGGCTGATGACTACTCTTCGGTCGGTTAATGCATTTCTCATAAAATATATTTTTCGTGAAACCCTTATCGGTCGGCTGAACCTTCATGTTCAGTCGGCCGAAACATTTGTTGGCCAAAACTTAACTCTCTGTTTTCTATATCAGTCGGCTGGTGCTTCAATTCAGTCGACCGAAAGTCCTTGAATGTGAACCTCCTTCTCTGTTTCTTTGTGCTAGGCTTTCTAAGACATATTATGGACCATATATGATGCCATTTAAATCATAAAATGTGGAATGAATGATCCTAGGATATGAGCTTCATGACATTCATAAATTACTTTAACATTTAAATCTAAGGCACTCACCAAACCTATCTACCCCATTTGAATTGCCGGTCTTGATTACTTTTCTTCGCCATGTTGCATCTTTGAAGTTTATAATTGAATGACTTGTCTTCTTTTGTCCTTGGAGTGCATAGAATGTATCTTTCTTTGCTTTACCTTTCCTTGTTTCTACTTCATTTTTAGACTTCAAATGATGAACCTGTTATATGTTCTCAAGGCAAATATTAATCCTTAAAACATCATTAATGTTTTGTGGTCGTCAAAATTAGTCTTAGGGTTAACAGTGTTTATATATTTACATAAAAATAAGTAGGTTTTACTTGTATATGACATGTAATATATATATATATAGCTATGTATATGTATGTTGTATATATATTATTATGATTATTAGTATTATTATTATCACTATTATTATTATCATTATTTTGCTACTCTAACTTAGGTTAGGATTTAAGTAGTAGTAATATATATATATATATATATATATATGTACATTAGTCTGGGAAAGGGTTTTACATGAACCTAAAGAGAGGCAGAGAAATAGAGAGAGGAAGAGAGAGAGAGAGAGAGGGGGGCGGCCTGAAAGGGAAGGAAGAGGAAGAAGAAGGTGGCTGGGGAAGGAACGAAGACAACAGTTGTTGCTGGAGTTAGAGAAGAAGATCGGAGAACTTGTAGTTGATTTCAATCTGAAAATCATAGGGCAAGTTCCTTATTTATCTCCTTCCCTTTGAATCTCTAATCTCTCCATCACATGCTACACTTTAAGGATTAAATTAGACAATTAAACTGACTATTATTGTTGTGTTATGAACTGGAATCAAATGTTTTACATGTATATGCGTATATGTTCTTAAACCTGATTAATTCTTTGATTTAATGTATGAAACTTGGTTTTAATTGTTGGGGCATGTGCATAATCATTGTATCAAAGGTTGGGGATGATTTGGAAAATAGAAACCATGATTAGGGTCCTGAACGGAGGAGTTGTAGGTCAAGAACCGAGAAGATAGAGTAGTAGAGAGTAGGCTTTGGTCGACGCATGGGAGCTAGGTGCCAACCCATTTGCCTATTTTGATCGACGGGTGAGGGCCAGACGTCGACCAGTTTGCTTAACTCGGTCAATCAAGTCTCCCCAGGCGTCGACCGAAACGCCCTGCTGCTGCATGGCTGTGCTTGGTTGTCTTATTCTGATTTAAGGGATTTTAAGGGGTTTAATGAGTCCAATGAACTTGTGTATGGATTTAAAAAGCTTAGAGAAATTCAGTATGCTTTGGGAATTAATAATTGAGGTTTAAACCAATTTATAAGTTGAATTTATTCCTTAATGTGGCTTAAATTGTGATACATGATATAGTATTCTCATTTATGATTTTAATCATATAAATTACTGTTCTTATGATCTAAAAAACCATAATCTATGGATGTACTATTTGTTGTATCTCTGATATTTACAATGTGGATGAGATTATTATAAAATATTAATGCTTGGATGAGAATTAGTGAGATGTTGTTGGTCTTAGTGATATTTTGAGGTTAGGCCCATTTTAATGTCAAAAGGTGTGTGTGCCATTGGTTGCCATATATAACATTATCATGCTGCTGCAAGTTACAATGGCTCAGGTATTGCATTATATTAAATAGTTACACGCAGGGGCAATCTAGCCTTTCTACATGTATGTGTGATCTTGGTACATATGTTTGGGTTACTACATTACACTACAAATATCAAATTCAGGGTTAAATTGCATATATAGATGCTACTGAAATGGTTTTCTGGTTTAAGTGACATGTGTCCATTGTAAGGGTATTTATGTAATTTTGTATGAAGACCACAGGGTATTTAGGTCACTCCAGCAGGTTTAGATATTATGGAATCCTCTCTAGAAGGTGCATTGCAACAATGAACCATAATTTCAAGCTGAATTTTACCAATTCTCTGGTGTACAACAAGTGTCATCTAAAGGGGCATTTCTTGAGGTTTATATGCAAATTTTGTTGTATGAATATATCACTAACATGTGCACAGTGGTCCTTGAGAGAGAATATGATGACAACTGATAAGCACTAAATTTTTCATATTCAAGCGCCTTTAATTGTATGTTTTAGTCTATTTAGTGTATCAATAAAGTGTATTTTACAGGTTTTTGTGTGTTGTGTCTCTTTTTAGGGCTTATCTTCAAAAAGGAATAAAAGTGAGGTTTTATGAGATCTTAAGGGACATGTGTCATGGCGAGCTGAAGAATCAACCAGAATGGGTCTTAGGATCATTAATAAGCTCAGCTTGAGGAAGGAAGTTGACCTGAGAAGCCTGGCAAGGAAGATGAAAGGCATTGCAGAAACACAAAGTTGGCATCCGGACGTAGCTACCAAGCACAATCTTGGCATTCAGACGCTTTGTGGAAACTTGTATCATTTTTAGAGAGACAAAGTGAGGAAAAATTAGGGTTCTTGTGTGTTCTTGTGAGGGGCTGCTATGGGGCTGAAGATGGAGACTTTTTTCTTCATTCCTTGGCGCTTCTACCACTTCCAGAATGAGCTAAATCCTCTCCTAGGGGATTGAGGTAGCCTTGGCCAAGTAAACATGTTGTAAATTGTTTTCAATTGGGGAAATTGTATTGTATATACTTGATTTCATGAATTAGAAGAAGATTTACATTGAATTGGTGTTTTTACATTGAAATGATGTATTTGATTTGCATTCCTATATATAAGTATTTTGATATGTAATTCTTGTCTTAAAAGCCATATTTACATAATGATACACTTGATTTTCTCATGGTGACAATGAGATTGAATTCATGAAATGGTTTTATTGGCATGATATGTGAGAATTTAAATAGATTATGCTAAGGGAAGATGGATCATGCTACATCTTTTGATTATTTTAGTTAAGTAGATGGTCCAAGCCTACTGAAGATAGTTTATATTAGATACTTGAATTTCATGTGCTTAAACTTACAATTTTAGAACCTTGATAGGCCATGCCAAGAGAAGATGATTCATACCATAATCTAGTTTAGGTGGATAAACCATTCCAACCAAAGATGGGTTATACTTAGTTACGAATTGTATGAATTTCTGGAAAATGTTATAGTTGTTTTATGCTTCTACACATCATAGTTATATATAATTGTTTTCCCCAAGTTGATTACACATAAGCATTTTTAGAGGTCTCTGTGAATTCAATTCACTAGTCTCCTCTCTTTATTTATTCAAACCTTTGAATTCAATTTACATTCTGTTTTAAGTTTAATTTTATGCTAAGTGACAAACTAATCTTCAAACCAACTTGTTTCCTATCAAACTTGAAAGTAATCTTAGAATTTTGATTGCCATAAGCTAGCAATCTTCATGGATCGATAGCCCTTACTTAGCCATTTTCTACTTGAATTGTGCTATAGATAGTGGTTTATAATTGATACACTACTTAGTTCACATCAATTTTTGGCGCCGTTGTCGGGGATTACAAATGGCTTTTTAATAAAAAATTTAAAGATTAAATTTAGTTTGATTGAAATTAGGATTTTTGTATATATTTTTCTATTTTTGATTTGTTTCGAAGTTCTTGAGTGCAGGAGTTAATACAAAGGGGCTGTTTTGAGGTGAAGAATAAATTCGGAAAATTCTGGAAAATTCTAGGAATTTGCACCCTTTGTAAGTATTTCAAGTTAATTTTTGCTGCACTTGAAAGTTCGGTTGTATTTATTTTACTCGGATATGTTAGTTGATGTTGGGTCGTAGATCTTTGACAATGCTAACTTTAGAAGAACAAGTTGAAATAACTTCTTTAGAAAGAACTCCTAGACAATAAAAAAGGAACCTTATATAGGGATCCAGAAATTGTAAGAGAACTAGAAATTGAAGTTGACAACATGGCTGAAAATCTTGAAAATGTTAGAGTTGAAAATCCTAAAGGCGAAAATGCTAGAGCTAAAAATGGAAATGTAGCACCAATGACTCTTAGTGACCATTTTATCCTTTTAATATATACTTCTCCATCATGCATTGACATGCCCAATGTCAATGCACATCACTATAAAATCAAATCTAGCACCATCCAAATGCTTCTATTATATCATTGGTTTGATAATGAAGACCCTTATAAACATCTTGATGAATTCCTGGAAATCTGCTCCACCATCAAGATGAGGGACTTCCCTCAACAAGCACTCCATATGCGTTTCTTCCTATTCTCATTAAAAGATAAGGCAAAATATAGGTTGAACTCCCTTGTTGCAAATTCCATCACCACATGGGGACAATTGCAACAAGAATTTCTAAAAAAATACTATCCTATAGGGAAAACCAATCAAATGCGTTGTTCCATTCTTAGCTTCTCCTAAATAGATAGGGAATAATTCTATAAAACATGGGAAAGACTCCAAGATCTTCTTAGGAAGTGTCCGCACCACCAAGTTCCTAAATGGCAATTGCTGCAAGCCTTCTATGATGGTTTAAAAGAACCACATAGACATCTCATTGATTCTTTTTATGGGGGCATGTTTATGTCCAAAAATGCAGATAAAGCTTGGACTTTACTTAAGAATATGAGCGATAATTCCATACAACATAATTCTTGTAGGGCTCCTACTTCTAATATTGGGAAACCATCAAATCCGTGTCAACCACGGACTCTAAAGGAGGGAAGAATCTTCTCAAGTGGATGCCATAGTTCACAAAGTTTTTCAACTAGTGGCATCCCATCTCTCCTTTTCTAATTCTCAAAATTCTTCATCAAGTGCTATGTGTGCATCTAGCACAAGCATTTTTCATCTTGAAGAAGATTGCCCCACACCGGAGCAATTTTCTAGAGGTACATAAGAACAAGCCAATGCCATGTTCTATCATCTCGGACATAATCCATATTCAAATACATATAATCTGGGATGGAGAGATCACCCAAATTTTTTGTGGAGGCAACCAGCCCAACAAAATTCAGCATTCCAAGGTCATGGGCAACAAAATCAGTCCAATTCTCAGCCCATGAACCGGCCATTCCAAGCTTCTTTCAAGTTGCCGTTCTCCTTCCTATAATCCAAGCTTTTCAAATAAAAATTCTGCTCCTCTTCACTCATCCCAATTAAATGAGATATTAAACACCAACAAGCAAACCATGACTACCATTAATGGTGTAATGACCCGGTCATTTCCTTCCTTTCCTTTTTCCTCAGAATTTTACGGATGAATTTTTTTCGTTGAAATTTCTTTTCTGAGTTCAGTTTCTCGACACTTAGTGCCGTCTCGAGTGCTCGAAAATGGTTTCTGAGACTCTTTTCTTTGGATTGATAACTTCCTTTGAGGACCGAGTCATTTCCACATTTTTCGTTTTTCGACACTATTCACTTTTCATCCTTTTCCCTATTTAATCCTTTTCCCTATTTTGTCTTTTCCCTGTTTGTCACCTTGTTGGCGTAACCTCAATCCTTGTGTTCAGAGTTGGTTTTTGATTTCACGTATCTTCATTCTAAGTGGTTTCCACGAAATACGTGTCTTTACTTTTGCAGAAAAGTACTTTGGTTGCTCCCGGTGTCCATAAGGGCATGGATGCATAGTTTTTCAGAATCTTTTTCTTTTCTTGGGGTGTTTTTCGTAAATATATTTTGAAGATATTTTATTTTAGGGGTTTTTAAGAAAATATTTTTGGAAGATATTTTCATTCTGGGTCATTAGTGCAGTTTTCACTTTTTGGAGGGGCCATTGTGTAATTAATTAAAATTATTGTAAAATACTTTGTCTGGAGCCTGGATCCTCGTACGGGATTCATTTTCACTTTTTGTCGACTCGTAAATTCTTGGAATTTCCTTCTGGTCATTTTTCTTCAGTTTTAGGGTTTCTAGCTCCAGTTGCTGCCGAACTTGTTCGGGGCATCGCTCTCTGCTCGGGACTCAATTTTTGAAGCCATTTCTTTTGTTATTCATATTTTCTCATTTTAAATCTTTTTTGTTCACGGAGTTTTGCCGTTTGAGCGCGTCTGCTTAAATTTCACTTTTTCGGACCCGGCGGGACCCGTTCGGGGCACTTTTTGAGATTTTTTATAAATAGGGGGACTTAAAATTGAAAAGTCATCTTCTCCCCTCTCCATGCACAACCAGAACCTGTTATGGCAGCCCAAGGGGGCTGCCACCCTTCTTCTTTCATTTGAACCTTATTCCCTTTGTTAAAAAGTCGAAGTGTCTTCGTGTTTTGTGTTTGTCTTGACCACGCGCATCTTTCCCCCTTATTAGAACCTGTTTTTGGCCAAATTTTGAGTTCGGGTTTGAAATTAAGTTATGATTTTGATGGGGCTTCTTAGGGGTTCATTTAGATCATGTTGTCCCCGACAAAACCCCGCGGTATCGTCGGATTTGGAACACTTTTTTTTTCAGTGGGCTTTTGAGATTTTCATCTCAAATCGAGGTAGGGGATGTTTTAGGGTTATATTAATGTTGTATTGATTGTTATATGAGCATATACAACTTGTGAGCATGCCTTGTTCAAGTTATAGAATTTAATTTAATTATTTTCTTTGTTTAAGATTTAATCTCATGATGCTAGACAACTTAGAATTAAATTGTGGCATGCTAGAAATTTAGGCCTTGGTATGGTGGTTGATATATATTAAATTGGGGTTATTTGAATAAGAATTGCAAATTTATTTAATATTTATCTTTTGTGAAAGTTTAATTCACCTAGTTGTATCAAGCATGGAATCAACTTGTAATGTGATATTAAAGTAGGCCTTGGTGAGCTCTTTAACATATATTAAATTGAGGACATTTAGATATGTTTGAAAATCTAAAGAAAATTAATTAATTAACTTAATTAATTTTATTTTTAAGTGTTGTAGTCACTTAAATTGATTTTGGGTATAATATATCTGAAGACTATGCTATGTTCCTTAACATATATTAATTTGAGTTTATTTGGAATTAATATGAAATCTAGAGACTTTTCATGTTAGGTTGAAAATCCCTTTTAATGTAGTGAAATTAATTACCTTATGAGCATATTACTAATTGGATGTAGAATTAGTGCTTGGGGCCTCTTAAAATGGTAATTGGACTTAGCATGATATAGAATATCATTGACTTGTAAAGCTTGTTTAAATATATCTTGTGTAAGTATATAACTTGTTAGAATATTACAATTATTTACCTTGAAAGGTTGTTACTAAATTGAAGCTTATTTAGTACTTGTGGCTTAGGATAGTAAAGTGACTCAATTGTTGTAAAATATTCTTGCTTTATGTATAATTGCATATTGGAGACTTGATATGTCATATGCTAGTTAGACTTGAATCATTAGACATGGTTTGTGTGGATTCAACCTTATTTGTGCGGATTCAACCTTATTTGTGCATGGAAGATGGTTTTATGCATTATTGATTTTGATATAAGTTTAGTCTAACTTATTAATTTTAGTATAAATTTTGAACCTATTGATTTTGGGAAGCTTGTAAGGACATATTTCACGTGATGGCTAGGGTTTGGTTCTAGTACGGAGACAAGAGTCTTCTAAGTCATAAATGCGCACTAGGTAGTACCTTGTGGGTCGTAATTGCCCGGAATAACTTATGTATGTGCGCACTAGGTAGTGCCTTGTGGGTCGTAATTGCCCGGAAACACTTGCTTGGTCTAGCGACCGCATGTCCTAGTCTTTCCACTATTTGATTTCGCATTCAATTTCAAGTTGTTAATCATGGATTACTTGTAGCTTGAGAATTGATGCTTGTTTTGGATATTTGAATCCTATTTAGTATACTTGAACTTGTATACTTGCTCCGTGAGTTTAAATTTCATTTAGTATGCTTGTGCCGTCTATACTTGTTTTAGGCGTATCTCTTTTAGCTTAGTATACTTGTGTTCGTATACTTGATTTACGAGATTTCCATGTAAAATGTATACTTGTGTACATATGCTTAGACATTACATAACTTGTCTTAATATGGTTTAGTATACTTGGAAATGTATGCTTGTATATTGTGTAGCATGTTTTAACAATGTTTAGTATACTTGAGCATGTACCCTTGTGTGCCGTTGTTCACTTTAAATTGCATGAGTAGCTTAGAATGATCCCTGAGTCTCACTTGACATAGACGTTAGGTGGCATGAGCCCCTTTGACATGTTTCACCTTAAGGTGATAGAATTGTAAAATGCTAGGTCGATGCATGCTCATCTCCTACGAGTAGCTTTATGTTACTCACCCACGTAGTGGGGACATTTTTCAGGTACCGGGATCAAGATTCGGGATTCACATCATGCTTGGATGATTTGTAGATTTGAAGTTCTCATTTCTTGTAAATGTTGACTTGAAATGCCATTTATAGCTTTATATGTCAAAATGTGTAAATTTGATTTTATTTTTGTAATGTGTACATAAGTACACTCTTTATAATGTATTTGACATGTATGAGATGAGTCCATAGGCCAATAACGTCTAATTTGTATCCTATGTAACTTTTAACTTCATGAAATATTATGAAAATATTGAAAAATGCCGAGTCATTGCTTCACTATGCTTGCATCGGGTGTGGGAATTCCATTTTTATTCTTTCATAGGGTCTCATTAATCATGTATGAAGTATGTCCAAAGGCCAAACGGTAATTTGAAATCATTTGTTAATTTTGGTTTTCAAATTTTCATTTTCTTGTTCATCTTTGCCTTTTTGCCCGTTGGGGGGTCGGATTTTGTATCGGTGATATTTTTAAGTCATGGACCATTGTAGCACATCCTAATAGGTAAGTTACGTTTGTGTGCATGGTCGTTTTCGGGAAAACCTTCTTCCTTGGTGAAATGAGCCTCCTATGGACTCATTTTGAAACTTTGTTTCATAATCTGATCTAGGGGCTTTCTAGACCTTTCACATCAATTTTATTTTCTTCTTTTAACATGGTCGCTTAGAAAATATGATTTTAGGGGGGGTTTCTTTTTCGTGTTTTTCCAGAAAATGTCGTTTTGATACCGGAAATCCCTCGTGAAGTTTCAGCTTCTAGTTGCATTTTAGCAGCTTTTTGGCCTTCATGACCAGATTTTATGGAGGGGCATTTTGGGCATTTTACATTGAGTTTTTTTTTAATTCTCTAGCAAGTCATGTAGAAAACTCGATTTTAGGGGGGGTTTCTTCTTCATGTTTTTCCAGAAAAACTCGTCTTGACCTCTGTTTCAAGCCTCAGTTCTGGAAAACCTGCTTTGGATCCTTGCTGTCAGCATGGGCATGCCATTGGGCATCGGGCGTGCATGGGGCATGTCATGGCCTTCGTTGGGCCGCCGCGACGTCAAAACTTCAAACACTCGTTTCTCCCTCGTCCGGACTCCAAATCGAGTGAAATTTTTTTTGAACTTGATTAATTTTTCGCTGTCTTTCCAACGATGTGCTCGGTTGCACCCACATCTTCCTGGATAATTACCAGTTTACCACCCTTTTAGCCTTAAGTGCTCGTTTTTCTTCGTTATGCCATTTCTCATTCGTCCGGACTCCGAATCATGCGATTATTGAGTCCATCTTGATTAGTTTTTCGTTGTCCTTCTAGTGGTGTGCTCGGTGGCACCCGAGTCCACAGTTTTCAGAATTGACTATTTTGCCCCTGAGGGCTTATTTATCATATTTTTGATCTTTTGCTTCCGCATCAGTTCTCATTGAGTTCCACGACCTCACGAAAGGTCACTTTGACTTCTTAGAGTCTTATTTTCTGTTTGCGCTTCCCCAATTCGGATCCGTTATCGGGTCAATCTTCGGTTCATCACAGGACGCACTGGCTTGAAAAACCAGGGCCGTCACAAGTGGTATGCAATCAACGGTGCAATTGGTTAATACTTATTACCAATCAATAGCCAAAATTGACTAAGATAATTGGCTACTTCTGTGAATCATCTTCACAAAAGGGACACGGGAAAACTTCCAGCTCAACCCTTGGTGAACCCAAAAGGGCAATATGTGATTGATGAAATCTCTCATTCGAGTGGACCATATCATGAGCAAGTCCAAACAATCACCATAGTTCGGAGTGGAAGAATTGTGGACAATAAAGTTGATGGAAAATTTGAAATTCTTGCTCCCAAGAATTCAAGTCTTCCACCCAAAAATATGAAAATCAGTCCAGAAATTTCAAATCCGCTAATCCTAAGTGTTAAGACATCATATGAGCCCAAGGCTCCTTTTCCTCAATGCTTCAAAGAGTCCACACACTTAGGGAACAAGGGCGATAAAATTCAGGATGTGTTGGATGTAATGACCCGGTCATTTGCCTCCCTTTCCTTTTTCTTGAAATTTTACGAATGAATTTTTTTCGTTTAATTTTCTTTTCTGAGCTCTGTTTCGTGTTGCTTAGTGTCATCTCGAGTGCTCAGAATTGGTTTCTGAGACTCTTTCATGTGAATTGACGACTTCCTTTAAGGATCGAGTCATTTCTGCATTTTCACTTTTCGGGCACTATGCGCCTTTCGTCCTTTTCCCTGTTTCGTCTTTTTCCCTATTCTGTCTTATCTCTGTTTGTTAGTTTTTGGCACAACCTCACTTCTTATGCTTGGAGTTGGTTTTTGACTTCACGTGTCTTCATCTTGAGTGGTTTCCACGAAATACGTACCTTAACTTTTGTAAGAAAGTACTTTGGTTGCTCCCGGTGTCCATAGGGGCATGGATGCAAAGTTCTTTGAAATTATTTTCTTTTCTTGGGGTGTTTTTCATAAATATCTTTTGAAGATATTTTATTTCAGGGGTTTTTAAGAAAATATTTTTGGAAGATATTTTCATTCTGGGTCATAAGTGCAATTTTCACTTTTTGGAGGGGCCATTATGCAATTAATGAAAGTTATTGCAAAATGTCTTGTTTCGAGCCTGGATCCTCGTACGTGATTCATTTTCATATTTCATCGAGTTGTGTACTCTTGGAATTTCCTCCTGGTCGATGTTTTCCAGTTTTAGGGTTTCTGGCCCCGGTTTTCTCCAAACTTGTTTTTGGCATAACTTTCTGCTCGAGACTCGGTTTTTGATGCCGTTTCTTCCGTTGTTTATATTTTATCATTTTGAATCTTTTTCATTCAAGAAGTTTTGCCATTTGAGCGAGTTTGCTCAAATTTTACTTTTTCGGACCCGGCAGGGCCCGTTCGGGGCACTTTTTGAGATTTCTATAAAAAGGGGGTGAGATATTTCATTTTTCATCTTCTCCCCTCTTCATGCACGACCTGGAGCTCCCATGGCAGCCCAAGGGGTGCTGCCATCTTCTCTCTCCTCTTTTGGTTCACTTTTCCTTGATGGAAAGTCTTCGGCCTTAACATTTGTTGTTCCCCTCGCCGTGCTCTACCTTTCCCCCTTATTAGAATTCAGTTTTGACCATTTCTTGAGTTTGGTTTTGAGGTCAAGTTATGATTTTGATGGGGCTTTGATGAGGGTTATGTTCACGGTGTTGTCCCCGACAAAACCTCTCAGTATCGTCGAATTCGAAGCAGTTTTATTTTGGTGGGCCTTTGGGATTTTCATCTCAAATTGAGGTAGGAGATGTTTTAGGTTTAAATTCTTGTTATATAGCATGCTTGTGATGCTTATACTACTTATTTGCATGATTAAATATAAAATTTAGAGATTTTATTATTTATTTTTCTTGTACGGGATCTAATTTTCCCGGTTGCTCATGACTTGGTTTAAACATGTAGCATGATTTTATATTGCCCCTTGATATACTCATTGTCGTGTATTAAAATTGGAACATTTGAATAAGTATTAAAGATTTTATTTAATATTTATCTTAGGTGAAAGATTAATTCACATGGCCTTAACTAGCTTAAAATCAATATGTGTTAGCATATTAAATTAGGCCTTTGCATGCTCTCCAACATAGTTGAATTTGAAAGTAATTGGAGGTGTTTTGAAAATTAGTAATTATGAATTAATTTGATTAATTAATTTGCCCCGAGTGCACTATTCACTTTATTTAAATTCCGACTTGATATTCTTGATTTACATGCCATATAGTTTCACATATATTTGATTTAGAATATTTGGTTAGGTTTTGAAACCTTTTATTTAATTAAATTCCATGTTTAAGATTTAATCCTCATGGTGATATATAACTTGGAATTGTATTGTGGCATGCTAGAAAATTAAGTTTTGGTATGGTTGTTCACATGTATTAAATTGGGATTTATTGCATGAGAATTGCAACTTTTGTTTTATATTTAACTTTAGTGAAGGTTTAATTCGCATGGTCGTAAATTGAATGAAATAAACTTGTAATGTAATATTACATTAGTCCTTGGCATGTTTTCCAACATAGGTTAATTTGAGAGCATTTGGTTAAGTTTGAAAATCAAGAGATTTTAATTAAAAGAATTAATTAAAATCTATTTTGTGGTCCCATTAGCTTAATTAAGGTTTTAACTTGATATTTGTGTTGGCTATGACTTGTTTACTAGTATATATTAATTTGGGACTATTAGAAGTTGTTTTAGAACATTGGTAATTAAATTAGCATGATTTATTAAAGTTCTACTTTGTTGTTCCAACAACCTAATTGAGTTTTAGAATTGATATAGGTGATGACCATGCCATGTCCTTTAACATGTATTAAATTGAGGTTATTTGGAATTGAATCGGAATCTAGAGAATTTAATTGTGTTTATTTATTTAAATTCTATCAATTTGCTCCATGATCTAGTTGTGTTTTAGAAGTGGTTTCTATATTCAAATCATGGACTTAGACTTGTTGTATATTCATTTGGTTATGTTTTGAACATTGGATAACATAGTTGCTATGTTTATACTCATGAGAATATGTTTTTCTTATTGAATATATTGTTGCCTTGTGTAATGATTTGCACACTTTGTATTTAACATCATTCATGCATAGCGTGTAACGAATCGCACACTGAAGATTTGACATTCATCATATCATATTAGTTGTGGACTTAGAGCATGTATTGTATAGGTTTCCAAATTTGGTTGTGCTTAGTAGATAGTTAATTATCTTGTATATTCCTGTTGATATATGCGCTGTTGCACAACTTGTTGATTTTGGAAACTTGGGGATGTCGTTGTTTGACTATGGCTAGGACGTGGTTCAAGTACGGGGGATAGTCCCTCTATATGGTCTAGTGCGCACATAGGGAGGTTACCCATGGGCTAGTAACCCTAAAGTAACTATGTTGTCGGTCTGATCCGGCGTGACGTCCGAGTATCCACTTTGTTTGTTTTCGCATTTCATTTTCAAGTTGATAACTAGATGATGTTGTAACATGTTGTTTCTTATTTGTCGTTCCATTTTAAGTTACAGGATGTTAACTTTGCGAAATTGTGCTTTATGCTTTGTATTGGAAGTTCCAATGTTGGTTAAATTGCATCGATATTGAAAATCGTGTTTGACGTTCTAATAAAGCTTAGGATTGATCTTATTGATTCATTTATAACATAGACGTTAGGTGGCATAAGCCACTACTGTTATTTTATTCTTTAGATTCTAAGTTGATGGCTTTGAGAACTTAAACCTTGTTGCATTGTATAACATGCTCTATTGTTGTTGAATTGCATGGATAATGTGATTCTTGTTAACTTGTATTCAAATATGTTTTTGTCATGTTGTATGGATTACTCTAGACCTAGTTCAATTGTATTGAAAATACAATTCATGTTAATCTATGCTCAAGCATTCTTCTTGTCGTGTTCTTTGGATTATCCCAACCATGATTCGTTTCATACATGTATGTATATCATGATTCTTGTTGCTTAGATTCTAAGGTAGCTTAGGATGCTCCCCGAGTCTCACTTGGACATAGACGTTAGGTGACATGAGCCCCTTTAACATGTTTCACCTTAAGGTGATAAATTTGTAAAATGCTAGGTCGATGCATGCTCATCTCCTACGAGTAGCTTTATGTTACTCACCCCTACGATACTGGGGCATATTTCAGGTACGAAGACTTGGTTCGTGATGCCTAGCATTCCTTGGATGTCGTGTAGCTTTCAAGTTTCCATTTCATGCAAATGTTAGCATGAAATGTCATTTTGTAGACTTATATGTCAAAATATGCATATTTGATTCCATGTATGTAATGTGTACTTAAGTACACTCCTTTCAATGTATTTGATATGTATGAGATGAGGCCGGATGCCAATGACCATTATATTGTATCCTATGTATCTTTTGATTTCTTGAAAAGTTATGAAAACCTTGAAAAATCGCAAGTCATTGCTTCACCATGGTTGCATCGGGTGTGGGAATTCCATTTTCATTCTTTTATAGGGTCTTATTAATCTTATATGAAGTGTGACCAAGGGCCAAATGGTCATTTGACTCCATTTTACATTTTTGGATTCCATGTTTTCCATTCCAAGTCCATTTTTGCAAGTCATTGCTTCACCATGGTTGCATCGGGTGTGGGAATTCCATTTTCATTCTTTTATAGGGTCTTATTAATCTTATATGAAGTGTGACCAAGGGCCAAATGGTCATTTGACTCCATTTTACATTTTTGGATTCCATGTTTTCCATTCCAAGTCCATTTTTGCCTTTTTGCCCGTTGGGGGGTCGAATTTTGTATCGGCTATATTTTTAAGCCATGGACCATTGTAGCGCGTCTAAATAAGTAAGTTACATTTGCGTGCATGGTCGTTTCCGGGCAAAACCTTATCGTTTGTGTTTTGAGCCTCTTGTGAATTCATTTCGCATTTTTTTTGCATATTCTGATCTAGGGGCATTATGGACCTTTTACATCAGTTTTGTTTTCTTCTTTTGACATGGTTGAATAGAAAACATGATTTTAGGGGGGGTTTCTTCTTCGTGTTTTTCCAGAAAATGTCGTCTTGGTACCAGAAATCCCTCGTGAAGTTTCAGCTTCCAGTTTTCATTTAGCAGCTTTATGACCCTCTTGTCCAGTTCTGATCTAGGGGCATTTTGGGGATTTCACAGTGAGTTTTTTTCGATTCCATTCGCTATGTCAGGTAGAAAACTCTATTTTAGGGGGGGTTTCTTCTTCGTGTTTTTCCAAAAAAACTCGTCTTGACCTCCGTTTCAAGCCTCAGTTCTGGGCAGATCAAAAAAAATGTAGCAGCAGCCAAGGGCTGCCACCAGCCATGTCTTTGGGCGCCGGCATGCATACCAGTGGGCTCGCGCATGGGCGCCGTGTGCGCCATGGCCCCTTGTCGGGCCACTACGACATCAATTCTTCTTTTGGGCGTTTCTCCTTCGTCCGGACTCCGATTCAAGTGAATTTTTTTTTGAACTTGACTAATTTTTCGCTGTCTTTCCAAAGATGTGCTCAATTGCACCCGGTTTTTCCTGAATAATTACCAGTTTACCCTTTTGCCTTAAGTGCTCGTTTTTCTTCGTCATGCCGTTTCTCCTTTGTCCGGACTCCGAATCATGCGATTCTTGAGTCCATCTTGATTAGTTTTTCCTTGTCCTTCCTACGGTGTGCTCGGTGGCACCCGAATCTACAGTTTTCAAAAATGACTATTTTGCCCCTGGGGGCTTATTTGTCATATTTTCGATCTTTTGCTTCCGTATCAGTTCTTGTTGAGTTCCATGACCTCATGGAAGGTTACTTTGACTTCTTAGAGTCTTGTTTTCTGTTTTCGCTTCCGCATTCGGATCCGTTATCGGATCATCCTTACGGTTCATCACGGGACACGTTGGCCTAAAAACTAGGGTCGTCACATTGGAAGTCTTAAATAGGCAAGTAAAGATTAACATTCCTCTCCTCGATGCCATAAAGCAAATTCCACCTTATGTTAAATTTCTCAAAGATTTGTGTACTCAAAAACGCATTTCTAAGAGCAATATTCCTAAGAAGGTGAGGTTGATTGAGTAAGTAGGTGCTATCATTGTGATGACCCTAGTTTTTTAAGCTAGTGCGTCCTGTGATGACCCAAAATTTAACCCGATAATGGATCTTGAATGCGAAAATGAAAACAGAAACCAAGTGTCTAGAGATGTACGTCATCCTTAAGATGCCAATGTGACCTCCCATGAGTCATGGGAACCAAAAGGGAAACAATTGTGGAAACGACGTTTTAAAAACTGGTAAGTTTAACCCCAAGGGCAAAATGGTCATTTCAATAGGATATGGGTGCTACCGAGTACACTATTAGATAGATAATAAAAAATTAACGAATTTTGACTCAAGAATTGCCTGATTCGTAGTCTGGATGAAGAAGTTATGTCTAAAACAAAAATCAACGTCAGGGCTGCCAAGACAAGGCACTAGGGGCGCGCCCACGGCTGCTGCCCCCTGATATGCCATGTGGGCCTGCACCTATTTTCTGACTTGAAATGCTGTTTTGAGGGCTTAAATGACCTTTTTTGGAAAAAATTTATGAAGCGACCCCTTCTAAAATCATGTTTTCTATACGACCAGGTCGAAAGAAGTTTTAAATTTTCAAGTGAAATACCCAAAATGCCTCTTAAATCAGACTTTTTCCTGAAAATTTTGCGTGCATCAGAAAATAAGATTTGACGCGAGGTTTTTGAGACCAAGACAACATTGTTTGGAAAAATGTTATGAAGAAACCCCCCCTAAAATCACGTTTTCTAAGTGACCATGTTAAGGCCAGAATTTTCTTCTGAAAACAAAATCCCCAAAATGCCCCTAAACCAGATTATGCATAAAACCTAAAATGAATTTGCTTCAAGTGTTCATTTGGTCGAATATGAGGTTGGGTGCTAAAACGATTGTGCACGCAAATGTCATAAGTGTTTTGAAGTGCGCGGGAATGGTCCATGGCCCCCAAATATGCCCAATGCAAAATACGACCTATCAAACCTCAAATTTTCCTAAAATGACTTTTAAAAAAAAAAAAACTTGATACCAACATGCATAGATGAAAATGAAAAGGTGTTTGGCCCTTGGCCATGCCTCAAACATATTAAAAGAGTTCTAATGAGTGTGCTTAGGCACACTTTACATGCTCCGAATTGAAAATGACACATTAAAACTTCCAATTTCTTCATTTTTCAATAACTATACATGAAACCAAAAGTACTTAAAAGCAACTTAAAAGTAAATGGTCCTTGGCTTCATCTCATACATATTAAATATGTCCTAAAGAGTGTATCTAAGTATACTTTACATAACACAAGGCATAAATAACATATTGAACGTCGCTAAGTACTACAACCTTATAAGTAAAACTGAAACATGCTAACACTTACATGTGAGCAAAAATATATTCAAAGTACTCCAAATCAATAAGACAACCTAAGGATGTTGTGTATCCCAAAACCGTATTTCTATACTTGAAACAAATTGCATTCAGCAGAATGAGTAACGTACATTACTCGTAGGGAATGAACATGCGTATAACCTAAAGTTTTACAAGTTTTGCAAGTTGATTAAAATTAATCCATGAGGTTCATGCCACCTTAAGTCTATATCAAAGGTGAGACTAAGGGATCATCCTAAGCTACATACGCGGTTGAAATGAAATACACAAGATACAAGCATACAAGGTACAAATATGCTAAATGAAATTTAAATATATCGAAACAAGTATACAAGGTACAACTATACTAAACGGAGTTGAAAAACACATAAAGTGGGTATACAAGGTTCAAGTATACTAAATAAAATTTAAATACACATGAAGTAAGTATACAAAGTGCAAGTATACTAAATGGGATTTAAATAAACGTAAAGCAAGTATACAAACACAAGTATACTAATTGAAATTGAAAACGCATACACCAAATTACAAGTTACAAGTAATCAAGATTAACAACTTGGAATTGAATGCGAAATCAAGTAGTGGAAAGATTAGAACATGTAGTCTCATAACCAAGCAAGTTATTCTGGGTAATTACGACCCACAAGGTATTACCTAGTGCGCATATGTGTAAGTTATTTCGGGTAATTACGACCCACAAGGTACTACTTAGTGCGTACTCTATGACAAATGGAGAACTTATATTACCTTCTGAAAAAGAAGGGAGAACTCATATTTCCCGTACTAGAGATAAACCCTAGCTGTTGGTCCTAAGCTGCCTTAAGGAATGTTTACCTGTTTAATGTCAAAAAGTATTGTTTCAATTGCTTCAAGTATAAACTCTATTTGTATTGTGTTTTGAAATAAGGTCCAGGGGTAGTATTATCATTTACTATTTTGTAATACATTTTATTCACTGGTATGTAATAGTGTATTACAATGTATCAGCTTGTTTTGGCTAAAATCACTATGACAGTGGAGGTTTAGTACTTCAAACTTAGCTATAGGTGCTCACAGGGGTACTATGGTCTTTTCTCAGTTGTATTCCATGGATGTATGTTTGCTTTGATAGCTGCATTGCACTGAACAGCCTTGGTTGAGCCTACATTGTGAATTATATAGTATCAGGACTATTTGTTGGCTGAGAAGAGTATAAATTGTTACAAGGGTATTTTGGTCCTTTCCATTTGTGTTCAAGAGTGTGACACGTTCAAGTGGTCCTAGAGAGATAGTATATGCAAGAATATTGCATTTCTTGGAGGCTTAGTCTAGATAAAATTGCAATTACAGCCTATAACCTATAATTTGTTGTAGTTGGTGAGAATAGAGACAAAATAGCTGAGGTGGCAGGCCTACATTGGTTCATTGCCTTGAAAATATCTAAATTATTCTCTCTCAATGATTGGTAGAAGGTGGCAGGTGTATACTCTAGCTGTGAAAGGGTTTGTGTGTGCTGTATGGTAGTATATATATGTTGTGATAAGGTTTATTAGGGTTTAAGCCTTTAGAATACACTAATATTGAGTTGTAGCTGAGAACCCTCAAGCACCCTATGAAAATGAAGTTTTTCTCTACTATTTGATGATGATCCATGCAAGAAAAACTCACTGAATCAACCCTTGTGTGTGTACAAAGTGTTGAGATGATGCTACTATCAAGTTTGCTGGTGCAAGGGCTGTATTGAGTAGTGATTTTGAGTTCCAAGTTGCTGTGGTCATTTGCAAGGGCTGTCACAGGTATAACTAAGTTATTTACCCTTGCTCAGTACACTATTTTGCACTGAAACATGTTGAAAGTGATTTTGATCTCTAATACCTATGCTTAAGGCTGTTTTTTGATTTATTGTTGTGATTTGAGTACAATATGATTAAGACTTGTTGTTTAATGACTTATTTGAGTGCTAGCAAGTATATTTTGATGAATCAAGGCTGTTAAAGTTGGTTGTGGAATTTTGTTGTGGTATACTTTGAACTTCAGTGTTGAAAACCCTATCTGTGTACTGTGCTGAGCTGAAGTTGGTGCTGTGAATCAACTTTGCAATATACTTATGCTATGTTTGATTATTTAAAGCTATGAACATGAGTACTACAATGAAAGAAGACTGTGTAAGGTGCTGGTGAATTGATCTCGAGAAGAAATTCCTATTTTACCCCTTAAACCCTAATTACAGCAGATTGTGGTTTTGAGGTAGTAACTTGGAGTTTTGCGTTGTCTAGCCTATTTCAATTGTAGGAAAGACTTGTTTATACTGATTTACATTTATAATGGTGTGTGTGGTGAGCTATGAGAGCTTATTGGGTCCAAGCAAGGTTGCTTAGGACAGGGGGAGTGCTTATGTGCAATGTGGTGAACTAGTGTGTGTATTGGTTGTGAAAACTAGTGTCTATATTCGTGTACTTGGGTGTGTGCAGATAGTGAAACAACTGAGTGTGTAATAAGATACATACAACTAGTAGTGGACTTCATATTGGCTAAGGCTAAGAACCAAGGTTTTTCCTAGTTAAGAAGGTTTCGTTGTAAACCTTGTTTATACTGATCTTTGAATGCTTATTTAATTATCATGAGGAATTAAAATCAAGCAAAGTTTTTAACCAATTTAGCCCCCTTCTTGGTTCAACAATTGGTGTCAGAGCTTTAGTTTACATTGTGAGGCTGCTATGTATGGTGTTATGATTCTCAATCTTGATAATCCCTCTACTGAAGACAAACTTGTTGTGGCTAATGATGGCAAGGCCAAACATGTTCTCTTCTGTGCCTTGAGACAACAAGAGTTCACTAGAGTTAAAAACTGTAAAACAGCTAAGGAAATGTGGGATTCTCTTCAGGCAGCTCATGAAGGAAATAATGTTATTAAGGAGAACAAAATATAGCTTTTTAAAGTTCAATATGAAGTTTGTAAGATGGAAGAAAGAGAAACTGTTGCTGAGTATATGTTCAAGATCAATGGCCTTGTTAATAATATGAGAGCTCTTGGTGAATATATTAAAGATGTTGATGTTTGCAAGAAGATACTTAGGTTACTTACTTCTAGATTCAATGCCAAGGTGACAATTCTTGAAGACAAAGACCTTTCTCAGATGAAGATTGATGAGCTTCAATCCTCTCTCGCTGCCTATGAGATGAGAATTGGTGTTCCAACTATTCACAGAAGAGAAGCTGCACTTAAAGCTAAGGAAGCTGTTGAAGAAATTGAAACGATGTCTGAGGATGATCTTAAAGAAGATGAGGTAGCCTACCTTGCTAAGAAATTCATAAAGTTCAGGTTCAAAGAAGAATTAGCTACAAAACTTAACATGTTGTAGTTGTGGTAAGCCTGGTCATATTGTGTCCAATTGTCCTAACTCAAAGGAGCAAAATTAGAAGAAGATAAGGGAGCAAATTATAAAGGAACGTTTGGTAGAAAAGCTCTTATCTCAGATTAGAAGGCAACCCCTGAAGAAGATAAACCTGAGGAAACACAAGAAGATGAATGTTTCTTTATGGCTATTCTTGAAACACCACAAGTTTCAGTTCAAGTTGAAGAAGACAGTGACACTGAGATTGAGGAAATTTTAGAAGAATGTGAAAGGCTTGTTGTAAAGTGTAATCAACAGAAGTCTCAGATAAAAAGGCTTAATTCAGAATTGTTAAAGTCCAAACAAGTTCTCATAAAACACTTTAAGCTTAAACTATCTCTCCTGTGTTCAATCTCTTTTACCTTCCAAAGCCTATTGAAACCTCAAATCAACACTCAATTGTCTACTAAGAAGTGTAAAGAGGAATTGTCTCTTATTCTTGAAGAGAGATCCTTAAAGATGGTTGAGATCTGAAGATAATCCACTAAGCAAATTGGGAAGACTGGAATAGGCTATGTGTGTGATACAGCTAGAAAGTTCAAATAAACTCACTCTGTGTTTGTTAAAGGCATAACTGGTGAAGTGTATGCAAGGTATCTAGTTATAAAACCCCTGAGATCAAAGTTTAATTTACTTGACAACAATTTCAACTCCTCAAGGCTTCACAAAAGTGACTTTGTTATAACATCTATAAGGAACTTTGAAGTGACTAAGATGTACATAAAGAAGTCTGACATAACTAAAGCTTAGAAAGTCAAGAAAAAAGATTCTACTGTGAAATCTACAATGATGTGGATTCCCAAGAAGTTAAATTCAGTGAACCTACTTGTGTATATAGCTTTCAAGGCTTGTAACAGAGTGGACAGATGGTATGTTGATAGTGGCTGCTAAAGACACATGACAGGTGATGGTTCTAAATTTATCACTCTAAAACAATTTGATGGTGAAGATGTGATCTTTGGAGACAATTAGAAGGCTAAAATTGTTGGTATTGGTACTATGAGCAAGTCTGAAGAATTACCAGAGATTCAAGAAGTTCTACTTGTTGAAGGACTTAAACACAACCTTCTCAGTGTTAGTCAATTGTGTGATAGTGGGAGGACTGTGTGTTTTAATAAATAAAAGTGTAATATGGTTGATCTTAAATGAAAACAGGGTTTATTCTCAGCATATAGATCCTCTGGAAATGTTTGTACTGTCACTGAAGAATTCCAAGCTACTCAATGCAGCTTGACAACCTTTGATAAAGCTAATTTGTGGTACAAGAGACTAGGGTATCTTCATTCAAGAAATTTGTCCAAGATTTTGAAGTTAAAAGCTGCCAAAGGACTATCTGAACTCAACTTTAAAGATGATCATCTCTGCAAAGCCTATTAACAAAGAAAACAAACCAAAGTTTTATTTCTTTCCAAAGAAATCAACACCTTAAGATCACTTAACTTGATACACATGGATTTATGTGGCCCAACCAGAACTACTAGCATTGGTGGAAGTAAGTACTTCATACTTCTTATTGATGATTTTAGTAGAATGGTGTGGGTTTACTTTTTAAAAGATAAATCTGAAGCTATTACAGACTTCATTAAGTTTGTTAATCTTGTTGAAAATGAGAGAAGTAGCACTGTGAAGAGACTTAGGTCTGATTTTGGTTCTGAATTCATCATGAAAGAATTTAAGTATTACTGTGATGACAAAGGGATTAAGAAAGAATTCTCAACTATTGTTACTCTTTAATAGAATGGGGTTACAGAGAGAAAGAACAGGACAAATGGGAAGAACAATGTTGTTAGAAAAAGGTTTAGCGAAGGGTTTTTTGGCTAAAGCTGGGAGTACTGCTGTGCACATCATAAATAGGTCTTTGTAGACCTAATTCAACCAAAACACCTTATGAGTTGTGATATGGAAGGCCTGCAACTATTCACTACTTCAAGATATTTGGCAGCAAATGTTATATACTAAACCACATTGACAGCTTGGGCAAGTTTGATTCAAAGGCAGACGAAAGTATATTCTTAGGGTATTCTACAAAAAGCAAACCTTATAGGTACTACAATCTAAGGTCTTCAAAGGTGGTTGAGTCAATCCATGTGAAATTTGATGAGAATCCTCAGTCCATACCTCTTGAAGACTGTGACAACACTCTTGGTTCAAATGAAACCAAATCCTCTATTATTAAACCTGAAAATCGAAGAGAAACCATTTATCTAAGGCGGCAAAAGCAGGATTAAGCTGAAAACATCATTGGTTCACCTCAAGCTGGAGTTTAAACAAGGAATAAAAAGAAACTAAATGATTTAGAAGCTGAAGATGGTGAAGAATACAATCACTTTGCTATGCTGTCATCCATTGAACCAAAGTCCTATCTTGAAGCTCAAAAAAGTAATGACTGGATAACAGCTATGCAGGAAGAACTTGATTAAATTAATAAGAATAATACCTGGACATTTGTTCCCAGACCTAAAGATAAGAATGTAATTGGTTCAAAGTGGATTTTCAGAAATAAGATAGATGAGAAGGGATCAATTATTAGGAATAAGGCAAGACTAGTGTGCAAAGGTTATTCTCAACAGGCTGGTATTGATTATAATGAAACTTTTGCTCCAGTTGCAAGAATGGAATCTATTAGAATGCTTCTATCTTTTGCCTGTCATAAACAAGTCAAAGTATATCAAATAGATGTTAAGTCTGTCTTTCTAAATGGAGATTTAAATGAAGAAGTTTACTTGGAACAACCTGAAGGCTTTGAAGATTTAGAGTTTCCCTCTCATGTGTTCAAACTAAGTAAGGCCTTGTATGGTCTCAAATAAGCTCCTAGAGCCTGGTATGAAAAGCTACATCAGTTCTTAGTTGAACAATGATTTCACAGAGGCAAGGTTAATAATACCCTTTATGTCAAAACTCACTAAGAATAGTTTCTAATTCTGCAAATCTATGTTGATGTTATAATGTTTTGTGGTTCAAACACCTCATTAGCTTTAGAGTTTGCTAATCTCATGAAGACAAGGTTTGAAATGTCACTCTTGGGGACTCTCAAATATTTTCTAAGCCTTTAAATTACTCAAACATCCAAAGGAATCTTCATTTCACAGAAAAAGTATGCCTCTAAGCTACTTAAAAAGTTTAAAATGGATGATTGTAAGGCTATCTCAACACCACTATGTCCTAGTACCAAACTCTCACTAGAATGTACCACTGAAGCAGTCTCTACAACACTTTAGAGGTCTATCATTGGTAGTTTGTTATATCTTATAGCTCCAAGGCCTGATATAATGTACTTAGTAGGTTTGGTGGCCAGATTTCCAAGTAATCCAAGGGTTTCTCATCTCTAAGTTGCCAAAAGAATTCTCAGATATGTCAAGGGCACCATTTCATATGGTTTATACTACATTTTCTCACCCTCAATGTCTATTACAACCTTCACAGATGCTGATTGGGGTGGATCTTTACCTGACAAAAAAAGTATCTTTGGTTGCTGTTATGTTCTTGGCTCTAATGTGGTTTATTGGCTAAGTAAAAAATAAGACATTGTCTCTCTTTCAACCTCTGAAGCTGAGTATATAGCTACCTCACAAGCTAGTTCACAACTACTTTGGTTGAAAACCACACTCTTAAACCTTGGAATTTAATTTTTAGGACCTCCCAAGCTTTTCTGTGATAACCAAAGTGCTATTGCTATCAATAAAAACCCCCCACTGCATTAAAAAAGCAAACACATTGATATCAGGTATCACTTTCTCAGAGATAAAGTTCAAAAAAGCCTTATTGGTATTACTTACTTGCCCACTGAGGATCAACTTGTAGATATCATGACCAAACCTCTTCTTCCTTAGAGATTTTTAACCCTTAGAGATCTTCTCTGTTACTCCTCCCTCTTGAACTTATTATTATTGGTCCTGCTCACCTTTTGACCTTCAATGTCAAAAAGGGGGAGAAATGGACCGAAACAATGATAGTTTCAAGCTATTCCGGTTGCATTTGGGTTGTTTTATTTACTGTATCTCTGTGGTTCTTATTCTCAAAGACCTTATTTCAAGTAAAATTGGTTTTTGTCATTAAAGACAAAAGGGGGAGATTATTGGTCCTAAGCTACCTTAAGGAATGTTTGCCCGTTTAATGTCAAAAAATATTATTTCAGTTGCTTTAAGTATGAACTCTATTTGTATTGTGTTTTGAAATAAGGTCTAGGGGTAGTACTATCATTTACTATTTTGTAATGCATTTTATTCACTGGTATGTAATAGTGTATTACAATGTATTGGCTTGTTTTGGCTAAAATCATTGTGACAGTGGAGGTCTAGTACTTTAAACTTAGCTACAGGTGCTCACAGGGGTATTATGGTCTTTTCTTAGTTGTATTCCATGGATCTACGTTTGCTTTGATAGTTGCATTGCACTGAGCAGCCTTGGTTGAGCCTACATTGTGAATTATATAGTATTAGGACTATTTGTTGGCTGAGAAGAGTATAAATTGTTACAAGGGTATTTTGGTCCTTTTCATTTGTGTTCAAGAGTGTGACACATTCCAGTGGTCCTAGAGAGATAGTATATGCAAGAATATTGCATTTCTTGGAGGCTAAGTCTAGATAAAATTGCAATTACAGCCTATAACCTGTAACTTGCTATAGTTGGTGAGAATAGAGACAAAATAGTTGAGGTGGCAGGCCTACATTGGTTCATTGCCTTGAAAATATCTGAATTATTCTCTCTTAATGATTGGTAGAAGGTGGCAGGTGTATGCTCTAGCTGTGAAAGGGTTTGTGTGTGCTGTATGGTAGTATATATATGTTGCGATAAGGTTTATTAGGGTTTAAGCCTTTAGAATACACTAATATTGAGTTGCAGCTAAGAACCCTCAAGCACCCTATGAAAACCAAGTTTTTCTCTACTATTTGATGATGATCCATGCAAGAAAAACTCACTGAATCAACTTTTGTGTGTGTACAAAATGCTGAGATGATGCTGCTGTCAAGTTTGCTGGTATAAAGGCTGGATTGAGTACTGATTTGAGTTCCAAGCTGCTGTGGTCATTTCCAAGGGTATATAATCAAGTCATGCATCCAAAACACCAAGTCATCAAATGACAAAACAAATAACCATAAACCACACAAGGCACATTATCACATAATAGCAACCACGGAACTATAACCATAATCAAATCCACATAACCCATGAACTCACCATGATGCTACTCACATAATAAATGTCGTGATATAAAATGTTATGCCGGAATCATATTCCGCACCTAAACTGATGTTGTGCTAGAAACAAATTTTGCACCTAGAAACAAATGAATGCACATTAAGAGGTTGTTGCACATTATTAGCTTGTGGCATTCCCAAGGGTGGATGCACATTATTAGGTTGTGGCACATTATTAGGCTGATACACACCTTGGTGATCCACATAACCAAGATCCTCAATTTGTTCTTCCATTAAAGTGATGGGGTGGTTAAGAGTGGGAAGAATTCTACTAGAACTAACTCTTAATCGCCGAATGGATGATTCAAGAATTTAATTTAGAGGAGCGAGAGGAAGATGAAGTGACCTTCGACCATGCATGCATAACAAACAACCACAACAACTTCACAACAAACCACAACAATTAACAACAAATCCACAACCTCTACATACAATGTTCCCTTTTTCCTCAATATATATCAATGCAATAATTTAAAGACCTCAACAAGGGTCCATGCTTTCAACAATAAAGTAATGGCCTCGACAAGGGCCTATGCTTGGATAAGAAATTAAGCAATGTAATTAGCCTCAACAAGGGCTATCTTTCAAACATATAAGGTAATGAACAATTAATCTACAAGAGTTCAAGAAACACTCACAAAGGTCCCAAGTAACAATGTCAAGATCCAATGCTTGCTTTCCTTGTAGTCAAGTACCTATTTGAACATAGAGTAACAAGTAAGAGAATAAAAAAAATATTAAAGCAAGCAATCAAATGAGCACTAATGCCTATTCGATTCCAACTAAATCGTTAATCCCCGGCAACGGCACCAAAAACTTGCTGCAACCTTATTGTGTGCAAAAAAATGTGCTTTTGAATATCTAGAAATATATGTAAAATAGGCATCAACTTTTACATTTATAAATGTAATGACCCGGTCATTTCCTTTCCTTTTCTTTCTCTCGAATTTTCACGAATATTTTTTTTCCGTTAATCTTTTCTTTCTGAGATCGATTTCTCATCACTTAGTGTCATTTCGAGTGCTCTGGAATGGTTTCCGAGACTCTTTTCCTTGGATTGACATCTTCCTTTGAGGACTGCGTCAACTCCACATTTTTTATTTTTTGACACTATTCATATTTTGTCTTTTTCCCGTTTATCGTTTTTCCTTGCAAAACCTCACTTCTTGTGCTCGGATTTGATTCCGGTTTTGTATGCATTCATGACATTTAAATTCCATGCCATGTGTATTTTTACTTTCTTAGAAAAGCATGTTAAGTGTTTACTTTTCTTGTAAATGGTATGAAAGCATAATTTTTTTGTAATATTCTTAACTTTTAGGGTTATTGTGTAATTATGCAAAATAATTATTTTTCGTCTTAGGGACCATTTTATAATTTAATTTAGAAGATATTTTTTAAAAGGACCTTTTTACAATTTTTGGAAAATGTGACATGTGTCACATTCTCATGGAGCCACTTGTTGGCATTTGGGAGGACTGACTTGGATGCATCATCTTGTGACATTTGGAGGGTGGAAATTCACCCACTTGTTAGCCTATGATTGGTTTACTTGTTAGCTTAGATGGTTGATAAGTGTAGGCTTAGGATTAAGCCTAGGAGGGAGCCTTGGATTTGTGACAAGTGTAGGCTCACAATTTAGTCTTGCATTAGTGTGTGTGTGTGAGAGGTAGTGTAAGATCACATAGTGAGTGGAGGATTTCTATTTCCTCCACTCACACTTAATCTCATTTTGTAACATTATCTTCCTCACCACAAACCCTAGCCACCATTAGAGGAGCTTGATGCTTAGGCTTTGACCTTAATTTTTAAGGGCCTTCCACTCATCTTAGACTTAAAACCTTGGGAGACAAAAGTTTCCTCTTGCTCTCCTCTTCAAAACCCTTGTCTTGTTTTCCATTTTTGAGTTTGGTTGCTTGGGATTATAGAGATTCAATTCTCTATTGAGGTAGGGGGTGTTATAATTTATTTTCTAAGTGTTTTACTTGCTTTTGTATGAAATATAAGTCGTATGCATGTCTTTTGTTAATTTGAGAAATTAATGATGTATCTTAGCTTGCATATAACTTATTTTAGACTTGAAATATGGCATGGCCATGACTTGATCTTTGTTATATATTAAATTGGAATGATTTAAATGAGTTTTAAAATCTAGAGATTAAATGAATTTAATTTGATTTAAATTCTAGTTAATTGTGTTTTCCTTGTATTCCATTTTAGACTTGATATATGGTATGACCATGACTTAGTGCTTGATATATATTAATTTGAGATCATTTGAAAAACTTTAGAAATCTTGAGATTTAATTGATTTAAATTAATTAAATTCTAATTGATGATACCTTACTCATTTTGCATTTTTGATTTGATATATGTAATGAACATGCTATGTTGTTTAACATATATTAATTAGAGGTTATTTGAATTTGATTTGAAATCTAGAGAATTTAATTATTTTGTTTAATTAAATTCTATCTAATGGCTCTATGAATCTATATTTGTGTTTTAGAAGTCGTTTCTACATTCAAATCATGGACTTGGACTTATTGTGTATTCACTTGGTTGTGTTTTGAGCATTTGATAACATTGTTGTTATATTTATATTCATGAGAACATGTTTTCTTTATAGAATATATTATTGCCTTGTGTAATGAATTGCACACTTTGTAATTGACATTATATATGCCATTTTAGAATTTAAACTCTAAGGCATGGATTGTGTGGTTTTAACCTACTTGTGCATGGAAGGTGATTTCGTGCATTAATTATGTATAAGTTGTGAACTTATTTGGTTTATCTTGAAGTCTTAGGACATTGTTGTTACAAGTGACATGGCTAGAGTTTGGCTCTAGTGCGGGAGATATGAGTTCTCCCTAATTGAGATAATGCGCACTAGGGTGGTCTTCCCAGCGGGTTAATGCCCGGAATAACCATTTAATTATCAGCAGAAATCCAAGATTTAATATTCAAGTCTTCCACTATTTGATTTTGCATTCAATTCCAAGTTGACAATCATGTTTAATTGTAACTTGTGGTTTTGGCTATTGGCGATTTGATGTTGTTAAGTATATCCATATTAAATTGTTATATTTAGTTGTTTTTACACTTTTAGATTTCAAGTTGATAACTTAGAGAATCTATATCTTGATGTGTGGTATTAGAAATTCTAATTGTACTAAATTGTTATATTTAGTTGTTATTATATTTTAGATTTCAAGATGGTAACCTTGAAAATTTATATCTTATTACTTTGTATAGCATGCTCCTATGTTGTTGAAATGGCATAAAGGATGTGATTTATGTTAGAAATGATTTAAGGTAGCTTAGGATGCTCCCTGTGATGGCCTAGGTTTTGTAAACCCAGTGCGTCAGTGATGACCAAAAGATAACCCGATAACGGATCCGAAATGCGGAAGCGAAAGGTGAAACAATGGTCTCTAGAGATACAATGCGTCTCTAAGAAACCAATGTGACCCTCAATGAGGTCATGGAACCCAAAGGAAAACAAATGCGGAAGTGTCGTTTCAAAAACGGACAAAAAGGAATCTAGGGGCAAAATGGTCATTTTGTAAAAAAATGGATTCAAGTGCTATCGAGCACACCAATAGGAAAACAATGAAAAACTAGTGATGATGGACTCAAGAATTTCATTATCCGGATTCCGGACGAAGGAGAAACGACAAAACAAAGAAAAAACGAGCAATAAAGCTAAAAGGGTAAACTGGTAATTATCCAAAAAATCTGGGTGCAACTGAGCACACCGTTGGATAGACAATGAAAAATTAATCAATTTTATAAAAAAACTCACTTGATTTGGAGTCCGGATGAGGGAGAAAGGTCAAAAACAAAATCGACGTCGCGGCGGCCCGACGAAGGCCGTAACAGCTACAGTGCCGTTAACCCACTACTGTTGCAACCGAGAGTAAAAACGGGCATCTAAACGGACTTTTCTGGAAAAACTCAAAGAAGAAACCACCCCTAAAATCAAGTTTTCTACCCGACTTGTGAACGAAAACCAAAAAAATGCATTGTAAAATGTCCAAAATACCCTCAAGAAAATTAGGTTTAGAGGTCAAAAATCGTTCCAAGCTACTGCCTAAAGAAAGGAAATGGGGCTTCGGAAGGTTTTTAAATTGCCTAAATAGAAAATGCAATCTTAAAATACACCCACAAGACCCCCGGAAGTTTCACATTGGTCATCACGCTTTTCAAAAAAAGTCGATGAATAGTACCAAGTATATTTGCACTAAAGTCGACAAAAACCTGGCAGCAATGATTTTTCGGAAAAAAAAAAGATTTTTGAGGGCCAAGATGGCATTTACTGGAAAAACACAAAGAAGAAAACCCCCTCAAAATTGAGTTTTCTATGTGACTCTTGTGGAAAAATGAAAAAAATGCATTTTGAAATACCCGAAATGCCCCTAGGACATAATAGGGTAAAACTCCCTAAAAATGCTACTTAGAGTATTTGTTTCATCAAGGATGGTGTTGTTTGCCAAAGTGAGCATGCAAGCATATGTAATGTGATAAAATAGATGTGTTGCAATGGCCTATGGCCTCATGGCATGTCATATGCAAAATAGAACCCTTCAATGCATTAATCCACACATCTTCCATAGGCAACAATGAAGTTCAAAGTTAGCATACATTTCACATAAATGTCTTTAGCCGTTGGCCTCATTACAACCACATTCTGAGAGTGTCAAAAGGTGCACTTAAGTGCACATTACATAACTTAGACAATAAGTACAAGTTTTATCAAAGTAAGCAAAAGTAGGACAAGATATGCTAACATATGCATATTCTATGTCATCAAAAATACTTCAAGAACTTTAGTGAGTCTAAAAATGCTGTGCATCCCACACTAAGGCTTCTTTACCTGCAAAACACCCATTAACTTAGGGGTGAGTAAACAAGTTTACTCGTAGGGAATGCATGGGTTTATCTTTGTACCAAGTTACAATCTAATACCATTTAATTCATGCTATCAAGTGACAATAGAACTTTCAACATAACACAATGACATGTAATTTTACAAAGTTAACAACTTGGAATTTAAATGCAAAATCAAACCAAAGTGGATACTTGGAAGTTACGCCGGATCAAACCGACAATGTGGTTACTTTAGGGTTACTAGCCCATGGGTAACCTCCTTATGTGCGCACTAGACTTGTAGAGGAACTTTCCCCCGTACTAGAACCATGCCCTAGCCATAGTCATAACAACGACAGCCTCAAGTTTTCAAAATCAACATTTGGTGTACATTACATATATGTATCAACATAACATGTATATATACAATGTAAAGCCATCAACATGCACAAATCAATTTTGGAAACACAATACATGCCCTAAGTTCTCAACTAAAATGGCATGAAGAATATTGAATGATCATTATGCAATTTGCCACTAATTACAACAATATCATTCAACAACAAGAACATAGCCTCACAAGTATGATATAAGTTTAAAATCATAATTTAAACAATTAAATAAAACAACTAAATTCCCTAGATTTCACTTCTCATCCAAACATGCTCAATTTAATATATGTTGTAGTACATGTCATGGTTATTATATAAATTACTTCAAAACTTGATTTAAGTCATGGGAGCATATAAATAAAAATTAATTAAATTAATTCATTAATCCCTCTAGATTTTAAAACAACTCTAAATGACCTCAAATTAACATAAGTTATGAATCAAGCCATGGTTATGTTATTTATCAAGTCTAAAGTGAATTACATATAAGTCACAATTAATCATTTATTTCTCATTTTAATACAAGACAAACATATAACTTAGATATCACTATAGGAACAAATAAAATCACTTGGAAGATAAATGATAACACCCCCTACCTCAATAGAGAATTGAATCTCTATAATCCAAGCAACCAAGCTCAAAATGGAAAACAAGTTTAGGGTTAATGAAGAGGGGAGTGAGAGGAAGCTTTTGTCTTCCAAGGTTTTATGTCTAAGGTGAGTGGAAGGAGGGCAAAATGAAGAAGAAAGCTATTAACCAAGCTTTTCTTCAATGGTGGCTAGGTTATGGTTCTTGAAGACAAGTGAAAATGAAAATGATAAAGTGTAAAATGGTGAGTGGAAGGGCTAGAAATCCTCCACTCACTATGTGCTCTTACACTACCTCTCTCACACACACAATGCAAGACTAAATGGTGAACCTACACTTGTCATGAATCTATGGTTCATTCCTAGGCTTAATCTCAAGCCTACACTTGTCACTATCCTATATAAACTTCTAAGACTTAATATTGAACCCCCATTTGTCAACCATCCATGCCAATAAGTGTACCAATTCTAGGCCAACAAGTGGGTGAATTTCCACCCTCCAGATGTCATCATCCAAGGCATCAAAGTGTTTCCACACAAATGTCAACAAGTGGATGAATGGAAGTGTGACACTTGTCACACTTTCTGAAAATTACAAACAAGTCCTTTTTGAAAATATCTTCTAAATTAAATTGCAAAATGGTCCCTAAGACGAAAAATAATTACTTTACTTAATTACCCAAAAACCCCTCAAGTTATGGATAATTACAAAAAGTTTTGTTTTCATGGCTTTTACAAAGAAAGTAAACATTTAATATGCATTTCTATAAAAGTAAAAATATAGATGTCATGGAATTTAAATATCATGGACGTATGCAAAACTAGAATCAAATCCGAGTACAAAAAAATGAGGTTATGCATGGAAAAACGAAAGAAACAGGAAAAAGACAAAAAAAGAAAATCGCCAAAAATGGAAAAGGAGGAAAAAGGCCGGGTCATTACACTCCCTGAGTCTCACCTTTGACATAGACGTTAGGTGGCATGACCCTTTTGAATTGTTTCATGTTGTTATAAAAATCTATAAAGAAATCGAGTCGATGCATGCTCTTCTCTACGAGTAAACTTGTTTACTCACCCCGAAGTTACTGGGGGTAATGTTCAGGTATAGGATTCAAGATATGGAGATTTGCACTTGCCTTGGGTGATTTGGAAATTTGAAGTTCTTTCAAAGTATTCTTGTTCACACGCAAGTGTTAGCATGTTTAAGTTTTACTTTTGTTGTTGTAACATTTAGGTAGGCTCAATATGCCATTTTTGCTTTATGACATGTAAAGTGTACTTAGATACACTAATTGGAACCTATTTTATATGTATGACATGAGGCCAAGGGTCACAAACTTTAAAGTTCAAATGTATTTAAATTTCAAGTTTTGTATTTGAAATGTACTTTTATCAACCTTTGAGGTTTGGCATGTGAATTGAAGTAAATAAAATGTAATGAGGCCTCAGGCCATTGTAACACACTTCAACACTCAAAGTATACTTGTTGGCATGCTTGTATAGCTTAAAATCTTGTTTTTGGACCGAATTCATGTTGGGGTTTGAGGCTTGGGTGAAGCCTCAACAATTCTTGTTCATAGCAGGTCCTTTAACAGTTTTTCATGGTGTTTCGGTCGACCGGTGACTTTTGGAAATGTCGTAGTACAGTAAATCATCAATTCCAATAGGCTTTTGCACTGTTCAGGACCATTTCGGTCGACCGATGGCCCAAATCGGTCGACCGATGGCCCAAATCGGTCTACCAAACCAACCGCACCTTAAAAATAAAACTTCAGCAAAGTTTCTGTGAGTTTCAGTCAACCGAAACTCTATTTCGGTCGACCGAAATAGCTTTTATACCCTAGCATCTTCAGTTTTGTTTCAGCACTGTTGTTCCGACTTCAAACGGTCATATCTCCTTCATTTCTAACCCAAATGGGGTGATTCTTGAGCCTAAATTCATGAATTTTGAGTCAAATTTTCAATGGTACCAATTCCATTCTTAGATTCAAAACACAGTGGGAGTTATTCATGTTTTAGTGAAGTAGTGTCGGGATTTGGTTCGAACCGGGAAAGGGCATTTTGTGAGATTCTTGTCCAATGTTCTTAGAACCTCTTGGAATGTTATGAAACGATTAGTATAGGTTGTGTGGACCTCATTTGACTTACTTGGAGTCAAATTTCTCCTCTTGATTGTGAATTGACCATTTTGCTTTTTATTAACGAATTTTGTCCATTTTAACTCTCGTTCGCTCTTTTGCTCTCTTTAAGTTCCGTGACCTCATTGAAGGTCACATTGGTGTCTTATGGGTGACTTCTATCTCTAGAGACCTTGGTTTATCTTTTGCTTCTGCATTTCGGATCCGTTATTGGGTCAACATTCGGGTCATCGTTGACGTATCGGGTTGAAAAACTCGGGTCTCGACAATAAAAGCCACTTAACACTAATACAATAGAGTACAGTGAGAAGGGATCATCCTCAGGGATTGAACACGTATTGAAATCTAACTTGGCTTTAATGCTAAAATGATTGAAAAGAGGGTTTGGTTTGGTGATAAAACTAAGATTAATTTAAAACATTGAATTGAATTGAATGCTAAAATGAGTAGAGTTTAAGAGATAGAAGAGGAGTCTTAGGGCACATGAATCACCACTAAGCTCATTCACTAAACCACATGCCTTCAACTAATTGGAGAAAAACAATGTAGTAAACAAAATGCGGTTACTAATTTAAATAATAAGCATGGATATCAAATTCAAGTATGAATTGTCTACTTAACAACAAGTAAACTAAGATGTAGTGCAATTCATCAAGTCTAAGCATAAACCATCTAATTAATCAACAATTGTAGCACACATTAATCAAGAGGATAATACAAATTGCAATAATAAGCATGGATTACGAAATTCAAGCATGGATTGCCTACCTAACTACAATTAAAATGCAATTAAACTTTAATTAAACTAAAAGTGTAGTACAATCTATCACGTATAAGCATAATCCATCAAATCAATTAACAATTGTATCTAATAAAAACCATGCATAACGTTCACTAAATCCAAGTACAACTAGTATTTAGTGTAGAGATCAATTCTCAAATAATCACACATAAGACAACACGTAATCACATAGAGTATTAGTAGGAAAAATTTAATCCATAGAAATCATAAGAGAACCCAAGAATCATTATATACATAAGGTTATAACATCAATTACAACATTAAATCCCCCAAGAGATGAAAGACAAGGGTATAGATTACAAGCTCAGGGCTCATCCGAGCCCTAAGGTGAAGTTTAGCCACTCATGGAGGGTGTAGATGTCATCAAGGAGTACTCTAGATCCATCCCCATGCTTTGCTTGATCTTCTTCATTTTCTTCTTCTTGCTTGAAACTCTAGAGAAATGGCTCTTCTAGAGATCTTCTTGCCTCTATTTCAAAACCCTAATGTGTATCTCTAACTTTTTCTCTCTAAAAATATCTCTAATTAGCTAACCCTTTACAAAATGGTCCAAAGCCCCTTTTATACAAGACCCTTGGAGCCCAAAACAGGTCAGAAATAAGCCCTAAAATGATGCAATCCCATAGCCATTTGGTAGGTGAAGATCCAAAAAAATCGTGCAAAAAATATCTTCTGAACAGCAGGTGCGATCGATCGCATAGTGTTGTGATCGATTGCAACTCTGCTCCAATTAATCGCGCTGACGTGGCTTGACCTTGTCCACTTTTGAACTTATCGCTGACTAGGATGTTGACGTGGCCTTGCGATCTATCATAGCTTACCTATGATCAATCATGATGATGACATGACAGTGCAAACGATGACGTGGCTTGCCTTATCTGATGACGTGGCCTACGAACGATGATGTGGACTTGCGATCGATCGTGGCTTACCTACGATCGATCGTAAGCCCCTTTTGGCAGATTTCTAAACTTCTTTTGGATTTTTCTTGATGCATTTGCTTGACTCCAAGAAGGCTTTAATGAACTGTTTTTTAGCCTGTTTGAACCTTATTGACCTGAAATTGACAAAAACACAAATAATGACTAAAATAGGAAAGTAAAGATAGACGCAAGGTCTAAAATACTCGAGATTAGGGCTGAAATGTGCAATTTTTCAGCACTTATCACACCCCCAAACTTAGATATTGCTAGTCCCTAACAATGAAGTACTAAGTATGATAAGTGCTCAAATGTTGCACATTTTAGCACCTAAGCTAGGGTAGTTTAGTCCCTTCATCTATCTTTATTTTTTTGTTTTAATTCTAATTTGTGTTTTTGTCTATTTCAGGTCAATAAGGTTCAAACGGGCTAAAAATGGTCCATTACAACCTTTTAGGAGTCAAGCAAAAGTTCTGAGAAAATTCCAAAAAATATTTAGAAAATTCAGAAAATTGCCAAGTCAGGGGGGCTGCGATCGATTATAGCTCCTAGCGATTGATTACAGCTTTAGCTCCACAGTGATAAGGCCAAAGCAAATATTTTTTGCCACATCAGTGCCATGTCATCAATTTGGATATGATCAAATTTGCCATATCTGCGCCATGTCATCAATTCGGATATGATCGAATCTGCCATGTCATCGGCGATCGATCGCCACTTCCTACGATCGATCACATGTCTGCTGGCAGTCCAAAATATCTTCCCACACCATTTTTGCCAAACTTTCACTAATATTTTAGCTACAGGATTGGACCATTTTAGGGCATATTTATAACTTGTTTTAGGCTCCAAAGGTCTTGTATAAAAAGGATTTTGAACCATTTTGTTAGGGTGAGCCTTTATTTTATTTACTTTTCATATTATAATAGTTAGTTCATAAGGTTCTCTATCTAGATTAGGGTTAGAAGTGGAGGCAAGAAGCTAGGGTTTCAAGAACAAGCAAGAACAAAAAGATGAAGAAGAAGATTGACCAAGGCTTGAAGATGGATCATGAAGGCTCCTTGATGCTTCCCTTCCTCTCCATGCTTGGCTAGACTTCACCTTAAGGCTTCGATGAGTCCTAAGCATGTAACCTAAACCCTTGCTCTTCTTTAATCTTTTAGGGAATTAATTGTTGTAAATGATGTTTTAGCCTTGTGTATATAATGAATCTTGGGTTTTTCTTTAATTCCTATGGTTTAATTTTTCCAATTAATTCTCTAGCTATGTGATTACGTGTTGTCTTATGTGTGATTATTTGGGAATTGATCTGTACACTAGTTTTTCTTTGTTAATTGTATGTCTATATGTGGTTAATTGAGAATTGGTGCTATCCGTAGTGATGACTCCAAATTTGTGCAAAAAAGTGTGAGTGTGCAATGTGGCCAAGTTTTAAATTTATAAATGCCACTACTATCTTTAACTAAAATATAGCTAGGGTGAGTAGGGATCATCCCAAGGGATTGTGGGCGTGTTTGCAATGGAAACAAGGTATAGGGTTAGTAGGTCGAGTGATCAAAAGATGGTTGGATTGATTGATTAAACTACTTTGCAAATTAGTTGAAGCAAACAAAATACAATGATTTGTAAGATAGAGAAAAAGATATAGAGGAGAGGATTGGGTGTACTAGAGCTCACCACTAAGCTTGACTTCACTAGACACTAGCAATTGTATTTCAATGGGGAAATTGAATTGTAATTTGTGTGTGTGTGTGTGTGACATTAATTGAAACTAGGCATAGATGACAAATAAGTATAGATTGCCTAGCCAATTCAAATGGAAAGCACAACCTATCAAATGAGACCAAAATCCATTCAATGAAACCACAATTTATGCACACACAACTATTTAAAAACATACACCCTTGCATTCATAAGTATAGGACACCAAGGAATAAGAAAAGATTGTCCACCGATCTATGAATCTAAAGCAAGTACACTACATCTACACTAAAGACATGGAAATTAAACTAAGTAAGCTAAGGGTGTGGCACAATCCATCAAGAAACAAGTGTGAACCATCAAAAATTGCAAGAGCATTCAATTAAGCACTATGTTTTGATCATCACTAGATTAACTTCATCCAAACACATAGACATGCATAAATTCTATTAAATCTAGAGAAAAGCACATGAATCATCCATTCTAGCATATATAGACAAATGATTAGAAAAAGATAATCAATTGGAAGCATTAATCCATACACATCAAGTAGAAACCACAAGATATATATATATATATATATATATATATATATATATATATATATAAATCCAAGATTAAAACATTTATTACAAGTAAATCCCTAAAGATATACAAAACACTAGGTCTAGGAAGCAAACTTAGGGGCTATTCTAGCCCCAAGTAGATGTTTAGCCACTCATTGAAGTAGTCATCCAACCCTCAAGGGCTATCTCCATGGTAGGCATGAACTCCTTCTTGAAGGAAACCCTAGAAGAATGGAAGAACTCCCAAAGATGTGTAAAAGCTCTCTAGTCTCTAGCCTCTTCTCCAATATATGAGATGTATATGCTATCTTCAATTCTTTGTTCAATCATTTGATATGAATGGCTCAAAATCCTTATATAGGAGGGTCAAGTGTCACACACCCAATGGTTTGGATTCGTGCACTAGGGTCCTTGCAATGATTGCATCATAAGCCAACTTTTAATGAGCTGGACTTTGTTTTAATTCGAACTTGAGGAGGTTCGATCGATTGAATTGTGTTGAGATCGATCGAACATTGGTGAGATCCATCGAATGCTGCAGAGATCAATCATCCTTAGCGGCGCCTTTTTGAGTAAAGATAAATCTCTGAAATATTTTGGAAAAGAGATAAAAGTGGTAGGTGGGGTGGTAGGTGTGGATAAGATCGAATAATTTCGATCGATCGAAGATAAGTTGGATCGATCGAGTATGGTTGAATCTTTTGGTTAACGATAAAGGCTTGGATCCATCTTGAAGTATCCAGATCGATGTTGTTCTAATCGATCGAAGGAATGTTAAGATCGATCGAACTTGCTGATTTTTCACACTTTTGCTTCATTTTGCTTCTACTTTGCTCCTTTTTTCCATTCAACTTGAGATAACTTCTTTAATGCTCTTATTTAGCTAAATTAACTTATTTTTGGGATAAGCACCTAAAAAGGGCAATAACATAAAATTAGTCTAAAATGGGAAAGTAGGATAGATAAAGGTCCTAGAGTACTAGAGCTTAAGGGGTTTAAATGCGCACTTTTCAGCGCTCATCAAGAATCTAGTGATGGCTATGCATGGTATTCATTAGATGCAATTATTAATTAATTTGATGAATTATGCTTATGCTTGATGGGTTGTACTACATTTTTAATTTCATCGTCTTAGTTTAATTATAGTGTAATTGCATTTAAATTCCTAGATAGGTAGACAATCCATACTTGAATTTGATATCCATGCTTACTAGTTGCAAATTGCATTATTCTCTAGATTAATATGTACTACAATTGTTGGTTAATTAGATGGTTTATGCTTAAGTTTGATGAATTGCACTACACTTTAATTCATGCTTGTAGTTAAGTGGATAATTCATACTTGATTTTGATAGCCATGCTCATTGATGCAATTAGTAGTCACATTTGGTTTACGACATGATTTTTCCCCAAATAGATAAAGGCTTGTGGTTTAGGGAAGGTGGTTAGTGGTGATTCCTATGCCTTAAGAATCCTTCTCAATCTCTTAAAATCTGCACTTTAGCATTTAATTTACATTACATTGTTTAATTGGATTATAGTTTTAATCACCAAACCAAACGTCTTTTACAATTACATTAGCACTAAGTTCAAGTTCAATTCCAACCATTTGTTCAATCTCTTGGGACAATTCTTTCTCACTTCATACTCCATAGTATAAGTGTAAAGTGGCTTTTAGATAAATTTTAAAAGTTGTTGCTCACTTGACATTTCTAAATCACATTTCAAAAGTTGTACACAAAAGTGCACACACACAAAGAAGCATCACGTTTTTGGCGCCGTTGCCAGGGATTGACGGTTTGAAACTGAATTAGGCATTAGTGCTTGTTTGATTGCTTGCTTTAATTTATTTTATTTTATTTTCTTACTTACTGCTTGTCAATTAGGTACTTGATTACAAGGAAGGCAAACATTGGACCTTGAAGCAAGAATTGAATCTTCAAGCATTTCTTAGGACCTTTGTGAAGAATATTTAAACTCTTGTAGCCTAGTTGTCTATTTCTTTATATGCTTGAGATTGCCCTTGTCGAGGCAATTACATTGTTTAATTTCTTGTCCAAGTATAGGCCCTTGTCGAGGCTATTACTTTATTGCAATATCATGGGTCCTTGTCGTGGCCATTAATTTTGTGTATTGATATAACATGGGAGTATAGGGACATCGTATATGGAGGTTGGAAATCGTTGTTGATTGAAGTTGTTGGTGTGTTGACTTGTTGGTGTATGCTTGGTCTAGTTCTAATAGACTTATTCCCACTCTTGACCACTCAATCACTTTAATAGAAGAAGTTGAGGATCTAGGTTTTGTAGATATCCAAGGTATGTATCACCCAAATAATGTCCAAAATCCTAATAATATACAACAACCTCTTGGCATGCCAGGACCAAATGTGGTTCCACCACCCATTGGGAGGCAACCACCTCCTCTAATGCAAATCCCTCTAAGAATGCAGGCACCCCCATTAATGCAAATTCCACCTCAAGGAGGCCCTAGGGCCAATGTAGTGCAAAATCCTCCCGGAGCTCAAGCTCCTCCTCTTCCTCAAGTGGTATTTCGGGATCATTACACCCCTAATGTGTATGATGCGCCAACATGCATTCAATTGCCGAAATTTAGGGCCAACCATTATGAGATTAAGGCTTCAACCATCAATATGTGTTCTCTTTTCTGTGGGTTGAGCAATGAGGAACCCTATAAACACTTAGATGAATTTTTGGAAGTGTGCTTTACTATGAAAATCACGGATGTCCCCAAAGAAGTTTTGAGAATGAAACTCTTTCCTTTCACTCTTCGGGACAAAGCTAAGTATTAGTTCAATAACTTGGGGGCAACAAAATCACCTCTTGGACACAATTACAATAAGAGTTTCTAAAGAAATATTACCCCGCAAATAGAACCAACGCAATGAGAACTTAAATCCGTGAGTTTTCCCAAGAGGATGGAGAACCCTTGCATGAAGCGTAGGAGTGTTTAAACAATTTGCTAAGGAAGTGTCCACATCATGACCTTCCAAAGTGGCAATTAGTTCAATACTTCTACGGAAGCTTATTCGATGCCAACAAGGGCATGGTTGATGTTTTATACGGAGGAACCTAATTAGAAAAGAATGAGGATGACATTTGGCGTGTTTTTAAGAACATAAGTGAAAATTCAATGCATCGTTCTTCATCTTCTAGGTTAAGCCATAATGCAAATGTGGGAGGAAAGAAAAATGTTTCCCAAGTGGAAAGTTCAATGGAAATTATCGTGAAAACTCTAACTCAAATATTTGATCAATTTCTTTCAAATCAAAATCTCTCATATCAATCATCTCCCTCTCCTCATCGTTAAAGTGAACTGTGTATGACTTGTTCTAGCTACACCCATAATACTTCCAATTGTCTTCTTGGATAAGTCTTTCTAAGGGAGCCTCAAGAACAAGTGAATGTCGCTTTCACCAATCAAGGGAACAACCCATACTCTAATCATATAATCTGGGTTGGAGGGATCATCCTAACTTTGCTTGGAAAAACCATGGAGACGGTGTAACCCTCCTTAAAATCAAAGTTTCTAAGCAAAGTATGTTCCCCAAAACTTCCAAAATCCTCAAAATTTTCAAGGGTACCGTCCTTCATCTTGTCATCCTTCCAATGTGAATCAATACTCTCACCCTCAAGCTTCCAATTCTCAATCTTACTCTACTATACCTCAAGCACCTCCTAGGAGTCCCGCCTTTGAGGAAAAGGTTTTGTCGGCCTTAAATGGCCTTGAAGCTGACAATCAATTGCTCCATTTTCATTCTCAATCAATTTCAAAGCTTGAAGCTTAAATTAGGCAAATAGCTAATTCATTAAATGTGAGAGAAAAGGGTAAGTTGCCTAACTAACCCGAGCCTAGCCAAAAGAAGACTTACAAGGTAGATTCAAATCCCTCATTAGGATTTCCCATCCATGAGTAAGTGAATGCCATAACCATCTTGAGAAGTGGTATAGTAGTGGATAACAATGTAGAGAAACCTAGTGAAGCTAGTGATCCAGTGCAACCAAGTGTTTTTCCACCGTCCATTCCGAAGTCTATTCTTACTTCACTTGGAGAAAGTGGTCACAATAAGGATAAATCACCCTAATCATCATCATTGTCTTTCCCTTAAGTTGAGAGGCCCTATGAGCCAAAGGTTCCATTTCCTCAAGCATTGAAAAGTTCATCTCTTTTAGGGAAACATGATAATAAGACACATGAAATGATGGAAATGTTTAGGCAAGTTAAAATCAACCTTCCTCTTCTTGATGCAATCCGTCAAATTCCTGCCTATATATGCCAAGTTCTTGAAGGATTTGTGCACTCAAAAGAGGAAGTCCAAAAGCCAAACATCAAAGAAAGTTCTTCTCACCGAGCAAGTAAGCTTAATCATTCTTCACAACACCCCTCCCAAGTTCAAAGATCCATGATCTTCTACTGCTTCATGCACCATTGGTGATCATGTAATTCATAGGGCTCTTTTGAACTTAGAAGCGAGTGTAAATATCATTCCTCACTCGGTGTATCTCTAATTAAGTTAGGGGGAGTTAAAACCCACGCCGGTTGTCTTACAATTAGCCGATTGGTCTATTAAGAAACGGTGTGGGATCGTTGAAGATGTTCTAATCAAAGTGGACAAATTTTAATTTTTAGTAGATTTTGTGGTCCTTGATATGGAACCGGTCCACAACCCTAAAAGTCATATTCCAGTCATCCTTAGCCATCCCTTTTTGGCCACCGCCAATGCGAACATAAATTGTAGGAATGGGGTGATGAAAATCTTTTTTGGGCACATGAGTGCCATGTTAAATATCTTCAATGCTACTCCCAATTCTTCGGATAAATTTAAGCAATTGTGTTTGAATGACATTGAAAAAGTGGTCGAAGATTCCCACTTAATTCCTTCACAAAAATTGCCTCTTCAATTAGTCCCAAGTGTGCCAATTCCTCCTTCCATTGAATCTACTCCTAAACTTAAGCTTGAATCATCAAATAAGCTTCAGTATACTTCCTTGGGTGTTGATAGAGATTTATCATTCATTATTACTTCAAATGTAACAAATTCCCAAGGAATTGAAATGTTAGGTGGGATTCAAGGAAATTTGCATCACATAGTGAGGGGGGAACCAAGAGAAGTGTTTGATTCTGTGACGACCCTGGATTTTTCAATCCAGCGTGTCCTGTGATGACCCTAATCGGATCCAAGATGCGGAAGCAAAAAGAATTGGAATGGCCTTAAGAGATGTACGTCATCCCTAAGGCACTGAAGTAACTCCCCATAAAGCCACTAAACTCACATGAGCCAAACAAATGAAGCAAGAATACCTAATCCGAAAAGAAATGAACCAAGGGCAAAATAGTCGTTTCTAAATTGAAATGGGTGCCACTGAGCACACCATTGGAAAGACAATGACAAATGAACAAGGTTAGACTCAAGAATCACCTGATTCTGAGTTCGAACGGAAGAGATATGAATTTAAAACAGAGTGGCCTTCGCCGTTTAAAGATTACCACGAACCTATCTTACTAAAACTGGAATAACTCTCACAATAAGTGGAGTTCTGAAGAGTGGTTAGTATCATTGGAAAGCTAACCTCGAGTTCTTGAACTTAGAATAAAAAATGACCAAATTTGGATCATGAATGAAGAAGATATGACCTTCTGAAGTCGGAACAACAAAGCTGCCCAAGGAAAACTAAAAGCTGAATGTTCCAGGGAGGATTGGTCGACCGAAATACAACCTTCAGCTGACTGAAACTCAACCGTCGGTCGGCCGAACCCCAATCGTCAGCCGGTTGAAACAAGGTTTTTCCTAAAAGGCCTACTGGAATGGAGTCTCGAGAATCGTCGGTCGACCGATGATGCTTCATCAGCCAGCCGACACATCTGCTGCAGCTGAGAAAAGCTACTGCAATGTGTGTGTGTGTGTGATGTATGGTCCGTTTCTAAGGCTCTCTAAGCTTTCTACATGATCCTTACATGTTTGAAAACATCTCTTAACATCGTTGAAGCATTTAAAACATGCTAAAACAAGAGGGAACTCAAAATGACACTCCGTGGAGGAATTTTTCATAAAAATTCATGAAATCGCCCAAAAATAAGTCAAAAGTTGAAACTCAAGGGTTTTGTGCAATGTGGACATGCACACAAACGTAGAAAGACATTTAAGACGCGTTCCAATGGTCCGCGGCTTTAAAATGCCAAGAATGCAAAATATGACCTCCTATGGTCAAAAATGCCTAAACACTATAAATGGAACCACGATGCAAAACCTAGAATGAAATGGTGTTTGGCCCTTGGCCACACCTCATACATGATCATTGAAACCCTATGGAATAGAAAGAATGGAATTCCCACGCCCGATGCAAAAGTTATGCTACAATGACTTATGAATTTTTCAAGGTTTTCACAATGTTCTTGAAGTTAAAGAGTGCAATGAATACATAATACATGATATTGGCCTCCGGCCTCATCTTATACATGTTGAATATAATGAAAAGGAGTGTACTTATGTACACTTTACATATTTAGAATCAAATAATACAAGTTTGATACAAAAGGTTACAAACATAGCATTTCATGCGAACACTTGCATGAAATGGAAATGCGAAAGCTATAAGCCTTCGAAGGAGCGACGAGCATCACGAACCAAGTCTTTATACCTGAACAAATCCCCCAGTAACTTCGGGGTGAGTAAACAAGTTTACTCGTAGAGAATGAGCATGCATCGACTCGATTTCTTTAGAGATTTTTAGGACTAACATGATATAGTTCAAAAGGGATCATGCCACCTAACGTCTATGTCAAAGATTAGACTCAGGGATCATCCTAAGCTACCATGGAGCATAAGCAACAAGAATCATGATATATCTACATATATGCAGCAAGTCAAGATTGCGATAATCTAAAGAACACGACAAAAAGGATGCTTGAGTGCAGATCAACATGAATTATATTTTTAATACAATTAAACAAGGTTTACTCTAATCTGTATAACACGATAAGGAGGATACTTGAATACAAGTTAACAAGAATTACATTATCGATGCAATTAACATGATTAGTACGTACCAATTAACACGACGGAAATAACACACGAAACCAAGAGCAAGGCATAAAATCTATGCAACTTAACATGATTGGAGCATTCCAATTAACACAATAGGAATAATACATGAAGTCAAGAACAAGACATAATATCTATGTGATTAAACAAGATTGGAGCATTCCAACTTACAAGATATGAATTATACATAGAATCAAGAATAAAGCATAAAATCTATGCGATTTAACAAGATTGGTGCATTTCACATAACATGACAAGTTTAAATCTTCAAGGAATAGCAACTTGAAATTTAAAGAGCGAAATCAACCAATGTAGAAACTCGGATATCGCCCGGATTAAAACCGTACTCTTGAGATCACTTTAGGGCTACTAACCCATGGGTACCTTTCCCTTAGTGCGCACTATAGTGTAGGAGGACAATCCCCCGTACTAGAACCAAGTCTTAGCCATGAAAATTCTTGATTGATATCCCAAGTCCCAAAATCAACAAGTTGTGCACCCAAGATTGTATCAAATACCATAAATGCATTAACTACGTTTCATGCACAACTAAGATTTTGGAACACACAAGTCATGCCCTAAGTTCATCAACTATCATAGCATGTGAAATGTCAAGAAATTATAGTGTGCAACTATATAGACAACAACAAAGATACATAGTACATGGAGTTCATTGAAGTAAATATACCACAAGTATAAGATACATGATTTAATTACTTTCTAAGCAACACATGTGTAATTAAACTATTCCAAGACAAATGGGCATGTTCATTAAGTACATTAATGAGATCAAGATACAAATGTTCATGATGCTTGGTAAAAAGAATAAAGTCCATGGAATTCAAGTTAAATTCACAAGTCTAACAAGAATTCACTAACAAGGCATTATTAACTCGATGGAAGCATATGAGAAAATTTAATCCACTCAAGGATTAAATTATCAAGATTTCAAGGTGAGTAAAAATGTTCCACGAACAAGTTATTTCAAGGATCATGTCAAGGCCAAGTTTATTGTCAAGTTACAAGTTCATTACATATAAGATGCAACCATGTGAATTAAATTCCATACAAGGGAATTAATTAAATATAAGTTTGAAGACTTATCCGATTATTCTTGATTTGATACACGTAAAGGAAATTGCCTAGGAAATCATGAATACAAGGTTAGAAACTTAATCTAGCTCATGGAACCATTGAATGGATTTTAATTAATTCATTTAATTAAAATCTCTAGATTTTAAAAGTCATCCAAATGACCTCAAATTAAAGTATGTTATACAACATGTCAAGACTTGTTTTAAAACCATGATACAAGTAAGTTCTAAGTAAGATACTACCTTGAGTATTAAACTTTAATACTAGAAATACAATAATTGAAAGGTTCCAAAACCTAATCAAATATTCTAGATTTAATATATGTGAAACTATATGGCATGTAAATCATGAATGTCAAGTTGGAATTCCAATGGGGTGAATAGTACACCCGGAATAAATTAATTAATCAAATAATTAATTATTCTCTAGATTTTAAAACATCACCATTTACTCTCTAATTTACATATGTTGAAGAGCATGCCAAGGCCTAATATAATATGCTAACACATATTGATTTCAAGCTAGTTAAGGCCACATGATTTAATATTTTATTCAAGATAAATATTAAATAAAATCTTCAATACTTGCCCAAATGATCTAGATTTAATATATGTCAATCAACATATCAAGGGTTAATATTCTATCATGCCATATGATTAAACAAAGCTATGGACAACCGGGAAAATTAAATCCTTCACAAGAAAAATAAATAATAAAATCTCTAGATTTTATATCCAAGCATGTAATCAAGTTGTATAAGCATCACAAGCATGTAATATAGCAAGAAAATAAATTATAACACCCCCTACCTCAATTTGAGATGGAAATCTCAAATCCCCACCGAAAAAAAAAGTGTTCCGAATCCGCTGAAACTCCTAGGTTTTGTCGGGGACAACACGATCTATATGAACCACCAAGAAGCCCCATGAAAATCACAATTTGACTTCAAACCCGAACTCAAGAAATGGTCAGAAATGAATTCTAATAAGGGGGAAAGATAGAACACGTTGAGGGGAACAATAAATGTAAAGGCCGAAGAATTTCTACCAAGGAAATCAAGTGGAGGAGAAGGAGAAAGAGTGGCAGCCAAGGAGTTTCCATGGCTGCCGGCCAAGAGGTGGAGAAGATGAGTGAAAATTTGATTTTTCACTTTAAGTCTTCCTATTTATAGTAAGTCTCAAAAAGTGCCCCGAAAGGGTTCCGCCGAGTCCGAAAAAGTGAAATTTGAGCAAACGCGCTCAAACGAAAAATCTCCATGAACGAAAAAGATTCAAAATGAGAAAATATGAATAACGAAAGAAACGATGTTGAAAACTGAGTCCCGAGCAGAGACATATGCCCCGAACAAGTTCGGCGGCAACCGGGTCCAGAAACTCTGAAACTGGAGAAAAATGCCAGAAAGAAATTCCAAGAGTACACGACTCCACAAAATATGAAAATGAATCCCGTACGAGGATCCAGGCTCCAGACGAGGCATTTTGCTATAACTTTCGTTAATTGCACCATGGCCCCTACAAAAAGGGTCAATTGCGAAACTGCCCCAAAATGAAAATATCTTTCAAAATATATTTTCTTAGATACCCCTGAAATAAAATTTTTTCAAAAGATATTTATGAAAAATACCCCAAGAAAAGAAAATAATTCTAAAGAACTATGCATCCATGCCCCTATGGACACTGGGAGCAACCAGAGTACTTTCTTGCAAAAGTAAAGATACGTATTTCGAGGAAACCACTGAAGATGAAGACACGTGAAGTCAAAAACCAACTCCGAGCACGAAAAGTGAGGTTATGCCAAAAACTGACAAATGGGGAAAAGACAAAATAGGGAAAAGGACAAAAAATGAATAGTATCCGAAAAGTAAAAATGTGGAAATGACTCGGTCCTCAAAGGAAATTGCCAATCCAAATGAAAGAGTCTCAAAAATCATTTTCGACCACTTGAGACAACACTATATGACAAGAAACAGAACTCAGACAAGAAAATTAAACAAAAAAAATTTATCCGTAAAATTTCAGGAAAAAGGAAAGGAAGGAAAATGACCGGGTCATTACAGATTCCGGCTAAAGAGAAGCCCAACGTCTTGCTAGAGACATTAAAGACTAGTTTTTATAGAGTTTTCAAACTCTATTCCTCCCTCATTTCTTTTTACGTTCATTCTTGCATCGTCTAGATAAGTTCCATTGCGATTCATTGAAAATTTCATGCATTTTGGGGCCTTGAAAAGATTTTTGTCATAGGAAAATTTCAGATTTTTTTTTTTGCCAGCCCAGGATGATCGATCGCAAGAATTAGCTATCGATCATAGACCTCGGCGATCGATCGGAGCTTCTTGGCGATCGATTGCTCTCTGCAGACCCCTTTTTTAACGTAAAAACATCTCTTGGTATTTCATCCTTCGTGACGTCCACGATCAATTGCAGACTCCTCCGATCAATCGCCACATTTCACAATCGATCGCAGACTTCTGTGATCAATCGCCATATGCGTCTGAAATTTTTTGCCATAAATGCATGCTCCCAGGGGATCAATCGTAAGTTTATGATTGATCGCATACTTGGCGATCGATCACAGCTTTTTCTAATAATAATAATAATTTATTATTTTAATTTTGAATCTTTTCTTACATTTTCATTTCTTTATTTTTTCCTTACATTGTACATATTGTTCTTGCATTTTACTTTCTTATTTTCTTTTTTATCTTTTACATTTGTTCATACATTTTTGTTCTTTATTTTTCTCTAATTTGTAGTTCAATTTATTGTAGTTTGTGTTCATATTTGTGTTCAAAGTAGCATTCCATCTTGCTAGAGACTTTAAACTTAGCCCACAAGAGACACATGTGTTTCTTTTATCACTTAGATTTTGTAGATTTGATTTTGCATTTTCATTTTCTTTGTATGCTTTCATAAAATCAAAAATACAAAAAAACTGTTTCACTATTGTGCCCTTATGTGTAGTCATGCATACTTTTATGCTTTATCTAGGGTTTGATCTCATATTTCTCCATCATCTTGTGCTATATTGCCTTAGAGTGTATGATTTGCTCTCTTTATCCCATTATGATATTTGATGTGAGTTTGCTAGTGTGGTTATTCAAATAGGTTGTTGATTCCAAGTTTAGGGGTGCCCTCTTTCATATTAGGTCATTACCGAGCCTCATAGGCTTTTGCCACCACGGTATACTCTTTCCATCTTTTCCATTATTCTCCTTGCACATTGAGGACAATATGTGGTTTAAGTTTGGGGATAAGATGGCTTTGTTGCATTCTACTTAAAGTTGAGCTTTAACTGTATGATTGAGATTTGAGACCTATTTTGCTATGATTTTGAACTTTTGAAGCATAGTTGTCTTAGAATGGCAAGTTGTTAGAGTCTAATACTTCTTGTATACTCTAGGATGCCATTTAGGGGTAAATTTTTAATTTTTGATTTCATGCTTGCTTTTGTGGTCCACATCATCAAGCTTGTTGAAAATGCTTTGAGAGTTGATTCTAAAGTACTACATTGCACAGGCGCGCACTAGCATTCAATTTGTGGGGTACATGCTTATTTAATTATTGTTTTGGTTATATTCCAACTGAGCTAGTAAACTTTAAAAGCTTTTGTTGGCCTAAGGATTTTTATCTAAAGGTCAAGCTTATTTTTGATGATTACAAACCATTAATGATGTTTATGTACTAATATTTTCATTGAGTTATATATAGTTCATATCTTATATAATGAGCTAGATGAGCCATTTCAAGCATTCAAGGACTCAAGCTATGGACTCAATGAAGCCTCAAAGATTGCAAGAAATCAAAGAAAGACTCAAACTTCAAAGATCAATCAAACAATTTCAAGGAAGAAAGCAAGTCTTCATCAAGCTCAAAAGATCATGGTCAGGGAATGGAGAAAAGGGTAGATAGGATGGTGAGAGCTTTAGATTTAAATGTTAAAGCATATTTGAATATCTTCTGAAGCTCAAGTTTTTAGGTTCATGCATATTATCTCTAAAAATCAGTTTTTAGAAGGCCTAAAATCTTTCCATGAACTTTACTTATGCATGCTCTCATAATAGGAAGTGCACAGAACAAGATGTGTTTCATTCTTAGTCTTACACAAGGATTGGAGCCGCCTCCCAAATGTAGGAGCCTGCTCTTTGCACTCCAGTAGCCAAATTGTGTGTCGTAGAATGCATTTTGTGAATTGGAGCCGCCTCCCAGTTATTGGAGCTGCCTCCCATTTATTGGAGCCTCCTCCAATTTTTTGTAGAGCCGGCTCTTCTAAGTAATTTGAATCTACAATGGCACTTTTCTGCATTTAAGTCTTCCAACTACTTCTAACAGACATATTAAGCTACGGTTATCTATATAACGAAGGCTTATTTACTAAAGTAGTTACACCACTGGATAATACATTCAAGAGAGCATTCAAGAGCATTCAATAAGCCATTTAAATTATTCTCTGAGCTTTCACTTTCAACCATCACTACATTCTCTCATCCTAGAACTTGAGCTTCATTAATATTATGATATTCTCTAGTTGTGAGCTTACACTTGTATATCTATTGAGAGAGATTCTTGTATTTCATTTACAAACTTTGCTACAATCTTGTAAGGGTTGGTGTGACCCAAAAGAAGCCTAGGAGAAGGGTGTTCTCCTAGCAAGGAAAAGAAGCAAGGTCTTGCTTCAAATTTGAAGGTTTGCTCTCCACCATTAAGGAGAAGCTCTAGTGAATTTGGGAAGTCTCAAGGGGGATCTTGAGCCGAGGAGTAGGAGTTTCCGAACCTCGCTAAATCACCGAGTTCATTGTTTGCATCTTCCTATCTCTATCTCTTTTATACTTGTGCTTTTTATTGCTTGAATTTTTCAATTAATCATTGCATAATAGTTGTTGTAAAACAAATTTCATAAATTGCGAAAATTGGCCATTGACTCTATTCACCCCCCCTCTAGAGTCAATTAGTGGTTAACAATTGGTATCAGAGCCTAATCTCTAGAAAAAGATTAATCATCTTAGAGAACGATCATGGCCAATACAAATTTTCATCAAGAAGGTCAATCTAACAATAGACCCCCTTGGTTTGATGGAAGTGACTACAACTATTGGAAAATCAAAATGAGAGCATTCTTAAGAGGCATAGATGTAGATGTTTGGAAAGCCGTAGAAAAAGGAGACCATGTTCCAACCAAGATAGTAGAGGGTGAAAATGTTCCAACACCCAATATTGAATGGACCCTCAATGACCGTAGGCTTATATAATGTAATGTCAAGGCTATCACTAATCTCTATTGTGCCTTAAGCAAAGACGAATTCAATAGAATTTCGGATTACGAAACGGCTAAAGAAATTTGGGATAAACTTGAAGTTACCTATATAGGTACTAGTCATGTTAAGGAATCCAAAATGAACATGCTTGTCCATAAATATGAACTTTTTACTATGAATAACAAAGAAACTATTAGTGAAATGTACTCTCGTTTTACTAACATTGTTAATCCTTTGAAAGCTCTTGGAAGAAAATATACATCATCCGACAATGTAAGAAAAATCCTTAGATCTTTGCCAAAGAATTGGGAAGCAAAGAAGACCGCCATCCAAGAAGCCAAAGATCTTAACACACTTCCCATTGACGAACTCATTGGTTCATTAATGGCTTACGAGCTAGAAATGAATGATAGAGATGAAGAAACTCAAAAGAAGGATATAGCTCTACAAGCTACTACCAAAGAAGTTGCAATTGATAAGGCTCCTCATGATGAAGATGAAGAAGAAGAAGAAGTTGCTCTCATTACCAAAATCGTGAGAAGAATCCTTCAAATGAAGAAGTTCCAAAAGAGCAACAACTTCAAAAGAAATGGGTCATCTAGTGAGCAAGGAAAAAGAGAAGCACCTACTTGCTTCCATTGTGGAAAACCGGGGCATTTCAAATCCGATTGCTATGCTTATAAAAATGAAAAGGAAAGGAAAAAGAAAGGAAAGGCCATGCAAGCTACATGGGAGGATGATGATTCAAATGGATCCGAAAGTGACGATGAACTCAATGAATTGGTTAATCTTTGTCTCATGGCCGATGACGATGAGGTAATTTCTAATCATGACTCATTTAATTTGGAAACTACTTATGATGAATTGGTTGATGCACACAATTACTTGCTAGATGCCTTTAGAGAATTGCATGATGAATTAGGCAAAATGGTTCAAAAATGTGCTACTCTAAAAAGGGAAAAGAATATCATCTCTCAAAACCTTGAAAAATTTCAACTTGAAAATGAAGCTTTGAAAAAGGAAAAAGAATTAGCTAAAGAATCGGTTTCAATAGATTTAATTTTTGAAAATAAATCATTAAAAATTATGATTGAAGATCAAATTGAGACCTTAGCAAAATTCACAAAAGGTAGAGAAAATTTGGGTCTCATACTTGGAAAGCAAAGAAATGCTTATGCCAAGGATGGACTTGGATTTGATCCTCACAACAAAGACTCTTGTTTATTGAAAAAGAGAGAACCTTTGAACAATTACTTTATTAAAAATTCCTCTTTTAGTCCACAATGTAATTATTGTAAAAAAATAGGACATAAGATCAATCATTGTCCTATTAGGCCATGTAGGACAAAAGAAGTTTGGGTTATTAAAGGGACTTATACACCTCTTCCTAACTCTCATGGACCCAAGAGAATGTGGGTACCAAAAGAAGATTATTCAAATTCCTTTTGTAGGTTTGCTTAAAGTCTCCATATTTATCCAAGGACAAATGGTTTCTTGATAGCGGATGTTCAAGGCATATGACGGGAGATCAATCAAAATTTCACTCCATCAAACCTCATAAAGGAGGAAGCATCACATTCGGTGACAACTCAAAAGGCAAGGTCATTGGCATTGGAACTATTGGTATCTCTTCCTCCCTATCTATTGATGATGTGTTACTTGTTAAGGGCTTAAAACATAACCTATTTAGTATTAGCCAATTATGTGATAAAGGATATGATGTCTTGTTTAAGTCCGACAAATGCATTGTCAAAAAGGATAATGTTGAAGTTTTTCATGCTCTAAGAAATGGTAATGTATATTCTTTGCTTTTATGTGAACTACACGATCAAGATGTCAAGTGTCTTGTATCCTCAAATGAGGATAGTTGGTTGTGGCATAGAAGGTTAGGTCATGCTAGTATGGATTTGATTTCAAAACTATCTAAGAATGAATTGGTCAAAGGCCTCCCAAAGACTAATTTTTCTAAAGATAAAACTTGTAGCGCATGTCAAATAGGCAAGCAAATCAAGTCATCATTTAAAAGGAAAAAGGATATAACAACTTCAAGACCACTAGAATTAATTCATATGGACTTATTCGGTCTGGAGAGAATTGCTAGTCTTGGTGGAAAACTCTATGCATTTGTCATTGTGGATGACTTCTCTAGATTCACTTGGGTATTTTTCCTTATACATAAAAATGAGGTTCATACAATCTTTACTAAATTTTGTAAGAGAGTCGAAAACGAAAAAGAATGTAAGATCAAGTCCATTAGAAGTGATAGAGGTAGAGAGTTCGACAACCAAGATGTGGAAAGATTTTGTGATGAAAATGGATACAATCATAATCTTTCAGCTCCTAGAACTCCTCAACAAAATGGAGTTGTTGAAAGGAAAAACAGGTCTCTCCAAGAAATGGCTAGGACTATGTTAAATGAACATAATTCTCCTAGATCTCTATGGGCCGAAGCTGTTAGTACCTCATGCTATGTCATAAACAGAGTCATCATTAGAAAACTCCTTAATAAGACTCCTTATGATCTTTGGAACAAAAGGAAACCAAATATTGGATACTTTAAAGTCTTTGGGTGTAAATGCTTCGTGTTAAATGACAAAGATAATCTAGGAAAATTTGAACCTAAATCAGATGAAGGTATTTTCCTAGGATACTCTTCTCGTAGCAAAGCATTTAGAGTGTTTAACAAAAGAACACGAGTGGTTGTGGAATCAATACATGTTGTATTTGATGAATCACCATTATCCCCTCTTAGATGCTCATTGGATGAAAATGAAGATGTGGTTGAGATTGAAAAGAATGTTGAAAATCTTGATTTAAATAGTCCTTCTCATAAAGATCTCTCCAAAGATGTTCCAAAAGAAAGTCACTCTCATGAAGACACTCCTCCTAAGGCTTGGAAGTAAGTGCTTAATCATCCAATAAATCAAATTATCGGTGATCCATCTAAAGGTGTAAGAACTAGATCTCAAATGAGTAATATTTGCAATTATGTAGCTTTTGTTTCCCAACTTGAACCAAAAAATATTCATGAAGCCGAAAATGATGAATCTTAGCTTTTGGCCATGCAAGAAGAACTTAACCAATTCGAAAGAAATAAAGTTTGGCTTTTGGTTCCAAGGCCTAAAGACAAAACTATCATTGGCACAAAATGGGTATTTAGGAACAAAAAGGATGAATCGGGAATCATAGTAAAAAACAAGGCAAGGCTTGTTGCTCAAGGATATAATCAAGAAGAAGGAATTGATTATGAGGAATCCTTTGCCCTCGTAGCTAGACTTGAAGCTATAAGAATGCTCCTTACTTTTGCATCCCATAAGAACTTCAAGTTATATCAAATGGATGTAAAAAGTGCTTTCTTAAATGGTATCATTGAAGAAGAAGTACATGTTGATCAACCACCGGGCTTTGAAAGCTATAATTACCCAAACCATGTTTTCAAATTATCAAAAGCCTTGTATGGTTTGAAACAAGCTCTAAGAGCTTGGTATGAAAGACTAAGTGGTTTTCTACTTGTTAATGGTTTTATTAGAGGTAAAATTGATAATACTCTTTTCACTAAAACCATCGATAACAACTTATTGGTCATTCAAATTTACGTTGATGATATTATCTTTGGATCAACCAATAGTGTGATATGTGAAAAGTTTGCTTCTAGTATGCAGAATGAATTCGAAATGAGCATGATGGGTGAACTTACTTTTTTCCTAGGATTGCAAATCAAACAAACACTTGATGGCATTTTTGTTTGCCAATCTAAGTATGTTAAAGATTTGCTAAAGAAATTTGGCTTGGAGGAAGTCAAACATGCCCATACTCCAATGAGCTCATCTTTGAAACTTGATAAAGATGAAAAAGGCACTGATGTAGATATTAAAAAATACAGAGGTATGATTGGTAATCTCTTATATCTAACCGCAAGTAGACCGGATATCATGTTTAGTGTATGTTTATGTGCTCGTTTTCAATCCTGTCCTAAAGAATCTCATTTATGTGCCGTTAAACGAATCTTTCGCTATTTGAGCTATACCACATTCTTGGGACTTTGGTATCCTAGACATACATCTTTTGACCTTGTTGGTTACTCGGACGCTGATTTTGGTGGATGCAAAGTTGATAGAAAAAGCACTAGCGGGACTTGTCACTTCATTGGACAATCATTAGTATCTTGGTCTTGCAAGAAACAAAATTCCATAGCTCTATCAACGGCGGAAGCCGAGTATATTGCAGCCGGTAGTTGTTGCGCTCAAACACTTTACATTAAACAACAACTAGAAGACTTTGGACTCTATTTTGATCACATTCCTATTATGTGTGATAATACAAGTGCAATATGCATCTCTAAAAATCCTATTCAGCATTCAAGAACAAAGCATATAGAAATTAGATACCATTTTCTTAGGGATCATGTTTCTAAGGGTGATATTGATCTTATTTTTGTGACTACTGAAAAGCAATTAGCTGACATCTTCACAAAACCACTCCAAGAGGAGAGATTCTGTCTACTCAGAAGAGAAATTGGAATGATCACAGAGCAGAATGTCATACAGTGAAGTAGCAGCAGCAGAGCCGGCTCCAATCTAAATAAGAGCCGCCTCTATAGAAAACAAGAGCCGGATCATCTCATTCAAGAGCCGCCTCTCCAACCTGCATCCAAGAAAATCACAAATTCTAACTCTCGGTATCTCTAGAGCCGGATCACAAAATTTCATGAGCCGGCTCCCCAAAACCTGCATCCATGTCTAAACTCTCGGGATCTCTCAAAACTCATCAAGAGCCGGCTCCAAAAATCAAGAGCCGGCTCCAAAAAAAAATCAAGAGCCGGCTCCAAAAATCAAGAGGCGGCTCCAAAAAGCTCTTGAGCCGGCTCCAATTTCCCATGAGCCGGCTCCAATCTGATATGTCTCCTTAAATCCTCTCGGCAGTAGCTTTTTAGGCATTATATTCACCAATTCCAGAGAGTATAAACCGTGAGAGCTCCTTCACCATAAGTATGAGTGCTTCAAATTTTAAGGTCTCAAAATGATTTCATCCATCATATAATATCAAGTGGCCTTTATTCTGCATCCTAATTCATTCTCCTCTCATTATTGTGCAAGAATTTCCTCATCTCAGGTAAAAACTTCAACCTCATTTGTTCTCCTTTCTTCATTATTTCGTCTATCATATATATGTATTGATCCATGCTTTGATGTAATACTCCATGAATTGCTTTAAACTCATCTTAAATTGAATTTTGTTGCATGAATTCCTTTCAATTTTGAATAAAATTTTGGTTTAATCTCCTTTACATTACATGTTCAAACCCTAGAAATGTCATATTTTGATCCAAAATTTTGGTCTTGCTTCATGAATCTAAGCATTTTCTTGTGGATTATGTTAAATTTCCCTCTTGGGTTTATATTTCCATAATATTTTACCAATTCCACATGAATTGTCATAATTGATTCAACATTTCTCAAGACTTAATTTTCTATCAAACCCTAGAAAATTAATACTTTCAGCAAATTTTTTTTTGGGGGTTGCTTTGTGAATTCATTTCTTTTTTAATTTTATTCCATTAAAATTCCATTTTAAGTCTACATTTCAAAATTCATTTTTCAAAATCCAATGACAATCACATTGTTGCTCACAATTTTTTTTTGGTTTTCAAACATAGTTTATTTTATTGTTTTGTTCTCCGAATTGTCTAGGTATGAAATTTTTTTGTTCAAAGTCTTTTGAAAATGCCTCCATATCTTTCAAAATTAATATAAGTTTAGTTTTTAAATTGTGACTTGTTTAGGTCCCTACTGAGTTTCCATGGCATCATCCTCCCGTAGAAGGAATCCTTCTCGTGGCAAAACTAGGATCACTCAATCTCATGACTCTATCCCAAATGAACAAACTCCTCCTCCAAGTCCAATTCAAATTTCTGCCACAAAGTTATATAGAACTCCTACTCACAAGAGGCTATATGAGAAAGAATTTCTTCATAGGAAAGTGGCCAAAGGAAAGGTTCTGTCACACACAATTTGTGATGACCTCAACCTCAACACCTACAATCTCTTTAATGCTATTGGCCTTGGGTCATTTGTTGGGATGAAAAACAAGTATTATCCAAGACTTGTTCAGTTATTCTACACCCACCTTGAGAAAGTGCCTGGTGTAGAGAAGTTACAATGCTATGTGGCTGGAGTGGAATTCGATCTTGATGTTAGAAGCATTTCCAAAATCTTTCATTTTATGGATGATGGTATTCAATTCTACTCTCCTCAAAAATGGTTCACTGGGAAAGATTTTGACAAACTAGCAGCCATTCGCCAAATGAGCTATGATTCCCGCACTACCAATATCAAAGAAGTCAAATCCAAACAATTGACTATGGAAGCTCGATTGATCCATAAAATTATTGCATACTCCATTCTTCCTAAAACCGGCAGTCGCTCTGATTTGGTGTGTCTTAAATGGAAAAGATTTTGACTTGGCCTACATTATCTTTCATCACATGTTGGCATGCAAGAAAAAGAAAAACACTCCACTCCACTATGCCATGGTTCTCACTCACATTTTCATGGCTAACAAAATTCCACTTGACAAAAGTGAATCAGCCAAACTAGGCCCAAGAGATATCCTTGACGCTTTCAATCTAGACACAATGGGGCTAAAAAGGGATCCCGATGGTATGTGGTTTTATCCTAGGCAAAGAAGATTCGAAGAGGCTAGAGCTCGTGGAGAAGAGATTGAGGATGTTGATGATGGGGATGAGGAAGAACATGAAAGCCATGACAGTGCTGAAGATGAGGATGTTCCAGTTGCACATCGCTCAAATCATGATCTTTTATTGGAACTTCTAAATGTTTCTCGTCAAAATCAAGCCACTCTTCAAGAACAACAAACCACTCTTGAACACCCACAACAACAACTTGACGAAGTGCTTATGACTGTCACTCATATCAGTGAAGACTTTGAAGCCTTTCGAAAAGGCCTTGAACCCCCTCCTCCTTCTACTTAGAACAATATCACCTTGTCTAAAAACTCTTTTTGTGCACTCACTTGTTTTATCTGCTTTGAAGAAGCCTCTTTTAGCTATGTTTTTTTACTTATGTCGTTTTTCTTTTGAAGTCTTTATCATGATCTATGCTTTTGTCTAACATCTGCTAGTTATGTTCATATTTTCCTTATCTACTGTTTTGACTTCTGTCATCTATAAAATGACATATTTCCCATTTTATTGCCCTTTAAATTCTCATTCTCTAATAGTTCATGAATTGGCATGTATTTTCTCTTTCATAGAAGTAGACTTTTTGAGATGACAAAGGGGGAGAAAGATGTGTTATTATGTTATGTGTCTACTATACTATGTGTCTACACTACTTTTTATATATATCTTGATTGATGCATATTGATAGGGGGAGATTTATAAAAATATATGTAAAAAGTTAAATGAAATCAAGCATGATATGATACTTTAGATATGCTTATTGATAGGGGGAGCTCTCTTTCAAATACAACTCTACTTTGTCAATAAACACATTAATGTTTTGTCATCATCAAAAAGGGGGAGATTGTTGGCCTAAGGATTTTTATCTAAAGGTCAAGCTTATTTTTGATGATTACAAACCATTAATGATGTTTATGTACTAATATTTTCATTGAGTTATATATAGTTCATATCTTATATAATGAGCTAGATGAGCCATTTCAAGCATTCAAGTACTCAAGCTATGGACTCAATGAAGCCTCAAAGATTGCAAGAAATCAAAGAAAGACTCAAACTTCAAAGATCAATCAAACAATTTCAAGGAAGAAAGCAAGTCTTCATCAAGCTCAAAAGATCATGGTCAGGGAATGGAGAAAAGGGTAGATCGGATGGTGAGAGCTTTAGATTTAAATGTTAAAGCATATATGAATATCTTCTGAAGCTCAAGTTTTTAGGTTCATGCATATTATCTCTAAAAATCAGTTTTTAGAAGGCCTAAAATCTTTCCATGAACTTTACTTATGCATGCTCTCATAATAGGACGTGCACAGAACAAGATGTGTTTCATTCTTAGTCTTACACAAGGATTGGAGCCGCCTCCCAAATGTAGGAGCCTGCTATTTGCACTCCAGTAGCCAAATTGTGTGTCGTAGAATGCATTTTGTGAATTGGAGCCGCCTCCCAGTTATTGGATCCGCCTCCCATTTATTGGAGCCTCCTCCAATTTTTTGTAGAGCCGGCTCTTCTAAGTAATTTGAATCTACAACGGCACTTTTCTGCATTTAAGTCTTCCAACTACTTCTAACAGACATATTAAGCTACGGTTATCTATATAAGGAAGGCTCATTTACTGAAGTAGTTACACCACTAGATAATACATTCAAGAGAGCATTCAAGAGCATTCAATAAGCCATTTAAATTATTCTCTGAGCTTTCACTTTCAACCATCACTACATTCTCTCATCCTAGAACTTGAGCTTCATTAATATTCTGATATTCTCTAGTTGTGAGCTTACACTTGTATATCTATTGAGAGAGATTCTTGTATTTCATTTACAAACTTTGCTACAATCTTGTAAGGGTTGGTGTGACCCAAAAGAAGCCTAGGAGAAGGGTGTTCTCCTGACAAGGAAAAGAAGCAAGGTCTTGCTTCAAATTTGAAGGTTTGCTCTCCACCATTAAGGAGAAGCTCTAGTGAATTTGGGAAGTCTCAAGGGGGATCTTGAGCCGAGGAGTAGGAGTTTCTGAACCTCGCTAAATCACCGAGTTCATTGTTTGCATCTTCCTATCTCTGTCTCTTTTATACTTGTGCTTTTTATTGCTTGAATTTTTCAATTAATCATTGCATAATAGTTTTTGTAAAACAAATTTCATAAATTGCGAAAATTGGCCATTGACTCTATTCACCCCCCCTCTAGAGTCAGTTAGTGGTTAACAGCTTTCATTCTTGATAAAATGACCTTCCATGCAAAAGAAAGAAAAGAAAAGAAAAGAATAAACTCTCACCAAAGTGAGGAGTCAGGAAATGAAAAGTGAGAGTTGTCTTAATTTCTAGCCTAGTTGATTTGAGCTTATAAGTCCTCAGGGGTGTCTTTACACCTAATGCCCTAAAGCCATCCGGTTTGGGAGTCATTAACCTAACACTCGTTACACGAATCTTCTAGAGACCTTAAGAAATCTTTACATTGCACTATGAAGAAAAAGAAATCAATCAAAAGAAAAAGTTAAAAAAGATTGAATAACAAGGTTCATTCAATGTCTTGATGATTGGTACTATATTTGTGTGCTAGTTTGAGACTAGTTGTTCCCATTTCATTGATTTGCTAAGATAGCAACATATTTTGATGCCGGTTCACTAAAAAAGGATGCTAGAATTGATTCAATTTGCATGTTCAATTTGTTTGGTGTGTGGAGGACCATATTTACTTGCATGATGTTGAAATGTTGAAAATAGCTTAGTTCAAAAGGTTCTCTCTATAGATAAGGGTTAGAAGTGGAGGCAAGAATCTAGAGTTTCAAGAACAAGCAAGAATAAAGAGAAGAAGAATAAGATTGACCAAGGCTTGAAGATGAATCATGAAGGCTCCTTGATGCTTCCCTCCCTCTCCATGCTTGGCTAGACTTCACCTTAGGGTTTGAATAAGCCCTAAGCATGTAACCTAAACCCTTGCTCTTTTTTAATCTTTTGGGGAATTAATTGTTGTAAATGATGTTTTAGCCTTGTGTATATAATGAATCTTGGGTTTTCCTTTGATTTCTATTGTTTAATTCTTCCAATTAATTCTCTAGCTATGTGATTACATGTTGTCTTATGTGTGATTATTTCGGCATTGATCTCTACACTAGTTTTTCTATGTTAATTGCATGTCTATGTATGATTAATTGAGAATCTAGTGATGGCTATGCATGGTATTCATTAGATGCAATTAGTAAGTAATTTGATGGATTATGCTTATGCTTGATAGGTTATACTAAATCTTTAATTTCATCGTCTTAGTTTAATTGTAGTGTAATTGTATTTAAATTCCTAAATAGGTAGACAATCCATGCTTGAATTTGATATCCATGCTTATTAGTTACAAATTGCATTATTCTCTACATTAATATGTGTTACAATTGTTAGTTAATTAGATGGTTTAAGCATAAGCTTGATGAATTGTATTGCGCTTTAATTCATGCTTGTAGTTAAGTAGACAATTCATGCTTGATTTTGATAGCCATGTTCATTGATGAATTTAGTAGCCACATTTGATTTACAACATGATTTTTCCCCAAATAGATGAAGGCTTATGGTTTAGGGAAAGTGCTTAGTGGTGATTCCTATACCCTAAGACTCCTTCTCAATCTCTTAAATGCTACACTTTAGCATTTAATTTACATTACATTGTTTAATTAGATCAGAGTTTTAATCACCATTCCAAACCTTTTTTACAATCACATTAGCACTAAGTTCAAGTTCAATTCCAACCATTTGTTCAACCTCTTGGGATGATCCCTTCTCATTTCATACTCCAAAATATAAGTGTTAAGTGGCTTTTATATAAATTTTAAAAGGTGTTGCTCACTTGACATTTCTAAATCACATTTCAAAACTTGTACACAAAAGTGCACACACACAAAGAAGCAATAAAGTAATATGGAAAAGAACAACTATACAACTAAGAACTAAAAAATAATAAATGGATAACACCATTTTTGTAAGGATCACGGTTGCATTTAGCATATGTAACAAGCCTTTTGAACCCGTAGGTTACCCACAGTGGACGAGTGAAGTCTCGTGAGGATTTTCAGAAATGATACCCATAAACATCAAGCTCTTTCTCACTTAAGAACCACCATTATTCCAAACAAGCATTGAAAGAAAACAACCTCAAGTATGCCATTTTTCAACCATCTCTAAGCAATTATCAAAATTTCAAAATCAAGCATGCAAATATGATTTTCCACACATCAAGTAAGATAATCATGCAAATCAAATCAACTCTAGCATCCTTTTGAGTGAACCGGCATCAAATATGTTGCTATCTTAGCAAATCAATGAAATGGGCACAACCGGTCTTAAACTAGCACACAAATCAAGTACCAATCATCCAGACAAAGAAATGAACATTTTCTTTAATTTATTTTCAAATCTCTCTTTTTCTTTTGTTTCTTTTTCTTTTTTCAGTGGGATCAAAGAAGTATGGTGCAACGTAAAGATCTCTTAAGCTCTCTAAAAGATTCATGTAACGAGCGTTAGGTCAATGACTCCCAAACTAGACGGCTTTAGGGCATTTGGTGTAAAGACACCCCTAAGTACTTACAAGCTTAAATCAAGTAGGCTACAAATCAAAACAACTCTCATCTATCATTTCCCAACTTCTCACCTTTAGTGAGAAGTGCTTGATGAGGTCGCTTGCATATGTTAAAATGTGTGAGTGTGAGAGTGGTTCAAGTAACCTTTGAGGTCAAGTTTAAATTTATAAAAATCACTACTACTTCTACTACTAACGTAGCACAAAGTGAGTAAGGATCGTCCCAAGGGATTTACAAGGTATTTGGAATCAAATTCAGATTAGTAAGTTGAATGATCAAAGAGAGGATTTGTTGGTTAAAATAAGCTACAATTCAACTAAAAACATGCAAAGTGAACAAGTTAAAAATATTAGGGTGTAGAGAATGAGAGAGGGGTCTTAGGGCATAGAGTTCACCACTAAGCTTCACCTTTCTAAACATTTAACATTTGCCAATTTAGGGGGATTCAATGTTGTAAAATAAGTGTGTGTGTCCCAACAATTGAAACAATAAGCATGGATGACAAAACAAGCATAAATTGTCTACCTAAGCTAGTGTGTAGCACAACTTATCAAGCTAAGCCATTAACCATTCAATAAACCCATAATTGATGCATACAAAAATCTAAAGAAATGTACTACTTGCAATCATAAGAATGGATCATCAAACACAAGCATGGATTGTCTACCTATCTAGAAATTTAAAGACAACTACACTACAACTATACTAATGACAAGAAAATTAAACTGATTGAGCTAATGAAGTAGAACAACCCATCAAACAAAAGTATAGTCCATCAAACAAATTACAAGAGTAACCAATAAGCCCTATGCCTTGACCATCATTAAATTCACAATTCCAACACACATAGACATGCATCAAATTTGTAGAATCTAATGTAAAGACATAATCATCCATTTTATCATACATAGACATATGAATAAAATGAGAGATTAATTGGAAGAATTGATCCATACAAATCATATAAAAACTCAAGATCTATATATAATCATAGGTCAAGACATCAATTACAACAAGAATCCCCTAAAAATAACAAAATAGTAAAGTTTAGAAGGCAAGCCTAGGGCTATCTCTAGCCTCAAGAGGATGATATAGCCACTCATGGTTGTTGTTGTCCAACCCTCAAGGACTTTCTTCAATGTTAGCTCCATCTTCTTCCTCTTGCTTTGCTCTCCAAAAACCCTAATCTAAAGAGAAAATTATGTCTAAGCTATGAACAATTTTTGCTAAAAGTTGGGAACCTTTACAAAATGATCCAATTTCATTTAAATACAAACCTCTTGAGTGGGCAACAAGTCAGAAAATAGGCCTTTGATTGGTTTAATCCTGCAACTACAAAGTTAGGTGGATTTTGAACGCGCTCGAGAATAAAACAGCTCAGTGCCAGCAGGGGGTTCGATCGATCGAAGGATCGAAGATAACTTCGATCGATTGAAGATGGTGTGGCAAAAAAATATCTTTTGTTGGCCTTATCCTTTGCTGCGCTATTATGCTAACGTGGCTTCGATGGATTGAGAACTTTTGATCGATCATGGCTAAGTCTTCGATCGATCGAAAGTACTCCAGTAGACTTTTTCTAACTTTTTGCGGATTTGCTTCTTGACTCCAAAAAGGAGCTAATAGGCTCTTTTTAGCCTGTTTGAACCTTATTGACCTGAAATAAATAAAAACATGAATTAGAACTAAAACGAGAAAGTAAGATAGATGAATGGACTAAAATTACCTAACTTAGGTGCTAAAATGTGCAACATTTGAGCACTGCCCTTCACTTTTGACGCGAGAATTCAATGCTTAATGAGGTAAAAATCCTGGCTACTCAGTAAAAGGGTTTGTTATTTAGTATGCAAGGTCATTTTGTCAAGAATGGAAGATTTCAAAGCTTACTAGTGCAATTGGGATATAACCAAAATAATCATAATCAACCAAGCATGTACCCTACAAATGAATGCTGGTGTGCGCATTTGCAAATGTAGTACTCAAGAATCAAATCTCAAAGCATTCTCACAAACAAGATGATTTGGACCACAAAAACAAGCATGAAATCAAACTTCTGAAAAATTTGCTCCTAAATAGCATCCAAAGGTATACAAGGAGTATTGAACTCTCAAGTCATAAAATTTTACAATTCAATGGAACATAGGCCTCAAAAGATGAAAATTATAGCTAAAATGGATCTCAAATTCAATCACGTAATTAAAGCTCAAACTTAAGTAAAATACAACAAAGCCATCTTACCTCCAAACTTAAACAACACATTGTCCTCAATGTGCAATGATAATAATGGAAAAGATGGAAAGAGTATACCATGGTGGCAAAAGCCTATGAAGCCTGGCAATGATCCAATATGAAAGAGTCTCCCCCAAACATGGAATCAATAACCTATTTGAATAACCACACTAGCAAACTCACATCAATTATCAATGTGATAAGAATAACCAATTCATAAACTCTAAGGCAATATTTCACAAGATGAAAGAGATATATGAGATCAAGCCCTAGATAACGCATGAAAATATGCATGACTACACATAAAGCCACAATGGTGAACATTTTTTTTATATTTTTCTTTTTATGAAATCATGCAAAGAAACAGAATGCAAGAAAACATGCAATATGGAAAAGATAAAAGAATCAATGTGTCTCGTGGGTCCTAAGTTTAACGTCTTTAGCAAGAAGGAATGCTATTTTGGACAACTTTTTTTTTTTTTTGAATAAAGAATGTACACAATGAAAATAAAAGATGAGAAGAATACAATGTCGAAAAATAAAATACAAGAAAATAATGCAAGAAATTTATTTATTTGCTTAGGTGCGATCGATCATGACTAACTACGATCGTTCGTACCTAGGAATGGCATTGAAGGCTTAAAAATGGGGCCGCAAGTGCGATCGATCGCAGCCTTTAGGATCAATCGTAAATTTTCACGATCGATCGCACCTGAAAGGACTTTGAAGGTGTGAAATTTTGGTGCAGGTACGATCGATTGCAAGAAGTTGCGATCGATTGTACAGGGCTACGAACGATCACTTGGGAGTTATGCCTAGGTGCGATCGATCGTAAGAAGGTGCTATCGATCGCAACTCAGGTACGATGGATCAAACCTGAAGCTACAAGGGCACAAAATGTTGAATTTGCCTGAAATTTGAAATGAAGCACAATAGAACATATCTAGGCGACGCAAGAATGAAAAATAAAAAGAAATGGGTTAGGAATGGAGTTTGAAAACTCTACGAAACTAGTGTTTAACGTCTCTAGCAAGACGGAGGACTACTTCTTAGCCCAGATCAAAAATTTTGGTTGCCTTTCCCCTCACTATGGGATGCAAATTTCCTTAAATCTCATTTAACAATTTACTTCCTTGGGATTTTGTTGCATTTGAAACAATAACGAATGATGGATCTTTACCAACACCCGAGGAAGCACACTTGAGCTTATTTGACAATTTAAACTGAAGCTTATGAGTAGACTCAAGAGAAGGAAGAATTGGCTCACCTGAGACCAATGGAGAAGGCGATTTTGTTAGCAAAATGAAGTGGGAATCCTCAACCACTTCTTCAATGACATTCACACAAAATGGCTAATCTTTATCGGAAGAATTGGGAGTAGGATTGAAAATGTTCAACTTGGCTTTCATATGCCCAAAATAGATTTTCATTACCTTGTTCCAACAATTGATGTTTGCATTGGCGGTAACTAAAAAAAGACGGCTAAGAATGACAAGAATGTGACTCTTAGGGTTGTGGATCGATTCTGTATCAAGAATTATAAAATCTACCGAAAAGTAAAATTTGTCCACTTTGATGAGAACATCTTCAATGATCCCACATAATTTCTTAATGGATTAATCGGTAAGTTTCAAGATAGCCGACGTGGGTTTTAACTCCCCCAAACCTAATTGGAGATACACCGAGTAAGGATGAAGATTGACACTCGCTCCCAAGTCCAAAAGAGCCCTATGAATAACATGATCACTAATGGTGCATGAAGTTGTGGGAGCGCTAGGATCTTTGAACTTGGAAGGGGTGTTATGTCGAATGATTGAGCTTATTTGCTCGGTAAGAAGTACTTTCTTTGGTACTTGGCTTTTGGACTTCCTTTTTGAGTGCACAAGTACTTCAAGAACTTGGCAAATGCAGGAAATAGACGAATTGCGATAAGTGCTCAAATGTGATGCATTTTAGCACCTAAGTTAGGGTATTTTAGTCCATTCATCTATCTTACATTCTCGTTTTAGTTCTAATTTGTGTTTTTGTCTATTTCAGGTTAATAAGGTTCAAACAGGCTAAAAAGAGCCTATTAGCTCATTTTTGGAGTCAAGAAGAAAATTCAAAAAAAGTGAGAAAAAGTGCACTAGAGTAATCTCGATCCATCAAAGCCACATCAGCATGCCAGCTCAGCAAAGGATAGGTTAACAGAAGATATTTTATTGCCACGTCATCTTTGATGGATCGAAGTTATCTTTGATCAATCGAAGTATCCTTCGATCGATCGAAGCCCCTGCTGGCAGTGAGTTGTTTAATTCTCGAGCATGCCCAATCTCTACCAACCACATGGCTGCGGGATTAGATATTTTAAAGCCTTATTTTCTGACTTGTTCACTACTCCAAGAAGCTTGTATAAAGGGGGAATTGAACCAATTGTAAAGGTTCTTCAATTATTATTTTATTTTTATATTGTAATAGTTAGTTTCTCTCTCTAAAAAAGTTAGAGATTAGGGTTGGAAGAAAAGAGAAGGGTGGAGGCACCAAAAACACATCTCAAGATTTACACACATACTCTCTCTAAAATTCAACAAAGAAGAAGAGGAAGACGATGGAGCCATGTTTGGGGATTGCCCTTAAGGGTTCCCAGATCACATCCACCTCCTCCATGATTGGCTAGACTTCTCCTTGGGGCTTAGATGAGCCCCAAGTTTGTAATATAAACCTCTATCTCTTTCATACTTTTTGGGGAATAATATCTTGTGATTAGTGTTTTAGCCTTGTGAATTTAATGAAGAATCTTGGGTTCTCCTTTAATTTCTATAGATTAATTCTTTCTATTGATTCTCTATGTGATTACATGTTGTCTTATGTGTGATTATTTGGGAATTGATCTCTACATTAGTTTTTATATATCAATTGCATGTCTATGTGGTTGATTAAGAATCTAGTGATGGCTATGCATGGTTTTCATTGAATGAATTTGTCAATTAATTTGATGGGTTATGCTTATTCTTGATGGGTTGTTCTATAATTTAATTCATGCTTGTAGTTAGGTAGACAATCTATACTTGATTTGATATTCCATGGCTTATTATTACAAATTCCATGATTCTCTAGATTCATGTGTGTTAGAATTGTTACTAGTTTGATGGGTTATGCTTAGGATTCATGGGTTGTTCTACATTTAGTTAAATTGTTGGTTAGGTAGGCAATTCATACTTGAATTTGATGGTTCATGCTTAATATTGCAATTGGTAGTCACATCTAGGTTACAAGAATGTTTTCCCCAATTAGTTAAAGGTGTGGTTTGGTGAACGAGCTTGGTAGCGATTCCTGTATCCCAAGAGCTCAATTCTCATCTTTTAAATCCCTATCTAACTTAGTTTTATTTTACTTGCATTTTAATTAATTGAATCTTAGTCTAATCAACAATCCAACCTTTCTTTACAATCTTTTGATACATTAAAGTTGAAGTTAAATTTCAACACGTATAATCTCTTGGGACGATCCCTTCTCACTCATACTACATAGTATGGGTGTTAAGCGGTTTATAAATTTAAAGTATGATGCCTATTTGACACTAATTTCTAAACTCAAAGTGTTGTGCATTATTTTGTGCACACGCTCGTGTTACATCATAATTTTGGCGCCGTTGCCGGGAATTAACGGTTTTGTTGGAATTATACTAGACAATAGTGTTCATTTGATTGCTTCTATTTTTATTTTATTTTTCATTGTATATTATTTTCTCATTCTTGATATTATTTGTTCAATTAGGTACTTGACTACAAGGAAGGTAAACATTGGATCTTAAAGCAATCATTGGAGCTTAAAGCTAACATTGGAATTTGAAATTGCTTAAGGACCTTTGTGAGCACTTCTTGGAACTCTTGTATTTTAGTTGTGCACTTCTTTGCATGCTTGTGATAGCCCTTGTTGAGGCCAATTTCATTGCTTTATTTTAAGTCCAAGCATTGGCCCGTGTGGAGGCCATATTTTTTTCTTGCATTTGGATTTTTAATGTGAATGAAACCATTATTTTATCCAAGTTTGGGGGGGAATTTATTCTCCTCACCATATGCTCTCCACCATATTTTAATGCTTATGAGATTGAGTCCAATGCATCACAAGCATCATCATCATTTTATCATAGACTTGATCACTTCTATGATCCCTCTTATTACTACTACCCTCCCCCACCATTTTATGAAGAATCACCTCCATCACCTTATTCACCCAGATTTGAAGATAAAATGTTAGCTCTAATTGATGTGCTTAATTCACAATCTCAAATCATTCATTCTCATGCTAAAACCCTAGCTAGGCTAGAAATTGAAATTGAGCAAATTACATGCACTCTTTCTCGTCAAGAGGAAGAGGAAGAAGAGGCATGTCAATTAATGACTAATCAAATTGAGCAAAACTTGATAATAGAGGAAGAAGTGGCAAGTGAGTTAGTAGCTAATCCAATTGAGCACAACATGATTAATGAGGACTTTCTTTGTTTTGACCATGATTTCGCTATTGTTACTTTAGAGTGTGAGGAGACGGTGACCACTATAGAGGTAGGAAAGGAGGAGGAGGAACTTATTGAAGAGAGCCTTCCTTCTATTATCTCCAAAAACCCTCTTGAGTCATGCCTTTTTGAAATGTATAAAAATTATGGTTTTGACCTTGAAAGCTCCAAAATTGAAGTTAACTCTCTTATGGACTCCTTAGCTACTTTGGAAAGTAAGGGGATGGTGAACATTGAGGAAGAGAAAAAGAATGAAGATAGTGCGTTTCTTAATAATCCAATTAAGCCTTTGAAGGACTTTGCCTTGCCAAGTGCAAGGCCGCTCATCATTGATTTTATTTTCAAGACCGTGGATGAAAGAAAACAAATTGCATCTTTTATAATTTCTTTTCAAGTCATTCTTTTGGGGGATGTTTATATTGTTGTGAGAGAGGATCCACTTAGGAAATTAGACAAACGGATCAGTGAGGATGTCTCATATCCGGTCTTTGATTCTTTTGACTAGTAGGTCACCCCACTGTTTTGCTAGATATGTTAAACACTAATTTCTCGTAGAGTTTTTCGACTTTACTTCTTCCCTATTTCTTTTTATTTGTATTCTTGCATCGTCTAAATAGTTTCATTGATGATTTATTGCAATTCATGACAAATTTCATGCATTTTGAGGTTTTGAAAAGAAAAAAAAAATCCCGCCTTCGAAAAATGTGCCAAAAGTATCAAAAATTTTCCAAATTTTTTTTTCTACCCAGGACTTTTCGTTCGATCAAAATTCCTTTCGATGGATCAAACATTTTCTCAATTGATTGAAATTTTTAATCCATGGCATCAGTTTTCAGGTGCTTTCGATCGATTGTAGCTCATCTTGATCGATTGTAGGTAATTTCGATCGATCTAAAAAAAAAAAGAAAAAAAATTTGTTTCACTGTGGATATAGTTTTATTCTGATTTCTTTATTTTTCTTTTTCATTTTGTTAATACATCTTTGCATTTTATTTCTTGCATTTTGTCAATATATGCTTTAATAAAATGAAATATACAAAAATTTGTTTCACCATTGTGCCCTTATGTGTAGTCATGCATACTTTATGATTTATTTTGGGCTTGATCGCATATCTCTCTTTCAACTTGTTCTATATTGCCTTATAATGCTTGATTTACTTATCTTATCCCATTTGATATTTGATGTGAGTTTGCTAGTGTGGTTATTTAAGCAGGTTGTTGATTCCAAGTTTGGGGGTGCACTCTTTTCAAATGGATCATTACTGGGCTTCATGTTTTTGCTACCACGGTATATTATTTCCTTCTTTTCCATTGTTCTCATTGCACATTGAGGACAATGTGAGGTTTTATGTTTGGGGGTAACGTGACTTTGTTGCATTCTACTTAAGTTTGAGACTTAATTGCATAATTGAGATTTGGGATCCATTTTAGTAATGATTTTGATCTTCTGAGGGCCGTGATACTTAGAATTTAAAAATTATTTGACTTGAGAGTCCAATACTCCTTGTATGCCTTGTGGATGTCATTTAGGAGTAAATTTTTTGAAAGATTGATATCTTGCTTGCATTTGTGGTCTACATTATCTTGATTTTATGATTATTTTGAGATTCACTCTAAGATTCTACACTAGCACAAGCGCACACTAGCATTCATTTGTGGGGTACATGCTTTGTTGATTATTGATTTGGTTATATCCCAATTGAGCTAGTAGTGCTTTGAAAGCTTTTATTCTTGACAAAAGTGGATAACAAACCATTTTCACTAAGTGACCGGGATTCTAGCCTCAACAAGCATTGAATTTCTCGTGCCGAAAGGTGGAGGGTCCAAACTCTAGGTTAAAAAAATAAAAAATAGAAATTTGCAAAAGCAAATAAAGTGAGGGCTTCTTACCAAAGGTGAGGAGTGGAAAATGATTAGATGGAAATTATTTTAATTTGTAGCCTATTTGATTTGAGCTTGTAAGTCCTTAGGGGTGTCTCTACACCTAATGCCCCAAAGCCGTCCGGTTTGTGAGTCATTGACCTAACGCTCGTCTCATGAATCTTCTAGAAAGCTTAAAAGATCACTACATTGCACCATGCTTCCATCTTTGATCCTATAAAAAAATAAAAAATAAATAAATAAATTGAGTGAAAAGAATAAGTGCACCTAGTTGAATAAAACTTTAATAAAAGGTTTACTCTTTGTCTTGATGATCGGTACTAGATTTGTGTGCTAGCTTAAGGCCGGATGTGATCATTTCGTTAGTTGGCTAAGATAGCAACATATTTGATGCATGTTCACTTAAAAATGATTCTAGAGTTGTTTTGATTTGTATGGTCATTTTCTTGATGTGTGGAGGACCATAGCTACTTGCTTGATGTTGAAGTTCTATAGAATTGCTTAGAGATGGTTGAAAAATTGCATACTTGAAGTAGTTTTCTCCCAATGCTTGTTTTGTATATTGGTGTCTCTTATGTGAGAAAGAGCTTAATTTTTGTGGGTATTATTTTTGGATTCCCTCACGAGACTTCACTCATCCACTAGGAGTAACCTAAGGGTTTAAAAGGCTTGTTGCATATGCTAAATACAACCGTGTTCTCTACGAAAGTGGCATTATCCTTTCATTGTTTTCTAGTTTATAGTTGTATAGTTGTTTATTTCTTTCTTTTCGTAGTAGTTCATTGCTAGGGTCTAGCAATATCTAAGTTTGGGGGTGTGATAAGTGCTCAAATGTGATGCATTTTAGCACCTAAGTTAGGGTATTTTAGTCCATTCATCTATCTTACTTTCCCGTTTTAGTTCTAATTTGTGTTTTTGTCTATTTCAAGTTAATAAGGTTCAAACAGGCTAAAAAGAGCCTATTAGCTCATTTTTGGAGTCAAGAAGAAAATTCAAAAAAAGTCAGAAAAAGTGCACTGGAGTAATCTTGATTGATCGAAGACTCAGCCATGATTGATCGAAGGTTCTTGATCCATCGAAGCCACGTCAGCATACTAGCACAGCAAAGGATAAGGTCAACAGAATATATTTTATTGCCACGTCATCTTCGATCGATCGAAGTTATCTTTGATCCATCAAAGCCCCTGCTGGCAGTGAGCTGGTTAATTCCCGAGCGCGCCCGAACTCCACCTACCACATAGCTGCGGGATTAGATATTTTAAAGGCTTATTTTCTCACTTGTTCACTACTCCAAGAAGCTTGTATAAAGGGGGAATTGAACCAATTGTAAAGGGTCTACAATTATTATTTTATTTTTACATTATAATAGTTAGTTTCTCTCTCTAGAAAAGTTAGAGATTAGGGTTAGAAGAAAAGAGAAGAGTGGAGGCACCAAGAACATATCTCAAGATCTACACACTTTCTCTCTCTAGAATTTAACAAAAAATAAGAGGAAGAAGATAGAGCCATGTTTGGGGATTTCCCTTAAGGTTTCCAAGATCACATCCACCTTCTCCATGATTGGCTAGACTTCTCGGCTTGGATGAGTCCCAAGTTTGTAATCTAAACCTCTATCTTTTTCATACTTTTTGGGGAATAATATCTTGTGATTAGTGTTTTAGCCTTATGAATTTAATGAATCTTGGGTTCTCCTTTAATTTCTATGGATTAATTATTTCTATTGATTCTCTATGTGATTACATATTGTCCTATGTGTGATTATTTGTGAATTGATCTCTATACTAGTTTTTCTATATTCATTGCATGTCTATGTATGGCTGATTGAGAATCTAGTGATGGCTATGCATGGTTTTCATTGAATAGATTTGTCAATTAATTTGATGGGTTATGCTTATTCTTGATAGGTTGTTCTACAATTTAATTCATGCTTGTACTTAGGTAGACAATCTATACTTAATTTGATATTCCATAGCTTATTATTGCAAATTCCATGATTCTCTAGATTGATGTGTGCCATAATTGTTACTAGTTTGATAGGTCATGCATAGGATTGATGGGTTGTTCTACACTTAGTTAAATTGTTAGTTAGGTTGATTTGATGGTTCATGCTTAATATTGCAATTGGTAGTCACATCTAGATTACAGGAATGTTTTCCCCAATTAGTCAAAAGTGTAGGGTTTGGTGAACGAGCTTGGTGGCGATTCCTATGTCCCAAGACCTCATTTCTCATCTCTTAAATCCCTATCAACTTAGTTTTATTTTACTTACATTTTAATTAATTGAATCTTAGTCTAATCAACAATCCAACCTTCCTTTGTAATCTTTTGATACATTAGAGTCAAAGTTTAATTCCAACACGTATAATCTCTTGGGACGATCCCTTCTCACTCATACTACATAGTGTAGGTGTTAAGAGGTTTATAAACTTAAAGTGTGATGCCCACTTGACACTAATTTCTAAACTCAAAGTGTTGTGCATTATTTTGTGCACAGGCTCGGGTCGCATCAGATTGCGTCAAGAAGAGGAAGGTTAATTTTTACTTGCCTAAACACTTCCATCATTTTATGGATTTAGCCCTCTTGTTTCCTAAAAGGAGAAGATTTTTTCAATCCCTGTGGAAACAGAACCTTTGGCTCATAGGGCTTCTCAACTTGGGGGAAAGATGATGATGATGAGGGTGATGATTTATCCTTTATGTGACCACTTTCCCCTAGTGAAGTAGGAATAGACTTTGGAATGGAGGGTGGGAAAACACTTGGTTGCTTGGGACCACTATCTTCACTATGTTATTCCACCTTGTAATCAACCTCTCTACCACTTCTCAAGGTGGTTATTGCATTCACTTGCTCATGAATGGGAAATCTCGATGAGGGATTTGATTCTACCATGTAGGTCTTCTTAGGGTTAGTCTCGAGTTGACTAGGCAACTTACCCTTCACTCTTGCATTCAAGGAATTAACTATTTGCCCGATTTGGGATTCAAGCTTTGATATGGATTGAGTGTGAGAGTGGAACAATTGATTGTTAGCTTCAAGATTACCCAAGGCCGTTAAAACCTTGTCCTCAAATGCGGAACTCCTAGGAGGTGCTTGAGGTGGATGAGAGTAGGATTGAGAATTGGAAGCTTAAGGATTGGAATATTGATTCACATTGTGATGAGGATATGATGGAGGACGGTATCCTTAAGAATTTGCATTTTGAAGATGAGGGGGCACATACTTTGCTTGGAAACCTTGACTTTGAGAAGGGTTTTCACCATCTCCTTGATTTTTCCAAGAAAAGTTTGGGTCTTTTCCCAGATTATATGAATTGGAGTAAGGGTTGTTCTTTTGATGAGTGAAGGCAGCATTAACTTATTCTTGTGACTCACTTTGCATATCTTGTGCATGAGGACAATTGGAAGTATGGTGAGTATAGCTAAAACAAGTCATGCACATCTCATTGTGATGATGGGAAAAAGAGGATGATTGATTTGCTGGGTTTTGACTCAAAAGGAATTTATCAAACCTTTGAGTGAGAGCTTCTACCTTGGGGAAAATTTCCATGGAACTATCTACTTGACATAGATTTTTCCTCCCTCCCACATTTGAATTCGGGCCTAATTGAGAAGACGAAGATCAATGCATTGAGTTTTCACTCATTCTTTCGAAAAGATTCCAAATGTCATCTTCATACTTCTCCAAATAGGTACCTCTACATGAAGTATCCACCATACCTTTATGGTTATCGGATAAGCTCTCATAAAAGCATTGAACTAGTTGCCACTTAGGAAGGTTATGATGTGGACATTTCAGTTGCAAGTCGTTCAAATGCTCCCACGCTTTATGTAAAGGTTCTCCCTCTCCTTGGGAAAATTCACAAGATAGAAGCTCTCATAGAATTGGTTTTACTTGTAGGGTAATATTTCTTTAAGAATTCTTATTGTAATTGCACCCAAGATGTGATTGTATCTACCCCCCAAGTGATTTAACCAATATTTTGCCTTGTCTCGAAGAGAGAAAGGGAAAAGCTTCATTTTTCACACTTCTTCTGAAACCTCCGTGATTTTCATGGTTGAACAAACCTCAAGGAACTCATCCAAGTGCTTATATGGTTCTTCATTGCTCAACCCATAGAATAGGGGGCACATTTGGATAGTTTCGGGCTTAATCTCATAGTGGTGAGCCCGAAAGTTTGGCGACCGGATACATGTTGGTGTATTGTATTCATTAGGAGTGTAATGATTATGATGGCCCAAATTTCATAGAACCCAGTGCGTCAGCGAGTAACCCGAAGACTGACCCGAAAACAGATCCTAGATGCGGAAGCAATGAAAGAAAAGAAATCTCTAGAGGTGAATACCACCTCTAAGGTGCCAAAGTAACTTCCCGAGAAGTCATGAGACTAAAAAGGAAACAAATACGGAAACTAGGATTTAAAACAGTCAAGGATGCCACTAGGGGTAAAATGGTCATTTCAAACAAAAATGAATGCTACCGTGCATACCATTGGATAGACAACGAAAATTTAATAAATTTAGACTCACAAATCACTTGATCTGAAATTAGAATGAAGAAGATATGAATTTCTAAAATTTTACAAAAAAAATTGACAAAAATGAGCCCAGTGTGATCAATCGCTCTGTAGGTGCGATCGATCGTAAAAATAACAAACGATGAAGGCAAAAATTGGCTCCAGGTGCGATTGGTCATAACCATTTGCGATCGATTGTAAGTTTTACGAATAGTGAAGAATTAGAATGGTTATAGGTGCGACCGGTCGAAAAAAAAAAATGAACAATCATTCCTATTTACGACCGATCGTAATAGGTTTAGCTGCGACTGTGAAGTTTTTGAAAACGCTTATTTTTTGAAGCAAAAACAGGACTTTTTGGAAAAATTTTGTGAAGCAACCCCCCTAAAAATGAGTCCTCTGATCAACCGTGGTCCAAACCAAATATGAAATGCAATGTAAAATGACCAAAATGCCCCTAAGATTAAATTATGTCAAAGAGGTAAAAACATGTTGTAAAATGACACACATCTTAAACATTAAAAGCTTTTGGCCCTTGGCCTCATTACATACAAGTTAAAGTAGCATCTAAATAGAGTATTTAAGTTCATATTACACAACTAAAAGGAAGCAAAGCATACTTCTAAACAAGTGATACATTAACAACTACAAAAGATAGCCAAATCATGCCAACACTTGCATGTCAAAAATACATAAAAGATATCCAAATAAAACTCAAGCCAAGCTAGGAATGTTGTGCATCCAAAAAGAGAGTCTCCTTGCCTGAAAAACAAATATCAACTAGGGTGAGTAAATGAGTTACTCAGTAGGATGAAGCGTAAACGTATACCCTAAAGTTTCAATGACTTTTGCAAGTGTAATCTAAACCAACCACATGTATATCATGCCTCCTAAAGTCTAGTTTCAAAGGGGAAGCTAAGGGATCATCCTAAGCTATATTTGAAACATTTTGAAAGCAATCCACAATAGGTAAATTACTCAACAATATTGGAACAACCAATGTACAACGACAAGTTACAACTTCAAAGTAATGTTAACTTGTAAAATGAACGCGAAATCAAACAATAGGGAAAACTTGGAAGTGGCATCCGGTTATGAACTAATAAAACAAGACAATTAGTTATTTTTGGGCTATTAACCCACAAGGAACCACCTAAGTGCGCACTCTATTGGGGAGAACTCATACCTCTCGCACTTAGGCCTTACCCTAGCCATGTAAAAGTTTCATTGTCCCAAGTATTTCCAAAATTAACAATAGTGTCACAACAAATACATAGTTATACAATGCATTTAACCACCTTCCATGCACATCCAAATTTCAAAATCCATACACAACCATGCCTTAAGTCCTCAAGCTACAATGGCATTCGCAATGTTAAGTTTACAATGTAAATACAACTAAGCTACTACAAGGTTGTCAACATAGGGAATTCATTCATGCTAACATAGTAAGTTTAAATCCCTAATTTAGACAACAACATAGTATTAATTTCACAACAAAATCAATGGCAAGATTACACAAAAATTTCATAATTATAGCAATTCAAAATCATTAGAATTTATTTCTATACCAAATGAAACAACAACCCTACAAAAGATTAATCATCTACAAGTCTTACACAATATGAAACCCTAGGTTAGATATATACAATATTCATCAAAATACAACCCTAAAACTTCATATAACATGCATACAATATATATCAACCTCAAAGAACACAATAAACAAAAAGAATATAAACATAAACAACCCCTACCTCACTCGAGAATTGAATCTCTAGAATCCAAGGGAAATGGAAGCAAAATGTGAAACCAAGCAAAGGTGTGGCAGACAAGGATGTGAGGAAGCTTTTGTCTTCAAGGTGCAAGACCAAAAGCCAAAGAGAAGAGGCTTGAAAGTGAGCTCTCAAGTCTAGGTACCAAGTTAACAATGGTGGCTTAAGGTGAATAAGACAACTTGAAAATACTAGAAATTTCACTAACCTAAAGCATTGTTAGTCACATACACTATACTAACACTACCTCTCTCTCACACACACACACATCTACCCTCCACTTGTCACCATCCTAGGCCTCCTCACAAGGCCAAATCTAAACCTTACACTTGTCATCATTCTAGGCTGACAAGTTTTCCTATCTAAAGTCAACAATTGGTCTAATGAAAGTCACACTTTCACAAAATTGTAAAATAGTCCTTCTTCAAAATAGCTCAAAAAATATTTGCAAAAATGTCCCTAAGACAATATATCTCAAAAACTTAATTACGTAAATAACCCCAAAAAAAGAAAATGTTTCCGAAGAAACTATGCATCTATAACCCCCAGAAAATAAAAATAAATAAGCGAGTTTTTCTATGAAATTAAAACATGCGTTGATAGTAAAATAATATAATGCAAATGTGTGTGGTGCCAGAAACTGATTTCGAACACCAAACCCTACCTCGGGTTCAACAAAACCCTAAGATAACACGAAAAAGAAATAAACAAATAATTAAATAAAATAAAATAAATAAAAATATCCCCAAAAAAAGAGAAGATGACACGGTCATCACAATGATCCCGAAGGACCATTCGAGGATTGAAAGGTGGGTATACCACTTGAGCTCCGGGAGGGATTTGTATAAAAGGATGTGGTGGCATTCCAATTGGTGGTGGAACCACATTTGGTCTTGGCATTCCAAGAGATTGTTGCACATTATTAGCTTGTGGCATTCCTAAGGGTTGATGCATATTATTAGGTTGTGGCACATTATTAGGGTGTATACACACCTTGGTGATCCACATAACCAAGATCCTCAATTTATTCTTCCATTAAAGTGATGGGGTGGTCAGGAGTGGGAAGAATTCTACTAGAACTACCTTTTAATCGCTGAATGGATGATTCAAGATTTTGATTTAGAGAAGGGAAAGGAAGATAAAGTGATCTTCAACCATGCATGCACAACAAATAACCACCACAACTTCACAACAAACAATAACAAACCCACAACCTCCACATACAATGTTCCTTTTCTCCTTAATATATATCAATGAAAGAATTTAATGACCTCGTTAAGGGTCCATGCTTTCAACAATAAAGTAATGGCCTCGACAAAGGCCTATGCTTGGATAAGAAACTAAGAAATGTAATTAGCCTTGACAAGGGGTATCTCTCAAGCATATAAGGTAATGAACAATTAATTTACAAGAGTTCAAGAAATGCTCACAAAGGTCCCAAGCAACAACTTCAAGATCCAATGCTTGCTTTCCTTGTAGTCAAGTACCTAATTGAACATAGAGTAACAAGTAAGAGAATAAAAAAAATTTAAAGCAAGCAATCAAATGAGCATTAATGCTTAATTCGATTCCAACTAAACCATTAATCCCCGACAATGACGCCAAAAACTTGATGCGACATTAGTGTGTGCACAAAAATGTGTACTTTTGAATATCTAGAAATATATGTCAAATGGGCATCAACTTTTACATTTATAAAAGCCACTTAATACTAATACAATGGAGGATAGTAAGAAGGGATCGTCCTCAAGGATTGAACACGTGTTGAAATCTAACTTAACTTTAATGCTAAAATGATTGAAAAGGGGGTTTGGTTTGGTGATTAAACTAAGATCAATTTAAAACATGCAATTGAATTGAATGCTAAAATGAGTAAAGTTTAAGAAATAGGAAAGGAGTCTTAGGGCATAGGAATCACCACTAAGCTCATTCACTAAACCACATGCCTTCAACTAATTGGGGAAAAATAATGTTGTAAACAAAATACGGCTTCTAATTGCAATAATGAGCATGGATATCAAATTCAAGCATGAATTGTTGATAAGTGTTTAAATGTTGCACATTTCAGCACCTAAGTTAGGGTATTTCAGTCCTTGTGTCTATCTTACTTTCATGTTTTAGTCTTAATTTAATATTTATGTGTATTTCAGGGCAATAAAGTTAAAATGAGCCAAGAACGGTCCATTATGGCCTTTTGGAGTCAAGCTAGAGCATCGGGACAAATTCTAGAAAATTCCAGAAAGATGCAGCACGAATATATTGCGTTCGGACGCCAAATCTTGTGTCCGAACGCAAGACTTTTATACATTGCGTCCGGATGCCAAATGATGCGTCCAGACGCCATGCTATTGGCAGTAGTTTTAGTTACGGGTTTGACCTGTTTTTATGGCTACGGGTTTTAACCTTTTGGGCTGATTTTTGTAACGTATGGGCTTTATTAGGTTTGTATTAAAGGGAAAACAAAGACCCATTAGGAGAGAGTTATTATTATTTTAATTTAGTTTTTAATTAAGTTTATATATCATTCTTTCTGGAAAAAAGGCAAAAGAGGAAAATAGAAGAAGAACAGGCTAGGGTTTTGAAAAAAACTCAGAGATGAAGGCCCAAAAGATGGAGACGGAGCTTGTTGACACCATGATCCTCTCCTCCATGAGCTAGTTCTTCACTTAAGGCTTGGATGAGCCCCAAGTTCATGTAACCTAAACTTTTGTATTTCTTTTCTTAGGGAATTATTATGTTGTAATTAAATGTATGGCCTTGTGATTTATTTATATATATATGCTTGATTTGACAAATTAGGGCTTGTATTAATGAGTTCTTCCATTAAAATCTTCAAGTTGATTATAAGTCTATATATGATTAATTAGGGATTTTATTCTTCATTAGATGATTAAAAATTAATTCTTTCATTAATTGTATATGTAATTTGCATGTCTATGTGTGATTACTTTAGAATTATATTCTACACTAGATACTTCTTGTAGTTGTGTTTAGTGATGGCCATAGCATGATACTGATTTGATACAATTGTCAATTAATTTGATGGATAAAGGCTTAATCTTGATGGGTTGTTCTACAAATTAGCTTACTTGTCATTAGTTTATTGTAGTTAAGTAGGCAATTTGTGCTTGATTATGTTAATCCATGCTTCTAATTACAATTAGTATTATCCTCTTGATTGATGTGTGCTCTTGTTGGATACATTTGTGAATGTGTATGGTGGGTTATGACGTAGTCTTGATTAGGTTCTACACTTTAGTTTAATTGTCATTAGATAGACAATTCATTCTTGATGTTGATAATCTATGCTTACAATTATGTTTTGTGATGATAATGTGACCACATCTATGATTACTTGCACGAGCTTAGTGGTGAATCCTAACCCTGAGACTCTCTTCCTATCTCTTTAATTCATAATTTAATTTAGTTAAATTCTCTTGCATTGTCATTTCCATTTCTATGTTTTCAATTGAACTCTATCTTAATCACTTCACCAAAATCTTTTTCTCTCAAACTCTTTCTCTCTTTTATAATATAATTAACTTTGAAACCAAGTTTAATCCCAATACGTGTTCAATCCCTTAGGAACGATCCCTTCTCACTTTATACTTGACAGTATAAGTGTTAAGTGGCTTCTATAAAAATTTAAAGTATAATGCCCATTTGATACCATTTCCAAAACCAAAGTGTTGTGCATTATTTTGTGCACACGCTCGGGTCGCATCAATTGTCTACTCAACAACAAGTAAACTAAGGTGTAGTGCAATTCATCAAGTTTAAGTATAAACCATCTAATTAATCAACAATTGTAGCACACATTAATCAAGAGGATAATACAAATTACAATAATAAGCATATATTACCAAATTCAACCATGGATTGCCTACCTAACTACAATTAAAATGCAATTAAACTACAATTAAACTAAAGGTGTAGTGCAATCCATCAAGCATAAGCATAATCCATCAAATCAATTAACAATTGTATCTAATAAAAACCATGCATGGCCATCACTAAATCCAAGTATAACTAGTATTTAGTATAGAGATCAATTCTTAAATAATCACATATAAAACAACATGTAATCACATAGAGAATTAGTAGGAAGAATTTAATCTATAGAAATCATAGGAGAACCCAAGAATCATTGTATACAACAGGTTATAACATCAATTACAACATTAAATTCCCAAAAAGATGAAAGACAAGGGTTTAGATTACAAGCTTAGAGCTCATCCAAGCCCTAAGGTGAAGTTTAGCCACTCATGGAGGGTGTAGATGTCATGAATGAGTACTCTAGATCCATCCCTATGCTTGGCTTGATCTTTTTCCTCTTCTTCTTCTTACTTAAAACCATAGAGAAATGGCTCTTCTAGAGATTTTCTTGCCTCCACTTCAAAACCATAATGTGTATCTCTAACTCTCTCTCCCTAAAAATATCTTTAATTAGCTAACCCTTTACAAAATGGTCCAAAACCCCTTTTATACATGACCTTTGGGGCCCAAAATAGGTTAAAAATAAGCCCCAAAATGATGCAATCTCATAGCCATTTGGTAGGTGAAGATTCGAAAAAACCGCGCAAAAAATATCTTCTTAGCAGCAAGTGCGATCGATCGCACAGTGTTGTGATCGATCACAACTCTGTTGCGATCGATCGTGTTGACGTGGCTTGACCTTATCCACTTTTGAACTTATCGCTGACTAGGATGATGACGTGGCCTGCGAACGATGATGTGGACTTGCGATCAATCGTGGTTTACCTACGATCGATCGTAAGCCCCTTTTGGCAGATTTCTGAACTTTTTCTGGACTTTTCTTAGTGCATTTGTTTGACTCCAAAAAGGCTTTAATGAACTGTTTTTAGCCCGTTTGAACCTTATTGACCTAAAATAAACAAAAACACAAATAAGGACTAAAACGGAAAGTAAAGATAGATGCAAGGTCTAAAATACCCGAGATTAGGGCTGAAATATTCAATATTTCAACACTTATCAATATATATATATATATATCATGAATGTCGTGCTACGCACCCAATGCTTCCATGAACACAATGATAACCACAATGAACCTATAGCCAAAGTGCCATACACACCATGACTCACATATGATGAAGATAATCTCAATGCAACAAGGATGTCTAAACTACACAAGTAGACATTTAACGAAATCCTCTAAATGCATAAAAATACATATACACACAAATATCCATAATGATATCATCTACACACAAAACATGATTAGGCAAATATATATTAACCAAATACCAAAATTTACCTCTTCCTATCATGCTTGATAATTCCAAAACCCAATGTAAGCCTAAGGCAAAATAATAACAATTCTATGTCGTAAATATCATACACTAAGCAAACAATTAGGCTCACATTTCCATATAACAAGTAAAGAAAAAGAAAAAGGGGAGGAAGATGCGGTCAAGAGAGAAGAGAAATTTGATTTTCTCTCTCTCTCTCTCCCCTCCTTTTATACTATTTTAAAAATATCTCCTGAACAGGCCCCACTCGACCCTGAAAAGTGAAAAACTTCGAAATGCGCTCAAACGGAATAAAACTGTAAACGTAAAAGCACTGATATAAAAAAATGATGAACAACGAAAGAAACGGCATCGAAAAAAAAGTCCCAAGTAGAAAAATCCGTCCTAGACCCACATGGTGACTCTTGGGGTCAAAAAGCCTAAAATGGGGGAAAAGGGACGAAATGCATATTTAAGAGTCCATGGCTCGACAAAATGCTAAAAGGAATCACGTACAAGAATCCTAGCCCAAAATGAGACACTTTACCTTAACTTTTGTTAATTGCACAAAGGTGCCCCACTGAAATATCTAAAATGATAATCGTACTAATGCTCCAAAATAAAAATATCTTCAAAAGATACTTTCTTAAAAACCCCTCAATAAAAATATCTTCAAAAGACATTTTCATAAAGATCCCAACCAAATGAAAATGTCCTTTAACATAACAGCACAAATAACCCCAAATAAAAGAAGGCGAAATAAAAACAAGGACAATACAAATATCAAATGAAAGAAGTGTCGGAAACTATTCCTGAGCACTCGACTCAACCCGGTTCGACAAAACCTGAACTCAGAAAAATAACAAAAAAAAAAAAAAAAAAAAAGAAAATCCACAAAAATGGGAAAAAGGAACCAGCCTCTACATCCGTGATCTGATTACTATGAACATCATGATTGAATTTGAAAACACAGAACCCATTTTGGTCTCCCAACACCTCACTAAGTCCTTTATTACCCTATAATTTCTTGGCAATGGTAGAGACTATGTTAAAAGGTAGTTTCTTTTGCAAAAAATACCCAATTAACCATTCAATGGTTCTATCCTTGCCTACAATCCTTGGAAGGTCACTAGGACATTACCCTTTAATGAGCTTGGTGGTAGAATTTGAAATCCCTTGTCTCTATTTTTCTCCTTAACAACATTGCTCCACAGAGGCTGGTTTGGTTTAGTAACTAGTTTAGCATTCAGCTAGTGTTCGATTTTGGTTACTTGGAATAGTTCTAAGAAGATGGGCTAATGGAGGACAATTTGGTTTAATGTTGAAAGGGGTAAGGATCAGTTTGATTTCCTGTTGCAGGTGGTAAGTGTTGGGATAATAACCTTTTTTTTTTTTTTTTTTTTTTTTGTTTCCTTGCTCTTGCTTCAAGAACTTGATTTCTTTTGTAAGTTACATTGCATCTTGTTCTTGTCTCATTTCAACTCCATGATCCATGGATGAACTAGTTGTTTCATTCTTTTCTTGGTAAGCATGTTGGTGTTGTCAAGAATTTCCACCACTTTTTCAATGGTTGTTAGCTCCCTATCTTGTGTATTTTGAATCACCCTGTGCTAGATAAGTAAAGAGACCTCATTATATAACCCCTTCTTCCTTCAGTATACCTCATCTTTTTCTTTTTTAAATTCACTGCGTAGCAACAAATGGGTGTTAAATATTTATTGTAAAAAAAAAAAAAAAAAAAAAGAAAAAATGGGTGTTCAAACTTTACTGGAAAATAAAAATAAAAAAGTGTTCAATCACCCCACCTCGGGTGTTTTCCGCACTTTACTCTACTTTAGGGGTGCTGTTATTTTTCGTCATTTCACAAATTGATACTTTAGGGGTGCTTTCCACACATGAAGGGTGTGATACGTACTGTAAGCATACTATATGAGTGTTTTCTGCACTTTACCCATTATTAATATCTAAGTTCGAGTTGAAACATGAGTGTGTATTGCAATATATAAAAAAAAAGGGAGGGGGTTAAGTGCATAAAACCCCCCTATAATATAGGTTATGTGCATAATGAGTCTTTCCTTTTTCAAAAGGTGCATTTCAGTCCATAATATTATAAAAAAATAAAAATAAAAAAAATAAAAAAGTTGCAAATAAGCCCATCTAATCACTTTTTGGCAAAAAGTAAATCTGAAAACCTAATTTTGCCCTTTTTCTTCCTATTTTTCCCCTCTCGCATAGCAAAATCCCCCAAACTTTACTGTTCTGGTCATGTGATCAACCAAAATTTTCAAAAAGACAATATTGCCCTTTATGACAATTAGGGCATACCCATATCTAATGGGTTAACCTGTCACGACCCAAAAATTCTAATAAAATCCTCAATTTATTCAAATCCAAATACATCAAAATACACCCAGGATCTCAAAAGAAAAAAAAAAATGCTCTCTTTTATACAAAGATCAATTTCCTCAATATACACAAAAATTCTCCAAATAAATAAAATAAATCCTGCAACGCTGACTCTTCCACCTAAGCCCGAATCTAGCAATCCCCATTCATCTTCGGCACCTGAAACTGGAGGATGGTGAGACGGAAAGTCCCAGTAGGAAAAACCATAACAAGAATTTCATAGACGTTTAATAAAACAGCTTCACAAAATATACATATTCATGTGAGTATATAAACAAAATACATATGCATTTATTTAAAACATTTAATAAAAACCATTAAAGCAAAAACAACTCCAAGCCATTCAAGGTATAGAGAACCCTGCATTGAAAAAAATTTCCTCACTGGATCATCAAAGCCTCAAACTCCCGGGCTCATTTGCAACCTTTCGGCTCTCTCTCTCTCTCTCTTTCTGTGCTATCGGCAGTGTGTGTGTGTCTTTTATTTTTTTGTTGCTTCCTTCTCTTAATACACTCACCCAGAGCACAACACTCCTTTATATAAATGCTTCCACCGACACCCAACTACTCACCACACAATTTGATATCAATCCACACCATAAACACAAAGCCACGTGGAAAGCTAAAGCCTAAAGAAATTTGGTAAGAAAATCTCCGAGTGGGCCCCGCTAGCATGATCACCCATTTCCATTTTCTTTCCTTTTTTTCGGTTAACCACCTGCTCACTTCTTATCACCATCAGACAATATATATATATATTATATATATACAATGTAAAAAATGAAACCAATCTACTCCTTAAATATCATAAGTGGGACCCGCCAATTAATATTTCCATTTCCTTTTTCTTTTCTCTTTTTCTTTTCTTTTCCCATCAATTTTGTCCAACCCTTCCATTAAATTCGCACGTGCTCCATCAGATACAACAAATACATATATAAAATATGTAACAAAATTATAAACTAAAGTCTCCAATTTAAAACAAAATAATCAATTTTTGATAACTAAAATTCAACTCTTATAAATATAATTTAAATTCTTAAAAATCCAAGTTGTCACATTCTCCACCACTTAAAAAGAATTCCGTGCCCAAAATTCAGATCCAATAGTCTTCATATACCCAAAAACAACAATAACCACAAAACAAAATTCATAAATCCTTACCCCATGCGATGTGAGATACCGTGATATGTAGGACGTTGTGGTAGCTGCCAGTGCTAGTCACCCGCCCACTAAAAAAAATAATAATAACAACAAACCCAGGCTACCTGCCCAATCACACTAACCAACCATCCCAGTAGTTGCCAGTGAACGTCATCCGCCCACACACCCCAGGCTACGAGTGGTAGCTAACTAGTACAACATACTCGCCTACTCACACCCATCTACATCATCTACACTCACACTACCGGCTGGGTACAAGCTCTAATACCATTTTGTTACGACCCGAAAATTTTAAGAAAATCCTCGATTTACAAATCCAAATACATCAAAATACACCCAGGATCTTAAAAAAAAAAAAAAAAAAAAAAAAGAAAAAAATTCTCTCTTTTATACAAAGATCAATTTCCTCAATATACACAAAAATTCTCCAAATAAATAAAATAAATCCTGCAATGCCGATTCTTCCACCTAAGCCCAAATCTAGCAATTCCCGTTCATCTTCGGCACCTGAAACTGAAGGGTGGTGAGACGGAAAGTCCAAGTAAGAAAAACCATAACAAGAATTTCATAGAGGTTTAATAAAACAGCTTCACAAAATATACATATTCATGTGAGTATATAAACAAAATACATATGCATTTATTTAAAACATTAAATAAAAACCATTGAAGCAAAAACAACTCCAAGCCATTCAAGGTATAGAGAACCCTACACTGAAAAAAAAAATTCCTCACTGGATCATCAAAGCCTTAAACTCCCGGGCTCATCTGCAACCTCTTGATTCTCTCTCTGTCTCTCTCTCTCTCTCTTTGTGCATCGGCAGTATGTGTATGTCTTTTATTTTTGTGTTGCTTCCTTCTCTTAATACACTTACCTAGTGCACGACACTCCTTTATATAAATGCTTCCACTGACACCCAACTGCTTACCACACAATCTGATATCAATCCACACCATGAACACAAAGCCATGTGGAAAGCTAAAGCCTAAAGAAATTTGGTAAGAAAATCTCCTAATGGGCCTCGCTAGCATGATCACCCATTTCCACTTTCTTTCCTCTTTTTTGGCTGAACCTGCTCACTTCTTATCACCATCAGACAATGTATATATATATATATATATATATATATATATATATATATATATTATATATACAATGTAAAAAAAGAAACAATCTGCTCCTTAAATATCATAAGTGGGACCCACCAATTAACATTTCAATTTCCTTTTTCTTTTCTCTTTTTCTTTTCTTTTCCCATCAATTTCGTCCAACCCTTCCATTAAATTTGCACCTGCTCCATCAGATACAACAAATACATATGTAAAATATATAACAAAATTATGAACTAAAGTATCCAATTTAAAACTAAATAGTCAATTTTTGACAAATAAAAATCAACTCTTATAAATATAATTTAAATTCTTAAAAATCCGGGTTGTCACATAACCCATTTTTATTTGGTATTCCTCCACTCACCTTTGTTCCATTTGGGAACCCTAAAATCTCTCTATCTGCAATTTTGCAACTACCATTCCAACAAAATAAAAAACCTAATTTCAATACAAAAAATCAAGAATCTAATCCGATAATTTTGTGTAAGATAGATAAAGTCAAAACCCTTAATTCTCTACTCCAATACAAATTTCATGAAAGAAAAAAAAAATCAAATTTGACATCTAAAAAAACCAATGGATGAATCACAGTTGAAGATCAAAGAAAAAAAAAAGGTCGGATCTAAGTGTCGTCATCATCTTTGGCATATGCATCGTTCTTGTTCACTTTGTGTTGAATGATTTGTGGTTATTTTTAAATAGATTTTCCACCTCTTTGTTCATTTTCTTCTTCTTTAATTCCTATCATTGCCGGAGTTGGAGGTGGACCATGGAGAGGGAAAAAGAGAGAGGAAAGCGGATTGGAGAGATCAACGTGAATGGTGGAAGTGGTTTGGGGGAGAAGAATCTTTGAAGAGAGGGTGATGCACCAATGGTGGCTACCATGGATGAATATTGGGGTGATTAGTGATGGTGGTGGCCATGGTTGAATAATGGAGTGGTTAGGGAGAGATGATAAAAGATTTAGGGTGTTTAGTGTTTGGCACAAAGACTTAGTTTGGTGATTTGGCAAGTAACAGTACTATTTTGTGATTTTAAAAAGTTGTGTTGTCCATTTTTTTATTAGTCTGGAGATTGCAGGGCCATGTTAGGATCTCAAACTTAAAACATATCAAAATAACGTGGGTTAAATACGGGTAGAATAATCATTTTACATGGCCTATATTTATACTTATTCATTTATTCTACTGACATGAGGGTATTATTGTCATTTTAAGTCTCGAGGGGCTATTTGTACCAAATCAATAGTATAGGAAGGTTTTAAACTACACAGGGACTTTACTACACTCTATCGATAGTAGAGGGGTTTTTTTGCACTTGACCAAAAAAAAAAAATGTGAAAAGCAATATTCGCACTTCACTTTTCTACGATTGCACTCCAATCTTAAATGAAATGACATTTCAACCTTAACTTCATAAATTAATATTTATTTTTTAAAAATACTATAACTATCCTTTCATTTATATGATAAGTGCTTAAATGTTGCACATTTCAGCACCTAAATTAGGGTATTTTAGTCCTTGCATCTATCTTATTTTCATGTTTTAGTTCTAATTTATGTTTTTTATCAATTTCAGGTCAATAAGGTTCAAACGGACTAATTTTGGTTCACTAAAGCCTTTTTGGAGTCAAGTAAAGACATTCGGAAAAAGTTCAGAAAATGACAAAAAGGCGTCGCAGCCTATTGGTCGTATAGTGTGTTTATTCTTCAAAAACGGTCAATTTTACCTTTCTCAGGCCTTTGATGATGTTCCTAAAGATAAAGAAGCAAACCAATTAGCCCGGGGCCAAAATGGAGCTACATAAGGAGTAAAAGGAAATTCCAACTCTGGGGGATCGATCCCCCACTATTCACAGAACTAAAAATGCCCTTGGGGGATCGATCCCCCAGCACCTGGTAGCATTGTGGGATTGATTTTTAATTGGTTACGGGATTTTCTTGTTTTGGGCTTATTTTGTAACTTATTGGTCTCCAATAAGGTTTATTTAAGGGAACCAATACCCATTAGTTTGGAGTAGTTATTTTTATATTTTTTATTAGGTTTTATTTTTTTGTATCATGATATTACGCTCTCTCTGGAAAACATGCAGAAAGGGAGAAAAAGCAAGAACAGGATAGGGTTTTGAGGAGAAGCTCAGAGATGATGAAGCAGATGATGGAACTTGTTGACACCTTGAGTTTATTAATCATGAGCGACTAATTCTTCAACTTAGGGTTAGATAAACCCTAAGCATGTAACCTAAACTTTCTCTCTTTGCATACTTTTTGGGGATTTATTTATGTAATTGATGTATAGGCTTGAATAACATGATTTAATTCTTTTAATTGTTTATTTGTATTAATCTCATGTTGTCTTATGTGTTATTGATGAATAAACAAGCTTTACACTTGAATTCCTTGTAAATTGATTCTTGTGATGTCTATGCATGTGGCTAATTAGTTGTATTTGTATTCCAATTTGATGGATATTGCTTTTACTAGATGGATGGTACTACACAATTAGGTTAATTCGTTTTCTAATTAGTTTAATTTCATGCTTAGTTAGTTCAATTTAAATTTAATTAGTTTAATTACACTTAATTCCTAAGTAAGTAGACCATCCATGCCTGTGTTTGAATTCCATGCTTATTGTCACAAAGACATTATCTTTTAGATTAATATAGGCTAGAATTGAAACTTGAATTGATGGACCATTATTTGGATTGGTGAATTGCACTACACTTAGTTTATCTGTCATTAGGTAGGCAATTCAAGCTTGAAATTGATGCGTCATACTTTTCTTTGCAAGTATTAGCTACATTAGAATTACATTTAATTATTTCCCTAATTAGTTAAAAGTGCGTGAGTTAGGGAATGTGCTTAGTGGTGAATCCTATACTCTAAGTCTCAAACCAATCTCTTAAATTCTATTTCTTTATTGCAATCATTTAGTTTAAATTTAGTTTCATCACAAACAAAATCCTTTTTAGCAATCACATAAGCACTAAAGTAGAATTCAACTCCGAAAACCAATAATTGTTTAAATCTCTTGGGACGATCCCTACTCGCTTCGTACTCCATAGTATAAGTGTTTAGTGGTTTAATAAATTATAAAATATGATGCCCACTTGACATTATTTCTAAACCTAAAGTGATATACATTATTTTGTGCACACGCTTGGTCGCATCATAGTTTTGGCACCATTGCCGAGGATCTAACGGTTTTAAAGAATTGAATTAGATATTAGTTCTTTGTTAATTGTCTACTTTAAAGTCATTTTAATTTTTATTTTCTCAATTGATTTGTCAATTAGGTACTTGAAACAAAGTGGAGCAAACGCTGGACTTAGAAGCAATTAAAAAAAAAAAATTGAAGTTGCTTAAGGACCATTTATAAGTTTCTCTTTAATTTTTGTGCTTAATTTGTTTATTGTCTTGCATGCTTTGGACAACCCAAGTGGAGGCTTAAATTGAATTGTTTTATTTTTAAGTCCAAGCATACCTTCTTGTAGAAGGCATCGGCTCGTGTGGAGGCATTTATTATTTTTATATTATTGAGGAGTTTGGGAACATCGTATGTGGAGGTTGAAAAATTGAAGTGTTGATGTGTTGACTTATTCTAGTGCATGCATGGTCGTAGATCACTTAATCGTCCTCTTGCTCCTGTAAATCAAAATCTCGAAGTTTTCCTTCAGCGTTTAAGAGGTAGGACTAGGGATAGTCATCCTAATCTTCCAACTTTTGATCTTTCATCACTTTTAATGGAAGACCCAATAGATCCAATTGTAGATCCCATTGAAGATCTTGGTCATGTGGATCATAATGGTGTGCACCACCCACCACAAGTTCATATTGTGGATCCTCAAAGTGTGTATCCACCCTTGGGAATGCCATGACCAATCAATCCTGTTGTGCAACAACCTAATCTAGGGATGCCAAGTCCAAATGTTGTTCCCCCAGTTAGTGAGCAATAACAACAATATGTTTAAATGGCATACCCTCAACAAGGTCAAATGGCATATCCTCAACAAGGTCAAATGGCATATCATCAGCAAGGTCAAATGTCATATCCTCCTCTCAATCCTCTCAATCCTCCAATGGTCCTTAAGGATCGTTACACTCCAAATCAATATAATGCACCCACTTGCATTCAATTGCCAAATTTTCGTGCTCATCATTATGAGATTAAGGCTTCCACCATTAACATATGCCCCCTTTTCTATGGGTTGAGCAATGAAGAGCCTTATAAACATTTAGATGAGTTCTTAGAAGTTTGTTCCACCATAAAAATCACGGATGTTCCGGAAGAAGTCCTAAAAATGAAGCTTTTCCCTTTCACTCTTCGGGATAAAGCTATTTATTGGTTCAACAACCTGCGGTCAAATACAATCACCTCTTGGGCACAATTGCAACAAGAGTTCCTAAAAAAATACTATCCCGCGAGTCGAACTGATTCAATGAGAACTTCCATTTGTGAATTTAAACAAGAAAAAGGAGAACCCCTTCATGAAGCATGGAAATGTTTGAATGACTTGCTACGGAAGTGTCCACATCATGACATTCCTAAGTGGCAATTGGTTCAATGTTTCTTTTCAAGTTTATCCGATGTTAATAAGGGCATTGTTGATGCTTCCTGTGGTGGAAGCTACATAGAAAGAAATGAAGATGAAATTTGGCATCTCTTTGAAAAAATGAGTGAAAACTCAATGCATAGATCTTCATCTTCTAGGGGTGGTCACCAAGCAAATATGAGAGGAAAAAAAGCTCTAAATCAAATAGACTCTTCCATGGAAATTGCTGTCGAGGTCAAAAATCTTACTCAAAGGTTTGATACATTCCTTTTGAATCAAGGACCGACAATTCAATCTTATCCTCATTAGTCCGGTGAAATGCGGATGACTTGTTCTAGTTACACTCATCATACTTCAAATTGCCCTCTTGGACAAATCATACCGAGTGAGTCTCAAGAACAAGCAAATGCAGCTTTTATTCATCAAGCGAACAACCCTCATTCCAATACTTACAATCCGGGGTGGAAAAATCATCAAAACTTTGCATGGAGAAATCAAGGAGACAGTGCAAACGCTCCTCAAACTCAAGGTTACCAAGCAAAGTATATTTCCCCACATCTCCAAAATCAAAAACAGAATTCTTAACGTTATCGTCCTTCATTCTATCATCATAATGTGAATCAATATTCTCATCCTCAAGCATTAAATTCTCAATACTCTCATCCTCAAGCATTAAATTCTCAATCTTACTCTAATCCAAATCAAGCTCCTCCTAAGAGTCCCATTTTTGAGGACAAGGTCTTGCAAGCGTTAGGTGACCTTTGAAAAGATAATCAATTGTTTCATTCTCACTCTCAATCAATTGCAAAACTTGAAGCTCAAATTGGGCAATTAGCTAATTCTTTAAATGTGAGAGAGAAAGGTAAATTGCCTAGTCAAACTGAGACCAATCCTAAGGGGCAATTAATGGCGCAAGCAGGTCCTTCATTAAAATTTTCTGGAAATGAGCAAGTTCAAGTAATTACTACCTTGAGGAGTGGTAGGAAAGTGGATAATAAGGTAGAGGTACCTCAGGGGGATAGTGAATTGACACAACCTAGTGGTTGCATCTATCCCATTCAAAATCATATTCTTACTCCCTTGGATGCTAGTATTTCCAAAAAGGACATTCTATCATCTTCATCATCATCTCCCCAGTTAAAGAAGCCTTATGAGCCAAAAGCTCCATTTCCTCAAGCTTTGAGAGAGACTTCTTTATTTGGGAGACAAAAAGGAAAAATTCATGACATGATGGAAGTGTTTAAACAAGTAAAAATTAATCTTCCTCTTCTAGATGCAATTAGGCAAATTCCACCATATGCAAAGTTCTTGAAGGACTTATGCACACAAAATAGAAAGAGCAAGGGAAGAGACCTTAAGAAAATGCTTTTAACGGAACAGGTGAGTTCCATCATTCTATCTAACACTCCTTCTAAGTTCAAGGATCCGAGTGCTCCGACCATTTCTTGTGTTATTGGAAACCAAGAGATTCGTAGAGCTCTCCTTGATTAGGTGCAAGTATCAATCTCATTCCATACTCTGTTTACTTGTAATTAGGATTAGGGGACTTGAAGCCAACATCGGTAGTAATCTAACTAGCCGACAGATTAATTAAAAAACCGAGGGGAATTGTTTAGGACATCTTGATTAAGGTTGATAAATTTTATTTTTTGATTGATTTTATGGTACTTGATACTGAATCAGTCCCTAATCTTACTGTTGTCCAAGTATAAACTCTGGAGGGGGGGTGAATAGAGTCTAAGCAAACTAAGGTCAAATTTTCATTTTAATTTACAAGCTAGAACTGAGCTTAACTTCCTTGACAATTGTTAAATAAAGCTATCTAAATTTTAAGCTCCACTAGACAATATTTATTAAACAAAATATGAAGCAATTAATGTAAGAGATAGAGATAGAAATTGTAAACATATACTCAGCGATTTTAGCGAGGTTCGGAAACTCCTACTCTTCGACTCAAGACCCATCTTGAGACTTCCCAATCCACTATGGCTTTTCCTTGGGGGTGGAGAGCAAACCTTTTACAAGAAGCTCTTTCTTGCTTCTAAATGCTAAGAGAAACATTTTCTCTTAGTCTTCCTTGGGCCACACCAGCCCTTACAAGATTTGAAATAGATTGATGAAATACAAGATGATCTCTCTTAGGTCTGAAGTACAATATTCAGCTCACTCTAGAGTATATATGAAGAAATTGAAGCTCAAAACTCTTTGATGATATGAAGTGTGTATATGATGATGAAAGGCTTTATGATTACAAAGAAAATATTTCTCAATGAATGCAATACACTTTTATGAAGATCACAAGTCATTATATAGACTTTGAAATGTCTCTGATATGTATTCTAACTGTTGGACACACACTTTGAGGAAAAATGGCTATTTGAAATTTAAATTTTCTCAGGTTCGGTCGTCCGAAATAAATCACTCTTGAGGTTCGATCTACTGAATTGGTTTGAGGTTGACCACTAGCCTTGGTTCGGTAGACCGATGAAAAACTCCATTTGTTTTGGTCGACCGAAACTCCTTCCTCCTTTGTTCTAAAACATTCTGTGAGAATCGGCTCTGCTGATTCATTTGCCTCTTTAGTTTCGGTCGTCTGAAACTCAAGTGATGTTCTTTAATTTGCTAGGTTCGGTAGACCGAAATATAATGGTCCTGAGTTTCGGTAGACCGATATTACTTAGAAATTTTGATCCAAGCTTCTTGATAGAATCAGTCGACCGGTTTAGATTATCCTTCCATTTCGGTCGACCAAAATGGAATTTATATTTCAGGAATATGTTTTGATGATGTTTAAACTTGGTTTAATGATCCTTAAACCTAATGAATGAGTTTCTATACATGATTATGAGAATGTGAGCTTCAAAATGTTCATACATGCTTTAACAAAAGTTTCCTAAAAACTCACCATCCTAGCAAACCCCATTGATGAGATCGTGATACCTTCTCTTGAATCTTGATTCCTCTTTGTCATATCTTGATGATGCTTTTTCCTTTGAGCTTTAATATGTAATGACTTGTCTTGATGAATACTTTTGATCTGTAATTTTGTTCAAGGTAAACATTAGTACGTATAGAACATCATTAATGAATTATGATTATCAAAAGCCTTAGATTCAAAGTCAACAATCTCCCCCGTTTTGATGATGACAATTCAATGATGTGTTCGTCAAATGAGAATAAAGAGCATGAACAGTTCTCCCCCTATTAATGTGCATAGTTTTGAAGGCAAGATCATACTTATTACAAGTCTCCCCCTTTCCGTGTGCATCTATCTTAGTATTATTAGTGAGATCATATTTCAAACATGTAAACATATTAAGCAAGATTAAAACAATGTATTTAACAACCATGCACACAAAAAAAGATATGTATTCCATTTGATTAATGAATTTCAAGATACATTCAAAAGATAGCATAGACAAAGATCACATCTATGTCATTTCACTACCCTATGCTCAACATCTCAACTACATTTTTAATCACAGCAATTAACATCCTACATTTCATTCTCATTCATAACCTACATCAACATCATTTTCCCCTTTTGTCATGCATCAATAAGATAGGGGGTATGAGAGCATTAGAAATGAGGGAGTCCCATAGCCCGGAGGTCAGCAAGGTCGTGCTTGACAATGTCAACTTCGTTTGCTACCTCTTCAACTCTTTCACACAGAGCAAGAATGTCATCCCGATTTTCCTTTTCAAGGGCTATTTGCTCTTTCGAAAGAGCAATACTTTCAAATAGAAGCATGCAGAGGGATCTTTCTTCGGAAGAAGGAATGGGTTCTTGTTGATCTTCCTCTTCCTCTTCTTCTTCCTCTACTTTTTCTTCTCTGTCTACATCACCACCCTCTTCAGCACCTCCTACTTGGTGCTCTGCCATGACAATGTCTTGGCCTTCATTTAGCGGATCTCCAAACTTAGGGTCATACCAAATATTGGCTTTGATTTTTTTGAGACCTATTCGATTTAGCAAGCCTCTGTTAAATCTGTAGAGATTCGTAAGCTCTTTTTTTTCCTCTCTGTCTATTCGCACTTTGTATGCCCTGAAGATTAGGGTGAGAGGCATGGCATAGAATAGGTGTGTTTTCTCCTTCTTAATGCAATCTTACATGTGATGAAAGATAATGAAGGCAAGATCAAACTGCTTTCCGTTTAGGATACACCATATGAGAAAAGCTTCCATAAATGACACTTCCGAGCGTCCACCGGATTTTGGAAGGATGGTATGGATGATGACATGATAGATAAGACGAGCTTGAACGGTTAACTGACTTGCAAAAATCTTGTCAGTGTTTTCTATAAGGAAGTGACTCATTTGTTGGACTACTTGGAGAGGATCAAACTCTTCTCCATGATACCAATTATAAGATGTAAAGTGGTGATATCACCGTGAGGAAGTTTGAGAATGTGTCGCAAACTGGACACGGTAAGGTGAATGTGAGAGCCTACCACAAAGGAATCATAAGCGTTGTGCCCTAGTTCTTTCTCGAGATGAGTGTAAAATAGTCTAACAAGCTTAGGATAGAAAGGGACTTTGAGTGATACAAATTCACCCAACCCAATAGCAGCAAACAGAGAGTAGGTGTGTTGGATCAATGCTTCACTTTCACTATCATCAAAAAACTTCCCTTTTTTCAACTATCTTATGGAGGAATCGGGTTTCATAGACTTCCTTGAACTCAGGTTCTCGGAAGAGACGCATATTTGGAGCGGGATAGGAATCGGAATGCTCAGGGTTTGGTGGATTAGATCCTCCGGCATCCATATCATAAGAGTGCCTAGTGCATTTTTCTAGGTTTCTATTAGTTCTAGAAGGATTCTTTCGGGAAGCCATGGGTTCTTTCTAACAGATGAAAGATTTTGTGAAAGGATGACAAAGTTATGTGCAACACAATCTGACTTAAAATGATACAACAGAGACAGATAATAACAAGAAAGGAACTTGATAAAGAAAAGATTGATTTGAAGTGAGTGAAGTCCAACTTACCTTGATAGTGAAGAAAGAAAGAGTGAGAGAGATTCACAGTTGCCCTTTGAGCACGAGAGAGAAAGAGGGTTTTGAGATTGAAAACAAAATGGGATTCACGGGCCTCTTTAAACTCAGATTTGGGCCTTACAAGTTGGGGCCCCGAAGAATCGGTTGACCGAATGGTTTCATAGGTCGACCAAAATGGCTTTGGAAGAGAATTTAATTTTCCTTATTTCGGACGACCGAAATAGTGTATCGGTCTGCCGAAATGTTTATTTCGGTCGACCAAAGCTGAGTTTCGGTCTGCCGAACTGGAGTTAGAAGTACATCTTTTTCTTGAATGATTCATCAGTGAGCATGAATCTCTCTTTCTATAGCCATTCCGATTTCTTGACGAAGTGTGCAAAAATTATCTTCTTGAAGTGGCTTTGTGAGAATGTCAGCCAATTGATTCTCAATGTTAATGAACATCAATTCAATATCACCTTTAGATACATAATCCCACAAGAAATGATATCTAATCTCAATATGCTTTGTTTTAGAATGCTGAATGGGATTCTTTGATATGCAAATGGCGCTGGTATTATCACATTTGATAGGGATTTTGTTGAAGAATAAACCAAAGTCTTCAAGCTGTTGTTTGATATATAGGATTTGTGCACAGCAACTTCCAGCAGCTACATATTCAGCTTCAACAGTGGACAATGCTACTGAATTTTGTTTCTTGCAAGACCAAGATACAAGGGACTGACCAATAAAGTGACAAGCGCCGCTTGTACTTTTTCTATTAACTTTACAATCTGCAAAATCAGCATCCGTAAATCCTACAAGTTCAAATGATGTGTGCCTAGGATACCACAATCCTAAGTTGATAGTGCCATTTAAGTATTTGAAAATTCGTTTGACAGCATTTAAGTGAGATTCTTTGGGACAAGATTGAAACCTAGCACATAGACAAACACTAAACATGATGTCCGGCCTACTAGTCGTTAAATAAAGAAGACTTCCGATCATCCCTCTATATTTCTTAATATCAACTTCCTTGCCTTTCTCATCCTTATTAAGCTTTAAGGAAGGACTCATGGGAGTTTTAGCATGTTTAGCGTCTTCCGAGCCAAATTTCTTTAGCAAATCTTTGGTATATTTTGATTAGGATATAAAAATTCTATCAAGAGTTTGTTTGATTTGCAATCCTAAGAAGAAGTTGAGTTCACCCATCATGCTCATTTCAAACTCGTTTTGCATGGAGGAGGCAAACTCTTTACTTAGAGTGTCATTTGTTGATCTAAAGATAATGTCATCAACGTAAATTTGAATAATCAACAAATTGCCATCAATGATTTTGGTAAAAAAGTGTATTATCAATTTTACCTCTACCAAAATCAATTGAAAGCAGAAATCCACTAAGTCTTTTATACCAAGCTCTAGGGGCTTGTTTCAAACCATATAAAGTTTTAGTCAATTTATAGACATGGTTTGAATTATCATAGCTTTCAAAGCCCTGTGGTTGTTCTACATATACTTCTTCATCTATAAAACCATTTAAAAAGGCACTCTTTACATCCATTTAAAATAATTTAAAAATTTTGTGAGATGCAAATGCAAGTAACAGTCTTATAGCCTCAAGTCTAGCAACGGGAGCAAAAGTCTCTTCATAATCTCTACCTTCTTCTTGGTTATAGCCTTTTGCAACAAGTCTAGCCTTGTTCCTAACAATAGTTCTCGACTCATTCTTTTCGTTCCTAAAAACCCATTTTATGCCAATAATTGTTTGATTTTGAGGTCTAGGGACAAGATGCTGATGAGCACTGAAAAGTACGTATTTAAACCCCTTAAGCTTAGGCATTCTAGTACCTTTATCTATCTTACTTTACCATTTTAGATTGATTTTGTATTATTTCCATTTTCAGGCACTTATCCCGAAAATAAGCTAACTCAGCCAAATAAGAGCTTAATTGAAGCAATTCTGGGATTGAACAAAGAAAGGAGCAAAGTGGAGGAAGAAAGAAGCAAAATGAAGCAAAGCAGCAAGTTCGATCGATCCAAGTCCAAGGTTCGATCGATCGAACATTGATCGATCTCAGCACTTCAAGATAGATCCAAGCCTTGACCCAAAGCACTTAAGTCCAAAAGTTCGATCGATCCAACATCATTCTTCGATCGATCGAACACCTTTGTCCTTATCCAAATGATTGATCCTATCCATTGCTGTACCACCTACAAACCACTTTTGTCCTTTTCCCATAAATATCTCCCATAAATATCTAGGATTTGTCTTTTTCCAAAAAGGTCAGATCCAGCCTAAGTTCGATCGATCTCACTTCCTTTTGATTGATCGAACTTCCTCCAGTGCGAAAAAGTTAAAATTCCAGCTCATTGAAAGTTGTCCTTTATCCAATCATTGGAGAATATTGTGTGCACGACCCCAGCTCATTTTGGGTGTCATTTTGACCTACCTATATAAAGATAAGGATTGCTTTTTCATTGGGAGCCAACATTATTTTTGATATCATCTCTTGGAGAGGAAGTTTTAGAGGAGGAGGAGGCTAGAGACACCATTGGAGATCTTCATCAACAAGGAGCAAACATCTTCCATGGAGTTAGCCCTTGAGGGTTAGAGCATCATCACCATGAGTGGCTAGACATCCTCTTGGGGCTAGAGTTAGCCCCAATCATGCTTTCTATATCTTAATCTTGTGTATTATTGAGGGATTAGTGTTGTAATTGATGTTTTAACACTTTGATATATATAGATCTTGTTTATTCAATGATTTATGTGGTTTAATGCTTCCAATTGGTCATTTCATTCTATCCATATGTCTATGTATGCTATAATAGATGTTCATGTGTTTATCTCTAGATTTTATGTTATTGATGCATGTCTATGTGTATTGATGCTATAGATTTAGAGATTGTCAAAACATTGTGCTTAAAAGAATGCTTTTGTGATTCTCTTGATGGTTCATGCTTACCTCTTGATGGATTGTGCCTCTCCCCTAGTTTATTTTCATGCTAGTAGTGTAGATGCAGTGTAGTTGTAGTGTAGTGTTAAATGGGAGGACAATCTATGCTTGTTGTTTGATGATCCAAGCTTGTGAATGCAATTAGCATATGTCTCTACCCTTGTGTTGTATTTGGATTGTGAGCTTATTGTGCCTTTCACATGTTGTTTAAACAATATGTGCTTCATAGCTTAGATATATTGTGCCTTTCACATGATGTTTAGACAATACATGCTTAACTAGTCATCCTTGCTTATTGAATCAACCAAATACATACACACCACTATTGTAACCCACTATTTGCCCTTATTAATCATTTGTCAATGATATAGAAATGCATTGCTTGGTGGTGATCTCTAAACCCCAAGACTCTTCTCTCTCTTACTTACACTTAATTGCACTCTTTTGCTATTACTTAGTTTAATTTAGTAGCTCTTTAATCAACCAACCAACCAATTGTTTGATCACTCAACCTACTAACCCTAATAGTGATTCCACAATCAACTCCGACATTGCTCAATCCCCATAATCCCTTGGGATGATCCCTACTCGCCCTAGCTATATTTTTAGTGAAGGTAGTAGTGGCTTTATAAATGTAACTCTTAGCCCTCGCCTTAATGCACACTCTCAAACGTAGGGTGCGGCGACATACCCCATCAGATGCTAAACCTTGTTCCTTTTGAATTTAATGAGTTCTTCTTGCATTGCTAAAAGCCAAGATTTATCATTTTCAGTCTCATGTATATTTTTAGGTTCGAATTGAGAAACAAATGCCACAAAATTGCATATATTTCTTAATTTTGACCTTGTGCTAACACTTTTGGATGGATCACCAATAACTTGGTCAATGGGATGATTATGAACTAACTTCTATTCATTTGGAGTAGCTTTATTTTGAGAGATATCATCACTTGAATTGGAACTTTGATAGATATCAATAGGAGACTCATTTATGTTGAGTTCATTAATACTCTTCTCAAGCTCTATAGGGGACTTATTTGTATTAAGTTCATCGGTACCCTTTTCAAGTTCAACTTCTTCTTCATTGTCCATCACACTTTTTATGGGAGAGGTTGGGGATTCATCAAACACAACATGTATGGATTCAACCACGACTAAAGTCCTTCTATTATAAACTCTAAATGCTTAACTTCTAGAAGAATAACCAAGCAAAATGCCTTCATCGGATTTAGCATCAAATTTTCCTAGATTATCCTTGTCATTGAGGACAAAGTATTTACACCCAAAAACTTTGAAATAGCCTATATTAGGTTTCCTCTTGTTCCATAACTCATAAGGTGTTTTTTTGAGAATCTTTCTAATAACAACTCTATTTATAACATAACATGAGGTGTTGACGGCTTCGGCCCATAGAGATCTAGGTGATTTGTGCTCATTTAGCATGGTTCTAACCATTTCTTGAAGAGATCTATTTTTCCTTTCAACAACTCCATTTTGTTGGGCAGTCCTAGGTGCCGAAAGATTGTGATTGTAGCCATTTTCGTCGCAAAATCTTTCAACGTCTTGATTGTCAAACTCTCTACCCCTATCACTTCTAGTGGTTTTAATTTTGCACTCTTTTTCGTTTTCAACCCTTTTGTAAAATTTTAAAAGAATTGAATGAGCCTCATTTTTGCATGCAAGAAAGAATACCCAAGTGAATCTAGAGTAGTCATCTACAATCACAAAGGCATAAAGTTTACCACCAAGACTAGCAATTTTCTCCGGTCCAAAAAGGTCCATGTGAATTAACTCAAGTGGTTTTGAAGTGGTTATATCCTTTTTCCTTTTGAAGGAGGACTTGATTTGCTTACCAATTTGGCAAGCACTACATGGTTTGTCTTTTGAGAAATTTGTCTTAGGGAGACCTTTGACAAGATCATTTTTAGACAATCTTGAGATTAAATCCATGCTAGCATGACCTAACCATCTATGCCACAACCAACTATGTTCATTAGATGACATGAAACATTTAACATCTTGTTCTTGAAGTTCACCTAAGAGCAAGGTATATACATTGCCACTTCTAGGAGCACAAAATATTTGAGATTCATTCCTTTTAACAATGCATTTATCCGCTTTAAAAGTCACATCAAATCCATTGTCACAAAGATGACTAACACTAAATAGATTATGCTTTAAACCTTCAACAAGTAAGACATGTTCAATAGACAAAGAAGAAAAAATACCTATGATTCCAATGCCAATTACCTTGCCTTTGGAGTTGTCTCCAAATGTTACGCTTCTTCCGTTGTATGCTTCTAGAGAGGAGAATTTTAGGCGGCCACCCATCATATGTCTTGAACATCCGCTATCTAGAAATCATTTGTCCTTGGAAGATGTGGATACTTTGAAACCAACCTACAGAAGAGATTTCGAACATTTTCACTTGGTACCCAAATTTTGTTGGGTCCATAGGAGTTAGCTAAGAGCACATATGTTCCTTTAGGAACCCACTTCTTTATGATCTTCGGCTTCCTCTTTGAGCAATCTTGAATAAGATGACCCAATCTTTTACAATAGTTGTATCTAGAATATGTGTTCGTACTTTTAACAAAATTATTAGCCAACAGCTCTCTCTTTTTCAATAGGCATGCCTTTTTATCAAAAGGATCAGATCCTAATCCAGTTTTATTAAAGACACTCCTTTAAGCACCTAGCATGAGTTCTAGATTTTTTGTTCCTTGAGTGAACTTTGCTAGACCATCAGTTTGGTCTTCAAAAATTGATTTCGAGGATTCATTGTCATTTTAAGAGTTAAAGTTTGTTTTCAATGATAAGCTTTTCTCTTCTTTGAGAAGCACATTTTTTGACCATTTTACCTATTTCATCATGCAATTCTCTAAAGCCATCAAGTAGGCCATTAGAAGCAACAACCAAATCATCATAAGACATTTCACATTCAGATGAAGAGTCAAAGTTAGAGTTTACCTCATCCCTGTTTGCCATGAGATAGAGAATAGCCTTTTCCTCATCGCTTTCGGAACCGTTTGAGTCATCATCTTCCCAAGTGGCTTGCATTACTCTTCTCTTTTTCTTTTCCTCTTTATAAACATGACAATCAGCTTTGAAGTGTCCCGGTTTTCCACAATGAAAACAGGTAGGGGCGTCTCATTTGCTTTGTTCATTAGATGATTCACCCTTTTTGAACCTTCCTTTGTTGAATTTCTTCCTATGAAGAAATCTTTTGAAGGATTGAATGATGAAAGCTAGATCATCATTTTCACTTTCGTTGTCGGCAACTTCCTTTTCTATTTGAGAGACTTTGAGAGCAATTTCTTTCTTTCGATGATGATCTCATTCTCTATCTTTTAGGGTGATCTCCCATGTGAGAAGAGAGCCGAAAAGTTCATCCAATTCAAGTGTGTTGAGATTGTGAGCTTCCTTAATTGCTGTTGCTTTTGCATCCCATTTTTTCAGGTAAGCTTCTTAGAATTTTCCTTGCAAGATCATAGTTAGTCATAGTTCTGCCAAGATGTTTCAAGCCATTTATAATGTCAGTAAACCTCACAAACATTGCACTAATAGACTCATTTTCATTCATACGAAACAATTCATACTGATGCATAAGAATGTCAATTTTGGATTCCTTGACCTGTGAAGTTCCTTCATAAGTAATCTGAAGTTTATCCTAGATTTCTTTAGCAGTGGTACAAGTAGAGACTCTATTATATTCACTATGATTTGTAGCACAACTTAGATTGACTTTAGCTTTAGCATTTAAAGAAATAAGTTTATAATCCTCGGTGTCCCATTCAGCTTCAGTTTTGGGGACTTTTCTTTTGTCAACAACTTTCATTGGAACAAAAGGTCTATTAACTAGAACCAGCCAGATTTGATAATCTACGGATTGAAGAAAGTCTATCATTCTATTTTTCCAATAGCCGTAGTTTGTTCCATCGAACTAAGGAGGTCTAGTATTAGATTGACCTTCTTGATGAAGATGACCATTTAAGTTTGCCATGATCATTCTCTAATGCACTTAAGCCTTTTCAACAGAGACCTAGCTCTGATACCAATTGTTGTCCAAGTATAGACTCTAGAGGGGGGGTGAATAGAGTTTAAGCAAACTAAGGTCAATTTTTCGTTTTAATTTACAAGATATAACTGAGCTTAACTTCCTTGACAATTGTTGAATAAAGCTATCTGAAATTTTAAGCTTTACTAGACAATACTTATCAAACAAAATATGAAGTAATTAATGTAAGAGATAGAGATAGAAATTACAAACATATACTCAGCGATTTTAGCGAGGTTTGGAAACTCCTACTCCTCGACTCAAGACCCCTCTTGAGACTTCCCAATCCACTATAGCTTCTCCTTGCGGGTGGAGAGTAAACCTTTTACAAGAAGCTCTTCCTTGCTTCTAAGTGCTAAGAGAAACACTTTTTCTTAGTCTTCTTTCGGCCACACCAGCCCTTACAAGATTTGAAATAGATTGATGAAATACAAGATGATCTCTCTTAGATCTGAAGTACAATATTATGCTCACTCTAGAGTATGTATGAAGAAATTAAAGCTCAAAACTCTTTGATGATATGAAGTGTGTATATGATGATGAAAGGCTTTATGATTGCAAAGAAAATATTTCTCAATGAATGCAATACACTTTTATAAAGATCACAAGTCATTATATAGACTTTCAGATGTCTCTGATATGTATTCTAGCTGTTGGACACACACTTCGAGGAAAAATGGCCGTTTGAAACTTAAATTTTCGCAGGTTCGGTCGTCCGAAATAAATCACTCTTGAGGTTCGGTTGACCGAATTGGTTTGAGGTTGACCACTAGCCTTGTTTCGGTAGACCGATGAAAAACTCCATTTGTTTCGGTCGACCAAAACTCCTTCTTCCTTTGTTCTAAAACATTCTGTGAGAATCGGCTCTGCTGATTCATTTACCTCTTTAGTTTCGGTCGTCTGAAACTTAAATGATGTTCTTTAATTTGCTAGGTTTGGTAGACCGAAATATAATGGTCCTGAGTTTCGGAAGACTGATATTACTTAGAAATTTTGATCCAAGCTTTTTGATAGAATCGGTCAACTGGTTTAGATTATCCTTCCATTTCAGTCGACTGAAATGGAATTTATATTTCAGAAACATGTTTTGATGATGTTTAAACTTAGTTCAATGATCCTTAAACCTAATGAATGAGTTTCTATACATGATTATTAGAATGTGAGCTTTAAAATGTTCATACATGCTTTAACAAAAGTTTCCTAAAAACTCACCATCCTAGTAAACCCCATTGATGAGATCTTGATACCTTCTTTTGAATCTTGATTCCTCTTTGTCATATCTTGATGATGCTTTTTCCTTTGAGCTTTAATATGTAATGACTTATCTTGATGAATACTTTTGATCTGTAATTTTGCTCAAGGTAGATATTAGTACGCATATAACATCATTAATGAATTATGAACATCAAAAGCCTTATATTCAAGGTCAACACTTACCATTCACATTCCAGTTATCCTAGGAAGACCATTTCTTATCACTGCCAATGCCACCATTAATTGTAGATTCGGCATTATGGACATCTCTTTTGGCAACATGATGGTTAAGCTTAATGTTTTCAATGCGAGTCAACATCCCGCAGATGAAGACGAGTGTTTCCTAGTGGATATTTTGGATGAAACCATATAGGAGACTTTTCCCTCTATTTTATCTAAGGACCCTCTTGAGGCGTGCCTTTGTGAAATGCTTGAAAGTTGTGGTTTTGACACAGAAGGATCCATAAGTGAGGTGAATGCTTTGATGGACTCTGTGACCGCTTTGGATTTCCCACCTTAGAAAAGCAAGAAAGAACCTCTTCCTTCACTCTCGAGTACTCCACCAGTTCTTTCTCTCATCTCTCCTCCTACTCTTGAGTTTAAGCCTCTTCCATCCAATCTCAAATACGCCTTCTTAGGCCCAAAAGAGACTCTTCCGGTCATCATTGCTTCAAATCTTGAAAATGACCAAGAGAATGATCTTTTGGAAGTGCCTAAAGTTAACAAAGAAGTTATTGGATGGAGTGTGGCTGACCTAAAAGGCATTGACCCTTCTATCTGTATGCATCGCATACACATGGAAGAGGATGAAAGGCCATTTAGGGATGCTCAAAGGAGATTGAACCCAAATATGAAGGAAGTTGTCATGAAGGAGGTTGTGAAACTTTTAAATGTGGGAATTATTTATCTTATCTCTAATTCCAAGTGAGTTAGTCCAACTCAAGTGGTTCCTAAAAAGTCAGGAATCACAGTTGTTGAAAATGCTAAAGGTGATCTCATTTAAAAACGCACCGCCACTTCGTGGCGTGTTTGCATAGATTACCGAAAGCTGAATTCTGCCACTAGGAAGGACCATTTTCCATTGCCTTTCATTGACCAAATCTTGGAAAGATTGGCCGGGCAACAATACTATTGCTTCCTAGATGGTTACTCAGGGTACAATCAAGTGGCCCTAGATCCATTGGATCAAGAAAAGACCACCTTGACGTGTCCATTTGGTACATTTGCTTATCGATGGATGCCTTTTGAATTATGCAATGCTCCTACCACTTTCCAAAGGTGTATGACGTCAATTTTTTCGGACATGGTGGAGAAGTATTTAGAAGTCTTCATGAATGATTTCTCAGTTTTTGGGTCCTCATTTGATTCGTGTCTCCAAAATCTCAAAAAAGTGCTTTAAAGATGTCGTGAGACTAATCTTGTGTTAAGTTAGGAAAAGAGCCACTTCATGGTTCAAGAAGGAATTGTGCTTGGACATGTCATCTCTAAAAGAAGAATAGAAGTAGATAGAGCGAAAGTTGAGCTTATTTTCGAATTGTCTCCACCTACTACGGTGAGAAAAATTCGTTCTTTTCTAGGACATGCTGGATTTTATCACCGGTTCATCAAAAACTTTAGTAAAATTGCTAGACCCTTGTGCAACCTTTTTACCAAGGAGACTCCATTTGTCTTTGATGAAGCATGCCTAAATACTTTTCATCAACTTCACACTCTTCTATCATCTTCTCCAATCATGCAACCTCCAAATTAGTCCTTACCATTTGAGATTATGTGTGTTGCTTCCGACTTCGCAATGGGTGCTGTTTTGGGGCAAAGGGTAAGTAAACTACCATGTGCTATATACTATGTAAGCAAAACTTTCTCGAGTGCCCAATTGAACTATTCTACTACCAAGAAAGAATTACTTGCTGTAGTATATGCCCTGGATAAATTTCAGTCATATCTCTTAGGATCTAAGTTAATTGTGTTTCCGATCATGCCGCTCTTAGGCATCTTTTAATGAAAAAGGAAACTAAACCTCGCCTTATAAGATGGATACTACTTCTTCAAGAATTTGACCTTGAAATCAAGGACAAAAAGGGCTTCGACAATGTTGTTGCCGATCATCTGTCTAGATTAATGGTTGAATCTTCTCCAAATTTTAAAATTCATGAATCATTTCTGGATAAACAACTCTTTCAAATCTTAAATAGGACATTGCCTTGGTTCGCCGACATTGTTAACTATCTTGCAACCGGCAAACTTCTCATTAATTGGTCAAAACAAGAAAAGGATAGATTCTTTGCTAACATTCAAAAATATTATTGGGAAGATCCCATTCTGTTTCGTTATTGCCCAGATCAAATCATAAGGAGATGTGTGCTGGAAAGTGAAGTTCCGAGCGTCCTTGTGTTTTGTCACACACTTGCTTGTGGTGGGCATTTTAGTAAAAAAAGGACCGCTTTGAAGGTTCTTTAAAGTGGGCTCTTCTGGCCCACTATCCACCAAGATGCCTATAACTTTTGTAAGTTGTGTGTTCGATGCCAAAAGTTGGGATCAATGTTAAAGAGAGACATGATGCCTTTAACTTCAGTCTTTGTGGTTGAAATCTTCGATGTATGCGGCATAGATTTTATGGGACCATTCCCAATGTCTTATAGCTTTCAATACATTCTCGTTGCCGTTGATTATGTGTCAAAGTGGATTGAGGCATGTGCTACCAAAACGAATGACCACTCCGTGGTAATTGCATTCGTTAAATCAAATATTTTTGCTCGTTTTGGTATGCCAAGGGCCATGATAAGTGATGGAGGAAAATGTTTCCGCAATCAATTCTTGAAGAAACTCTTTTTGAAATACTCTGTCAGAATAAAGTGGCCACTCCCTACCATCCACAAACAAGTAGGCAAGTCAAGGTATCTAATAAGGAAATAAAGGATATTCTTGAGAAAATTGTCAATTCGACCCGAAAAGATTGGTCAAGGAAATTGAATGATGCTTTGTGGGTTTATCGGATAACTTACAAGACTCCAATAGGCATGTCTCCATATAGACTTGTTTATGGGAAGCCTTGTCATCTTTCGGTTGAGCTAGAACACAAAGCACTTTGGGCAATAAAAAGACTCAACTTTGATCTTGATAAGGCTGGAAAGGACCGTTTGCTCCAACTCAATGAGCTAGAGGAATTGAGAAATGATGCTTATGATAGCTCAAAAATCTACAAGGCAAGGACAAAAGCATTTCATGATAAACAGATTGTGAAAAAGTCCTTTGAGGTTGGTCAAAAGGCTTGGTTATTCAGCTCTAGGCTCAAATTCTTCCTTGAAAAGCTTCGAACCAAATGGGAAGGCCCTTATCTAATCATCTCCGTCTCACCTCATGGGGTGGTTGAACTTCAAAATCTAAAGGATGAAGGAACCTTCAAAGTTAATGGTTAAAGGCTTAAACCATATATTGATGGACAAGCTCTTCAAAGAAATGTGGAATCCGCTCTCTTAGTAGATCCCATTTACCTTGAATATTGAGAGCATCTCACGTCTTTCTAGCGACGTTAAACATTAGTTGTATTGAGTTTCTTCTTCGTTGCATGTTAATTTACATTTTATTATTATTTTATTTTTTATTTTTATTTTTTTTCTTTTTCCTTTTGTACATTTATGCATTTTTAAATTCAAAAAGAAAAAATAAATAAATAAATAACAAAATTAAAAAAAAAAAAAAAAAAATTGTAATGGGTAATGTAGGTTGGTGTTTGATTTTATTTCAATTTTATTAGTATTATTATTATTTTTTTTATTTTTATTTTTATATATATTTCATTTTAGTGTATATATATATATATATTTTAGTTTGCTTTATTAAAAAATATATATTGAAAAAACAAAAAAAACAAAAAAAAAATTGTAATGAGTAGTGTCGGTTGGTATTTGATTTTATCCCAATTTATTATTTTTATTATTATTATTTTTTATATATATAATTTTCTTTTGTATATATATATTTTTTTAGTTCTACTTTGTTTAAAAAAACAAATAAAAGCATAAAGGGCATTGATCAATCCTATGCTTGACAGAGCAACATAAAAATAGTCCAAGGGGGATTGATCCCCTAATCATGTGGATCGATCCCTTTTTACCTGTCCACTTTCTCATTCGGCCAATTTTTTGTCTAAAAATATGGATCCCTCACTTAAGGAGAGCAAGCGCCTCATCACATTGCCCTTCTCCTATCTCTCGCCTCAAATCTCTTAACCGAAATACCTTCCTCTTCTCTCTGGGCAAATCTCCATTCTCCTCCCCACGAATCTCTTCACCCAAACTCCACTTCCAATTTTCTTCCTGGCATTCACGGTGGGACACGAACCCACAATCTCCCACTGTTCTCTTCTTCTCTACCGCGGTGTTGAAGGCGTCACATTCCGGCGCCATGGTTTCCGATTCTTCTCCGGCGATTGCGGTTTGAGATTCGCCCTTTGCTTCGCCTCTTTGGGTTTCGGTTGGGTGCGATTAAAAGGGTGGGGTTGCCGATTTGGTAGGTTGTAGGTCTGAAAAACAGCGACGTCGCGGGTAATGTCTCTCCGGCCGTGATTCGCTGCGCCGACGGTTTCTGGGTTGCGGGTCTTTTCGGCAAGCTTGTGAATCGCCGTTTTCTCCGGCGATTTTGATTTGGTCGACGGTTTTCGCCAGTTTCTGGGTTGCGGTTTCTAGGTTACGGTTTCTGGGTTGCGGGTCCTTTCGGCGAGCTTAAATCTCCGGCGATTTTGATTTGGTCGACGGTTTTCGCCGGTTTCTGGGTTGCGGTTTCTAAGTAACGGTTTCTGGGTTGTTTAGTCGGCCATGATTCGCTGCGCAGACGGGTTCTGAGCTTGCGAATCGCCGTTTTCTCCAGCGATTTCAGCTGCGTTCTTCTCTGATCGCGGCTGGGCTGTTCTTCTCCAGCGATTTCGGCTGGGTCTTCTCCGGCGATTTCAGCTTCGCTGTTCTCCGGCGTTTTCTGGCGAGCTCGTGATTCGCCCTTTCTCTTTCCGGCAAGCTTGTGAATCGGCGTCTTCTCCAGCGATTCCGGCTGGGTTCCTTCCGGCGAGCTCGTCATTCGCCGTTCTCCGGCGCTTTTGGCTGGGTTCTTCTCCAGCGATTTTGCTTGGGTGTTTCTACTTGTGATTAATTGATTTTGTGAGTTGGGTTCTTATCCAGGAATTTGTGGGTCGTCGTTCTCCTTTGCCTGCGATTAATTATTTCGGATTGTAGGTCTAAAATTAAAAAAAAAAAAAAAATAGCACCAACAGCGCCATTGAACTCCTTCCATTATTCGCTGTTTTGGGTGTTCTTCTCGGCCACGGTTTGTTGGGTTTTGTGGGTATGGTGCCGTTTTCCTCTACTTGCGGTAGTTATCTTCTCACCGGCCTCCGTCGTTGCAGATCTCAGTTTTCTTCTTTGGCTGCGGGTTGTTTAAATAAGGATTTGGATTTGTATGGAATTCTAGCTGAGACTGAAAGGCGTGGTTCTCACCTTTGATCAAATACTTACCATTCCCGAACAAGATGAATCAGTATACAGTGCTGGGAAATTAACAACTTGCGTTGCCTTTATTTTGGAAATGTATAAAGAGGTTAGAGTATTTGGTCCTATTACCAACTCAATTCAAGTAACTGAGTTCACAATTCGAGATGCATACATGCTGAAGATTTTTGAGAATTGCCCCTCTACCTCCAAGTTATGATAGGCCCGTATTTCAACGAATGTAATGCTGTTGGTGAAGCTTGTATTATGTGATTTTCTAAGCTGAAAGGATATATATTTTTGTTATTTGCTGAAACAATATGTTCTTTGTTTAAAGTGGAAATATGAAATATTAGTGTTTGTAAGTACAGGTAAAAAAAATAAATAAATAAAAATAAATAAATAAAATAAAATTCATAGTGGCCGAATTGGATGTTTGATTTTGGGGTTGTGGTTGATTTGGATTGTGCACAGGGTGCTTGATTTAGTTAATTGTTTAGAGTTGAATTGGTGATTTGGAAAGTTTGGTTGTTGAATTTTGGTGGTTGATTTGCAGATTTTGGTTTGTCATTGCAGTAGAGTTGTTGCACTTTGGTTGAATTTGCAGTTCATTACAAAGTGAGTGTTGCCAGTCTAAAAACTTTTACTACAAAGCCTAAACTCTGAAATATATATATATATATATATATATAATAAAATAAAAATAAAAAATATAATTTGCCAAGTATCACTAGCAAGACGTTAAACTTAACCCATTTTTTTATTTTTTTTTGTCGGTTGTATATACCTGTTGTTTTTCTTTGTTTCTTTTAAAAAAAATAATAATAAAATAAAATTTTAAAAAAAAAAAAAACATACTATAAAAAATTCAACAATGTGTGTTACCGGTATGCCCTTATGCTTGGTTATGAATGTTTGCATCTCATATCTCTTTGCATCATGTTATATATTGTTTTGAACTGTCTGTCTTGCTTATCCCATGTAATATTTGATGTGAGTTTGTTAGTATGGTTATACAGCTAGGTTTTTGCATCCAAATTTGGGGGAGACATCTTTCCTACTGGATCATTGCCAGATTTCATTGTTTTTACCATCACGGTATACTCTTTCCATCATTTTTCATTGTTCTCATTGCACATTGAGGACAATGTACAGTTTAAGTTTGGGGGTAAGGCCATTATAATTCATTCTATTTTAAGTTGAGTCTTAAATGCATGATGAGATTGGAGATGGTATTTGGCAATGATTTCAAACTTTTGAAACATATGTCTTTGAAAAGTTAGTTGTTAGAGTCTAATACTTCTTGTATGCTCTAGGATGCCATTTAGGGGTAAATTTCAAATTTTGACATCATGTTTGCTTTTGTGGTACACATCATCTGGTTGGTTAAAAATGTTTTGAGAGTTGATTTTAGAATTCTACACTTGCACTTGTGCACGCTACCATTTAATTTGTGGGGTACATGCTTAGTTGATTATTGTTTTGGTTTATCCCAATTGAGCTAGTATGTTTTGAAAGCTTTCATTCTTGATAAAATGACGTTGCAAAGAAAAGAAATAAAAACACTCAACAAAGGTGAGCAAAATCACTCGCTAAAGGTGAGAAATAGAAATAGAAATAGAAATAGAAATAGGAACAAAAATAAATAAATAAATAAAAGAAAAGCATTCACCAAAGGTGGAAAAAAAAAATGAAATCAATTAAAAAAAAAAAAATTGTTTGATTGAATAACAAGGTTCATTCAATGTCTTGATGTCTGGTACTATATCTGTATGCTAGTTTGATGGTAAGGCTATACCATTACTTTAATTTGCTAAGATAGCAACACATTTTGATGTTGGTTCACTCAAAAAGAATGATAGAATTGATTCAATTTGCATGATTAATTGTTTGATGTGTGAAGGATCATTCTTGTTTATATGATGTTGAAATGTTGAGAATAACTTAGAAATGGCAGAAATTTGCATACTTGAAGTAGTCTACTTTCAACACTTGTTTGATATGTGTCGTTACTTCTCAAATAAGAAAGAGTTGTTGATGTTTGTGGGTACCATTTCTGGAAACACTCACGAGATTTTACTCATCCACTAGGGGTAACTTAGGGGTTTAAAAGGCTTGCTGCATATGCTAAATGGAACCGTGATTCCTACGAAAGTGGTGTTATTTTTATTTGTTTTATTAGTTCATAATTGTATATATGTTTGTTTTATTTTCATACTGTAGTTCATTGCTAGGGACTATCAATATCTAAGTTTGGGGGCGTGATAAGTGCTTAAATGTTGTACATTTCAGTACCTAAATTAGGGTATTTTAGTCATTGCATCTATCTTATTTTCATGTGTTTAGTTCTAATTTATGTTTTTATCAATTTCAGGTCAACAAGATTTAAACGGACTAATTTTGGTTCACTGAAACCTTTTTGGAGTCAAGCAAAGACATTCGGAAAAAGTTTAGAAAATGGTAAAAAGAGGTCGCAGCCCATTGGTCGTATAGTGTGTTTATTCTTAAAAAACGGTCAATTCTACCTTTCTCGGGCCCTTGATAATGTTCCCAGAGATGAAGAAGCAAACCAATTAGCCCGGGGCCAAAATGGAGTTACAAAAGGTGTAAAAGGAAATTCCAACTCTGGGGGATCGATCCCCCACTATTCACATAACTAAAAATGCCCTTGGGGGATCGATCCCCCAGCACCTGACAGCATTGCGGGATTGATTTTTAATTGACTACGGGATTTTCTTGTTTTGGGCTTATTTTGTAACTTATTGGTCTCTAATAAGGTTTATTTAAGGGAATCAATACCCATTAGTTTGGAGTAGTTATTTTATTTTATTAGGTTTTATTTTTCTGTATCGTAATATTACGCTCTCTCTGGAAAACACGTGGAAAGGGAGAAAAAGCAAAAACAGGCTAGGGTTTTGAGGAAAAGCTCAAAGATGATGAAGTAGATGATGGAATTTGTTGACACCTTGAGTCCATCAATCATGAGCGGCTAATTTTTCAACTTAGGGTTGGATAAACCCTAAGCATGTAACCTAAACTTTTTCTCTTTGCATACTTTTTGGGGATTTATTTATGTAATTGATGTATAGGCTTGAATAACATGATTTAATTCTTTCAATTGTTTATTCGTATTAATCTCATATTATCTTATGTGTTATTGATGAATAAATAAGCTTTACACTTGAATTCCTTGTAAATTGATTCTTGCGATGTCTATGCATGTGGCTAATTAGTTGTATTTGTATTCCAATTTGATGGATATTGCTTTTACTAGATGGATGGTACTACACAATTAGGTTAATTCGTTTTCTAATTAGTTTAATTTCATGCTTAGTTAGTTCAATTTAAATTTAATTAATTTAATTACACTTAATTCCTAAATTAGAGTAACAATTAACTTTCAGGCTTCAAAATCACTTCCACTGGTTCCTATAATGGAGGAAACATGGCGGCTCGGGTGGCTTCTAGGGCTTCCTGTAACGCGCATGGAGGAGGGAGAGAAAATGAGTAAAACGTAAAGTAACTTTTGTGGGTTTTTACTATTACAAGTTTGAGGGTATTTTCGGTATAACACATATAAATACACATCACTTCTTTAGCACATGTGACAGGAGTATTTTCGTCACAAAAGTCAATTTGTTAAAGCATTTGTTAACCACGCGCTAGGTTAACGGGGCCAATTAACAAAGTTGGGATAAAATAATAATGTTGTTATATTGTTGGGGGTTTTTAAAACTGGTTGGGGGTTTATGATCATTTTTTGAAAGTATTGGGGGTTTTGAAAAATTTGCCCTAAATTTTATTTATTTATAATATTTGAAATCCCAAAGGTAGTTTAATTAAGTACAATCATTTCATTTTCTATTTCATGCTTTCCTAAGTAACAAAATAATAATTTTCTGCACTTTTCTTGTATTGCATATGTTGCGATAAGGGGTGCAACTTGGGCTAGGTAACCTGAACCCACCCCGAGCCAAGCTCGATTTTTCACGGGCTTGAACAATCATTTTTACAATTAGGTTAAACTTGGGTTGAAAAATCTCAACCTGAATTTAATTAGGATTGAACTTAGATTGAAGTATTAACAACCCGAATATGAATTCTAATATTATTTTCATATATATTTTTACTTTTAAATACATTATATATAAAATTTAAACTATGATTACTATTTTTTCCTTTCAACTTTTTTTTTTTTTTGTTTAATCTTAACTTATTGTATGCTAGCATTTAGAAAAATTAATTTTCTAAAAATTTGTTTATAATTTATTAAAAATCTACAAAAAATCTTTAAACTTCTTCTTGGAGTAATTTAATCAAAAACTAATTCAATATCATATTAAATTTTCGATATAAAGATTAGCCACATGAATAACCCAAATTAATCCGAAATTTTAACCCAAAATATAAGCCCGAATTGTAAGCCCAAATTTAAAATTAGAAGGATGAGTTAGGCTCGAGTTAAGTAGGTAAGGTTGATGATAGGGTTAGGGTTGGGCCTGGGTTTAACATTTCATATAGTGGGTTGGACTCAAGTTATACCTCAAACCCGCCCAACGCGCCCGAATTGCAGCCCTACTTGCGATATAAGGAATAAGTGGGGAACTCGTAAAAAGACTTACCTGAACAACTATGTAGGGTTTAAAAGGAAGCAATTGAGTTAAAATTCAAACAGGGTGATCAAATCAAACCAATCTTATATTTACCAGATGAAAGCTACTCTTAAATTTGTAATTGGATCAAGTAACAGAAAGATTATGAAGAACAACAGATCCTCGCACTCATCAAAATCTTCAATAAGCCTTAAAATCCAGAAATCCAGAGACAGGGAAACTAATGGTAGCTCTTTGTTTAGCAGCAGATAGTTCCAAAGTCAGGTTCTCACGTTGAGGCTTATAAATCATAATCGTAATTGCGAAACAACAGATCCTCGTGCTCATCAAAATCTTGAATCATGGATGATGGATCGAAGCCTGGAGAATTGGGGGCTTCTCCTGGATCACTTAGAAGCTGCTCAACTGTAAAGTCCATACCGTCAATGGTGAGCACGCCACAATCATCCATATTACTCGTATCCCCAGTGGAACGGATGTATGAAAAGACATCCAGAGAAGAGGTACTTGGCTGCGTATCAGAGTAATGGCCACAAGGATTCTCCAGACTGGATGAGTTTGAGGGGTGAGTTTCAGAACAAGCATGGATGAGAGAAGTTATATCGTCAAAAGAAACAAAATCCTCCCGGTGTTTTTTCCCGGTGAAAAAATCATCCCGGTGTTCTAGTGCAGAAACAACCAAGTGTTGGGCATCAGCCTGATATCAAAATCAATGTTACTGAGCTAGAAATGACCCCCAAAAAAAAAAATTAATAATAATAATAATAATAATAATAAAAGAATAAGAGAAGCATGCCTTCTTGGTTTCAGAAAGCGCATCAATAGAAACACACTGGCATTCCAAGAGTAGCCCCATCAACTGTCCCACAACATTGAAAACCACCCCATTTTCCTCTTGAGAGCTGGCACGGTACAAGTACACCCTTTTGTCAAGTATGCATGTCCGAGCATGATCTATCATGATCTCCATAATCTTACTTCCAGCACTCTTAGTCCCTCCACCAAGGATCTGGCAACATCCAACAAATACATATTGCTAAACTTCGTAGATCAAAGGAGGTTGGAATAATTTAGTTTCCAATGCAGATAAAAACCATCAGTTTGGTTCAGAAATGTTGAAATTCTTAGAATGTAAACTGAACTTTTTCACAAGGTCATATAACTTAATTTACCTAAATATCAGCTTTGATATTATCATTATTTACGTTTCCTTTTGGCCACTGATTTGCAACTCTTAATTTCAATTAAGAAAATATTTGTGTGGAGAGAAAATTCCCCACCAATCAAACTGCAGCACGTGTACGACAATAGCAAAGTAATAAGAACTCTGCAACTGAGACAAGAACTCTGCAAGATAAGGAAGCAATATCGGCATGGAAATAACTTGTACCTCAAGAATGGAGTCCTAGAAAGCAAGCAATCTTCGCATCCTTTATAGGACTCCATTAGCGTTTTGTACTCAATAAATAAGGGCTTAAGTTCTCAATGAAAGCAAGCAATCTTCGTATACAAGTGTTTCTAGGTTTTTATCAAGTGTTCGTAGGCAATTGATTCCGGTTCGGGCTTTTGAATTCGTCCCGAGATTTTTTGCACATACATCATGGTACAATGCTTTATATATTAAGGACCAAGATGTTGAAGGATTTAAGTATTTAAGTTACACCTTCTCTAACAGTTTAAGCTTTCGAAGTAAATGATTGTTAACATGATATCAGAGCAAGGTATGTCACCTTGATTTAAAATTGAAACACGTGTTGCACCAAAAGAAGGCCCCACTTAAACTTTTAGAGTAGATGGGTGGGAAGAAAACTATCCCTTTCGACCTATTCTTTAAGCCATAAATAAAGAAGTGAATTTTCAATGCTCTCAATGAAGATGAAGTGCACAATTTATCAAAATACAACAGGAATTTTAACAAGACTACTTCCTTTTAAATTGCACAAAAACAAATTTATCAATAAATCAATTCCTTGATAAGAAACCAATGAATAAAACAACATTATATATATATATATATATATATATATATATAGAGCAGTGCCTGTGAGATACAAATTTTGTAATTGGCAATTTTTAGTAACAAAACAAGTCCTAGTCGAGTTGTAATTACAAGTTACCATATCAGGATCGAAAGCGATTGCGAAATTGGAAGATTGTTCAAAGATGCCATAACTGAGATCATCAAGAAAGGAAAGAACAACACTTTAGGAAGAAATCTAAAAAGGTTAGAACACGTTCCATACTTAGTATATTTTTAGAAAATTCCAAAACAATGTTTTCACCAAGTTTCAGCCTTAGGATTCAAGTTTGGCATACTTGAACCGGTTCAAGCCTTTCAAAATTGGCTTTGAAATAACTCTGCCATGCTTGAACCAGTTCAATAGCCTTCTACAGGATTTGGTAAGTTTGCAATCCTGATCTCATTTCTTTCCTACTTGGTTTAGAATTGTACCAAAAGTACTACGCACGAAATTTCCATTATTTTCTGAAGGATTAGGTCTTTGAATATTCTATATAAACTCTGATATTCATCTAGGTTTATTATCAGCTTTTGCACCATCAATTCATTATTCTTAAAAGTCTCAGGAAGATTATTTTTTGCAGAAAATCCAAGAGATCTCTCTGTCCGTCTTTCTAGAACACACACATAAACACATAGTGAGTTTAAGAGTGTTGTTCAAATCCTGATCGTGATCATACAGTTGCATCTACATCGATCAGAGAAAAGCAGATCTACTTCTACATCGAATTCAGATATTGAAGAACATAAGTAAAAGCGATCACACTTTGAAAGGGTCAAAGCATTCGAAGAGTGTTGTTTGATCTACCTGTTACCCTTCTACAAAGATCAAGTGTAAGCCTGAGGTTAAGTTGTTGGACGGGACGTCGCAAAGCCAGAGGATTGTCAGCTATTGGTATTTGGTAGAACGATAGGGTGTGAGCCAGAGTCAAAGTTCAGTGTACTTTGTTTTATACATAGTGGATCGATTTACTTTGAACTGCACAGTCCACGAAGTTTTTCCCACGCAAACAGTTGACGTATTTTTTCAATTGGGGTTTTCTCGCTAAATATTCTGGTGTCATCTCTAACTCTTACTCTACTTTATTTTATCATCCATGTGATTAATTATTTTAATTGCTAAAATAAGTAAAGATTAGAAAGATACAAATCTGTTTCTTAAAATACAAAACTTTCTAAATATTCCACTACGTATAACTCACAAATTGGTATCAGAGCCAATCTCTACACATTGAGTTGATCCTTGTGGAAAGTTTTGATTAATTTCAAAAATTTGTTTTCATCATATCTTGTACGTTGAAAGAAGGTGGTTCTAATCAACGTGGTCCTTTATTTGAAGGGGAGAATTACAATTTTTGGAAATCAAAGATGAGAGCTTATTTGCGAAATTCAAGAGCTAAAACTTAGGCTATTGTTGAATCTGGCTATACACTACCTACAGAAGATAAAACTGTGGATGGTAAAGAAATCAAAGTTTTAAAAGATGCCTTTACTTTTACTGCTGTTGAAACTGAGCATAATGATACAAATGGAAAAGTTTTATATGCAATTATTAATTATGTTGTTCCATCTAAATATGCTAGAATTTCTGATTGTAAAACTGCTAAAGATGCTTGGGATATTTTGCAGGTTACTCATGAAGGGACTTCAAAAGTGAAGTTATCCAAAATTCAGATGTTTTCTCATAACTTTAGGAACATTGTAATAAAAGAAGATGAATCCTTTTCTGATTTTTAATCTAGTCTTCTACAAATAATTTCTGAACTGCGTCACTTAGGTAAAAGAGTTAGTGATAAGAAAATCTGTGAAAAAATCTTAAGGTCTTTACCTAAAAGATTTCAAATAAGAGTAGAAACTATCACTGAACATTGGGATTTGTCTATTTCTAAAGTTTATGAAGTAGTAGATTCATTGAAAACTTTTGAAATGCAGAATTTTGATTTAAATCAGAAGGAGAAGAATCTTGCTTTAAAATCAACACAGGTTGAGAATTCTATCAATGACAACTCTGATGATGATTTTGCTTTTCTGTCAAAGCAATTCAATCAGATATTGCAAAGACAACAGAGGAGAAGGAATGGCAATATGGCTAATCCTCAAAATTTTAACAAGTCCCTCAAAATTTAGGTTTAATGAAAAGAAAGTAGAAGAAACAAAATAAACTGAATTCACTTGCTGGAATTATGGTGGCAAAGGTCACGCATCCAACATTTGTCCTAGTCCTAAGAAAGATCAAAATGACAGAAATTAAAGGAAAAGCAATGAAAGTATCTATTTCTGAAAATTCTGCTTCTAGTGATAATGATTCTCCTGATGATGATTCTAATATTTTTCTTACGTTGCTTTTCTTTAAAAAGGTCCTCATATTGTTACTTTATCTAACTCTGATATTTCAAATAATGAAGACAATGTAGTTCATGATGAACAGGTGCAAGAGGATGAAAATGATGACGAAAGATTGAAGAAGATGGTCGAAGAAACCATTGAAGTCAAACAGGCTATCAATAAGTTAGCAAAGGAGCTAATTTAAGCAAAAGGGGAGAATGAAAATATAAGAAAACAGATTGATGAAGGAAAAAGAAAAGCTTTTGAAAGCAATTCTATCATGTTTGAATAAATTTAAAAACATGGCTAAAGATGTGTGTGATAAAACTAGGTTAGGAGTAGATAAAGGCTTATCTAATAATCAAGTTCAAACTTTTGTTATTAGACCTGCTGATTATCATATGCCTAATAAATGTTTGCCTGATGCATTGCATTCTAATATATCTTATGTGCCTAAACTATTCCATTGCACTTTTTGTGGAAAGAATGGACATAAATATCATTCATGTTTTCACAGGGAAAAGAAATTTTTTTCTAAAATTCATTCTCATAATGTTCATGCTAAGAAAAAGATACAGTCTAATAAGAAAAAGAATTTTGTGACACCTAAATTTTCTAAAGCTGAAAATTTACCTAAGAAAGACGTAAAATATGAAACATAATTTCAGGAAGTGAGAGTGAAGACTGTGTGGATCAGAAAGAAAGATCTGATCAATTATGTGCCTGCTGAGTCCGTGGAACTAGTTTCCAAAAGGAGTTCACCTTCAAACTGAGTCCTAAGATAATCAGTGATCATGGTGTGTGCGTAAATGAATATTTTGTTGCCATTGGATAGGGTTTGGTTAGGGTGTTAAGTTTCTGATCATATTCTTCATGATATATGTGTGAAAGTTCTTTAGAAGAATTTATGATTTATCTTTGAATGCAAATTGAGACACATGATTATTTGGTAAAAATATATTCTTGGCTTGTAATCTATACAATGAAAGATAATTTGCATTCATTACGAGATTTTTAGATTTGAATATCTTAATTTCATAGTCTTTTGTGCATTAGTCCATCTTTGAAAAATTTGATTGAAAATCTTTGATCTGTTGACTAGAGTTTATTGATCACAAAAGCTGTAAAGGTTATTATCTAAAAAAAAAAAATACGAGCTTGAAAAAAAAAATGATGAACATATTCAGCTTAAAAAAATAAAATAAAATTTTGAAAATTGCTGAATTCTTTGTTAAGGAAAAGGCTACCTATTGAGATTTGATCGAAAACTCCCATTAGACTTTGAAGAGGAGCTAATTGAGTAAAAAGAAAGGTGGAGATAAGTTGAATTGGGGGATTGCTATCTGCTCTTTAGAGTGAAAGCCACCTTGCTTAGAAAAATTGCTCGAAAACAATTTTATCTTGACGATTTTCGATCAATATGATTTAGACAATGATCAGTTGAAATTCGATTGAAAATGGATTAGATTAGATTTCACACACGGACATGAACTTGCTAGATTAATTTCTAAATTTTTTAATAAAATTTGCAAGTTAGATTTCATGTTGTGATTACTTTCTGAGATTTGAAATTATTTGAAAACTTTGTGGAGTCAAAAATTTGTACTCTTAAATACTTTTTAAAAATTCTCTGAAAAAGTTTTGAATCATGTGTTGACTAAATGATTTTAATGATCGGTGATTTGTTGAGTTTAAAATAAATTTTTTTTTTTTTTTTGAAAAATTCAAAAAGGTTTTTGATTTTTAAGTATTTTCTTTGATATTTAGTCACTGAATGTTTTGAAAAATTTTGAAAAAAAAAAGTTTATTCTCAAAAAGACACTGAGGTTACAAGACTGTGAGTCTTGAACCGGTTCAAGAAATTGTTGATAAGTGCTGAAAAGTACGCTTTTAAACCCCTTAAGCTTAAATATTCTAGGACCTTATTCTATCTTATTTTTCCGTTTTAGTCTAATTTCATATTATTTCCCTTTTCAGGCACTTATCCCCAAAATAAGTCAATTCAACTGAATTAGATCATTAAAAGAAGCAATCTCAAGCCTAGTGGAAAAAATGACCAAAGTGGAAGCAAAGTGGTGAAGAAAGCCTTCTATAATCGATTGAACCAAGCTGCGATCGATCACACTGTGATCGTTCCAACCCTGCCACGATGGATCGAACCCCTTGTCCTTATTCTCAGGAAAATTTCCTATTCGATCGATCGAACCCTTTTGATCTTATTCTCACCTACCACTTTTGTCCTTTTCCCAAAAATATCTCAGTCTTGTCCTTATCCAAAAAGTGCACCGCCATGGTTTAATCAATCCGAGCAACAATGTGATCGATCGAACTGCCTCAAATTACGTGAAAAGCTGATTTCAAGCCAAATTAAATGTGTGTTCGTGGTGCAATCATTTGGAGGTCCTTGACACGAGGTCTAACCATTCGGTGTGACATTTGAGCTACCTATATAAAAATTTTAGCTATTTTTAGTAAAGAGGTTGGTTGGTTAGAGGGAGACTTGGCTAGAGATTAGGAGAGAAACATACAATTTGGGAAACTTTTTCCACTCCTCTAGAGTTTCTACCAAGAACACAAAAGGAGGAAGATGAATTATACTATAGAGATAGCCCTTAAGGGTTGGATGACAACATCAATGAGTGGCTAAACCATTCTCTTGGAGCTAGAGATAGCCCTAAGCATGCCTCCTAGACTTTGATGTTTTGTAATTAATGGGAATTTGTGTTGTATTTCTTGTCTTGACATCTTTTATATATAAATCTTGTTTCTACAATGATTTGTGTAGTTTAATACTTCCAATTGATCATTTAATTATATCTATATGTCTATGTATGCTAGAATGGAAGTTCACGTGTTTATCTCTAGATTTTGTGATATTGATCATGTCTATGTGTATTGATGTTATGAATGTCAAGGCATGGTGTTTAAATGGGTTAATCTTGTGATTTATTTGATGGTTCATATTTATTTCTTAATGGATTGTGCCACTTCCTTAGTTTAATTAGTTTAGTTTTCATGTCACTAGCTTAGTTGTAGTGTAATTGCTTTACATTCTTAGACAGGTGGACAATCCATTCTTGCTATTTGATATTCCATGCTTATGAATGCAAGTAGTATATTTCTCTAATTTGTTGAGTGTGCATTAATTGTGGGCTTATGGAAGGATTAATGGCTTAATTTGATATGTTGTGTTATTCACTAGATTGACTAGACAATGTATGCTTACTTGGCCATCCATGCTAATATTTCAATTAATGGCACACGCTTTCATTTACAACACACAATCCCCCTAATCCATCAAATATTGAATGTCTAGGAAGGTAATGCTTAGTGATGAACTCTATGACCCAAGACTCCTCTCTTATATTCTTTATGCCTTATTTGTTTTACATTGCATTTATTTAGTTTAAATTGTAGTATAATTCAACCAACAAACCATCTTTTGATCATTTAACCAACTAATCCAACAAATTGATTCCAAAACACGATTTCAATCCCTTGGGACAATCCCTACTTACTCTAGCTACTATAATAGTTGGTAGTGGTAGTGGCATTCTATAAATTCAAACTTTGCCACACTACACACTTTATTGTGCAATTTGGGGTCTTGACAAGACGCACACCAAGTTTTGGCGTCGTTGTCGGGGATTTGGCAACGCTGTATTTTGGAAACAATTAGGAATTAGTACTTTTTTGATCTTGTCTTTATTTTATTTTATTTTGGTTACTTATTGTGTTTGTTCTTGATTGGCTAGGTGCATTGAGCCAAGAGAAGTGAAGCAAAAGGATTCTACAACAAAGAATCAAGCTAAACTAAGCTAAGCAAAAGCATAAAAAGGTAAAAATAAAAAAATTGCAAAGCAAAGCAAGGTAAAGAAAAAAAAAATTTGAAAAACAATTTGAAGTTGCTTAAAGACCATTTGTGAGCTTTTCTAACTCTCTCTCTAGTTAAATCGTCGGCCCACGTGATCACAAGTTTTAATTCCTAGATAAATCGTGAGCCCGCGTGGAGGTAATTTATTTTTCTTGCATATTGTTGAAAGCATGGGAGTATGGGAACAATGTACATAGAGGTTTGTTGATTGATTTGTTGTAAAGGAGAAGTGATTGCTACTTGCTTGTTGCTAGTTGTTGTTTTGATTGTGCATGCATGGTCGTAGGTCGTTAAATCCTACTCTTGTCCTACTTAATTTGAATCTTGAATCGATCATTCGTAATCCTAGGGGAAGGGGTAATTCTAGTGACTCCATTTCATCAATGGAGGAATATAATGATGACCATGTGGAGGACCTTGGTCACATTAACCAACAAGGTATTCTTCACCCTAATGTGCATCATGACAACATTCAAGTACCATTAGGCATGCCTAGACCCTTCATTCCACAACAAGAAGGCCAAGTTCCATTGGGAATGCCTCGGCCAATTTTTGTTCCACCTCCACCTCCACCTCCCGTTGTTCAAGTAAATCATGGTGCTAGTGTAGAGCCACCGGTTGTGAATCCCCCTCTTGTTTTAAGATATCATTATGTGCCAAATGAGTATAATGCACCAACATGCATCCAATTACCTCCATTTAGAGCTCACTATTATGAGATTAAACCACAAACAATTCAAATGCTTCCCAATTACCATGGGCTACCAAGTGAAGAACCTTACAAGCATTTGGATGAGTTTCTTGAAGTGTGTTCCACCGTGAAATACATGGACATGCCAGAAGAGGTTTTGAGACTTAAAACTCTTCCTTTTCACCCTTAAAGATAAAACAAAATACTGGTTTAATAATTTGAGGCCTTTTTTTATAATTTCTCGGACAGATATGCAACAAGAGTTCTTGAAAAAGTACTATCCGGTATCAAAGATCAATGCAATGAGAACTTCAATTCGAGAATTTTCTCAAGGGGAGGGGGAAATGTTTCATGAGGCATGGGAGCGATTGAACGATTTGCTTAGGAAGTGTCCATACCATGACATTCCTAAATGGTAATTAGTTCAATTCTTCTTTGAAAGTTTGTCGGATACTTATAAAGGAATGGTTGATGCTTTCATTGGTGGTTCTTATCTTGATAGGCATGAAGATGATGTATGACGCTTATATGAGAGCATGAGTGAGAATTCAATGCATCGATCTTTATCATTTAAAAATGGTAGAAATTTAGGTGGAAGGAAGAATGTCGGCTTATATCAAGTTGACCATTCTAATAATATCGTCGCCGAAGTGAAATCTTTATCCCAAAGGTTTTATCAACTAAAATTTGGTGAACCAAGTGTCTTCCTCCCCCTAAGCATACTCATCATACTTCTAATGAATCTTGCATGACTTGTTCTAGTATTTTACATTCTACTTCCAGCTGTCCCCATAGACATATGCAAAATGAACACCATGAACATGTAAATGCCGCTTTTGTTAACCAAGGGAATAATCCCTACGACACTCATTATACTGCTGGGTGGAGGAACCATCCAAACTTCTCTTGGAAAAGCCAAAGGAAAGGCTCGAACCTTCCCCAAAGTGGTTTTCAAGGCAAATATGTTCCACCCCCTTTGCAAGGCCAAACTTCCCAAGGTTATCGTTCATCCTACCAAGCACCAAATGGAAACCAATTTTCAAACTCTCATTTTCCAAACCAATCTTCATATTCTCAAGAAAATTCAAGGAGCCCCGCACTTGAAGAGAGAGTTTTAACCACTTTGGGTACTTTGGAGGTAAATACCCAATTACTTCATTCTCATTCCCAATCAATTGCAAAGCTAGAAACCCAAGTTGGGTAAATAGCTAATACATTGAATGCTAGGGGAAAAGGGAAAATGCCTTTGAATCCACCACCCAAGCATCAATTTGTTGTGGAGACCAATTCCTCTTCGGAAGGTCACACACTTGAACATGTAAATGCAGTGACCACTTTGAGAATTGGAAAAATTGTTAATAATCAAGTAGGTGTTTTCAATAAAGAGAGTGAACCAGTGCAACCAAAAGTTAACACCTGTCCCGTTTCACATCCTAGTCCTTCTTCATTGCATGTGAAAGAATCTTTTCTTGAAAATATTGCCAAAAATGATTTTGAAAAAGTTTTCCATTTTCGAATGCTTTGAAAGCATCCACCTCTCTTGAAAAGCAACAAAGCAAAGCCAATGAGATCATCGATGTGTTTAGGCAAGTGAAAATCAATCTTCCTCTCTTAGATGCGATTCGACAAATTCCGGCCTATGCCAAATTTTTGAAAGATCTTTGCACCCTTAAAAGGAAGAACAAAAGCCAAGCACTGAAAAAAGTCATTTTGACCGAGCAAGTAAGCTCAATCTTGCAACACAACACCCTCCCAAAATTCAAAGACCCCGGTTCACCTACTACTTCTTGCACTATTGGTGATCATGTTATTAATCGGGCTCTTTTGAATTTAGGAGCGAGTGTGAATCTTCTCCCTTATTCGGTTTATGTTCAATTGGGCTTAGGTGATTTGAAACCAACGTCGGTAGTTTTGCAACTAGCCGACCGATCAATTAAGAAGCCCCGGGGTATTATTGAGGATGTATTGATTAAAATTGACAAATTCTTCTTCCCGGTTGATTTCGTTGTCATTGACACAGAACCGGTCCCAAATCCTAAGAGCCAAATTCCCGTTATCCTTGGCCGTCCTTTCTTGGCAACCACTAATGCCAACATTAATTGTAGGATGGGGATAATGAAAATTTCATTTGGTCACATGAAAGTGAAGTTAAACATTTTTAATCCAACCCCGAATTCAATGGACAAGCAAGAAGATGTATATGTTGTTGAAAAATGCCTTGAAAGTGAATTTGAAAAACATGAGTCTTTGCTTGATGTTGAAACATCCATTGGTTTCCAAAAAGATTTCAAAGAAAAATGTTTTCAAACCAAGTGTTGAAAGGGCATGGAAGCCCAAAGGTTTTGTTGACAAAGGACCTTTAATCTTATTTGAATCAAATCCAACAAATTCCTTAGGGAATGGTTTGTTGGGTGGGATTCAAAATTCCATTCACCCCATCAAGGAGGGGATGCATAACAAGATCTTTAACCCGGATTAAAAGAGCCCTACGTCTTGCTAGAGACGTTAAAGACTAGTGTGCTTCGTAGGGTTCACAACCCTATTCCTCTCTCTGTTGACGCTAAAATCAGCTCTTTGGATCCGATTCGGAATTGTTATGATGCGGGCGTGCCAGAACCAACTTTATGGTTCAATTGTGAATAGTCAACTTGCAGTCTCTTTGGGTAATTTGACTTTCAGGCGATTATAGGAGAAAGAGAACAAAAATACTCCTTACTGAGTTCTAATTGCCTTAGTTAAAAGGACTTTTCAATGAATAACTTATAGTAATGTTTTGAGAGAATAGAAAAGGGAAAAAGTAGATATAGAAAGAGAGAGATTTAGAGGGAGAGAGATAAAACAAGATTTTGAGATAGATAGAGATAGGGAGAGAACGAAATAGCAAGGATACTATTTTGGGAAAGAGATTGAGAAAGCAAACAATATAATACAAAGATTCTGAGGGTGTTGGACCTCTATCTCAACATGCCTCTTTGATTATTTATAGAATAATTCATAAAAATAAACTCTTATGCATAAGCATTCTAAATACATCAAACTCTATCAAATAACTAATTACTAATTTCAAATAAAATCTAATCCTATCGATAACCCAACTAACTATAAGTTTAAAATTAACTAATCCTAAAGATAAACATAAATATTTAACTTACATCAACTAAAAGATAAATACTAAAATTATAATTGCTATCCATTAAATAATTCAAATGCTTCAATCTCCTTTGCCTCTGAATGTAGCTTCTTTAACCTTTTTCATGTGTCAATTTATACCCAAATTGGTTGTCATGTCATTAATACAAAATTTACCAAAAAGGGTGTCAACAATGCCCCCCAATTTTAAATGTCTTATCAGTTGTCGGCTGCCCAAGCCGATAAGATATTTAAAATTTAAAAGTACATTGGAAGGAAATTTTGAACAAAGGTTACACTAGTCACTTGGAATCAGATTACAAATCAACGAGTTCCAAAACTTTATTTCTTCTGAATCACCTCTAAGATAATCTTTATTTCATATTAGCCAAACCTGCCAATTTAGGCTTCTTCCTAGATTTTCAGATAGTTTGCCGATATTGTCAGCCCATAAACCCAGGAAGGACTTGTCCCCCATGCATTTTCTAACTCCATTAGCAAATCATGATCGGCAGGGATTAAATTGTTGTGAAGCGTCATTCTAGCCAATCTGCCTATTATCTCTATGATATTGTGCCAGGACGGAGTTTTCTTAACTGATTTTCTTTTTGCTGATTTCGCATTCAGCTCCATCGGCATGACTATATTGGGCCCAAAAGTCCATTTATCGGCAAGCATGACCTCACTATAATCGGCAGGAGTCGAGATATGTCGTAGAATAACCTTTGCCGATTCATTCAGTTCAATCGGCAGGACTGCATCATACCCAAAAGTCCATTGATCGGCAAGCATGACCTCACTATAATCAGCATGCTGAAGTGGAATGTATGGATCAACTAACTTTTGTTGCAATCACATGCCTCCCGGTAGCCGCTGGTTTTTTAGCCGATTTTGTCATAGCCGATTTTCTTTCAACCGATTTTGCCTCAGCCGATTTTCTCAACTGAGCTTTAAGTAAACTTTTGAAATTACCATCGGCCAGTCTTCTTTTTTTCTTTTCTTGAAATTGGGCTGAGGACAGCGAGTTAAAACAATTCTTTTAGCTAATGATTGTTTTTGCCGATTATTAAATATCACAATCGGCAAAGAATTCTGGTACATAAGCCACTTTACTTTTAGCCGATTTGTACCCTTTCATTAGTACCAGGCTGATTTACCACCTGCCGATATTTGACTGTTGGAACTTGCAGATAATCGGCAGTTAATGATTGATAATATTCTAACAAACTTTGCTGCCGATTTTCTGGTAAAATATCCTGCCGAGATCGGCAAGATTGGCCAATTTCCGTACTGGTTATAGGCAACCTCTCATGTAACCGAGGTTGTGATACAGGGGTAACATGCTGATTTACCACCTAGTCAGGATAAGGTTTCCTGTACACGGGCCGAGGACGTCTACGCCTTTGAGTTACCTCGGCCTGGATAAGCTAAGCCGAGGACGTCTACGCCCTTGAGTTACCTCGGCCTGGATAAGCTGAGCCATCAATTCTTAAATCTCCTGATCAATCTCCCCCATATCTTGCTGTTCTTTCTGAGGGGGAATCGGCATAACTGGTAGGCATTGTAGAATAACCCTTGCCGATTTTACATTCGACTCAATCGGCATCGATGGTATTTCTGTTATTATCGGTGGATTGCAGATAGGCATACCAAGAGTTGTGTTCGGCGAGACAATTCCTGCCGTAGTTGTTTGTGGCCCTTAAGAAATATTTGTCAACGGTAAAGAAAGACGTTAAAAAATTGATTCAAGAGATGCCGAGTTTTCAGCTTGATAACGACTTTGGATAGCCGATATCTGAGCCATCATTGCTTTCAATTCCTGAATAATCTCCTGCCAATCGGCTATCACTTGTCGATAATCGGCTGCTGGTGACTAGTTTGCCATTAACTGATAATCGGCTACTGGTCGCTAATAACTTTCAGTCCAACTATACGACTGATTGGCCATTAACTGCCCCCCGAGTGCCGAAGATTGTGAGACGGGGGTGACATGCTGATTTATCACTTGCCGATAATCGGCTACTGGCGTCTGCCGATAATCGACTGCTGGAACATGCCGACAATCGGTTGCTGGAACATGCCGATAATCAGTTGCTGGAACATACTGATAATCGGCGGCTGTTGGTGTCTGTCGATAATCAACTGCTGGAATATGCCGATAATCGTCTGGCCAACCATATAGTTGATTAGAATACTGGTACAACGGCTGATTTGACTGATCAGAATATTTGTATGTCGGTTGAGAGGCCGACTGCATATTTTTTACTATAAATCACTCACCTAGTGAGGTCCCACCGGGCGTGCCAAGAATGTTGACGCTAAAATCGGCTGGCTGAATCTGATTCGGAATTGTTATGATGCGGGCGTGCCAGAACCAACTATATGGTTCAATTGTGAATAGTCAACTTGCAGTCTCTTTGGGTAATTTGACTTTTAGGCAATTATAGGAGAAAGAGAACAAAAATACTCCTTATTGAGTTCTAATTGCCTTAGTTAAAAGGACTTTTTAATGAATAACTTATAGTAATGTTTTGAGAGTATAGAAAAGGGCAAAAGTAGATATAGAAAGAAAGAAAGAGAGAGAGAGAGAGAGAGATTTAGAGGGAGAGAGATAGAACGAGATTTTGAGATAGATAGAGAAAGGGAAAGAAAGAAATAGTAAGGATGCTATTTTGGGAAAGAGCTTGAGAAAGCAAACAATATAATATAAAGATTCTGAGGGTGCTGGACCTCTATCTCAGCATGCCTCTTTGATTATTTGTATAATAATTCATAAAAACAAACTATTATGCTTAAGCATTCTAAATACATCAAACTCTATCAAATAACTAATTACTAATTTCAAATAAAATCTAATCCTATCGATAACCCAACTAATTATAAGTTTAAAATAAACTAATCCTAAAGATAAACATAAATATTTAACTTACATTAACTAAAAGATAAATACTAAAATTATAATCCCTATCCATTAAATAATTCAAATGCTTCAATCTCCTTTGCCTCTGAATCTACTTCTTTAACCTTTTCCACGTGTCAATTTATACCCAAATTGGTTGCCATATCATTAATACAAAATTTACCAAAAAGGGTGTCAACACCCTCATTTCTATTTTGTTTTCTTTTCTTGCGTCGTCTAGATACAATCTGAGATCATACTTGTTGTTGGAGACTTTGATGGGGAATGCATGCACTTTCAGTTCAAAATTATGCATTTAGTGCCCTGTTCAATCGATCGAATATCATCTCTATATATTTTCATCTCTCTATCCCATTGTTCGAGATTCTCTGCATATTTTAGGTCTCTGTCTATCGTTCAAAGACTCTCTCCGATCGTTCCAAGTTCCCTCGATCAATCCAGATATCCCTATGATTGATCTCAGTTCTATACTTAGAAAATTTTTGAATCCCTGAAAATTTCATCTCTCTGTCCAATCGTTCGAAGTTGTCTGCAAGATTTTAGTTCTTGGATCGATCGAGATCCGATCAATCATTCTACGATCGATCTGAGTTCTTTCTTTTGACTTTGACTTTTTCAAATTTCAAATTTAAAAAAAAAAAATAAAAAAATAAAAATTTAAATTTTCAAAAGTTTAAAAATTTTCAAAAATATTTTGTCGTTTTGTAGGTTTGATCGATCTGAGCACAAACATGATCGATCCAGGTTTGATCGATCTGAGCACAAACATGATCGATCCAGGTTCGATCGATCTGAGCACAAACATGATCGATCCAAGTTCGATCGATCTGATGAACCATGTGATCGATCACACATATCGGGACCAATTTTTAAAAAATGACCCAAGGGTCATTTGATCATTCATTTCATCGATCCAAAGCCCTTGCTCTCTCTCCCGACGCCTTCCAGTCATCTTCCCCACCTCCGGCAAGATTCCGACAACCTCTCAAGCTTCGACCTACATCTCAGATCTCATCCCTTCTCTCTCTCCACTTCTCTCCTCGAATTTAGGTAAGTTCAAGTTTCATTTTTCATTTTTATTTTGATTAATGTCTTATTTTGTTGACATGCCTAGATTAGATTGATTTCATGTCAATTTTGTTTCCATTTTTGGATTGTGAGCATGTGTATATAAATGTATATATGTATATATATAGTTTTTATTTCCAAATTCGATTCGGGGGTCACGTGCCGTTTTAAGTGACCATATGTGCATTGTTGAGGTGTATAGGGGGTCACGAGCCTTGAAGTGACCATTGGGATGCACCCCGTGTCTTCCACGTCACGAATCAGTGACTTTTCATTTCTTAGCAGGTTCGATCGATCACATCAGTACTCTGATCATTCAGAGCTTGATCAATCAAATGCATGTCATGATCGATCCAACTTGGATCGATCACATTCTTTTCATGATCGTTCGAACTGCACTGTTTTGCATCTTGATACTCCTTTACCCTCTCCCGTGTTTCATGCTATCATATCTGTGCCCAATGCCTGTGTTTTCCACATTGGTTGCAATCTTTGCCTGTCATATTTAGCATGTTTCACATTATTTGATCATTCAGTCTAGACTTGGCTGCATTACCACTTGCATATATAGATTCACGTGTTTATATACTGTGATATTTGCTTCATCTTAAACATCGTGTTGTCTATCTTAATCTGACAAACATATTTCTATCTGTTATGCTTTCATTTCTGTATCTCACATACTATTTCCTGTTACTGACTACAATTGCAAGTGTTCTTTCTTTTTGCAGGCCATGACTAGGTACAAGACCATAGCTAACTGGACATATGAGCGCTGGGTGAGGCAGCGGATAGAGGAGCCTGAGGAGCCAGCTCATCCACAGTCCGAGCATTCCTCCTCTCTATCTTCTTTATCTCAGGAGGGTGAGCCCACGCCACCTCCATCACCTGCTCTCGTGCCACCACCGGCACAACCCGAGATAGTTCGAGACAGGGTTTCTCGGAAGTTTGCGCGCCTCTCAGTGGCGCATAAGTCTATATTTAACGAGGACTTCTTTTCACGGGCGGCCACAACCAAGTGGTCGTATGACGAGATCTACCGCTGTCGTCTTTCTCTCATCTTGGCCCCAGTAGTGTTCCCGCGACTCGTTCGGTGTTCTACCAGAACCTTAAGCCAAGTCCGAGTAACTTGGCCGAGCTGCGGACTACCATTGACGGACATCTTATCTGCATAGTTATTAAAAGCCCAAGGCGCACCGAGGCACTAAAGGTCCCTTGGAGCCTAGGTGCGAGGCGCATGGCGAGGCGCGAGCTTGAGTGATGTGAGGCGCACAAGTAAAATTTTAAAACAATAATTCTTAGCAAAAATAACACAATTAAACAATGAACATCCAATAATAAAAACACTAAATTAGTCTAAATCTATCACAATTAAAGCAACTAGAAAAATAGAACAATTAAACTAATAAAGCTACTTACAATGAGAAATAGAATGGAGTCAATGGAATGATGGACCAAGTTAAATTCAGCAAACAACATTCACACTTTCAGCAAACACCATTCCAAAAGATGCATTCATAATTTAAATAATCCATGTAGCAAAATTCAGCAGAACACAACCAAAAAAAAAGAAAAAAAAGAGAGACAGACAGCCTTCAAAGAAGAAGGGAAAAAAAAAATGAGAGAGATTATTGGAAGAAAAAGTCAGAGATTGAAAAAAAAAAAAAAAAAAGAAAGAAAATACGGTGGAGTAGATGAAGGGAAAAAAAAATGAAGGCTAGAGAGAACAAAAACAGAATCTGAAATTTTACAACAATTAAGATGCAACAGACAACAAAAAAATAATAATTTTAAAAAGTCTTATTCTGTTCAGTATTTCTTTATTAAAGGATGAGGTGGTGTACTGATTCTCCTACGGGTAATATAGCACCGCAACTATGTTTGCTGAAGACTTTGATGATGAAGAGCGTACAGATATTACAGCTATACACCAAGAAGTTGAAAATGATGGGAAAAAATACAACGAGAAAAAAAATACAGGCCAGAGAGAGAAAAAAAAAATATATATATATATATATATATAGCAAGACAGGGGAGAGGAGAAGATGAAGAATAAGAAAGAAGAAAAAAAAAAAAACAGAGACCCACAAGAACAAAAACAGAGATGGAGAAAAAGATAGAAGGAAAAAAAAAATAAAAGAGACCCAGAAAAAGAAAGAGCTAGAAAAACACAAAACCAGATATATAGAGAGGAAGAAGAAAAAAAGAGACCCAGAAGAACAGAAACAGAGACGGAGAAAAAGAAAGAAGAAAAAAAAAAAACAGAGACGGACAAAAAGATAGAAGAAAAAAACATAACAGAGACCCAGAAAAAAAAAATATACTAGTCTACTAGAGACCCAGAAAAAGAAAGCAGAAAAAAAGAGACTCAAAAAAAAAAAAAAAAAAAAAAAAAACGAGATATGGAGATTAGAGCAAATGAGAAGAGAGAGAGAAGAGGAGAACTGGAGAAGGGAAAAACAAAACTGATCTGTTAAGTTGATTCGGTGATTCCTGGCCGGATGGAGGCAACTGATAGCCCTCTCCTCTTCTCTTCTCTTCTCTCTCTCTTTCTTTCTCTCCTCTCTCTCTTCTCTTCTCTTTCCCACTCCCTCACGTCTTTATTTCTGCTGCAGCTTTTGCTCTTGACTGATTTGTTTTGTTGACTATTAGGAGACATTGGGTTGCCAAGTCACAAGAAGACAAATTTTCATTTTGTACTTTAAGTTTCCATTTTGTACTTTCAGTTTCCAAAAGCTGTAACTATATATATATAATAATATAAAGAAAAAAAGCAAACACATAGTACACATAATACATCAAAGGAAACACACAAACAAATTATAAAAGGAGCACAGAATATATGAAGCGCGCCTCTTAAAATATCCAAGGCGCAGCCCAGGCGCGCGCCTAGTGAAGGTCGCTGCGCCTGGGCTAGCATGAGGCGCATAAGGTGCTCCTGTAGGCGCCTTGTGCCTCGGCGCGCGCCCAGGCGTGCTTTTAATAACACTGCTTATCCGTATTACTGTCGAGACACTATCGACAGCGTCTCAGTACCCACATCTCTGCCCTTCAGGCATTGATTACCCGAATTTGCAGCGGCCATCATATGCCGATATGGCCACAGCTCTTCACGGCACCATTACTACCACCGACACTTATGCCACTCGGACTTACCTGCATGACAACATCTGGTTCTTTGATTCGGTTTTATACCGAAATGTATATATGGCTGGGCACAAGACCCAGCGGCGGGCAAATTTCCTTGCAGCTTTATATGCCATCGATACAGGGCATTGGTTTTCAGTTCCTATACTCTATTGGAGTGTTATGATGAAGTTGTATGATGATTTCATCAGCAAGAGCAACCCGCAGCGGCCCAAGTTCCTCCCTTATGCCCACCTGATTACACAGATCTTCCGGGACCAGCACTACCCATTTGACCCAGAGGAGGTCATTGAGTCTAGAGCCTGCCATTACAGGAAGAAGGACTGGAATAAGAGCTATAACGCTCTTATTAAGAGTTTAGAGGCAGAGGCAGTCCAAGCGGCGGTGGATGTAGAGAAGGAGGAGGAGGCGGCAGCAGCAGAGAGAGTTGGTATTGACTTGGAGCAGGAGCCTCCAGTGGGATCACCACAGCTCTCTCCGGAGTAGAGTCACCACTCTCAGAGCCAGGACGAGCATTAGTCTTCTGATGACTCCAGATTGCACCGTCGGGATGATCCATTCATTCCTGACACTCAGGCTCAGTCAGACATGTGGGAGGCGTGTTTCCAAACATTACATGATGCAGTCCTGTCCCTTAGGGCAGACATGGCCATCCTCCACACAGATGTCATGACAGTGCTGCGTGACATATCCAGTCAGATCTGGGGACGCCCTGCCAGACCGTCTTCCTCTGCTTGACCTCTCTCCCTCTCTTTATCTTATCTATCTATACTCATGTTTTAGACTGATACTTTGATATTATTATTCTATTTTTGCGGACAGTCTGTTGGCCTGATTACTGTGAGGTACATTATACTGTTTTATTTTTAGATGTTATGGATGTTTTGATTTATATCCATATATCTGTTAATGATTAACTCCATTATCAGGTGCATTATAGAGACTTCAAGGAGAGAGTGCTGCCCATATTTTTCAGGACCATCCTTATTCCTCTCTCTCTTTCATTTACTTTCCCATTTACACTAGCATGTCCACTGTGCACCATTATTTATCCAATTTTGTTATTTGATGAGAGTTTATCCCAGTGCCATCTTTTCAGGACCACAGTTAATCCAAAGTTTTTTTTTGGGGGGGACCACCCACTTCAGATACTTGTGTCCCGACCATTCATCGCCATAGCTACACTGGCATACTTTTTCCTCTATCTATTGTTCTTATTGCACACTAAGGACATTGTGCAGTTTAAGTTTGGGAGTAATGTGTGTTCTTTGCATTCAATTCAAGATTTTGAGCATGACTTGTGTATTTGAGAGATTTTCTATGATTGATCCATGTTAGCTATGATTTTGATCTTTTGAGGACTATGTTGCTTAAAATTTAAAAATTGTTTGACTTGAGAGTCCAATACTCCTTGTATGCCTTGTGGATATCATTTAGGAGTAAATTTTTCAAAAGATTGATATCTTGCTTACACTTGTGGTCCGCATCATCTTGATTTTGTGATTGTTTTGAGATTCACTCTAGGATTCTACACCATCACAGGTGCACACTATCATTCATTTGTGGGGTACATGCTTTATTGATTATTGATTTGGTTATATTCTAATTGAGCTAGTAGTGCATTGAAAGTTTTCATTCTTGATAAAGGTGGATAACAAACCCTTTTTACTAACTAACCGGGATTCTAGCCTCATCAAGCACTGAATTTCTCGCGCCGAAAGGTAGAGGGCCCAAACTCTAGGTTAATAATAATAAAAAATAAAAAATAAAAAAATTTGCAAAAGCAAAAAAATAAAAAAAAAATGAGGACTTCTCCCCAAAGGTGAGAAGTGGGAAATGATTAGATGGAGGTTGTTTTGATTTGTAACCTAATTGATTTGAGCTTGTAAGCCCTTAGAGGTGTTTTAACACCTAATGCCCTAAAGCCGTCCGGTTTGGGAGTCATTGGCCTAACGCTCGACCTTATGAATCGCTAGAAAGCTTAATAGATCAACACATTGCACTATGCTTCCATCTTTGATCCTTAGGGTTAGTAAAAAAAAAAAAAAATCGAGTGAAAAGAATAAACGCACCTAGATGAATAAAGCTTTAATAAAAGGTCAATTCTTTATCTTGATGATCGGTACTAGATTTGTGTGCTAGTTTGAGACCGGATGTGATCATTTCTTTAGTTGGCTTAGATAGCAACATATTTGATGCTAGTTCACTTAAAAAGGATTCTAGAACTATTTTGATTTGCATGATCATTGTCTTGATGTGTGGAGGACCATGTTTGCTTGCTTGATATTGAAATTTTGGGAGATTGCTTGGAAATGGTTGAAAAATTGCATACTTGAGATAATTTTCTCCCAATACTTGTTTGGAATATTGGTGCCTCTTTAGTGAGAAAGAACTTAATGTTTGTGGGTATCATTTCTAGAAACCCTCACGAGACTTCACTCGTCTACTAGGATTAACCTAGGGGTTTAAAAGGCTTGTTGCATATGCTAACTGCAATCGTATTTCCTACGAGAGTAGCGTTATCCATTAATTGCTTTCTAGTTCATAGTTGTATTGTTGTTGGTTTCTTGTTTTTCTTTGTAGTTCATTGCTAGGGACTAGCAATATTTAAGTTTGGGGGTGTGATAAACACTGAAAAATGCGCATTTAAACCCCTTAAGCTTGAATATTCTAGGACCTTATTCTATCTTATTTTTCCGTTTTAGTCTAATTTCATATTATTACCCTTTTCAGGCACTTATCCCCAAAATAAATCAATTCAACTGAATTAGAGCATTAAAAGAAGCAATCTCAAGCCTAGTGGAAGAAAGGAGCAAAGTGAAAGCAAAGTGGTGAAAAAAGCCTTCTATGATCAATCGAACCAAGTTGCGATGATCACACTATGATCGTTCCAACCCTGCCATGATGGATCGAACCCCTTGTCCTTATCCTCAGGAAAATTTCCTATTCAATTAATCCAACCTCTTCTTCGATTGATCGAACCCGCTTGATCTTATCCTCACCGACCACTTTTGTCCTTTCCTAAAAAATATCTAAGCTTTGTCCTTATCAAAAAAGTGCACCGCCATGGTTCGATCGATCCGAGCAACCATGTGATCGATCGAACTGCCTCAAATTGCATAGAAATCTGATTTCAAGCCAAATTAAATGTGTGCTCATGATGCAATCATTTGGAGGTCCTTGACACGAGGTCTAACCATTGGGTGTGACATTTGAGCTACCTATATAAGGATTTTAGCTATTTTTAGTAAAGACGTTAGTTAGTTAGAGGGAGACTTGGCTAGAGATTAGGAGAGAAACATAGAATTTGGGAAAGTTCTTCCACTCCTCTATGGTTTCTACCAAGAGCACAAGGGGAGGAAGATGAATTCTACCATAGAGATAGCCCTTGAGGGTTGGATGACAACATCAATAAGTGGCTAAACCATTCTCTTGGGACTAGAGATAGCCCTAAGCATGCCTCTTAGACTTTGATGTTTTGTAATTAATAGGGATTTGTGTAGTATATCTTGTCTTGACATCTTTTATATATAAATCTTGTTTCTACAATGATTTGTGTAGCTTAATATTTCCAATTGATCATTTAATTCTATCCATATGTCTATGTATGCTAGAATGGATGTTCATGTGTTTATCTCTAGATTTTGTGACATTGATGCATGTCTATGCGTGTTGATATTATGAATCTAGTGATGGTCAAGGCATGGTCCTTAAATAGGTTACTCTTGTGGTTTATTTGATGATTCATACTTATTTCTTGATGGATTGTGCCACTTCCTTAGTTTAATTAGTTTAGTTTTCATGTCACTAGCTTAGTTGTAGTGTAATTGCCTTACTTTCTTATATAGGAACAATCCATTCTTGTTGTTTAATGTTCCATGCTTATGAATGTAAATAGTATATTTCTCTAATTTGTTGAGTGTGCATTAATTGTGGGCTTATGGAAGGATTAATGGCTTAATTTGATATGTTGTATTATTCACTAAATTGACTAGACAATGTATGCTTACTTGGCCATCCATGCTAATATTTCAATTAGTGACACACGTTTTCATTTACAACACACAATCCCCTTAATCTATCAAATATTGAATGTCTAGGAAGGTAATGCTTAGTGGTGAACTCTATGACCCAAGACTCCTCTCTCATATTCTTTACACCTTATTTGTTTTAGTTATTTTACATTGCATTTATTTAGTTTAAATTGTAGTATAATTCAACCAACAAACCATCTTTTGATCATTCAACCTACTAATCTAACAAATTGATTCCAAAACACGATTTCAATCCCTTGGGACGATCCCTACTTACTCTAACTACTTTAATAGTTGGTAGTGGTAGTGGTAGTGGTATTCTATAAATTCAAACTTGACCACACTACACACTTCATTGTGCAATTTGGGGTCTTGACAAGACACACACCAAGTGTGAACCGGTTCAAGCTGTCAACTAGTTCAACTAAAGTAGACTGCCAGTCTTGAACCAGTTCCACTTTGGCTGAACTGGTTCAAGGCTGTGGGTTAGGGTTTATTTGGCTGCACACTGTTAGGCACTCTTTGCTCTCTCTGCTTGTGTGATTTTTTACCCCTTCTCTCACAAACTCTCACCTCCTCACACAAGCTCATATACATATACATCATATGTATATATATATTTATATATTTAACATCTAGTTCATCATTCCATGACATAAATTGTTTATTACATGAATATCATTGAGGATTAAAGAACAAATACTTGAAGAGAAGATTGAAATATGAAAATTGGAGTTTGAGATTTCTTTACTTAGAGGATTGGTAAAGAGATTCAATTCTTGGGCTGTTGTTGAAGAAGATTGAAGCTTCTACTTGTGGTCTATATTGCAAAATACTTTGTTATTGATTTTGGGGAAGATTGAAGATCAAATCAAGCTCATTCTATAACACTTTTGGGGTTGCACACTAAGTGTTTGATAGAATTCTTGAAAAAAGTTGCAAGCTTCAAAGCGAAAAACTTTGTAAATCAAAGGGCACCGAAAATCTCTAAAGAAACTAAAGGCAAAGGGGGTTGTACACCCAAAGCCTCCCAAAAGGCCATAACTAGCATTGTCATCCGAGAACCCAAAGAGATTATAATGCTCCAAGAGACACCGCTTCTACTCCTATAGCGACTGACTCTCCTTCACGAGAGGAACCAAGTATCCCTCTGTTTCAAGCACGGGAAGAATTGAGTTTGAACAATCTCACTTCTACAATGAACTCGCCTGGAAAGCTTATGTTGACATCTACAAGGACGGTCCGATTAAAGATTGAAAGGAATGTGAATCTACAAAAGCTTCGTGGCACAACTGGACAGAAGCTTATGACATACATTGAGAAAAACAAGTGGCTTTTCTTTACCAAACTCGGTAAAAGCTATTTTTCTCCAGATATGGTACATTACTTTTATGCCAATATTCGAGAGGTCAAGGATAATTTCTTCATTGTATCACTTTTTGGGATTGATTATGTGGTTGACAAAGAAGCCATCTAAGCCATCTTGGACATACCAGACAGAGATGATATGATAGGACAAGTCTTACCATTGGAAGATTCGGGTCTATAATTGCCATTGATTGTATTCAAAATATGTGTTCCACTCCAAGGAATGAAGATAGCATTTCAGCTCGTTTTCTGACAGATGAGGGAGCATTCTTTAATTTGTTCGCCATGGCTAATCTGGGATATTTTGGAAAAAAGGACGAGATCACTCTAGAGCAAGCACATATTCTATACTTTCTTGCTATAGATGAGCACATACAGCTTGCACTATCCATTATGCAATAAATGGTGGCTCATTACAAAAAGAACCCGCGTTGCAATTCATCACCTTTTCCAATGATAATCATGAATTTCTACAAGCTCAAGAATATTAAGATTCCTCCCAGAGCTTACCATCAGCGTATTGTGACTGAGCTAGATACTCGTGCTCTGAGTAAGTCCAAATTAGCTAGGGAGAATGCTAGAAAGGCTCAGAGAGGTGCCGATGAGGGTTCTTCACAGGCTCCAAAGGTTACACAACTATTTCCTCACAAGGGAATTTTTCAAGAGCTGATGCAAACATGATGTACTCTCTTCTTCTTCAGAATCAAACTTCTATGTTTGATAGGATAATGGATGAGAGAAGAGATCTCAAGGTTCAAATGGGACAGATTAGAGGACAACAGCAAGGAGGTTCTTTAGATGATGTTTACCGGCCTACACCTCCAGATCCATCTTTGAGAGCTAAGGATGATGATGATGAGTATTCAGGTGGGGATGAGGATGATGATGAGGAGAGTGGTGGAGATTAGAGTATTGATGACTTTCTGACTTTATGGTTGGAGAGATAATGATGCTAATATTTTTGTATCTATTTCTCATGCATCATGACATCATACTTTGTGTTTAACATGGTCATTATTTTTGGATAATATATTTTGACTGAATGACATGTTTAACTGTTCTACTGTATCTCTTATTTTTCTCTGCTCTAACATTATATTCTTTGTCAATTTGTTCCAAAAAGGGGGAGAGATAAATATTATCTTAAGGGGGAGATAATTGGATATTTACTTAAGGGGGAGTTTTATAATTTTTTTTATTAAACTTCACTTGGTAGTTTTTGCTTGATATTGTGCAGGAAATCAGGTCAAATCGTTTATCCAATAAGAGAAGAGAACAGAGAAGAAATTCCGTGTTTTTCCTTTTAACAAAATTGTAATTTACTTTTCTTCTTTGGTAGATTACTTAAATGTTTTTAGGGTTTTGTCACAAAATTGCCAAAGGTGGAGATTGTGAAATATAAATTTTGTAATCGGCAATTTTCGGTAACAAAACAAGTCCTAGTCGAGTTGTAATTACAAGTTACCATATCAGGATCGATAGCGACTATAGAATTGGAAGGTTATTCAAAGATGCCATAACTGAGATCATCAAGAAATTAAAAAACAACACTTTAGGAAGAAATCTAAAAAGGTTAGGGCAGTTCCATACTTGGTATATTTTCAGAAAATCCAAAACAGTGTTTTTACCAAGTTTCAGCCTTATGATTCAAGTCTGGCAAACTTGAACCGGTTCAAGCTTCTTAGAACCGGTTCAAGCCTTTCAAAATTGGCTTCGAAATAACTCTGCCATTCTTGAACCGGTTCAGGAGCCTTCTACAGGATTTGGTAAGTTTGCAATACTGTTCTGATTTCTTTCATACTTGGTTTAGAATTGTACCAAAAGTCCTATGCATGAAATTTCCTTTATTTTCTGAAAGATTAAGTCTTTGAATATTCTATATAAACCCTGATATTCACCTAGGTTTATTATCGACTTTTATACTATCAATTCATTATTCTTAAAAGCCTTAGAAAGATTATTTTTGCAGAAAATCCAAAAGATTTCTCTGTCAGTCTTTCTAGAACACACACATAAACACATAGTGAGTTTAAGAGTATTGTTCAAATCCTGATCGTGATCATACAGTTGCATCTACAACAATCAGAGAAAAACAAATCAACTTCTACATTAAATTCAGATATTGTAGAACAAAAGTAAAAGTGATCACACTTTGAAAGGGTCAAAGCATTCGAGGAGTGTTGTTTAATTTACCTACTACCCTTCTACAAAGGTCAAGCATAAGCCTGAGATCAAGTTGTTGTTGGATGGGACGTCGCAAAGCCAGAGGATTGTCAGCTATTGGTATTTGGTAGAACGATAGGGTGTGAGCCAGAATCAAAGTTCAGTGTACTTTGTTTCATACATAGTGGATCGGTTTACTTTGAACTGCACAATCCACGAGATTTTTCCCGCGCAAACAGTTGACGTATTTTATCAACTGGGGTTTCCTCGCTAAAAATCCTGGTGTCATCTCTAACTCTTACTTTACTTTATCTTATCGTGCATGTGATTAATTATTTAATTGCTAAAATAAGTAAAGATTAAAAAGACACATATCTATATCTAAAAATACAAAACTTTCTAAATATTCCGCCGCGTACAACTCACAGTGCCTTGCACAATCTTCAATGAAAACAGAGTAAAAAGTTAAATATATCACTACCAAATGCTGCAAAGGTTAATATAAGAGGAAAGATGAGTCAATTCTTACATCATGCAGTCTTTGAGGGTTTATAAAGAACAGAGTCAGAAATTCCTTCACACTGGTAATGTTTTCTCTGCTTAAACGCTCATGGAAAGTGCCATCTTTGGCGATCTTCTTTAATCTCCACACTTCATCAGAAAGAAGTGGAGGATAGTGCTTCTCGTACACTGCAAATGGAAACCCAAAATTACGGTGAGCTTGTTTAAATATTTCAACCATCAAAAAGTTATTCCACCACCTTAGAATTAGCAACAATTTACCTTCTTTGCCTGAATTTCTTTATAGTTTCATAGGAATCCATATGTGCAAGAAATTCAGACTAAAGAAACTAGTGATTTCTACGACTAGACATATATATATTTTTTTCATAGCCATAACTCATTAGTCAAGTAATACATGTTACTTTATTCATTCAAATAAATATCACAATTTGAAATTCTGAAGCAGCAAGTACCAAAGAGGACATAAGAAGAATAACCAAATGACACTACTGAGTTCAAAGTATAAGACAGAAACCTAGAAAAAAATAAAATAAAAGTTGAATGATGTCTTCTGAACATTGATATTTAAATTTTAGTAAATTTTCAATTTTCATCAATCATACTCACAATCATGAAACAAAGATAAATTAAATTAGAATAAAGTAGATACACACAAATTTTTACTTGGAAAACCCAAAAGGTAAAAACCACAAGACATAGGTCTGGTATATGAGAAAGAGATTACAACTAGGTTATCACTCCGCTTACCCTAGAACCCTAGACACCTCCTGACACAGACAGACTCCAAACTTTTGACCAAAAGTCTTAGGTAGCCAGTCCGTTCATCAACAGACTTTTCTCCTTACGAATTTGTTTCACCAGTGATTACTCTGACAGTTAAACCAGTCAAATTGAATTGGATTGATGAACACAACCACATATGATGGAATCCGTGGAAACCCTCAATTGAATAAATTGGGAATTCTCCTCTCACAATGATTTTCTCTTTGTAGATGATTAGAGACATTCCACATACCCATAGACTGACTATAACCCCATATTTATAGCTAATATAAGAATCCCATACATATGTGATTAAGGATGTGAATTTCACTTTGTTCCTCACAATTCTGTGTATGCCTTGTCTTCACGGATGTACTCAAAAGACTCAAGCCACTTCGACACATTATAACATAAGTTCTGAGTAGGAATATGCCAACACATGACTCATACACCATACAATATTAAACTAAATGCTACGTGTTGAACTAATTGAAGTTGATGGGGGAAAAAAAATGAACAGTACGGGTAGCCCATGTTCTTCATCTGTCATAAGCTCAAACCAATTCAAGAACATTGACAATTCCCTCATCACTCCAAAGTTCAGGGAACTAACAGACTTCAATAAGAGGTGACAATACAAGCTGATATGAGATGTGAAAACAACAGATCCATTTGAGCAGCACATTGTCTGTTTCTGTACAGAAAGAACCAAATCATTAAATGACTCACTATTTCTACTTACATTTATCACATTGTTTAGAATACAATTCAATTAGAAGATTAAGATGAATGCCTCCCAGCTGATTTTCCACCTAAAAAGAAAATGCCTCCCAACTATAGCCTTCTGTTTGATAGGAAATGAATTGATATGCATTCAACGTTCTCCTTCCTAATTTTTTATTTTTTGAAAAAAAAAAAAAAAAAAAAAAAAAAAAAAATTTGTTTAAACATGCAGGTACGGTGCTATTTATTCAAAAGAACATTGTTTGGATGGATCAAATGCTTGATTTTGACAATCAATACGAGAGCTTTGAAATAATGCTTTTGTCAAGTGAACAACGTTTTAACCCCTTAAAACGTCTCTCCACATATAGGTTACTGAATAAGTAATATAAATATACAAACAGAAATACATGCATACATATATATGATATACATTTTATATCACATTAGTTAATTTAGGTACATTCAAAATCTCCTTTTATTAATTGAAGTGCTACGCATTTAAACCTTTTTGTAAAGTTCAACTGGATTCCACAGCCACCACCAAGCCTTGAATATCATCCTAGCTCCTCAACATTACGTAGAAAAAAGCCATTCATAATCTTCTGTAGAATTTTTCTTCATGTCAGGGCACATGCACACAAAACATGCTTGGAAGTTTCAGATTCTTTGTTTAGATGATATGTTGGATCACCAATCTGGTTCAAAGATTTTTTCCCTTTGCCATTGATCAAACAATCGATCACAAGATCTTTCATTATCTGAAAGAATACACAGAAGGTTTTTCAGCTCTCTTCTCTTGCCTTAATGTTTTTATGTCCAGTGGGCAGACTAACAAGTGGGGATCAATTCTTTATAACTACACATGCAAATCCTATTCTCCATCAAACACACAAATCCGATGTAATAAGGTGTGCCAAACTTATGAACTCTTACGATCACGAGTCACAACAATAACCTGACCTTATCCCGTGCAGTCTCTATCACAAAAGCATCCCAGACAAACCCAATATAATAATTAATGATAGCCCACAAACCAAAAAATTCTTACAGAATAGGAGGTTAGACAAAAAGAAAAGCAGACCTTCTCTTACAAGTCAAAAACCTAAAAACACATAGTAAATATGTTCAATAATGAAGAAAATTATTCACCGCCTTCAAGAGCATATAGTGTGACATAACAGATTAATAAGTAAATTGAAGTGGCAAGTGGCTAATATTCCCACTGGCATCATCACTAATATATTATGCAAAACACACAACTAGAACTCATAAAACTCACAAGCTCTGAATACACAAAACTAGTTTTAATACCACACCACATTTAAACATTTGGAATTAAACATATTAACAGTCATATATTTAAATATATCCGTGTCACAAAATTTTGTAGCACCACTGAACCCACTTTCTCTTCCCAATATATAATTGCAAATGCCAGCTTTTAGCAAATAAATAGCACATAATAAGATTAGACTACTCACATGAGCTGCGGCGATCTTTGAGAATGAAGGGTTCTGATATTGCTTCTCTTACTCTAGTCCCACTGAAATCATCCACCACTCTAGCTCCAAGCCTGAATTCACCATTCTTCATCCAGATCGAATTATGTGTAACAGAAATGTCACCTACAGTACCAAGGCCTCCTTTCATATTCAGAAATGCGTCTCCAATAAGAAAACACTTTTTCCCTTTTCTTTCTCTAACAATCTTTTGGTTAAACTCTTCAATTGTCCAATAATGTCCTTCACCGTCATCAAAATCTCCTTCAATAACAACAATTTCAACCTTTGCCGAGGCTTCAGGACCACTATTGACAATTTTCTTTGTTAAACCATCAACTAAAGCAACTCTGATGGAGGTGCCTTTTTCTCCTTGAATTCGGATTCCAGTCAATACTGGAAGAGAGAGTTTATCTAAAAAGCATAGCTGGAAGATTTTTGACTCAGAAGGATGTATCTCATTCCTGGAGTTCCTGAACAACAAGTTCAACCATATGTCAGTTATGCATCATTCACTAACAAGAGTGTCAATTGACTCAACTACGTGGGAAAAGGGTGGTTTAACCTATAAACTATTACCATATAGGCGAAAAAAAAAAAGAAAAAGGAATAAGGATAACTTTGTCACCTAATCACTGGGGAAAAAAAAAAAGAGGAGGGAGAAAGAAAACATATATTTATGATAGTTGTTATAATCCTCACCCCTTAAAGCTAGTCAAACTAGTTTCTTGTGCTAATTTAATTTCCTCTTTAACCTGGAAACACATATAACATCAACGAGATATTACTGACTATTTAAACAATCAATAATGATGTACCATTTGTAGAACCATAAAATGTAGCGTAATGTAGAATTTCAATATTGCATAAAACTATTGCTCATTGCCTTGATTCGTAGACAGGGAATGATAGATTCAGGGTCCTTGACAGTTAATTCTCATGACTCGGGTTTTATGGGTGGTGGTTCCATTTTTCCCAACAACTCATGAGAAAATTCAGGACTTCAGATCACTATAGTGAAGTTGGATGATTCCAACTATTTGATTTGGAAGATTAATTATATTATTGGTTCTGAGAAAGAGCCAGCTGAGTGAGAGAAGGCATATCCACAATGCATTCGCTGCATTGTAATAATTCCATGGTTATGTCTTGGCTAGTCAAATCAATGCAGCCAAACATAGCCGTTGACTATATATAAATTCATGAAAACTGCTAAGCAGATTTGGGAATTTTGCAGTTAGGACGAGATTTCGATTTCTTAGGGTAACTTGACAATTTCAGGTTACATTGCCAAGCTTCATGTTATATTGGAAGGATGTCATATTATGATTCCTTCCACTACTCTTGCAAGGATCCAAATGATGCAATTTTATATGCGGGGATTGTGGAGAAGAATAGGGTGTTTCAATTTCTTACTGAGTTAAACGACGAGTTTGAGTATGCTCGTTTTCATTTGTTGGTGTTGTCTTCATTCCCTACTCTTAAGGATGCATATTGCTATGTGTTATCAGATGAGAGCTTTCAGACTCATCCACGAGGCACTGCTTATGTTGATCACTCTGCTATGGCAGTTCGTGTTCCCAACTCTTCACGAACTGCACCATCTGAGTTAGTTCAAAGTTCTAGCACTGGTCCTCCTCCTGGACAACAACGTGGGTGATGTGACCATTACGGGAAGCTTGGTCATATTGAATTTCATTGTTATGCACTGCATGGATGCCCACCACAGCAGAAACAACAGAAGTCACGTTCCTCTACACATTATGTTACACAACCAGTCTCGTTGTCAACTCCTAACAACTCTGCCTCTTCTTCCTTTGCCACAGTTACCTTGACTCGGGCAGATTTGGACAAGTTATAAACAATTCTATAATCAGATGGAGACATCATCTCAACCAACCTCCACTTATGCCCACTCAGGTACTATTGCATCTAAACATTATCATTAATTCTGGTGCTTCAGACAATTTGACTGGTATGTCCTCCTCCTTCTAATCTTATAGTATCTACTCTAGCCATTGCAAGGTAAGCCTTGCGGATGACTCTCCATCTTCCATTGTTAGGAAGGGTCACCTATCAGTTACTCCTTTAACTTTATTGGACACACTTCATGTTCCATAGCTGACTACAAATCTTATTTCTGCCAGTAGCATTACTAAACAGAAAAGATTTTCTCTGATCCTGGTAAAAGAGAGGGTGGGTTCTCAGCCAGCGAAAAGAACCATTATAATGGTTTCTTCTCTACCTGGTAAAGAGAAGAGTGATAGTAAGATCTGAAAATCCTCGGGAGGCTCTCCTGGAGGCAAGGACGTGGGCAGGTGCTGAACCTAGTAAATCCTTATGTATTGTGTGTTTGCATTTTCTCTATCCATGAACTCCGTATCTGTTGTATTCTTGCAAACCATTGTTGTGTGCCTTGCATTTATTCCATTTAGTTTGCACATCCAAGACCATTCTGTTTCACTTGCTAGCACAGTTAGATTTTCATCTTCATATTTCGCCTTGTGATAGAAAACAAAACACCCAAATCCATCCTTATTAGTCTTCACACAAACAGCCCCTTAGACACACTCCCTTTTGTGTAGACAGACTTAGTGCCTTAACTTTGAAAATTTTGTGAGCAGCAATGACCACTCTTGAAGACAAATACTCTACTAAATGGTGATTCTTTACAATGTTAATAGAAATCATTTACAGAGAGTGATGTATCATCAGAAAGAATTACAATAACTAAAAATGTTGCCATTTCCCACCAAGGGTTGTAGCCCAGTGGTATCTCCTCTGCCTCCCAAAGTGGATGGTGAAGATTTAAACAAATAGGTGTGTGAGTTTTCTTGCCAAGGGGTAAAAGATAAAAAATTTAAAAAAATTTGTTGCCATTTCTAGGATCTAATAGATTTACAAAGTTATTGTCAAACGGAACATTACAAGTCTGCTGTTACATGGACTCTCAGATTACCCTTTTCGTGGACACCCAGATTGTCCACATAGCATGATTGAAAAAATAAAAATAAACTCACATTTAATAGTAGAGACTAGTTTTTTTCTCTATAAGATAGATTGAAACCTTTTTTTTTTCTTTTTTTTACAACATCTCCTATTTGATTTGAGTAATAACTGAATATTTTCTAATAAAACAACGACTCTAAACAATGCACTGTACTAAAACATATAATGTATTTACATACGTAGTTATTTTTTTTAATTTTTTTTTGATAAGTAGTATTTACATACATAGTTCATGTCTACATATAGGCGCAAAGTAGTAATATAACGTTAAATTTTAAAAATAAAAAATAAAAATTTTAATTATTTTTGTTTCGGTGCATTTTTAATGCACAATTTTAATAGCAAAATAAATGATACGAGAAAAATAAATGGAGACAAGATTAGTATTTTCTCTATAAGATAGATTGAAATCTTTTTCTTTTTTTTTTTTACCACATCTCCTATTTAATTTGAGTAACAACTGAATATTTTCTAATAAAACAACAACTTTAGAACAATGCACTATACTAAAACATATAATGTATTTACATACGTAGTTTTTTTTTTTTTTTTTAATACAGTCACAAAGTAGTAATATAAAGTTAAATTTTAAAAATAAAAAATAAAAATTTTAACTATTTTTGTTTCGGCGCATTTTTAATGCACAATTTTAATAGCAACTCTATAAATGATATGAGAAAAATAAATGGAGACAAGATTAGTTAACAACCAATAAATGAGGTGTTGAGCATTCTTTTTCTTCTCTTCAATTTATAACAATTAATTTATATACATATATAAATATGTAGAGAGAGAGAGAAAGAGAGAGTTCTAATATATTGTAGCAAGGATTACAACATTTTTTTTCATTAAATTGAATTTTTAAAAGCAATGCTAATAAAGACTTTAAAGGGGTCACAAGTAATTTCTTTCACAAACCACCTTTACTTACCATAGATTGGTAACTACAAATGGGAATTTTTTTTTTTTGATAAGTAAAGATTCTATAAAAGAAGCGTTCAAAAGGGAAACACATTCCTCGACAGAAACACAAGGCCTAACAGGGCTAGGGATGGCAACGGGGCGAAATTGGGGCGAGTTTGGCTAAACCCTATTCCACCCCGTTAGAAAATCTATCACACCAACTCTGTCCCTACTCCGAAACGGGTTTGTAATTGTTATACCATCTTTGTCCCTACTCCAGTAGACAAAGTACCGACTCCACCCTATTGTACTCCGTTTAATTGCGAGACGCGACGGGGGTGGGCTGTGTTATGCCTCTTTTATTACGTAATAAAAATATATACATAATAGCCCAATGTGCTCAAATTGAGCTAATAAATAAGCTGGCCCAACTTGTAAATTACTAAGTAGTGAAAAAATATATTAACGGACAATTCCAACAAAGTAACAATATTAAAAATATAAAATATATATTTTTATGTATAAAAATAATAATTAAAAGGGCGGGTTCATCACTAAATCCACCCCCGCCCCAAACCCGCTTCGGGTTTTCAATTATTTTACCATACCCGTCCCAAATCCATTTAGGGGCCACTAAATCCACCCCATTTAGTGCAGGGGAGAGCCGAAAACCCGTCGAGTCGGAAGAAATTGTCATCCCTAAACAGGGCCTCCAAACTCCCAAAGATTCCAAAAATCACCATTAATAACTATAAATAATTACCATTATTAGAGTTTTGAGAAAGATATGGGGTGGGCCAACTTTAGCTTTCCTATACAAAATTAACATTAATAATTATAAATAGTTAGTATTAATACACTTTTGAGAAAGAAAAAAAAAATAGGTGGGGGGAGGGGGTGGGCTGGCCCTCCCCTCGCCCACCCTCCCTTCGCCCCCTCTCTACGTATCCGTATTCAACTTTTAGTCACATATTCTTGTATCCTAAGATTTGAGATTTGAGGAAGTCCAACAAATGATGCACACCTGCATCCAACACTTCGCTTAGTACAGGTAACATAGCATATAACATAGTGGAATCATTTTAAGATCATAAGGCATCCCAAACACCCTCAGTGGATGCATGAACACCAAAATTATATATTCAAGTTCCAACATAGGGGGTGGAGGATAACGCAAATATTCTCTTAGCATCCTTTATGGAATGATGTTGATACAAAGTCAAATTGATGATAACTGGATGTACTGATTCACCAACAAAATAAACTATCATACAATTTTTTGTTGACATCTTTTAGCATTCAAATGAATCGATGCAAGCTACTACTACATTAAGTGTCTTGAATACTAGTGACCAAAATTGTACCTCCATTTGTTGGGCTTTACGATCCACAAACAGAATAAACTAAGTTTTTGAATTCTCAATCAAGTACTTCGAACTATTAAATGCATACCAGCACACTGGTATACAGAGTGGCCTTTGACACTGAATGAGAACAATACCAGATCCACCTTATCGATGGCTAAAGCTCCACTGTGGAGTTGATTAATTTGCAAACTGTAGCATCTAGTGGCTTCGAACTCTATGGAGACCAGATAATCACCCACATTGATGAACTATAGTTGATAACTTTAGAAACAAAGACATTTGATAATTCTCCTACAATGAGGACTTCACCAACTAATGGAGACTGACTAGTGGTATCCTATGTGATAAGAAAATACCAAACAAGTTAAAATGAAAATTTTATAGGATTAGGCCAACTATCTTATACGGGGCATGGTGCTGGGCAGTACAAGAGAAACAAGAACGATGCATTCCTAGAATTGAATTGAGAATGTTGAGATTGATGCAAGAGTGACTAGAAGAGGGATGTTTACTAATCAGAGTGTGAGGGAGCGATTAGAAATAGTGTCTATTAATGATAAAATAAGAGAAAGTGTGTTTAGGGTATGGACACATAGAAAGTAGTATCGCGGATGCAACGATAAGAAAAAGAAGATCAGAAAAAAAATAACTTGGAATGAAGTAATAAAAAATGACCATAAAAATTTAATATAAGATAAAACATGGCATGTAATAGAATAAAATGGAAAAGAGATTATGTCGCCAACCCTATTCATTTGGGATGAATACAAGGATGGTGATGGTGATGGTGATGATGATGATGTTGATGAGCTCCATAGAAATATGATATGCAAAACAACAAACCGATGACATATTTTAATCCCAATTTTAAAATAATATTCTACAAAGAAACATATTGAATATGTTATCTCAACAAAACAATTTCAGAAAATGCACTTACAACTCGACGTATCAATTGCTCCAAACCTGGTTCCATAAATCTCTCGACTGCACCCAACCTCATTACCTCCTGTACCACACTAGAAATTATTAAAGAAAGAGTCAGAAACCGAGAAAATAAAATTACTCATGTAATAGCAATCACTGATTGTTTAAGCAAAATAATTAAACTTCTCAACATTAAAGCCATACGGCCACACTCACTCCATTTCTCACTAAAGTAAGCATTCTTGTTATGTTTTCATGAACCATGCAATGCTAGGCCAACTCAGCCCCCAAATTAAACAATTCTTTAGTAAATCAGCCAGCCCAAATGTACAAATTTTATTTTTTTTGGTAAGTACAACTATACAATTTTCCATTCACATAAACCACAAATTCTATAATGTAAACCTATTAAATTTCTCAATGTCAACAGTACACCCACTTCCAGGGGCGGAGCTAGGAATTTGGGGAAGTTAACACTGACAAAATAATTTTTTTTCCAAATAGGCCAAAAATATAATAGCATAACAACAGTGCATTATAATAAGTGAATAAAAATTGAACAAGAAGAGAAAAAAAATAAATAAATAAGGTTATTGCACAAATATTATGCATGAGTGAAAGAAAAAAGAAATTTTTAAGAAGAAAAAGGAAATTTTTAAGAAGAAAATGAAATAAAAAGAAAAAAAATATGAGCAAATTTTGAAAGGAAAAAATAGGTTTTAATTGTAAAAAGAGAATGCAAAAGTTTTTGAAGATGACAAAAAGAAATTTGAAGAATAAGAATGAATAGGAACAAAGAATTAAAGACGTTTTTAGAAATAGATAATTTTATGGGGGATAATTTATAAATTTTATGGGGTTATTTTATAAATATTTACAAATTATACGCATAAAATAAAATAAAATAAAATTTAGTGGATTCAGGGACAGAGGGGCCATTTTATTAATTTTGGGGGGGGGTAAAATTTAGTGGATTCAGGGACAGAGGGGCCATTTTATTAATTTTGGGGGGGGGGGGGCATTTTATCAATTTCTACAAATTTATGTATAGCACAAAAAAAAAAAAAAAAAATCTAGTGGCCAGCAGGGGGGAGGGGGGGGCAGCTACCCCCGGGCACATGCTTTCTCCACCCTTGCCCACTTCGATACTTGGTAACATAATTATTTATGGTAAAGTGAAAAAAAAAAAAAAAAAAAAAAAAACTCCTAAACTATGTCTAAATTTGCAAATAACACCCTTGAAGTAAATTTGTTCACAATATCCCTGAACTATCACATTTTTGTTGCATAATGCCCCATGTCTGGGCTATTTTCATTAAATGACCATAATTCCCTATCTTATTAAATTACACTTAATCCATTTTCTTTAAAAAATAAATTTTGAAAAAAATTCATGTTAATTTGATAACATATTCTCCATTAAAATTGTATAAATTTACCTTAATTCTTGAAATTAATTGTTGAAATAAAAATCTTCAATAGAAAATTTTATAACAATTTATTTTAATTTCTTAATTTTTCATGAATATATTGCATAAAAAAAAAGAAGGTTATTTTTATTTAATTAAATCATTTATTTTTCATAAATATATTGTATGAAAAAAAAAAAAGTATTTTTTTATGCTAAAATTTTTAAATCGAATATAGTAAGTTTTATTATAAATAGTAAAGTTTTAATAATAAGTTAATCAATTTAAAAAATGGTCATTAGAACTAAATTTATTTACTTTTTCATTTTTATGATAAATTGATACTAATAATAAAATTAAGGTAAATGGCATAATTAATGTTTAGATGAGTGAAAAGATAATAAAAATAATTTAATAAGAAATAATAAATTTAATGAGAAAGGATAAAATAGTCTTTTGTGGTGAGTTTCTCTTTAATTGTAACAAATCATTAGTTTAGGGAGCAATTTGTAGTTTTATTTGCATAATGCAATAGTTCAGGAGAATTTTTTGCACTTTACCCCAATTTTTTATTCCATATATTTCCCTGTTTTCCATAAATTTCAGAAAATCCATCAAAACCTTCCCCAAGAACAATAAAACTTATAAAAGTCCAATCTCCATAAAACAATCAACTGTCACATGAACAAAGCACATTCATCAACTGTTTTTACTATAATCATACCCAATTCAGTTTTAATAGGAGTCCACAACAACATAATGTGACTGGGCATGCCTAGAGTAAAGGTAGATTGCTCCATTGTGACTTGGAGATCAAGGGTTCAAAACCGAAAAGAACCTCTCTTCCACATGCCCCACTTGTGGGATTCTCATGCAGTAGGTTAGCCCTTTTAACAAACAGGAAGAACAATATACTCCCGATAATATTAAGCCAAAGAGAATCAAATCACACAAAGCACATTCATCAACCATTTTACTTTACAATCCAACGATTCCAACTCAATTCAGTTTTCGATTCCAACTCAATTCAGTTTTCACTTACAAAATATGCATACCAGTACAGAACTACATATACTGACTGGGCATAAATTACTCACAGGGAAATTCAAAAAAGATCAAAAACAAGAAAGGACAACAAACAACAATCTCAATTCCAGATAATATCGAGCCAAAGACAACCAAAACTCACCTGAACAAAGCACATTCATCCACAATTTTCACCATACGACCAAATCTAACTTAGTTTACACTTTCAAAATTTTACCAAGTATAAAAACTACGTCAGTGACTGGGCATAATTTACAAAAAAAAAGGAATTCAAAGAGTATGAAAACAAAAACAAAAACAAAAAACAAAAAACAAGAACAGAGTCCTCACTTTCTCATAGAAAGAAGTTCTTGACGCTTGGGCTCGGAACTGTTGCCCTCCGATCGAGCGTTGAAATCCTCTTGCCGTCGCTTCGGTGCCATAATCGATGTTCGCAGAAAACAACACCCAAGTCAAGTGTTGTTCGTCGTGGTCACGAAGAGGTTGTTGACAGGACAAAGAGACCACCACGCGTTTTCCACCAACCAAAAAACATATAAATTACCCACTTTCTGTTATATATATATATATATATATGGGATTTTTACATATAAATGGAGTTAGGGAGGTATGTTTACTCATGAATGAATGAAGTCAAAGTCTTATATTTTCACAAAAATGTTTGACCTTAATAATGACATGGCACATGAATTAAAATTTTTGTTGCCTAAAATACCCTTCTTCCTATTTCAATACATTTACCTTATTACCCTTGTTTAGAAAACATGATACCTGGAGACCAAAAAGTGATACCTTCAGTTCAAAAATGTGGTACATTTAGAACAAAAGTGATACCTTCGCAAAAGGGACTTATTTTTGCAATTGAAAATGGCATTAAACCCCACACCGCTAATTAAGTTACACATTACATCCATAAACAGCTCTATTAGCGCCATAAATAACACAAAATATTCTCCAAGTTAGCTAAGCGAGTATTTAAAAAACATGGTACCTGGAGGCCAAAAATTGGTACCTTCAGTTCAAAAACGGGGTACTTTTAGAACAAAAGTGGTATCTTCGTAAAAGGAACTTATTTTTGCAATTGAAAATAGTATTAAACCCCACATCGCTAATTAAGTTGCACATTAGATCCATAAACAGCTTCATTAGCGCCATAAATAACACAAATATTTCTTAATTATCATATACTACATCTAAATAGTTAGTATGGTAGATTTTTTTTTTTCGCACCATTTTAATCGACAAGGCTGTTTGGGACTTTTGAATAACTATTTTAATAATGCAATTGTTAAAAAAATTATGGTATCCAAAGATCATGTTTGATATGGATTTGGGTCATAATTAAATCTTTAGAATTTTTCAATGATTATAGGGAGACACTTTGGTCTCTAGACCTCTTATACATGAAGACCATTTAGAATTTTGATATAGATCTGGGTCCTAATTAATTGTAGGATGCTATATATATATATATATATATATATATATATATATATATATTAATTGTATAATAAGAATAGAATGATTATCATGAATTCAAACATACATCTTATACATTATAACTTAAAGAGATTAATGTGTTATTGAGATTCTAGAATGCCCCAGTCTGGAATTATATTTTTCTTTGCATACAATTATAATTATACTGATGTGTTATTGAAATTTTGGAATGCCCCAGTTTAGAAATTCCGGAATGCCTCATCTTATGCATTTAATTATATTTTCTCATTTTGTTTAAGAGTTTGAAAATTTGTCCACGTTTTCAGTTCCTCTCCTTCACTTTTTCCGTTTCGCTTACTTCTTTAAGGTTGGTTAATTTTTTCGTTAATGTGATACAATTAAATGTAGTAACCTTCTTCCTTTTTTTTTTTTTTTTTTTGACAGTGTGATTGGAGGATCGATTCTTGCCATCAAGACTTTATATGAATAAGTGAGGGCTAATATTGCAATCAAGAGACTTTGTATGGACGAGTAGGGGCTAATAAATGTTCAAACTTAATAATTGTGTTCTTATTTTGCAAAAGATGATTACTTTCTTTAAATTTAGTGATTTAGTTTTTTATTTTTTGTTGACTTTATTAGATTGGATGGATCATAACTTTTTTGACATTCGTGGTGACTTAAAGTATTTTGTAGACATGGTACTTCACTTCATGGTTTTGATTTAATGAAAAGTAATGAATTTTGGTTGTTCTATTTAATAAATACATGCATGTTAGGCTTTTATATTTAATAAGAAGGTTTATAAATTTTTCAACAGCAGTTTATGGATCTAATGTGCAACTTAATTAACGGTGTGGGGTTTAATACCATTTTCAATTGCAAAAATAAGTTCCTTTTATGAAGGTACCACTTTTATTCTAAAGGTACCACGTTTTTGAATTGAAAATACCACTTTTTGGCCTTCAGGTACCATATTTTCTAAACACTCGCTTAGCTAGCTTGAAGAATAATTTGTATTATTCATGGCGCTAATGGAGCTGTTTATGGATGTAATGTGCAACTTAATTAACGGTGTGGGGTTCATTGTCATTTTCAATTGCAAAAACAATTCCCTTTTACGAAGGTACCACTTTTGTTCTAAATGTACCACATTTTTGAACTGAAGGTACCACTTTTTGGCCTCCAGGTACCATGTTTTCTGAACAAGGGTGATAAGGTAAATGCATTGGAATAAGGAGAAGGGCATTTTGGGTAACAAAAATTTTAAACAGTAAAACTTCATGTGCCATGTCATTATTTAGGTCAAACTCATTTTTGTGAAAATATAAGACTCTAACTCCATCCATGAGTAAATATGGCTCCATAACTCCATTTATATGTAAAAATCCCTATATATATATATATATATTAGGGCAAAGTACATAAAAACCTCCTTGGATTCGTAACTTTTTTTTTTGGTAAGCCCTTCCTCTATTATTTTACCAAAGAACCCTTAACTTGTATCATTTTTAAGTCCTTTTTCAATAAATCTCCCTGGTTTAATTTTTTGCCAAATAATTTCCTCAACTTTTAAAGGGGTAAAAGAATAAATATTTGGACCAAAATATCTTTTATTTAAATCTTAATTTTTCCGAACTTCAAAAATGCATATCTCACAAACCGTACATCCAAATATTACAAATAAGATATACACGAAAATCTTATAAAACAAGGATTACATAAATATAAGATTTGTTTAACAAAACTTCATAACCATAGTGAAATAAATAATCTAAAAATTTACTACAATAATCTTATTTTATTTTAATTTTTATAAAATACTTGGGTTATTTACAAGAATTTTTTTAAAATTATTCATTTTCATATGAAGCATAACATATAAAAAAATTAGCCCCAATAGAGACTGAATGTTCAATTTTATTTTATTTTTTAAATGGTGAGTCTATAAAAGAATGAAAATGTTTTGACGCAAAATATGATATCTCATAAAATCGATCTTTGTTGGGGTTAAATTTTTTATATATTCAGCACCATATGTAAATGAATAATTCTGAATTTTTTTTACAAATATCTCGAGTATTTTATTTTTTAAAAATAAAATAAGATTGTTGAAGTAAATTTTTAGATTACCTATTTCTCTCTGGTTATAAAGGTTTTTTGTACAAATCTTATATTTCTGGAATCCTTATTTCATAAGTTTTCAATACATATATTATTAATAATTTTTAAATGTACGGTTTGTGAGATGAAATTTTAAAGTTCGGCAGAATTAAGACTTAAATAAAAGGGTATTTTGATCTAAATATCAACTCTTTTACCCCCTTTATATAGTCGAAGAGGGTTTTATGGTAAAAAAATAGATAAAGTAATCAATGAGCCAGTGGCGTAACGGTATCAATCTCTTATTTTTAAATAAACAGGTCAAAAATATCAGTACCATGATTTTTTTAAAAGTATCAGTACCATGATTTTCTAAAAAAAAATATTAGTACCATTAATTTTAATCACAAAAATCCGCCTTGACTTTTACTTGTTTACAAAAGACTCTTCTTATGAATATCTTTAGCAATTAATCCCCCTCAACTATCATGAGAGGGTCATTTTAACTAACCTTTATTAGAGTAATTGTGAGATAAAATTTTTAGACAAAATTACCTTTAAAATCAAAACAATACATTAGTATTACTAAAGTACTCACCACTCACTTTATTTTTATTTTTTTAACTGCATAAAATACTAAAACGAAGCCTCTTATTATGAAACAAGGCCTTTGATTTTTTCTTTCGAAATATTCGTGCATTTGGAATATATATAGTAATATGGTATTTATTTATCAAATGTCAACTTAAATTGATTTTGGTATAAAAAAAAAAAAAAAAAAAAATTATAGATACCTTGTACCATGATTTTTTTATAAAATAAGATAAAGAAAGAGATATATATATATATACACACACGAGAAATCCAAAAATATCAGTATCATGATTTTTTATAAAATTTAAAAATAAAAATTTATAAGATTCTAAAAAATTATAGATATAGCATACCCAAAAAAAATCCAGTGGTGTCCACCATAATATCAAAACAAAACCCCCCTCCCCCACCCCACAAAAACATATTTCACACTTGTCTTTATATTTTTATTTTTTTATAGTCAAAAGATATTTCACTTAAATAACAAATATTTGTTTGGACTATCTTTAATTATTTATTTTTTCTATAGAAAAAACGTTTATTATGACATAAAATTTGATTTATTTCAACATCATAAATCTTAATCCCAATACTTTTTTATTAAATTGTGATATGCTACACTCACACACACACACACACATATATTTATATAAATGAAAAAAGCCACTTCCTCCTAATTATGAGATGATTTTGTCACATATTTTGATAAATTTCTACTTTTAAATTTTATAAAAAATCATGGTACTGATATTTTTGGATCTCTTGTATATATCTTTTTTTTAATCTTATTTTATAAAAAAATCATGGTAAAAGTTTTTTTTTTTTTTTTTTTCACCAAAATCAATTTAAGTTGACATTTAATAAATAACTACCATATTACTATATATATTCCAAATGCAAGAACATTTAAAGAAAAAATCAAAGGCCTCGTTTCAAAATCAGAGGCCTTGTTTTAGTGTTTTATGCAATAAAAAAAAAAATGAGTGGTGGATACTTTAGTAATACTAATGTAATGTTTTAATTTTAAGAGTAATTTCGTCCGAAAATTTAATCACACAATCACTCAAACGGATGTTTCATGTTAAGGGTAATTTTGTCCAAAAATTTTCCTCACACAATTACTCTAACAGAGGTTAGTTAAATAATCATAAGCATTTTCGTAAAGATAACCAACTCATGATAGTTGAGAGCAGTTAATTGCTAAAGATATTTATAACGGGAATTTTTTTACAAACGGGTGAAAATCAAGGGAGATTTTTTGCATTTCGCCCTTATATTTATTATACTTTATCAAGGCTTTAGCTAAGTGCGAGGAAAATCCAATCTTCCTTCTCACATTAAAAGGTCAGAAAATTCATAATTTATTTATTTTTGCAATCTAACTGAACACAAGACTAGAGTTGCCGAATAAACGGATAAGTGCTTATTTTTATTTATTTATGCTTTTAGGCCTAATAACTGGCTAAGTGTTTATTTTATCTATCTCTGTGATCCAACCGTGCATAAGAATATATATGCTCTCATTTTATTCAACTGTGTTATTTTGTTATTTACAATTGTTTGAAATATGTCAGAATTGAAAAGACTTGATTATGTTATCCTTAATATTGCGGTTACAAATTATTTCTTTTAGATCCTTGATGAGATTCATTTTTATAAATATTGAGAATACAAGTAAATGAGGAAATCAAGCGTCTTGCAGGCTGCACAAAAGTAATAATTTATGAGAAATTAAAAATTGAACACCACACGATGAAACACCTACTTATTTTATGACAAAATTTGAAGGATTGATATGATATTATCATCAAAATTGTAATCCTCCCAAAAGTTGGTATGAATGGATGCAATTGCGATTGCATGATTATAAAATTGTTGGCCAATATAATTCGGTCTTATTTCAAATAAGGGCGGATCCAGGAATTGTCGATGGGGTGGCCTAATATTTTTTTTGAGTGGGCTAATACTAATAATAAATTTTATTTTATTTGGACTGGGCTAAAATTGACTATATTTATTTTTATTTTTTTATTTTATTTTGATTTTTTTGGGATGGGCCCAAGCCTACCCCCTAGATACGCCCTTGATTTCAAATCAGCATTATATTGAAATTATGTAAAGAAAATATTATTGATGAGCATATATATTGGAAAAGAAATACTCCACTTTCAAGTCGAGGGCATAAATTTATGAAATATTTAAAGCTAATATCATGCATACTTGTGGCAAAGTAAAATATTGAGCTTTTGTTAAGAAATCACCAGTCCCGTCCAACTAGATCATGTTGCCTCATTTCGTGGTCGTGGACGTGGACATAGTCATGGGCATGGCCGTAGTAGAAATAACTTCCATAACCGTGGAGGTCATTATTCCTCAAAATGTCAAAATAAAAATTTCACATCAAATCCCCAAAATGAAAAATAATAAGATGAAACAAACAAAAGAGAAGGATTATCCTTAACCTCAGAAGGCACAAGAAAATGCTTGTAATTGGTGTGAAATGAAAAGGCAGTGGCAAAGTATTTGTCATGTGCCTAAGACTTTGGTTGATTTGTATTAAGCCTCAATTAAAAAAAAAGGGAAATAATATAGAAATGAATTTTACTGCTTATAATGAGCTAATGGACATCGCTTATCTTGATGTCTCAGATTTCTTTGAGAACCCTAATGGAAAAAATTGATCACTTGATGATGAAAATGTCTACATCAATTAATTTATTTTCCTTTCATCATATTATCTCTAATATGTTATTTTCAGCATATTTTTATCTTATTTGTTTTTCATGTTTTTAACTCTAAATATGAATTTTGCATATATAAATAGGCATAGATCTGACAAATGCATTAATTAATGTCAATGATATATGTCTTGCAAATAGTGGAACGATGCACTCAATCCTTCGAGATCAAAAATATTTTTCCCATTTAACATTGGTTGAAGTTAGTGTTAGTACAATATCAAGTCCCACAAACCTTATTGAAGGCTCCGAAAGAGCTAACATTATGTTATCATATGGGACAACAATATATATTGATGATGCTTTATATTTTACCAAATCTTGAAGAAGCCAATAAGTTTTAAAGACTTACATCGTAATGGTTATCATATTAAGACTACAGATGAAGGTGATGTAGAATATCTTTATATGACTTTCATCATTTCAATCAAGAAACATATATTAGAAAACTTTCTATTTTTTCTTCTGGTTTGTATTATACAACTATCGGAACAATTAAGTCAAAGGTTCTGATACACCAAAAGTCTTGTGAGCCAAGACTTTTGATACTTTGGCATTATAGACATCGTCACTAGGGTCTACAATGATGCATCGAATTATTAAAAATTCACATGGACACTCATTAAAGGATCAGAAGATTATTTTACCAAGTGATTATCCATGTACTGCTTGCTCACAAGGCAAATTGATTATTAAATCATCACCTAATAAAGTCATTGCTGACTCCCCAGCCTTTTTACAATGAATTCATGGGAATATATCTGGGCGATTGACTAGGGGTGGCAATTTGTGTTGGCGGGTCGTGTTCGTATCTAGTCAGAGCATGGGTATTCTGCTATATGGGTCGACACAAATATGACACGATTATTATTCGTATCAAGAAACCCTGATACGAACACAACATGATTATTACACGGGTAATATGACATGACACGTGTGGCGACCTTATGGGCAAGTGTGTGTGAGCATGTGCGGGTGGCACTAGTAGGCTATCACACTGGGCGAGCTACAGGTGTATAATCCCGCATCGCCTATGTAATGACCTGGATTTTCATGGATATTTTTTTTTCCGTTGTCTTTCCTTTCTGAGTTCAGTTCCTCTTCGCTTAGTGTCGTCTCGAGTGCTCTGGAGTGATTTCCGAGACTCTTTTATGTGGATTGACAACTTCCTTTGAGGACCGAGTCGTTTCCGCATTTTTCGTTTTTCGACATTATTCACTTTTCGTCATTTTCCCTATTTTGTCTTTTCCCCGTTTGACACTTTGTTGGCGTAACCACACTTCTTGTGTTCGGAGTTAGTTTTTGACTTCATGTATCTCCATCTTGAGTGGTTTCCACGAAATACGTATATTTACTTTTGCAAGAAAGTACTCTGGTTGCTCCCGGTGTCCATAGGGGCATGGATGCAAAGTTCTTTGAAATTATTTTCTTTTCTTGGGGTGTTTTTCGTAAATATCTTTTGAAGATATTTTATTTCAGGAGTTTTTAAGAAAATATTTTTGGAAGATATTTTCATTCTGGGCCATAAGTGCAGTTTTCACTTTTCGGAGGGGCCATTGTGCAATTAATGAAAGTTATTACAAAATGTTTTGTTTTGAGCCTGGATCCTCGTACGGGATTCATTTTCACATTTCGTTGAGTTGTGTACTCTTGGAATTTCCTCCTGGTCGATATTTTTCAGTTTCAGGGTTCCTGCCCTCAATTTGCGCCAAACTTGTTTTGGGCATAACTTTCTACTCAAGACTCAGTTTTCGACGCTGTTTCTTCCGTTGTTCATATTTTATCATTTTGAATCTTTTTTGTTCACAAAGTTTTGACATTTGAGCGCGTCTGCTCAAATTTTACTTTTTTGGACTCGGCGGGGACCTTTCGGGGCACTTTTTGAGAATTCTATAAAAGGGGGGTGAGATATTTCATTTTTCATCTTCTCCCTTCTTCATGCACGACCTGGAGCTCCCATGGCAGCCCAAGGGGTGCTGCCATCTTCTTTCTCCTCTTTTGGTTCACTTTTCCTTGATGGAAAGTCTTCGACCTTAACGTTTGTTATTCCCCTCGCCGTGCTTTACCTTTTCCCCTTATTAGAATTCAGTTTTGACCATTTCTTGAGTTTGGTTTTGAGGTTAAGTTATGATTTTGATGGGGCTTTCATGAGAGTTATGTTCACGGCGTTGTTCCCGACAAAACCTAGTAGTTTCGTCGGATTCGGAGCCGTTCCATTTTGATGGCTTTTGAGATTTTCATCTCAAATTGAGGTAGGAAGTATTTTAGGATTTATATGTGTTGTATTGAATGTTTCTCATGATTATAAAACTTATATGTATGCCTTGTATCAAATTTAGAAAGTTGGTAATTTTTATTTCTTTGTATAAGATTTAAAATTCATGATGATATATAACTTTGATTTGAATTGTGGCATGCTAGAAAATCATGTTTTAATATGTTTGTTAACATATATTAAATTGGTATTGATTGAATAAAAATTGCATATTTTATTTAATATTTATCTTTTGTGAAAGATTAAATCCCATGGCTGTACCTTGCATGAAATTGACTTGTGATATGCTTTTAAATTATGTCTTGGCATGTTGTTTAATATACTTTAATTTGAGAGCATTTGGACAAGTATGAAAATCTAGAGATTTTAATTAAAATGATTAATTAAAATCTAATTGAGGGTTCCATTGACCTAATTAAGTATTTAACTTGATATTTGTGATAACTATGACTTATGTTCTAGCATATGTTAATTTGGAACCATTTGATGTTGTTTTAGAAATTAGGGATTTGATTATCATGATTTAATTAAATTCTACTTTATTGTTCTTATGGCCTAATCGAGTTTTGATGTGGTGTATGTAATGACCATGCTATATTATTTATCATGTATTAATTGGAGGCCATTTGATTGAGATTTGAAACATAGGGAATTTAATTAGTTTATAGATTAAATTCCATTTCTATGGTATTATTGATTAACTCATGTATTTGACATTGATAGTATGTTTAAAACATGACTTTTGACTTATAATGAATTTATGAGTTTATATTTTCAATATTGGATTATATTGTTATAGCGTGTAACGAATCGCTCTTTGAAGATTCGACATTGTCATCCTATAGTTGTGGATTTAGAGCATGTGTTGTGTGGATACAATCTACTTGTGCATAGAAGGTGACTTAGTGCATTATATAAATTACGTATAAGTTGTGAACTTATTTGATTATTTTGGAATCTTGGAACATTGTTACTGTGATATGGCTAAAGTTCGGCTTTAGTGCGGGAGGTATGAGTTCTCCCCAATTGAGATAGTGCGCACTAGGCGGGTTAATGCCCGGAATAACCAATTTGTTCTTGGTTTAGTCTGAGACGTGATGTCCAAGTCTTCCATTATTTGTTTTCGCATTCAATTCCAAGTTATCAATCATGTTTATATTGTGACTGTGGTTTTGGCTAATGGCAATTTGATGTTGTTAAGTACATCCATACTAAATTGCTATATTTAGTTGATTTAGTATTTAGATTTCAAGTTGATAACTTTGAGAATCTATATCTAGTTGCTTTGTGTAAGCATGTTTCTATCTGGTTGCTTTGTGTAAGCATGTTTCTAACTAGTTGCTTTGTGTAAGCATGTTTCTATCTGGTTACTTTGTGTAAGCATATTTCTAACTAGTTGCTTTGTGTAAGCATGTTATGTCTTGTTGCTATGTATAGCATGCTCTTGTGTTGTTGAAATTGCATAAAGGATGTGTTTTATGCTAGAAATGATCTTAGGTAGCTAGGATGCTCCTTGAGTCTCACCTTTGACATAGACGTTAGGTGGAATAAACCACAATGATTAAATCATGTACACTTGTAAAATGTAGGTCGATGCATACTCATTTCCTACGAGTAGCTTTATGTTACTCACCCCTATGATACTAGGGCATATTTCAGGTACAGGATACAAGATTGGAGATTGCAATTGCTTGGGTGATTTGCTGAGTTGAGCTTCTTTAGAAGCATTCTTATTCACATGCAAGTGTTAGCATGTTCATGATTTGTCTATGAAATGTAATTTTTCTAACTTAGAGGTTTGACATGTCAAATGTTGTAAATGTATTGTAATGAGGCCATAGGCCATTGTAGCACATCTATTTTATCATATTATATACACTTGCATGCTCACTTTGGCAAACAATACCTTCCTTGATGAAACAAAAACCTAAAGTCGCATATTTTTTTGTTTGACCCTATTCTGTTACAGGGGCATTTCGGGTATTTCAAAATGATTTTTTTTTCATTTTTCCTTAAGTGTCACATAGAAAACTTGATTTTGAGGGGGGGTTTCTTTTTTGTGTTTTTCCAGAAAACATCATCTTGGCCCTCAAAAATCCATATTTTTCCAGAAAATCCTTACTGCCAGGTTTTGCAAATTTTTAATACAAATGAAGTTGGTACTATTCATCGACTTTTTTTTGAAAATCGTCATGACCAATCCGAAACTTCCGGAGGTCTTGTGGGTGTATTTTAAGATTGCATTTTCAATTTAGGGAATTTAAAAACCTCCCGAAGCCCTATTTCCAAAACTTGGGCAGCAGCTCAGATTATTTTTTTTTCCTCTTGACCTGATTTTCTTGGGGGCATTCTGGGCATTTTACAATGCATTTTTTTTGTTTCCGTTCGCGATCGGGGTAGGAAACTTGATTTTAGGGGGGGTTTTTTCTTTGAGTTTTTCCAAAAGAGTCCGTTTAGATATCCATTTTTACTCTCAGTTGCAGCAGTTGTGGGTTGTCCTCGTCGGGCCGCCACGACATCATTTTTGTTTTTGACCTTTCTCCCCTGTCTGGACTCCAAATTGAGTAAAATTTTTTTTGAACTTGACTAATTTGTCGTTTTCTTTCCAGCGGTGTGCTCAATAGCACCTGAATCCACTTTTTGCAAAATAACCATTTTGCCCCTAGGTTCTTTTTGTCCGTTTTTGAAACGACACTTCTGCATTTGTTTCCTTTGGGTTCTGTGACCTCATTGAGGGTCACATTGGTGTCTTAGAGACGCATTGTATCTCTAGAGACCGTTGTTTCACCTTTCGCTTCCGCATTTCGGATCCATTATCGGGTCATCTTTTAGTCATCACTGACGCACCGGGTTTACAAAACTTGGGCTGTCATAGCCTGGGTGTGGAAGGGGTAAGTGCTATATGTAGATTCAACACTCTTCTATGACATAATGAGTTTTAAAGTCGTAATGACCGTGAACCCACCAGAACTCCAGAGTTAAGCGTGCTTAACCTAGAGTAGTACCAGGATGGGTGACCCCCCTGGGAAGTCTCTGGTCCAAGTGAGCCAAAAGCGAACAATATTATGTTTGGATAAGGTGAGGGTTGTTACAAATGGTATCAGAGCATGACTCAGCTGAAACTGTGGCCAAAGAGGACGTTGGGCCCTAAAGGGGGGTGATTGTGGCGACCTTATGGGCGGGTGTGTGAGAGCGTGTGTAGGTGGTACCAATAAGTTACCACACTAGGCGAGCTACAGATGCACAATCCCACATCGCCTGGGTTTGGAAGGGGCAAGTGTTATATATAGATTTAACAACCTTATAAGACACAATACATTTTAAAGCCGTGATGACCGTGAACCTACCAAATGTAATGACCCGTATCAGAGCTTGACCCAGCCGAAAGTGTGGCCAAAGAGGATGTTGGGCCCTAAAGGAGGGTGATTGTGGCGACCTTATGGGCGGGTGTGTGTGAGAGTGTATAGGTGGCACCAGTAGGTTACCACACTAGGCGAGCTACAGGTGCACAATCTCACATCGCCTGGGTTTGGAAGGGGCAAGTGTTATATATAGATTTAACAACCTTATAAGACACAATATATTTAAAAGCCGTGATGGCCGTGAACCCACCAAATGTAATGACTCAGTCATTTTCCTCCCTTTCATTTTTCTCAAATTTTACGGATAAATTTTTTCCGTTTAATTTTCTTTTCACAATTCTGTTTCTCGTCATTGGGTATCGTCTCGAGTGCTTGGAAATGGTTTCCGAGACTCTTTCCCTTGGATTGACTACTTCCTTTAAAGACCAAGTCATTTCCACGTTTTCGTCTTTTTGACACTATTTACCTTTCGTCTTTTTCCCGTTTGTCACTTTGTTGGCACAACCTCACTTTTCGTGTTCAGTTTTGCTTCCACTTTTGCATGCACTCATGAATATATGATTTCTTAGAAACGTGTATTTTTACTTTCCTAGAAATGCATGCCATTAGTGCACTTTCTTCCTTAGGAGTGTGGATGCACACTTTCTTTGGAAACTTTCTTATTTTTGGGGTTACTTGTGTAATTAATTAAAGTAATTATTTTTGTCTTGAGGACCACTTTGCAATTAAGTTTGCAAAATATTTAGAGGAGGGACCTTTATGCAAATATTTTTAGGCCACTTTGGGATTATGTTGTTAAAGAAGGGTTTTTGTGCAATTGACCAAGACTTGGGTGTGTTGACTATGGTACTAGTTCACATAGTGAGTGGAGGATCTCTATATCCTCCACTCACATTTCATCTTCACCACTTTATCTTATCCCTCTCTTGAAATAACCCTAGCCTCCATGGATGAAGCTTAAAGCTTTAAGCTTTGACTTTGATTTTTGAGAGCCTTCCATTGATTTCCAAGCTTAACCTTGGGAATACTTTTTGTTCCCTTCATCCTCCTCTACATAACCCTTGAAGAGTTTGCCATTTTGTGTTGATTTGTCTTAGATTCAAGAGGAACAATCCTCTTGTGAGGTAGGGGGTGTTCTAGTTTATTATCTAAGGGTTTTACTTGCTTTTTGTAGTGAAATATAAGTTGTATGCATGCCATTTATTAATGTGAAAAATTAATGATTAATTGTAGTTGCATATAACTCACTTTAGACTTGATATATGGCATGGCCATAACTTGATCTTTATTGTATATTAATTTGAGATGATTTAAATGAGTTATCAAATCTAGAGATTTAATGAGTTTAATTTGATTTAAATTCTACTTAATTGTACCTTACTTGTATTCCATTTTAGACTTGATATATGGCATGACCATGACTTAATTCTTATTATATATTTATTTGGGATCATTTGAATAACTTTTGAAATCTAGAGATTTAATTAATTTAAATTAATTAAATTCCACATGATTATATCTTGCTATGATATTTGCAATCACCATGGAATGGACATTCACATATATTATTTTGAGAATTTTTGGACAACATTGATTTTTAGAGAAATTAATTAATTAGGTTAATTAATTTCTACTTAGTGTTCTAATGATTTAGACTTTTATTTCATGGGGCTTTTGCCTTTTTATCATGCATCATGACTTATTGTATCTTGACTTCATTAATGTGGTTAATGAACTTGCACCCTTACGTTGTAATGATTTAATTGTTCAAGAGTTGTTAAACAAATAATTAAATCATTAATCTTATACTAGTGGTATATTTACAACACTGGTTCCATGGACTTGATTAAGTTTCTAACTTGGTATTCATGATTTCCTTGACAAGTCCTTTCACGTATATCAAATAGAGAATAATCGGATAAGTTTTGAGACCTATATTTAATCATCTCCTTTGTATGGAATTTGATTCACATGGTTGTATCTTGTATGAAATGAACTTGTAACTTGATATTAAACTTGTCCTTGACATGATCCTTGGCATATCTTGTTCGTAGAATATTGAAAGTTGCCTTGTAGTCTTGAGAATTTAATCCCTTAAGTTGATTAAATTTCCCTTTTATGCATCCATCAAGTTAAGTATGCTTTGATATTGAACTCTCGTCAAACTTATGATTTGGGACTTGCTACATGATCACATGGTAGTATTCTACGAGTTGAAGTTATGAATTAACTTGTTGGCATACACATTTACTTATATGACATTTAATGTGCCATCGTAGTTTGAATGACTAGGGCATACATTGTGTAACCTCCATGACTGGTTGTGCATGGTACTTGGCTAAGTGCATTGAATATATATATATATATATATTGTATCTTGATTTTCACGACTTTTTGATTTTAGAACTTGGGATATCAATCAAGAATTGACATGGTTAGGACTTGGTTCAGTACGGGAGATATAAAGCTCCCTACACTATAGTGCGCACTAGGGGAAGGTACCAATGGGTTAGTAGCCCTAAAGTGATTCCAAGAGTACGGTTTTAATCCAGGCGATATCCGAGTATCCACATTGGTTGATTTCACTCTTTAAATTTCAAGTTGCTATTCCTTGAAGATTTAAAACTTTTCGTGTTGTATGAAATATTCCAACCTTGTTTCATTGTATAGATTTTATGCTTCATCCATGATTTCACTCCTTAAATTTCAAGTGTTGTATTCCTTAAAGATTTAAGACTCTTTTCGTGTTGTATGGAATATTCCGTCATTGTTTAATTGCATAGATATTATGCATTATCCTTGATTTCACGTATAATTCTTTTTGTGTTATTGATTTCATCCTTAAGTTTCAAGTGTTATCCCTTGAAGACTTAAGACCCTTTTCATGTCATTGATTGCACTCTTTAAATTTCAAGTGTTGCATTCCTTGAAGATTTAAAACCTTTTCGTGTTATATGGAATGATCCGACTTGCTTAAATTACTCATGTTTTATCCTTGAATTCACTTTTTAAATTTCAAGTGTTGTATTTCTTGAAGATTTAAACCTTGTCGTGTTATATAAACTTATCCATTATTGATGAACCAAGAGGGAGGGGTGAATTGGTTCTTATATAAACTTTTCTTCTTTGTATGATCAATATAATGTGATGAGAATAATGACAAAACTAACAATCTCACACATACTTACAAGTACTCAGTGCATTTACAAGGAAAACCCTCTCAATATAGAAAAATCTTGGTTCTTGGCTTCATCCAATAAAATCTCCACTAGTTATATGCAAGTAGTTACACATTTAGCTGTCTCACACTCTGCGCACACCCTTGTATAAGTTGAAACACTAGTTTTCACAACCTTTACGCACACATTAGCACCACTAAGTGCATTATGCACTCCCCTCCTGTCCTAAGCAACCCTGCTTGGACCCTACAAGCTCTCAGAGCTCACCAAATACATATAAAAAGATGTACTACAACAATTCTCAAGCTATTACACAAGATAAGAGTGAATAATCAGCTCAAAGTATCAATACAAGCACTTTGCCTTCATTTTGCTGAAACTAGGGTTTGAGGGGAAAAATTAGAATTTCGTGTCCCACAAACTCAGAGATGGAATCCACATCCTTGTATCTTCATTATAGACATGCTCAGATGATAATCATGATGAATATAGCATATATACACAATTACAACTCAATTACAGGCTCAATTCTGCAGAACCTTCAAAATTAGGGTTTCACAAGGTCAAAAACTGTATTGACCTTAATTTTGTGCAAAACTTAACTTCAACAGCTTGGATTCAACTATAAAAACTTGCGCAGATGATAATAATGCAACTCATAGCAAGATATAGTGATATTAAGTTCAGATTAACAAGCTAAACCAGAAAAACAAGCTAATACACATGTCTGAGACATCAAAATCAAGTGCAGCTAAAAGATGGTCACAAACATATTTTCTGCAAATGTAAAATGACAAGTTACACTTGCCTCAACCTTGTCTCACCACAATAGCAAGCTCAAACCAAACTTAGACCTCCAACACAGCTTCTACACTAGCGAAAATCACAACAATAGGCCTCAATTTGATCATCTACTCTTGTGGATTCTCTGAATGTATTTATGAGCTTAAATCAAGCTTTGATCATTACAAATAATCTAATAAATGTGTGTCCAATATTCAACTCTTTTTCACTCTCAATGCAGCTTTCTTTAAGGTTCTATCAAAGGCTTAAACTTTAGACATTTCTATAACAACATATATATAGTACATTATGAATACAAATGCTATCTCAAAGAGGAAATGTATGTGTCACCATTATCCAATCATTGGCCATGGAATAATCTAAACTTCCCTTGTGAATGTACCATAATGCCTCTGCCACCTTTACAGAAAATATCTTTAATATGCAAGCTCATTGACAACCTTCTGAATGTATATGTATATGTATATGAATGTATAATAAGCTTAATCACTAAGCAAAGAGTGACATCCTACATATTCACATGCGACACGTGTCACAATACTTCTAAGCAATTTGCATTGACAAAAATACCCTTATAGTGACATTTGACAATATAAATTGCCTTCTGCAGCTGAGATTGAGAATATAAGCAATTCAACACAATGTACCATCAAACACAAATGTATTATGATATAATACATGTGTGAAAAGACCTAATTGGCCCTGAAATACTCTGTAGCAAAATATCACTGTTTGTATTAGGGTTTTAACCTTGAGATACCTGAAGAGAGAGTCTTAAGACAATTTACCTTTCTTAGATCATTTGAATAGTCTTCTTATCACTGTGAAATGACCGAGCTACCCATTTGGATCAATTGTAAGCACTGTTCAAGCCAGAATAACTTAAAACTCAATGTAGAGAACTTATGATAGACTTTTTGACATTTAAAAGGGAAACCCTAATTCAAATGTGGGACCAATTATCTCTTATTTTTGCCTTTGAATGTCAAAAACCAAAATATGCTTGATGGTGTGTCTCTTTCTCAAGGTCGTTTTAAACACCCTAAGTTGTAATAAAAGTGTGGCCAAGTTTAAATTTATAAAGAGCCACTACTACCTCTAACTACTAATATAGCTAGGGTGAGTAGGGATCGTCCCAAGGGATTAAGGCTATGTTAATATGGAAACAAGATCGGATTAGTAGGTCGAATGATCAAAAGATTGTTTGTTGGTTAATTAAATTATGATGTAAATGAATTCAATACTAAACAACTAAAGTAAATAAAATGGTAGAGAACAAGAGAGAGAGGTTTTGGGATCTAGAGGTCACCATTAAACATCACCATTCTAGACATTTAATATGTAATGAATGAGGGGAAACATGTGTTGTAATTCAGAGAGGTGTGATTAATTGAATCAACAAGTATGGGTTGACTAACTAAGCATACATTGTCTAGACAACCTAGTGAATAGCACAATATATCAAACTAAGCCATTAATCCTTCCTTTAAGCTCACAATCAACACACTAACAAGTTAGAGAATTATACTACTTGCATTCATAAGTATAGAACATCATACAACAAGCATGGATTGTCCTCACATCTAAGAAAGTAAAGCAACTACACTATTTCTAAGCTAAGGATATGAAAATTAAACTAATTAAACCAAGGTAGAGACACAATCCATCAAGAAATGAGTATGAACCATCAAACAAACCACAAGAGTATTCTATTTAAGCACTATGCCTTAACAATCTCTAGATTCATAGCATCAATACACATAAACATGCATCAATATCACAAAAACCAAGAGATAAACACATGAACATCTACTCTAGCATACATAGACATATGGATAGAATGAAATGATCAATTAGAAGTATTAATCAACACAAATCATTGTAAGAACAAGATTAATATATAAATCAAGTGTCAAGACAACATTACAACACAAATCCCCTCAAAATACAAAGCATTAAGGTCTAGAAGGCATGCTTAGGGCTAACTCTAGCCCCAAGAAGATGTTTAGCCATTCATTGATGTAGTCATCTAATCCTCAAGGGCCATCTCCATGGTAGAAATGCTCTTCTCCTTGATGGAAACCCTAGAAGAATGGAAGAACTCCCAAAATAATGTATGTCTCTCTGAGCTCTAGTCTCCTCTCCAAGATATATGATATGAGATGTATGAGTTCTTAAGATTATTGATGTATGAAGATATGATGTAAAAATGGCTCAAAATCCTTATATAGGAGCTAAAGTGTCACATCCAATGGTCAGGTCTCGTGTACTAGGGTCCTTTCAATGATTGCACCACGAGCCATCTTTTAATGAGCTGGACTCTATTTTAAGTCAAACTTGAGGAGGTTCGATCGATCGAATTCCGATGAGATCGATCGAACTGTGGCCAGATACATCGAATTTAAGCCAGATTGATTAATCCTTGGTGGCGCCTTTTTGGAATAAGACAAATCTGAGATATTTTGGGAAAAAGACAAAAGTGGAAGGTGAGGATAAGATCAAGGAAGCTCGATTGATCTGAAGAAAATTGGATCGATCGAAGATAGAAATTCTTTGAAGATAAGGACAAGGGGTCTGATCCATCTTGGTGAGGTGAGATCGATCAATGTGAGATCGATTGAAAGTATTCCTGATCGATCGAAGTTTGCTGATTTCTTCCATTTTGCTCCATTCTTCCATTCAGCTTGAGATTGCTTTTTTTATGCTCTAATTTGGCTGAATTGACTTATTTTGGAGATAAACACCTGAAAAGGGTAATAACATGAAATTAGTTTAAAATGGAAAAGTAAGATAGATAAAGGTCCTAGAATACTCGAGCTTAAGAGGTTTAAATGCGTACTTTTCAGCGCTCATCACACCCCTAAACTTAAACAATGAACTACAAAGTAAAGGAATAAAATGAACAACTAAACAACTATGAACTAGAAAACAGTAAATGGATAACACCACTTTTATAGGGAACACGATTGTATTTAACACATGCAACAAGCCTTTTCAACCCCTAGGTTACCCCTAGTGGACGAGTGAAGTCTCGTGAGGGTTTCTAGAAATGATACTCGCAAACATTAAGCTCATTCTCACAAAAGAGGCACCAATATTCCAAACAAGCATTGGGATAAAACTACCTCAAGTATGCAATTTTTCAACCATTTCTAAGCAATATTCCAAAATTTCAACATTAAACAAGCAAGTATGGTCCTCCACACATCAAGAAAATGATCATGCAAATCAAAACAACTCTAGAATCCTTTTTGAGTGGACCAGCATAAAATATGTTGCTATCTAAGCCAACTAAAGAAATGATCACATCCTTACCCTCAAACTAGCACACAAATCTAGTACCGATCATCAAAACAAAAAGTGGACCTTTTATTAAAGCTTTATTCGCTAGGTGCGCTTATTCTTTTCACTCGATTTTTTTTTTTTTTTTTCCTTCCTAATCCTAAGGATCAAAGATGGAAGCATAGTGTAATATGTTGATCTATTAAGCTTTCTAGTGATCCATGAGGTCGAGCTTTAGGTCAATGACTCCCAAACCAGATGGCTTTAGGGCATTAGGTGTTCAAACACCCCTAAGGACTTACAAGCTCAAATCAACTAGGTTACAAATTGATGAGTGACGAAAAATGCGCATGGAAACCTCTTAAACTCGAGTATTCTAGGACCTTTATCTATTTTACTTTCCCGTTTTAGACTAATTTCATATTATTGCCCTTTTTAGGTGCTTCTTCCAAAAATAAGTTAATTCAGCCAAATAAGAGTGTTAAAGAAGTTATCTCAAGCTGAATGGAAGAAAGGAGCAAAGTGGAAGCAAAATGAAGCAAAGTGTGGAAAATCATCAAGTTCGATCGATCTCAACATTCCTTCGATCGATCAGAGCAACATCGATCTGGACACTTCAAGATGAATCCAAGCCTTTGTCCTTATCTAAAAGATTCCATCATGTTCGATCGATCCAACTTATCTTTAATCAATCGAAATTATTCGATCTTATCCACACCTACCACCCCACCTATCACTTTTGTCTCTTTCCCAAAATATCCAAAAATATCTCAGAGATTTGTCTTTATTCAAAAAGGCGCCGCCAAGGATGATTGATCTCTGCAACATTCGATGTATCTCACCAATGTTCGATCGATCTCAACACAGTTCGATCGATCTCAACACAGTTCGATCGATCAAACCTCCTTAAATCCGAATTAAAACAAACTCCAGCTCATTAAAGTTGGCTCATGGTGCAATCATTGCTAGGACCTTAGTACACGAATCCAGACCATTGGGTGTGACACTTGAGCCTCCTATATAAGGATTTTAAGCCATTCATATCAAAGGATTGAACAAAGAATTGAAGATAACATATACATCTTATATCTTAGAGAGGAGGCTAGAGACTATAGAGCTTTTACACATCTTTGAGAGTTCTTCCATTCTTCTAGGGTTTCCATCAAGAAGGAGGTCATGCCTACCATGGAGATAGCCCTTGAGGGTTGGATGATTACTTCAATAAGAGGCTAGACATCTACTTGGGGCTAGAGTAGCCCCTAAGTTTGCTTTCTAGACCTAGTGTTTTGTATATCTTTGGGGATTTACTTGTAATAAATGTTTTGATCTTAGATTTATATATATATATATATCTTGTGGTTTCTACTTGATGTGTATGGATTAATGCTTCATATTGATTATCTATTTCTAATCATATGTCTATGTATGCTAGAATGGATGATTCATGTGCTTTTCTCTAAATTTAATGGAATTTATGCATCTCTATGTGTATGGATGAAGTTAATCTAGTGATGATCAAAACATAGTGCTTAATTGAACACTCTTGCAATTTATTTGATGGTTCACACTTGTTTCTTGATGGATTGTGCCACACCTTTAGCTTGCTTAGTTTAATTTTCATGTCTTTAGTGTAGACGTAGTGTAGTTGCTTTAGATTCATAGATAGGTGGACAATCTTTTCTTGTTCCTTGGTGTCCCATACTTATAAATGCAAAGGGTGTATGTTTTTAGATAGTTGTGTGTGCATAAATTGTGGTTTCATTGAATGGATTTTGGTCTTATTTGATAGGTTGTGCTTTCCATTTTAATTGGCTAGATAATCTATACTTAGTTGCCATCCATGCCTAGTTTCAATTAATGTCACACACACACACAAAAGTTACAATTTAATTTCCCTATTGAAATACAATTGCTAGTGTCTAGTGAAGTCAAGCTTAGTGGTGAGCTCTAGTACCCCAAGTCCTCTCCTCTATATCTTTTTCTCTATTTTACAAATCATTGTATTTTGTTTGCTTCAATTAATTTGCATAGTAGTTTAATCAATCAATCCAACCATCTTTTGATTACTTGACCTACTAACCTTATACCTTGTTTCCATTGCAAATATGCCCACAATCCCTTGGGACGATCCCTACTCACCGTAGCTATATTTTTCGTTAAAGGTAGTAGTGGCATTTATAAATTTAAAACTTGGCCACATTGCACACTTACACTTTTTTGCACAAATTTGGAGTCATCGTGATGTACTGCACCAAGTTTTTGGCGCTGTTGCCGGGGATTGAATTGGCAACACCGTGTTTTGGAAACAAATAGGAATTAGTACTCTTTTGATCATCTCTTTACTTTATTTTCTCTTTTGTTACTTATTGTGTTTGTTCTTGATTGGCTAGGTGTATTGAGTTAAGAGAGTCAAGTAAAGGGAATTAGAGAGCAAAGGAAGTAAGGAAGAAAAGTGAAGCTAAGCAAAAACATAAAGAGCTAAAATTTAAAAATTTGCAAAGTATATCAAGGCTTGGAAATTCAAAGTTAAATTGAAGTTGCTTAAGCACCCATTATGAGATCCTTTTAACTCAATCTCTAGTTAAATCGTTGGCCCGCGTGGTGGCAAGTTTTTCATTTCATAGATTGATCGTGAGCCTGCGTGGAGACAATTTAATTTTCTTTGCATATTGTTCAAGCATTAGAGTATGGGATCAATGTATGTGAAGGATGTTTGTTGATTGTTTGTTGCGGGGGTGAAGTGTTTGCTTAGTTAACTTCATTATTGTGTTACTTGATCTTTGTGCGGTCATAATCAACCCTTCATCATTCTAATGGAAAATCTAGAGGGTCATCTTGGTTATTTAGACCAAATTTCATGGAACACCCACCTTTCAACTAATTTCCTCCCGGAGCTCAAACTCCAATTCCTCCAATGATCCTTTGTGATTATTACAATCTTCATGAATATCATTCACCATCTTGCATCTTGCTTCCTAATTTTGGGGCAAATCACTATGAAATTAAGCCCGAGACAATTCAAATGTGTCCACTTTTCTATGGCTTAAATGATGAAGAACCTTACAAACATCTTGATGAATTTCTTGAGATATGTTCCACCATGAAATACATGAATGTCCCAGAGGAAGTTTTTGGGTTATTTCTCTTCCCTTTCACTCTAAAAAATAAGGCTAAATATTGGTTCAACAACTTAGGGGCAAATTCAATAACTTCTCGGGTAAAAATGCAAAATGAATTTTTAAAGAAATTTTACCCCGTAAGTTTGACCAATGTTATGCGAACTTGTATTTGTGAATTTTCTTAAGGGGAAAGAGAACTTTTACATGAGGCTTAGGAAATATTGAATGACTTGCTAAGGAAATGTCCACACTATGGCATTCCTAAATGGCAAGTTGTTCAGTATTTCTATGAAAGTCTATCCGACATTCATAAGGACATTGTTGATACCTCATATGGAGGATCATATTTCAGAAAACATGAAGATAATGTTTGGCACCTTTTTGAGAAAATGAGTGAATATTCATTGCATAAGTCTTACACTTCTCGGTTGAGTCATGATTCTATTAACAAAAAGAAAAATTCGAAAATGTGTCAAATTGAAAGTCCAATGGAGATTGTTGCCGAGGTTAAAACTCTCACTCAAACACTTGATCAATTTCTATTGAGTTAAAAATTGGCAACCCAATCATCTCCTCTTCTTAATCATGTTCATCATTCTTGTGAGCCATGCATGACTTGTTCAAGTGTATTGCATACTACTTCTAATTGTCCCCATGGACATGTGCTTGATGAGCACTATGAACATGTCAATGCCGCATTTGCTTATCCTTTTCAAAATGTTTATGTACCGGTGTGGAACGAACATTCAAATCCTTTTCAAGCTAAAAATTTTCAAAACTAATACATTCCTCCTCATCAAAGAAATAGAGGTTCAAAAGGGTTTTTTTCATCTTCTTCTTTTTATCATCAAAGAATGAATCATTTATCTCATCCTCAAGCTTATAATTCTTAAAGTAGCTCTAATCATCTTCATGCAGTTTCTAGCAATTCCACATTTAAAGATAAGGTCTTAGTGGCTTTGGGTAGTTTGGAAATGAATACAAATTTGTTGCATTCTCATTCTCAATTAATATCAAAGCTTGAATCCCAAATAGGGATGATAACTAATGCATTGAATGCGAGAGAAATTGGTAAATTGCCTAGCCAACCCGAAAGGAACCTAAAAGCCCTTTGTGGAAGCAAATTCTACATCGGGGTGTCCTTCCCAAGAACAAGTGCAAGCAATTACCACTTTGAGAAGTGGTAGGCAAGTTGACAATAGGGTTGAACAACCAAGTGAAGTTAGTGAACCGGTGCAACCAAAAGTTGACACCCGTCCCGTGCCCAATTCTATTCCTACTTCCTTGGTGAAAATGCACCATCAAGAACTCACAACCCTCTTCATCATCTCCTCAAGTTGCAAGGTCTTATGAGTCAAAAGCTCCATTTCCATATGCATTAAGAGAAACTTCATCTTTTAGGAAGCAAGAAGGAAAAATCCATGACATGATGGAAGTCTTCAAGTAAGTCAATATAAATCTTCCTCTCTTGGATGCAATTAGGTAAATTCCGCCTTATGCAAAATTTTTGAAAGATCTTTACACACAAAAGAGGAAGAGCAAGGGACAAGGCCATAAAAAAGTGTTTCTCACGGAGCAAGTGAGCTCCATCATTCAACATAACACTCCACCTAAGTTCAAAGATTCCGGTGCTTCGACCATCCCATGTGTAATTGGAACCCATGAAGTTCGTAGAGCTCTTCTTGACTTAGGGGCGAGTGTCAATTTGATTCCTTACTCCGTGTATGTCCAACTAGGTTTGAATGAGTTGAAGCCAACCTCGGTGGTGCTTCAATTAGCCTATAGATCCATAAAAACCCCTCAAGGCATGGTTGAGGACATTCTCATCAAGGTTGACAAGTTTTACTTCCCAGTTGATTTTGTGGTCCTTGATCCCGAACCGGTTGCTAATCCTACTAATCACATTCCAATCATCTTGGGAAGGCCATTTCTTGCCACCGCAAATGTAACTATCAATTGTAGGTCGAGGGTTATGGACCTTTCTTTTGGTAACATGATGGTTAAGCATAATGTATTCAATGCAAGTCGACATCCCATTGATGAAGACAAGTGTTGCCTCATAGATGTCTTAGATGAGATTGTGAAGGAGTCCATTCCTTCCATGGCTATAAAAAAACCAACCGGAGACAATCTTTCATCTCTTTTAGCCGAGGATCCTTTTGCATCTTGTCTTCGTGAAATGTATGAAAGTTATGGGTTTGATAATAAAGGATCAATGAGTGAGGTTAATGATCTAATGGAATCCGTTGCAAGTTTGGATTTTCTACCTTAGAAAGCTCGAAAAGAACCTCTTCCTCCAATCTCTAGCACTCCACCAATCCCATCTTTGGTAACTCCACCCACTTTTGAGCTTAAAACTCTCCCTCCCAATCTTAAGTACACCTGTCTAGGCCCGAAAGAGACTCTTCCGGTCATCATTTCTTCAAATCTTGAAAAAGATCCAGAGAATTCTCTTTTGGATGTGCTTAAAGAAAATAAGGAAGCTATTGGATGGAGTGTGGCGGATCTATAGGGAATTGACTCTTCCATTTGTATGCATCGTATTCTTATGGAAGATGATACAAAACCCTTTAGAGATGCCCAAAGGAGATTGAATCCCAACATGAAAGAAGTGGTTAAAAAAGAAGTTGTTAAGCTCTTAGATGCCAGTATCATTTAACCAATCTCTGATAGCAAATGGGTGAGCCCAACTCAAGTAGTTCCTACGAAATCGGGGATTACGGTGGTTGAAAATGCAAAAGGTGAGGCAATTTCTAAGCATACCGCCAATTCATGGCGTGTATGCATTAATTACCACAAATTAAATGCCGCCACTAGAAAAGATCAATTCCCTTTGCCATTCATTGATCAAATTCTAGAAAGATTGGTTAGACAACAATATTATTGCTTCCTTGATGGCTATTCGGGTTATAATCAAGTAGCCCTTGACCCCTTAGACCAAGAAAAAACCACATTTACTTGTCCTTTTGGTACATTTGTTTATAGACAGATGCCTTTCGGTTTATGTAATGCTCCTGCAACATTCCAAAGGTGTATGATGTCAATTTTCTTAGACATGGTGGAAGAGTATCTTGAGGTTTTTATGGATGATTTTTCTATCTTTGGGTCTTCATTTGATACATGCCTTAAAAATCTAAATTTGGTGCTTAAAAGATGTCATGAAACAAACCATGTTCTTAGTTGGGAAAAGAGCCATTTTATGGTTCAAGAAGGTATTGTTTTGGGTCATGTCATCTCAAAAAGGGGAATTGAGGTTGATAAAGCAAAAGTTGAGCTTATTTCTGAATTGCCTCCATCTTCAACGATGAGAGAGGTTCACTCCTTTTTAGGTCATGCTGGCTTTTATCGCTGTTTCATCAAAGACTTTAGCAAGATTGTTAGACCCTTGTGCAATCTTCTTGCCAACGAAACACCATTCCTCTTTGATCAAGCATGCCTGGATGCTTTTCATAAATTACGTGACTTATTGTCATCTGCTCCTATTATATAACCTCCCAATTGGTCATTACTTTTTAAAATAATGTGCGATGCTTCTGATTATGCCATGGGAGAAGTTTTGGGGTAAAGGGTAAGAAAACTTCCATACGCCGTATACTATGCAAGCAAGACCCTCTCGGGAGCTCAATTGAATTACTCCACCACCGAGAAGGAATTACTTGCCGTAGTGTACGCTCTTGATAAATTTTGGTCTTACCTCTTAGGGTCAAAAGTCATTGTCTATTCTGATCATGCTACTTTGAGGCATCTTTTGACCAAGAAAGAAACAAAGCCTCGTTTGATAAGATGGATTTTGCTTCTTCAGGAATTTGATTTTGAAATCAAAGATAAGAAAGGCATCGAAAATATGGTTGCCGATCATCTTTCAAGATTAGTGGTAGAATCTTCCTCGAGCCCACCAATTCATGATTCATTTCTGGATGAACAATTATTCTAAGTTTCTAATGGACAAATGTCTTGGTTTGTCGACATTGTGAATTTTCTGGCAATTGGCAAACTTCCGACCAATTAGTCAAAGAAAGCGAAGAAACGTTTCTTTGCTAACATCTGGAATTACTATTGGGAAGATCCTATTTTGTTTCGATATTGTCCAGATCAAATTGTGAGAAGGTGCATTCCCCAGTGTGAAATTCCAAGTGTGCTTGTGTTTTGCCATACCCTTGTATGTGGTGGGCATTTTAGTGCGAAGAAGACCGCCTTGAAGGTGCTTCAAAGTGGGTTATTTTGGCCCACCATCCATATAGATGCCTACAATTTTTGCAAGGAGTGTGAGAGATGTCAAAAAATGGGTTCAATGTCGAGAAGAGATATGATGCCCTTGACAAATATTCTCGTTGTTGAAATCTTTGATATTTGGGGTATTGATTTTATGGGTCATTTCCCTATGTCTTATGGATATCAATACATTTTGCTTGCCGTTGACTATGTTTCTAAGTGGGTGGAGGCTTGTGCAACCAAAACCAATGACCACTCCATGGTTGTCCAATTCATCAAATCCAATATCTTTACTCATTTTGGTATGCCAAGAGTAATGATTAGTGATGGAGGAAAGCATTTTTGCAATCAATTCTTAAGGAAATTATTTCTTAAGTACTCCGTTACTCATAAAGTCGCCACTCCCTACCATCCTCAAACAAGTGGGCAAGTGGAAGTGTCAAACCGGGAATTAAACATATTCTTGAGAAAACGGTTAACACAACCCAGAAGGATTGGTCACGCAAATTGAATGACGATTTGTGGGCTTACCGAATGACATATAAGACTCCCATTGGCATGTCTCCTTATAGACTTGTGTATGGAAAGCCTTGCCATCTCCCGATTGAGCTAGAACACAAAGTTATGTGGGCAATTAAAAAGCTCAATCTTGACCTTGACAAAGCTGGACAGAACCGATCCAATTGAATGAGTTGGAAGAGTTGAGACACAATGCCTATGATAATGCCAAACTCTACAAAGAGAGAACTAAAGTTTTTCATGACAAACACATTATGAAGAAATCTTTTGAGTTGGGTCAAAAAGCTTGGCTTTTCAACTCTAGGTTAAAACTCTTTCCTGGAAAATTGTGAACCAAATGGGAAGGCCCTTATGAGATCATCTCTGTTGCGCCGCATGGGGCGGTTAAAATTCAAAGCTTAAAGAATGGCAACACATTCAAGGTGAATGGGCAAAGGTTGAAACCCTACATCAAGGGACAAGTTTTTCAAAGGCATATGGAAGCTGCCCTTTTGGTAGATCCAATCTATGAAGAGATTTAGTAATACATTCAATGTTTTTAATGAGATGTTTGAATTCTTCCTTAATTGTTCCTATTCGATCGATCTTGGAATAGGTTAGATCGATCGAACATCATCTCTAAATCCAATCATCTCTCAGTCCCATCGATCGAGAATTTCCTGCATATTTCAGCTCTTTGTGTATCAATCGAACTTTCTCTTCGATCGATCTCAGTCCCATACTTAGAAATTTTTTGGATCTCTGCACATTTCAGCTCTCTGTGTATCGATCGAACTTATCTGCAGGATTTCACCTTTTCGATCGATCAAAGTTTAGATCGATCTGAGTTCAGATCGATCTGAAGCTACTTGAAAAAAAAATCTCTTGATCTTTTAAAGCAGCATTCCGTCTAGCTAGAGACGTTAAACTTAGTAATCATTGTTCATATTTTTTTGCATTTTGTTTAATCTTGCTTTCATTTAAAAAAAAAAAATTATTTTTACCATTATGCCTTTATGTGTATTCATGCTTTCATGTTTAGTGTCGGGTTTGATCTCATACTTCTTTCATCTTGTACTATATTGCCTTAGAATGCATGATTTGATTATTCTTATCCCATTTGATATTTGATGTGAGTTTGCTAGTGTGGTTATTCAAATAGCTTGTTGATTCCAAGTTTGGGGGAGACCTTTTTCATAGTGGATCATTGCTGGGCTTCATGTTTTCGCCACTACGGTATCCTCTTTCCATCTTTTTCCTTGTTCTCATTGTACATCGAGGACAATGTGTGGTTTAAGTTTGGGGGTAAGGTGTCTTTGACGCATTCTACTTAGGTTTGAGATTTAAATGCATGATTGAGTTTAAGATCTAATCTAGCTATGAATTTGATCTTTTGAGGACTATATTGCTTAAATTTAAAAATTGCTTGACTTGAGAGTCCAATACTCCTTGTATGCCTTGCGAATGCCATTTAGGAGTAAATTTTTTGAAAGATTGATATCATACTTGCACTTGTGATTGTTTTGAGATTCACTCTAAGATTCTACACTAGCACAGGCGCACACTAACATTTATTTGTGGGTTACATGCTTTGTTGATTATTGAATTGGTTATATCCCAATTGGGCTAGTAGTGCATTGAAAGCTTTCATTCTTAATAAAGGTGGATAACAAACCCTTTTCATTGAGTAGCCGGGATTCTAGCCTCATCAAGCACTGAATTTCTCGCGCCAAAAGGTGGAGGGTCCAAACTCTAGGTTAATAATTGAATGATAAAAAAAAAAAAAAAAATTTGTTGCAAAGGCAAATAAAAAAGTGAGGACTTCTCACAAAAGGTGAGAAGTGGGAAATGATTAGATGGAGGTTATTTTGATTTGTAGCCTAGTTGATTTGAGCTTGTAAGTCCTTAGGGGTGTTTGAACACCTAATACCCTAAAGTCGTCCGGTTTGGGAGTCATTGACCTAACGCTCGACCTCATGGATCGCTAGAAAGCTTAATAGATCAACACATTGCACCATACTTCCATCTTTGATCCTTAGGGATAGATAAAAAAAAAAAAAAAATTTAAAAAAACAATCGAGTGAAAAGAATAAGCGCATCTAGATCAAATAAGCTTTAATCAAAGGTCAAATCTTTGTCTTGGTGATTGGTACTAGATTTGTGTGCTAGTTTGAAGGTAAGGATGTGATCATTTCTTTAGTTAGCTTAGATAACAACATACTTAATGCCGGTCCACTCAAAAAGGATTCTAGAGTTGTTTTGATTTGCATGATCATTTTCTTGATATGTGGAGGACCATACTTGCTTGCTTGATGTTGAAATTTTGGGAGACTGCTTGGAAATGGTTGAAAAATTGCATACTTGAGGTAGTTTTCTTCCAATGCTTGTTTGCAATATTGGTGCCTCTTTTGTGAGAATGAGCTTAATGTTTGTGGGTATCATTTCTGGAAACACTCACGAGACTTCACTCGTCTACTAGGGGTAACCTAGGGGTTTAAAAGGCTTGTTGCATATGCTAAATGCAATCGTGTTCCCTACGAAAGTGGCGTTATCCATTTATTGCTTTCTAGTTCATAGTTGTTTAGTTGTTCAATTCATTCCTTTATTTTGTACTTCACTGCTAGGGACTAGCAATATTTAAGTTTGGGGGTGTGATGAGCACTGAAAAATGCGCATTTAAATCCCTTAAGCTCGAGTATTCTAGGACCTTTATCTATCTTACTTTCCTATTTTAGACTAATTTCATGTTATTGCCCTTTTCAGGTACTTATCCCAAAAATAAGTTAATTCAGCCAAATAAGAGCATTAAAGAAGTTATTTCAAGCTAAATGGAAGAAAGGAGCAAAGTGGAAGCAAAATGAAGCAAAGTATGGAAAATCAGTAAGTTTGATCGATCTTAACATTCATTCGATCGATCAGAGCAACATCGATCTGGACACTTCAAGATGGATCCAAGCCTTTGTCCTTATTCAAAAGATTCCACCATGTTCGATCAATCTAACTTATCTTCGATCGATCGAAATTATTCGATCTTATCCACACCTACCACCCCACCTACCACTTTTGTCTCTTTCCTAAAATATCCCAAAATATCTCAGAGATTTGTCTTTATTCAAAAAGGCGTCACCAAGGATGATCGATCTCTGCAGCATTCGATGGATCTCACCAACGTTTGATCGATCTCAACACAGTTCGATCGATCAAACCTTCTCAAATCCGAATTAAAACAAAGTCTAGCTCATTAAAAGTTGGCTCACGGTGCAATCATTGCAAGGACCCTAGTGCACGAATCCAGACCATTGGGTGTGACACTTGAGCCTCCTATATAAGGATTTTGAGCTATTCATATCAAAGGATCGAACAAAGAATTGAAGATAGCGTATACATCTTATATCTTGGAGAGGAGGCTAGAGACAAGAGAGCGTTTACACATCTTTGAGAGTTCTTCCATTCTTCTAGGGTTTCCATTAAGAAGGAGGTCATGCCTACCATGGAGATAGCCCTTGAGGGTTGGATGACTACTTCAATGAGTGGCTAGACATCTACTTGGGGCTAGAGTAGTCCTTAAGTTTGCTTTCTAGACCTAGTGCTTTGTATATCTTTAAGGATTTGCTTGTAATAAATGTTTTGATCTTGGATTTCTATATATATCTTGTGGTTTCTACTTGATGTGTATGGATTAATACTTCCAATTGATTATCTATTTCTAATCATATGTCTATGTATGCTAGAATGGATGATTTATGTGCTTTTCTCTAGATTTAATTGAATTTATGTATCTCTATGTGTATGGATGAAGTTAATCTAGTGTGATCAAAACATAGTGCTTAATTGAACACTCTTGCAATTTATTTGATGGTTTACACTTGTTTCTTGATGGATTGTGCCACACCTTTAGCTTACTTAGTTTAATTTCCATGTCTTTAGTGTAGGTGTAGTGTAGTTGCTTTAGATTCATCGATAGGTGGACAATCTTTTCTTATTCCTTGGTGTCCTATACTTATGAATGCAAAGGGTGTATGTTTTTAGATAGCTGTGTGTGCATAAATTGTGGTTTCATTGAATGGATTTTGGTCTCATTTGATAGGTTGTGCTTTCCATTTGAATTGGCTGGACAATCTATACTTATTTGCCATCCACGCCTAGTTTCAAGTAATGTCACACACACACAGAAAAGTTACAATTCAATTTCCCCATTGAAATACAATTGCTAGTGTCTACTAAAGTCAAACTTAGTGGTGAGCTCTAGTACCCCAAGTCCTCTCCTTTATATCTTTTTCTCTATCTTACAAATCATTGTAATTTATTTGCTTCAACTAATTTGCATAGTAGTTTAATCAATCAATCCAACCATCTTTTGATTACTCGGCCTACTAACCCTATACCTTGTTTCCATTGCAAACACGCCCACAATCCCTTGGGATGATCCCTATTCACCCTAGCTATATTTTTAGTTAAAGGTAGTAGTGGCATTTATAAATTTAAAACTTGGCCACATTACACACTCACACTCTTTTGCACAAATTTGAAGTCATCGCGACGGACTGCACCACAAATCAAAACAACCGCCATCTAATCATTTCCCACTTCTCACATTTTGGGAGAAGTCCTAACTTTTTATTACTTTTGCCACTTTCTTCTTCTTCTTTTTATTTTTTTATTTTTTTTATTTTTTTATGTATGTTCAATTATTAACCTAGAGTTTGGGCCCTCCACCTTTTAGCACGAGAAATTCAGTGCTTGATGAGGTTAAAATCCCGACTACTCAATGAAAAGGGTTTGTTATCCACCTTTATTAAGAATGAAAGCTTTCAATGCATTACTAGCCCAATTGGGATATAACCAATTCAATAATCAACAAAGCATGTACCCAAAAAATGAATGCTAGTGTGCGTCTGTGCTAATGTAGAATCCTAGAGTGAATCTCAAAACAATCATAAAATCCGGATGATATAGACCACAAATGTAAGCATGATATCAATCTTTTGAAAAATTTATTCGTAAGTGGCATCCACAAGGCATACAAGGAGTATTGGACTCTCAAGTCAAGCAATTTTTAAATTTTAAACAATATAGTCCTCAAAAGATCAAAGTCATAGCTAACATCAATCTCAAATCTCAATCGTACATTTAAAGCTCAACTTAATTAGAATGCAACAAAGCCATCTTACCCCCAAACTTAAACCGCACATTATCCTTATGTGCAATGAGAATAATGGAAAAGATGGAAAGAGTATATTGTGGTGGCGAAAACATGAAACCCGGCAATGATCCAATATGAAAAGGGTCTCCCCCAAACTTGGAATCAACAACCTATTTGAATAACCACACTAGCAAACTCATATCAAATATCAAATAGGAAAAGATTAATCAAATTATGCATTCTAAGGTAATATAGTATAAGATGGTAGAGATAAGAGAGCAAGCCCGACACGAAACATGAAAACATGAATACACAAAAGGGCATAATGGTAAAAAAAATTTATTATTTATTATTTATTTATTTTTTTAAAGGCAAGATTAAACAAAATGCAAGAAAATATGAACAATAAGTGCTAAGTTTAACGTCTCTAGCTAGACAGAATGCTGCTTTGAAGGTTTTTTTTTTTTTTTTTTAAAATGTAAATGCATCCTAATCAATCAAGCATAGATTGATCAAATCTCGATCAATCCAATTGGTGAAAACCTGCAGACATGTTCGATCGATGCATAGAGAGGTGATATTTCAGAGCTTCAAATTTTTTTTCTAAGTATAGAACTTCGATCGATCCAAGAGAAACCGGATCGATCTAGAAATTTTCAGATTGATCGAGAATGAAGTTCGAACGATACACAGAGAGTTAAAATATGCAGGAAATTTATGCACGATAGGACAGAGAGGTGATTGGATGCAGAAATGACTGTTCGATCGATCGAACTTCTTTTGAGATTGATCAAACATGCAAGAATATGCAGGAAATTGAACTTTCTCTTGAGAACAATGAGCGTATCACTATATCTCTTCATAGATTGGATCTACCAAAAGGGCAGCTTCCATATGTCTTTGAAAAACTTATCCCTCAATGAAGGGTTTCAACCTTTGCCCATTCACCTTGAATGTGTTTCCATTATTTAAACTTTGAATTTCAACCGCCTCATGAGGTGCAACGGAAATGATTTCATAAGGGCCTTCCCATTTGGTCCGCAACTTTCCGGGAAAGAGTTTTAATCTAGAGTTGAAAAGCCAAGCTTTTTGACCAAGCTCAAAAGATTTCTTCACAATGTGTTTGTCACGAAAAGCTTTGGTCCTCTCTTTGTAGAGTTGGGCATTATCATAGGCATTGTGTCTCAACTCTTCCAACTCACTCAATTGGAGTAACCGATTCTCTCCGGCTTTGTTAAGGTCAAGATTAAGCTTTCTAATAGCCCACATAGCTTTGTGTTCTAGCTCAACCGGAAGATGGCAAGGTTTTCCATAAATAAGTCTATAAGGAGACATGCCAATGGGAGTCTTATATGCCATTTGGTAAGCCCACAAAGTATCATTCAACTTACTTGACCAATCCTTCCGAGTTGTGTTAACCGTTTTCACAAGAATATGCTTGATTTCCCGGTTTGAAACTTCTACTTGCCCACTTGTTTGAGGATGGTAAGGAGTGGCGACTTTATGAGTAATGGAGTACTTAAGAAATAATTGTTTTAAGAATTGATTGCAAAAATGCTTTCCTCCATCACTAATCATGGCTCGTGGCATACCAAAACGAGTGAATATGTTGGATTTAATGAATTGAACAACCACGGAGTGGTCATTGGTTTTGGAAGCACAAGCCTCCACCCACTTAGAAACATAATCAATGGCAAGCAAAATGTATTGAAATCCATAAGACATAGGAAAAAGGTCCTATAAAATCAATGCCCTAAATATCAAAGATTTCAACAACAAGAATATTTGTCAAGGGCATCATGTCTCTTCTCGACATTGATCCCATTTTTTGACATCTCTCACACTCCTTGCAAAAGTTGTAGGCATCTCTATGGATAGTGGGCCAAAATAGTCCACTTTGAAGCACCTTCAAAGTGGTCTTCTTTGCATTAAAATGCCTAACACATGCAAGGGTATGGCAAAACACAAGCACACTTGGAATTTACTCTCTGGAATGCATCTTCTCACAATTTGATCTTAACAATATTGAAATAAGACAGGATCTTCCCAATAGTAATTCCAGATGTTAGCAAAGAAACGCTTCTTTGCTTGCTTTGACTAATTAGTCGGAAGCTTGCCAATTGCAAGAAAATTCACGATGTCAGGAAAACTAAGGCATTTGTCCATTAGAAACTTGGAATAGTTGTTCATCCAGAAATGAATCATGAATTGGTGGGCTAGGGGAAGATTCTACCACTAATCTTGAAAGATGATCGGTAACCACATTTTTAGTGCCTTTCTTATCTTTGATTTCAAAATCAAATTCTTGAAGAAGCAAAATCCATCTTATCAAACGAGGCTTTGTTTCCTTCTTAGTCAAAAGGTGCCTCAAAGCAGCATGATCAGAATAGACAATGACTTTCGATCTTAAGAGATAGGACCGAAATTTGTCAAGAGCATACACTACAGCAAGTAATTCATTCTCGGTAGTGAAGTAATTCAATTGAGCTCCAGAGAGGGTCTTGCTTGCATAGTATATGACGCATGGAAGTTTTCCTACCCTTTGCCCCAAAATTACTCCCATGGCATAGTCAGAGGCATCACACATGATTTCAAATGGTAAGGACCAGTTGGGAAGTTGCATAATAGGAGCAGATGACAATAAGTCGCGCAACTTATGAAAAGCATCAAGGCATGCTTGATAAAAAACAAATGGAGTTTCCTTGGCAAGAAGATTGCACAAGGGTCTAGCAATTTTGCTAAAGTCTTTGATGAAATGGCAATAGAAGCCAGCATGACCTAAAAAGGAGCGAACCTTTTGCACTGTAGAAGGTGGAGGCAATTCAGAAATGAGCTCAACTTTTGCTTTATCAACCTCAATTCCTCTTTTTGAGATGACATGACCCAAAACAATACCTTCTTGAACCATAAAATGGCTATTTTCCCAACCAAGAACAAGGTTTGTTTCACGACATCTTTTAAACACCAAATTTAGATTTTTTAAGTATACATCAAATGAAGACCCAAAGACAGAAAAATCATCCATAAAAACCTCTAGATACTCTTCTACCATGTCCAAGAAAATTGACATTATACACCTTTGGAATGTTATGGGAGCATTGCACAAATCAAATGGCATCCGTTTATAAGCAAATGTGCCAAAAGGACAAGTAAATGTGGTTTTCTCTTGGTCTAAAGGGTCAAGGGCTACTTGATTGTAACCCGAATAGCCATTAAAAAAGTAATAATATTGTTGCCTGGCCAATCTCTTTAGAATTGGCAATAATATTCTAGTGGCGGCATTTAATTTGCGGTAATCAATGCATACACACCATGAATTGGGGATACGTTTAGAAATTGCCTCACCTTTTGAATTTTCAACCACTGTAATCCCTAATTTCTTGGGAACTACTTGAGTTGGCTCACCCATTTACTATCAGAGATTGGATAAATGATACCGGCATCTAAGAGCTTAACAACTTCTTTTTTAACCACTTCTTTCATGTTTAGGTTTAATCTTTTAGATCTGCCACACTCCATCCAATAGCTTCCTTATTTTCTTTAAGCACATCCAAAAGAGAATTCTCTTAATCTTTTTCAAGATTTGAAGAGATGATGACCGGAAGAGTCTCTTTCGGGCCTAAAAAGGCGTACTTAAGATCAGGAGAAAGAGTTTTAAGCTCAAGAGTGGGTGAAGATACCAAAGATGGGACTGGTGGAGTGCTAGAGAGTGGAGGAAGAGGTTATTTTAGAGCTTTCTAAGGTGGAAAATCCAAACTTACAACGGATTCCATTAGGTCATTAACCTCACTCATTGATCCTTCATTATTAAACCCATAACTTTTATACATTTCAAGGAGACAAGACGCAAGAGGATCCTAGGCTAAAAGAGATGAAAGATTGTCCTCGGTTGGTTTTTTTATAACCATGGAAGGAATAAATTCCTCCACAATCTCATCTAAGACATCTATGAGGCAACACTCGTCTTCATATATAGGATGTCGACTTGCATTGAATACATTAAGCTTAACCATCATGTTACTAAAAGAAAGGTCCATAACCCCAGATCTACAATTGATAGTTGCATTTGCGGTGGTAAGAAATGGCCTTCCTAAGATGATTGGGATGTGATTGGTAGGATTTGCAATCGGTTCGGTATCAAGGACCACAAAATCAAAGGGGAAATAGAACTTGTCAACCTTGATGAGAATATCGTTAACCATGCCCCAAGGAGTTTTAATGGATCTATCGGCTAATTAAAGCACTACCGAGGTTGGCTTCAACTCATTTAATCCTAGTTGGACATACACGGAGTAAGGAATCAAATTGACACTTGCCCCAGAGTCAAGAAGAGCTCTACGAACTTCATGGAATCCAATTACACATGAGATGGTTGGAGCACTGGGAAATTTGAACTTAGGTGGAGTGTTGTGTTGAATGATGGAGCTCACTTGCTCCGTTAGGAATACTTTTTCAGGGCCTTGTCCCTTACTCTTCCTCTTTTGTGTGCAAAGATCTTTCAAAATTTTTGTATAAGGCGGAATTTGCCTAATTGCATCCAAGAGAGGAAGATTTATGTTAACTTGTTAAAAGACCTCCATCATGTCATGGATTTTTCCTTCTTGCCTTCCGAAAGGCGAAGTCTCTTTCAAAGCATAAGGAAATGGAACTTTTGGCTCATAAGACCATGCAACTTGAGGGGATGATGGAGAAGGTTGAGAATTCTTGATGATAACACTTTAATCCTAGGAAGTAGGAGTAGGATTGGAAACGGGACAGGTGTCAACTTTTGATTGCACCGGTTCACTATTTTCAATTGGTTGTTCAACCCTATTGTTAACTTGCTTACCACTTCTCAAAGTAGTAATGGCTTGCACTTGTTCTTGGGAGGGACATCCTGATTTAGAGTTTGCTTCCACAAGATATTAGGCTTTTGGATTCTTTTCGGGTTGGCTAGGCAATTTACCAATTTCTCTCACATTTAATACATTAGCTATCATCCTGATTTGAGACTCAAGCTTTGATATCGATTGAGAATGAGAATGCAACAAATTGGTGTTCATTTCCAAACTATCCAAAGCCACAAAGACCTTATCTTCAAAGGTGGAGTTGCTAGAAAGTGCATGAGGATGATTAGAGCTACTTTGAGAATTATAAGCTTGATGATGAGAGAAATGATTGATTCTTTGATGATAAGAAGATGATGAAACAAATTCTTTTGAGCCTTTATTTATTTGATGAGGAAGAATATATTGGTTTCAAAAATTTTTAGTTTGTAAAGGATTTGAATGTTCATTCTACACTGGAACATAAGCATTTGGAAGAGGATGAGCAAATGCGACATTGACTTGTTCATAGTGTTCATCAAGCACATGTCTATGGGGACAATTGGAAGTAGTATGCAATACACTTGAACAAGTCATGCATAGCTCACAAGAATGATGAAGATGATGATTAAGAAGAGGAGATGATTGATTTACCGATTTTTGAGTGAGAGTTTTGACCTTGGCAATAATCTCCATTGGACTCTCAATTTGACATACTTTCAAATTTCTCTTTTTGTTATTAGAATCATGACTCAACCAAGAAGTGTGAGACTTATGCAATGAATTTTCACTCATTTTCTCAAAAAGGTGCCAAACATCATCCTTATGTTTTCCAAAATATGAACCTCCACATGATGTATCAACAATGTCCATGTGAGTATCGGATAGACTTTTATAAAAATATTGAACCACTTGCCATTTAGGAATGCCATGGTATGGGCATTTCCTTTGCAAGTCATTCAATCTTTCCCAAGCCTTATGTAAAAGTTCTCCTTCCCCTTGAGAAAATTCTCTAATGGCGGTTCTCATTGAATTGGTTAAACTTACAGGGTAAAATTTTTTCAAAAATTCATTTTGCATTTGCATCCAAGAAGTTATTGAATTTGCCCCCAAATTGTTGAACCAATGTTTTGCCTTATTTTTAAGAGTAAATGGGAAGAGAAGTAATCTAAGAACTTCCTCTGGAAATTCATGTATTTCACGGTGGAACATATCTCAAGAAATTCATCAAGATGTTTGTAAGGTTCTTCATCATTTAAACCATAGAAAAGTGGACACATTTGAATTGTCTCGGGCTTAATTTCATAATGACTTGCCCCAAAATTAGAAAGCAAGATGTAAGTTGGTGAATAATATTCATGAAGGTTGTAATGATCATGAAGGATCATTGGAGGAATTAGAGCTTGAACTCCGGGAGGAAATTGATTGAAAGACGGATGTTCCATGAAATTCGGGTCTAAATAATCAAGATGACCCTCTAGATTTTCCATTAGAATGATGAAGGGTTGATTATGACCACACAAAAATCAAGCACCACAAAATCAACAAAGCAAACACTTCGCCCTTACAACAAATTAATCAATAAATCTCCTCATACGATGATCCCATACTCCCATGCTTAAACAATATGCAAAGAAAAGTAAATTGCCTCCACGCGGGCTCACGATCTATCTAAGAATTTAAGAACTTGCCACCACGTAGGCCGACGATTTAACTAGAGATTGAATTAGAAAGATCTCACAAAGGGTCCTTAAGCAACTTTAATTTATTTTTCAATTTTTCGCTTAGCTTTGCAATTTTTAGATTTTAGCCCTTTTTATGCTTAGCTTAGCTCCTTGTTTTCAATTCTCCTTTGCTTGATTTCCTTTACTCAATTCACCTAGCCAAATAAGAACAAACACAATAAATAACTAAAAATAAAGTAAATAAAGACACGATCAAAAGAGCTGGACTCTGTTTCATGGTCAGGTCTCATGCACCAGGGTCCCTTCAATGATTGCACCACGAGCCATCTTTTAATGAGCTGGACTCTGTTTTAATTCGGACTTGAGGTGGTTCAATCAATTGAATTAAGATGAGATCGATTGAACTATGGCCAGATCCATCAAATTTTGGCCAAATCGATCAATCGTTGGCAGTGCCTTTTTGAAATAAGACAAATCTGAGATATTTTTGGAATATTTTGGGAAAAAGACAAAAGTGGTAGGTGAGGATAAGATTAAGAAAGTTTGATCGATCTAAAGAAAGTTGGATCGATCAAAGATGGAAATTCTTTGAAGATAAGGACAAGTGGTCTGATCCATCTTGGTGAGGTAAGATCGATCAATGTGAGATTGATCGAAAGTATTCCTGATCGGTCGAAGTTTGCTGATTTCCTCCACTTTGCTTCCACTTTGGTCCATTCTTCCCTTTAGCTTGAGATTACTTCTTTTATGCTCTAATTTGGCTGAATTGACTTATTTTGGGGATAAGCACCTGAAAAGGGTAATAACATGAAATTAGTCTAAAACGGGAAAGTAAGATAGATAAAGGTCCTAGAATACTCGAGCTTAAGGGGTTTAAATGTAATTTTTTAGTGCTCATCACTTGAATATCAATAAAGAACTTAATTAATCAACAATGCACCAATAAAACAGTAATGACATAATACCAAAGGATATATATATATATATATATATATATATATATATATATATATATATATATATATATATATCCTTGATTAAGGTCCTTTTTCTCCCTTTTTTTGACATTGAAAGTTACAAGGTGAAAGGACCAACATTGTTAAGAACTAGAAGGGATGATGAATAACCCTGAGAAGATCTCTAAGTGTTGAAAACATCTATGGTAGCAATGGCTCGGTTAAGATATTTGTAAATTGATCTTTTGTCGGAAGATATGTGATGTTGATCAACCCTTTTTGTACCTTGTCTCTGAGAAAGTGGTATTTGATATCAATGTGTTTGCTTCTCTAGTTCAAAGTATGATTCTTGCTTATGGCTATAACACTTTGATTGTCACAATAGAGCTTTGGAGGACTTGAGAATTTAATGCCAAGGTCTGGAAGAGTTGTTTTCATCTACAGTAATTGTGAACCAACTTGTGAAACAGCTATGTACTCAGCCTCTGTAGTGGAAAGAGACACTGTGTCTTAATTCTTGCTTAGCCAAGAGACTATGTTTGAGCCAAGAAGGTAACAACAACTTGAAGTACTCTTCCTATTAGGTAAAGAACCACCCCAATTTGCATCAGAATAAGATGTAATAAGCAAAGAGGGTGAATAAAGATAGTGAAGACTATAAGAGAGAGTTCCTTTGACATATATGAGGATTCTTTTGGTAGCCTGTAGGTGAGAGACCCTTGGGTTGTTCTGAAATATTACAACAAAGCCCATATAATAAATAATGTCAAGTCTTGAAGTTATGAGATACAATAAACTACCAATGATGGACCTGTAAAGGGTGGAAGGAATATTTTCTGTGGTACACTCAAGTGTAAGCTTTGTGTTAGGGTGTAGAGGTATGGAGACAACTTTGTTTTCAGCCATATTGAACTTTTTGAGCAATACAGTGGTATATTTCTCTTGAGAAATGAAAATGTGAATAGAAGTTAGATGAATTTAAAGGTTTGAGAAGTACCTTAGAGTGCCAAGCATGGACATTTCAAACCTTGTTTTCATAAGGTTTTGCAAATTCAGAGGTCAAATAGGAGTCTAAGCCACAGAACATGCATCATCAACATAAATCTACAGGATTAGGAATTGATCTTGATGTGTTATTACATATAAGTTATTATCAACCTTGCCTCTATAAAAACCTTGTTCCACCAAGAAGCTATGCCGCTTCTCATACCAAGCTCTAGGGGCTTGTTTAAGACCATATAAGGTTTTACTTAGCTTGTACACATATGAAGGAGACTGTAAATCTTTAAAGCCCTCAGGTTGTTCCAAGTAAACTTTTTCATTGAGATCTCCATTTAGAAATGAAGATTTCAAATCCATTTAATAAACTTTGACTTGTTTGTGACAAGCAAAAGATAGTGTGACGGCCCGAATTTCAAGAACCTGGTGCGTCAGCGAGTAACGCGAAAACTGACCTGATAACGAATCCCAGATGCAGAAGTAATGAAAGATAAGAAGTCTCTAGAGATGAATACCACCTCCAAGAAGCCAAAATGACTTCCTAAAAAGTCACAAGACTCAAAAAGGAAACAAATGCAGAAGCTAGGGTTTAAAGCGATCAAAGATGCCAGTAGGGGTAAAATGGTTATTTAAAATAGAAATGGATGTTACCGTGCATACCATTGGATAGACAACAAAAAATTAATAAATAGACTCAAAAATCACTTGATTTGGAGTTAGAACGAAGAAGATATGAATTTTTGAAATTTTACAAAAAACTTGCCAAAAATGTGCTCAGGTGCAATTGATCGTAAATGCTTAGGATCGATCGTAAAATTTTGAATGATGAAGGTAAAAACAATGGTTCCAGGTGTGATCGATCATAAATGGTTAGGATCGATCGTAAATGGCTTGGCTGAGAGCTATCATTTTTTGAAAACGTGTGACTTTCAAGGCTAAAACGGGACTTTTTGGAAAAAGTTTGTGAAGTAACCCCCTAAAAATGAGTCCTCTGATCAACCATGGTCCAAACCAAGAATAAAAAGAAATGTAAAATGACCTAAATGCCCTAAAGATTATGCTATGTCAAAGAGATAAAAACGTGTTGTAAAATGACATACATTTCATACATAAAAAGTGTTTGGCCCTTGGCCTCATTACATACAAGTTAAAGTAGCATCAAAATAGAGTACTTAAGTACATATTACACAACCAAAAGGAAGCAAAGTATGCTTCAAAATAAGTTATACATTTACAACTTCAAAAGATAGCTATTTCATGCCAACACTTACATGTCAAAAATATGCAAAATATATCCAATAAAACATAAGCAAAGCTAGTGATGTTGTGCATCCAAAAAGAGTGTCTCCTTGCCTAAAAAACAATAATCAACTAGGGTGAGTAATCGAATTACTCAGTAGGACGATGCGTGTGCATATACCCTAAAGTTTCAATAGTTTTTGCAAATGTAATATAAACCAAACACATGTGGATCATGCTCCCTAATGTCAAGTTTCAATAGGAAGCTAAGAAATCATCCTAAAACTATCTTTGAAACATTTTGAAAGCAATCCACAACAAGTAATGCAAGTAAACATTATTTGAACCACCAATACCAACAACAAGTTATAAGTACTAGGCTTGCTAACTTGAAATAAAATGTGAAATCGAACAATAGTAATATACTTACAAGAACAACTACCACAAACTAATAGGATAACAAAGTTTACACCACTCCAAGGACTATAATTCAACACACACATAGACTCTGCTATAATGTAATTCACACATGTGACCCTATGATGTAATGTGATGATATGCCGGAAATCACATCCGATTAAAATTATTGGAGCACTTCCACACCCCACTGGCTAAGTGTGATTAGGGATTTTCAGCCATTGGACTCGATGTCCACTTCTCAAGTTTGGATAGCTTCTATCCTTCAATCATGTTATGCATGTCGTACACACACAACTTATAACATCGTGAACCTCATGAACTAAATGATGACCACTATGCTCCTAAGGCCAAAGTGGCACACACACCATGATTCACACACATGGAAAGATATATCAACAAGTTCACAATACTAAAATAATGTAGACTACTCAATAGTCATTCAATCATGTTCTTAATTTGTACACATTTATAATAATATTATGTCATTCACATAAAGGATTTAATCATGCTAATATTGTAAACCTTAGGCATGCAATAACACAATTCATACTCTAAGTCTTGAAAACTACAATGGCATTTACAATGTCAAGTTTACAATGTGAATACAACTATACTACTACAAGGTTGTCGAATTAGGAAATCCATTCATGTTAACATAGTAAACCTTAACAACATAGTAATAATTTCACAACATAGTCATTGACAAGAATAATTCTAGAATTTTCATAGTTACAATAACAAGATATTACTAGAATTTAATTCTACACCAAATGAAACAACATCACTACAAGAGATAAATCAAATACAAGTCTTGAACAATATGAAACCCTATGTTAGATATATATAATACTCATCTATAGACAACCCTAGAGTTTATATAACATGCATACAACATATATTAACTTCAAAGAACACAATAAACACTTAGAATATAAACATAAAACAACCCTTACCTCACTAGAGAATTGTATTTCTAGAAACAAGAGAAATGGAAGCAAAATGGAAAACCAAGGCAAGGTATGGTGGACAATGGAGTGAGGAAGCTTTTGTCTTCCAAGTGCAAGACCAAAGGATGAGAGGAAGAGGCTTGAAATCAAGCTTTCAAGGCTAGGGTTTCAAGTCTCCAATGGTGGCTTAGGTGAGAGCAATGAAGAAGATGAATTTTTCTAGAAAATCCACTAACTAAAAATGATATGTTAGTCACATATACAACACTAACACTACCTCTCTCTCTCTCACACACACACATTACACCCCTCCACTTGTCATGATCCTAGTTTTCCTCACAAGGCTTAATCTACACCCTACACGTCATCATCCTAAGCTTCTAAGTGTTCCAACCAAAAATCAACAAATGGTCAAAGGAAAGTGTGACATTTGTCACACTTTTCAAAAATTACAAAATGGTTATGCTTCTAAATATCTCACAAAAATAATTGCAAAAAGGTCCCTAAGCAAAAATATCTTGAAAAGTTAATTGCACAAAGCACCCCAAAAAATGAAAATGTTTCTGAAGAAACTATACATTCATAGCCCCAAGAATTTAAATTAAACAAGCATGTTTTTCTACACAATTAAGCTATGCATAGACAGTAAAATAAAATAATGCAAGTGCATGTGGTATCGGAAACCAAGTCTGAACACCAAACTTTACCTCGGTTTCTGTAATACCCCTAATTTTAAAAAGGCTATTCCTGGAATTTAATTTATTATTTATTAGTTGTTTGCATTTTATTTGATTATTTGCGTAATTGTTTTATTTAATTATTGCTTAATGGTTTTATTTGTTTAATTAGCCATGTTATGTAATTATTTGCTTCATTGTTTTATTTAATTGTTTAATTGATTTTGTTTAATGGAATTTTAAATTTAATGGTTCTGATTTACATATGTCTATTGTTGCTGTTACACATACGTATAGATTCATTAGGTTTAAAATTCACATAGGTAGGCGACGTAGGTATATATTATAGGTTGGTTTATGGGCTGAGATGGGCTCTGGCTCTAAGGTTACAAGGATTAGGGTTCAGGGTTAAGCTTATAAATATATCACATACGGTAAGCCTAGGGTTTTTGATTCATAGCAGTTAGCTCGTAGACGTGAATTGAGTTCTGTAAAAACACAGAAACTGTGAGGTACAGAGGGAGAACAGAGAGAGATGGGAAAGGAAGGCTAGGTGGGAGCAAGGAGGAAGGAACGTGGTTTGTGGAACAGCCGTGGGGTGTTGAACGGACAATACAAAAACTGGAAATTAGAGTTTCAAGTCTAAAACTCAAAGGCAAGTTCTTTTACTTTCTCCTTCCCTTTGGCTCGTGTTCTGTGCACCTAGGTAGTCTCTAGGGTTAAATAAATCAAAAACTGGAACTTACATGTTTATTATATGATTTGTTGATACTCTATTTGTGTTGTAATCAAATCTGTTACAAATTCATGCCTGATTGTTTTAAGTTTTGTTTTTTAAAGCTTGTTAATCTGGTTGTAATTTTAGTTATTTTACTTGTTTGCAACTACTATAAATAAGTCATGGGGATGTTTCTAGGCTTACATAAGGTTCCTAGATTAGTTTTAAAAACCAAACAGAAAGGTTGCAACTGGCCGGAGTGGGAGCAGAGGGTAGAAACGAAGCTGGAATGAAGATAAGGCTCACAGGGGGGAAGAGAGCCGGCTCTGGAATGCCAAGAGCCGGCTCCCACCTGATTAGAGTCGGCTAAAAGGTTGTATGGAGCCGGCTCTAGGCTGATTTGGAGCCTGCTCTAATTTTTCCACGAGCAGGCTCTTCCCAATTTGATGCGTACTGTAATCTTTCAGCTACTGTTTGGGCACTTGGGGTTTCTGAACAGTTTTAAAACTTTAATGGGGTTTTCAATAATTAATTTAATATGTAATCAAGGTCTTGAATTTCATAAAATACCCCCTTTATTTTAATAGAATTAACAGTGCGCTAATTAACGACTTTACATGCGGTTAATGGTTGGAAGGAAATTTATTGTCTAATTTTAATTTGACAATTGAAGGTGCTATAACATGATTCTAAATTAAGTTTTAAATGCACGGTGAAGTCTTTTAATTAACGAATTGGACTTGCGGCATAGTGCATGGCTATGTGCTAAAAGATAAAACAGAATACAAGTATAGAACTTAGTACGCTGTTATCGGATTGAAAGAACTAAATTGCTTAAATTAATTTAGCAATTTATTGGACTATAGTATGATTATAGAATTTATTTTGAATGCATGAAAGAGTCATTGATATAATAGATTTGATCCATGCATGCTTTGGATGCTAGATGTGGAACTATTAAACCGTTTCCTGCAATTACAAAGTTTAACTCTTGGATTTAAATTGCTGAAACTTTAAACACTTTTCTACAATGATTTGGATATTGGTTTTGGACTGTAAATTACTAGCTTGTTATTTATGTGTCATAATTTACATGGATATGGAGGATTGTATGCATCGGTATGGGACGGTGACATACTAGGGATGGTTTAGCTCAAAACGCTTCAACCTACCCTATCGGATTAAAGGAATGGATTGGAAAATATTGAATCCTAACTATGGCTAAGTCAGATCAACTGTGATTAAGTTGAATGGCTTCCTGGATTAATTGGTTGTAGTTAAGTCATGTCAACTGAATAAGTTGAGTGACTAACTAGGTTGTATATTGTATGCCAGCTCAATAAATAAGTGAATGACATACCCTGGTTTTGGACAGATTTTAGATATATGATTATGGTACCATGATATGAGCTAGAGTCTCAGAGTCGTTGGTTAGGATGCGTATATGTAGTGGATGCGTAGCTGGATATAGTAGGTAGGTGTACCCTGTTAGGTCTAGGTACTCATGCCCACCCTTGGGTGCGTTTTTACATGTTGCCGTTTATTCAGGTTGAGACCCCTACGGTAGTCCAGTGAATGTCCCTTAGTGTGGATATATATATATATATATATATATATATATATATATATGTATGGACAAGATAGATATTGTGAGGTATTTACGGTGTATCTGCGTATCGGGTCACTGTATAGATTACAGATAGATTAGAACTTGCTCGTGGGCCTGACCCACTCTTCTATTATTCTTTTCAGGTACAGGATGGTTCCAGCCTTAGAGCTTGATCGTGCTGTTCGAGGACAGTTTCCATTCGTCAGATTACGTAGGACTTCTCACGATGTTTCAGTTTTATTTACTTTCAGTTTTCAGTTTAGTTGGGATTTTATTTAGAGGTCCACTAGATAGATTCTCGAGTTGTAATCATGGAGGTTTTGGATGTTGGATTTTATAAAGTTTTATCAGTTGAGGATTATATATTAGTATTCATTTTAGCTTTTAATATTTACTCTTATTTCATTTTGTTATCTGTGTTCGTTTTAAAATACTTTAATTGTTTGATATTTCCCTCAGGTTTGGGCCTAGGCCTGATCAACCCGTGTCTCGGATCCAAGGGGTATCACAGTTTCTACAAAACCCAAAGGTAACCCGAAAAGAAATAAACAATTAAATAAATAAATAAAATAAAATAAATAAAAAACAAAATGTCAGAAAAAGGAGAAAGATGACTTGGTCATCACAGATAGGAGCATTTTAATGGATTCCATTCTAGCCAATTCCAGCTTGTTGAGCATACCCTTTACACACCAATCTAGCCTTGTTTTTTTATCACTTCACCCTTTACACTCATCTTGTTTCTGAAAATCCACTTAGAGCCAATGACATTCTTGTCCTCTAGCCTTGGCATAAGTGTCCAAGTATCATTTTTCTGAATTTGATCAAGTTTTTCCTTCATTGCAGCTATCCAATCTTTATCATTTTCGGTTTCATTGTAAGTCTTTGGTTCAATTGAAGAGAGCATGGCAAAGTGACTGTATTCTTCATTATCTTCTTGTTCAAGTTCACTAAGCCTTTTCTTAGCCCTAGTTTGAAGGCCTTCCTTAGGACTTCCAATGATGTTTTCAGGTTGTACTTGCTTCTGTAGAAAAGGAAATGTGGTTTATTTTTGAACTACATATTATGATTGTGAAGAGTTTGCTTCATTTGACCCTGCAGGTAAACCTTCATCTTCAGAGACTGTGGATTGAGGATTCTCATCAAACTTCACATGAATTGACTCAACCATTTATAGGTTCTAAGATTATAACATCTATAAGCCTTGTTCTTGGTTGAGTAACCTAAAAAGATGCCTTCATCAACTTTGGAATCAAACTTTCCCAAGCTGTCAATGTTATTAAGAATGTAACACTTACTCCCAAACATCTTGAAGTAATGGAATGTTGCAGGTCTTCCATACCAAAGTTCAAAAGAAGTTTTAGTTGAATTTGGCCTCAGAAGCACCCTATTTATAATATATACTGCTGTATTCACAGCTTCAGCCCAAAAACCTTGTGCAAGGCCTATTTCAAGTAGCATTGTCCTCCCTATTTCTTGTACAATTATGTTCTTCCTTTCCACAACACCATTTTATTGAGGTGTGGCCACAGCAGAGAACTCCTTCATGATACCCTTAACATCACAAAAGCATTCAAACTCTCTTATAGTGAACTCAGTGCCAAAATCTGATCTCAACTTCTTGACAGTGCATCCTCTTTTATTTTTAACAAGGTTGACAAACTTTATGAAGTGTGTAATGATTTCTGATTTTTCTTTCATAATCTAAACCCACACCATTCTACTAAAATCACGAAACATGAAGTACTTACTTCCACCAATGCTTGTAGTTTTAGTAGGGCCACAGAGATCCATATGAATTAGGTCAAGTGTCTTTGAGGTGTTCACTCCCTTGGAAGGGAATGAAAGCCTTGCCTGTTTCCCTTGTTGACATGCTTTGCAAGTATGATCTTCTTTGAATTTTAACTCATGTAAGCCTTTTGCAGCCCTGAACTTCAGTATTTTTGAGATGTTTCTTGAGTGAACATGTCCCAGCCCCTTGTGCCACATAATTTTTTCATCCACAGTTGATAAATTACACCGTGTTAGTTAACTTTTTGGGAATCCACATCATCTTGGTCTTGATAAAAGATCTTCTTTCTTTAGCTTTTTAAGCTTGTAAGAGATCTAACTTCTTCATATACACATGAGTAAGTTTGATATTTTTCATGGCTGTAGTGACAAAGTCACACTTGTTGAGCTTTAGTGTAGGATAGGACTTATCAAGTAAATCATGTTTAGACCTAGTGATGCGACCCGAGCATGTGCACAAAATAATGCACAATACTTTGAGTTTTGAAATTAGTGTCAAGTGGGCATCATACTTTAAATTTATAAACCACCTAACACCTACACTATGTAGTATGAGTGAGAAGGGATCGTCCCAAGAGATTATACATGTTGGAATTTTAGCTTCAACTTTAGTGATTTAAATGATTGCAAAAAGATTTGGATTGGTGATTAAACTACTTTAATTAATGAAAATGTAATTGAAATAAAACTAAAATTGAGCTAAGGCTTTAAGAGATGAGAAATAAGGTCTTGGGGTGCATTGGAATCGCCGTCAAGCTTGTTCACCAAACCACACATTTTCAACTAATTTGGGAAAAACCTTCTTATGAACAAAATGTGACTACCAATTGCAATATTAAGCATGGACCATCAAATTCAAGTATGAATTGTCTGCCTAACCAACAATTAAACTAAGTGTAGAACAACCCATCAATCTTAAGCATGACCCATCAAACTAGTAACAATTATAGCACACATCAATCTAGAGAATCATGGAATTTGCAATAATAAGCCATGGAATATCAAAACAAATATAGATTGTCTACCTAACTACAAGCATGAATTAAATTATAAAACAACCCATCAAATTAATTGACAAACCCATTCAATGAAAACCATGTATAGCCATCACTAAATCCTTAATTCATCACACATAGACATGCAACAGACATAGAGAAAATAGTGTAGAGATCAATTCCCCAATAATCACACATAAGACAACATGTAATTACATAGAGAATTAAATGGAACTATTTAACTATAGAAATCAAAGGAGAACCTAAGATTCAATAAATTCACAAGGCTAAAACACTAATCATAAGATATTATTCCCCAAAAAGTATGAAAGAGATAGAGGTTTAGATTACAAACTTGGGGCTCATCCAAGCCCCAAGGAGAAGTTTAGCCAATCATGGAGGAGTTGGATGTGATCTTGAAACCCTCAAGGGCTATCCCTAAACATGGCTCCATCTTCTTCCTCTTCTTCTTTATTGAATTCTAGAGAGAGAGTGTGTGTTGATCTTGAGATGTGTTCTTGGTGCCTCCATTCTTCTCTTTTCTTCTAACCCTAATCTCTAACTTTTTTAGAGAGAGAAACTAACTATTTGAATGTAAAAATAAAATAATAATTGAAGACCCTTTACAAATGGTTCAATTCCCCTTTTATACAAGCTTCTTGGAGTAGTGAACAAGTCAGAAAATAAGCCTTTAAAATATCTAATCTTGCAGCCATGTGGTAGGTAGAGTTCGAGTCAACGCGGGAATGAAACAACTCATTGCCAGCGGGGTCTTTGATAGATCGAAGGATACTTCGATGGATCGAAGATAATGTGGCAAGAAAAATATTATCTGTTGACCTTATCCTTTGCTGAGCTGGCTTGCTAACGTGGCTTCAATGGATCGAGAACCTTCGATCGATCATGGTTGAGTCTTCGATCGATCGAGATTTCTCCAATGCACTTTTTCTGACTTTTTTTGGATTTTCTTCTTGACTCAAAAAATGAGCTAATAGGCTCTTTTTAGCCTATTTGAACCTTATTAACCTAAAATAGACAAAAACATAAATTAGAACTAAAACAGGAAAGTAAGATAGATGAATAGACTAAAATACCCTAGCTTAGGTGCTAAAATGTGCAACATTTGAGCACTTATCACCTAGTAATCTTAACAATGTGAAACTTAGCATACACTTCACTAGTGAAGGACTTAACAAACATTGAGTGAGTGTGTTTAGCCTTACTCACAGTGTCACATAAGTAACAAATGCCTGTTTTTCCAATTTGGTTTGTAGAGTTCTCCCAAATCTCAGTCATCTTCTATGATCTCTCTTCTAGAGACTATGAGAGTTTTTCCTTATATCTTTTGGTAGTCCACATATTTTGGTTGGATTGAAACATTAATACACAATATATAGTTAAGGAGATGGAGCACAGAGTTGACAACTTCAACTTTATCTGTTTAATGAGTAAACCCTTTAACTTGTGTCACTCTGTGTAATGACCCTGTTATTTTCCTTCCTTTCATTTTCTCTGCTTATGGTAATTTTTTTTTCGTTGATGTTTTCGTTTTTGAGTTCAAGTTTTGACCCTTCGGATCATCGTGAGTGATCGGGAATAGTTCTCGACACTTATTCTTTTGGGAGATTGGTATCATCCTTGTGAAGATCGTGCCGTCTCCTCTTTTCTTTTTCGGACATTTTCCTTTTTCGTCTTTTCCCCCTTTGTCACTTCTTTCACGTAACCTCACTTTTTGTACTCGGAGTTGATTTTCGACTTCACGTACCTTCATTCCATTTGGTTTCCATGAAATACGTATCTTTACTTTTAAAGAAAAGTACGTTGGTTGTTTATTGTGTCCATAGGGGCATAGATGCAAAGTATCTTTGGAAACATTCTTCTTTCTTGGGGTGTTTTTTATAAATATCTTTTGAAGATATTTTATTTTGGGGGTTTTTAAGAAAATATTTTTGGAAGATATTTTCATTCTGGGTCATTCGAGCAGTTATCTTTTTTTAGGTGCCATTGCGCAATTAATGAAAGTTATTGCAAAATACCTCGTTTTGGGCCTGGATCCTCGTACGGGATTCATTTTCACTTTTCATCAAGTTGTGTACTCTTAGAATTGTCTCCTGGTTATTTTCCCCAGTTTTAGGGTTTCCGACCCCAGTTGTCGCCGAATTTATTCGGGGCATATCTTTCTGCTCGGGACTCGGTTTTCGATGCAGTTTCTTCCGTTGTTCATTTTTTACTCATTTTGGTTCTTTTTTGTTTACAGTGTTTTACCATTTAAGCTCGTCTACACAGATTTCACTTTTCGGAGTCGGGTGGGACCCATTTGGGGTTTTTTTAGAAATTCTATAAATAGGAGGGAAGAGAGAGGAAAAGTCATGTTTTTCTACTTTTCCTCCCATGGCTGCTGGCCATCTCAACCCCTTTTGTGCTGCCACCCTCCTCTTTTCCTTTTGGACTTTT